>NC_090932.1:466891492-468158159 GCF_040938575.1 Ambystoma mexicanum | reverse complement strand
ACACTTGTTTGTCTTTGCTGTCTTGTGCGTGCAGTTATGGATTCATAATGCGAGCATAGATACCAGAATGCAAAGAAATAAAAGCAAGAACTGCTGGGGAAGAAAAACAGCCATGGCCGCTGGATGACTTCCCCTGACAACTAAGGGTAACAGGTAGTGACCCCCCGAAACTCCCCCGTCCCCGCCAATGCAGCGCCAGTGACCCCTTCCGCTCCCCGAACCCCCGCACTTGACATGAGACAATGACAGGCGCTCCCAGGGTCCCTTCCCGCGGTCTGCTCCACGCACGCCCTACTCCAACCCATGAAATACGAACCCGCAAGAAACAACCGGGGAGCAGTCGCTCCACCACGGAAGAAAAACGCAGCACACCTGCCGAAGTCCGCGGACCCGGCAAGGCGAGGCTGCCAGCGAGCACACGTGTCATGCGCCCAGCGTTTCCGCAAGCCCTGTCTTCGTGCATGTGCATTTATACCAAGAAGGGCACGCACTAGGGAGCCAAAGTCTGTACGCCACCACTGCTCGCCTTTCTGCATTCACCTTCCCAAGCAGGAAGAGGTTGCAGGCGCCCCCTCTTTCTGTTACTGGAACATCCGCGCGTTTTACATTCTGCAGCTTTAAATGTGAGATTTGCCAATGATCTCGCCATTTCGTTTAACTGAGCATGAAAGCCTAGGCCCAGAATATGCAATCCCAGTTGCTGGTTTAGCGTTGTTTTCTCAAGGACAGTCAGAGATGAAATCCTAAGGAGACTCACATTTCAACAACACACGGGGGCCGTGGCACAGGGCGACACGAGTATCGCCCAATATCACACAACTTGCTTGAGTATGAAGGCAAGCCGTACACGAAGCCTTTTTGGTTCAACCTTCAGCATTGTACCTGTACACCAAGGCTCTGCCCTAAAACAGCCAAAACTCATCAACCCCACTTAATTTCGCTTTTTAACAGCAATCACGCGTTGGTGCACATGTTGCTGCGAAAGTTGAACTTCCCCCGCCTTTCCTCGTCTTTCTCGGTATTCTCTCCAGCTAATTTCGGGTGGTCTCGTGCACAGGTGTTTATACAGTGCCTACCGGAATTGAGTCAGTTTCTACGCACTGGCACTTTTGGTAGAGAGCCAATGAGAAGGGCCTATTTGCCCGGGGTTACACTGGTAAATGGGCGGTCTGGGTTTATATGTTGGTCTCGAGAATCACAGACTGACAATGGAGGTCCTGGTCCAGCATCAACGATTATTAGTTGTACTTTCAGCTTACATGGCACTTAGTTTGACTCACACAAAACATTTATTTTTTTAGATCAATTTATGTCACACCTGCGCTCTCCAGTAAATCAGAATCGGCGTTATCTATTGTATTGCTATGCTACATCAATAGGCATTTGTGTAGCGCTCATCTGTCAGAGGAGGGGCCTCGAAGCGCTGCATAGACTTTAAAACGCCCAAACCTTTCACCGCGATAGTTTGAGACACACCAAAGGATTTTCTTTCTCTTGTTGTTGTTTTACTGACAGGATTGTCTTTATTTAAAATGTCTTTGTTCAACAAAGGAACAGAAGAAGGAGGTACATCCCTGGGGTACATTTTCTTTTAGTCCAAGACAGTTTCTTTTAAAACACAGGTAATTTAGAAAACAAAAGTACAGTTCTACGTTTCTGCCTTCAGAGTAGACATGTTTCTGTCTGAAGTGATAACGGGGTCTAATTTGTACTAGGTCACAAAATATGCTATGAAATTCTTGAAAAATAAGCAGAAGCGTTCGTATAATGTAATTTTCAAATATAAACCTCAATTCTGTTCTTGCCCAATTAGCTCAGAAAACATGTTTTAGTTTCACGTGTGTTAAGATGGCACAATCTTGATTCCCCCCTT
Organism: Ambystoma mexicanum; assembly: GCF_040938575.1. Lineage (NCBI taxonomy): Eukaryota > Metazoa > Chordata > Amphibia > Caudata > Ambystomatidae > Ambystoma > Ambystoma mexicanum. The sequence goes on along the minus strand of NC_090932.1, from coordinate 468,156,286 downwards.
TTGTTTTTTTTTTTAAGTGTGCAAAAAATAAAATGTATTTCAGTGCTAAAAATCCTCTTAGAAGTTCAAGTAGAGAGCACAGCAGATACCATAAATCATATATACGTTATAATAAATAAATTATAAAATCAAAGTCACCTATTTGCTTTAATTAGTATGTCACCTTTTTGTGTCCAATACAGTTGTTCAAATAAAGGGCTTCAGTAGTCACAGGTCTTGCATGGTGCCTGTCTCTGGCATCCGGGATCCAGTCCTGGACTCGTGAAGTTGGAGGTGGGGAAGTCGATGCCCCGTCTCCTGACACACACGGTGGGGTGCAGGGTGTCCCAAGCCACTGGTGTCTTCTAGGCGCTTGCTAACGCAGCCCACTATGTACATGCACGTGGGGAATCGAGGTTCGAAATGCCCGCCAGTCTTGCAGAGTCTGGGTCCATTTTTGGGGGGGGGAGTTCTGGGTCTCTGTTACATGGCAGCTGCGTGTGCCGAGGAGTAGGGGTCCAGGCCGGCCTTGGCCATCCCCGGGAAGAGGATGTAGGCCACCGGCGGCTGCAAGCTGGACGTGGGCCAGGCGCTACAGTTACAGGGCACCACATAGCCGGGGTTAGTGGGCGACGGGTGGGTGTGCGTGTGCTGCCCGGGACAGCCCAGGCTGCCAAAGGCCCCGTTCTGGTAACCCAGGCTGGAGGCGTAGGAGAGGCCGCTGGCGGCCAGCGAGTGTGGCATGTCGGACATCTTCTGCAGGGCGCCGCTGCCGAACTGGCTGGGGTCCAGCAGGGAGTAGGGCGACGAGGTGGGCGGCAGGAAGGCGCGCCCCTTGTCCGGCCCTCCCAGCAGGCCGTCTGCGCCGCCGCCCAGGTGCAGGCCGCCCTTCAGCGGGTCCGGGTCGCCCAGGTAGGGCAGCGGGAAGACGTAGCGCTCCTTCTTGAGCAGATTCTTGGGCTTGCGCCGGGGCCGGTACTTGTAGTCGGGGTGCTCCTTCATGTGCTGCGCCCGCAGGCGCTTGGCCTCGTCGATGTAGGGCCGCTTCTCGGCCTCGGAGAGCAGCTTCCACTCGGCGCCCAGCCGCTTGCTGATCTCCGAGTTGTGCATCTTGGGGTTTTCTTGGGCCATCTTGCGCCGCTGGCCCCTCGACCACACCATGAAGGCGTTCATGGGTCTCTTGATGTGGTCCACGGGCTTGGACATAGTGCTGGCAGCCACCGGCTCCCCCTGCTCCAGAAACAGCTCACCCCCCCAACAAAACAAAAAAAATCCGACAACTTCCTCAGCTGATCATGCCAGGCTCTTTACGCATCAGGAAGTGGGAAGCGGGCAGGAGCGGTCTCCCCGGGGGAGTCCGTGCGTGCAGGGGTGCTGCCGGTCCGGGGCTCGGAAGCAGCGAAGTCAGGGAGCCCTTTCAAGTTCTCCACGCCTCTTCTCCGGAGGTGCACAGCGCTCGCAGCACCTGGCAGGGAATGAGGACCAACCGGTGCCTGGGAGCCAAGAGCGGCGAAGTTCAAAGGCAGGGCTGCCAGGGAGTGCACTCCGAGTGACAGCGAGCAGCACCCAAAGGGCGGCGACACCGCCAGCCCCGGCAGGCCAATCAGCGAGCAGCAGCCGGCATACCTCCAGGAGCCACAAAAGAGAGCAAAAAGGGAGAGAAAGGCAAATCACTAAACATACAGGATTAAAGGCGACGCTTCTGTTAGATCCCGCGCTAATGGCAGCGAACACATCCCCTGGCCCGCCCCCTCGTCTCACTCGCGGTGTGACGGGGGTGCTTTGTCCTGCCAAGAACTGAGGTGTGGGTGTGTTTGCAGACTGCGCATCTGACGGGACCTGGGGCGGCGTCACTATTGTTTTTGTCACCTCTACAGGCACGCACTTGGGCATTTTAAAATAAATGTGACTCTGAAGCAGACCAAATGCTCCATTTATTTTGAATACAAAAATTGGAAAACACGCCCTCACCTGTATACGGTCATATCCCATAACTGGAATCCCCAGCTGTCACCCTAAAGGTGCCCTTTTATGCTCGTCGAACTTTTTTTCTGCCCGGAAACGATTTCTACTTTTTTTAACACATAAAACGGCTTGTCAGGGACACGTTGCGTTTGAATAGGCGTGTGCATATTTGCAAGTTATTTGTTCAAGGTGCACACCGATAATTTATATATATATATATATATATATGGGTTGTTGAAATTAGGAGAAAAAAAACCTCGCTCGATGAAGGCCTTTTAGTTCTTTTAGTTTACTATTCCTGTTTTATGAATTCTCACACTAATGCCGTTTCAATATCACCACTGTCTGCAACAACGAGGCCATGGGGCTCTCACTGCGGAAAAAATGCCCTGAAGGCGCCCTTTCGTTTTCTTTCTGTGACACCGTCTGTGAAAACGATCAGCCCCCTTGTTATCATGTTTCTGTAACCTCGGTTTTGTGGCAGGGGTGCTGGCGGGGAGGCGGAGGAAGGGGCGAGAGGGTTAAATAGTTTTTAATTCTTTGGGCAAACGAGCACTAAATAACCGGTGGGATCTGCTCGGCTGTCGGCTCCCTTTGAATAATTGCGCGCCGCTTGTGAACGGTCCCTTGGGGGGAATGTTTATTAAACGGGAACAATTGTGCGCGAAGCCTGCGGGGCACGGGCGCTGCTCGGAGGCTTCTCGCGGCTGCACCTGCCCGAGCAGCGGAAGAGAGCCTCTTTCATGCTGTCCTTCAGCCTTTCCCCTAAATTTCCATGATCTCAAAACTGAAAATACACAGAGCTTGCACCCCCTCACAGGCCTGTCGGTTTCCTTATCAGAATATGTAGAGAAATACGATTTGCATTTTCGCCAAATTGTTAAATTAAAATATAAATACTGGTAAACACGTGTCCGTGCACGCTTCCGAATTCACACATACTTTACCACCACTTATATGTTTGCGTTCATAATACGAGCGTAGCATGTGACTCGTGTCCAGCCTTTACACATTTTGAAACAAAAATCAAGTTTGCTGATTTTGTTTTATGGAGGACATGGGGAGGGTCAGTAAATAGAGAGCCTGAGTATGTTTACGTCTTAAGTGACACAGTAACACATTTACCATCCCCGGATCAGAAAGCCTGCATTCGCTCAGGGTGCGAGGGGGTCGGAGATGCCGCACCTGGCGAGACACCGGACACCGACGTTTTCTAAGCATTGGCCTCCTTCCTTCTTGTGCGTTTAATCCGTTTCATTGTTCTTTTTTTCTCTCTCTCTCTCTTTGGCACAGGACTGCAGCATGAGAGTTTTTTTTTATTTTTTTTGTGTTCAAGCTGATTCACCTGTAAAACCCATGCCAGGGCGCCCCGGGCTGCACCTGCACACTCTTAAGCTTCGCAGCGTTCCCAAATCACCGCTTCGCGCACATTCCACCCTCGAACAGGTTTGCATCGTTTTATCACCTCCCGCGCTTATCAGGTTATCTTTTTCCCCTCCCACAAAAAAATGCAGAACGACGAACATTTCTAATAGCAATCATTTCTGGTGGAAGCTTGCCCGTTTTTCTTTTCTCCCCTCTTCCAGGCTCGAAAGCCCCGAGGCACTAAAGATTCAAATTACAACCCACTGTATATTTATAGGCTGCATTTTAATAGTTGGTTTATGGAAATAAACGGCAGCTAGGGAACAGCAAACACTGCTGATATCTAAACCCCGCGCAGTTACAACCGGCCCGTTTCTATTTCGTCTTGCCGTGTCGAACTTTAGTTCTTTGGGGGTTATTTTTTTTAATTTTTTTTATCTTCTGTTGATTTGTTTATCCCCCCACCAGCCACTGCATTTAAACGCACATTTTGCCTTCATGAAATATTGCATGTAGGGCGGTGTTAGAAAAAGGGCAAGGATTCGGCGGCTAGGATATTTGGTGGGATCGAAATGGGTACGCACCTGCGGGGTTTGCAATAGGAACACACCTGCAACGCAAACCGGCACGGTGCAGCTGGGGTGGTCCCCTCTATAAGGTTTCCACATTGGAATACGCATTTTTTAGAGAGCAGACTTGAGAGCAGGCTCCTCCCCCCGACCCACCCTAAAGAAGATACAAACTGGTCAAAGTGAGTTGACGTGTGTCGCCACTCACACCCGTAAATCGTTACCAGCGACATACTTAGCACTGGAAGCCTGGAATGTGTTTTTTCAGCTCCCACAGGCAAGGTGGGAGTTCGGGTTTTGTGGCACGGCCCCACCTGTTTCTTTTTAGGGTGGCGGGTATAAAGCTGACCTGGCGTGTGGAAATGATACCGGGTGGTTTACGTGGGTGCACTGCAGTCCGGCGCCCAGCAGGCAGTGCTCTGGAGCCGTACACATTAGCAGCATTTACACAGGCATAGTACCTTGGGAAATAGTGCGGACCGGCCTGGTCTTTCAGACACCCCCGACCCCCCCCACAATCCCTTGACAGGCAAGGCAGGGCTCCATCCGTCAAGTGACACACGTCGAAGCAGACACCTGCTGTCTCTTGGCTGATGGGACTGGGTGAAGCCATTTGTGAGGCGTCAAGAAATAAACACAAACAAGGCAAAGGGGGGGGGTCTCTGGTGTCAGCAGGGAATCGTGAGAGGCAGGGCACCTGCTAGAGATCTGAGGCAGCACCCTGCCCGCATACGAGGGGTTAAAGGAGCTTCACATACGCTAATCTCTCCCCGAGTAACCAGACCCCTGCTTCGATCCCTCAGGTGTGTGCGAAGTCCATGCACTTATCCGTCTCTTTTTATGTCAGTGTGTGTACGCTAGTCCTCGCCGTTTGCTCTTATTCACTGAACGTTTTTCAATGGGGTTTTGGCATTATAAAACACTTCTGTGAATTCGTTTCGCTGTAGCTGTTTGTGCGTGTGCCAGTTTGTAGCTATTGGGTATATTTGATCAACCACTGACTGGTGGTCTCTCTCTGCTTCTCTATCTCTCTCTGTCCCCCTCTCTCTTTCTCTCAATCTCTATTTTGTGTCTGTTTCTTAGTGGCGTCATCTTGCACTTGTATATGACGGAGTTTGCCCCAGCAGTCTACCTGTCAAAGAGAGAGCGAGAGAGCGAGAGAGAGAGACCCCGTAGGCCTGTATAGGACAATGCTGCACCTTATTTTCTTTCTCTCCCACCCTGCAGATTAGGTGGTCAGTGGGTAGTTTGTTTTCCCAGGGCAGAGCGGTATGCTGGGAAACGGGATTGCAGTGAATTGAATAATGGGCTAAATAATTGGGGTTACTGTTAGAGAGGTTTCTCTTCTTGTTGTGGGCAGAGGTTCGGGGATGAGTGGTGAGGTGTCATGCCGACATTCATCAGTCTGTTATCACTGGTAGGTGCACTGGTTCAAGGCGAATGGGGATCTGGTCTGTTACCTGGGTCACCCTTTTTTCCCCAGGACCGTCCCCGGAGCATGGGGGAGATAGCCACAGCCACTCACCCTCTCACAAATGTGTCGTCCAATATGTCATTCATGTAGTCACTATTGCATTTTCGGAATACATGGGCCAAATGGCTTCCAAAAGAATCTGGTGTGGTCTCATTGGCTCTGCTGCCTGCATCGCCCAATGCATTGCGCTTCTGTGTCTCACTGTGCACGCCTATGTGCCTGTCTCATATTTGGCTTGGCACCCCCTCTGCTCAAAGGTCTGACGCCATCACGTCCATGTTCTTCTGATTCTCTGATTAGATATACTGGTTTGTCTGTATGCCTGTTGGCAACTTTGAGGTTCATAATGTGTCCATCTGTTCATATGTACGTATGTGTGTGAATGTTAGTGGATGCTGGTGTGTAGAATCCAGTGCACAAGTGGCGCACGTGGCTGGCGCACAGTGTGCGCGTTCGACATCCTGCGCCAGCCCCGTGCGCTAAAATCCATTTCCGCGCACAGCGTATTCATGGATTTCAACATCCAAAACCAGCTGTGGCGCAGCAACCCTGCAGCAGCACCAGTTACAGCCCCCAACCCCTCCCCGTGCGCCATGCACAGCGCACAAATCCCATACATGGCACGCAGGCCATTGGACCAGCATACAGACCCCCAACCACGAAAACGCCTGTAAAACTCCCCGTGCACCCCTCCAAATACATGTACGCCCCGGCGCGGGGAGTTTCACACGCGATTGGCCCTGTGCGAGCATGGTACGTGTGTTACTGGGGTTCGCGGGGAGTTTCACATGTGATTGGCCCTGTGTGAGCGTGGTACATGTATTTCGTGGGTGCGCGGGGAGTCTCACACGTGATTGGCCCTGTGCGAGCGGGGTACGTGTATTACTGGGGTTCGCAGGGAGTTTCACACGCGATTGGCCCTGTGCGAGCGTGGTAAGTGTATTTCGGGGGTGCGCGGGAAGTTTCACACACGATTGGCCCTGTGCGAGCAGGGTACGTGTATTTTGGGGGTGTGTAGGAAGTTTCACACGCGATTGGCCCTGTGCGAGCGGGGTACGTGTATTTTGGGGGTGCACGGGAAGTTTCACACGCGATTGGCCCTGTGCGAGCGGTGTACGTGTATTACTGGGGTTTGCGGGAAGTTTAACACACAATTTTGCTGTCAGAGCAGGGTACGTGTATTTCGGGGGTGTGCGTGAAGCTTCACACGAGATTTCGCTGTCAGAGCGGGGTACGTGTATCCAGTGGGGTGCGCGGGGAGTCCCACACGTGAATTGGCAGTGTGGGTCCTCTCAGTTGTCCCCTCTAACCCCTCCACGGCCCCTGCAGGCAGCCCACACTACAGGGGACTACCCTGCACCCCTAGTCATGTCCTTCAGGCAGCACATCCACCACGGGCATGCCCCCCAGCCAAGCCACATGTCACCTTGCAATATGATCACCAACGCATGTCCCCCAGTGTTGGGCGGAAACCTGTGCAGTTCCCCCTGGGACCACTGCAAAAGATTTAGGGCTACAGGTGGTTGGCAGTAAACCCACTTGGTAGCAGTCTGTACCACACAGATTCACTTGGTAGCTGTGGCTGAGCAGTCAGACTTCCCTCAAGAAGAGTTAGACAGTATGTGGAGTATACAACATAGGGCAATTCTTCACAGTAAGACAAGCAAACACGCAACAAGGCTTCAGTGTAAAGATATAAAGGTATTTATTTATAACGACACATCTATAGAAAACACTCTGGCACTATTACGGCAAACACTTCAATTACAATTACTCTACGAAGAAAATAGTTCGACAAGTCTAGGTTTTACCAGCATCACTTATTTGCAGACAGAGGTGTATGCTTCAACCTAGATGGCACTCTAGTATTCGTTAGGACGGGAGAGAAAAATAAGCAGGTTACGAAATCAACACGGTTCCAATACTTAACGGACAAATGCAAGGCAAGAAGACAAGAACCACGGTAGATCATAAAGTTCAGAGGCCAGGCCCACTCGGAGAGAGGCGAGGCGATATGTCCCAAAAAGTATCTTAGTGGAAATGCGTTCGAGTCTTTGTAGCAAAGTGTTATCGGCAGATTGGACCAGTTCAGAACAACACGCTAGAGAAAGCTTGGAGGCGACCCTATGGAGAGGCAAGGGTTAAGACACCTCACTCTATCCGGCAACAAGGGAAGCCAGGCGGACACAGTACCTTGATTGTGAAGAGACAGCTCCGGCGGGGGCAGTTGTTCCTGGTGGTGGGTGCACGTCTGGTCTTTGCCAAGAGAAGAGAGGGTCTCGTCGTCGAAGAAAAGTTGAAGATCGTTGCACCACCAGGGAAGAGACCAGACGCGGAGTGCTCCGTCACAAGGCACCACCTTTTGGTCGCGGTACAGGGGTAGTGGCTATCCGGTTGCCGAGGTGCTCTGCACGGGCAATTCGACCACTGCGTCCTGAGGCGAAGAAAAAGCAAAAGGGACTGGTTGTTCCCACCAGTCAGGGGAAGAGACTCTCCGGCAGGGAGATCTCCTCTGTCATCGGGAAGTGGTGAGTCGGTTCAGCAGGGCTCCACCAGAGGTGTCGTCATTGCAGGTCTGCTCAGCTTTACCCTCGTCGGATTCTTAGGTCCTGTGGCGACTTCTGAAGCTCCAGTCCCAAAAGCCCTGCTTTTATGCAGAAAACCCCCATTCATTCAGCCTAGCTGTCAATCAACACACGCTAAGTGGTGAGCGGGGAGGCTCACCACTTGGGCCAATCACACCAGAGTGTGACCGGAGTTGGCAAGGCAACTCAGTCCAGGGTGCCTAAACCCCCTCCCACACTCCTGTGGTAACCCAGACAGAATGGCACCACTTTGGAGGGTCTCTGTACAGAAGCCTGCCAAAAGTGGAACAAAGGGCTCGACCTTTGGTTTAGGAGTCACAGAGACGAACATAGACACCATTTTAAAAACCGAGTTCTGACAGAAAATACCATCCGATAGACTTATTTAAGATAAGTAGACCGGTGGTATGTTAGAGACTAACGAGAAAAAATATCAATCTCTAAGAATGGGAAGAATCCCATAGGGTTATATTCGGGGTCGAACATAACAAGTAGTTTCCACTGCCACCAGCCAAAACTCAATGAGGGGGGACGGGACAGTGCCCCCTCGAATAACATACCCAGGAGTAATCGAATCACCCCTACTAGTACGTCCACAATAGGATGGTTTGTATTAGTTCTGTTATTAAATTTAGGTCTAGTAAAGCCAATGGGGACTTTACATGCCCGGGGAGACAGTAGTCAGTCCCCGGGTATGGAGTCTATGATGGAGGTCCGCTAGGACGCCCCAGTGTTACAGCACGGAGGGTGCGGTGTAACACACATAGCAAAACATATGAGACCCTATGGAGTAAAGGACCCCATAGCCCATAGAACACATTGACATTCAAAGGAATTACACACATTCATGTCCAAGAGTGGGAGAAAAAGAGTCTCACTCTTGGCAGGATGGAAAAAACAAACTCCAGAAATCCAGCAAAGCTGCTGGGGGACTCACTAGGTTAGGAAATTCAGCCTAAACAGAGAATTCTCCCTAACACTCGCCCCCCCCAGACTAAGGGACAGGAGGATTTAATCCACTCCTGGATGAATCTCATACCTCTAGTCGATGACATACATCCTAGAGAGACCATCAGCATTTTGGTGGTGACACCCTGACCTGTGCTCAAGGGTGAAATCAAACCCTTGCAGGCAGATCGACCATCTCAATAGTTTTGGGTTTTCTCCTTTCATTTGCATTAACCATCTCAAGGGTTGGTGGTCAGTCTGAATGACAAAAGTAGAACCATACAAGTATGGCCTAAACTTCTTCAGAGCCCACACGATAGCAAAGCACTCTCTTTCAATTGTTGCCCACCTTGTTTCAGGATCCTTCAGCTTGCGGCTGATGAAGCAAACGGGGTGCTCCCTACCTTTCCCATCCAGTTGACTGAGTACGGCACCTATTCCAACATTTGAAGCATCTGTCTGCACAATGAAGTGTTGGCGGTTATCAGGAGCTCTGAGTACTGGGGCTTGGCAAAGAGCCTTTTTCAGGTTTTCAAAAGCCTGATTGCACTCCCCGTTCCATCTAACCTTTTTAGGGAATTTGGGCGAGGAGATGACATTCAGTGGAGAAGCTATGGTCCCATAGTCCTCTATGAAATTCCTGTAGTTCCAGTGAGGCCTGGGAAGGCTCTCACTTGGGTTTGAGTAGTAGGTGTTGTCCAATTTTGCACAGCTTCAATCTTACTGAGCAAAGGCCTTATTTCTCCACCTCCTACCTCATGTCCAAGATAGACTACCTTACTCTGTCCAATTTGGCATTTACTCGCCTTCATGGTCAGATTGCCTCGTCCAAGAGCCTGCAAAACATCTCTCAGATGGGTTACATGTTCTTCCCAGGATTTGCTGAACACTGCAATGTCATCCAAGTATGCCATGCAGAAGTCCTCCATCCCATTCAGAACCTGGTTTACCATCCGTTGAAACGTAGCAGGTGCATTCTTCAATCTGAAAGGCATTACTTTAAACTGGTATAAGCCAACGGGGGTAGAAAATGCAGTTTTCTCCTTGGCATGGTCTGTCAGGGCTATTTGCCAATAGCCTGACATCAAGTCAAATGTGCTGAGGAACTTGGCGGCCCCAAGTTTATCCACCAACTCATCTGTTCTTGGCAAAGGGTGGGCATCAGTCTTGGCGACTGCATTAAGAGCTCTATAATCCACGCAGAATCTAAGATCTTTAGATCCGTCCTTTGGTACTAACACAACTGGGCTAGACCATGGACTAGTAGAGGGCTGTATTACCCCGAGATCGAGCATCTTGCTGACCTCAGCTTTGATGTGGGTTTGTACGTTTTCTGACATTCTGTATCCTCTGCTTTTGACCGGCAGACAGTCACCAGTGAGTATGTCGTGCTGGCCCTAAGGGGTCAAACCTGGTGAAAGCGAGAACAGAGAGGCAAACTGATTCAACATAGATTTGCACTCTTCTTGTTGCTCAGGTGTCAGATTGGAGGAGAGATTTACTCCTTCAATTTTTTCGTCTAAAGGTAAGCCTCTGAGGAAATCCGGAAGAGCTTCACTCTCTTCTTCTTCCTCGGATGATGCTAGAAGCAACGCTCCTACATCGGGTCTTGAGACATACGCTTTGAGTCGGTTGGTGTGAAAGACTGTCGGAGCCTCCTTGGGATTGCCCAAGTCCACCAGATAGTTGACCTCTCCGAGTTTACCCACAACTCTGAAAGGTCCCATCCACTTGTCTTGCACGGCCATCTGCCTTGTTGGGATCATAACGAGAACGAGCTGGTCTTGAGCGAACTCAACCATGTTAGCCTTTTGATCGTGCCAGTGCTTGACCAATGCTTGTCCAGCTTTCAAGTTATTGCTTGCTTCCGTCATCATGTGCGACATTCTTCTCCGGAGACCTATCACGTAGTCAGTCACTCTGACTGGCTTGGGGGAAGGAGCACTCTCCAACCCCTCCTTAATCAGGGCCAATGGACCTCTGACAGGATGACCATAGAGAAGCTCGAAGGGAGAGTAACCTACTCCCTCCTGAGGGACTTCTCTATAAGCAAAGAGATGGAATGGCAGTAGAAGGTCCCACTTACGCTTAAGGGGTTCTTCTAAAGCACCTATCATGCTCTTCATGGTTCGGTTGAACCGTTCTACCAACCCATTGGTTTGTGGGTGGTAAGCTGTTGAGAACTTGTAAGTAACTCCACAGGTTTTCCACATGGCTTTCATGTAGTGGGACATAAAGTTTGACCCCCTGTCAGAGATTACTTCCTTAGGAAACCCGACCCTAGTAAAAATACCAAGGAGGGCCTTAGCCACAGCCGGAGCTGTAACAGTCCTCATAGGAATTGCCTCAGGATACCTAGTAGCATGGTCTACTACAACAAGTATAAACCTGTTGCCTGAGGAGGTTGGAGGATCAAGGGGACCAACAATGTCAATCCCTACTCTCTCAAATGGGACTCCCACAACTGGGAGAGGCACTAAAGGTGCCACATTCTTGGAGCCAACCTTACCAGAGCTCTGGCAGGTGTGGCAACTCATGCAGTGTTTTTCCACTTTGGCCCCCATCTTCGGCCAATAGAAGTAGGGAGAGAGCCTTTCCTTAGTCTTCTTGAAACTCAAGTGACCAGCCAAAGGAATCTCGTGGGCTAACTGCAAGAACTGTGGTCTGTTCTCTTGGGGTACTACAAGTCGTTTGTAGTCTCCAGGTGCATACTCGGTCGGTTCACTATAGAAGAGGCCATCTTCCCAGTGCAACCTGTATTTCCCAGGCTCTTGCCCTTCAGTCTGAGCTTCTGCCTGGTGGCGAAGACCTTCCAGAGTTGGACATTCTCTCTGTCCCTTACTGAAGTCTGCCCTGCTGGGTCCACCTTCTGCCAGTAAAGACTGCAGCTCAGGATGGTCAACAGGATACAGATCTCCAATGAGTTCCTGGCCTTCCATTAGCTCTTCCTCAGAGTCTAATTCTACCACACAGGGTTGTACCTCCCTCTCAGCCTCAGCCGGAGGTGGAGTTACGGGTGTAACTTTGGACAACCACGGGGAAGTCCGTGTTGGCTGCACTCTAATGCCGGCTGCTGGTTTCGGGGCAGAAGTCTTAGGTTTCCCTTTTGCTTCTGTTTTCTTCGAGACAGCGGCCGATAATTCCAGTGGAGCAGGAGTGATTTCTTTCTTCATCATCTCCTGGAGAGTACCGCGCATGGTCCTCTCTCTTGCGGGTCTGGTTAGCTCCTGTAACCGTTTACTAGGAGGTCTGGGAGTATGCGATACAACTCTGAGAGTTTTCAAATCGTTACCCAACAGTACGCGTCCTGGTACCTCACTCTGTATGCTGACAGGTATCTTCACAGTCATGTCGTTACACGGGATGAGAACTGGTAATTGGGGAAGCATCTGCACAGGACCTCTAGCTAACTTGGTGAGGCGTTTGGGTGCCTTAGCAACATCCTCAGCCTGAAAAAACGATTTATCCACCACAGCTATGCTGGCCCCAGTGTCCCTAATGGCAGGAGTCTCCTGACCATTCACTTGGACACTGTCCTTATACTACTCTTTAGTATTATCGGGGATACAATTATAGACATCTAAATTCTGCTGTTCCCACAACCCCAGAGATACTAAAGAAACGCTGGCTGAGACTCCAATGGGTTCGTCAGCTAGCAGTAGAAAGTTTCCTCTTGCCATTTGGACTTCCTCCTCTGGAGCGAAGGCTAAGGAGACAAGCTGGACCCCTGAAGGTTTACCCTTACATCTGGGATCTCCTTTCACGTGGTCAGTCGAGCCACAAACAAAGCATTTACCAAATGCTTTCTGGAACGGTGGCTTGTTCTGGCCTCCTTCCGGTTTGGCACCAGAAGACACACTATTCTGCTGTGGTTTTCCTTGTGGCTTACCCTTCTGGTTTTGTTTGGGGCCCTCTTTGGAATTTGAGTTATTAGAATTCTCTTTTGAGTCTTTTTTAGGCTGTTTTCCCTCATCCTTTTTCTGAGTTGCCCCAGAATCCTTATGGGTAGCCCTGTTGGCAACCCATAAATCAGCAGCCTTAGCTAGCTTCCAGGAATCCAATTCCTTCGAATCAGCCAAGTGCTGTCTGAGCTCAGGAGAACAGGCATCATAAATAGACTGCAACATAAAAAGATTCTTCATACCCTCATAAGTGTTCACTTTGTAACCCTTAATCCATCCCTCTAAGTTTTTCAACCCTTCACTCACCCAGGTAGCCCAAGGGGTACCATCATGCATTTTGAGGGTTCTAAACCTCTTAAGATACTGGGAAGGGGTCTTCCAAATCTAGCTATCAAAGCTAGTTTCACACTTTTGTAATCCGTCTTATCTGCCTCCCCCAATTCCATTACCACATCAGTCGCAACAGGAGGGAGCCTAGAGAACAACCAGGGAAGTAAATCGTTCCCGGTGATGTCCTGGAGCCCATGATTGTATTCAAACAGTTTTAACCAACCCAACACATCCAATCTCGGTTCATACATACCCACTAATTCCTTCGGCATCCGGGTTCTTTTGGGACTGGAGCTCCTAGAGGAACCAGAGGAGAGAGAAGCATTTTCCATAGACAACTTTTTCATCTCTAACCCGTGATTAAGTTCTATTTCCCTGAGTCTTAACTCAGCTTGCTTCTGCTCAGCCTGGGCATTCATCCATCTGAACTCGAGCTCTTGGTTTCGTTCAGATTGAGCCAAGAACCGTTTGTATTCTAATTCGAGCTTCATTTAATCGAGTTCAAAATAAGCGGGGTTACATGTGGGACCTGGTATGGGCCCCGTAGGTACAGCTTGTAAGGCAGGTAGAGGAGCAGGGGAGACAGTTTTGTTAGCCTCTCCTTCCTCTTCAGCCTCTTCATCACTATCATCAGAATTACGATTTAGAACAACACCATCACTGTTATCTACATTTGCTGGAGAAATTGGTTCCTCTGAACCAGTACCCAGACTTTGGTTCGCCAGCAATCTCTCTATTAGTTCTAACTTCTTGCCCCTTACAGGAAGATTCTCTTGCCTACAGAGAGCTCGTAAACTCTCAGTATTTTCACCTGACAAGGATTCTTGACTGTAAGTTTCCATAGTAGATATGTTTTTTTTAAAGTTTTTAGTGCTAAGCTTTGTGGTTAGTTATCCTAAAGTGTCGAAAACCACTCTAAACTGTATACTCTATACAAATTCCACCACTGTACACCAGTGTTAGGCGGAAACCTGTGCAGTTCCCTCTAGGACCACTGAAAAAGATTTAGGACTACAGGTGTTTGGCAGTAAACCCACTTGGTAGCAGTCTGTACCACACAGATTTACTTGGTAGCTGTGGCTGAGCAGTCAGACTTCCCTCAAGAAGAGTTAGACAGTATGTGGAGTATACAACATAGGGCAATTCTTCACAGTAAGACAAGCAAACACGCAACAAGGCTTCAGTGTAAAGATATAAAGGTATTTATTTATAACGACACATCTATAGAAAACACTCTGGCACTATTACGGCAAACACTTCAATTACAATTACTCTACGAAGAAAAAGATCAACCCCCCTAACAATAGTTCGACAAGTCTAGGTTTTACCAGCATCACTTATTTGCAGACAGAGGTGTATGCTTCAACCTAGATAGCACTCTAGTATTCGTTAGGACGGGAGAGAAAAATAAGCAGGTTACGAAATCAACACGGTTCCAATACTTAACGGACAAATGCAAGGCAAGAAGACAAGAACCACGGTAGATCAGAAAGTTCAGAGGCCAGGCCCACTCGGAGAGAGGCAAGTCGATATGTCCCAAAAAGTATCTTAGTGGAAATGCGTTCGAGTCTTTGTAGCAAATTGTTATCGGCAGATTGGACCAGTTCAGAACAACACGCTAGAGAAAGCTTGGAGGCGACCCTATGGAGAGGCGAGGGTTAAGACACCTCACTCTATCCGGCAACAAGGGAAGCCAGGCGGACACAGTACCTTGATTGTGGAGAGACAGCTCCGGCGGGGGCAGTTGTTCCTGGTGGTGGGTGCACGTCTGGTCTTTGCCAAGAGAAGAGAGGGTCTCGTCGTCGAAGGAAAGTTAAAGATCGTTGCACCACCAGGGAAGAGACCAGCCGCGGAGTGCTCCGTCACAAGGCACCACCTTTTGGTCACGGTACAGGGGTAGTGGCTTTCCGGATGCCGAGGTGCTCTGCACGAGCAATTCTACCACTGCGTCCTGAGGCAAAGAAAAATCAAAAGGGACTGGTTGTTCCCACCAGTCAGGGGAAGAGACTCTCCGACAGGGAGATCTCCTCTGTCGTCGGGAAGTGGTGAGTCGGTTCAGCAGGGCTCCACTGGAGGTGTCGTCGTTGCAGGTCGGCTCAGCTTTACCCTCGTCGGATTCTTAGGTCCTGTGGCGACTTCTGAAGATCCAGTCCCAAAAGCCCTGCTTTTATGCAGAAAACCCCCATTCATTCAGCCTAGCTGTCAATCAACACACGCTAAGTGGTGAGCGGGGAGGCTCACCACTTGGGCCAATCACACCAGAGTGCGACCGGAGTTGGCAAGCCAACTCGGTCCAGGGTGCCTAAACCCCCTCCCACACCCCTGTGGTAACCCAGACAGAATGGCACCACTTTGGTGGAGGGTCTCTGTACAGAAGCCCGCCAAAAGTGGAACAAAGGGCTCAACACAGACGCCATTTTAAAAACCGAGTTCTGGCAGAAAATACCATCCGATAGACTTATTTAAGATAAGTAGACCGGTGGTATGTTAGAGACTAACGAGAAAAAGTATCAATCTCTAACAATGGGAAGAATCCCATAGGGTTATATTCGGGGTGGAACATAATAAGTAGTTTCCACTGCCACCAGCCAAAACTCGACGAGGGGGGACGGGACAGTGCCTCCTCGAATAACAGACCCAGGAGTAATCGAATTACCCCTACTAGTACATCCACAATAGGATGGTTTGTATAAGTTCTGTTAGTAAATTTAGGTCTACTAAAGCCAATGGGGACTTTACATGCCCGGGGAGACAGTAGTCAGTCCCCGGGTATGGAGTCTATGATGGAGGTCCGCTAGGACGCCCCAGTGTTACGGCATGGAGGGTACGGTGTAACACACATAGCAAAACATATGAGACCCTATGGAGTAAAGGACCCCATAGCCCATAGAACACATTGACATTCAAAGGAATTACACACATTCATGTCCAAGAGTGGGAGAAAAAGAGTCTCACTCTTGGCAGGATGGAAAAAACAAACTCCAGAAATCCAGCAACACTGCTGGGGGACTCACTAGGTTAGGAAATTCAGCCTAAACAGAGAATTCTCCCTAACACCCAGCACCCCCACCCCCCAGCAGTGAGGGGCACCTGCTAGCAGGCCCCCACTCTTGTCCCACTCATCTCCCCCTGCACCCCCACCTCCCAGCAGTGAGTGGCACCTGCCAGCAGGCCCCCACTCATGTCCCCCTGCACCCCCACCCCCCAGCAGTGAGGGGCACCTGCCAGCAAGCCCCCACTCATGTCCCACTCATGTCCCCCTGCACCCCCACCCCCCAGCAGGGAGGGGCACCTGCCAGCAGGTCCCCACTCATGTCCCACTAATGTCCCCCTGCACCCCCACCCCCTAGCAGTGAGGGGCACCTGCCAGCAGGCCCCCACTCATGTCCCCCTGCACCCCCATGCCCCAGCAGTGAGGGGCACCTGCCAGCAGGCCCCCACTCATGTCCCACTCATGCCCCCCAGCACCCCCACCCCCCAGCAGTGAGGGGCACCTGCCAGCAGGCCCCCACTCATGTCCCACTCATGTCCCCTGCACCCCCACCCCCCAGCAGTGAGGGGCACCTGCCAGGAGGCCCCCACACATGTCCCACTCATCTCCCCCTGCACCCCACCCCCCAGCAGTGAGGGGCACCTGCCAGCAGGCCCCCACTCATGTCCCACTCATCTCCCCCAGCACCCCCAACCCCCAGCAGTGAGGGGCACCTGCCAGCAGGCCCCCACTCATGTCCCCCAGCACCCCACCCCCCAGCAGTGAGGGGCACCTGCCAGAATGCCCCCACTCATGTCCCTCTCATCTCCCCCTGCACCCCCACCCCCAGCAGTGAGAGGCACCTGCCAGCAGGCCCCCACTCATGTCCCCCTGCACCCACACCCCCCAGCAGTGAGGGGCACCTGCCAGTAGGCCCCCACTCATGTCCCACTCATGTCCCCCTGCAGCCCCACCGCCCAGCAGTGAGGGGCACCTGCCAGCAGGTCCCCACTCATGTCCCACTCATGTCCTCCTGCACCCCCACCCCCCAGCAGTGAGGGGTACCTGCCAGCAGGCCCTCACTCATGTCCCACTCATGTCCCCCTGCATTCCCACCCCCAGCAGTGAGGGGCACCTGCCAGCAGGCCCCCACTCATGTTCCCCTGCACCCCAACCCCGCAGCAGTGAGGGGCACCTGCCAGCAGGCCCCCACTCATGTCCCACTCATCTCCCCCTTCACCTCCACCCCCCTGCAGTGAGGAGTGAGGGGCACCTGCCAGCAGGCCCCCACTCATGTCCCACTCATCTCCCCCAGCACCCCCACCCCCCAGCAGTGAGGGGCACCTGCCAGCAGGCCCCCACTCATGTCCCCCAGCACCCTACCCCCAGCAGTGAGGGGCACCTGCCAGAAGGCCCCCACTCCTGTCCCACTCATCTCCCCCTGTACCCCCACCCCCAGCAGTGAGGGGCACCTGCCATCAAGCCCCCACTCATGTCCCACTCATGTCCCCCTGCACCCCCACCCCCCAGCAGTGCGGGGCACCTGCCAGCAGGCCCCCACTCATGTCCCACTCATGTCCCCCTGCACCCCCACCCCCCAGAAGTGAGGGGCATCTGCCAGCAGGCCCCCACTCATGTCCCAACCATGTCCCCCAGCACCGCCACCCCCCAGCAGTGAGGGGCACCTGCCAGCAGGCCCCCACTCATGTCCCACTCATGTCCTCCAGCACCCCCACCCCCAGCAGTGAGGGGCACCTGCCAGAAGGCCCCCACTCATGTCCCACTCATCTCCCCCAGCACCCCCACCCCCCAGCAGTGAGGGGCACCTGCCAGCAGGCCCCCGCTCATGTCCCCCAGCACCCCAGCCCCCAGCAGTGAGGGGCACCTGCCAGAAGGCCCCCACTCATGTCCCACTCATCTCCCCCTGCACCCCCACCCCCACCAGTGAGGGGCACCTGCCAGCAGGCCCCCACTCATGTCCCACTCATGTCCCCCAGCACCCCCACCCCCAAGCAGTGAGGGGCACCTGCCAGCAGGCCCCCACTCATGTCTCACTCATGTCCCCCAGGACCCCCACCCCCAGCGGTGAGGGGCACCTGCCAGAAGGCCCCCACTCATGTCCCATTCATGTCCCCCTGTACCCCCACCCCCACCCCTCAGCAGTGAGGGGCACCTGCCAGCAGGCCCCCACTCATGTTCCCCTGCACCCCCACCCACCCAGCAGTGAGGAGCACCTGCCAGCAGGCCCCCACTCATGTCACCCCCAACATGTCAACATGACCCACAATCATGGCCCTCATGGCCACCATAATCCCACCACACACCACCCCTTCCCAAATAACCAACCAAGCATAACATACACCCCACATTGAAATGGCCATTACATGAAACAACCCAAATGGCATTTATGTATATCAACACATGTCCATCACACACACACACAATGGGTGCCAGTGAATGTGAAAACCCACTTTGTGACATGCATGAAACCAATGATAGAATACCACACATTGAAGTACGGGAACAAATGTATTGAACAAAAAATGTGGTGAAAGAAATTCAAAGACCAAACAATGTACATAAGGAAAACAATGCAGAATGTCACATAATGATAAAAAAAGGAAATCAGAATCCAAAATATATGAAATCAAAAATGTCTCCAAAGTCTCCTTCCAACACAGCAAATCCAAACAGAATTGAAACAGTAAAATCCATTGCTCCATGGAAAAATAAAAAAAGAAAATGCCGATAAATCCACGCTCCAACTATTTACAAGGATGAAATCCTGGGTCCATGAGCCCAAATGTCCAAATGAAACCTACACAAATACAGTAACTAATGAAGAACTATATACAAAAATGTTGGGTATTATCCAAGCGCCCCACACAAAAATGAAAACCAACATGAAACCTAACACTAACTAACTAATTAACTATTTACAATGGCAGCGGGCTAGTTCGAAGGCTCACTTTTTGATGTCCCGGGCCAGGGCATCATCGAACTCCCGCTCAGAGGCGGTCCTCTTCCATGGCCCCGAGGGTTCGCAGGGACGATGACATAGTTGCCCTCCAACTCCCTGTGAATTGCCTGGAGGCACTCGGCCCGCCTCAGTGCCCTCCGCATGGAGTTCTCAGCCCTGACCATTGTGAGCCGTGCCTCTTCTGCCCGCTGCCGCTCCGCATCTATGGTGTGGCCCAACCGCTGCCACACGGAAGACACTTGCAATCCTGGGTCCTCCTGCCCTCTGGCCGATGCCTGCCCCTCCGATGTTGAAGGCCCAGAGCCATCATTGCTCCCACCATGTTGCTGCTGCTGTGCCTGCGCCCTGGCTCTTGCTGCCTGCATGTCCTCTTCCGGCTGGGGTGCAGTTGTCGTGGTGGCCACCCCTGCTGGACGTCCGTCTCCCAACTGTGGCAGGGATGTGTCCTCCACCAGCCTGGCCGCTGGGTCAGAGGCAGCTCCACAGGGTACCCAGGTGATACAAGGGTGGGAAGATGGCATGGAGGGCAACTGGCACGGAGGGGGTTCAGGTGAGGAGGGGGTCGCAATAAGGTCCAGCACACGGAGGAATCCAGCACTGGTGACCCAGCCCAGTAGGTCAACGTGGTCAAAGAGGCATCTGAGATGACGTGCATTGTCTTCACGAAAACACCGCAGGTCACCTTGCATGCCCCGTTGACGCAAAGCTATCCCAGCCAGGACAGGGTCAACCAAGTCCCGGATAGCCACGTCCGCAGGGAGAGTAGGGCTAGTTGTTGTGCGCCCATCCCCTCCCTGAAAACGGGTCTGGACGTAGGCATCTCTGCTGGTGCCAGGTGATGCAGTCACAGCATCAGGGACAGGATTACACACAGGCACCTCTGTGGCGGCCTGTGCTGCCTACTGTCCCTGCACTGCACCACTGGCACCAGTGGAATCCCCACCTTCAGACCCCGTGTGTGTCCCTTCCGCGGCCTCCTCCTCCTCCAAACCCCCCATCAACCTGGATGACTCCATCCCATCTTCCTCCGTCGGACCCTGTGGGGTCTCAGCTGCCCCTTCTGCTACTGAGGAGTCCATCTCCAGCCTCCAACTCTTGGACCTCCCCTCGGCAGCTGCGACCTGGGACGCGGCACCAGATTCCTCAATCCCCGAAGAGATGACAATCTGGGAGGGGAGCCGGGCCTTGCATCTCTGGCTGGTGGTGCGATCCCTGCCACTTTGCTCCACAGCACCCTCTCCGCCCTCTTCATCAGTTGACACTGCAGACAGGGAGAGATAGAACACAGGCATCAGGGCACTGTACAATGGACTGATACAAACATGACAGTTGCACATGAGTGGCAGTGTCAAACTTCAGAAATGGCATCACACTCCCTAACACACATGTCATTTCTACTCACACACATGAGCAATTCCACAGCAATATTGGATCAGGCAGCACCATCCATACACATACAACTGCATCAGCATCCGAAGGTAAGCCTGACGTCACATGAGACACAGGGAGTACACAACACATGCACACACACCAACACACTTACATGCATGTGTACATGTCCACCAACTGTCAGAATGATGAGATCGCCATCCATGTCACATCTGGTATTCAGCCTTCTACATGTCAGTGCCACATGCATCCATGTTGCATCACAGTTGCACACTTGTCAAATACACATGCACATGTACACAGTTCAGATACATGCAGCTGGAACCAACATCTATGTGTGACACCACAACCATGCCAACGTACATACACAGTAATTCAAACATGTGGCTCCCACATCTGCATTTGGCCTGCATGCTTATCTACATATACACCATCCATGTGTCTCACACATGAGAGGACTTGCATGTGTCAGCCTCACGCCCCTGTACATACACATCCATACATGGCCCTACAGAAACACATTTGCAACCTGCACACTACTGGCACACCACGACACGCACAGCATCCACCCAGTATGCATGTACACTTACCGCTCTACTCCAGACGGGTCTGCCTCTCAAGGACCTGGGCGTGGAGCGCTGGGCTTATGCGTTCCAGGACCCTCATTTGGTGGTCGGACAGGTGGCCCCAGTGCCCCTTGGCATCCGCTGCCTTCAAGAGGCGCCGGGCCTTGTCGAGGGTCCTGGACCTGAAGTCTTCCCAGCACTTCTTGACATGTTTGATGTCGCAGACTGCCACCCCCTCGTTGATGGCAGGCACAATGTCCATCCAGATCCTGGTCCGTCCTTTATAGTCGGCGCGCAAACATCCAAAGAGGGCATCATCCTGCCCCAGGACTTTCTCCACCAGGACA
Organism: Ambystoma mexicanum; assembly: GCF_040938575.1. Lineage (NCBI taxonomy): Eukaryota > Metazoa > Chordata > Amphibia > Caudata > Ambystomatidae > Ambystoma > Ambystoma mexicanum. The sequence goes on along the minus strand of NC_090932.1, from coordinate 468,134,916 downwards.
CCAACTTCCCTGGCACTGAAGCTGGTGGCCCTCTGCCTCTCTGCCTGGGGGTTTCCAGTGGTGCCAGATGGTATTGTGCCCAACATGGCAACTCCAGAGGCAGGTGTGGGTGGGCAACTGAGTCTTGGGGCTAGGCTGTGGAGCAATGGTATCCCAGTCGGGAGTCTTCAGTTCCAGCAGCGGTGGTCACAGCAACTTTACCCCTGGCTGACGTGCAGGCAGCAAATAACAGGGCACGTGGGCAGCAGGCAGGCAGGCAGCAGCAGATGGCAGGTGGGAGCGTGCTCGGGGCTCTTGGGGGCAGTAATTCGGCCTTCTGGGGAGGAGCGTGGTCTTCCCTGTGTTGTCGCGTGGCCAGCTTGATACAGAGTGATTTGGCACGTGAAAAAATTGCACGTCAGCGTGTAATTCGAGGAAAGGGCCTTAGCACGTATGCGCGTCTGTGACATTATGCGCGCGGGTGTTTCGCTCGTGACGGGTGCATAGTGAATCAGCATGTGAATACACTGCACGTATGCAAATTCGTTGGACCAAAGGCCCTTTAGCGCGTAAGCGTGTCTGTGACGTGACGCGCAAGGGCGTTTCCCTCAACACGGGTGTATGTTCATCATACACGTGCAAAAACTGCACGTCCCAGTATCAGCTCGTGTAATTGGAGGAAAGGGCCTTAGCGTGTACACTCGTAAGTGACATTGTACGTGTGGGCCGTTTTAAAAGGTACGTGTAGGACGCCATTTACTTGTACGTGCTTTTTGTGGAGAGACAGTGGGTGAATTTTGTACTTCTTGTCGGTTCACCCGCGATTACTTCACAGCGTTTCAAGTTCGTACTCCCTGTTACCTCTGACAGCGTTCAATTTTTTGTTGTGCGTGTTTCCTCAAACAGCGTTCACTTCTTCTTTTGTCCTGTTTCCTCAGACAGCGTACAATTCTTCTTTTGGCGGGGGGGTATTGCCAACCCGCACACGCGTGTCTTTTTCACGTTCTTTTTCTAGGCATACAGTGAGTCGCGCACGTATTTACCAACTGTGCTTGGCTCGTGTGTCGCGTACCCCTTCAGAGGTCATTGTAGGCTGCGTGTATTACTCGTACACTTATTTTTGTGTTTCTGGGTGCCACAGCGGGTTCATTTTTCCACACACGTGGTCTACGAGGGGTTGCGTGCACGTTCACTTTTGTTTTCTGGGGTGCCTGTGCTTTGCGTGACCCGTCATCTTCCCCCAGGGGTCACAGACAGCCTTGCTAGAGCACTAGGGTACAAATTCCATCTAGTACCCTACCCCTTTCACCCCCTATTGCCCAGGACAATAGTTTACTGCTATTCCCATACGCCTAACAACATCATTGCCATGGTTGGGAGGCGACCAAGCGGTAAGGGAGGCAAAGGTGGTCGACCTTCACAAGGTGGGTGAGGGGGGCACGGTAGGGGACGTAGCCAGGATTTGCAGGGTGCCCCTAGTCCCCCATGTGTGGAGGACCAATCAGGGACACCATGCCCCACCCCCCATGGCTGTGGGAAAAGTAGCTGACACCATCCCAGCTCAGCCCTTGTTGGACCGGTCCATTGTGGCACCTCAACCGGCACAGGAAGACTCCGATGCTGACTTCCAGGTCAGCAAGTCTAAGCCACGTGTGGTGGTGCAAGTTGGTGTCACCAGGCCACGTGGATCTGGGGCAGAAATGTCATTTGCTGCCCCAAGTAGGCAGGGTGGGGAGGCTGCAGGGGCAGCTGCAGCTCTATCCACCCCAGCTCTTAGTCTCCCAGCCGGGACAGTGTCGGTCCAGGTCCATTAAACCGACGTTGCCCCTGCCAACATCACCCTGCAGCCAATGCCTGCACCAAGACCTATGGTCATTGTGCCTTCGCACACTCCTAGTACACAGTCCACCGGCGCTTCAGCCCCTACTGACCAGAGCGGCGTAAGCCACTCAGGATCCGCACCACCTTTGAAAAAGAAGAAGAAGGGTGCTCTGGCACTACAGGCTGAGACCTCAGACACGGCTACGCACTCCGGCACGTCAAGGAAGCCTAGCTTTAATGACGCCGAACTTGATGCACATAGCTGCGAAGTGGTGGTGACTGCAAGGTGTAAGACCACACCTGGTCAATGTAGGGCACACTGGCAGACCATCGCGGACCACATTAGTGCCCTTGGATTTGTGAGGCGCACAGCTGATGATTGCTACAAGCGGTGGAATGACCTGAAACACAGAGCAAAAAACAAGCTGGCCTCAAATCATGCCTCTACTCTGGTGACTGGTGGTGGGTCTCCACCAGAGGACAACCAACTCACTGAACATGAGTCTGTTGCTGGAACCTTCATCACAGAGGAACAGATCCAAGGCGTGGGAGACCTACCTGATTACGACGCATTGTCCGGTGAGTGCCTATGCATGTGTGTTTAATCCATGTTCATGTTGTTTGGGTGACGGGTTCTAATTGAGTGCCAGGTGAGGGTGTGTACTCCAGAGTAGTATAGGTCACCCATGTGCTTCCTCCAATGCATTCACGTGCCTTGGATTTGGGTATGACAGTATCCCTTCTGGCCACAGTAGCCAATTAGCGCCACATTACTGCAGTTGCCCTTGAAATGTCATCTTGCAACAACATTGTTCAGATTTTTTCAGTGTTCATTCAGGCTGATTGTTTAAATTCTCCCATCTTTGCTACACATTTTTCAGCCCTAATGCCACATATGTGACATGCTTCTGTCATTGATTACACCACAAATTGGGCCACATTTGTTACCTGGTTATGTGAATGATTAGAGCATTCAGGCCGATAGAGTATTGGCCTGCTCACATTTATTTTTAGGGCCTGTTTGCATGTGGAACATGATAGTTGTTTCCTGTCATGTTAAAGTGACCAACCATTGATGTGTACATCTGCCTACAATCACTGTATTATTGTATACTGGATGTGTTGCAGTGTGTGGCACATGCATATTTTGCCACACTATTTAGGATTTTTCATCTCATCATGTCCATCTCACATGGATGGGTGACAGTACTTATTCACTGACATACCGCTGTAGTTGTCTAATGTACAATGGCTATGCTACATGCCATTTGTGTGATGGCATGTGTCATGTATGTGTATTGGACATGCCACTCACAGGCTAATGTGTGATACCAGTGCTACCCACAATGCAGCAAGTGTGTTGCTTTTCCATCTTGGTGTCCTCAATGTCTGCCTTTTGCCTCCCCTTTCAACTCATTGACTGTGCATGCATGCCAGGGTTATAGTCATGTGGGACATGTGTAAATCATGTACAGGATCTCTGTCTTGTCGGGCCTATGCGTGTGCTATGGTGCTCATGCCTGTTTCCATTTGTTGTATTTCATGTTTTTGCAGGTGATGAGGTTGAGGAGATGGTGCAGACCCAGGAGGATCTCAGCCACGACCGTGCACCAGTGGACAACGTGGTGTGGTGGTGGGTAAAAACCCTTTGTTACTGCAGACCATACTGTCTAGGCGTGTCTCTGGGTGCACCTCCCCAGACCTCTATTCAGGTGCTGAATCGGATGATGAGACTTATGTGCTGTCGCAGGTGAGTGCTTCTGGCAGGGATTCTGTTCTGTCCAACCCACCTGCACCAGGGGTAGAACCCTCTATGGGGAGGTCAGTGTTGGCAGGTCTGCCTTTGGCAGTTACGGATGCAGGGTCACACTCCACAACATCTGATCCTGTTCCTGGGCCAGCAGATCAGAGGGGGAATGCAGTCCTGCAGCCTCAGGCAGTGCCAGCACAGCAAGGTGCAGATCGCCTTGCCCCAAACAGGTGTGTTGCCCGCCGACGTGGTGGCCGTGCGCCACCAGGCAATACTGTATGGGAAAACTCCATGTACGGTATGGCAACCCAACAGGCAGCATCAGTTGAAATGATGGCTCAGGCAATGGAGAGGGTGGCCACTTCCCTTATCCCCCTGAAAGGCCGATGGAGCAACAACAACAGGCAACAGACTCCATTTGCCAATCACACAGGGAAGACATGTTGGCATCCAACAGGGACCGACGGGCGGCACTGGAGACTCTGCGCGAAGCCATATCAATAGAGTCACAGGGCCACAGGGAAGCCCTGAGGGTAGAACTCCATAACGTCAGGGAGACTCTGCTTGAACTTGAGGATTCTCAGAATTTTAGGGCAGAACAGCAGCTCGAGCAGCTCACACGTTCACACTCAGCTGAGCTGCAGGCAACCCGTGAGGAGATCCGGGCATCACGCGAGGCCATGCATGCAGAAATGCAGGCAACCCGTGATGTGCTGCATGGAGATCTCCGCACTATCATCCTCCAGAATCAGACCTTCCAGACCTGCATGCTTGCTGCCATGGAGGACCATACCGGGCTTTGCATGGGCTGCCTCCCAAAGCACCACCACCTCCTGATGCAGCAGCAGATGGCGAAGGGACCGACAGCAGTTCTCCCACAATGGCATAGCCGTGCAGGCCATGAGCCCATGGAGGTACTTTTTTTTCCGCGACATCCACGCTGGTGGGTGTTGGTGTACACCCTGTCCTCGAACCTCCTGGGTGGCTTCCCCCCCCTCCAGCCCTGACATAGCAATTTTGTTTTTTTTTTGTTTATTTTTTTTTACAGTGTGTTGCCTTGTGTGGCTCCCGTGGGCATCCGCTGTGCATTCCGGCTGGGCACATGCTGGCTTGTCCTGAGTTTGGGTTAGATGCTTGGGTTTGTGACACACACACCCCTCCTGCTTCCCATTTCTATGTGTTTGCAAAGGGATTGACCAAGTGACAGTGACTTACACGGTGACATTGGGCTCCCATGAGCTGTGTGGGCAGTCTGTAGTCAATACTGTGTGGACATCCCTAGTGGATATTGTTGTTGTATTCGACACTGCATGGTGTATTGATATGTGCTTGTGCATCCATGTCTTCCTCAAAATTCGCAGGTACCTTCTTCATGTCTTTACAAGGCCGTCTCTTTTGCAGATGGAATTCATGTTGTATGCAGTACACTGACACATTTGCGTGGCAGCATCACTCTGCAGTTGGAAAGGGGTCGATGTGATGGCTTATTCAGGTTGTAAAACTACCACTACTTTGACTTTGTACTGTCATGTTTTTGCAATGTTTCATGTTGTGTTGCTGTATTGTGTTGGTGGTAAGTATTTGGTCATGTGTGCTGTTTGTTATTGATTACTGGGAGCATATTGTCTGTGGGCTGTTTCCCTTTGGGACAGTGCACTTTGTGACACTTGTGTCAGGTCTTGTGCATTGCTTTGTTTGCTTTCACATTGCATGACATGCCATGGTGTGTTGGGTGGCGGAGATGGGGAGGGGTTGGGTGACATGGTGCTATTTTCATGTTGTATTTTACTAGGGGGTAGTCATTCATGCAGCATGAATGTATGTCTTTTAATGACACAGCATTGGTTGTCTTTCGGTAGGCAGGGATGCACACAATGTAACAATTCCACGTGACCAATCTCAGGCTGGTATGGTTGGGACAGTTGACTGTCCCTTATGTCATCATCATTGATTATCAGCTGGTATGTGCCAGGGCTGTGTGCACTCCACAGAGGTGTGATTTTAGGTAAAGTAATTAGCCACCAGCTGCATACGGCTGGCCTCACCACATGCCGTTTCCCCTCCCATGCGCAGCGGCCGTGCATGTGGTTGGGGATGTGGGGGTACCACCATGTCCACCGGCAGGCCCCGGCGTGTTGCAACGTTGTGCAGGACACATGCTGCCACTATGATCCTGTACACTACTGGGGGAGCATATAGCAGCTGCCCACCAGAACGGTCAAGGGAGCGAAAGCGTGACTTGAGCACTCCGAATGTGCGCTCCATATGGGCTGTGTTGTATCTTACCTCTGGTGGTGTGGTGGGGTTCCGAATTGGCGTCATCATGTGGGTGCTCAGAGGATAGGCACTGTCCCCTGGGGAGGTGATGATGGGTATCATTAGTGGGGTTGTGACATTACTCAGTATCTGACATGCATGCATGTGCAGTGACATTGTCCGGTGAGTGTTACGCCCCATGTTCCGCCTACTTTTGTTGTGTGTGCCACGCTATGTGCGCTTTCGCTGTGTGTGTAGTGCATGCTGTTTGGTGAAGTGTGCGCCCGCGTGCGCCACACAGGATTTCAGCACACATCCATGGATTTACACGCGCATGGACTTCCATGAATCGATGTGCGTGGGTTTCGCTGCGATTTGCACGCTTTCGCCCACTTGAGCGGAAATTTTCAGCACACATTAATTCCATGAATCGGCCTAAAGCTTCTGCTGCTATGTTTCTCGATGTGTAATGTAATATAATGAAAACCGTTCTTGTCAAGCACACTTCTGCCATTTTGACACCTGGTAGTGCTTGGCCCTGCAAGAAAAGAAGCGAGATAGGGATTGTTATTGTGTTAGAGTGTGGGTTCAGGAGCGAAACATAAGTTTTGATGAGCGCAGACCGAAAGTACCGAAGACCTGAGTGCTGGTTTGCTGAGCTTGGCAGAGGTCAGTATTGTAACTATATATTGGGAAACCACACTCAACATAGGCAGTTGTCACAGTTTTATAACACGACACACTCCTGCCAGGGACTCCTTCCCTGACAATGAAAGTGGCGCACAATAAAAACGTTTTTTATCTTTAATAAACCACAAGTTCTTTTATTTGAGTAGTCCCCCAACCCATCTCGCACCCAACCTTCACAAACACCCAGTGTCACAAATGGCTAGGAACCAGTTCGGTGTGTATCAATAAGCTATTTATTAATTTATGATTTCATGAAAAAGGAAAACATATCCAAAATGCAAAAGCCCCTAATATGTGGCAACACAAAGGCAATGCTTCCTACAGAACAATTGGTTCATAAATCCTAACACAGTTCACACAGATCTTTAATGGCAAAACAGGAAAAAAACAGGTTTAAAGCAAGTAATTACACTAAGGTTAAGCACTCCCCTTGCAACACTCAACCCAAAACAACAGCTAACCTAATTCCTTTGAATGGAAGGCAGTGGCAAGGAGTAACGATAGAAAGAGAAAAACAGATTTGGAATAAGGCCCACCATCCCAAGATGGGAAGTCAGAAAAGAAAATGAAAACCAGTTTTTGGAGCAAAACGCCAGAATCAGATTTTTCTTATTACTCGAACGGCTACTCACAAATGCTATGGGACAGCTCGATAACAAATTTGTATTGCTGCACTTGAGGAGATAGGGTAATTTAGAGACTAGTATAAATACACAGAAGAATGTGAAAATGAGGTAAGAACATCGATTTTGCGGAGAAAGCAAATGCAAAAGGAAAACAAATGCAAACGGCAAATGGAAATTCATTTTACACAGGATTTACAATGACAGGCAGCTAAGAACAGGGTCTAACTTTCAAAATCAGAAATTGGTTTTAAAAGACAAGAACAGAAGCACATAACAGATAAGATTCTAGACAAAAGAGCTTGCTCTCAATGGGACTACAGTTTGGGGTTTTTACAGGAAAGATGCAAGTTAGGAGTTTGGGGGGTAATGCACACAATACACAGGCAAATTCGGTTTTTGGTTACACAGAGACTAATTCTGTTGAGGCTATACTTTAATGACTATAGTTATTAAAAATTCTCGACAAGATTGTTGATTTCGAATGGTAACAATATTAAACATGAATGTCAAAGAAGGAATTGATTTATTTCAAAATGCTGCTAAGGACTTATACAGACAACTGAAAGATTTATCAAATGAATATGCTAACAAACACAGGCTAATACAGATATTTCTATGGAAAGGTGATCGAATTATACTCTCAATTTGGGACTTTCAATGAGGTTTTCAATGGGATTTACAATGGCGTTTCAATGGGGGAAATATTGGATGCAATGTTACAAAAGGAGAGGTCTATGCAATTTGGGAATGTGGTTATTTGCTACTTACAAAGTAAGCCTTGGTTTGGGATTCTGGAAAGTCAGCTGGATCTCAGAACCCTCTGGACAGCTAGGCAATTGGTCTGGTCTCTGAATTCTCCTGGATGGGATTCTGGACAGCCAGCTGGATCTCAGGACTCTCTGGACAGCTAGGCAAGGGTTCTGGTCCCTGCACTCCTCCTGGATTTTAAGGTTCAGCTTTCCCTCCATCCCCCTTCTCTTATCTCCCTGGATTCCTGTGTGTCTGTCTCTCTCTCTAGTACAGGCCACCCTTATATAGCCCAAATGACATCATTCATTTTACAAATTTAGGGGAATTACTCTGGAATCACTCCTACCATGGGATAGATAAGTCTACCGTCCCTCTTTCCACCATCTGGCATGATTGGTTCAATAGGGGAGAGCGCCAGCTGTCAGTTTGGCATTTATTACAGTTCTTTGTTCTCTTGGCCACTTTTTGACAATGCCCAGTTATGTTTCATAACTTCATATTTCTACCAACCCCAAGTCTTTACTGGCTATTTCAGTCCATAAAGTTCTAGGAACATGCGCTTAGTCTCTTCAGAACACCCTGGAAATTACATGGAAAAATAGCATAAAACAAAATAATTTCTTATTCTGAGTTCTGAGTGCCTAAAATGAATCAATCCTTTAATGTCACTTTGGAGGATCTGTCACATATGGAGGGCGGTGCTTCATCCCTCTAAGCCAGATGTCTCCCCCTGGCTCAGCTTGCTACAAAATACTTTTATTACACCCTTTGAAGTTTGTCAGTTTGTCCTTGGTAGTGGGTGCTGGAGGAACCCACACTCCTTGGTCAAGCTCTTGCCACACTTGTTTTCTTTGTCCTCCCTGCTAGTACTGCCTTCTAGTCTGGCAGAGCAGAGAATCATCACACCCTTAGCCACATCACATGTCATTGTGGAATGGTTCACTTATTGGTGCGACTTCCAGTGGGAGGCAAGGCTTTCAATTGAGTTTTGTGCCTGAGCCAAAAACTGGTTTTACTGGTATTCTGAGCCTCTTCCCAGGTGACTGAGATCGTGTGGGACAAACATAATGTACATTGCGTAGCCAACCTTCCACCCACACATGTTCACTGACATTTCTGTGCAAGCAAAAGCTATAATTTCACGCTGGATTTTAAACGTCATTTCTCTTATTTTCCTTCACGCGTATGCAAGCCGTATTTCATTTAATCTTTTAAATGCGGTTCTGTAGGTCATGGGATTTTCTTTTAATTTGTCCTTTCGAGTGGGTTTGCATTTACTGTTGGTCCATGGACACAGAGGGGTAGCCCCCCTGCACAGGGTTCTTTTGATTTCACATGGGATAAAAAGGAAAAGCCAAGCCGTTTTTCACCTGAAATGTTTAGAGCTCTGCTGTTCACATCAAAGGGAAACAAAAGCTGTGTCAGGTTGCAATGTTGAAATCCGTGCCCCTCATGTGAATTAACAGTGAAACAAGGCTGTTGTGGATGTAGTGCATAACTTTTTGGTATTCAGATAAAAGACGTGCAAATGCAGTGGCGTTTTGAATGCAGTGCATAACTTCTTATTATTCAGATGAAAGAAAAGCCAATGCAGAGCCGTTCTGAATGCAGGGCATAACTTCTTATTATTCAGATGAAAGAAAAGCAAACACAGAGCCGTTCTTGGTGACATTTTGAAATGCTTGTCACACATGTGCCAGGCAAAGCAATGTACAGCCGGTTTTTGGTGGGGATGTTTTATGCAATTGTTCAGGTGACAGGGATTTCTGTTTCAGGGCCTTAAATGCACCTCACAGATTTTTGTCAGGGAAGAGTAGGGCTGGGTGGGGATTCCTTCAGCGGAATTCTCCTTCATCAGGGAGTGGCACTCCAGGATTCTCTTCCGTCTTTGCGTTGGAGAGTATGGTGCGGCACCCTCTTTCCTTCCTTCCATTCCATGTCCCCAGGGCGTTCCTCTCCAGGCTGGAATGTAAGGATGTTAATTCTCTAATAGAAGATAGAAAAACAAGTCTTGTTCTTCTTACTGGCATTTTTACCAGAAGATTTACAACAATGGAACAACAACAACAACTTGCAATTTTCATGACAGCTTGTTTTTCATTTTTACAATAACACCAATTCAATTTCTCCCTGTTATCTATACAAATATGATTTTCTTCCATCTGGGCTCCAGTTCCTTACCTTAATCCTTTAGAAGATTCATAGGCACTACCCTCTCTGGACCCTTCAATCAGCCACAAGTCCTGCTCTTTTAATTTTTATGGGGATGGTGAATGATCGGGCCAGTCCTGGGATGGGGACCTCTTTTCCAGTTTGAATTTCAACTGCATCTGGTAGTAATTGAGCAAACCAAGATGCTTTTTTAAAATTGTCAAAGCCCAGGGGTTTACCCCCGTCAGGACCAGACTTGGGAATATGTTGATTCCAAATTAATTGTGAATCAATTGAGAATGTCACTGCTTGAGTAGAAGGCAGAAGGGACATCTCACACAACCCCACAATTATGCTCTATGCTTCTCTTACCAATTGAAATTTTGAACAGCAGTTGATGTTTAGACTCAGGAGTTTCCATGCCCATTTCCCTTTTATCAATCAACTTAAATGAGGGAATGGTCTGATCTTTTGGGAGTTTCCTGATCAATGCTTCGCTGATGAAGCTGCTTACATTATTCTAGCATACTTTGGTGAGGACATTCTTCCCCCCTCATTTACCTGAATGGGGAAGAATAGCTGTTCACCCTTTTTCTAAATATCAGCCAAGCTTTGAGCTGGTTTTTATCACTTTTTATAATGGGACTTGGGTTTTCAAATTGTGGATCGGAATAAAATTTCAGGGTATTTCCTTCCAGTGTGGAATGCCACGTGGAACTGGAAGGAAGGTTGATTTACAGGAATCAAGAGGGGTTCCCATCACCAGTTTGTTGTCCTACAGCAATTGCAGTGATGTTGGGGACTTGATTGTTCCTGAAATGGAACTCGATTTTGTCAGACCGTCCCTCAACCACATGACATGTGCCATTTAGGCTTACATAGTTGGTGCTCTGTTTTAATTTTATTGGCCGGTCAGCCCGCGTCCAGGGGGCCTTGTTCACATAGTCTATTAGTGGTGATAACATGCGGAGGAGGTAATTCTCTAAGAGACAGTGGGCCTCATTACAACTCAGGCGGTAAGTTACCGCCTGGGCCGTGACTTTACCACCATGGCGTAAACTACGTTTACGCCATGGTGGTTGGCGGACTTACCGCCCCATTCCGACCTTGGCGGGGCGGTAAGTCCCCAATCCCCATTTACCCTTCCCCATTTCCATTTTTGCCCCATAGGGCATAATGGGAGTGGGGAAGGCGTTAATTACGCCACCGTAAATTACGGTGGCGTAATTAACTCCATGGTCCCTTAGCGCCATGGATTTTAACACCTGCTAAAAGCAGGTGTTAAATCCGCCATGGCGCTAAGGGACCTCGTACTCAGGCGGTAAGGGTCGGCGCTGTTTACGCTGCCGTAAACCCCTTACCGCCTGGGTCGTAATGAGGCCCAGTGGGTCCCCTCAGGAGTAATTACTATAACCGGGTGCTTTACCTTGTGTCCCCCGAATTTGATCTCCAGATCTGCAATACCCTCGATGGGAATGTCATTCCCATCAATGTTCTGGAGTTGTACAGGAAGAGGTGTGAGGGGAATTTGGTGACTCTGCCCCCTTCCTGAATTAAGTAGCTCAAATGCCCTTTTGAACAGAAGAGTGGCTTGGGATCTGGTGTCCACCAGCACAAAATTTGCATACTACACTTGCACCCGGGCACAGACATAAAATGTACCTTCTTTCTCCTCCAGTGTTCAAAGGAAATGGACATTTCGGGCCAGCTGGGCGGTGAAATTCTTTATTTTGGACTCCAACACCCTGGAGTCTTTGGAATCTGCGAATAAAATTTGGCATTCTGAGATATGGGGAGTTTTGGAATTCCCTTTCTCTCTTGATTCTGTGCTGTCCCCTTTTCCTGGAACAGTCACTTGAATTGATTTGGGGGATTTGGGAATCCCCTTTTTCCTCTGATTCTGTGCTGCCCCCCTTCTCCTTGAGACAGTGGGCCTCATTACAAGTTTTGTGGTCCAGAAACAACGGTACCAGTAAGCTTGTTCGTACTGTTGTTTCCGGACCGGCAAACTACATGTTCTGCAAGTGGCTGCCTTTCAGCCCCCCAGGTCTGACTTGGTGGGCAGAACGGCACCCGCTTGCACACCTTGACAGATGCACCAGCACCATTCATGAATGGTGCCGGTGCATCCGTCCTCCTCATTCCCATTGAGTCCAATGGGACTCAAATGGCAACGGGTTGTAATATTTTTCCGGTGCATTGGAATGGGAAATTACCGGGTCCACCGGGGCTGTAATACCCCATTAATTGGCTATTCCTGGGCACCAAAAACTTCATGACTCAGTGGCCGCCGTGCCGGTATTTACCGGTATGGCTACCGCCAACCTCATAATGACCCTCAGTCACTTGAACTGGTTTGGGGATTTCGGAATCCCCGTTTTCCTCTGATTCTGTGCTGTCCCCCTCTTTCTGGACACAATCACTAAAATCGGTTTGGGGATTTGGCAATCCCCCTTTTCCTCTGAGTCTGTGCTGCCCCCCTTTTCTTGGACACAATCACTCAAATCGGTTTGAGGGATTTGTGAATTCCCTTTTTCCCCTGATCCTGTGCTTTCCCCCTTTTCGTGGAGACTGTCAATTGAATTGGTTTGGGGAATTTGGGGATCCCCTTTTTCCTCTTATTCTGTGCTGCCCCCCCTTTTCTTGGAGACAGTCACTTGAATTAGTTTTGGGTATTTGGTAGTCCCCCTTTTCCTCTGATTCCGTGCTGTCCCCCTCTTCCTGGGGCAGTCAATGAATCCAGTTTGGAGGAAGGATCCCTCCTTTGTCTCTAAGTGTTCAGGATGACATTTCTGGGGTTCAGGGATAGGCGGTTCTAGGTCAGTCTCCATACCTACCCAGTTTGAGTTATGATCTTTGGAACCCATTTTTCTTTGGGAGGAATCTCCTCATCCTTGAAAGAGAAACTTTCTTCCCAGAATCCTCCAAGGATTCGTCCCCTTCAAACTGGAGGACGCTGACTTCTTCCACAAAATGGGTCTTCTTTGTGCCTTGGTTTCTCCTACTTACCCTCTATTCCCTAGGTTGCAGCTTTTCAGGGTAGGAGATTTGAATTCAGGTTCTGAGGTTTCCAGGGTCTTTTCATGGGTGAGGAAGGAAGCTGCCTCTAGGGCTTTGCATCCCCCTTCCTTCCGAGCCTCCTCCCCTGGAACCAGCTAGTTGTTTGGATTCTCTCCCCGTCATTGTTCTGGGGTGCCAGACCCTGGATTCGAGCTGTTCTGAGCAGCCATGTTCATCTGAGGGTTCTGCTGAGCCCTCATCATGCGACTCAGGTCTTGGGTCAAGTTCTGGACCTTTTGTTCATTCGTGACACCCTCTCAGGCTGATACAGGGGTCTTGAGTCAACTCTTTGCTGCTCTCGGGAAGGGTAACTGTCCCTTCTCCCCGAGTAGCCTTGATATGGAAGGTTTCCCAGCTAGCCCTCCATTCCTGGACCTTCCTTCTCCCTAATTTGGTGCTCTAGACTCCTGAAAGTGGGAAGAGAAAGAGGGTTGTTCTGAACATTGGGGTTTTGAGGGTACCTGGGGCATCAACTTAAACTAGAGTGTGAAGGATTACTGTCCTCCTGAGGGAGGTTTGGAGGGAAGTTTCCTGGGGTCATACTCACCTTGTTGGACCCCACCCCTGGGCCGGGGGAGTCCACACATACCCCATGTTGAACCTATTCCCCTTGTACTTGGGGCTGTTGTAGGTGGCACAGTCAGGTGACACATTTGTGCGGTACCCTGCTTGACTACCTCCTGTTTGGGACTGGTCAAAGGGTCTTCTCTGCCTCAGGCTTGAGTGGTTAGTGTGAGGCGTATATTTATGCCCCCCATTTCTAGGTCCAAAACGGGGGTAAACTTCAACTCTGCCACCTTGGCAGCGGCAGGGGTGTTGGTTTGTTTGGGATTTTTGGGGGAATTCTTATTTTCTACTGGCATTTAGACCTTATAGATCCGGGTAGCTTGCTCTATTACTCAGTCCAGGGTCCTTTCTTTGTGGAAGTCCCTAACCAACTGCATCATAATGTATTTAGAAAGTGCATGGAAATAGGTAGTGACGAACTCCCTACTATTCGTACACACCAGCCTAGTGGTTTGAGCAAATGCCCGCTTTAATTCCTGGACACATTTTCTTGGGGCCTGATCCTCTCTGCACTGCAGGTTGTAGGCACCTTGCGAGCCTCCTTGGGATTTCAGTGCCTGGAGAAGTGCTTCAAGATGGCCGACTTATAGGTAGACCACCTTGATTGGTTCTGATCCTCCAGCCTTGCAAAGAAGTTGGAGTATTCTGGGGAGAATGTCCATTTGGCAAACTCCATTGAATTCTGATAATTTTTAATGCGAAATGATGTCATCATCTGGTCATACAGCTCCAGATGCTCCCAGATTGAGTACTTGGCATTTTTGTGGTAGAGGATCATGAAACCGCAAATGGCTTTTATCTGTCTAATGGGGTCTTTTACCAAAGTTCTCTTTTGTTTGGCAGCCTTCTTTTTCTGCTGCACCTGAGTCCATTTGCCTCAGACTCAGAGCTGCTGCTATTTGAGGTCCCATCCCAATCCGCTAGGCGCTCCCTGATTCTTTGAGCCTGGGTGCCTCTCCCAAAATTACAGGGCATAGTCCTGCCTCTGTTTTATTGTGGGCTCTCTGGGTCACTTCCCTTGGACTCCCTCTTTCATACAGGAAGTACTCATCTGACTACTCCCTTCTTCCAGGGTTGGTAAAGAACTCCCCCCACCTCCCTGATTGGGTGGAGGCTTTCAGAAAACTCTTTTGGGCCTAAACTCAGACTCCTTTTTATCTGCAAAGTGGAACAGGTGTTTCCATTGTAGCTGATGTTTCTGCTAGTCTAACCCCCTGATTTTCTCTTCATAGGAGTCTTCCTGGTCAGATACATGGGCCACAATATTTTTGAACCTGAACAGGGAAGCAAGCCTATCTATCGCTGATGGACCCTGGCCTGCTGGCTCAATCATGCTGGGCATAATTGAGTCCAGCTGCCTCATGGTTTCTGGTTCTTGTGAACCTGTGGACATGAAGTTAGCAGCGCCTTGCACATATAGGGGGGTAAATTGGCTTGAGGCCCTTGGGACAGAGGGTGATCACTGTGATCAGGGGTTGGCCTGTCACTCTCTAACTGTTCGGGGCTCCTCAAGTCTTTATTTAACATAGCACACTCTTTTTCTAACCTCTGAAATGTCTCTTTCTCAGACTCTATTTCTTGATAGTATGCACAAGCCTGAGCCTTGTGCTATACTATCAGTGTTTGTCTGGATTCTTTGACCTTCCTGTGTGCTAATACATGGCTCTGGAGTCCCCTGTTCTCACCACAAAAGGCATAATTTCCTTTCTGGGCTTCTTGTATTGTCTGGGATTACTCAGACCATTTCTGTTGCAGGAGATTAATCTTCTCACTCTGTGCAGTTTTGGCCTGTGTTGCCTGCTCTAGATCAAATTCTATTTGCCTCCAATGTCCCATTAATTTTTCACACTCTGCTTTTACGTCAGTCAGTTCCTGAAAACATGACTCACTTGTCTCCAGGTCTGTTTTCAATGAGCACACTTCCTGGCATAGGGAATCTTTTTCCTGATACAGTGTGCAATTCAGTTCACTAAAGTTATCTCTCTGTTGTTTTATAGTGCCCACATTCTG
Source organism: Ambystoma mexicanum (assembly GCF_040938575.1). NCBI lineage: Eukaryota > Metazoa > Chordata > Amphibia > Caudata > Ambystomatidae > Ambystoma > Ambystoma mexicanum. Next base: position 468,119,256 of record NC_090932.1, on the reverse strand, counting down.
CCACTCCTGGTCAAATTCTGTTTGGGAATGGACTTCTTTAATGATTAACCTATTATTCTCCTCATCCATTTACTTGATCTGTCTTTGTAAAGTGTTTATCTCCTCTGAGCAGGCTTTATTGTATGTCAATTGTTGGTTCAATGTAAGTTGACTCTCTTTCAGGGAAACAGCCCTTTCTTGCCACTCTTCTTTCAGTACAGACAATTGGGCCCCCTGATCTGAATTAGTTTGTTGCTGAGCTGTCAACTCATTCTTTAACTGCTGAATGGTATTTCCTAATTCTAACTCAGAGGTTTGGCTTTCTCACATTTTCTCCTGTGCCTGCCTTAACTCACTCAGTATTTGATTTAAAAGCCCAGAGTGGTTTTGCACATAGTTCACACTTTCTTGTTACGTTTCTTCCATGACTATCGTGTGGAAGTACATGTATGCAGTGTGTTGGACCATCTTAATCTGCTCATCTTTAATGTTCTGAGTCATATAGAACTCAGTCATGCTTGATGTAACAAGCCACTGTCCAGCCACACATCGATGCTTATGGAGATCACCTGTTGCATCATACTAGATAGCCATGTTTCATGTTTTTGCTCTGGATATTCCCCTCTAATGAATAATTTGGACAGAAGGTGCTGACTAGCCTTGTTAATTTCCACAGTGCTCATTATGAAGAGTGTTCTACTGCTGGTGGGTTATCTATACAGGGACAAAATCTCTACCCTGCTCTTGCCTAGTTTATGGTTACACTATTTTATTTTGAGACACAGGCCTGATACCTAGGGTACACGTTTTTGGATTGCACCTTTACAGTGTAACACAGCGTTCTAGCCACTAAAAGTAACACTACCTTCAATGGGTTAGTCTTCTGTGTTGGAGTGTCACAGGTGAAATCACGGCATGAGCCCCCACTTTGTCACAGTTTTATAACACGGCACACTCCTGCCAGGTTCTCCTTCCCCGACAATGAAGGTGGCGCACAATAAAAACGCTTTTTATCTTTAATAAACCACAGGTTCTTTTATTTGAGTAGGACCCTAGCCCATCTCACACCCAAACTTCACAAACATCCCATGTCACAATTGACTAGGGACCAGGTTGGTGTGTATCAAATAAGATATTTATTAATTTATGATTTAATTAAAAAGGAAAACATATTCAAAATACAACACCCACTAATATGTGACAACACAAAGGCAATGCTTCCTACAAAACAATTGGTTCAGAAATCCTAACACAGTTCACACATATATTTAATGGCAAAACAGGAAAAACGGTTTAAAAGCAAGTGATAGCACTAAGGTTAAGCACTCCTTCTGCAACACTCACACCCAAACATCAGCTAACCTAATTCCTTTGAATGGAAGGCAGTGGCAAGGAGTAACGATAGAAAGAGAAAATCAGATTTGGAATTAAACCCACCACCCCATGATGGGAAGTCAGAAAAGAAAATGAAAACCCGTTTTTGTAGCAAAATGGCAGAATCAGATTTTGCTTATTGCTCGCATGGCTACTCACAACTGCTATGGGACAGCTCGAAAAGAAATTCATGTTGCTATACTTGAGGAGATAGGGTAACTTTGAGACTAATAATCAGTACACAGAACAATGTGCAAATGAGGTAGGAAAATCAATTTTGGAGAGAAAGCAAATGCAAAAGGAAAAAAAATACAAATGGCAAAAGGAAATTTGTTTTACACAGGATTTACAATGACAGGTAGCTAAGGACAGCGTTTAACTTTCAAAAATTGGAAATTGGTTTTCAAAGACAAGGACAGAGGCACATAACCGATAAGATTCTAGATAGAAGAGGTTGCTCTCAATGGGACTACGGTTTGGGGTTTTTACAGGACAGATGCAAGTTAGGAGTTGGGGGTAATGCACACAATAGACAGGCAAATTTGGTTTTCGGTTACACAGAGACTAAATCTGTTGAGGCTATACTTTAATGACTACAGTTATTAAAAACACTCAACAAGATTGTTGATTTCGAATGGCAACAATATTGAAAATGAATTTCAATCGGGAAATTAATTGATTTTTTTCAAAATGATACTAAGGATTTATACAGACAACTGAAAGATTTATCAAAGAAATACGCTAACAGACAGGGGCTAATGCAGATTCTTCTATGGAAAGGTGAAAGAATTATATATTGGATTCAATCTCACAAAAGGAGTGGTTAATGCAATCTGGAACTGGGGTTATTTGCTACTTACAAAGTAAGCCTTGGTTTGGGATTCTATAAAGTCAGCTGGATCTCAGGACCCTCTGGACAGCTAGGCAATGGGTCTGGTCTCTGCACTCTCCTGGATGGGATTCTGGACAGCCAGCCAGATCTCAGGACTCTCTGGACAGCTAGGCAAGGGTTCTGGTCTCTGCACTCTGCCTGAACAGGAAGGTTCAGCTTTTCCTCCCTCCTGCTTCTCCTTACTCCCTTGATTCCTGTGTGCCTGTCTCTCTGTCTAGTACAGTCCCTATTATGTAGCCCAAATAATATCATTCATTTTACAATCTAGAGGGAGTACTCTAGATTTACTCCTACCCTGGGATAGGACAGCCTACTATTCCTCTCTCTACCCCCTAGCATGATTGTTTCAAGGGGGAGAGCACCATCTGTCTGTTTGGCATGTATTACAGTTCTTTGTACTCTTGGCCACTTTTTGACAAAACCCAGTTATGTTCCATAAATTCATATTTCTACTAACCCTGATATATGCATTAGAGATGCAGATGGAGTGGGTCAGAGGTAATTAAATAAGCCGATCGCCAACTCTGTACGAGGTAGCATGGCCCCTTGGCACCTTTGTGTCATTTTCATCAAATGCATAACAGTTATAACTCTGCAAATGATTAAGCATGTTCATACTTTCGTATTCCATCTTTCCACCACTTGTCATATCTGTCCCATTTATAAATCAGCCAAAAACGAGTCTTTACTGGCCATTTTAGTCCACAAAGTCCTAGGAACATGTGCCTAGTCTCTTCAGAACCCCCTGGAAATCACATGGAAAAGTAGCATAAAACGAAATTATTTCTTATTCTGAGCGCTGGGAAAAATACATAAAATGAACCAATCCTTTAATGTCAATTTTGAGGATCTGTCACATATTGGAGGGCAGTGCTTCATCCCCCAGAGCTAAATGTCTTCCCCTGGCTCAGCTTGCAACAAAATACTTTTATTGAACCCTTTGAGGTTTGTAGCTTCTCCTTGGTAGTGTGTGCTGGAGGAGCTCACACTAATTGGTCAAGATCCAGCCACACTTGCTTTCTTTGTCCTGCCTGCTTATACTGCCTTCTAGACTGGCAGAGCACAGGATAATCACACCCTCACCCACATCAAATGTCATTGCGGAATGGTTCAATTATTGGTGCAACTTCCAGTGGCAGTCAAGGCTTTCAATTGAGTTTTGTGCCTCAGCCCAAAACTGGTTTTAGTGGTGTTCTGACCCTCTTCCCAGGTGATGGAAATCTTGTGGTGACAGACATAATGTACAATGCATAGCCAACCCCCACCCACACGCATTCACTGACATTTCCGTGCAAGCAAAAGCTATCGATTCACATTGGCTTTTAAATGTCATTTTTTTCTTATTTTCCTTCACACGTAAGCAAGCCATATTTTATCTAATGTTTGAAATGCGGTTCTGTAGGTCGTGGGATTTTCTTTTAATTTGTCCTTTTGAGTGGGTTTGCATTAACTGTTGGTTCCATGGACACGGATGGTTAGGCCCCCTGCACAGAGTTCTTTAGATTTGACACGGGATAAAAAGGAAAATCCAAGCCATTTTTCACTTGCAATGTTTAGAGCGCTGCTGTTCACATCAAAGGGAAAACAAAATCTGTTTTGGGTTTCAATGTTGAAATCCTTGCCCCCCATGTGAATTAACAGTAAAACAAGGCCATTTTGGATGTAATGCATAACTTTTTCGTATTCAGATGAAAGAATGCAAATGCAGGGCCATTTTGAATGCTGTTGCGGAACTTCTTATTATTCAGATGAAAGAAAAGCCAATACAGAGCCATTATGAATGCAGGGCATAACTTCTTATTATTCAGTTGAAAGAAAAGCAAATGCAGAGCCGTTCTTGGTGAAAAGTTCAAATGCTTGCCACACATGTGCCAGGGAAAGCAACACACAGCCATTTTTATGGTGGCACTGTTGTATTCAATTTTTCAAGTGACTGGCATTTCTGTTTCACGGCCTTAAATGCACCCCACTGAGGTCCCCTCAAAAGTTAGTAGAACCCACAAGACATTTTTTATTTTGGATTCAACAAGCCCTATGTCTGACTCATATCGAGCAACGTAGATCCCACCTTATGTGCCAACAATGAGCCAAGAACCAGGGGTATAGACAGAATATATATATTTATTTAAAGTTTAAGGTCATTAAATCTTTGCCTTTAATGGTTACACATGCAACCTTCTCTGTGGCACAAAACAAAGAATTGACACAAAATGCACTTCCTTTTTGTGAGAAACAGGTAAATATTATTTGATAAAATGTTGATTGAAAACAAAGCACAGGCTTGATTCTAAAACAAGCAAAGGCGGGTCTGGGAATCTCTCTACCAGCACGAACATAGCCCAATGACCTGTTCTTGGGTGAATAACCCCTGGGAGAGACTCTACCAAGTCTGTAGCTCACTGTCCCTTTCACAGAGAAGAAATTTCCCCACATATCAGCCTTTGTCCTGCCCAGGAGCAGTCCAGTGCCGAAATGCTAGGCAATTCTCCTCTGAACAAGAGTACCATCAGTAACCCCATAGACATGTTTCAGCCTTGTTGGGCATCATCAGTGAGGTGAAACTGGTGGCTCTCTAAGAACAGTGAGCAAGGGGTCCACGTCTGGGTCGCCCTGTTAACTTAGGGTGAAACCCAAAGTTAATTTATGCAAACAAAGGGGGGTCTGGGAATCTCTCTACCAGCACGAACACAGCCCAATGACCTGTTCTTGGGTGAATAACCCCTGGGAGAGACTCTACCAAGTCTTTAGCTCACTGTCCCTTTCACAGAGAAGAAATTTCCCCACATATCAGCCTTTGTCCTGCCCAGGAGCAGTCCAGCGCCGAAATGCTAGGCAATTCTCCTCTGAACAAGAGTACCATCAGTAACCCCATACACGTGTTTCAGCCTTGTTGGGCATCATCAGTGAGGTGAAACTGGTGCCTCTCTAAGAACAGTGAATGGCCCGAATACCTTGTGTGCCTGATTGGCTGCCTGCCCGCATGAATGCCCGCAGACGTGATTGGATGCTTGAGTGCGACCCAGCGAAATGAATGGGAGATCAACAGTATATTTGGGGACCTCTCATTGCTAGGAATCGTGTTCAGAAGCTGAAGTCCACTACGACGAGTAACTGGAGTGAAGCTAACCTTGAGCCCTGCTGGACAAGAAGAATTTCTGTTGCTCTCCTTTGCAATCTGAAAGCTGCTGTGCTTCAAGAACTGACCCAGAGAGGACCTGGTAAGGCGCCCTCTTAATAGCTGCAAGGGACCATCGTGCACAGCTGATCTTTGCCTAAGCTCCCTGGTAGACAGACCTTCGACAGGCTGCCGACCCTATACGGGGACTGCTGCAGAACTCCAAGGAGAAGCGCCCGGACTGTTGTCTGCCACTGTCACCGACCGCCGTCGCTGACCGGAGCCGCCATGCTCCCGTTGCCCAAGAACTTAATTGATCCAAGGATGCTCTCATCCGCATCGTCGCTGCTGTATCCTGCTGGAGAAGGCCTGACCGTTGATGCACCAAGAAGCATCTGCTGGTGGGTTTCCCGCCACCCAAAGACCACAGAGACGCCGACGACTCGACGCCCATGCTGGGCCACAGTTCTTCAACTCTTTGCGGTCCAGAACTATCGACACCGAGGTGCCCCGCACACCTCTTCCTGGCAGGACGTTTACTCTTCCCCTTCAACGAGCACCGCCAGGAATGACTTGGCCACTTCACCGTCGTAGCTCGACCTGTTCTTCGTCGGACGTTCGACGACCCGTGACTCCTGCCTGAAAGGGAGGACACTCAAGAAGGGTTGTCGATTTCGCCGACGTGGAACGCTACAACACCAAGGTACTCTCAATGCTAGGAATCGAGTTCAAAAGCTGAAGTCCACTACAACGAGTAACTGGAGTGAAGCTTAACCTTGAGCCCTGCTGGATGAGAAGAATTGCTGTTGCTCTCCTTCGCAATCTGAAAGCTGCTGTGCTTCAAGAACTGACCCAGAGAGGACCTGGTAAGGTGACATCTTCCCGAGCTACGAGGGACCATCGTACACAGCTGATCTTTGCCTAAGCTCCCTGGTAGACAGACCTTTGACAGGCTGCCAACCTGATACGGGGACTGCTGAGGACACTCAAGAAGGGCTGTCGATTTCCCCAACGCGGAACACTACAACACCAAGGTTCTTTGGGGTTGCAGAACTATTGGGAAGTCTAAGGGTGAACAATATATGGACTGGGCTTGTATCTTTCTTCTATAGGTTGCCCAGGTAGGGGGATCTCCACACAGAACTGTGTTTAACGGTAGTTACCAGTATTCTGCCTATTGCTCAACCATCCTGCTTTCGTGCCTCTCTCTACTGCTGGTTTCCTCTTTATTTTGATCTGTGTGTCAATCTGACCATATGCACTTTAATAAGATCTAATAACGTTAGTGGTACCACTTTAGAATTGTACATATTTAACATTGTTGATTTTCGGAGCACAAAGTGAGTTATCGTGATCGTGTATATGACTTTGAATATTAATTATATAAAGACTGTGTTTTAACTGATACAGTGTGTGGACATTCCTTCGTGGGTGCTTGGGGACTACACTGTACTTAAGAACCAGCTTGCATCACCTCCCGAGAAGCTAGGCCTTGATTGCTCATCCATTGCTACCGTAATAGAGAATCTTGGCAGGGGTCTCTGTGCCTCCCCTCTACCATATAGAGAGCGGAAGTGCAGACCCCCCTCCGGTCTTTACAATCCGCTCCCCACCTTTCAAAATTAGGAAATCTCTGGGAAGCCAGAAAAACCTTTTATGATATAACAAACAAAAACACACTTGAATGAAAGTCATATTAACACCATTGCCTGGAAGCTAGCCTCAAAATGACATATGTCCAGAGTCTGCCACAACATTCTTTAAGATTCTCACAATTGTATTGTTGTATCTCTCTCTACCCCCAACTTGTGGCTGGGTGGTAGGCAATGTGGAGCTTTCTTTTTACCCCTAGAATCTCCCACATCTTTGCCATTACCTTACTGGTAAAATAACTTCCTGCTGTCTGACTCAGTCCTTTGCAGGAGGCTGAAAGAGAGAAGATGTGATGAACATTAGTGCAGCAACTGTCTCTGCCTTACAAATTGGGCGGGAACACATTCTGCCCACTTCGTAAAGTAGTATTTAACAGTCAACATATACTTGTTTCCTCTGGAGGCGTGAATCAGTGGCCCAATGAAATCAATGTGCAAATCTGACCAAGGCAGTGTCATTCCCCTTTTTAGGGGATCTCTATGTGTGAGGGAAATGGGTTGAACTTGAGCACACATAAGACACTCCTTTAGATAAATGTCAAGGACCTGGGCCATGTGTGGCCAATGGGAAACCTTGTGCAAGATTCCCAATGTCATATGAAATACCCTATGACTGGCAGTGGCTGTCTCTTGGGTGTGGTTCAACATCAGGGTTCAGAATCAGTTAGACACCACACACTGGTCACATCAAGTTAGAGCTCTCCGTACCAACAAACCGTCTTGGATCTGGAACATCTTGGAAATTCTCATCAACACCCAGATATCCTTTTTACCGGCATAATCCAACTCTGTTAGAGGAGAACTCACATGTCTTTAATGTGTTGATAGAATTTTCCAATAACCGGGTCCACTTTCTGTGCTGTGTTCAAATCTGCATCTGGGGGATCTTTACTTCACTGGGCAGTCGAGAGATCATTGTTGACATGGGACTGTGACCTGCTGACAGTGACAACTTGGCTTTTACCTAACAGGGATTTCATATCTATGAAATCCCTCTGCAGAGCTCTGGTCTTAGACAACTGGTCAGCCAGGTCATTCCCAGTCTTACCTGGCCGCTCTATTTTGAAATTACCTCTTATTTTCTTCCTATAGATGGTCATCTCATTATAGATCACAGATTATCAACTGTTGGCATCAGTTTGCCATGCTTTACTGGTTTGTGGTTGGTAGAAAGCATGCCTCGATCCTTCCTTTTAATCAGGTGTTCCACAAACCCATTCCTGACATAATCAGAGTCAGTGATTAGGACCAGTTCTATGTGTTGGTGGTACACAGCGGTGAGGATGGCTTGATAAACAGTCATCAACTCTGCCACCTGACTACTCCTGACTCCTATTTTGAAACCAGCAGAGGTTTCCAGGGTACCATTCATCCAGGTATTCCCAATGCCAGCCACAATTTCATTTTCCCCAATTGTTACCAACATGGTAAAATCACCCATCCACATAAACTGTGGGTATCCCCTGTCACATGTCTTCTTCATGGACCTTGTGCACAGAAGTTAAGTATGCCTCCATATTGTTGTTGGCCATTAGAATTTGGTTCTTGAGACAGTTTTCTTGAGTATAATCATGCAAGTCTGCCAATCCTTGCACTGGAGGACTCTTCTTGTTTTGTCCTTATCTGACCTCTACAGGAAAGCCTTGCATAGACAGAATCCAGGAAGTAATTCTGGAATTACTGATGTTCCCTGCCTGGATTCTGGCACTTTGCAAATATTGCAAGGGTTGGCGAGGAGTCTTTATGATGATATGCTTCCATGGATGAATGGGCAGTATTTTTCCAATGCCCACACTGTTGCCAGGAGTGCATTTTTCACAGTCATTGCCTTTTTCACCCACAGAGGACAACATTTTGCTCACATACAAGATGTGTTTGTGGACCTTGTTGTGCTTTTGGTACAATACCACTGTAAGGCAGGTTTTTGAGTACCCCTTTTCCAAGAAGAACTCCTTATTCTTGATGGGTTAAGCCAAACAAGGAGCACAGAAAAGGCTTGTTTTCAGTTGTTTAATTTGCCTCAGATTGTTCTTGACCACACTTCCACTTGGCTGTGGCCTTTGAGAGATAGACCAAAGGTCAAGTGACCTCTGCATAGTCTTCAAGTAACTTTCACCTATAAGAAGTGAGTCCAAGAAGGCTTCTTAATTCTCGTAGAGTAGTAGGGTATTTTTATTTCATTTAGACTTAAACCTTCTTTGCCTGGGGATTGAGACCCTCATGTATGATCTTGTGCCCTAGAGGTTCACTCGGGTCTTACACCACTGTACCTTCTGAAAGGACAGTTTTGCTTTCGCTTTCTGCAACCGGGTCAGACCATAGCAGATTTCTGCTATATGTTCCTCTACTGTTGAGCTCTTGATCAGAACATCATCTACATAGGCCAGGTTTCCCCTTTGACCCTAATCGAGTATAGCTTTATGCAGAAAGATGTTGAGCTCATTGCCAGAGTTCATGTAGTCAAAGGGGTTTGGGTTCATGAGTTTTGCTGCTCCCCAAAGATAAAGGCAAGCTTGTATTTCATACTCACAGGTACTGTCCAGTAGCCGTTGGTCAAATCAATGACTGTGAACACCTTTGACCCTTGGATCTATGCCAACCCTTGATAGATGTAGTGAAGTGGCCAGCTTTACATGTAGACCCATCTGTTCAACTCCCTCAGATCTGCACATAGTCTCCATTGGCCATTTGGTTTTAGTATCCCGAGTATCGGGTTGTTAAAGGTACGTATCTCACAGGATTCTAAATTCTTAATATTCTCTGTGAGTGACTCCATGGATGCAAGAGGTAACCAGTATTGTTTAACAAATACTGGAGCCATCTCGGGATCCGTGGGTATGGTGGTTGAATTCATAGATGTACAACCATAGTCATATGACTCTACTGAAAAAATATCCTGGAAGACCTGTTTTAGCTTTTGTCTTAGCTCCTTGGGCTCACAGGAATCCGAAAGATGTATCCGTTCTTTGGCTATCTGTTTAAAACCTGGAAAGACCCCAGACTTGGCAATTTCAGCATTATCCTCCAGTTGGGTGGAGAGATCTCTTTTTATGGTGTTGACCTGGACACGAGGTTCCATGGATTCAAGGTAGTTGCTATTGTCTCTGAATACTACCTCTTACCTCCTGATGTCACAGGTCACCTCTTCCACCCCATAAGGGCAGGAAGTAAACACCAAGAAATTCCCCCATGCCTGATACAAATCTTTTCTGGAGGAATTCCATCACTGATGTCGAAACAGTGGTTTGGAATTGATCTGATGATTTCATTACCTAAATCAATAGAATACATTTGTGCATCGACCGCCATTCCAATAAAGGTGTCTGCGCCCAAAGTGATTCGTTGAGGGTCCCTGTTATCTACTAATATTCAAATTGTGTCATGTGGTCCACTAGAGGTGTCAGATTTAAATACAAACCTTTTTGGAGATAGAAATTCAAATTTAAATAGGCATCCTGTTGTTTGAGGTTCTGTCCTTGCTTAATTTGGTTGGAATAGTGAATTGTTGCACCTGTCTTGGGATGGTAACCTCTTCTCGGACCTGATCTTCAAATACTTAAGGCAGCAACTGAGCTGACTGGAGTGCTTTTTCAGTGTTCTCACACTTCCTAAATGAAAGGTGTAAGTGACATCTCTCACAATGCAACAATTATGTTCAATGTTTTTGATTGCCAATGACATTTTTAGCATAAACCTGCTAGGTGAGAAATGTTTAGGATTTGCAGTTTCCAGAACTACTTTACATTTATCAATCTACTTAAACGTGGAAATGGTCTGATCTTTTGGGAGTTTCCTGAATAATTCTTCACTGCCAAAGTTGTATCCGTTATTCAGGCATACTGTGGTGAGCACAAACCCCCCCTCATTCATCTGAATGGGGAAGAACATCTGTTCACCCTTTCTCTGAATGTCTGTCAGTCTTGAGCTAGTTATTCATTGTCTTTTTTCACAGGAATCAATATTTCCTCTGACTTTGGACTAGTGTCAAATTTCAATGTATTCACTTCCAGTGTGGAATGCCACTTAAAACTAGGAGGTAGGTTGATTTTCAAGAATGGAGAAGGGTGTCCATCACCAGGTTGTTCTCCGACCAAGATGACAATGTTGTCTGGGAACTGATTATTCTTGAAATTAAACTCCACTTTCTCGAAGCGTTGGTCAATTAGATGGCATTTACCATGCAAGATTACATAACTGGAACTCATTTTTAGTTTTATAGGCTTGCTAGTCTGGGTCCAGAGGACCTTGTTTACACAGTTGATCAGAGGTGGTACCCTCCTAAGGAGATTGTTCCCCAATAAACAAGGTGTGCCCCTTGGAGTCATGGCTATCACAGGATGTTTCAACCGATGTTCAATTTTTCTTTCCAGATCTGCAGTCTTTTCGACAGGAATGTCATTGCCATCAACATTTTGGAGTTGTCCAGAAAGTGGTGTTTGGGGAATTTGGTGACCATCCCCCTAACTTGAGTTGGGGAAAGGCCTTTTTGGACAGACAGGAGGGTGGCTTGTGATACAGTATTCAACATAACTGATAATTCAAACTAACCCTGTACCTTGACCAGGGCATACAATCTGCTTTCTTTCTCCTGAAGGGTGGAAAGGAAGCGGGAGTTATTTGCCAGCCCGGCAGTCATTTCCTTGATTTTGAACTCCAAAACTGTGTGATCTTGACTAATTTTCCATTTAAGAGATCGGGAATCTGTAAGGAAAATCTTACAAATAACAGTGGGCGGATTTGGGGATCCTCTTTGTCCCCTAATTCTTTGCTGCCCCCCTTTACCTGGAGACAGTTCTCAGAACCTGTTTGCGGGAAGGACACCTCCTCCGTTTCTACCTTGTCTGGCTCACATTTTTGGGGTTGAAGAGTTTCTTGATCTAGGCAGGTCTCCATACTTACCCTGTCCTACTCAGGGTCTTTTGGGAACCATTTTTCTTTGGGATTGATCCCTCTGTTTCTGAAAGAGAAGGTTTACCTGAATCCTCCAGGGACATTTCTCTTTCAAAGGGGATGACCTTATGTTCCTCCACCAAATAGCTTCTTCTTTGGCCTCTCCTACTGAGCCTTTGCTATTTGGGTTATAACTCTCCAGGGTTAGAAGAATCACTTTCAGGTTGAGAGGTTTCCAGGAGTTCTGTCTGGGTGAGAAAGGAAGCTTCCTCTTGGGTTTAACATCTCGCCTCCACCGGTGTTCCCTCTACAGAAACCTGTGGCTTGTTGGACATTGCCCCTGTCATTTCCACTCTGGGGCATCAGACCCAGGTGTTGGGAAATTCTGGGAAGCAGGGTTAGGTTGAGGGTTTGACTGAGCCCTCAGCATGCGCCCCAGGTCATCAGTCAGTTGCTGGACCTGTCTCTCCAGCTGGGAGACATTTTCTGGGTTGTAGGGAGGTCTCAAGCCCGACCTCTGCTGCTCCCAAAAAGGGTAACTGTCCCTTTATTCCGGAGTAGCTCGGGTACTGTAACGGATTTAACGACACAGCATACTCCAGACCAGGACTATTTCCACTGGTAAGGGTTCTGGCTGTAACTGATTTCAATCCGGCACACAACCAAGTCAAGCCCAGCGTGTAGTGCACAACTGAAACCCTTATTTATTTTTGTCTTTAAGTTCAATATTCTGAACGATATACCACTCATATCACACCCTTGTCTTGAGACCCTCCCGGTCACACTGAACCAGGAATCAGGCTAGCTTGCAAAGGTAAATATTTATTTATGTATTTAAAGTTTAATCACAATATATTAAATAGGTAAACAACAATCACCAATTGGGTGACAGAACACTGAATAATGTCTTTAATACACTATTCATGAGTAATGAGCAAAACAAATGCAGCACAGAAAATAATACCTTTGTGTTGGTTCAGATCAGATAGCACTATGGTTAGAAGTCCCCTCTGCAACACCCCTCACCTCCCAATAGGCAATGTAAAGAGAAGGGGATAGAGAGCAGGTATTCAGGAATATCACAAATCAAACAGAATATCAGTCCCACCTTTCCCCATCAAACTCAAGAGAAAAACAGAATTGACTTTTCAGCTGTCAGGATGGCTTTAAAATAGTTTTTAGAAGTGACTGGGCAAAAGCACCAAATATGGTTCAATATCCTTAAATTGTTGTAAATCCCTATGTGAGCCGCTTTGAACAGTTGCACATAATCACAAGCAATGATTTAGTCCAAAGAAAACATTTGAAATCTTAAAGTCCAAGTTGGGAGCAGTTTAAAGCTATTTCACACGTATAAAAACATTTCCTTGCACGATATTCGCGATAACCGGGGAATCACACTGTTTTGCAATGCGGTCTTGGGTTCTAGGGATAGCTATGAATGTTAGGTACCAGTAGGAGCTGAAATTAGGTTTCTATCTCAATAATAGATATAGAGGTTTTTGTAAGAGTCATTTTTGCAAGATAGGCGCGAGAATGGAAACAGAAATGTACTTTTCAAAATGACAAATGGGTTTGCTTACACTAGAGGATGACTATGAAAAAGTAAATACCACAGAGGGATCTTACAGTCACGTGATCAGTGTAACCCGACTACTGTGGAAACTCTACTTCTTCAGATGAGAAAAGGGTCAGCGCAAAGATAGTTCTAGCAATACTGGTTCTGAATGAAAGAAAGGATGGGTTTGAAATAGGGATAAGACAATGCAAATATACTATGGGCCACAGTTCTTCCTATTATTACTCACAGGATAAGTTATTAAATTGGACCGTCAGCTCTGGTCATTGGACTGGGTCTGGTCTAGGAAAGACAACACATCGGGCACGGTTCTGGATCAGCTAGGCGGGTTGCTGAGTTTGTACAGGATATGCTCTCCTAATCTGTGGGTATTTATATCAGCTGGATAGTGAGTTCCTCAGGCAAGCATAGTGGTGGCAAGCCAGAGAATTCCAGGATATTGGGTCAAAATGCCTTCTCACACCACACACCGCTTCACTGGGTGGAGAGAATGAATTTGAGGATTTTGGCCTTGCTGGAAATAAATAGTTCTCTATTGCTGGCAAGAGTCTTAGCCTCTGGATCTGGAAGGATGTTAAAGCTGGATGTAGAATGCTGGATCAGAGTGCATCGCCGGAATCAGGAAAGTCAGCGGATCAGTGAGTCCCTATGTGCTGTCAGCTGTCTCTATTTATACTTTAAATGACATCACAAAGTGGGTGTATGGGCCGATTTAGCTAATCTTGCCCCGGTGAGCTTGGATAGGATCGAAAATTCATCTCCGTCTTGCAATTTGAGTGATTGGATCAAGGCAGGATGATGTCACATTTTATGGTTTGCTCTACAGTTCTCAGAGTCCTCCCTTTAGCCACTGGTCTCAAAATCGGATTTGATACTAAATGTACATTTCTACATTGGTCACCTTTATACAAATCACACACAAAGATGCCATATTTTGTGTAGCAGATATTCCTCAAAACCCCGCAGTGGTGGGATCTTGTCTCAACTTTCTACAGAATTCTGTCCTTTTCGCTATGAACACAATTTCCACATTGTATGCAGATTTCCACAAATGTGTGTGTTTAACATAGGGATCTGTGTATCCATTTTCACCATTCTAACATTAATACATTTTGCATAAAACCACATATATTGCCATTCCTGTCCAGGACATGTCACACAGTTCTACAAGCCTCTTCACACGTGCAGCCAACAATTAAATTAACAACTCTGTCCTTTTTATATTTTTCACCACTTTGAATAACAAGATATGAGTCTTTTAAAAATGGTTCATTGTTCATTCTTAACAGCAGATGGTCACTTGTCTCCATCCCTTTGGCTCTCCTGGGAGTCCAGTGCATCCCCCTTCCTTGCGGGAAACTCCTTCCAGGATCATTTACGACCACCTTCACACCTCAGCTTCCTGGGCTAAAAGGCTTCTCGTTGTTCCTTCTCTTTCTGTAGACAAGAGTCTGTTCTAACTGCAATTTTAATCTCCCCGTGAGTTTCTGCTGGGAGGAAGGCCCTCCTTCTGGGAGAAACCTGCTTTTCTAGTTCTTGCAGCTCAGCCAGCCTAAATACCACATTTGTTGCATCACACATAAATACATTACTTTCTTAGCCTTAAAATCTGTGGGATCAAAAACACAACTGAAATCTGTATTCCTTTTTGGCAACAATCCTTTTTATGTTTGCTAATCCAGCAAACTTTTAGTTTTAGCTCACTTTAAAGTTTCATCAGTAACTAATCCGACAGCTGTCATTCAGGTAGCCCAGGGTACTGCACCCAGATTTTGGCATGGGCTGTCAGTTTTCAGACAATCCAGTTTGTCTGAAGAATGTTTTGCTCTTCACATTAGGACTTTGTATGTTCACAAAACCTCATTAGATACATGCATTTTAGCACCAGGCAAGATTTTGAATGTTGAGAAGTGTTGTGTTATAGGCATTTTGGATTTTTTAGCAACAAAGCAGATGTCATTTGTAGGCACAGTGCTGCTTCTATCTCTGCACTCTGTTTTCGGGTCATGGGGCCCACTGGCACATTTCTGCAGGGTGTGCTCTATTCCACCGCACATGCACCATGGGTGGCAAATTGTGCATCCCTCTTTTTGTTTGCTGAAGCACATGGTTTTTGTAGGGTTTTGTAGGTTTTTGTAGGTTTTTGGCTCGCAGAAGGGTTTTGCCACCATTGTTGCCATTTCTTTCACCATAACTTGCAGGGTGATGCCGCATAGCATAGCGCAGTGGGTCAATACATCCCACATGGCACACAATAAAAACGCTTTTAATTTTATTGATTTCGGATTCTGCTTTGAGAAGGCACCCAACCCATCTCACACCCCCCTTGACAAACACCCTGTGTCACAATGGACCATAAACCAGGCCAGTGTGTAATAAATAAATATTTATTTATTTGTAATATTCAAATGCAAAATCAAACAAATCATATGTAGGGCAGCAATCACCAGTGTGGTGATAATATACAGCAAAATGTTATAATACACTTAATTTAACTTTCTGACATCAGATACATCAATGTAAATATGAATGGAAGCAAGATCACGTTTTATCATATGCCTAGATAACACTTGTGTTAGGTACTCCCGCTGCAACACCCCCCCATACCCATGCTGACTAAATTCTGTTTGGGTGAAAAGGAGTGGCGAGGAGTCACAAATAAGAGGGAAAAATCAGATTTTAAATTCGATCTGCCACCCCAGAATGGGAGGCCAAAACGAAAATGAAACCCTTGAAAAAGGAGCAAAATGGCACTCTGAGTTCACTGGATAATTAGAGGTCAGTTTACATGTGCGGTAGAATGGATAGGACAAGAATTTGTGTGGCTGTACTAAAGAGGCAAGAAAGCTTACAAGCTGCAGGGCAAGGTACTAAGAAGCATGAATACAGATGAGAAAATCGACTTTGGGAAGGAAAGCAATGCAGCAAAAATCAAACGCGGCAAAGTTACAATTCCTTTTTCTACACAGATTTTAAACAAGCAAACAGCTAAGCAAATGAGTTTAGCAATCGAAATTGGAAATTTGTTTTTCTGATGGGGTGTAAAGGCATATAACAGACAGGATACTGAAGTGAAGGGAGAACTCTTATGGAGTGACAGTATGGGTTTCTTTATAGGAAATGAAAATCGGATTTTAGAATGAAAACAATTTCACCTGCAAACTCGGTTTTGTTAACAAAATGATTTGTTCTACTAAGACTGTATTTTAGTGGCTAGATTATTAAAGAAAGACACTGGGCCTCATTACGACCCTGGCGGCTCCGCCATGGAGAAAGGGGGAATTACCACTCCATTACAAGGTTGGCAGGGAGGTAATTCCCCCTTCCTCCATGGCCCTTCCCCATTCCCATTTTTGCCCCATAGGGCTCAATGGGAATGGGGAAGGCGCTAAGTAGGGTGCTGCAAATTGCGGCACCGTAATTAGCACCAAGGTCTCTTTGCGGGTCCCTACTTTAACAGCTGGTCTACACCAGCTGTTAAGGTTGGGTCCCGCAAAGGGACCTCGTAATTAGGCGCTTATAGGTTAACGGCGCCGCAGCCTTTTACGGCGCTGTTAACCTTTTAGCACCTGGGTCGTAATGAGGCCCACTGCATGCAAGGAGGTTAATTTGCAATTTTAACCAATCCGTGCTGCGCTTATCCTTAAAGGGGAATTACTTAATTTTTTTCAAAAATGGTACTAAGGACTTACACAAAGGACTGAAATAATATGAAAAGAATTACAATAACAGATATATACTACACAGATCCATCTAAGTACCGGATAGACAGTGGCTGACAATTTGAAAAATGACTAGGGTTCTTATGGGATTTTTATAGGATTTGGACAGAATGACAGGTAAAAGAGCAGTGTATGCAGCTTTTTGGTACTGGGGACGGTGATGCTTACAAAATGTACTTGAGTTCAGTAGTTTGGACAGTTAACCCGGTCTATTGACAGCGGCTGGGCTTTCCTATATGGGAACAGCTGGGCAAAAAGGGGCTGCTCTATGTGGACATCGGGGAGCATCAGCTGGGCAAATGGTCTGGTTGCTGGATTCTCTCAAGGGGGATCAGCGGCCTCTCCTCTTCTCTCCCTGTATTAGCGGGCCTACCTGGATATAGATAGGTGGTTCTGCCTGGATCTGGATCAGCTAACTCTGGGCCTGGTGCTGGAGTCTTTGAATCTTGCAGGTTGGATTTTGAATGTTGAATCGCCTGTGCCTTCCTGCCTACCCCCTTAAGTAGGCAGCGTGACATTATAGGATTTTTACACCATGGGCAGAAGTAATCTGAACATACCGCTTGGATGGGATTGGTCAGGCTATGGGTGTCTCCTCCACCCTGTTGGCAGATTGGTTCCAGGGAAGTTACATCAGTTTAATTGTGTGTGTTTTATGACTTGCTTTGTTTCACCACAGTTACTTTTACCAAAATAAGTTATGGAACAAAAACCTTATATTTACAATCGTCACCCTCATAAAAATCCTATAGGCAGATCCCATATTTCACAAGGAATATGCCGGTTCAAACGCTAATTCTGTGTGCTGTTGCCTCATCCATGGGCACAAATCCGCTGTTTTTAAGAAAAATATAATATCTACTATTCTGCAAATGGCTACACAAATGCATTTCTCATATTATCCTCAAGTTTCGTGTCTACGCCATTTATGATTCACACCGAAAAAAAATATTCTGCCATTTAATTTCACCACATGATAGGAAGACACATATAGTCTCATTTTGATTGTCCAAAAATCACATAACATGCTGGCATAATATCACATTACTGCTTATTCAGATTGCAGAAAAAATGTCTTAATATGAAAAGGTTTTTAAATCAAATGGGCTGGATTTGTCCCCAAATGTGGGCAGTCTTTCGAACCCCCCAGCCAAAATGCTTTCCCTTGGTCAGCTTGCACAGGGGTTGCCATGGCTCTCCCTTTGAATTCCTCCAGTTTGAATGTAGAGGAACTCACACTTATGAGGCAAACACAGGGCCTGATGCCTCCTTTCTCCTTGTGAGCATTTCAGTCAGGCAGTCTGAGGGAGCCTGTTATTATCACACTTGTTAGGTCCATAAGAACAGGGCCCCTGCCCTGTCAGTGTCAGTTCACGGGGCGGTGCGACATTGATCTTTAAACCAAACTGTATTGACAGGAATGCCTGAGCCTCAGTCAAGCTGTTGTTCTTTTTGGGAGGAAATACATAGAGCACAATATACATGTGTCTTTGCAACCCCTCTCCCCAAATGTAAAAATATGTTTCTGTGCAAGCTACAGTATTATTTCCCATTTAGTTTTCAAAATGTCATTTCACTGCTTTGCAAAAGCAGGTTTACACAGGTTCATTTGTTTTCTCCTGTTCATTTCTCAAAATGCGGTTTCTTGCCATTAATTGCCTGAAAGGCTTTTAAAGATCAGGTCCATTTCTGGAAACAGAGAGATGCAGAAAATTGTTTCTTTGTAACTTACAAAAGGCAAGGGGAGGGCATTTTTCTTTGAAGTACTTTACATGTGTTAGTTTATTTCCAAAAGTAAATTCAAGCCGTGTTTCAGTAGTAATCTGAATTCTTTGCCTTTCAAGTGATTTCCCATTACATAAGCTGTTCAGGGAATGTTTTTGCCTCACCTCTTGCTACTCAGCAGAAATATAACATGCCAAGAGGGGTTTCCACGAAGGGCATAACTCTGTTAAAATGCAATCAAGAGTAAATTGCAAAGCCGTCTTGGGTGTCATGTGTGCAGCTTTAGTATTCAGCCTCACAGAACATAAAAATGTGATGCTGTTCTGAGCATAGGTGCTTTTCTGCTTGATTTAGATGAAAGAAGCAACTGCAGCCATTCTTTGTAGTGGTAGTGTTCAAAGCTTGCCACCCCTACGCCAGGGAAAGAAAGCACAGCCGCTTTTGGGTGAAATGTGGAAATGTGTTTTTTGTTGTAGGAGGTTTCTGTTGGGGTTGGCAAATGGAGGTTGGCAAATGTACCTCACATATCCCCACTGCTCTGCCATGACTTCTTGTTGAGGCAGAGTAGGGCAAAGTGAGGTTCATCTGGTTGAACTCTTCTTCATCATGAAGTGTCACATCATGATCTGCCTTCTGTCTTTCGTTGGAGGTATGGAGCGGCACCCCTTTTCCCTCCTTCTCTTTCTAGGTCCCCTGGGAGGTCCTCACCAGTCTAGGGGGTAATGAAGTTAATAATCTAATAGCACATTGATAAAAACAGGTTTTAGAATCTTTCACTGACAGTCTTCACAGAAGACTTACAAAAGCAGAACAATGCATACAGTTACAATTTTGGTTGAACAATAACATCAAACAAATTACTCAACAAGGCAACAACATAATTTGACTTTTGCACTGCGATTTCATTTACACATTTCTGCAATACAATAAAGAAAAGTACTCCCTGCTACATAGATATACGTATGGACCTCACCTCCTTATTTCCTTCTGCTTTTTCTTTCTCTTTCTCTTTCTTCTCATTCTTCAGATATCTCCTCTATAGGATTTTCTTTTAGCTCATCAATATGCTGCAAAGAATGTCTGTGGTGACTACTTTTTAACCGATTGATGCAAACCCACTTCTCTTCTGACAGCTCTCCTTTGGGGATGCAGATTCTGTAGGTGACAGCTGAAATTTTGTCAACAATTTCAAACGGACCACACCCAGAGAGGAGTTATTTCCGCTGCTTATTCTGGTTCCTTTGAAAATTGTGAAAGTAAACCGTGTCTCCTACTTGGTATTCTTTTTTGGTTGTTTTTAAGTCATAGTGAGTTTCCATCCCCTCTACCAATTCCTCCAGATTCCGCTGAGCGCATGCAAAAGCATGCTGAAGGTGTTTTCTCAGATTCTCAACATATTCATGTTTTGTGCAGGCATTTATCAGGGTCTGCTCTTCTGTTCTATAGAGCAGTTGCTGAGGTAGCACTATTTTTCATCCAGTCATTAGCTCAAATGGAGACATTTTGGTCGCAGAAGATTGTGTAGATCTGATGGCCATCAGGACAAGTGGTAATCGGATGTCCCAACTTGGCCCACAACCTGCCACAAATATTTTTAGAATGCTAACAATGGTTTTATTGTACATCTCAACTCCACCACTAGATGGTGTGGTATGCAGTTTGAAGCTTCCTTTTTACCCCAAGTATCTCCTACATCTTTGTCATCACTTCGCTGGTGAAGTGACTTCCTCCATCTGACTCAGGCGTTTGGGGAAGGCCAAAACACAAGAAGATGTGGTTCATCATCACGGCAACTGCTGTTTCTGCCTTACAATTTGGGTCTGGGAGACATTTCACCCATTTGGTAAACAAGCATTTTACTGTTAACATGTATTTGTTCCCCTAGAGGAGCGAATTATGGGCTCGATGAAATCTGCTTGTAAATCTGACCAAGGCAGTGCCATCCCCCTCTTCTGGAGGGTAGCTCTGTGTGTGAGTGAACCTGGCTGAAATTGTGCACACACAAGATACCCCTTCAAATATTGGTCGAGGTCCTGCCCCATGTGTGGCAAGTATGCAACCTCCCGCAAGATTTCTAGAGTAGTCTCAAACCCCTCATGACCGGTTGTGGCCATGTCATGGACGTGACTAAGCACCAGGCTCCGGAATGAGGTAGGTACCACCCAATGGTAACATCCAGAGATGGATCTCCTTAACAACAAACCGTCTTAGATTCGGAACATTTTGCGACACTTCACCAACACCCTGAGGTAATCTTTCCCAATGCAATTGGTTTCTGTCAGAGAAACGTTCACAGGGTCCTCAATGTTTTGGTAAAATTTCCCCATATTCTGATCCCCTTTTTGTGCCGTGGTTAAATCAGCATCCGGGGTCTCCTTACTCCACTGGGCAGTTGAGAGTTCATTATGAGCATTTGTCTGGGACCTGGTGACAGCAATGACCTGGATTTTCCCCAACACGGACTCAAGGAGATCCCCCTGGATGGCTCCAGTTTTGGCCAGCTGGTCAGCCAGGTCATTTCCAGTTTTGTCTGGTCCCTCTATTCTGGAATGACCCTTAATCTTTTTCCAATAGATGATCATCCCATTAGAGGTGACCAGATCATCAGTATTTTGTATGAGCTTGCCAGGTTTAAGTGGTTTGTTATTTGCACACAACATGCCTCTGGTTCTCCAATTGATCAGGTGCTCCATGAACCCGTTCCAGACATAATCTGAATCAGTGATTATGACCAGTTTGTGGAGTCGGTGTTGCACGGCACTGAGGATGGCCTGGTGAACTGCCTTCAACTCCGCCACCTGACTACTGCGGGGACCGATTTTGTACCCAGCGGAGGGTTCCAGGGCATCATTCACCCAGGCATTCCCAACACCAGCCACCAGTTCATTTTCCGTGTTGTTGTCAACATGGCAGGAGCACCGGGCAACATAAACTGCAGGCATCTCCTCACATTTGTCTTCTTCGTAGGCTTCTTCATACACTTTGTGCAGGGTTTTCAGGTACGCCTTCATGTTTTTTTGGGACTTGAGACCTTCGTCCTCGAGACAGTTTTCTCTGACACAATCATGCAAGTCAGCCAGACCTCACACGAGGGGACTCTACTTGTTTTGGCCATATCTGACCTCCACAGGAAAGCCTTCCATGGACAGAATCCAGGAATCCAGGAGATAATTCTGGAATTACTCACATTTTCTGCCCAGATTCTGTCAATTTGGAGGTATTGCAAAGGCTGGTGCAGAGTCTCCACCATGATGTGCTCCCCCAGGAGGAATGCCCACCCCATTACCAGGAGTGCCTCTCAAAATCATTGAATTTTTCCTCCACAGAGGATAACGTATTACTTGCATAGGAGATGACTTTATTGACCTGTCATGCTTTTGGTATAATACTGCTGTTAAGCATGTATTGGAGACCCCTGTCTCCAAGAAGAACTCTTTGTTTTTGAGAGGGTAACCTAGACAAGGCGCTTGTGAGAAACTTTTCTTGAGTTGTTTGACTGCCTCAGGGGTTATTTCATGTCCCAAAAGTTGCCACAGGTCCTTCTGGAAGGACAGTTTTGCTCCGGCAACCCTCAACTGGGTCACAACATAGCAGACTTTTACTGTATGTTCTTCCACATTTGAGCTTTTAATCACATCATCCACATAGGTCAGGTTACCCCTTTCACCCAAGTCGGGCATTGTGTAGGAAGATGTTGCTTTCATTTCCGGAGTTTATGTATCCAAAGGGAGCCCGGGTCCATGTGTACTGCTGCCCTCGAAGGTAAAGGCCAGCTTGTACTGTCCTTCTTTCTGACGGGCACGGTCCAGTATCCGTTGGTGTGGTAAATGGCAGTGTACAAATTTGACCCCTGGATCTGTCCAGCCCCTGTTCAATGTAGGGAAGAGGCCATTGGGACATGTGGACCCACTTGTTCAGCTCCTTAAAGTCTGTGCAAAGTCTCCATTGGCCATTTGGTTTTAAAATCCCAGTGCCGGATTATTAAAGGTCATGCGGACTGGATGAATTATCCCACAGGACTCTAGGTTTTTTATCCTCACTCTAAGGGACTCCATAGACGCGAGAGGCAATTGATATTGCTTCACAAATACAGGAGTCATTCCAGGGTCCATGGGAATTGAGGTAGTATGTATCTCGGTGCGACCACAGTCGTACGAGTCCACAGCAAACATATCTTGAAAATCTAAAAATACCTGTTTCAATGTTTGCTTTTGTTCCTCAGTCTCACGTGCATCAGCGAGGTTGATCTGCTCTTCAACCATCTGCCTGAAGCCTGGAAAGACTTCAGGTTTCGCGATCTCAGCGGCCTCCTCTAGCTGTGTGGAGAGGTCTATGGTTAGGATGTTAACCCAGACAGACGGTTTGAGGTAGAAAGGGCAGTCATTGTGGACCTGAAATATCACCTCATTCTTCCTGATGTCATAGGTCACCTCTCCCCCCTCGTAAGGGCAGGAATAGTACACAGGAAAATTACTCCCTTGCCGTGTGAAGATCCTTTCTGGCTCTATGCCATCATCATAGTCATAGCAGTCATTGGGATTTGGTCATATGAGTTAATGTCCTAAGTCCATGGAAAAATGCTGGTCATCAACCGCCATTCCAATAATGGTGCCTGCACCCAGAGTGATACTCCTAGGGTCACTGTTATCCACCAATATTGGAATGGTGTTGTGTTCTACATTAACTAATGGTGTTGGGTTTAACCCCAACCTATGCTGTTGAAGATGGACAATGAGTTTTTCATATTCATCTGGATTTTGTAGCCTCTGTCCTCTCTTGGTTTTTCAGTCAAGCAGGAATTGCCAGATCTGTCCTGGGATGGTGACCTCCTCTCCAACATGAACTTCAACCGCATATGGCAGCAATTAAGCTGACCAAAAATGCCTTATCAAAATCTTCAAAGCCCATAGGGTTGCCTCCCCAGTCGAGGCCAGGCCTTGTAACTTATAAGGTCCTAATTAATTGCCAACTGATTGAGAATGTCACTGCCTAAATAGAATGCAGCAGGGACCTCTTGCACGACCCAATAATTATGCTCTATGCTTTTATCACCCATAGAAATGTTGAGCATAAACCTGCTAGGCATGATAAGCTTCGAATTGGGAGTTTCCAAGCACATTTCCTATTTATCAATCAATTTAAATGTGGTAATGTTTCATTCTTTTGGGAGTTTCCTGAACAATGCTTCGCTAATAAAGCTTTTTCCATTATCCTGGCAAACTCTGGCGAGAACAGACTCCCTCCCTTCACTTAACTGAATACGGAGGAACAGCTGTTCTCTTATTTAATGAATGGCAGCCAAGCTTTCAGCTGGTTTTTCATCACTTTTGGCTACAGGATTTGGATTTTCAGATTGGGGATTGGTATACAATTTCAAGGTATTTCCTTCCAGTGTGGAAGGCCACTTAAAACTGGAAGGAAGGTTGATTTTCAAGAATAGAGAGGAGTTCCCATCACCAGTTTGTTGTTCTAAAGCAATTACTGTAATGTCAAGTATTTGATTATTTTGGAAATTAAACTCAATTTGGTCAGATTTTTGTTCAACCATGTGGCATGTGCCATTTAAAATTACATAGTTGATGCTTTGCTTTAATTTTATTGGCTGGTTAGTCTGAGTCCAGAGGACCTTGTTCACACAGTCTATTAGAGGAGACAACCTCCGAAGGAGGTCATTTCCTAAAAGACACGCGATTCCCTCTGGAGTCACGTCTACAACCGGGTGTTTCACCTTAAGTCACCCAATTTTTATTTCAAGATCCGCAGTCTCCTCGACAGGAATTCCATTCCCGTCGAAGTTCTGGAGTTGTCCAGGAAGAGGGGTGAGAGGGATCTGGTGTCTCTCCCCCCTTCCTAAATTTAGCTGCTCAAAGGCCCTTTTTGACAGAAGAGTGGCTTGGGATCCAGTATCCACCAGTGCTATCTAGTATCCACCAGTGCTAAAAATGCACATTGACGTTGCACTCGGGCAGGGGCGTAAAATCTATGTATTTCTCCTCCAATGGGCAAAGTTGATGGGCATTTTGGGCGAGCCGTGTGGTTATTTCTTTTTTTTAATTTTGGACTCCGATGCTTTGGGGTTTCGGACAGTATTTTGTGTCAGAGTTCGGGAATCTGTAAAGAAAATTTGGCATCCTGAAATAGGCAGGATTTTGGAATCCCTTTTTCCCTTATCCCTGTGCTGTCCCCCCGTTATCGGTAGACAGTCAATAGAATCAGATTGTTGGGAGGATCCCTCCATGATCATTATGCTCTATGGATACCAATTTTGGGGTTCAGGGTCCCCACACCTACCCAGCTGAGTTCTGGTCTCTTGGGACCCATTTTCCTTTGGGAGGAATTCCCCCATCCCTGAAGGAGAAGACTTTCTTCCCAGAATTATCCAAGGATTCATCCACTTCAAACTGGAGGACACTAACCTCCTCCACAAAATGGCTTTTTTGGTCTCTTTGTTTCTCCTTACCACCCTCTGTTCCCTGGGTTGCAGATTTTTGGGGGCAAGAGATTTTAGTTCTGTTTCTGTGGTGTCTAGGGGCTTTTCACAGGTGAGGAAGGACACTTCCTCTGGGGCTTTGCATTCCCCTTCTTCCCGTGCCTTCTCCTTTACAACTGGTGGTTTGTCGGGGTTCTCGCTCTCGGTCATTGTTCTGCGTACCAGACCCTTGGTTTGAGGGGTTCTGAGCTGCCATGTTCATCTGAGGGTTCTGCTGAGTCCTCAACATGCGACTCAGATCCTGAGTCAGGTTCTGGACCTGGCGCTCCAGTTGCGACACCCGCTCCGGCTGGTATGGGGATCTTAGATCAAATCTAGGTGGTTCTCGGGAAGGGTACCTATCCCGTCTCCAGGAGTACCCGGGGTATTGGGGATTCCCTTGGTAACCCGCCACCCTTGGCCTCCTCTCTCCCAGATTGGGTTTCTGGACTCCTGAAAGCGGGGAGAGAAAGGAGGGCTGTCCTGCATGTTGGGGTTTGAAAGGTACCGGGGGAAGAAACTTAACACAGGATTTGGAGGATTTCTACCCTCTGAGGGAAGTTAGAAGGGAAGTTTCCTGGGGCAGTACTCACCTGATTGGATCCCCCCTTGGGCCAGGGGAGTCCACACGCACCCGAAGATAGGTCTATTTCCCTTATACCTGGGACTGATGTAAGTAGCAGAGTTAGAGGTCACATTGGTGGGGATTCCTACCTGACTACCATCTGTTGCTGATTGATCAGGTGGTCTTCTTTGCCTCTGATTTGGCTGGTTTTGGGAAGGTGTGTTTTTAGGCCCCTAATTTCTAGGTCCAAAATGGGGGCAAACTTCACCTCTGCCACCTTGGCAGCAGCGGCAGTGTTGGTTGGTTTGGGGTTTTTGGTTTGGTTTTTTGTTTTCCACAAGTTTTTGGACCTCGTAGATCTGGGTAGCCTGCTCTATTACCCAGTGCAGGGCCCTGTTATCATGAAAATCTCTTAACAGCTGTGTCATAATATATTTTGGGAGTGCATGAAAATAGGTGTTTATAGATTCCCTGCTATTCGTGTGCACCCGCCTAGTGGTTTGCGCAAATGCCCGTTTTAGCTCCTGCACAAATTCTCTTGGGGCCTGATCCTCTCCACAGTGTAGATTATAGGCCGCCTTGCGGGTCTCCTGGGGGTTTCTGTGTGTGGAGAAGTGATTCAAGATGGCCGCCTTATAGGTGGACTACCTTGAATGGTTCTGGTCTTCCAGTCCAGCAAAGAAGATGTAGTACTCTGGAGAGAACGTCCATTCGGCAAATTCTGTGCAATTCTGGCTATTTCTAATGTCAAAAGAGGTCCTCATCTGTTCATATAGCTCCAGATACTCCCAGACAGAATATTTGGCATTTATATTTGTGATATCAGGTCATGAAATTTCTAATAGCTTTTATCTATTTAATGGGGTCTTTCACCAAAGCACTCTTTTGTTTATTAGCCTTCTTTTGCCACTTTACCTGAGTCAATTCACCCTCAGACTCAGAACTGCTGCTATTTGAGGCACCCTTGTTACGCTCTAGGCGCTCAACCATCCTTTGAGCATGGGAGTCTCTCTCAGAATGGTGGGGCCTAGTTTCTTCACCGCTGTTGTACTTTGGGCTCTTTGGGTCACTCCCCTTAGACTCCCTCTTCCGCACAGTATAGTGGTATTCTGACTCCTCCCTGCTTCCCGGGTTGCTGGAGAACCCCTCCCACCCCCCACTGCCCTGATTGGGTGGAGGATTTCAGAATACTCTTTTGGGGTCTCAATTCATGCTCTTTCTTTCTCTGCAAAGCAAACAAAATGGCCCCTTTGTGGGTGATGTTTCTTCAAGCCTAGCTCCCTGAGTTTCTCCTCATAGGAGCTTTCCTGGTCAGATCCCTCTGCAATTATATTTTTTAACCTGAACAGGGATGCCCGTCCATCAGTCTCTGATGGGCGCTGTCCTGTCAGCTCAATTATACTAGGCCTATTGAAGTCTGGTCGCCTTTGGTTTCTGGCTCATGTGAACCTGTAGGCATGAAATGAACAGTGTCTTGGGTATGCAAGGGGGTCAAGTGATTTGAGGCCCTTGGTACAGAGAGTATCACACTGTGATCAGGGGTGGCCCTGTCCCTCTCTACTTGTTTGTGGTCCCTCAAATTTTGATTCGGCCTAACATACTCTTTTTCTAACAGCTCAGGTTTCTCCCTCACACCCCCTATTTCCTGATGGTAGGCTAAGGCCTGATCCTTTTGCTCTGCTATCAGGGCTTGACTTACCTCTATTACCTTCTCTTGAGCTGCCACCCGGCTATGGAGTCCCCTGTTCTCATGAAAATAGAGCCTTGTTGTCTTTTTGTGCTGCCTGTATTGCCTGGGAACACTGAGACCATTTGTATTGCAGGAGATACATCTTCTGATTTTGTGCATTTTTAGGTTGGGTGTTCTCTTCTAGATCACCTTCTACTTGTCTTGCATGCCCAATTAAGTTTTCATATTCAGTTTTCAGGTCAGCCAGCTCCAGAAAGTCTGACTCTCATTTCTGTAGGTCTGCTTTTCATTTGCACACTTCTTGGCATAGGGCATCTTTTTCCTGATACAGGGTACCAACCTGTTCAGTTAGGTCATCCCTGTGTTGCTTCATAGCACTTAACTTCTGGCGTTCTTGGTCATATTCTGTTTGAGAGTGGAGTTCTTTAAACATTGATGTATTACTTTCCTCTTCCAATTTCTCAATCTGTTTTAGTAAAGTGTTTCTCTGCTCTAAGCAGACTCTGTTATATTTTAGCTATTGATTCAATTAGAGTCAACCTTTTCCTGACACTCCACTTTTAATGCATCTACTTGGGCCTTTTGCTCTCAGTTGGTTTGTTGCTGCACTGCCAACTCCTCTTTTAAATGTGTGATGTGATTTTCAAATTCTACCTCAGTTTCCTTGCTCTTTTGGAATTTTTCTTCTACTAGTTTTAATTCACTCTGGATTTGGTTTAAGATTTCAGAGTGGTTTGGCGCAAGGCTTCTATTTTCTTTATATTTCTCCTCCATAACCCCCATGTGGAGTTATATGTAGATAGTGAGTCGGACCCTTTTAAGCTGTTCTTCTTTAATATTTAGAGTCATATACAACTCACTAAAGGCTTGATGTAACAGCTCGTTGTCCTGCCAGACATCCATGCTCATGGAGGTGACCTGTTGCATCATGTTGCCTAGCCAGACATCCTGATCTTGCTCTGCCTATTCCCTTCTAATGAATAGTTTGGACAGAAGGTGCTGCCCATCCATGTTTATCTCCACTGTGGTCATTATGAAGAGTGTCCTTCCTTTATTAAATCATTTATATAAAGACAAACCTGTATTCTGCTTTTGTCTAGTTCAGGCTTAATTTTACTTTATGTTTACACACAGGCCTGATACTTATGGTCTAAGATTTGGGATGGCACATTTACAGTGTAATACAGTTTTCTAACCACAAAAGGTATCACTAACTTTTCTGGGTTAGCCTGCCGTGTTAAGCTGTCATGGGTGGAAACACTTATCTCAATCCCAGCAAACAAGCCCCCACTGTGTAACAGACTTTATGACACAGCACACTCCAGACCAGGACTCTTTCCACTGGTAAGGGATGTGGCGCACAATAAAAACACTTTTAATTTGATTGATTTTGGATTCTGGTTTGAGAAGGCACCCAACCCTTCTCATACCCACCACCCCACTTGACAAACACCCCGTGTTGCAATGGACCATGAACCAGGCTGGTGTGTAATAATGAAATATTTATTTATTTTTAAAATTCAAATGCAAAATCAAACAAATCAAATGTAGGGCAGCAATCACCAGTGTGGTGATAATATACAGCAACATGTTACAATACACTTAATTTAACTTTCTGATATCAGATACATCAATGTAAATATGAATGGAAGCAAGATAACATTTTGTCAGACTCCTAGAAAGCACTTGTGTTAGGTACTCCCCCTGTAACACTCCCCCAAACCACTGCTGACTCAATTCTGTGTGGGTGGAAAAGAATACCAAGGAGTCACAAATAAGAGGGAAACATCGGATTTTAAATTTGATCTACCACCCCAGAATGGGAGACCAAAACGAAAATGAAACTCTTGAAAAAGGAGCAAAATGGCACTCAGAGTTCACTTGATAAGATTAGAGGTCAGTTTACATGTACGGTAGAATGGATAGGAAAATAATTTGTGTTGCTGCACTAAAGAGGCAAGAAAGCTTACAAGCTACAGGGCAAGGTACTAAGCAACATGAATACAGATGAGAAAATGGACTTTGGGAAGGAAAACAATGCAGCAAAAATCACACGTGGCAAAGTTGCAATTTCTTTTTCTACACAGATTTTAAACAAGCAAACAGCTACGGAAATGAGCTTACCAATCCAAATAAGAAATCAGTTTTTCTGATGGGGTATAAAGGCACATAACAGACAGGATACTGAAGTGAAGGGAGAACTCTTATGGGGTGACAGTATGGGTTTCTTTATAGGAAATGAAAATCAGATTTTATAATGAAATTAATTTCACGGGCAAACTCGGTTTTGTTAACAAAATGATTTGTTCTACTGAGACTGTATTTTAATGGCTCGATTATCAAAGAAATGCACTGCACACACGGAGGTTATTTTGCAATTTTAACCAATTCGCGCCGCGCTCATCCCTAAAGGGGAATTACTCAATTTATTTCAAAAATAGTACTAAGGACTTACACACTTGAGTTGGGTAGTTTGGACAGCTAACCAGGTCTCTGGACAGTGGCTGGGCTCTCCTTTATTGGAACTGGTGGGCAAAAGGGGTCTGGTCTCGTTGGACAGGGGATGAATTAGCCGGGCAAAAGGTCTGGTTGCTGGATTCTCACAAAGGGGGTCGGCGGCCTCTCCTCTTTTTCTCCCTGGATTAGTTGTTCTGCCTGGATCTAGATGGGTGGTTCTGCCTGGATCTGGATTGGCCACCTCTGGACCTGCTTGTGGAGTCTTGGAATCTTGCATGGTGGATTTTGAATGTTGAATCCCCTGTGCATCCCTGTCTACCCCCTTGAGAAGGCAGTGTGATATCATTGGATTTTTACAATATGGGTGGAAGTAATCTGAACATATCCCTAGGATGGGATAGATCAGGTTATGGGTGTCCCCTCCTCCCTGCGGGCGGATTGGTTCCACGGAAGTGACATCAGTTTAAGTGTGTGCTTTTTATGACTTGCTTTGTTTCACCACAGTTACTTTTACCTAAATGAGTTATGGAACAAAAACCTTTTATTTAGAATCATCACCCTCATAAAAATCAGATAGGCAGATCTCATATTTCACAAGGAATATGCCAGTTCAAACCACAATTCTGTGTGCTGTTGCCTCATCCTTGGGCACATTTTTGCTGTTTATAAGATAAATATAATATCTACAGTTCTGCAAAAGGCTACACATATGCACACTAGCATTTGGCATATTATCCTCAAGTTTCGACTCTGCGCCATTTTTGATTCACACCAAAATAAAAACATGCCTGCCATTTCATTTCACCACATGATAGGAAGACCCACAAAGTCCCATTTTCCTTGTCCAAATATCACATAAAATGCTGGCATAATATCAGATTACTGCTTATTCAGATTGTGGAAAAGAAATGTCTTAATATGAAAAGATCTTTAAATCAAATGGGTTGGATATGTCCCCAAATGTGGGTGTCTTTCCAACCCCCAGCCAAAATGTCTTCCCTTGGTCAGCTTGCAGAGGGGTGCCCTAACTCCCCCTTTAAAATCCTCCAGTTTGAATATAGAGGAACTCACACTTCTGAGGCAAACACAGTGCTTGACTCTTCCTTTGTCTTTGGGAGCATTTCTGCCAGGCTGTACGAGGGAGCCTGTAATTATCATACTTGTCAAGTCCATAACAACAGGGCCCCTTCCCTGGCAATGTCAGTTCATGGGGAGGGGCCACTTTGTCCTTTAAACCAAACTGGTCTGACAGGAATGCCTAAGCCTCAGCTAGGCTGTTGAAGTTCTTTTTCAGGTGAAAAACAGTAAGCTACAATATTGTTTCCCATTTAGTTTTCAAAATGTCATTTCACTGCTTTGCAAAAGCAG
The DNA here is from genome assembly GCF_040938575.1 of Ambystoma mexicanum. NCBI lineage: Eukaryota > Metazoa > Chordata > Amphibia > Caudata > Ambystomatidae > Ambystoma > Ambystoma mexicanum. The sequence goes on along the minus strand of NC_090932.1, from coordinate 468,087,779 downwards.
GTTTACACTGGTTAATGTTTTTTCTCCTGTTCATTTCCCAAAATGCGGTTTCTTGGCATTAATTGTCTGAAAGGCTTTTAAAGATCAGGTCAGTTTCTGGACACAGATAGATGTTGAACATAGTTTCTTTTTAACTGACACAAGGCAAGGCAGAGCATTTTTCTTTGAAGTACTTTGCATGTGTTAGTTTATTTCCAAAAGTAAATTCAAGTTGTGTTTCAGTAGAAATCTGAATTCTTTGCCTTTGAAGTGATTTCCCAGAGATCAGCTGCTCTGGGAAGGTTTTTGCCTCACTTCTTGCTACTCAGCAGAAATAAAACATGCCAGGAAGGGTTTCCATGAAGGGCACAACTCTGTGAAAATGCAATCAAGAGTAAATTGCAAAGCCGTCTTGGGTGTCATGTGCGCAGCTTTAGTATTCAGTTGACAGAACAGCCTATTTCTCTAGCGGGTCGTATTTACTCTGGTGTGTACGTAACAGGGACTTGCCTTCACGACGGCTGTCCGACAGGTACAGTACGGATGCACCCAACATGTTTTGTTCTTTTGTATAGAATTATACTATTGATAGAACTTCTTCAGGGGAGGAATTTCCTGGTATTACGATAGCTTTCATAGAAAACTCTTTCAGGGGTCAACTCATTCTTATTAACTGGCTGTTGAGATGTGAAGTTTACTTCTGATGTAATTAGCCACCTGAAACACAGTGCAGAAACAGCAGCTATTAGTGCTGTTCTATATATCATGAAATTGAATAAATAAATATGCACTAATCAAAGGATTAAATAATCAGAGAAATGCTTACCACTTGATGCTTGTCTTTTCAATGGTGGTGGTTCAAGCATCTGACTATTAGGCGAATACCTGCAATTACGTTACAATTTACGTTACTATTGTGCTCACATTATCCCGCATTATCTAAATAAAACCACATCTTTCCAACCAACTTGAATGTATTGTAGGTCACTTACTCGAGCTTATAAGTAGTATCTCCAAAGTAGTACCAATGATTAATTTATTCCATGACCAGACGTAATGAGTAAGAATTAAGCTCCATCATTCCACACTCGAGAATAAAGTTCTGCAAAGAAGGTTGATAACAACAGCAGAAGGGAGGGGCAAGACAAAACATCAGTAAGTTAGTCACTAATTGTAGTAGTTGTAAATACATTGTCAATCCTAGTATCCTCTGTCACAATATGTCTCAACTATATTAGCTGTATATACTGACTAACAAAAGAGTGTTCTATGCTCTCGAGCTTAGTAACTGCGGGGCGAGTGTTCACAACCTCTTTATCTTGTGACTCATTGCATGTAGAGTCTCTGTGGAATGGTAAAGTGAACCAGTAGCTGTCTATCTAACTGCAACCAAATTATGCTCATATTGCAAAGGTAATCAATGTAAACATTGAGTGCTTACCTTGATCGGGGCAGTTACTTGATGCCATATTTGGTCTTCGTTGTCAGGACCAAGTGTAACAGGAAAACTGCCATAAAGACTGACGAAGATACTAGTGGACCGTTTGTTACATGACAATATGGACATACCCTTTTAAAGATATTACCAAATGTGAGGCCATCTTAAAGCAGTCACGCTTAGACTACTGCTTATATTTAAAGTTACACCAATATGTCTCTATGCCGCAATTACGATTGTTATTGCATATCAAACCAAATTCATGTATTTATCAATGAATCCTTACACAACAAATTCCTAAAAGTATGTACCCAGTAATATGGTTAGAAAAAGGGGGAGGTTCCCGAAACAAGCTACCTAATGGTGTCACACTGCTAGGCTGGTTAATATGAACTGAAATGGGGCAAAAGTAAATCACAATCTTGTGTCAAACAAATATCACAAGATTTACACCAAGCTAGTATTGCAATAGAGCAATTATTTTATTTTATTTTTCTAATACATGTTAAAAAATTGGAGCTTGATAGGTCCAAAATGTTAAAAAACATAGAACAAAACAAAGAGAAATCACAGTCCTATAAGGCGAAAGTCATGTGCAAACAATCACATAGATCTGTTGACTTAATTCAAGTTATACATCAAACCTATTGTATTTTCAAAGGTGATGTTAGTAGCGACAAGAGTGACTTCATCATATAGACATAGAATGGTAATACTTCTGTATAAACTCCAGTCGGAACAGTATGTAAACGTTAGCCCGTGTGGGGGGTGTGTCAACAGGATGATTCTGTTTCCAGCCTTAAAAGAATACAGTCTTCAGCGATAAAACAGGTGACTGATGTCCATTAGATGAATGTAGGACCAGATAAGGCTTTCGTCAGGACACGGAAAAACGACAGCTGAGGCCCAGGTGTCATATTCTTCTTAGTGAGTATGGGATGTCTAGGGATGTATCTCTGATTTCAACAATGGTCCTGGCGTGTCCTGGCTCAAACTGCCTCGATTCCGAGACCCTCGCTGCCATGCTCGCAAGACGTGGTCTGCCGGCCAGAGAAGGGCTGTACGCAGATCTGCGGAGGAATCACTTCTCACTATGCATAGGGGCGCCTCTAAGACACACGTCGATCTCAGTCTGGTCACCTCATCCTTGTCCTATATTCATCTAATGGACATCAGTCACCTGTTTTATCGCTGAAGACTGTATTCTTTTAAGGCTGGAAACAGAATCATCCTGTTGACACACCCCCACACGGGCTAACGTTTACATACTGTCCCGACTGGGGTTTATACAGAAGTATTACCATTCTATGTCTATATGATGAAGTCACTCTTGTCACTACTAACATCACCTTTGAAAATACAATAGGTTTGATGTATAACTTGAATTAAGTCAACAGATCTATGTGATTGTTTGCACATGACTTTCGCCTTATAGGACTGTGATTTCTCTTTGTTCTATGTTTTTTAACATTTTGGACCTATCAAGCTCCAATTTTTTAACATGTATTAGAAAAATAAAATCAAATAATTGTTATATTGCAATACTAGCTTGGTGTAAATCTTGTGATATTTGTTTGACACAAGATTGTGATTTACTTTTGCCCCATTTCAGTTCATATTAACCAGCCTAGCAGTGTGACACCATTAGGTAGCTTGTTTCGTGAACCTCCCCCTTTTTCTATTTTTCTATCTGTCTTTGACCACATCCCACAAGCCCCTATCCAAAAAAGTGGTCTCTCTCAGCTCATATAGCTATACCTATACCCAGTATTATGGTGTAAATATATATTACATAACAATAAAGAATACTTGTTGTGTGCGGATGGGATACATTTAAAAAATATGTCTAGTATTGACTCAATGGTAATATCTAAGAGACTCTCATGCTCAAAGATGTTCAATTATTTGCCGTTATGTATCTAGATCAGATGCTACGATATACCAATATACTTAACGTCTTTCTCAATGGAACAAATATAGACTGTAAAATACTCTCAGCCAATCTATGTTCTCATTTAGTCCAATCTCAACACTATTGGTCAAAAATATAATGCGTTGTTCACTATCATACAATTTCTGTTTTTTATAGGCTGGACATCCACTAGAAGGGATCTTTAATAAACACCAGAGGATAAAGATTTTGGGAGTAACCGCATTGTTTCTTCTGGTAAGTAATAATTCTTCAATCACTACTAAGGTTGCTAACTGAGGAATGCAGATATAGAGTGAAACTATGGGCCTCATTACAAATCGCCCGGTATGGAAACAACGGTGGTGGTAAACCCGCCGCCACCGTTGTTTCCATACCGGGCGATCACAACTCCTGCAGGCGGGAGGTGATGTTCCCGCCAGGTCTGACCTGCAGGCGGACGAGGAAACACCGGCAGCATTACGAGATTCTGCCGGTGTTTCCTTGATCCCCATTCCCATTGAGTCCTATAGGACTCAATGGGAATGGGGATTAACACCATTCCGCCTCCGTGATTCCTGGGAAACCGTGGTTGTAATGCCCCGGTAACTCCGGGAATCACGTAGGCGGAATGGTAATACGAGTCCGGCGGTAACCAGGTGGTTTTACTGCTGCGGTTACTGCTGGACTCTTAATGAGGCCCTATGTCTAGTCCTACTAATAGCTGTTTGTCCATGTCAAAGGGATATTCTTTAATTAGATTAACGACCTCTGTTGTATCCTGCAAGAAAGAAGTCATTTCTTTCACATAAGGTTTTAAATGAAAGTATGCACATTTTTCTGGTGGTTCTAATATTGAACCAATACCAGTGACTTTGGGGCGCCCAGGTGGATTGGACATAGATTTATGTATCTTGGGTAATACATACAATTTAGGAGAATTCAGACTTTCAGCTTTCAAAAAATCGCTCTCTTGTCTAGAGACCTATCCTCCTTCACAAGCTGTGTCTACTTTTGTTTCTATGAGAAAATGCAAATGGGAGGTAGGATATACATCTATCTCTTGATAGAATGCTGCATCATTAAGTTGGCGTGTACATTCGTCGACATATGCATGTCGATCTAGCATTACAATAGCTCCATCCTTATCAGCTCTCCTTAATACAATGGTATTGTTGTTAGCCAGGTTAGAGATCACTTTGGGTTCATTATTAGACAGATTTTGAAACACTTTGTGTTGGTCTTGAAATTCAAGTATTTCAAAGTCACGCATTACTCTGTCCTCAAAAATAATAGCCTCCGGAGTATGACTAGCTGTTGGAGGACTGAATGTAGAGCGATTGCATAAACCACTTGTATTATCTTCTGTCTCATTGGGATTGTTAGAAAAATATTGTTTTAAATTGATAAATTTCTGTTCTCATTTTAAATGTGTCATAGTAGGCAGTGGGTCCAAACCCTAAACCCTTGTTAAGGAGAGACATTTCATCAATCTAGGGGTATAGGCTGACAAATGTACTAGTAGGTCTTATGGCTGCTTGTCTGTTTAGGTTTGTAATCCCAATTGTCCCTTGCAGGGTCCTTGGCTGAAAACGATAGCTGTTGTTGAGCACCTCCTCTTCTTCCTCTACTCTCGCAATCTGGATTCTTTTGATTATTAAAATTCTCTCCCCCTCTTGATTGGTAAAGGCCTTGGTTCCTGTAATCATTCTGTGTGGCTACATCACATACATTGTCATCACTTGAACTAGCAGAACTAAACAATGCATTTCCAAAACAAACAATTTTTGTGTTGCATTGCTGTTGGTTTAGAGTTTGGATTTGAAATGGATCCGCCTTGTTTGTGCTTTCTCACGTGAGAAGTTTGTGAGATCATTTTTCATCTGTTGGATCCATTCACATGTAGAGAATGTTTTTTATTCTACAATTTCCTTAAGTATCTCTTCAAGTCTGTTTTGAAATACGTCTAAAGGAACACATTTTTTTATATCTTCTTCAATAGATGTTAAATCAATGGTAATTTTATCAGACATTTCCTTAGCTGTGCCAATAATCAAAATCACCCTGTTGCGACCATTTTTTGGCTATGTAGAGCCATTGAATCACAAAGTTTTTGTTATGCAATAACAACCTAGGCTCGGTACGGACTATAAATCCTTGGGGGATACTCCATCAGGATGGACCAATGTAATTCAGTTCTTACTAATGATTTTTTTTTTAAATTGTAATAGCTCATCCCAGTTACTTAAATTAGGGAAGAGTGTACTGTCACCTTCAACTGCAAAAAAGGATAGCTTTGCTAGTAATTCATTCACATAGCAATTGTCATAACTTTTATCTTTATCGGCTGCCATGATATTAGAGAGATATCAGTGTTTAGGACAAATGTAATAATATGTAGACACTGTAGAGGCAGGTATTTTACTTGACTCAATCTGTCTTGTGGCATTTCTTTAGGCCAGGGAATTGACATGAAGGTTATTGTTGCGATGCCACAGATCATCGTTTTGGCTTGGTTAAGTTTGAGTCAGGTTGTTGTCAGCCAGGTGTTGAACGACATCTTCGAGTTATATACCTAGTTCTTGTCTGCTTTTTGTAGTGTTCTCAGTAAACTCATAGAAGTATTTGTTATCAGCTGCATGTTTAAGTGTATGTGACCTGCATTTTTGATGCGATCAAGAAGGAAGTCATGCAAATGATGAAGAGCAGTAATAAAAGACTGAGATCTTGGGGTAATGCCCAGATGATGAGGCATGGGCATGACCTGACAGGGGGCATGTGTGTGGTTTTGTTCCTGTCCAAAAGTAAGTACAAATGTAACCAGATTAACTTGATCCCAGATCAATGCAGGCAGGAGAAGCCAGCCCCTTTCTAAGGCCCTCTTTAAAAGCTACCGATGACTGTCTGGGCACACACACACCCCAGTACCCCCTGACACCGAGTGCGTGTCCCAGGCAACCCTCACAGGCACCATTCCATATACCCTCATGAGAACCCCAACAAGGCTGCCCCATGCCTTCCTGGAAAAACCTGCTCCCTCACAAGATGGCCAACTGTACTACAGACCCTGCTATGTCTGCTTCAGACTGCAGTGGTTCAGTCGCATTGGCTGGTGACTCCAAAGACTCTCCTGATTGGGCCCCTGCCCAGATGAACCTGGTCCCAGATCAATACTGGTAGGCACAGATATCCCCTTTCCAAGTCCCTCTTATAAGGCTATTGTGAAAAACCAGAGGGTGTTTCACTGCCCAGACCCCGGGGATCCCTTGTTCAGGTGGCCAGGGCACAGCCATTGCCTTTGGATGGAGACCATGGGGGTCGACAAGTGCGGGAGGTCCTCGGGAAGTGCAGGAGGGACATATGATGGCAATAAGCGGCATCCGTCCCTTTCCAATGCCCCTATCCAATCCTATATTATGGGATATTCCAACTTTCCAGACACCCCCCTTTCCTACAAAAACACTGAGCCGAGGAAGAGGACATCTAAGGCTGAAAGGATTACCACCCATGCAATACATTGGACATGTACCTCTAGCGAGATCAGGCAAGGTGAGGCACTTGACTTTAATCACGCACACCTAATACCTATTAACTCACCCCACATGGTTAAAAGATGAACACCGAGACACACTTTGAGCAAGGCAGTGCACTAGAATGATCAGTCCCCCCAGGGCTATGGTGGACCAGGCGAAGGAGAGTGACAACCTGAGGGGTTAATCTGAAGGGGCAGGATGTCAGAGACCCCCTGGCGAGAGATCGTTATTTCCAAAGGGTCATGAGGATTGCGCACATCAGAATATCTGGAAGGGAGAAAGAGTCTTCTGAGTGCTACAAGGTTACGAGCCACCCTACCAAGTGAACGGTAGAGTTGCGGAGGCATAGAAGTGGCAGTCGTAAAAACCTTGACTACTACATCAATGGGGCGAAAGACAGAAAGTATCTTAACATGACCGGTGAGTTGAGGGAAGCAAAGAATGCCCAATATGTGTTCAATTTAAATTCTGTCAACAGTATCTGACGGATGAAGGTTACGCAAGTGCTGATAAGCTGCGAGTGAAATTGAATACATTATTAAGAACTGTCAATATGAAATACAGAGTAGCAGAGTGGTCTGCAAAGTGAGGTTGACCAATCGAAAGTCTCTGTAAAATTTTGAAAGCTGTAGAGGCCGTGGGAAGCGAAAGATGATGAGCGTTAAGTGACAAACTCACAAACTGTTAAACTTTGTTTTGTTGAATCTGGCAAGATAACGAAAGGAGGGTCTGAGCCCAACTGAGGGAGACTTGTGTGAAAAGCAAGAGAAGACTCTGAGTCTGACCGAGGGAGACCCATGTGTGAAAGTAAAAGGAGGGTCTGTGCATAACCGAGGGAGACCTGTGTGTGAAAGTAAAAGGAGGGTCCGAGCCCGACTGAGAGAGACCCGCTTGAAACCCAAGTCATACGCAAAAATTACATTTTCCAAAAGACATTGGAACTGAACGAAAATATGTAAAGTGGAAGTAAAGAAAGATAGCAGGGTCAAAGGGGTCATGTGGAGGTGAGAGTGAAAAAATCCTCCCAGTTTCGAAAGACTTTGAGAGCAAAATCAAAATATGAAAGGAGGCTTTAGCCCGACTGAGCAGAACTTATCGTGTGGAATGTGAAGAAAGCGTAGGGAAGGGAATCTCACCAAGGAGAAAATGTTTGAGCCCGATTGAGGGAAACCTGGAGTGAACTGTGATCAAATAGTATACTTAGAAACTGTTTTGCTGAAACTGTGTAGAAGCTTAATGGATGACCTGGACATGGTGAAAGAAACCTAAGAGGTTTAACAACACAAGCATTCTAAAAACCATGTTGTGCATAGGGGTTAGAACACGTTGATTTCAAAACATATCCAGTACACTGTTTTTCATAAGTGGATCTAAACAACATTATTTTCATTAGGAAAACAACAATTCACACATCTGTAATCTGTTTCCCATATAGGGGAGGTCAAAATGACACGCGATGACCTAGTCAAACGATTGGCCTGGGATAACTTTATGCAGACATACAGGTACTTTGGAAAATACTTAATTATTTCAATGTCCTCTGGGAAAACCAGGGGACTAGACAAAGGTGTATTCTCTATTCATCTCTCAACTCATGTTTCAGCCTTTCTACTAAGATCCACTTTTTCCTGGCATTCTTCGACAGCTGTTTGTTAGGCCTTTATCAGGATGATAACTTTGCTCAAAATTGGACTAAATCTTGGATACCCCAACTATTCATGGCCACTTTTAATGTTAGTCCCAACTGCGTTTAGGGATTTCATCAAAATCTTCTCTCTATTAAGCAGGAGATTTCAGGTTTGCTTTCTTCAGAGTGGTGCACACGAGGCTTGCAGGACAGGTGCCTCTCCTTGATATGAAAGGATTCCAAACGTTTGTGCCACTACTTGCTTGCTGATCACACACAAGCTATCTGTTCTGGTGCTTAAACCTCCAGCATTCATCTTCCTTCCGCTTCACTGAATGAAAGATTCAATTAACAATGAGCTTTAAAAAAAAGGAAAATAATTAAAGAGCAAATATGTTTTTATTTTTTGGATTCAAGCAATAGTCTGGTGTCCAATGCTGTTTATTGATTAAACATTACAGGTGAGGGAAATTCACAATTGATATGACAGTTTAAAGGTAGGGTAATCGATCTTCGGGCCTTATACAGTTTATCTTAGGTCTTCCCTACTTGAGACCAACATCCCTCGCAAACAAAATATAAGGGAAGCACTCATATCCTATATAAATCTAATGGAATTGTTCATATGTGACCACCGGGAAAAGGTCGTAAGTTGTTTGACCTTTTAACCCATTTTCTCAGAAATTGTGCTGTAAAATGAACCATTCCAACAGATGATTTAGTTCCCTTTATATTACTCATGGCTATCTTGCTGGTACTAATTCTAAATTATGGGAGAAGTTAATGCAAACATGAATTAGCCAGTACACAAATAAACAAATGACATAGTGGAAGAATCAAAGGGATAACGAGGAGTTTATTGTTTATTTTCTCAAAGAAAATAGATGTATCTTGCCCCAAGTGACATCGTCATATGCCCTCCCGCCCAATCCTCAGTGATTATTATTTTCTTTTATCTAGCTGACTTTAGTTAGGTGAAACCTCTTTTTCCTCTATTGGCACTGGTTAAGCAACAGGACTATTTGTTTAGGGGATATGCAAATATGGGTTGGAGATTTTGGGCTGAGTATATAATTTTAATACTTCCCTTTTCCTGTTTGATTGCTGTGGTTTTGGCAGTTATATATTACTTCTACCCGAAAATAGATGTGGCAAAGTATTGGGAGTTCAGTTTCGCTGGTCCTGAAATAATGAACTCACAAAGAAGGGAGTAGGTGAGTCTGTCCTATCCTCATTTATGAGTCAACTCTCTTATGTTTACTATACACACAATTTAATAGGGACCCAAAGCTCAAACACTACTGCCTATTGGCTAAGCAAATACAAAATGTTTTTTATTTTTCATACAAAGTGACCACATCAAAAGCACAATTTAGTTAAAATAATTCACAGATAAGACTTGAATATACATTTTGTGGAGAGAAACAATTTTAAAACAAATGTACCAAAGGTGGTCCAGTGCATCAAGGTTAGTACCCAAAAAGTGCAAGTGCTTGAAAACACATAAAACAATATTTTATCATATGAGCAACATTCATTATTTTTTTTATTGATTTAAAATGCTTACACATTTTTTTACAATTTAGAAGACCAAATTCCTCATCCAGAACCTTGTTCTTTCCAGAACATCAAAGCTTGAAAAGTCAAACCATCAAACATCAAAAGACAAAAGAAGTAGTATGAAAATAAAATCCCTAAAGAACATAACAGTGAGAGAAGAGTATAGCTATTTAACGAAAGGAGCAGGTAAAGAAAGGGAGGTGAAAGGAGTCCTTTAGTTATAGGTCATATAATTAGTCTCCTTCAGGTGGAAACTGGAAAATTGCAAGCTTCACCATCCATCTATGTCGAGAGTTGTCAAATTAACTTCAAGTTCACTTCAACTTTAAACTCACATGGTAAGGGATGCTTTAGATAAGTTTATGTGTCGGAGAAATTGTGTCACTGCAATGACCTCACTTGGCCGTTCTCCTTCAATTAGGCGGTTCCACCATTCTTCTTCTATGTAAAGATAGTGATCTTTGAAAAGATGGGCCATATGAGTCATTCTTTCCTTTGCCAGTCCTGTGCAGTCCAAAAGCAAATGTCTCAATGTTTCCTTTTGGTCGACTCGCTCGCAGAAGCGGCAGAGGTTGCTATTTGAGATTCCTCTTATAGCCCTTATCTCATTTGCCGGCAGGATGTTGAGGCGCGCTCTCATGAAAGTATGACGTACCACTTTATTGGGGAATATCTTCAAGTATGTTCTTATATCATTCAGTTTTTTGCTGGCTGGTGGTAAGTGAGCTGTGAGTTTATATTCAGCTGTGGTTTCCAGAGTTTTTATCCAGTCCAAGGTTTCCAATTGTGAGGCCACTTTAATTGGGTTGGTTATTAATTCTTCTTCTGTTGAGACTATTTCTTCAAGATTTTGTTGGAGTATTTCCATCCAAACTTTCATAGTATTGGAACCTGGGTTGTATAATTTGTTGTTAATTATTTTGAAGATGTTTGTACATTCTGGCAGGATTATTTTCCTGCATAGCATTAATCGATTTCTGTCACTGATGGCTTTTAATGACAGTATGCACAGCTCTTTTCTAATCAGTGGAATTGTTGTAGATACTGGTAATGTTAGAAGATTTCTCCAAAAGTAGCTTTCGAGCATTTGCCATATATTTGCTGGAATTTTTAGAAATGCCTCTGCTCCATAGCTTAGTGAGGGGACTACCTTTGTTCAGTAGAATTGAAGGATTGGGCAAAGCGAGTATCGGCAACATTTTCTTTCTATTGCCTTAGCTTGACTGGTCAACTTTTTGACTTTGTTCAATACATATGTTTGCATATTTACTTCGACAGAGTTATTACTCATAATGACTTCCAAATATTTGAACTCGTTTACCACCTCAATTTTCACACCTTCTAAATGCCAGATAAAGTTGTTATTTTGTCTCGCTCCTCTTTGAAAGGTCATTATATTTGTTTTTGTTGTATTTATTTCCAAGTTGATTTTTCTAATATACACACTCAGGTTGTCCAATTGGTGCTGCAGACCTATAGGAGTTTGATCTAAAAGAATTAGATTGTCTGCATATAGGAGATGTAGTATATTAGTGCCTCCCATAGATAGGGAAATTACCTTTATTGCTTTTCCGTGTCTTTGCAGTCCATAGGTAAGCTTGAAGAGAGTGGGGGCTAACGGACACCCTTGTTCAACCCCACATGCTGTTGGAATGGGTTCTGACAGGGTTCCAAGTTGGTTCCGTCTTACTGCCATTGAGGTGTCCGAATGGAGAGCCTGGATTTGCTCCAGGATGTTCCTCGGGCTGTCTTGGGCTTTTAGTTTTTCCCATAAATGCTCCCGATCGACCTGGTCAAAAGCTTGAGCCAGGTAGATGAAAGCCATATAGATTTTCGGTTTTCCTTCCTTTATCCTTTCTTTTAGAATGTTAATCAACAGGATGTTAGCCAGGGTCCCAGCATTTTTCACAAACCCTGACTGGAAGGGATCATTGGCTCCTTTCTTATTAGCCTAAGTTTGGAAGTGATCTAGTAGAATGGAGCCATAGATCTTGCCAATAACATCCAATAAAGCTATCGGTCAATAGTTCCTTGGGTTTTCTCTAGGCCCGTTCTTATATATCTTTATTATATCTATATTAGATTTCTTCCAATTAGCTGGTACTGTTTAGTTCATCAATAAATAGTGTCCAATCTTTCCGGAGCCTGCTTCAAGTGGGCTTTCGTTAGCCCATCTGGTCCTGGGGCCTTCGAGAGTTTCAATTTCTGGAGTTTTGTTGCAATGGACGTTGTATCAAATGAGAGATCCCATTTTACCATTCCCTGATCACATGCTGACTGTGAATCTCCACCAGGTTTTTTAAAGAGTTCTGTGAAGTGTTTTACCCACTTTTCTTCACCCACATAGGTGTGGAGTAGATTTGGAGTAGCCTCTGTTCATCCTTTAATTAGCGTCCAAAACTCTCTTGGTTTTTGCCCATTCATTAAGCTTAACATTTGTTCTGCGTTGGCTTGGTATAGAGTAGCTCGGTAGGGTCTTAACCGGTTCTTATAGAGCCTTATCGCCACTGTCACTGCTTCAATAGCCTCCTTGTTTTTTGTTCGTATTGCTGTGCGCTTTGCTTTTCATACTTTCCTACGCTCTTCAACCAATCTTTTATTGTACGCATGGCTCATTCCAGCCTTCGTTGTGTTTTTAATTGCATGTCGATTGGGTATCAAAAGCTGTTCATACTCTGTGTTCATCCCTAAATGATGCAGAGCAGGGTTTGTGTATTTTGTAGTTAGATTTTTAATTTCTCCAGCATCAAATCTTAATCTGTTTCTCCCACTGGTTTCTGATGTTGGCTGTCATCTTTGTTCTTTTCTCCAAGTGCGAGTGCCATGTGAACTCTAGCAGATTATGGTCGCTGTTGTTAGTGTGTCTAACTCAACATTTTCAAAATTGTAATAGAAAATCTCGTGTGACAAATGTGTGGTCCAAAGTGGCACAGGGGCCATCTTTTTCCCAAGTAGGGATAAAGTCTTCATCATCATTTCTCAGAAGGTGAAGGTTATGACGATCTCTGTCCTTCGTTAGTCTAGCTCACTTGACTCCTTTCTTTCTTGAGTTTGATCTTGTTGTCCCTTCCGAGTTCGTCCGATGCCTTTTTGGATCCACATATTATCAAAAATTTTAGTTGGAATTCTTCTGTTATCTTGTCCAGAATAGGGCTTGCTTGGTTCAAAAATGTATCATCACTCAACACCAGAGGATTCCAATAAATGTTGATTGTAATTAAGGTTTCACCTTTCATGTTAGATGTTGATTGTTGGCCTCCCACCCAATTCAGTAGTAGTACTTGGAAGAATAGGTTTGACTCCAATATTTTTACAACATGTAATTCTTTTTCTCCGTGAATCATGGTTAGTAGGCCTGAGGTTGGATGGCCAGAGGGGCCTTTAGCTGCTGGGAGAAAGGTAAGTTTCATATGCATCAATCTGTGGTGTATCTCTTAGCCACGTCTCCTGGAGGCATAATATGTCGTAATCACCTAAGTGTACATCACTAGGTGATAAAAGATGTACAAAACCTCTTGTATTCCAAGATTCAATTTTAGGGAATGTTGTTGGTCGTCGGAATCTGTCAGGTACCTTTCTGGTATTAGGGGTTGCTAACTTTGATTGCTGTTATCCCCTTCTCCCTTTTTTCCTGTCCATTTATCCAACCCTTGCTTCTCAGATTGTTCCATCCTCTTGGCAAGCGATTCTCTTTCTTCACTTGTCTTAGCGTCTCGGGAGAATGTTATTGTTAAGTTCGTCAGAGGGCCCTTAGGGATTCATCCCAAATTTGCTAGATCTTTGAATATCCTTGTGTATTCTGCTTCTAGAATCACCAGTGAGTCCTCACTATGCAGGCTCTGTACTTGAGACGAGCCCTCTCCATCATTTTTCACCTTATCCTCTGATAATTTAGTTTTGGCTGCATTCTTTGACTCTTTCACAGACCTCCTTGCAGAGACATTATGTAATGTTTCTTCGTTGATCTTGTCATTATTAGCCTTCCTAGATTTTTGATGGGAATCCCGGTATTCTGTTAGGCCATAGCCTAACATCAGTAGAATTCTCTGCAGCTTGTGCTATCAGTGAGTGCACTACTGGAGATGGAATGTGTAGATAAACACTGTCTAATTTTCCTTTAACTCCGAATTCAACAATTTTTATATCATCTGTTCCGATGAGCATCAGAGTTGGAATGCATTGAAATATCCTCACTATATTTTTCCTGTTTAGAATTGTATTATCTGATTTTTTTTTCTATGGTTTCAAGTAGGATGTTTCTTTCAGTCGTTATTTTTTCTTTGTATAGAACTCTCTCATTTCTTCTTAAAGTATCTTTCAGTTGAGTTCTCTGATTATCCTTCCATAGGTGTCTATTGTCTTTGTCCTTAATTTTCCTAGTTTTAGAGTCATAGATTTCCCTTTTCTTTGTTCTTCTTCTATGTTTTTGATGATCAGAGTAGCGATGGAGAAGTTGATCATGTTTTTCACTGTGCGTTACCTGGGGTTTCCTACCGTCATAGATTTCTCAATCAATTTTTCAGGATGCGGATTCCAAGTACGGTTTTTATCAATTTTTTCGCATCATTTTGCCAAATTTATCAACAGTGTAGAAGTCTCATGAGATTCTGCAGTAGCTTCATTTTGGTTACAGTCATGGTTTGATTTTTTGTGGTTGTTGAACACCTTGGTCTAGTTCTGAGTCCCCTATCGAGTTGTTTGAAAAATCTGTTTGGTCTACCCTTTCAGTAGGTTCTATGGTTACTGTGTGGGTCTTTATAGAGTGGTCTTGCACTTGTGAGCCCAATCCTAATATAACAGTTTTTAATGTGGGTCCGATGAATGGAGGTTTATGGGCTGGAAGAGTAGTTTTTTTCCCTCTGTCATTTCTCCACCATTTACCAAGGTAGAATATGTCTGGGGTTTTTCATTGCCAAATGTTACATATATACCCCTTTCAGAAACTGTTCCTTTTGATTGTGTAACTACAGAGTAAACTTCTTCTATATTTATAGTATGTGTGCTCATTTGACACTGGTTGTTATTTTGTTGACATATGTCCTTCAAAGCAGATTTCACTTCCAGAACTATACATCCGTTTTGAGTTATTTTTCTCTTTTGTTGCACACCTGCCCAGTCATTTTCTCTTGATAAGTTGTTACCTTCCTCATGATTTCTTCCTTGTTTTTGTAATTTAGGGGTTTGTTCCGCAATCTTAGGTTTATTCTTAACTTCCAAATCTATTATTTCCTGTGTTGAAATCTGTTTTTTAGTTCTAATGTCTGGAATTGACACTGTTTGCGTGCTGCATGTGGATGTGGAGTTTACTGTTGTTTCTGTGCTCTTGTGTTTACATTCCAATTGAAGTTTCATTTAATCTCATTCTCTTTTCTGTCAATCAAGTCCTTTGCTTTTTCTGATGCAATTATATAGCCCACTACAAAGTTCATCTTGGTGTATATCATTGCTATTAATGATGACTGATCCTGCATTGTATCATTAAGGGACTCATACCATTTCATAAACGGTGACAAGGCAATAGGTATTGTTGCCATAATTGACACCAGATCTGTTTTTTTTGTTGGTGTGTCCTTTTCATTCAATTCTGATAGTCTTGTTGATTTTCTTCTGCTTAAATTTGTAGGAGTGGATAAGTATTCTACATCCTGACTTTCACTGTCTTTTTTCCGGTGGTCTTTAAAATTACTTTCCATATTTCTTTCCTTTAGTTGCAAATCGAGTACCAGGGTTTTTGCTTTATTTAGGAATTCAGATTTCCCCTCAATGTTTATTAGTTGGTCGCCCCAATTTTCTTTTTCCTGGATGTTTATTTCCTCTTCTCTTAATTTTTCTGGGTTGCCCCCTAAGTGGGGAAGTTCGTTTTTATTTTTATTTAGCTCATTCGTTTTCTCTGTAAAAACTGGTTTTACGACTTGCTGCTCCTCTTCATTGTGTATAGATTTATATATATATGCAATTGCATATGAAGCCTTGTGTCTTTATCTCGATAATTAGTATCACCATCTTCACTACCACGTTCCTCAGGTGGCATTTCCCCAGTGATGGTTTCTGGTGGTTTTTGATTTATATTGACAGGTGTTATCTAATCACAGATCTAATTATTTCCAGCAGATGCCATGCCTGCCCATGAGAAAGTTGATATTTCCAGAATCTTAAAGTTTGGTTCTGGGTCGGCTCCCAACAAGATTTCTGCATCAGATAATTCTCCCAGAGTTGTCAGCGAGTCAGGCTGTTTTTTGTGGAAGAAATGTGTTAGTTCCCATTCTCCTCCCAAACACATCTTGGTTTTTGCATTAATTTCTTATATATCCTTTTAGTTTAATCATCTTTTGAGGCAGCGTTCTGTGCTATTCCCTTTTTTTGTAGAATTAACGGAAGTTGACCTTGCGGTTTCCCAGTCTTTTTTACATGTTTCTTGTGCTTTGTGCCCTTCAGTTGGATTGTTTTTGCCTCAAACTCCTGTCGGAGTTTTTTTCTTGGGCTTGGGTGAGGAGACTCAAAGTCTGTTGAATTTAGAGGGTTATTTATTTCTTCTATGAGATCAGACAGGCATTCTGCACAGGAGTCACTTTCTTCGTTTGTGGTTATGTTCCTGATATTATGTGGAGTATCCATTTTCTTTTCTATTTCAGGGATTGTTGCTGGTGGACTGTGCAGGCACTCAAGTGTCGGAGTTGGGTGAACATCAATTTCAATAAATGTTTTATTGCTTTGTGTTGCATTTTGCACATCACATGGAGCGCCATCACTGCCCAATAGTGCTTTGAGTTTGGGGGAGGGGGCTCGAAAAGTGGGCAGGGTGTCAAGGATGAGTGTCCTAGGTTCAAACTGGGGTTTATAATATCCCGTGTATCTCGAGTTGCACTACTACTCTTCGAGTCTGTGGCCGTAGCGGGAGTTTCATCCATCTCTCCCTCATCCCCCTTTTGCAGTGAGGTGTGTTGGCCTATATTTGGAGGACTGTTGTTTGCTTGTGGGTTAGCCAGGCACGCAGCCTCCAGTGCCTTTTCCTGCCTACCCCCAATACTATCTTTACCTTCCTCCGAAGAAATGATCGTAGGTCTCTTTTCTTCCCCCACCCATGGACTTTCCAAAGTCTCCTCACCCTCCCCTGCCCTCCTCTCAGAACCTTGTGTCGTTCCTGCTACCCCCGATGAAGCTCTCTTCGAGGTCCGCTGGTTCCTTGATGTTGTTTCTACAACATAAAACAAGGGGATTTGGGCTACAGTGGAGTCATCTGGGTGCTGTTGATTAGCAAGGATGTGGGGGGGGGCAATTTGGTCATTTGGATCCATTGGGTGCTGTGAGTGTTGTGAGGGAAGTTCAATCAGGGGAGAGATTTTAGCCTCTTCCGAGGTCTTACCTCTTTTGTCTGCATTCGTAGTCCTTGTGGTGAGGTGAGTTGGTTTTAAAGGGCTCTGGTGTTCCAGACCATTGTCCTCACCTCATAGACGCTGACTTCTCAGGCGACGGCCCTCCTCTTCGGGTTAGCGCCTCTTTGCTGGTCCTTGACACAGTCTGCCAATGACTGCCAATTTTCTGCAGCCAGAAATCCGCCACTAAAATGGCCACAAGCAGCTTTTCTTTCCCTGCATAGTCCCTGGATAGTGCGCTGATCTCTACTAGCTTTATTTATCCGCCAGTTTCAGTGCAAATGTTCTCAGTGCCCAGGG
Source organism: Ambystoma mexicanum (assembly GCF_040938575.1). Taxonomy (NCBI): domain Eukaryota; kingdom Metazoa; phylum Chordata; class Amphibia; order Caudata; family Ambystomatidae; genus Ambystoma; species Ambystoma mexicanum. The sequence goes on along the minus strand of NC_090932.1, from coordinate 468,070,060 downwards.
ATTTTCGAGGGTGTGTATGGACCGTGGGGTAGTTGCGGCTCCCAATCAGCTCCAACAGTCAACAAACGTCTGTTTGTTTTTTGTTTCCATTTTGGGCGGGTTGATCTTAACTAAATCTTAGCTCCATTCACGGCCCCCATCGGACCCGGGAGGTCTGGGCAGGTGGAGGTCTGACAGTGTCAGAAAAGGTCTAACAAAAGGTCCAACAAAGTCGGAGAGATGCGTGGTAGTGACAGTAGTTGTAGCACGCAGTTGCAGTAGCATGCCGACTCGCCTCTCTGACTCTCAGCTACTCCGCACTGCTCCCCGCAGTAACTCGCTTACCTGCTCGCCTGCTCGCTGCTCGCTTATTGTTCGAGGCTCGGGATCCAAGATCAGAGGAAAGTACCTCGGTACGTCCTCAGCAACATTTATTATATGAAATCCTAGAAAACCTATTGCCACTACCTGGTCATTAACATCATCCTTATTGTTTTTGGCTGGCAGATGCATTAAAGCCCGTAGGCTTCACGCGTTAGGAGTCCGAAGATGAGCATTAGAAGAGCAGAACAGCAAAATAAGCCCAGGATAAATGTGGGCGGTTTCAACCTTGTTAGAGTATTCAAAGGATAGATGAATTACTCATAAATTGTGGGGCTGAAAGACGTTAATGACAGACTGCCTGGACAGATAAAGTTTATGACAGCCAAGGGGTTACAGGGAAAGCAGCGCTCCTCTGCCCCTAAATAGACAACATAATAACTGATGATGGACACAACTAACAGAATAATGTGACTGCAAAAGACATTGGCCCTCATTACGACCCTGGCGGAAAGTGAATGACCGGACCACCACAATGTAAATAGCGTTTCCGCCATTGCACGAAGGAGCAAAGTGCGGCCCATTCCGACCCATCGGGCACGAGCACCACGGCATGGCGGAAGTGCAAAGTCCGCGATGGCGGAAATGACCCCAAAACGGCCCACACCGCCGCCGTACGGCGCCCTAGGTGCAATACCGCCACCCATCTTAGCGGACACCGCAGTGAGCGCCAACCGGAAAGTACGGTGACCGTAAATATACGGAAACGGAAGTAAAAACATGGGCCCGGAACGGGAAACATCCCGCCGTACACCTATAAAACCACAAAATCCACACAACCACTAAAAACACTACCCTGAAACACACCCCAACCCGTCATCCACCCTAGCGAAACCAAGAAAAATGGGAAAAGTAGCGAAGAAAGCGTGCGACCGCAAGCGGCAGGTCCACTTCTCCCGTGAGGAACTCACCGTGCTAACAGAGACCCTCCAGGAGAATGCTGCCGTCGTCTTCTCCACGCAAATGACCAGGACGGCACTTGCGAACAAGAAGGCCATATGGGCCCTGGTGGCACAGCGTGTAAGTGCGGTGGGGACCGCACCCCGCAACCCACAGCAATGCAGAAAGCGATGGGACGACCTGCGGATACGCGTCCGTAGCATACTTTCTGCCAACCGCAACATTGCCACAGCCACCGGGGGAGGTCCTGAATCACCCATCAAGTTGACCCCCTGGGAAGAAATCTGTGCCTCCACCATTGGAATGGAGAGCATAGAGGGAGTCGGAGGGATGGAGAAAGGAGTGCAGACATCCGAAGAATCAGGTAGGTGGCCCAAATAAAACAATGCTAAATCCACAATTTCCAATCATGTGAAGTACCATGTGTCCCCATAGTGCAACAGAAACACATGTCCAGGAGAACGTCCACACACATTGGCCTGATAGCGCACTTTAAAACTCACAATAAATACATAAATAATTAAAAACCCCTAAAACACCCACTACACGTGCAGCAGGCACACCCTAACTGCAGGCTGCCAAACAACTGCACCCTCACTCCACACACAAATGAAAGCACCTCCAAGGCCCCGACCCAAATCACCCTCAGGTACCACCCCAATGCATGTGATACAATGCCATTCCAATTCCCACAGACCCATTAATAACCCTCGCCCTCCTTTACTCCACCACAGGGTCCGATCCAAACGACGAGCATCAGGACACCCCTACCAGCACACCTGCAAAGAGGGCCAAGACCAACGGCCAAAGACCCTCCACCTCAGCTGCACGGATCAAGACACGGCAGCAGCACAAATCAGGTGGCAGCACAGAGGAGGGAACATCAACAGGCACCCCAGCAGCCAGCATGCCCACAACACCACCACCACAGGTCCCCCCAATGGATGCCACAGAAGGCACTGCCTCTGGTGGCAGCAGCACCATAGGTGACACCCCATTGATGGCAGCATGCTCCGACACAGAAAACGGGGATGTCGAAGTCAGATCCATCCATGACCTGTCCCAATCCCCCTGTCTGTCCCATCCCGTACACCATGAGGATACCACGCAGGGGCACCCACAAGACGACGACTGGCCATCCCCCACAAGCCCTGTGGCAAGGCAACATGAGGTCACCAGCCCCTCTGTGACACCACCGCAAATGGCCATGGCCCAGCAGAGGCAACAGTCCCTCGACCAGTTAATCGTGCAACAGCAGCAACTGGCCACGCTCCTCAAGGACCATGCCGATGAATGTGGGGGCACTAAGGCAGACATAGAAACATCAACTGAGACACTTAGGGCAGAAATGGAGAGAAGTACAGAGACACTAAGGGCACAAATGGAGAGTAGCACCGAGAGCCTGAGAGTACAAATGGAGAGTAGCACCGAGAGCCTGAGAGTACAAATGGAGAGTAGCACCGAGAGCCTGAGAGTCCAAATGGAGAGAAGCACCGAGAGCCTGAGGGGGGAACTGCATGCGACGTCCAAAGACGTATGTGCCGAACTTGCCGCAGTGCGCCGTGTGCTCACTGAGCTCTCACAAACCCTTAGGGACATGCATGGACGTGAGCAGGCAGAGACATCATCCGTTGCAAGTTCCGTCCAGGGCAGCCCCCAACGTAGATCTGGGAGGAACCTGCGCTCCACAGGCAGGGGTGCCCCTGATACCCGCAGAGGGGGCTTGCAATAGCGACTGCCCACTGACGATGAGCATCTTTGGACACTGGTGTTCGGGGGGGAGGTAGGAGGGTGGAGGGGGTGTTTTGGGCTCACTTGGGTGGCGGGTCGATAGGGTGTTCAACATGATATCACATATGCCATAAACAATGCACGATCAACCAATGAGATGTGTGGACAATGATCTTTGTGTACTAGGCCATCATAGGCGTACAGTCCATATTGTGCATGTACCAGACACACACAGTGCCACGAGTACCGTGTCCATGTATCAGCCACCAGGCGTGAGTGCTAGAAGCATGCATCAATGAGATGCTGACGAATGTCACGGCCCTCCGGTGCCTCGCAGACTCCTTGAGGTGCTGCCACATCCCCACCCTCATCATGACCATCTTCAGGTGCTTGCAGTTCTGCGTCAGGGGGCATGGGCACATTTCTACGTACGCACATGTTGTGGAGCATGACACATGCCATGACCATCTTTGCAACCTTCTCATGGCGGTACAGGAGTGCCCCGCCAGACCTGCTGAGGCAGCGGAAACGAGTCTTCAGTAGGCCGAATGCCTGTTCAATGACTACACGGGTACGTGAGTGGGCATGGTTGTAGTCCTCCTCATGCTGGTCCCGTGGGTTCCGGACTGGTGTGAGGAGCCATCTCTTCAGTGGATATCCAGCATCACCTGTATGTGGACGATAAACGTATGATGTGGAATGCCATTGCTACGTACGCACACACCCCCCCCCTTCCTGCCAGGTCATTGCCGAATCACATACCCCACATCATCATGCATGAAATGAGACTCACCGAGTAGCCAGGATCTGTTCCCTGCGTGTCGCTCCATGTAGCGTGGTATTGTAGAGTTCCTCAAGACCATAGAATCATGGGTTGATCCAGGGAATCGGGCACAACAATGTGTAATGATCCTGTTGGAGTCACACACCATTTGTACATTCAGGGAATGGAATTGTTTTCGGCTGCGGTACTGGGCCTCCATGGCATGTGGGACGACCAATTCCACATGGGTGCAGTCGATGGCACCAATGCAACCCGGTATGCCGGCAAGTGCATGGAATCCCACTTTTGTGTTGGTAATTTCCTGCTCCGAGCGTGGTAGAGAGATGTTGTCGTCTGCGTGCTGCAGGAGGGCATCGAGCACTTGCAATAGTGTCCGTGAGAACAGTGGCTGAGAAATGCCATGCAACTGTCCGACTGTGTGCTGGTAGGTGCCTGTGGCCAGGAAGTGGAGTACAGACACCACCTTCAGTAGGGGTGGGATGGCGGTTGGGCTATCTATCATGCTGACAAGGTCAGCCTGTGTCATGTCCACAATGGCGGCTATGGTGTCCCGGTCCAAACGGTAGAGGGTGTGGATCTGCTCAGCAGTGAGGTTGAACGGATGTGCTCGGAGGCGTGGGATTGCGGGCTGCCTGCGTGGTGGTAGTGGCTGTGCTGGCGGCCCTTGCTGGCCCTGCCTTGCCCTCCTCCTCCTCCTGCGTCTCCTCCGTGCGGCCGGTTGTAGTTGGTGTTCGTCTTCTTCTTGGAGTTGGAGTACTTGCAGTGCTATCAGGTCCCCCAGGGCCAACATCGCGAGTCCTGACGGTAGCATTTCGGAGTGGGTGTGGTTGTGGGAGGAGACTGGGTGTGCAATTTATGTGTTTTCAGGCTGTATGGCCTCCACCTGTGGTGATTCATTCCACCTGTGCAAGCTGCTCTCCCCTTTGGCCGAGCACGTCCCGCACACAACGCTGCAATTCGAGTAATGGCATCTTGCTATTGCAATCATGTATTTGTACCCGATGGCCGTGTAACATTGGTTGATATGTACATTCGGCTATGGTCCCATTGTTTCACATACAATCTTTGCAGTCGCGAACAGACTTGTGAAGGGTCAGTGGAACGTAGTACTCGAGTAACGGTGGGCCCTCATGCATCACTTTACCGAGTTGCACCGACGGGCGGGGCGTCCCATTTGTGGGTGAAGGCAGTTGCCATTTTCACACACAGCCGCACTAGATGGATTAATTTGTGATTTCAAACGGCCACAGATGCCTTTTCGACGTGATGTTGCAAATGAGGAATTCGAAGGGCGGCGCTTTCGGTTTTCAGCTAGCGGCGAGGAGATGCCCACAGGTCTGACTGCAAATATAACGTTCTATTGTTCAATGTCCTTGAGACAGGGGCCATGGCGAGGATGCAATGATTGATATGAATAGTTTGGGATGCGCAATAGCGACGTGGGCGATGAGGCCGGACGTTCCCAAATACATGTTACTTCACAACACTGGAATTCCGGGCTGGGGCACTGTGGATTTTGCAGGCTGCATAACGCACAGACTCAATGGATATTTCTAATGTTATGTGAGTAAATATTCAGGCGTTTTTATACCGGGATGAGGGAATGATGAATGGATGCATGGGCAGATGATTTGATACAGAGTTTGCCATGTACAGGGCTTCTTGGAATCTGTCCGCCTCCCCTGCGCTATGTGATGCAGGGCTGCCATAGTGGGACCATCGTCTATCTGGCCTTGTTGAGCCCTCCCTGTCTCGACGCGCCTTCAGACACTTGTGTCCATGCACGTTAACATTCCCATCTGATGGATTCTGTTTTCACAGACGCATGCACAGGTACACTCGTTTGTGATGGTGTTTGCACCTCGATATAGATGGTTATGAGTCGCAAGTGGTTTTGGGGTGGTGATGATCCTTTGGAGTGGGCTAGCATGCATATGGCTGTGGATTTAGTGTGATCATTGAAGTGAGTCGTTCGAATGTAGTTCTGATGGCCATTCTGTTCTTTTTCTTTTCTTTTGGTTGACAGGTATCTCCTCCCCTTTTGCCACTGCCATCTGTATGCCACTCCTGCAGATGGCTTTTACTCCCGACACCTGCTGCTTCGTGTTAATCAGTGGAGCAGCATTACGATCTTATGGGACGATCGCCAATGGGCCACATGCCCTTACGCAGTACTAGTGGCTCGGAGCAACATTTCGGCCTTTCAGCTGGACTAGTGCCTCCCCATTGGGACGGCCCTGCGGTTCTGTGCGCTTCCATGTTGCCTTTTCGTACGTGAATGTGGCTCTGTGTACCATGATGGAACAGGGCGTCACACAAGTAGTAGCTGGTCATTTCTTGCGGATGCAGCCCACAATGGTGAAATGTGTTTTGGAGTTCATGGCCTAATGGCTGTATGGGCTTGGTGATTTTGTTGTGCATTAAATTTCTATTCTGATATGGGCCGTGTAGCGTTCTTCTTTGCAAGTGATGTGGCATATTCCTATTTGGGGAGCGATGTATTGTGAGGAGATCTGCATTGGGTTCCAGCTTCGGAGTTTAGTTGCGTGGTACTGTGCTGGGCGCGTTTGCCTACGAAGCCCAGTGAGGTCAGGGATGGGGGCTGCCAATATGACTGTTTGAATGTTGTCATGCTCAGGGGCGGGGGATTGGGTTTTGTGTAACAGATGCCGGTCAGCCAGGTGGACTGGTGGAATGATGTGATTTTCGGAATATTGCTGGTCACAGGTGCCTGTGTTTGCGTGCGTTTCTTGGTGGGGGACTGTGGTCATGTCCATTGGGATGGCTTCTGTATTCGTGCCATCTGTGCCCTGCAGCTCCCATTGGCCCCTCTTGTGATTCTTTTGTTCGTTGGCATGCATGGGTGACTTGTACATTTCACTGGTTGCATTGTGACTTCATTGCACCTACGGGGAGTTGTACTTTGTGGGCAGGGAGCGGTGTACAGGCACTCAGTGGGGCCGTTTACGGTTGATTCGCGATGCCGTACTTCTCGCCATGGCGGAATGGTACTTTCCGCCGTGCTTGATGGCGTTAGGTACATGTCCGCTAGGGTCGGAATTCGTGTACCGTTGCGCCATGGTGGTATTTACGGTTTGGCATGGCGCGCGCGCGCGTACTTGGTGCAGTTAGCGTTGGCGTTCACTACGGTGTCGCTAATGGCATCGTACTTTGCGGTGACGGGTCATAGTCGCACCGAGCGCTATTCGATGGCGGTATTGCATTTCCGCCATCGTTTTTCGATTTCCGCCAGGGTCGTAATGAGGGCCATTGTAGAGTTCTTTACTAGGGTGCATGCAGTAGCAAGAGCAGAACATCAATAGGAAGAACAGGGAGCATAGATGTTGGAAGATATACATCACCCTTTTTCTGTATAGAGCAAGCCTCCACAACTACCTGCACTGGTGCTGCCCCGGCGCAGTACCTTGGGCATTCAGAGGGACTCTCAATTATCTGATGCACCTCCCTCTTCCACTTCATCAGTGATGAGGGGAAGTACACCATACATGAGAGACTCTAAGATCCTCCACGCACCTCTCAGTCAGATGCTGGGATGACATGAGCAGGAAGGGTACAGCAGCCTCATATGGTTATCATGGATGTCCCATGGACTGCAGGTGGCATGACAAAGCCTTGCTAAATATTTCCAGAATATTAGAGAGGAGCCAGAACAATTCATAGAGGCATTGTACATGGTAATGCAGTGTCATAATCAAGCTTGGGAATATATTAATCAGCTCATGAGAGTCGTGATGCCAACCAAAATCAGACTTATTTAATGGGCTAATTCACCGGCATAGGACATAGTTTCAGGGGATGCCCTTACCGAAGTGAGAAAAAGAAAGGTTGCTGCAATCCCAGAAGTCTATCCCCAGAAAACTGACCAGGCTAAAATAGGAAACTGTAAGCAGAATCCGGGGGAATGTCCTGCAGATGAAGGTGCCGATTTACAGTAGTGTTTGACCAAAACTAAGGTATCGACAAGCTGAGTGAGGCCACACTGAACCATAGCTATTTCTTTTGAATCTGTTCTGTCACCCAAAATCCAAACACAATGAAGGATTGCGTGCAACGGGTGGCAGAATACACTCCTGGCAGAGTGAGTGGCAGTGGTGAACCAATGCATAGCATGTCAAGAGCAGAACAAATAAACTTTCAACTATACGCTAATGACCTTCCATATACATAATTAATAGGGACAAGTGCGGAATATCACTCAGAGAGGAAGTAAGTGAGAGGTCAGAGCACGGGGTGCACCAAATCTTGGATAGATGAGATAAGTAGGACAGATGGGGGCACGTAGGAAAGATGGAGATATCCTGGGTCAGCAAGATTCACAAATCAGTGGGGACAGCAGAGCCCTCTGGCAGTCCAGACATACATGCTGGTGTGCAATTACTGGAACATTAATTTACATTGTATGAATGAGTGCCCATGCAGACCTCAGTGGCCCTGCTTCCTATGTAAGCAGGCACATAACCCTTCTCAGGTCCCCCCCTTGGGACTCCCCAACTCCTTTGCAGATGTGAACTTTAAAGCCCAGGTCCCTCCCTGAATCCTAAAGGACCTGTTTGTGCTCCTGGGTCCCCTCACATTCCCCAGGATGATCAGGATTTGTTCTTACTAAATCTGAGAGCTGGAGTTCCGATGGATCCCTTAATACCCTCAGACCAGGAAGGCCTGTATGTATGGTGTAGCATAGGACGGAGGTCTGTACCCTGCAGGTGGACACCGGAGTGAGTAAATCAGCCCTGCACATGGATCATTCTGTAGACATACTTTTATCAAAAAACACCATGTGGGCAGTAGGTATATCCCATACCCCAGTAATGCATTATGTCACTGAACAACTCATGATCATGCTAGGCTCTATAACCAAAACACATATTTCCCACCAAGCCAAGCCAAGCAGCCCCAGTTAGCCTACTAGGCAGAGATCTCCTATGCAAGCTCAGGTGCAGTATATATTGCTCCCTGAATAGGGTATTTTTGAAAGGTCCCAACAAAAATGCTGAGACTCTTCTTGACACTCTCCAGGTGAACCCTGGGGATGAATCACAAAGTGAGGAAGGATGGTTGGAAAATGTCAAAGGATTAATTAACTCTATACCTGCTTCTCCATGTTCAACCTATGATATTGAGGTATGATATAGTCACAGTGCTGAACCTGATAGGGTAAAGGGTGACCCTTTTAAGAAATTGCCCCACATCCCTGAACATTTCCTAAAGCAGAAGTGGAAAAGGGAATCACTACTGTTATTGAAGCAGTCCCGAAGCCGGGTATAATTGTGCCTACTTATAATCCATGTAGAACTCCAATACTTCCTGTCAAGAATTCTGGGACGACTACATAAACAGCTGAAGAAATATCTAGACGACGTACATTTCTACGACCAACCAATATTAGTCCAGTATGCAGATGACCTATGAATAGCCTCACTGTCTTACGAGGCATATAAAGAAGATACCCTAGTACTGCTGACTGCATTAACAGAAAAGGGGCACAAGGCAATAGCATAGAAATGACAGCTGTGCAGACAAAGCATGCATTGTTCGGGAAAGGACATTACATAAGGTCTCTGAGTAATACCATCTTACCAGAAGGAGTCAGTGTGAAATATCCCCATATCTCAAACAGACCCTGATATGAAGGCATTTTTAGGAAAGTAGGTTATTGCTGGCAGTAGATAATATGTTATGCAGACATTTCTGAAACCCCCACAGCAGTGTTGATCACAGAGCCAATGCAGTGGACTCCAGAAGCTGAGGAGGCATATAACAAGGCAAATGTTTGCTTAGGTGATGCTACTGCAATGGGTCTAAAAAAAAGATCTATTTTGTACTGTCACAAGAATAATGAATTCCCTTTAGCTGTTCTTACTCAGTGGCATGGTGTTCACTATAAGTCAGTGGCTTATTATAGTAAATAACCGGACCCAGTTGCAGTGGATATGCCACCTTGCTTTCAGTCAGTGGCAGCTGTTGCACTCACAGTAGAGCAATGTGAGCATACTGTATTGGGTTCTCCTTTTGAGGTTGCGGTACCACAATTGGTAGTTACCCTCTCATTCAAAACTAAAACTCAGTGTATGTCTCTATATCACGCTAGTAAATATAAAATACTTTTTTGAACTCTTCCAATGTCACTCTGACCAGATGCCCAGTGCTGATCTCAGCACCCTCTTCTTCACACTCCAGAGGAAAGTGATTCTTATGATACAGAACCCCATGATTGTGTTGCAATTACTTATTTCTTGCTGATGCCCCAAAATTGTTTCACTGATGTTCTCCAATACCAAAGCAGAGCTCAGTAACTTTGTGGATGGCTCGTGTTATGAAGACCAGAATGAGAAAGTGGTTGCAGGGGATGTGGTATGGCAACCCACGGAGGTGGTCTATAGCAGGAAGTTACTTCAGGTCACTTCTATGCAGGTCGCAAAGCTGATGGCACTCAGGCTTGCTCAGCAATCTGTTCATAGTTACACTGATTCAAGATATGCGTTTGGTGAGGTCAGTTCTGGTGACAGGGAAAGTTCTTGAAATCGACAGAATCACCAATTAAAAACAGCCAATATTTAAAAGCACACAGGCTCGCTTCCTGAAAAGACAGCCGCAGCCCAGTGTGCCATCAATAAACCATTGGATGATGACATTAGGTGTGGCGACTTTGCAGAAAGGATGGGAACATTTGCTGCTGTATCTTGATCAGAAGAAGAGTATATTCTCCCTGTCAGTTTAGTTCAGAACCGCCCCATTTAAGAACCTTGAGGAATTGACACAAATGCAAGCAAATGTCCCTTCAAATGAAAAGGACACTTGGATGAGGACACAGTGTCGATTACATGAAGTCTCTATGTGGACGGATGACCAAGGTCGACTAGATGCACCAAACATATGAGTGTTGCACCTTGTTTGAATGTTCCATGCCCAGTCTCAAGTAGGAATGGCAGGGATGGTTATGAATTTGAATAAACACTGATTATCCTCCGAATGTTTTTAAATGGCTAAACGTGTTGCAAATGTTGCATTATTGCCTCGAGAATAATTTAGTGAACCTTCAGATAGACTTTCTTCAGGTACTGTAGGGTATTTTGTGGAGATTTGGGGCCTGACGGTATTTTATTACCGCTGAAAAATAACTTAGCAATAATCACTCTTTGTATTCAGATTTGGCCATGTGCAACAATAATACAATGGACATGCATTATTTCAGCACCCAGACCTGCATATTTGGTATACGTGGTTGGTGGTATTTTGGTGAGCATAATTCCCTTGTTTTATTTGTGGCCCCAATGTCCAGAATCCCTTATCTTTGCTTAGATTTTTCGTGTGATCACTAGAGAGACCTCAGACCTACATTTTAGGAATACCACATTTTCAGTGATAGTGTTGGTGTGCCACCATGTGCGAACTCACTGACTTATTTACGACAGAGAGCTATATATGGTAGTTTTGTGGTAATTTCCACTACCTTATATACGGTAGGGAGCTATGTTCAGAGAGTCTCTCTTCCCGTTGGCTCATGTACCTCCAACAAGCTATGCTACAGTCACTCACAATTATTCATACTGATTCTGACATGCACACATCTGTCTTAAAATGACCATTGCACTGTTTAAAAATCTCCCCACATCATCGGCATTGTAATGGTAAATAGTAAATACACCACCCGTCTGTTTTCAAATATTTTTCTGTATTATAAAAGTTGCATTTAAACACGATCTCATTCTTTACAGAAATAAATAAAATGGTACAGTAAAAGCATTGTCTATGACACACTGCAAAGAGAGTGGCGGAGAACAGAACTCAAATTGCAACATTGGTATTTGATTAAGACACGCACAGGAATCCCCTTTCCTACACTGACTGCATATTTTCGTGCACACACGGCTCCCACGCTTATGTAATTACCTTATCTGTTCAAAGTTTTCTTCAGCTGTTCTCCTTCGGAATGTGGTTCCCTTGAAGATTAACCCCAGTAAAAGGATCGCCTTTCCTTTTCAAACCGGGGTCATTGCCTGGAATTCTTAGCTTTTGCAGATAGGAATGCCTCCAACCAGGAAAAGGTCTTCCTCCCAGCTCTGCCAAATCTTGACTGTAGCAGGACGCAGGGATCTGCATTCAGTCAGGAGTCCCACAGCCAGGTCTTCTCCCCAGTAGTGCAGAAAAATGTCTCCCTGTCTTTTTCCCCGATACTGCCCACTAAAACTTTCATCTCAGCCCTCTGTATGACGTGTCCCAATGAAATCCATCATCTCTCATCCTCCTACTCTCAACAATAGCTTCGCTTATACATTTGCAATTGTTGCAAATCTGACTTCCTTCTTCCTGCAGTTACTGTGCACAAAAACACGGAGAAGCAGGCAAAGAATAGAAGAAAAAAAAATCTGCACACACATTTAAATGGCTTTCAGAGTATGCCTAATTCTGCAGTGGAGAACACATTTTATTAGTGGGTTATGTTAAATAAGGTTTTATTAGTCAGGTTAATGGTTAATAGGTTAGCTGTTAATTTTCAAATGTGTCTCTCGCACCATAGGCATTTCAGGTGAAAATAGTGTGCATTTTTAAATGAGCACGTGTGCTTTTAACTGTAAAAATAGATTTGCATCTTATATGTTAAAATCGTTTTTGACTGAATAGCCTGTCTTTCCTTGTTAATCTGGTAACCCATATAGCAATGCACCGCACCCTTGTGGTGGTGCTGCAAAAAAAATGTGCTACTTGTGCAGTAGTGCTGTACTCTGTGCTGTTTGCTACCTGTGCAGTAGTGCTGTACTCTGTGCTGTAACATGCCAAATATCCTTACATATACCCTCCTTTTGTTTTTAGAACTTGGCTACAATCCAAGCCAATTCCTAAAAACAACTTGTTCTTTTTTTTTTTTTACAATATAGCAATCCAACAAAATGAATATTCATGTGCATCAATGAAAAATTTGCAATCAACATTTCATCTGAGTCCATCAGTTCATAAAATGTTCCACATTTGCCTTCTCAGTGGAAGTGGCATTACTTTAAGTTTAAATTTTCCAAGTCAATTAAAAACAACGAAATAAAACAACTAACTAAAACAAATAATTAATATAACAAATTAAAATAAATAATTAAAATAATAAATACGTGGAACTTCATATGCCGGAACTTTTGTTTTGTCTCTTTTGGTATGTCCCGACCAGCGATGTTATTCGGTTCATTCGAGTACTCTTTCATCTTGGCAATCTTGAATCCACAGTAGTCATCTCTTTTGGCATTCCGGTTATTTTGTCTTCACCTCCACCTGGAGGCAGGCATCTTTTGGTCTTCATCCAGGGGACTCCAGGACTCCATCGTCTCCCGTGGCCTCTGATCTCGGAACCTCCGATCAAATAATGTTAATTGTCTAAATCAAAATAGAAAATAAACAGATTAAGTACATAGCACAATACTAACTTCATCCTTTTGCCAAAAATAAAACATGCTTGGTAAAAATATTTCATTTTTTTTTTTTTTTTCTGAAATTAAACACAAGTTAAAAGAAAACAAGCAGATATTCAATATTTAACACACTTTCTCTTTGCACACCAACCATGAGCTTCCATTATATGTGCATTTATTTATTTATTTATTTATTTATATTTATTTTATATTATATTTTACATATACTACAGTGTTTATGTGCCTTCATAACAATCAACATTTTAACTTCTTTGTCACTGCCTCCTGATTGTACCCATTTATTTTCTCTTTTTGTGTTCAAGGGATTTTATCTGTTTCTACATGCTCAAGCCGCCTGATCTCATGTCTGGGATGGCATGGTTTGATTTGATTTACATGGACAAACTGCTCTATTGCAGTTTCACCTTCATTTTTCAAAATTTTATACACTACAGGAGAGACCTTATCTATAATCCGAAATGGCCCCTGCCAGGCTGCTAGAAATTTAGAATTTTTTTGTTTACTTTTTCCAAAATGAAACTTGTACACCTGATCCCCTACACTGTATTCCTTTGCTGATGTCTTTTTATCATAATATGACTTTGCACTGTCAGCAGCTCTTTCCAGATTTCTCTGCACAAAAGCAAATGCGTGTTGCAAATGCCTCCTCAGTTCATCAATATATTCATGAACTGTGGATGCACTCACTAGAGTTTGCTCATGTGTTCTGTATAGTAGGTGTTGTGGTAACACCATTTTCCTACCTGTTAAGACCTCATGGGGGCTAACACCTGTTGCTTTGGCAGGAGTCGACCTGATTGCCATCAGAACCAACGGTAAACGTAAATCCCAGCTGGAACCTGCTTCTGCCACAAATTTCTTTAAAATATCCACAACAGACCTATTGCTTCTTTCAACTGTACCTGAAGACGCCGCCCGATATGCGATATGTAGTTTCCTTTTCACACCTAGTATTTGCCATACTTTTCTCATTAGAGTACTTGTGAAATGACTTCCTCTGTCTGACTCAATTCTTTGTGGCAACCCAAACCTTGAGAACACATGGTTCACCAGCAATGTGGCTGCTGTTTGCGCACTACAATCTGGTGCAGGAATGCATTCAATCCACTTTGACATCAAACATACCACACTCAAAATATAACGGTGTCCCCTGCTCGACCTTTTTAAAGGACCTACATAGTCTATTTGCAAATCTGACCATGGGAGAGTTAGGCCTCTTTTCATCAATGGTGCTCTATGCATTGGTGAAGCAGGTTTAAATTGGGCGCATACTAGACATCCTCTAGTATATAATTCCACATCTTGGGACATATGTGGCCAGTAAGCATAATCTTTTAGTATTTCCAATGTTTTTTGTGAACCTCTATGGCCTGCAGTTATGGCATCAAGTGCATGGTGTAGCATTAGTCCTCTGAATGAAAGGGGTACTACCCACTGTATTTGTCCTGTTATGGACTCTCTAATCATGAGTCCATCCTGTAATCTGATTCGTGTTTTGTTCTTTAATAACACCCTCAACTCTTCTTTTCCCATACAATCATTTTCTGTTAAAGGATTTTGTTCAGGATCTATCAAATGATTATAATAGATTCCCAAAATTTGATCATTCTTTTGTGCCTCAATCAAATCTTGGTCTGGCGTGTCATGACTCCACTGCACCACCGGTTGATCTACCTCCTTTGGTGCTTTAGAACGTGTCACTGCATCAATTTGTATTTCACCCATTAAATAATCAATATGTAGCAATTCTCCCATCACAGCCCCAATCTTAGCCAGATGGTCTGCCTTATCATTTCCCTCCTTATCCTCTCCTGGTGTTTTTAAATGCCCACGAATTTTTCTCCAGTATATTGTTAAATTATTTTCTGACACCAATTTGTCTATGGCTTGTATCATTTTTCCATGTTTAAGTGGCTTTTTGTTGTATGTAACCATGCCTCTTGCTTTCCAACCAGGCAAATACTCCACAAAGCTATTCCGTGCATAGTCAGAATCAGTCACCAGGACAATTTCACTGAACTTTTTATCAACTGCAGTAGCAATTGCTTTATAAATGGCTTCCAACTCCGCCACCTGACTGCTCCTATCTCCAATCCTCATCCCTATACTAGGAACGCCTTCACATTTCAACCAGACATTTCCTATTCCTGCCACTAATTGTTTATTACTGTCATTTTCAATGTGAAAAGCACAACCATCCACATATACAGTTGGCAAATCCTTGCATGTTTTTTCATCAAAAGCTTTGTGTGATGATTGTTCAAATTCCTGCAAACTAGTTTCCACTTCCATTTCATTTGGTATTTGTTCAGCTGCACAGTCATGTAAGTCAGCTAACCCTTGAGCAATTGGGCTCTTTTTATTTTGTCCATATCTCACTTCTACGGGAAAACCTTGTAATGCCAGCGTCCATGAAGTGATTCTGGATTGCGCTAGATTGCCTGATCTAATTCTTTTACTCTCTAAAAATTGCAAAGGTTGATGATTTGTTTCAATAATCACCTTTTCTCCCTGAACAATGGGGCGGAAATGTTGTAGCGCCCACACAGTGGTTAATAGGGCCTTTTCACATTCATTAAATTTCATTTCAACTTGGGAAAATGCCTTACTTGCATATGCAATGGTTTTGTGATTCAAATCGTGTTTTTGTGATAATACTGCTGACATACAATGTTCAGAAAAACCTATTTCTATAAAGAAATCCCTGTCCTTTATGGGGTATGCTAAACATGGTGCCTTTACAAGACATTCCTTCAATCTAGCCACTGCATCAGACTGCTCTCTTTCCCATCTCCAGGGAGTATCTAGTTTAAGCAGTTTAGTCAATGGTTGAGTGATTTCTGCATAATTCTCAATGAACTTTCTGTTATAGCCTGTCATCCCTAATAAACTTTTTACTCCTTTCACATTTTTAGGATCTTTTAATCTTTGTATGGCCTCTATTTTCTTCCTTTATGGATTTAGCCCATGTTCAGTCACTTCATGCCCTAGAAAGTTCACTTTTTTCTTGCACCATTGTGCTTTTTGCAAAGATACTTTGGCGCCTGCTTTCTGCAATTGGCCAAGTACATGTCTTATTTCATCAAAATGGCTTTTCAGGCTTTCATTTTTTATCAGGACATCATCCACATAAACTATTGTTCCTCTTTCCGCTGCATCCGGCATGGCCTTTCTCAAAAATATGCCAAATTCACTTCCACTATTGATGTACCCGAACGGAGCTCTAAGCCAGGCATATTGAGTCCTGTCAAATGCAAAGGAAAATAAGTGTTGTATCTCCTCTGCCAATGGCACACACCAATATCCAGATGTGAGATCTAATGTGGTAAATACATTTGAACCATGTATCTGAGCTAGGCCCTGATCAATGAATGGTAGTGGCCATCTAGATACTGGTACTCTTTTATTTAACTCTCTTAAGTCTGCACACAGCCGCCATTGACCATTTGGCTTTAACACACCTAAAATAGGCGTATTGGATGTGCTATGAATGGGCCTGATTATTCCCCGTGATTCCAAATTTTTAATAATCTCTGCCAATGATTCTAAACATGCCAGCGGTAGTCTATACTGGCGTACAAACACTGGATTTCTGCTACAACCTTCTGGTAGTGTGGCCACATGTAAATCAGTTAAACCACAATCATAAGCATCTTTTGCAAATACATCCTTAAACTCCATAAATATTTCCCACAGGTCGTCTCTATCCTTATCGCTGTCACATGCATCCGCTAAGGAGATCTGCTCTTCTACCATTCTGGAAAATTCTGGAAACTCTTCTGGTAAAGGAATCTCAGCGCTTTCCTCTAACTGTGTGGCTGTGTCTTTTTGTAGAGCTGCCACTTTTAAATATTTTGGCATATCAGCTTCCACTTCAATGGGCTGATTTCCTGTTTCATTTTCATTTAAATTAAATATTATGCAATCCTCTTGATGGCAGCACACTGTCTCATTTGAATCATAAGGATACACAGAATGAATTTTAAATATTCCTTTGGGCTGAGAGTCCAGGTGTTCTGGCAACTCGCCCTTGGCATCTACATATTTTTCAGGAATATTCCCAATCACCATGTTATTTAAATCTGCCGTATAATGTGATTTTTGTATGGCCATTCCTAATGGGGAGTTTTCCTCTAAATGAATATCCTGACAACCTTTATTATTTACCATGATTTTTACAGATCCCTCACCAATGTCTATCAATGGAATGTATTCATAATCCAGGCCTTGCTGTTTTATGGATTCATTCAGGCATACAAATGCATCAGAGCCTTTCATCTGCTGCCCATTTTTGCATTTCAGTGTTATTGAAAACTGTTTTGTAAATGCAGGAATAATAGTATCTTTCCTTATTTGTAATTCGACTGCATAAGGAACCAGTTGTGCACAATGATAAGCCCTTCTTTTGTCTTCAAATTCAGGTGCCGGACCACCTAGGCGTGACCATATTTTTTGATTAAGGAAATCTAACACCATACACATTCTGTGCATGATGTCATTGCCCATGTAAAATTCATTTTTTGCTCCACTCACTATCCATACATTATGGTAAATTGTTTTCTGCCCAATGCTAATTTTAAGCATGCATCTGCCTGCAATTCGGTTTTCAAAGTCTGGACTGTCCAACTCAGAAACATATTGGTTTTTAATCCTAAATTTCGGGATTTCTTCCCTCTCCATAATTTTTTGCAACAATTTCTCATTAATGAAACTCCTTTCATGTTCAAGTGCTAAAGTGGCTTTTATTGTTTTAAGATAATCATTTATACCAACATGAACCCATGGTTGCTCATCTTCCATGTGTATTTCTGCCAGAGTGGTAATGTGTTTTTCTGAATCTGTTTTAGGAGCAATATTCTGTTTGCATGTTTTCTCTTTTAAATAGAAACGTAATGTGTGCTCATCTATGGCAGTCTGCCAATCTTTCCTTGGGTCCAAGTATATTTGTACAGTTAGTTTTTCATTGTCGCTCTGCATTTTGTCTTGACACATTAATATAACAGTGACACTAGGTATGCAGCTATTCTGGAGATATACCTCCACAGCATCATTTGTTTTGGCAACGGTGTGACATTCATTTATATTGCTGTTTTGTGATTTTAGTTTCTTAGGCCTCAATGGTTCTTTGGTTAAGGACCACAGCACTCCATTCACCCCATCTATGAGAGGAGACAATCTTTTCAGGCAATCTGTCCCCATCAGAAATGGAATTTCACAAATAGATGTGATCAATACCTCTTGTTTCATTCTGTGCTTTCCTATTTTTATGTCAACCTCAGTTACACCTATGATGGGCACCTCCTCCCCATTAAAGTTATGCACTGGGCCTTGATTTGCCTTCACTGTGATCTGACTCTGTGGAGGCCTCCCTTCATTGATACTCTTTACCAGCTCCTTGGACATAATTGTGGCCTGTGCGCCAGTGTCAATCATAGCGAAGGTGTGGCATTTTTCTTCTACAGTGATGGGTGCATAATATCTGTCCTCAACTTCCTCTAATACACATAAGAAATGTGAATTCTTACTGATTTCAGGGCTCACCTTTCTCAGGTCTTTTTGACTTTTGGCTAAGCACATTGGTAAATGAAAAGATATTTTTCCCTCCTTTTTACCCATTTCTGTGCGATATATTTTATTCATTTCTCCATGTTCAGAGGTTTTTTGGAGTGTGGCCACTGTTCGCCCATCCATCTGGGTAACATCAGAGACCACATTACAACCTTCCAACTGAACATGTGTAACAACATCATTCAGCAATTTGTCATTTTTTAATTCTGTGCATTTGTGATCATTTAGTGTAATATCAGCCCTTTCAGCCTCTTCAAAAATATGTGGCTCAAAGAATTCTTCAGGTGATTGACTTGTACCCTCCTTGTGAGTATTTCCTTTTTCTGTCTGTGTTTGGTCATTGTTTTGCTTGCCCAGGGAAGGAGCTATGGCATCCCCACTTACTCCCTGTTCACTGGTATTCCCCATGCATGAGTCATTTTTCTTAAATCTGTTCCTTTGTTCTTTTGGAATTCCTAATGTTTCTTTTTCATTTGTGCAAATCTTTACTGTTTTATTTAGCTCTAAGTTAAACCGTACCTCTTTTTTAGAAGTATTTGCACTTTCTATCACAATTTCATTTACTGGTACTTTCATTTTTAATCCATTAGGCATCTCAGAGTTGTTATGCAAAATTATATCAGAGCAATCTGTCATTTTGGCACTGCGATTATCATGAGTACTTAGTCACTTTTCGGAAGCCCCCCGGTCATTGCTATGGCCATCAGCCCCCTCTTTGGAAGGTTGTTTTTGCGCTGTATAGAGCTTTCCTATTTGCTCAGCTAACATTTTCACTTGGGCCCCAAGGCACTGGAACCTTTCCATCTCTCTAGGATCCTCTTTCTGTGGCCCAGGTCGATATTGGTTGTTTTCCCCCTGATTGGATCTATTCTGATACCTCTCAGGTGATTGATGTCGGTTGGGATGGTTTCTGAACTCTTGATTCATTTGTGGAGGGGAGCGGGTTGCACCCATCCTTTGATTATAGTCCCCTGGTGGGGAATCATTGTACTGGCGTGGATTGTAGTTCACGTTTTGCCTCATGTCCTGTCTCTCAGATTGTGGGTACTGGCCCCTATGTTGATTTCCATTATCAGTAAATCGATCCACATATCGGGGCCTATCCTGATTACCATATATCATGGTGCTGGGATCAAATCTGCTCTGTGTCCCCAATGACTGGTAGGGACCATCATTTCTTTGATCTTGATTTTGTCTCTGGTTATTGTTCATACCTGCCATATCAGGCCGATATCCTACCCGGGGTCTATCCCCTAAATATCTAGGGCTGATGTAGCTCTCTCTATTACTAGGATCATGTGTTTGGAACATTGGTACAGGAAATGGTGATCTTTGTTGATTACCCCTTTGTTCAGGTGTCACATTATTTTTACCTTGGCTTTGAGCAGACTCAAGGGACATTTTCACTGACCTGATTTCCATTACTGTGGCTGAGGGTTCTTTAGATTTAGGCCTGGTATCTTTCATTTTATCACTTTCTCTACCCTGACAATAGAGTACCTCATATAGCTTTGTGCTTTGATGTACAATCCATTCAAGGGACTTGTCACGGTCAAATTCACGGACCAATTGGGATATGATGTCTTTCTGTAGCCCATAGAAGTATGCGGTTTTAAACTCATTGGAATTTGAGTCAAAAGATACATCAAAGCGAGAGAATGCTCTTTTTAAGTCTTGTAAAAATTGGCGAGGGGATGTATTAGGTCCAGCAGTAATTGTGTACGCGACTTTCTTTGCCTCCTGCAATGACTGAAAAGGAGAAAAATGACGCCTAATTTCTTTTTCAAACTCCAGCCATGTCATATTCTGCTGTTCATTTAATCCCCTTATGATGCTGGCCGTCGGGGCATCTAAAGTTAAATGAAAATATTGTCTGTACTGTTCCTTAGGTATCTGGAGTGCTTTAAAAATGTCATGTACCGCTTCTAAGTGATCCTCAATGCAGCATTCACCTCCCTTTTTAAATGGTTTGATCAGGGCTTTAATGGATTTCATTATTTTTATGGGGCTACTTGTTGCAATGCATGGAATTGCACTATTTTGTGACTCAATCCTGTTTTCAGGTGTATGAGATTGGTGGCTGCCCCCAATGGGAGTATCGAATCCCCCAAGGGCGCTGCAACCAAGTTCAGTCACCGGCCCAGCCACTGTAGCACTAGCTCTTTGGGCATAGCTAGAATTCACCTCCACTCCATTGAATGTGGTACCCTGCCGCCTCTCCTGGGACCTGGGAATGCACATTTGCTGTTCTAAGTCCTTACACTTTTTAAGGAGTCTGGTTGCTTCATTTTGCAAATAATTATTTTCATCATTCATTTTATTAATCACCTCCTGCATATCGCACATTTGCATTTGGCATTCATTGAACTCTTTATTTCTCTTGTCTCTTTCTTGAATCATTTTAATCATTTCTTGTTCTGCACTCTGGAGATCACCTTCTTTTTCGCAATGTTCTTTTTGTAAAATCTGCATTTCTGAAACAACCTCATCTTTATCCTGCCTAATGTGATCCACTAAGGCTTTTAAGTGTGCCAATTCTTGCTCACTATCTTCAAATTGTTTCTTGCTTTTGGATAACTGAGTATCAAAGTCTCTGCATTTTAATTGCATGTCTTTTTGGCATACATCCAATTCTGCTCTCAACATTTCCTGATTTTTACTTGCCCCCTCTAATTCAGTCTTTAACCTGTTAATTAGCTGAGTATCATTCTCTTGCATTCGCAGGGACTTGTTTAAAATAAACCATATTTTGCCGCATAGCCGTATTAAACAGTCTTTCTCTGCACTTTTATCGGCTGCATTCAATAATCTTGTAAGGCAGACCTGAATTATGCTGCCTTCTGCAAAAATATTGTCTAGTTTTTCTTTCTGCACCTCACCCTGAATGCGGTTACTCCATTCTAACGTGCTATTCGAAGACCAATTCCCATGTGCAAATAACTTTGCCTCTAAATATTGCACTAGATCTGAGAATGTGGTTTCCCTTTGTGACATTCTGAAATTCGTTTTTAGTGGCACACTGCTATTATAAAATGGGTTCCCTTTAATGTGCAAATGGCAGTGTGAAACACACTTGCCACGCCCAGTAAGTACTCTATGATCACTTTCCCGGCCTGCAACGCACCATAAATATGTAGGGTATTTTGTGGAGATTTGGGGCCTGACGGTATTTTATTACCGCCGAAAAATAACTTAGCAATAATCACTCTTTGTATTCAGATTTGGCCATGTGCAACAATAATACAATGGACATGCATTATTTCAGCACCCAGACCTGCATATTTGGTATACGTGGTTGGTGGTATTTTGGTGAGCATAATTCCCTTGTTTTATTTGTGGCCCCAATGTCCAGAATCCCTTATCTTTGCTTAGATTTTTCGTGTGATCACTAGAGAGACCTCAGACCTACATTTTAGGAATACCACATTTTCAGTGATAGTGTTGGTGTGCCACCATGGGCGAACTCACTGACTTATTTACGACAGAGAGCTATATATGGTAGTCTTGTGGTAATTTCCACTACCTTATATACGGTAGGGAGCTATGTTCAGAGAGTCTCTCTTCCCGTTGGCTCATGTACCTCCAACAAGCTATGCTACAGTCACTCACAATTATTCATACTGATTCTGACATGCACACATCTGTCTTAAAATGACCATTGCACTGTTTAAAAATCTCCCCACATCATCGGCATTGTAATGGTAAATAGTAAATACACCACCCGTCTGTTTTCAAATATTTTTCTGTATTATAAAAGTTGCATTTAAACACGATCTCATTCTTTACAGAAATAAATAAAATGGTACAGTAAAAGCATTGTCTATGACACTGCAAAGAGAGTGGCGGAGAACAGAACTCAAATTGCAACATTGGTATTTGATTAAGACACGCACAGGAATCCCCTTTCCTACACTGACTGCATATTTTCGTGCACACACGGCTCCCACGCTTATGTAATTACCTTATCTGTTCAAAGTTTTCTTCAGCTGTTCTCCTTCGGAATGTGGTTCCCTTGAAGATTAACCCCAGTAAAAGGATCGCCTTTCCTTTTCAAACCGGGGTCATTGCCTGGAATTCTTAGCTTTTGCAGATAGGAATGCCTCCAACCAGGAAAAGGTCTTCCTCCCAGCTCTGCCAAATCTTGACTGTAGCAGGACGCAGGGATCTGCATTCAGTCAGGAGTCCCACAGCCAGGTCTTCTCCCCAGTAGTGCAGAAAAATGCCTCCCTGTCTTTTTCCCCGATACTGCGCACTAAAACTTTCATCTCAGCCCTCTGTATGACGTGTCCCAATGAAATCCATCATCTCTCATCCTCCTACTCTCAACAATAGCTTCGCTTATACATTTGCAATTGTTGCAAATCTGACTTCCTTCTTCCTGCAGTTACTGTGCACAAAAACACGGAGAAGCAGGCAGAGAAGAGAAGAAAAAAAAATCTGCACACACATTTAAATGGCTTTCAGAGTATGCCTAATTCTGCAGTGGAGAACACATTTTATTAGTGGGTTATGTTAAATAAGGTTTTATTAGTCAGGTTAATGGTTAATAGGTTAGCTGTTAATTTTCAAATGTGTCTCTCGCACCATAGGCATTTCAGGTGAAAATAGTGTGCATTTTTAAATGAGCACGTGTGCTTTTAACTGTAAAAATAGATTTGCATCTTATATGTTAAAATCGTTTTTGACTGAAAAGCCTGTCTTTCCTTGTTAATCTGGTAACCCATATAGCAATGCACCGCACCCTTGTGGTGGTGCTGCAAAAAAAATGTGCTACTTGTGCAGTAGTGCTGTACTCTGTGCTGTTTGCTACCTGTGCAGTAGTGCTGTACTCTGTGCTGTAACATGCCAAATATCCTTACAGTACCCAGATGCGTTAATTGGCAACACCTCCTTATGAGCCTGGGTGTGCTCTCTTGGGGGAGACATACCCCTGCCAGAGGGCAGATGCTGTGACAGTAGTTCAAGTTGTAGTGAGAGACTTTGTACTTAGGTTTGGTAAGTCCTTTAGCATTAAAAGCAACCAAGGGTCCCATGTTTCCTTTGATGTTGTAAATGCCCTTTAGGCAGCCCTGAATGTACAACATAATCTACATTAAACACATCATCCTCTGTTAGGAGGGGTGGTAGAGAGAAGGAAAGGTGTAATAAAGAATAAAATAGCTAATATTTGTCAGGAGATGGGACTGAAGTATCCTGACACATTTTCCCTGGTATTATTCAATATCAGAAGCACTCCTCGCAGACAAACTGGGCTAAGCCCCCATTAGATTTTGCATGGGCAGCCCATTACATGTTATTCTTCGCCAGCCGTGAAATCTGTTGATGTTAGCCTGCATCTGAGAGATGACAAATTACTGGAATATGTGAAATTTTGATTTTCTCTGTCAGTTCTATTCACAGATAACTCATGATGGCTCTGCCTTAGGAACCAGCTGAGGCTTGTCACTCCCTCCAGACAGGCAACTATATTTGTATGAAATTCATCACTGAAAGTCAGCTTTGGTTCCATGGTGGAAGGTGCCATTTAATGTGTTGTAGCTCTCAAATTCTAACATAAAGGTATGTGAACATCATACGTGAGTCCATGTAATCCACTGTAAAAGTGCTGCTGCAACAGCAAACAGAAAGTTTACTCTGTTCATCACAGTTATGTTAGCCTTTTTGCTTATTCTCAGCCTCTCTTATATTTTCTCATCTGAAAAATGAACTGCTATACACTTTAAATATGCTAACAACATCTGAAGTTGAATCGTGGATAGTAGAGAATGTGGTTTGGATATGTCATTAGGTTTTTTCCCGAAAACCAGCTATGTGTAACTCCACCCCAACCCCACGCACCTGGGGTATTTGCCTACCCTTGTAAATCTCTCTCAAATTGGATATCTTCCGAGGACTATGCCTCTGCTTTGAATACCAAATCACAATCATCAAGAGTGACTCCTACCCTAAATGTACTAGGAGGGAAAATAAAGCACCTGAATCTGAAACCCACCCAAGCTCCTGAAATGTACCATGAACCATCTTACATCTCATTTACCTCATTTGCCTAGCATTTCGGTGCTGGCCTGCCCCAGGGCAGGACAAAGACTGATATGTTTGGGATATTTCTCCTCTGTGAAGATAGTGAGCTAAAGACTCACTCTGGGTAAGGCTCTTGTAACCAGAATTCATGTCTGGCAGAGAGTCTCCCAGGAGCCCCCCCCTTGTTATTTGCATATTTCAAGTAACTTTGGTTCTCACCCTAAATTACTAGTGGAATCCAGACGTGGACCCCTTGCTCACTTTTCTTAGAGAGGCACAGCTACACCCTACTGATGAGGTTCAACCAGACCAAAACACGTGTCTGGGGTTGCTGTTGGTACTCTTGTTCAGAGGAGAATTTGCCTAGCATTTCTTTGCTGGCCTGCCCCAGGGCAGGACAAATACTGATATGTTTGGGATGTTTCTCCTCTGTGAAAGATAGTAAGCTAAATACTCTGGGTAAGGCTCTTGTAACCAGAACTCATGTCTGGCAGAGAGTCTCCCAGGACCCCCCCCTTGTTATTTGATTAGAAGGAGCAACAGAGCTTGTATTTCATTGTCATGCTCAGCACACTCACAAGTGAATGCACTAATACAACTGATAAGTAACAACATTATCTCTGAGTGGACAATCTAGTGCGGCATTGCCTATGAAGTGTTGCAAGGCTATCTAACACTGAACTCCTGAGCATTTGTGACAACATGGCAGAGAATTTTGGAAAACAAGTCAGGAATACCAGAAAACCTGTGGCCCTGGAGAAACATCTGACAATACAGCGGATGGACTTCTGGACTCCAAGAATGTACCCTCAAAGTGAAGGGACCAGTGAAAGGCATTTGGGCATCAAGCAGTAGACTTGCCCCAGGCCCGTGGGCTGGGTACAACTGGGACTTAGTGATACACTGAGAAGTTTGGGCAGTGCAACGGCCTGGTGATCCTGCCAGATATCAGACTAATTCCCCACAGGTAATCCCTGACTTATGACTAGGAATTGGTTCCACTTGGAAATGATGGCTCCTGCATTCACCTCAGCGGTGATTCCTTAATACGTTAGGAAAAAGGTCAGGTGTTATTGTTGGGTAAAATGATTTGTTGGAAAGGAAGGGAAACCCTGTACCACTAATAGACATACTCTTGATTCTTGGAGACATCATTTGTGTTGATTTAGCTGCTTTCCCTACAACAGATATCAATATTCTGCGGACAATAGTTATGCAATAGTTCATTTCTTTTAGCAAGCACTAGAAAGAGAGTTAGTGAGCTTGCACCTAGAATTCTGAAGGGGGTGGCCTGAGATAGTTCCCAGAAGTTTTAAGGATATAGAGAAGTGAATAACAGAGGAAAAGAAAATACCAGATGTACAGAAAAGATGACAGGTGTTTGAAGTAGTCTTAAACTAACCAAAAAAGCCTTTGAGGCTGCTCACCCTACAGCCACCCTTTGCATTCCTGATGTTATTAAATTAACACTGAAGTTTCTGAACAACCAAAGGTCACCACAACTGTGTGTGTAATACTGTTCCTTATTTTATTGGCTTGCATCTTCTTATGCTGCTGTAGACAGTGCAATAAAAGTAAACATATTGTTATTAATGCAGTGCCCTCCAGATCTGTCTGCCACAGTTTTACAGATGATTTATACCTGTCCTTTGGACTACGAGAGAGGTGAGAAGAATCCAAAACACAGCAAAAAGAATTGCAAAAGCAAATACATGTTTAACAGTAATTAAATAAAGTTGATCCTTATTTAGAAAGTTGTAGTTATGAGGCAGTGGGCAGTTCAGCAAGCGAGGCTAGACGGATAGCTGCAGGCTGGCCTACACGGCGGCTTGGGATTCAGGAATCATTGTCTCATTGCTGGTTAATGGGTCTGAAGGACTGGTCGAGGCATCTCGGACAGCGTGAGTGTCTGCAGAGTGACAACAGTCAGCAGTGCAGCCGCTTGCAGCTCGAGGGGCTCGAATGCCTAGAAAATCTCCTTAAAAGTATATACTGGTTGATGCTTGTTGGTGCACTCCTCCTAGCTTCTTCTCTGGGCTTGTGTCATTCTTTAAGGTGGACAGCCCAAAGCTGAGGAGAGTGTTGCAGGCAACGGCATTGACCTTTGTTTGGTTCAGAGACTCTCTGGCACTTCCAACCTAGGAAGCTTGCTTGCAGAGCCTAGCAGGGCACGCTGTGTGCTGGTTGGGTACCAGTTCTGGTGCTGCTTGGAGGGTCCTCTGGATTCAGTATCTTCCTCTGTCCCCTTTGTGATGTTTAGCAGAGGGATATTGCTTCCCTCTTGGATTTCCTGGCCTTCCTTCGATGGCGGAAGCTGTAAGGCAGACTGTATCTTTAGTGAGGGCCCAAAGGAGTTCTTCTTGTTACTACTTGTTGCAAAGTCTTCCGATGATCTCCTAAGAGAGGTGCTCAGGCCACTTCTAGGGCCAAATGGGCCCTAGTGATTTGGGCAGGCTAAGCCTAAATTAATGAACCAAACTTGGGTCCCCTACCAACAATCTTCTGTCATGCGTGAGGTCATAACCAGAGTGATTTGCAACAGGAAAAGTAAAGGTCTGAAAACATGTACTACTAAGTTCCACCCATCTTCCAGTCTGTTGTGGATCAAAGGGCCTCGCTGGTTAATTGAGCTCTCTGTGGTTCCTGATCTACAAGCCGGTCTCTGTTGAAGTTGTGGTGAGAACAGACTTTCTGTCTCCATTATATCACATACTTCTACCCTCTGAAATGGTGTCCTCCTGCGGGTGTTGCCTACTGTAAACAGTTGTCCTTGATATGCCATTTCACTGCCCTTGATATTAAGAAGTGGGAGCTGACTTCAGGTTGAACCAGATGCATATCAAAAAGATGTTGTATTTCTTGTCCCCTTTGTCAGCTCTGCGACCAGGCCTCTTGCAGACCTGCTTAAATTAACTCTCATCAGTATGTGCTGCCACCAACAGAACTGACAATGGGCAGGGCATAGGGCATATCCATGGAGCCTTTGATATTTAATTAGTCTGCACATGGCAGGTGGAAGGCTTTTCCCTCACCCACCCCCTTTTGAGACGCCTTGATGTGCTCCTGTGTATCACATTCCAACTAAATGTGACAGAGAGGATTGCACTTGTAAGCAGTGTCCCTCCAGTTTGTTGTGCAGTGAGCATAGGAACATTTGTGTGGATTAGCCCTAGACATTTTCTGAAGTTGATCTCCCATCATTCAATTTCTTATAAAAATATAAAAAGACCCCAGACAAGTGCACAACAACCTTGCGGATGGTCGAATTGCTCACAGCGACGCCTCTGTGCTGCAAGGTAAGGAGAGCCATGTTACCGACTTGCCTGTCCTTGCCTGCTCATCCAAGCAATCCTACCTCTAATTCCATTCTCTCCGCCACATTCTATTAATTAGTGCCAGTCTGCTACTAACTACACAGTCTACTCCCACTCCATCATGCCTATCCACACATACCTAGCACTTACCAATTGTCTGCCAATGCTTTCCACTCTGCTGCATACTTCGGTAAAGCGCGCCATGCCATCTTCCCTTTAATCACCTGGTAATCTCTAACTTCTCTGTACTTTACAGTTTTCATCTGCTGTAACCAAAGTAGCCCCGGGCCTCACAGAGTGTGGCCTTCCCAGTTTTGCAGGACATTCTAGATACTGACCACTCCCCTTCCCTGTCGGACTAATTCAAACCGAGCAAGGAAATTTGGAACTAATGTACTCACCTCACATATCAATCCATCTTTCTCTCCCCACACTGCAATCTGTCCACCTCTCGGCTCTCAGTCTTGTTCTCAATACAACTTGTGAACTCGTATCTACACAGTACAGCTTCAACTCCCTAATCTTTAATGAGGTTGGCCTAATCCATGTGCACACCATTTTTTGTCATGCTTGCTTGCACGGTTGTAGGTGAAAGGGTCGACTGCAATTGATTCGAATGCAATAGTTTCGAGTCAAAAGGACCGGAAAAAAAAAGGTTGAATGTTTTTTTTTTTTTTTGGGGGTGGGGTGGTCCCCCCCAAACCCTTGTTTTTGGTGTAAAAAACACTTTTTTTCCTATACGGAAGCCAAAAAATAAAAATACATTTAAAAAAAAGGCATTCAACCTTTTGTTTCCGGTCCTTTTGACTCGAAACTATTGTAATTCGAATCAATGTATTCAACCCTTTGACTGGACACCTGCTTGCACGCCTGAGATAGCCCGTTTTGCCATGAGGTGAGGCATTGCCAGCCCATGTACACACCAATACTGCGCATGTATCAGATCTTGCTCTACTGGATTTGACCTGTAGCTCAGTGCTGTTCATTTACTCTAACTTGTCTGTTACATACAAGAATGCCAACCCGTCATGCTTGCTTGCACGCCTGAGATTGCCCATTTTACCATGAGGTGAGGCGTTGCCAGCCCATGTACACACCAATTACTGCGTATGTATCTGATTTTGCTCTACTGCATTTGACCTGTAGTTCAGTGCTGTTAATTTAATCTAACTTGTTTGTTACATACAAGACTGCCAACCTGTTGGCAAACACACCTGACTTGACATGCTGCCTTGAAATATACATGTAAATTGAACCTGCCTCCAACACACCAAATTTTACCTGCAACTTAATGCTGTATAGATGATTCATCTGGTCTGCAACATACCCCTCTATATATCTGTAAACCTGAATTAGCCCCCTGTACGTACCATGAAGCGTGGTTTTGCCAAATTGTGCACCTACCCTGATTGTGTCCTTTGCGTATCTGTACACCTGATGTAGCCTCCCGTACCAGGAGGTGTGGCTTTTGAAGGTGGTTATTCCCCAATGCAAATCCCAAACTCAGAATAAATGGACACACCCAGTAGGGAATGCGACCAGGAGAAAGATTGCAAGTCCAACAAAGGTTTCATCAGATAAATGATGCACACAGAGGACTCTGCTGCTCTGAGAGTGCTCTGCCCAAGATACAGAAATAACACATTATTATGCACAATTTACATCACCAGTGACAAATAGTACATGGGATGAATATTGCAAGTTCATTGGTTCATTACAATCTTGCAGTATAGGTCATACTGGGATGGCGCAGCTTGATTGGTGCAAAGCTGTTGTGTCTTGTAGCACGTGAGTCAGCTGGGCTCATCTGGGAGGGGTGGAGGTCAGGCTGGGTCCACAAGATGCAATTATTCTAACTAATCTAGCTACACAACAATCATTGGCATGCTAAGAGTAATGTAAAACATACAACTTATGTCAGAATGTGGGGTCGTCAGTAAATCATGGGTAAACATATACACATTCTTAACCCAGGTCTATGTGGGGGCACGGGTGTGGTGGTCCCTTTTCCCAGGTGCCTTATCTAGGGGTGTCAATCTGAGATTTATTCGCCTGGTGCCTCATGGTTCAAACAAGTGGCTTGATGGGTGTTAGGCCATGGAGATGATTTGATCACACAGGCTTAAGTATATTGGGGGCAATCTAGGGTGGTTCGTGGGGCAGGGTCCCACCAGCTGCTACATGAAAGGAGAACAGAGGGGCAAAAGGCTGTGCAGGTGATCATTTCTAAAGATGTGCGGTCGAAGGAGCAGGAACAGATTTGTGGAGACGGAGGAACGCGCAGGCCAGGGCAGGCTCCGGTCACACACAGGGCAATGAGCTCAGAGGAAGAGAAAGAATACTTTCTTAGTTTGCAACAATTCACACCGGGCTTCCATGAGAAAAGGAATGAGGCAGCACAGACATGGGAGGAGGTGTTGGGGGTGCCAGGGCTGGCTGTGCGTGGTGCTGGTTGAGGGGAGAGAAGGCTTATTGGAGATCATTGTGCGGCCTAGTACAAAGATGGAGTCTGATGTGGCACAAAATGGAATCTTAGTGTATTGTCCCATGGCTTCCTTCCAATGTCATCAGGGAAAGACAAGGGCGGGGGTGTCTCCCCATGATGGGATGAGCAAATAGACTTCATTTCATGCGGAAGGTACAGGGGAGGCAAAATGACCCTTCCTCCCTTACATTCCCCCTTTTGTTACTCCTAATGTAACAAATAACCTTGGTCGTTAGTGCCCCTACAGTCCTCTGCCTCCATTACTGCTTCATCCCAAGCTGGAGTTCCCTGTATTGGCATCCAGGCCCTGCACACAGATCTCAGACTTTGACCCCTTCTTGCATATTCATCAGGAGTACAGGTAATATAGATGCACCCACCATCCCCAGCCAGATCCACCCACACCTCTTTATACCATTCTATTTCATAGGGCTCCTTGATAGTGGTATGATACAAATTATCCACTCTGTCCCCTGTGTTGTATACTGCTGTCATGCAGTATTTGGGCTCTTTGCTGTCCCCTGTTTGCACTTGCACATCTTTTACATCAAGAGACACTTTTGTTGGGTCGCCCATTGTTACTGTCATCATTGCACTACTAGGCATAGATTTTGCTCAGCATCGAACCCCTACCTGGCACACACAAAATATTAGCAGCAAAAATATTATGATGGGTACCAGTAACTTCATTACAGTCCCGAACCAGGATGGTACCCAATCAAAAACCATGTCAAACCAGTCACTTGGCTGCACACCACCTTCCTTCTTCACTCTTTCTCCGAGGTTGTGCATTGTAGTTATCACGTGTGATAATGTCCCATTGTCAACATCTGAAGAAGGCACTAATGTGCAACATGCGCTCCTGATTTTTTGGCAAACACTGCCTTCCATTGCCATGAAGAGGTCCAGCACATAATGATTCTGCATGGTCATCAACTGCAGGGCTCTGAGTTCCACCTTGATGATGTTGAACCCTTCTTCGGTGTCGTTTGCTAACTGGATCAGCTGCCAACTGACTATTTGCAACCACTTGGCATTTGCTCGTGCCTGGATGCGTGGTAAGAGTGATGCAAAAATGTCTCTGCAGAACTGAACAGCTTGAATTTGTCCAATATTTGTGCCAAAAGTTCAGAAGAGACTTTAGAAATATAGTTTGATGCCCTTCTTTTGCGTGACACTCTGTCTTGCAGCTTATCCTCCGACAGCACATCATATGTGGGGGGTTCTTTGGTTGTTGAATGGGGTGTTGGAGGCATTCTGGCGGGCACCCTCTCCCCCTGGACATGACTCTTCCGAATCACCATTAGGGCTGGATGCAGCGTGGCCAGGGCACAAATACCTCTTCATGACGGTGGCAGGTGCAAGTATGCCTGTTTGCCCAGTAATTGTCCATTAACACAGCTGTCCTTTCTTCATGTCGGGAGGATAAGTGTCTTGTTGCAGTGTTTGTTTCATCCCATGGGCACCTTTCCTTCTCCGTCGAAGCAATGTTCGTATTACACTTCACGTTGCATCTTGTTTGCCTTTTCGAGGGCCGTTACCCATGTCAGTTTGGCAATGTGCAGGGACCAGACCTGAGTGCATGTTTTCTTGACCCATTGGATTCTTTCTTCTGACAGTCCTTGCAGTGCTTCTGCCTTGCACATCACTGTTTACTCTTGCCATTTGTTTTCTCCGAATAATGTCCCTTTTATGACAAGAAATGGTTCTTTTATGCACATCACTCCTTGATGGTTGCTGTGGCAGGTCTTCTCGTTCTGGATCAATTGTAACATTCCTATGTGCGCATGGAAGGTACTTTGAACTCTACAAAGTGCAAGATGAATGAGACACTGGGTGTCCGCTATGGGCGTTTCCTGGGGTATTAAAACCTTAGTTGTTCCTGATGCGTAAGGTATCAGGGAACACATAGCAACTCTCATTAGTTGCTTGTTTACCCATGGTGCTCATGTCAAAGTATCACTTGTTAGATTGATCTGGGTGACAGGGGTCTTCCACTGCATCTAACCCAAGGCCATGATATGCATTGTACCTTTTTTGGTCCGCCCCCCCTTTTTCTTCTATTACCCCCCTATACCAGTATGTAGTTTCAGAAGTCTTTGATTCCGAATAGGAAACATACCTAAGTTCATCTTTCCATTTAGACCATGATTATGTTGCCAATACTGTGTGGTAAGATGGATGCATGGGGTGGGTGTTTCAGTCTTAAAGTGCATGTAGCAATCATTTGAGATAGGTTCAATGGTTGTTTGTGGGGGAGCATATGGCAGCATTAATACATCAGAAATTATATCATCTTCATTGTAAGCATTAAGTACATTTTTTCATTGTGTGATTTTTGTGCAGAGAAGTAAGGTTTGTGGCGACATTGTGGGCCCAGATCAACTTCAACCCATCCCATACTAACTGGGCTCCTTGTTGCACCAGTTTTACCCCATCCCCTTCTTTAATACCCTCTAAAATAAAAGTTATTGACCAGTAAAGTCCTAAACATAATAATATAGTTGAAAATAATTATGGCCGTAAAATAAAGGCCACAATTATATGAATACATTCTAGTAGAACTAACATTGTCCCTATTGCTAACTACATTTGTTGCGTTGTCATTGAGGGCCCTTGTTTCTGCTATGTTTGATCTCTATAGAGATACAATGGATTAAGTACACTTTCAGTTATGTAAACAAACCTTGTATTTCATAACAACAATGAGACTGAGAGAAAATAAAAGAGAGAGAAAGAGAGAGAGAGAGAGAATGCGAGAGAGAGAGAGCGAGAGAGAGAGAAAGAGAGAGAGAGAGAGAGAGAGAAAGGGGAAGAGAGTTATTTATGTATATGTACAATCAATCATTGTTCAATTTCATATACTCATTAATCATGTAATTGCACTTATATTTACACTTTTACATATTGCTGGTATTTTTAGAAATATTCCTTTCTTTTCAGTTACTTGCCCTATGGTACAGCCAGTTCTTGTTCATTTTGCTGTTCCCCTTCTGGCATTACGTTGCCATGTGCTTTTCTTACATCCGTGATGGGTATCCAATATTTCAGACCCTTAATATTTACACCAGAGTGGGTGCAATATACCACCTTGTAAGGGCTGCTGTGAAATCTTGGAGAATTCCATTTGCTCACAAAACATCTAATGTACACCCACTCCCTGTGCATTAATTGTATCATGGGGCTGTCTATTGCTGCTGGAGTTATGTCTGTTTTGCTCTTTCTCGTTAAGGCTGGTTCCACATGCTTAGCTATAGTTCTTACTGCCCTTGTGAGCTGTGTCTGATACTCCCTGAATTCCCACCCCAACACTGTGGCTGCTCTATGAGCATCTGGTGCCCTCCTCATGGGGGATATTGCCATGTGCATGTGTCTTCTGGTTACTATCTCGTGCAGGGACAAGTGGTGGTCTTCATTTGGTTGCGTTCGCGATTGAAACAATGTCAAGGGCAGTCAATATACGCAATTCTTTTTAAGTGTGTGGCATAACTTTAACAATCTGTTTTTAAGGAGGCAATTTATTTTCTCAACCATCCTGTTCGCTTGCAGGTGGTAAATTGAACATAACTTGTGTTCAATTCCTAACAGAGATGTTACTTCTTTAAAGAGGTCATTGACAAAGTGATTCCCGTTGTCAGAGCGTATGACATCACAAATGCCCCGATGTAGAAACACTTCCCTCACCAAAATGTTGCCATGCATTTCGTATCTGGGTGGGCACAGGGTCCTGCCTCCACCCAATGTGAAAAGGGGCAGACCACCACTATTAGGTACCTTGCTCTATTGCACCTTTCTCCCATGTCTGCATAGTTGAAGTGCAGTTCAAGGAAAAGTCTGATGGGGTGGGGCAGTGTTCCTCGCAGTGTCCTGAGGGTCATTCCAAAATTATAAGTTTGACATGTTACACATTCAATCGTCATCTTAGTAAGGTGTTCCTGCATGTTTGGTACAGCCAGTCTTCCTGGATGTCCGCTGCTATGTGTTGTTTTGTTGTGTTTGCTGGAAAATGCAATTGTTGGAATGCAAGCTGTAATAATTCCACAGGCATTACTACTTTCCCTGTATCATCTTGACGTCAAAGAAGATCAGTGAGCGATTGTGTGCAACCCCTCTTTAACCACAGCTCCTTTTCTTCTATTGGGGCTTTCTTTTGTAAGTCAATTGTTTGTGGGAAGGGGCAGAGAGTTATATCCGACTTCTTTTTTCCTCTTGTGTGTTACCCTTTATTAAATATTCTGCTGCTTGGGGTTTTTGGAAATATGCAGCTTGTTTTGCCGCAGCATCTGCTGCCGCGTTGCCTAAGTAGATTACGTCATTGTTATTGGTATGGGCTTAGCATTTCACCAAAGCCACAACTGATGGTTCTGCCAGGGCTTCTATAAGCTCATGTGTTTATTTATTGACATTTAGATAGCACGCAGCAGCCCTGAGGTATTGTGGCCCTGTTGCATATGATCATAACTGGTTACAGGATAAAGCATACTTAGTTACATGACAGAGTGTTAGGAGATACGTACTTAATTACAGGCATTACATAGGCATTCCATGAAAAGTGTGTTTGGATATGCATGCATCATTGCCAGCATAACATTAGACATGCAGGTTTCAGGCAGGCATGAGTTGGAGTGCTAGTTGAATAGAGTAGTTTTGAGACCTTTGCGGAAAGCTGCAAAGGAGGTCTCGGCTCATACAGCATCAGGCAAAGTGCTCCAGACTTTAGGTGCTAGGTGAGGGAAGCCAATCTCCCTTGCTTTGGCCCTATTGATGAGCGGGATGAGCAGTTCGTTGGCGTAGTGAGTTCTCTTGGGATGCTAGGAGGTACGTCTGATGATTGTTTCAGATAGGTAGGGAGGGGTCGAGAGGCTTAAATATTTATGTGTCAGTGTGAGTGTCTTAAATGTGATTCTTTCCTTCACTGGGAGTCAGTGGGCATCCTGTATGGCCTGTGCGATATTTTTTCTTTTGGGGATATTGAGTGCTGCTCTGAGCATATTATTTTGGACTATTTGGAGCCAATTTAGGTTTTTGCGCTTAGGTTAGGCAATGCTTCAATTAGTGCTACAAGTTCTGAAGCCTGTGCTGAGTATTGCAATGCTAGACATTTTTTGTACAATGATTTCATATTCACCTTCTTCTAGTCTCACTACTGCTGCACCTACATGCTTCTCACCTGATTCTGGGCAAATAGATGCAGATCCATCCACAAAATACACCTCACCCTCTTCTAGGGAGTTCTCATTTGCTTTGGGACTGTCGTCACCCTCCCCTTCGTATGTAGCACAATCGTGATTCTGCATGTTTTCTGCCGTGTATGGCTCAGTGATAAATGTGGCTGGATTGAATGTCTTGCAACGCACTATGTGAATGTTAGAACTGGAAAGTATTATTTTATAAGATGCTTCTCTTTGTGTAGTGAGTCTGGATTTGGACCGTTCTAGAACTGCAAATAAGGAATGTTCAACAAACAGTGCGACTGAGCATCCCATCACTATGGTGGCACTCTTTTTAATCGCAAAGGCGATGTTAGCACAGCTGTCATGAGTGTTGCATTGCAGTGTGAGAACAAGTAGCATTCTTGTTCATAATCTGGGGTCGATAGTATGGGGGCTGAGCAAATAAGTTCTTTTAATGTGTTGAAGGCAGTGGTCATCTCTTGTGTCCATGTGATTGCTGTGCTTTCCATTTGTGCCTCCTTTAGTGCTTGTATTAGGGGCCTTGTGTGTGCTGCATAATCAAGTGTCCATGCTTGGCAACAATTACATCTGCTGAGAAATGTCTGCATGTCTTTTAGTGTGTGGGGCCTAATTGTCATGTGTACTGCTGCTGCCCTATCTGGGAGTATTCTTTTGCCATCTTTTGATATTAGCTGTCCCAGATACAGTACTTCTGCTAGGCAGTACTGCAGCTTCCCTCTGTCCACCTTGTATCATTTGTCTGCTAGCAAGTTCAGTAATGTTATAGAATATGTTCTACACTGTTCCTCACTCTCAACACAAACCAAAAGATCATCTACGTATTGTATCACTGTGCTCTTGACATGAATATTTCTAAGATCTTTATGCAATATTCTGTTAAAAATACTTGGGCTTTCACAGTATCCCTGTGGTAATCTGCAATGTTCATATCTTTTCCCCCTAGGGTAAATGCAGTCAGGTATTGTGTGCTTGGTACTAGTCTACCACTGTGAAGCATGTGGAGGATTTTGGAATGCTGCACAAAATGGATGCCGGGTTTGGGACAAGGGGAAACTCCTTCTGTATGATATCATTAAGTGGGCGTAAATCCTGTATCATCCTCCAAGCCCCACCCTTTGCTTTCTTTATCAGATAAATCACAGTATTGCACTGGGAACTTGATGGCACAGTGATACCCTGCTGCAGTAGTGCATGTATTGTTTCTTTTATTCTCTCTTCTGCTTCTCTTGACAGGGGATATTTTTTTACTTGGGGCAGCACCGCACCGGGCTTGAGTCTAATCTTAACTGGGGTTACCTCTTGAAAGAGCCCTACATCATGGGGGTTGGTTGTCCATAGTTTTGTGGGAACCTGTTGCATGTCCTCATCGAAAAATGACAGTGGTGCATTGACAAGGGGTTTGTTCCTTGTCTATTTTGGACCATTATCTCACAGGGCATGCATATCTCCATTATTATCTCCCTGTCATTGTTATTGTCAGTGAACAGTTCCTCATCAGTCAGATCGTGCAGCGCTATGTTTGGGTCTACGCATAACACTGATCGCCACTTGCATCCGTGCGTGTCCAGGTCTATTACCACAATACTTTTAGTTAATATTTGTACTCCCTGCAGATCTAGGCAGAGGATGGTTCCTGGTAATATTTCAGGGGCAGCCATGGTGTGGAAAACAAAGTCAGAAGGTACTCGCCACTCTGCTCGTGTAATTTCAGGCACCACTCTTGTCAGGACATGTGTACTATACAGAAACATATATGCATTGTTGGGGACCCCTCAAACGGCTATTTAATTTGCTGTTGAATTGATTAACAGCATTGCCTGCAGGGGGCATATTCCCAA
The DNA here is from genome assembly GCF_040938575.1 of Ambystoma mexicanum. Lineage (NCBI taxonomy): Eukaryota > Metazoa > Chordata > Amphibia > Caudata > Ambystomatidae > Ambystoma > Ambystoma mexicanum. The sequence goes on along the minus strand of NC_090932.1, from coordinate 468,032,427 downwards.
TGTTGAACACAATATCCCCATTGTAGTGAAAGAAATAGTCATATTGAGCTTGCTAAGGAGGTCTCTCCCCAGCAGGTTTATTGGTGAGTCTTCATGATACAATAGGGGTGCTTGCACTGTTTTCCCCCTACCGTTATATTAAAATCCTTAGTGTATGGAACCGTGACCACAGCCCCAGAAAATCCCTGCATTTCCAAATGTTTGCCGGACAGCGGAAACCTACCTTCCATTAAGCATGATTTTTCCTCTCCTGAGTCCACCATAATGATGAACTGTCTGTTGCCTATCTCTGCCCACACCATTGGTTCCTCCTCTGGAAGTAGGGTAGTTGATAGGACTGGACACGCAAGTGCTCTCTGTGGACTGACCAAGTGTGGGTGTGTGTTTGTTCCTGGAAAACAAACAAATTTTCCCCAACCATGGCGGTTCCTCGAAGCGGTGCGTTTGCGCCATTGCCAGTGGTGGTGAAAGGGTTACTGTGCGTGTTCCCCATGTGACTTTGGTGTGTTAATCATTGTCGTATCCACTGTGGTGGTGATCATTACTTTTATGTGTGGTGCGTGTCAACCTGTTCCTCTTGTCTGTATACTCCCATAGGTAATCCATAGGGACTGCCAGGGTGGGGATGGCCATACTGGTGCTCATTATTAAATCCTTGTGTGTTCTCCTAATACACCATGGGACGGTGCGACATTCCCTCGCAAAGTGGCCCCACCTTCCACATGCCCAAGATGCCCCTTGTCCCTCCCCTCAGGGTTCTTGTCCTCCGTAGCCCCCTCTTTGTCCCATGTAGCCACCTCTTCCTCTTCCAGGTCTTCCTTGCCACTGGGGCCCTCCATACTGCTCCTCTCCAGCACATTGTTCTTGCCCGTTCACTGCCCAGGTGGCTGCCATCCTAGCCTGTAGTGCTATTGGCCTCTCTCTTCCCCGTCAACCTGCCTTTCTGTGTGTAGGGTGGCTGGTACTGCTGCAACCATCACCAATTTATTTTGCACAAGTTTCGCTTCATCTGCCAAACTTTTTTGTGCAATTTCTTTCTCCCTTTCTTTGATCCTCCTACAGTGGTGTACTATGATGTGTTAAATTTCTGGCCAACCTTTGGCTTCTATCCCAGCAACTTTATCCAGGGCCTTCTGTACCTCCTTCAGAAGGCCTCGCTTGATAATGAAGTAAAAGAGGGAGGTGGACTGGTCCCAATCAGTGCCCATCTCTGCCTTCCATATATCCTGCACCCAAAGAATGAACTGCGCAGCATCTTCATCGTCCCCCATTGTGCATTGCATTACTGAGTGTAAGTCGGGGGTGTCAGGCAAGGTTCTCCACAGTGCATCCCACACCTGTGCCCTCACATTATTGAATGATGCTCCATCGTGTCAATCACTGTCCATTGTTACTCCTGGGAACCACGCCTTTATCCATAACCCATCTGCTTGATCACCCACTGCAGATACTAACAAGCTCTTGAAATCCACTATAACTAAAGGGACCCCTGCAGTGTTTTTCCCAAAGGCATATATCCATATCCCTGCCCCTCCCGAGAGTGGGGGTAGTGACTTCAACACATTTGTTTTGTCCATCAATGCCCAAGGCACATAGTGAGGCTTCCTGCCCCCTTGTGGACAAGGGGCATCTGTAAATTTGTCCTTCCCCTTCCTTTACTCACCTTTGTTCTTTTCTTCTTTGCCAGTGCCATTCTCTCCATCCTGTTCCTAAGCCTTCCTTGCTGCTCTGCTTCTTCCCCTCCTACCTGTGGTGTCAGATACTGTCCTTGTAGGCCCCCTCCTGTCGCTCCTTCCTTGCACTCATTGATATCGGTCCAACATTCTTCTTCCCTGTCAGATGTCACGCTACCTTGTCCCACACTTACCTGATCACCTTCCCGCCCTACTCGCACTATCTTAACTGTGGTAGTATCGATGCTGTTAAAGCAAAAGAAGATATCGATGCTGAGTACCTTCAAAAGAAATACACCAAACATAGGTTATAAAAATACAGAGATATTCAAAGTAACTGAACAGTTTTCAAAGAAACAGAGTATCGGATAGCTATCAGGCCCTCAGTTCACCACAGCGAATACCAGCCCGTTCGGTGTGGGAACTGAGTGGGGCTGTACATCAGAATAGTCGCACCTTTTATACACTCCAAAACATGATGTCCAACCCACTTGCAGGTTAATGAATCTAGGATCTAGGGTTCAAGCCGAGTTTGTTCCTTAATTTATGCAGCTATACATTTAGGGGTTATCCTTAACATATTCGCAAACAAGTTACAATAGCAACAGTATGTCTTTGGATTTCGCGTTGAGCCTCTGCACATAACTTTATACAATATAGTCAAACAAGTGTTCACATAAGATGCTCAAACAGTATTGTGCACGATATGCGTTCATGGATTAGTCTCGTTGGTACAGGTAATCCTTTATACACAGGTCAACGAAGGACAAGGTTTCAGTACATGACCCTAACATTTGGCCTGCAGGCAGTTTAGACATTAACTTGCCCAAAGAGGTCAAGACTGCCATGTTACATTCAAAACGACACTGTCCACCAATTTAGAACACAGGGAGACTTTAGGGAGAGAATCTAAAATGGCGGATGAACCTAAAATGGCGGCCTACACAGATCTAAGGTCAGGACCTTGCAACACGGATTTCCTCGCAGAGCGACTTGGCCTAGGCCAATATATATATATATATATATATATATATATATATATATATATATATATATACGATTTAGAGGGTATAATATGATTTCCCGTTCGACAAACCCTCCTTTTGGCCTATGCCAAGGCGCTAAACTACTTCTATTCACTTTACGAACAATTCCACGTTTCAATGTCCACACACCCTGAATCACCATCGGAGATATCAATCGCCATTATATCGGTTACCAGAATTTCTTTCAGAACATATTCATTGGGGTTTTTGTCTGGGGTGTATACCTTGCGTCCTAACGTACCCATCGCCTGTGCGCAACATCCCCCTAGCATTGAACATATACCAGGAAGACACTGTATACAGCAACAAAGGAACAACATAATTCCCAAAATGATCAGCAAGACCGAAAGTACCTTCCAACCCAAGATCGCAAGAAGTCCCAGAACCAAGCACTAAGATCCCAGTTTCCTTCGGGAACATGCACTTCTGAACTTAGGACATGCAGATTCTGTATTGCCTTGAAGATAGTTGGGGAGGAGTCTGGCACGAAAACGCAGCAAGCGGACCCCACTAATTTACATACCCCTCCAATTCAGCCAGGGTGACATATAATGCCTTCCGGTTCTGAAGTGGTACTAACTTTATTGCTTTCTGTTATAGAGTCATATTATAGAGTATGTCATTGGTCCGGTTGATGGTTCTCTCCAGTACTCTCGCTAGTCTCCTGATATCCTCTGAGTTCAATATTTGTCCCCAAAATGGCACAAAGGATTTCACTACATCTCCCAGAACTTGTGCTGGAGTGTCACCATTCTCGTCCCACCGTGAACGAGCCTTTGAAACCTCTACAATACTGTCTATGAATACCCCGGGTAACAGGATCCCAAAATAACAAGTTCCCTGCCAATCCCTGGATAACTATGGAAATGCTATATTACTCTAAACAAAGTAGACAGGTTCGCCTACATACAAAGGTCTGTCTTCCCCAGTCAAATTCGCAACGTTGGCGCACCTTTAAAATCACCCATTGACTGAGTACCATTCCTCTGTATGCAGAAAGAAACTGAATTAGGGCTATGATTAACAGTGTAAGAAGGAGGCGTGGCATCCTTATTGCCTATAGGAGCCATTTCAAAAGAAATCAAAGATTGGAAAGGACGAAACAGTCTATCAGAAGGCCTAATAGAAGCAACGTTGACTCCTATTTGCAAAAAGCAAGCATCCCAAGGGAGTCAAAACACTTATTTCAAACTGATTTAAATTAGTCCCATCAAAGTTCCCTGAGATGCTATCGTTGCAACGACCAAAGAATAGTGCTCTAAGAAAAGCATAGCATGCAGTTGTCAAAGGTAACAGATGAATATACCAACCTAGCCCCTTATCCCCATGTTGCGGTAAATGCGAACAGACCCAACAGTTGGACTTATTAAAGATGGCATGTGTAGCATTCATGATAATTAATACTGTGTTGTTGTGATATCTCTGTCTATGCTCGGAATCCCTAGGAGATAGAGTGTGCAGATGCACGAAAGGAGTAGAAAAAGTAGGTACATTTTCAGTCAGTAACAAATTCTCGAGCGGATGCACTACCTCTAGATACCAGAAGCCTAAAACAATGACTATTATAAAACCAATTAACATTATCAAAAAACAGCAGTACGTTTTCAGGGCCCATGTTACGGACTGTCCTTTTTCGCAGCTGGTCACACGTTTACTTATCAGTCCTGTACGAGCGGTAGCAGTGGCAGGCATTGTAATCTTCAAACGAATACGCCAATGTTTTTAGCTGGTGACCTCCAGGCCAAGCGTCTTCTTAGTCCTTCCACAAACCCTAGCCAACAGAATCCCTGTATAGACAATAGATTGGGCCAAAAAGGCAAGCCCTTGTCTGATTTTCCTCGATTGCACTGCCGAACCGTGCAGTAGGTCTATTTCCTAGGTCGCAGATCGTACCTCGTGCTTCCTGGTACTGAGTGATCTGAGAACAACATGTCGTCACTTCCTGTTGGAAGCGACGTATCAAGAACAAGAGAGGATGCAAGTTCTGGAACAACAGCTTCCGCAAACAAAACAGTTGGAGAGTGTGGAGGCAATATGGCTGTTTCCCCAGACCCGATGGGCTCAGGGAGAGTCTCTGATGCACTCTCGATGCTGTTTACTGCTTCAGGATCGTTAATTACAGTACTGATGAGAGGTTCTGTTTCTTCTGTATCATATGGCACTGGGTATGGAATCTTCTTGGTGTGCGTTGCATGGATCCAATTTTTCCAGCCAGCCACCTGCACCGCCATCTGCGTGACCAGCAGGACTTGGAAGGGGCCCCACCACCGAGGTGCAAGGCAAGACGATCGCTTGAAAGACTTTACGAGGACCCACTCCCCAGGTCGTATGCTGTGACCGGGGCCCTCGTATCATACAGTTAAAGCCTCTCGCACCTGGTGATAAATCAAATACAAGTTTTTAGTGAACTGGCTACAGTAATCGGAAAGAAGTACATTTTCTACATTTCGCAGAGAACGACTTTTTGGAAGGTTTCAGATATTAGCAGGCCTCCCCATAACCACCTCAAAGGGAGAGAGCCCAGTCTTAGTTTGAGGGGTTGTGCGCATGGATAACAACACCATCAGTAAGGCGTCCGGCCATTTTAGTTTGGTGCCGGCACACGTCTTAGCAAGCTTGTTTTTGATGATGCCGTTGTGTCTTTCCACTAGTCTGGCACTCTGAGCGTGTCTGGCCGAATGGAACCGTTTATCGATCTGTAATCCCGCACATATCTGCAGAATTACAGCAGTGATAAAATGTGGACCATTGTCCGACCAGATGACTCTTGGTAGCCCGAACCTTGGGAAGTAGTCTTTTAACATAGTCTTTGCAGTAGTCATGGCTGTAGCGTCTTTAACAGGAAAAGCCTCAACCCATTTGCTAAAAGCACAAATGACAACTAACACGCACTTGAAGTTATTACATCATTACATTTCAATAAAATAAAAGTGTATAACCTTGAAGGGGACTGAAGGTGGACCAAAACTTCCCCTAGGAGTTAGCGATCCCTTTCCCACATTATGCTGCAAAGAGATCATGCAGTTTTGAACTAAACATTCAGCCACCTTAGAGATTTTGTCATTCACCTATACATTTTCCAACATTTTTGTAATCTTGCGGGCACATATATGTGTGGGACCATGAGCCATAACAACCATCATCATAATATACGCGTCAGGAAGTAGCCATTTCCCTTTGACTCTGTCAACCCAACACCCATCATCGTCAAGTTTCCCCAAGCCCTCAGCCCATTTGTTAGACTCTTCTAATGTAGCATCGGCTTGGATATCCATCACGGAATCGACACCCTCATCGGTAATACAGGCATTTGTGGCTTCCCTTGAAGTATATATGTCTGAAGAGAGATCAGTGGCAGTCTGTTTAGCTATCTGGTCAGCAAAAGCATTCCCTTTCCCTATATCATCTACAATCTTTTGATGCGCTGTGCATTTTACAATAGCTAACTGAGTAGGGAGTGCAAGTGCTGAGAGTAGCCGTACTATCAGGGAGCCATGCTGGATCATTGTGCAATGTGAAGTTAAGAACCCCCGTTCTGACCAAAGTCTCCCAAAGTTGTGAACCACCCCAAAGGTATACTGACTGTCAGTATATATATTCACGGTAAGCACTTCGGAAAGTTTGCAGGCTCGGGTCAATGCTATAATCTCTGCGGGCTGCGTGGAGTTATGCGTGATTCTCTTGGTTTCCAGGACCGTGCTCAATGTAGTGATTGCACCATCCAGAAGTTTGAAGCAGGAGCCATCGCAAAACAGCTCCCCTTGTGGATTGTTCAAAGGAGTATTTTTTAGATCAATTCTACCCTTTGTCTCTTGTTCGGTAGTGTAAAGACAGTCATGTGACTCTTTGTCACTGCAAGCAGTACCTTTCGGAAAAGGTAATAGTTCATCCGCATTAAGAACACAACACCTCTTAATTTGGATGTGTGGTGCAAACAAGATCAATTCATATCTTGTCAACCGTGCGGAAGTGAGGTATTGCGTTTGAGTTCTGTTCAATAGAACATCTACAGAGTGAGGTACCATCAGGGTTAAAGCATGGCCTAGGACCATTCCCTCACTCTGCTTTACAGACGCAGCAGCAGCAGCGACAGCTCGCAAACATCTTGGCAAAGCACATGCTACAGGATCGAGGACGGAAGAAAAGTAACCGCAAGGCCTATTCTTCCCTCCATGTTCCTGCGTTAACACAGCCAAAGCACATCCATCACATTCATGCACAAACAACACAAAGGCCTTTTCATAATTTGGTGTGACCAAAACCGGTGCTGAGCACAATGCAGTCTTGAGCAAATCAAATTCACGCTGGTGCTCCATGTTCCATAGCAATGGCGAAGAAATGCCCTTCTTCGTCAGAGCCAACATCGGCTTAAACGTTAACGAGAAATTGGGGATCCACTGCCTACAGTAAGAAGCCATTCCTATGAATGCTCTAACTTCTTTCTGCGTATTTGGGACAGACATGCTAGAAATGAGTTTTATCCGTTCAGGCGTCAATCTTCTTCCCTCCTTTGACAGGAGATAGCCTAAATAGGCGACCTCCTGGCAACAATATTAAAATTTCTTAAGCAAAGCTTTATGTCCATGTTTAGCCAGGTGAATAAGTAACAATACAGTGCCCTCCTTACAAGTGCCCTCTGAGTCACCAGCTAAAAGCAAGTCATCAACATATTGAAGCAGTGTACAAGTAGAGGGCAACTCAAGGGTATCGAGTTGTTCTTTCAGAGCCCTACTGTAGATGCTATGACTTTCCGTATAACCCTGTGGTGCACGGGTAAATGTGAAGGAGCGTCCCCCTAAGGTGAACGCGAACAAATATCTACTGTCCTTGTGTATAGGAATACTAAAGAAAGCATTCTTTAGATCCACAACACTAATATTAGTAGCTGAAGCTGGAATCATAGTCAGTATCGTCGTCACATCAGGCACAATTGGAAATTGTGGAGCGACGATCTTATTGATGGCACGTAAATCTATTATAAAACGGAAAGGAATTGCATTATCACCTTTTTTGTACACAGGCAAAACCGCACTATTGCACAAACTACCTGCAATTTCCTCAATCACCCCTCGATGTACAAAATCGGAGACGATGCATTTCAAAGCTTGTTCACCATCAACTGAAATCTTATACTGCGGAATGCGCGGCAGCTTCACTCCATGTTTCAAAACAATTTTAACAGGCTCAATTTGCAAAACACAGACATCATTGTCGTCTACTGCCCATAAACACTGCGGAACATCACTAAATTCCAGTGGCAAAGGTCTAGTCAAGAATTGAGAGACAGAAAGGTGCTGTGGTGAAATCGTCAAACGCACTCTATCAGAGGAACAATGAATTACTGCATTTAACTCCTTCAACAGATTCAACCCCAGCAAATTCTCTCCACAATTAGAAGTAAAAAGGAATTGACAATGGTCCGTAAACAGACCCAAAGAAATAGGTACCGGTGAAGAAACCGGACTGACAACCGGTGTGCCAGAAAACCCTACAGAAACATTGGTTTGCCCTGACAGTGGAATGTTTGGAAGCCGAGAATGATCAATGGAACACTTTTGTGCCCCTGTATCTATCACAAATAGATGTTTCCTATTTCCCACTAACATTTCAACGTAGGGACCTTTCTGATTAAAAGGAATAGGTGCAGGTTCCAAACCCTGCTTCGGGCAATCCTAATGGAACAGAATGTCGTCGAAAGGAAGTTCTTCAGAGAGGTAAGCAGCAGAAGGATGGTCAAATATGTTTCTAGTATCCACACTTGGTGCCTGATTATCCTGTGAAAAAGGTTGCTCTGAATCTTGTGAAAACTGACCTCTACTAGGGCCCCCTATACCCAGGCGACCTCTAGGTCGTCTACCCATATTCCCAAATGTGTTATTTGACCTCTGTCGTAGGAACGGGCATTGTGCACGCCAATGACCCTCTTGCCTACAATATGCACACTGGTTAATATTTGCAGGACCCAAGGGCACATTTCCTTGTGGAACAAACTGACCTCTAGTATGTGAATTACCCCCTCTAGGGCCTCTAACTATTTGCTGTAATAATACTTTTGTCTTTAAATCGCCTTTTCTCTTTTCAACTCTTTCTTTTTCATTATTGACATGATTCTCATAGTACTGAGCCATGTGCAGTACTTCTGTTTGTGACTTTGCTTGCCAAGCGCTCTCAGAAGACATCATTTGCAACTGGATGTCAGGCAGCAATCAACGCACAAATTTGTCTACGAATAATCTTTTCCTAGACTCTGTGCCTAAATCTTGTCCACTGAAATCCAAGAATACCTGTTCGAACCGATTAAAGAACTCGGTAGCACCCTCAGACTTCCCTTGGACACAGGTGGTCAGCTTGTCCCAAATAATTCTCTTCTCAGGAATTATAGTTTTCAATTTCGCAACTATTCTGTCAGGCAAAGTTAGTATCACCTGAGGCAGTCTTTCGCCAGCTGGCCTTTCTCCATCAAGTCTAATTATGTTAGCCCATGTATCTCCTAGCCCTGGTACGTCATCTATAGTCCTAACCTGTTTCCACAAATCTACGGGCAGGAGTACGGGAAATAACAGATCAATATCACTTAAAGTGAATACTGACGAATGCAAAACAGACTCTATTTCTTTATAGAACCCTGTCGGATTTTTCCTAATGTCGGGAATAGATTGTCTAATGGTGTTCACTTCCTGTCTTGAGAACGGGACGTGAACAAACTGAGACACATAATGTGCAGGTATTTCCCGAGCAGCTGCACCCACTACAGCATCAGCGGGGATCTCAACTTTTGGGACAAGAGTCAGAGGAACCTCTCTCATAGGCAACTGAGAAGTAGGGAACTCCGAATGCTTACTAAGCAACAGAGCCAAATCGAGCGCTAAAGCAGCCGAAGAAGTGTCAAATGAAAAAGCTCTCTTGTAAATACTTAATAACTCTGTGGGACAACTAATCTTTCTTTTTACACACTCATCCTGTAAGTATTCTACCATTACCTGTATCACTTTCCTCTGCATTTCTGGCGTATACTGACTATATGTATCATATACTCCAACTGGAGTTACCGACGAGTCTGAAATCCATCTAATTGCCTCCTTCATGCAAATTTGCATTTCCTCAGATATCAATTTGCGACAAGGAAGGAACCGTTTCTGCACATACATACTATCTTCATCTTCATCTTCATTCTGTAACCTTTCCAACTCCTTTCTATACTCAAATACCCTCTCAACATGCTCTTGTACCTTCTCCAAAGTGTCTCCAGAGAACGGTAAGGTGTTCAGATCCCTCAACCTTTGTGGGGGATCTGTATTGTTTAATCTGTCCCACATTACACACAAATGGATCCCTAATCCCTCAATAAAAACATTTTTCTCAGGAAAATTATCCATATTAGAAAGTGTGGCAAAAACATTAGCTTGATCATCCCTCTCCATACAATGCTTAGCCCATGCAATCAATTCACGTTTCTTCTCTGGAGGTACAGTATTGCGAGTGACAACCCTCGATCCCGCTCCCTGATCTACTAAAAGTGGTGCAGGACCACTTGGAAGGGAGAGAGTAGGCATATTCAATGGAGGTGTTATCACTGGTACAACAGGAATGAGTGGAGGGTAGGTGGTGGAGCAGCAACAAAAGGAGGACCAACTACTGGAGGAAGAGGAATGACAGGAGGTACGATAGGAGCAGGAGGAGGAATAACACCAGGAAGAGGAAAATACGGAGGTGGCGCAGTGGCACCAGGCCTTCGTTCATTTAACAATTTATCAATAAGTTTGATAAGTTCGTTGGAAACATGAAAGTCTTTAGAAGGATACATTTTCTGGATACCAAGTGAGAAAGCCCTATCCATATTCCTAGTCGACTCAGACTGTTTATCCTGGTCATACAACAATGCTTTTTCGGCGTTCATCATGTTTTTCTCTACTCTTAAGCTTCTTTCTTCCAATTCTGTAATACGTCAAATGCTGCAGGTCTAGCCTTTTTCTTTAATAATATAGATTCTAAGTATTCAATACGAGGAATTTCAAAACTACCATTGATTGGCCACTGAAGTTCAGAAGCATGTCTAGTTTGTCTGTGCCAAATATCATTAAACACTATACTACCGATGCCATGCTTACAGTACATAGTACAAGCCGGTGACCCCTCCTGTGGCGCCGGATGGCTAAATTCCAAAGATTGTCTGTCACTGCGGAATAATGCCCTAAAGCAGGCAGATAATTTCCCAGGCATGTCAGAATACTGGTGTTACCTGGTCAATAATTGTACTCGCGAGTGCAATGCTCCAAAACAAATTATCAGGATACTTAAGAATCGGGTCACGACTCACCTGATCAAGCCTAAGGAGGTCCAATCGGATTTCAAAGTTTTTTCTAACAAATTTTACCTCGTGTTTGGTGATTTCGGCAAATCTGCCCGCCTCAATATGTGGACCCTCGTCAAGATGCCGACTCGGATCGCGTCCAGGGATCGGGCCGTGCAGCGCTGCTGAGGTGTCGCTTCTCATTCAGAAAGGGGCTCCTTTTGTCACCGTCCGATCCCGGTCCGATAGCCGCGTCAACCTTCAACGAGCTGGCATCAATCTTTAGGGTCCCTATTCGGGCGCCATCTGTTAAAGCAAAAGAAGATATCGAGGCTGAGTACCTTCAAAAGAAAATACACCCAATGCAGGTTATAAAGATACACAGATCTTTATTCAAAGTAACTGAACAGTTTTCAAAGAAACAGAGTATTGGATAGCTATCAGGCCCTCAGTTCACCACAGCGAATACCAGCCCGTTCGGTGTGGGAACTGAGTGGGGCTGTACATCAGAATAGTCGCACCTTTTATACACTCCAAAACATGATGTCCAACCCACTTGCAGGTTAATGAATCTAGGATCTAGGGTTCGTGCCGAGTTTGTTCCTTAATTTATGCAGCTATACATTTAGGGGTTATCCTTAACATATTCGGAAACAAGTTACAATAGCAACAGTGTGTCTTCGGATTTCGCGTTGAGCCTCTGCACATTACTTGATACAATATAGTAAAACAAGTGTTCACATAAAATGCTCAAACAGTATTGTGCATGATATGCATTCATGGATTAGTCTCGTTGGTACAGGTAATCCTTTATACACAGGTCAACGAAGGACAAGGTTTCAGTACATGACCCTAACATTTGGCCTGCAGGCAGTTTAGACATTAACTTGCACACAGAGATCAAGACGGCCATGTTACATTCAAAACGACACTGTCCACCATCTTAGAACATAGGGTGACTTTAGAGAGAGAATCTAAAATGGCGGATGAACCTAAAATGGCGGCCTACACAGATCTAAGGTCAGGACTTTGCAACACGGATTGAGGCCAATATATATATATATATATATATATTACATGGCCACGGTAGTGGCCATGTAGTTATGGTTAAGTTGCTGTTTCCATAGGAAGAGCACTTTTTGGGTGGCTTATAACTTCGCTCTCCCTGGACGGATCCTCACCAATCTTTGCAAAAAAAGTATTTGGGTCACTCCGAATATTTTTGCAAAGTTTGGTGAGGATTCGTGTAGGGGGGGCTAAGTTATAGGGGGGGCCCAAAACTTTTTTTTTTCCCATAGACTGAATGGGAAAAAAAATTTGCTTGCGCCTACAGCCCAAACCGCTGGACGGATTTCCACCAAATTTGGACCAGCGGCAGCGGCTTGGTCCCGAAAGCGTGCTTTTGCAAATTTGGTGAAAATCCGTCCAGTAGTTTTTTTTAAAATGACCAAAAAGTAGGTAAAAAAAAATTTGTGATATCTGTGTTCGGTTCGCGGACACACTTCCCTGTTCGCTCCGCGGACAGTGTCCTGATTGGCCAATCGTCTTGCATGATGTTCGCGGACATGCAACGTGTTCGCTGATTGGATGGCGTGGAGCGTGAAGCGCGTCATATTTTTCGGTAGCGCCCGCCATCTTGGATTCGCGGACGTCCGCGGACAGCGCGGTGAAACTTTGTTCAAAATGTGTTTTTTGTAGAGTGTGTTGGTGTGTAGGAGTGTTTGGGGAGGGTGGGAGTGTATGAGATAGGATGAAAGTTGTGTTTTTTATGTGTTAGACGTTCTTTTTATGTTCGATTTGTTTGCGGACATCACGGGTGTTCTGAAATGTTCTAAATAAACTGACTGGGGGGTGTTCCAAGGACTCAATATGTGTTCGTTTTGTTCGCAAACAAAGTGAAACTGTTCTAAGAACACTTGCGGTGTCCGGGGAGTGTTCGTAGGGGGTATCCTGAGGACCCTGTCCATATTGTTCTCTGTCAAGTTGAATGTGTTCTAAGAACACCCGCGGTGTCCTGAAATGTTCGCAAATAAACAAAATGGGGGTGTTCTGAAGACGTTTTTGAGAACACTCCCGGTGTCCTGAACTGTTCGTAGGGGGTGTCCTGAGGACGCTGTCCGTATTGTTCTCTGTCAAGTTGAATGTGTTCTAAGAACACCCGCGGTGTCCTGAAATGTTCGCAAATAAACAAAATGGGGGTGTTCTGAAGACGTTTTTGAGAACACTCCCGGTGTCCTGAACTGTTCGTAGGGGGTGTCCTGAGGACGCTGTCCGTATTGTTCTCTGTCAAGTTGAATGTGTTCTAAGAACACCCGCGGTGTCCTGAAATGTTCGCAAATAAACAAAATGGGGGTGTTCTGAAGACGTTTTTGAGAACACTCCCGGTGTCCTGAAATGTTCATAGGGGGTGTCCTGAGGACGCTGTCCGTATTGTTCTCTTTCAAGTTGAATGTGTTCTAAGAACACCCGCGGTGTCCTGAAATGTTCGCAAATAAACAAAATGGGGGTGTTCTGAAGACGCTTCTAAGAACACTCGCAGTGTCCGGGGAGTGTTCATAGGGAGTGTCCTGACGACGCTGTCCGTATTGTTCTCTGTCAAGTTGAATGTGTCCTAAGAACACTCGCGGTGTCCTGAAATGTTCGCAAATAAACAAGATGGTGGTGTTCTGAACGCTTCTAAGAACACTCCCGGTGTCCTGGAATGTTCGTAGGGGGTGTCCTGAGGACGCTGTCCATATTGTTCTCTGTCAAGTTGAATGTGTTCTAAGAACACCCGCGTTGTCCTGAAATGTTCGCAAATAAACAAAATGGGGGTGTTCTGAAGACGCTTCTAAGAACACTCGCGGTGTCCGGGGAGTGTTCGTAGGGGGTGTCCTGAGGACGCTGTCCGTATTGTTCTCTGTCAAGTTGAATGTGTCCTAAGAACACTCGCGGTGTCCTGAAATGTTCGCAAATAAACAAGATGGTGGTATTCTGAAGACGCTTCTAAGAACACTCCCGGTGTCCTGGAATGTTTGTAGGGGGTGTCCTGAGGACGCTGTCCGTATTGTTCTCTGTCAAGTTGAATGTGTTCTAAGAACACCCGTGGTGTCCTGAAATGTTCGCAAATAAACAAAATGGGGGTGTTCTGAAGACGTTTTTGAGAACACTCCCGGTGTCCTGGAATGTTCGTAGGGGGTGTCCTTAGGATGCTGTCCGTATTGTTCGTTGTTAAGTTGAAAGTGTTCTAAGAACTATCGCGTTGTTCTGAAATGTTCGTAGGGGGTGTCCTGAGGACGCTGTCCGTATTGTTCTCTGTCAAGTTGAATGTGTTCTAAGAACAACCGCGGTGTCCTGAAATGTTCGCAAATAAACAAAATGGGGGTGTTCTGAAGACGCTTCTAAGAACACTCCCGGTGTCCTGGAATGTTCGTAGGGGGTGTCCTGAGGACGCTGTCCGTATTGTTCTCTGTCAAGTTGAATGTGTTCTAAGAACACCCGCGGTGTCCTGAAATGTTCGCAAATAAACAAAATGGGGGTGTTCTGAAGATGCTTCTAAGAACACTCGCGGTGTCCGGGGAGTGTTCGTAGGGGGTGTCCTGAGGACGCTGTCCGTATTGTTCTCTGTCAAGTTGAATGTTTCCTAAGAACACTCGCGGTGTCCTGAAATGTTTCCAAATAAACAAGATGGTGGTGTTCTGAAGAAGCTTCTAAGAACACTCCCGGTGTCCTGGAATGTTCGTACGGGGTGTCCTGAGGACGCTGTCCGTATTGTTCTCTGTCAAGTTGAATGTGTCCTAAGAACACTTGCGGTGTCCTGAAATGTTCGCAAATAAACAAGATGGTGGTGTTCTGAAGACGCTTCTAAGAACACTCCCGCTGTCCTGGAATGTTCGTAGGGGGTGTCCTGAGGACGCTGTCCGTATTGTTCTCTGTCAAGTTGAATGTGTTCTAAGAACACCCGCAGTGTCCTGAAATGTTCGCAAATAAACAAAATGGGGGTGTTCTGAAGACGCTTCTAAGAACACTCGCGGTGTCCGGGGAGTGTTCGTAGGGGGTATCCTGAGGACGCTGTCCGTATTGTTCTCTGTCAAGTTGAATGTGTCCTAAGAACACTCGCGGTGTCCTGAAATGTTCGCAAATAAACAAGATGGTGGTGTTCTGAAGACGCTTCTAAGAACACTTGCGGTGTCCGGGGAGTGTTCGTAGGGGGTGTCCTGAGGACGCTGTCCGTATTGTTCTCTGTCAAGTTGAATGTGTCCTAAGAACACTCGCGGTATCCTGAAATGTTCGCAAATAAACAAGATGGTGGTGTTCTGAAGAAGCTTCTAAGAACACTCCTGGTGTCCTGGAATCTTCGTAGGGGGTGTCCTGAGGACGCTCTCCGTATTGTTCTCTGTCAAGTTGAATGTGTCCTAAGAACACTCGCGGTGTCCTGAAATGTTCGCAAATAAACAAGATGGTGGTGTTCTGAAGACGCTTCTAAGAACACTTGCGGTGTCCGGGGAGTTTTCGTAGGGGGTGTCCTGAGGACGCTGTCTGTATTGTTCTCTGTCAAGTTGAATGTGTTCTAAGAACACCCGCGGTGTCCTGAAATGTTCGCAAATAAACAAAATGGGAGTGTTCTGAAGACGTTTTTGAGAACACTCCCGGTGTCCTGGAATGTTCGTAGGGGGTGTCCTTAGGACGTTGTCCATATTGTTCGTTGTTAAGTTGAAAGTGTTCTAAGAACTATCGCGTTGTTCTGAAATGTTCGTAGGGGGTGTCCTGAGGACGCTGTCCGTATTGTTCTCTGTCAAGTTGAATGTGTTCTAAGAACACCCGCGGTGTCCTGAAATGTTCGCAAATAAACAAAATGGGGGTGTTCTGAAGACGTTTTTGAGAACACTCCCGGTATCCTGAAATGTTCGTAGGGGGTGTCCTGAGGACGCTGTCCGTATTGTTCTCTGTCAAGTTGAATGTGTTCTAAGAACACCCGCGGTGTCCTGAAATGTTTGCAAATAAACAAAATGGGGGTGTTCTGAAGACGCTTCTAAGAACACTCGTGGTGTCCGGGGAGTGTTCGTAGGGGGTGTCCTGAGGACGCTGTCCGTATTGTTCTCTGTCAAGTTGAATGTGTCCTAAGAACACTCGCGGTGTCCTGAAATGTTCGCAGATAAACAAGATGGTGGTGTTCTGAAGACGCTTCTAAGAACACTCCCGCTGTCCTGGAATGTTCGTAGGGGGTGTCCTGAGGACGCTGTCCGTATTGTTCTCTGTCAAGTTGAATGTGTTCTAAGAACACCCGCAGTGTCCTGAAATGTTCGCAAATAAACAAAATGGGGGTGTTCTGAAGATGCTTCTAAGAACACTCGCGGTGTCCGGGGAGTGTTCGTAGGGGGTATCCTGAGGACGCTGTCCGTATTGTTCTCTTTCAAGTTGAATGTGTCCTAAGAACACTCGCGGTGTCCTGAAATGTTCGCAAATAAACAAGATGGTGGTGTTCTGAAGACGCTTCTAAGAACACTTGCGGTGTCCGGGGAGTGTTCGTAGGGGGTGTCCTGAGGACGCTGTCCGTATTGTTCTCTGTCAAGTTGAATGTGTCCTAAGAACATTCGCGGTATCCTGAAATGTTCGCAAATAAACAAGATGGTGGTGTTCTGAAGAAGCTTCTAAGAACACT
Source organism: Ambystoma mexicanum (assembly GCF_040938575.1). Lineage (NCBI taxonomy): Eukaryota > Metazoa > Chordata > Amphibia > Caudata > Ambystomatidae > Ambystoma > Ambystoma mexicanum. The sequence goes on along the minus strand of NC_090932.1, from coordinate 468,015,777 downwards.
CCCGGTGTCCTGGAATCTTCGTAGGGGGTGTCCTGAGGACGCTCTCCGTATTGTTCTCTGTCAAGTTGAATGTGTCCTAAGAACACTCGCGGTGTCCTGAAATGTTCGCAAATAAACAAGATGGTGGTGTTCTGAAGACGCTTCTAAGAACACTCGCGGTGTCCGGGGAGTGTTCGTAGGGGGTGTCCTGAGGACGCTGTCTGTATTGTTCTCTGTCAAGTTGAATGTGTTCTAAGAACACCCGCGGTGTCCTGAAATGTTCGCAAATAAACAAAATGGGAGTGTTCTGAAGACGTTTTTGAGAACACTCCCGGTGTCCTGGAATGTTCGTAGGGGGTGTCCTTAGGACGTTGTCCATATTGTTCGTTGTTAAGTTGAAAGTGTTCTAAGAACTATCGCGTTGTTCTGAAATGTTCGTAGGGGGTGTCCTGAGGACGCTGTCCGTATTGTTCTCTGTCAAGTTGAATGTGTTCTAAGAACACCCGCGGTGTCCTGAAATGTTCGCAAATAAACAAAATGGGGGTGTTCTGAAGACGTTTTTGAGAACACTCCCGGTATCCTGAAATGTTCGTAGGGGGTGTCCTGAGGACGCTGTCCGTATTGTTCTCTGTCAAGTTGAATGTGTTCTAAGAACACCCGCGGTGTCCTGAAATGTTTGCAAATAAACAAAATGGGGGTGTTCTGAAGACGCTTCTAAGAACACTCGTGGTGTCCGGGGAGTGTTCGTAGGGGGTGTCCTGAGGACGCTGTCCGTATTGTTCTCTGTCAAGTTGAATGTGTCCTAAGAACACTCGCGGTGTCCTGAAATGTTCGCAAATAAACAAGATGGTGGTGTTCTGAAGACGCTTCTAAGAACACTACCGGTGTCCTGGAATGTTCGTAGGGGGTGTCCTGAGGACGCTGTCCGTATTGTTCTCTGTCAAGTTAAATGTGTTCTAAGAATACCCGCGGTGTCCTGAAATGTTCGCAAATAAACAAAATGGGGGTGTTCTGAAGACGCTTCTAAGAACACTCGCGGTGTCCGGGGAGTGTTCTTAGGGGGTGTAATGAGGACGCTGTCCGTATTGTTCTCTGTCAAGTTGAATGTGTCCGAAGAACACTCGCGGTGTCCTGAAATGTTCGCAAATAAACAAGATGGTGGTGTTCTGAAGACGCTTCTAAGAACACTCCCGGTGTCCTGGAATGTTCGTAGGGGGTGTCCTGAGGACGCTGTCCGTATTGTTCTCTGTCAAGTTGAATGTGTTCTAAGAACACCCGCGGTGTCCTGAAATGTTCGCAAATAAACAAAATGGGGGTGTTCTGAAGACGCTTCTAAGAACACTCGCGGTGTCCGGGGAGTGTTCGTAGGGGGTGTCCTGAGGACGCTGTCCGTATTGTTCTCTGTCAAGTTGAATGTGTCCTAAGAACACTCGTGGTGTCCTGAAATGTTCGCAAATAAACAAGATGGTGGTGTTCTAAAGACGCTACTAAGAACACTCGCGGTGTCCGGGGAGTGTTCGTAGGGGGTGTCCTGAGGACGCTGTCCGTATTGTTCTCTGTCAAGTTGAATGTGTCCTAAGATCCTAAGAACACTCGCGGTGTCCTGAAATGTTCGCAAATAAACAAGATGGTGGTGTTCTGAAGAAGCTTCTAAGAACACTCCCGGTGTCCTGGAATGTTCGTATGGGGTGTCCCGAGGACGCTGTCCGTATTGTTCTTTGTCAAGTTGAATGTGTTCTAAGAACACCCACGGTGTCCTGAAATGTTCGCAAATAAACAAAATGGGGGTGTTCTGAAGACGCTTCTAAGAACACTCGCGGTGTCCGGGGAGTGTTCGTAGGGGGTGTCCTGAGGACGCTGTCCGTATTGTTCTCTGTCAAGTTGAATGTGTTCTAAGAACACCCGCGGTGTCCTGAAATGTTCGCAAATAAACAAAATGAGCGTGTTCTGAAGACGCTTCTAAGAACACTCGCGGTGTCCGGGGAGTGTTCGTAGGGGGTGTCCTGAGGACGTTGTCCGTATTGTTCTCTGTCAAGTTGAATGTGTCCTAAGAACACTCGCGGTGTCCTGAAATGTTTGCAAATAAACAAGATGGTGGTGTTCTGAAGAAGCTTCTAAGAACACTCCCGGTGTCCTGAAATGTTCGTAGGGGGTGTCCTGAGGACGCTGTCCGTATTGTTCTCTGTCAAGTTGAATGTGTCCTAAGAACACTCGCGGTGTCCTGAAATGTTCGCAAATAAACAAGATGGTGGTGTTATGAAGACGCTTCTAAGAACACTCGCGGTGTCCGGGGAGTGTTCGTAGGGGGTGTCCCCAGGACGCTGTCCGTATTGTTCTCTGTCAAGTTGAATGTGTTCCAAGAACACCCGCGGTGTCCTGAAATGTTCGCAAATAAACAAAATGGGGGTGTTCTGAAGACGCTTCTAAGAACACTCCCTGTGTCCTGGAATGTTTGTAGCGGGTGTCCTGAGGACGCTGTCCGTATTGTTTTCTGTCAAGTTGAATGTGTTCTAAGAACACCCGTGGTGTCCTGAAATGTTCGCAAATAAACAAAATGGCGGTGTTCTGAAGACGTTTTTGAGAACACTCGCGGTGTCCTGGAATGTTCGTAGGGGGTGTCCTTAGGATGCTGTCCGTATTGTTCGTTGTTAAGTTGAAAGTGTTCTAAGAACTATCGCGTTGTTCTGAAATGTTCGTAGGGGGTGTCCTGAGGACGCTGTCCGTATTGTTCTCTGTCAAGTTGAATGTGTTCTAAGAACACCCGCGGTGTCCTGAAATGTTCGCAAATAAACAAAATGGGGGTGTTCTGAAGACGCTTCTAAGAACACTGCCGGTGTCCTGGAATGTTCGTAGGGGGTGTCCTGAGGACGCTGTCCGTATTGTTCTCTGTCAAGTTGAATGTGTTCTAAGAACACCCACGGTGTCCTGAAATGTTCGCAAATAAACAAAATGGGGGTGTTCTGAAGATGCTTCTAAGAACACTCGCGGTGTCCGGGGAGTGTTCGTAGGGGGTGTCCTGAGGACACTGTCCGTATTGTTCTCTGTCAAGTTGAATGTTTCCTAAGAACACTCGCGGTGTCCTGAAATGTTCGCAAATAAACAAGATGGTGGTGTTCTGAAGAAGCTTCTAAGAACACTCCCGGTGTCCTGGAATGTTCGTAGGGGGTGTCCTGAGGACGCTGTCTGTATTGTTCTCTGTCAAGTTGAATGTGTCCTAAGAACACTCCCGCTGTCCTGGAATGTTCGTAGGGGATGTCCTGAGGACGCTGTCCGTATTGTTCTCTGTCAAGTTGAATGTGTTCTAAGAACACCCGCAGTGTCCTGAAATGTTCGCAAATAAACAAAATGTGGGTGTTCTGGAGACGCTTCTAAGAACACTCGCGGTGTCCGGGGAGTGTTCGTAGGGGGTATCCTGAGGACGCTGTCCGTATTGTTCTCTGTTAAGTTGAATGTGTCCTAAGAACACTGCGGTGTCCTGAAATGTTCGCAAATAAACAAGATGGTGGTGTTCTGAAGAAGCTTCTAAGAACACTCCCGGTGTCCTGGAATGTTCGTAGGGGGTGTCCTGAGGACGCTGTCCATATTGTTCTCTGTCAAGTTGAATGTGTCCTAAGAACACTCGCGGTGTCCTGAAATGTTCGCAAATAAACAAAATGGGGGTGTTCTGAAGACGCTTCTAAGAACACTCGCGGTGTCCGGGGAGTGTTCGTAGGGGGTATCCTGAGGACGCTGTCCGTATTGTTCTCTGTCAAGTTGAATGTGTCCTAAGAACACTCGCGGTGTCCTGAAATGTTCGCAAATAAACAAGATGGTGGTGTTCTGAAGACGCTTCTAAGAACACTTGCGGTGTCCGGGGAGTGTTCGTAGGGGGTGTCCTGAGGACGCTGTCCGTATTGTTCTCTGTCAAGTTGAATGTGTCCTAAGAACACTCGCGGTATCCTGAAATGTTCGCAAATAAACAAGATGGTGGTGTTCTGAAGAAGCTTCTAAGAACACTCCCGGTGTCCTGGAATCTTCGTAGGGGGTGTCCTGAGGACGCTCTCCGTATTGTTCTCTGTCAAGTTGAATGTGTCCTAAGAACACTCGCGGTGTCCTGAAATGTTCGCAAATAAACAAGATGGTGGTGTTCTGAAGACGCTTCTAAGAACACTCGCGGTGTCCGGGGAGTGTTCGTAGGGGGTGTCCTGAGGACGCTGTCTGTATTGTTCTCTGTCAAGTTGAATGTGTTCTAAGAACACCCGCGGTGTCCTGAAATGTTCGCAAATAAACAAAATGGGAGTGTTCTGAAGACGTTTTTGAGAACACTCCCGGTGTCCTGGAATGTTCGTAGGGGGTGTCCTTAGGACGTTGTCCATATTGTTCGTTGTTAAGTTGAAAGTGTTCTAAGAACTATCGCGTTGTTCTGAAATGTTCGTAGGGGGTGTCCTGAGGACGCTGTCCGTATTGTTCTCTGTCAAGTTGAATGTGTTCTAAGAACACCCGCGGTGTCCTGAAATGTTCGCAAATAAACAAAATGGGGGTGTTCTGAAGACGTTTTTGAGAACACTCCCGGTATCCTGAAATGTTCGTAGGGGGTGTCCTGAGGACGCTGTCCGTATTGTTCTCTGTCAAGTTGAATGTGTTCTAAGAACACCCGCGGTGTCCTGAAATGTTTGCAAATAAACAAAATGGGGGTGTTCTGAAGACGCTTCTAAGAACACTCGTGGTGTCCGGGGAGTGTTCGTAGGGGGTGTCCTGAGGACGCTGTCCGTATTGTTCTCTGTCAAGTTGAATGTGTCCTAAGAACACTCGCGGTGTCCTGAAATGTTCGCAAATAAACAAGATGGTGGTGTTCTGAAGACGCTTCTAAGAACACTCCCGCTGTCCTGGAATGTTCGTAGGGGGTGTCCTGAGGACGCTGTCCGTATTGTTCTCTGTCAAGTTGAATGTGTCCTAAGAACACTCGCGGTGTCCTGAAATGTTCGCAAATAAACAAGATGGTGGTGTTCTGAAGACGCTTCTAAGAACACTTGCGGTGTCCGGGGAGTGTTCGTAGGGGGTGTCCTGAGGACGCTGTCCGTATTGTTCTCTGTCAAGTTGAATGTGTCCTAAGAACACTCGCGGTATCCTGAAATGTTCGCAAATAAACAAGATGGTGGTGTTCTGAAGAAGCTTCTAAGAACACTCCCGGTGTCCTGGAATCTTCGTAGGGGGTGTCCTGAGGACGCTCTCCGTATTGTTCTCTGTCAAGTTGAATGTGTCCTAAGAACACTCGCGGTGTCCTGAAATGTTCGCAAATAAACAAGATGGTGGTGTTCTGAAGACGCTTCTAAGAACACTCGCGGTGTCCGGGGAGTGTTCGTAGGGGGTGTCCTGAGGACGCTGTCTGTATTGTTCTCTGTCAAGTTGAATGTGTTCTAAGAACACCCGCGGTGTCCTGAAATGTTCGCAAATAAACAAAATGGGAGTGTTCTGAAGACGTTTTTGAGAACACTCCCGGTGTCCTGGAATGTTCGTAGGGGGTGTCCTTAGGACGTTGTCCATATTGTTCGTTGTTAAGTTGAAAGTGTTCTAAGAACTATCGCGTTGTTCTGAAATGTTCGTAGGGGGTGTCCTGAGGACGCTGTCCGTATTGTTCTCTGTCAAGTTGAATGTGTTCTAAGAACACCCGCGGTGTCCTGAAATGTTCGCAAATAAACAAAATGGGGGTGTTCTGAAGACGTTTTTGAGAACACTCCCGGTATCCTGAAATGTTCGTAGGGGGTGTCCTGAGGACGCTGTCCGTATTGTTCTCTGTCAAGTTGAATGTGTTCTAAGAACACCCGCGGTGTCCTGAAATGTTTGCAAATAAACAAAATGGGGGTGTTCTGAAGACGCTTCTAAGAACACTCGTGGTGTCCGGGGAGTGTTCGTAGGGGGTGTCCTGAGGACGCTGTCCGTATTGTTCTCTGTCAAGTTGAATGTGTCCTAAGAACACTCGCGGTGTCCTGAAATGTTCGCAAATAAACAAGATGGTGGTGTTCTGAAGACGCTTCTAAGAACACTACCGGTGTCCTGGAATGTTCGTAGGGGGTGTCCTGAGGACGCTGTCCGTATTGTTCTCTGTCAAGTTAAATGTGTTCTAAGAATACCCGCGGTGTCCTGAAATGTTCGCAAATAAACAAAATGGGGGTGTTCTGAAGACGCTTCTAAGAACACTCGCGGTGTCCGGGGAGTGTTCTTAGGGGGTGTAATGAGGACGCTGTCCGTATTGTTCTCTGTCAAGTTGAATGTGTCCGAAGAACACTCGCGGTGTCCTGAAATGTTCGCAAATAAACAAGATGGTGGTGTTCTGAAGACGCTTCTAAGAACACTCCCGGTGTCCTGGAATGTTCGTAGGGGGTGTCCTGAGGACGCTGTCCGTATTGTTCTCTGTCAAGTTGAATGTGTTCTAAGAACACCCGCGGTGTCCTGAAATGTTCGCAAATAAACAAAATGGGGGTGTTCTGAAGACGCTTCTAAGAACACTCGCGGTGTCCGGGGAGTGTTCGTAGGGGGTGTCCTGAGGACGCTGTCCGTATTGTTCTCTGTCAAGTTGAATGTGTCCTAAGAACACTCGTGGTGTCCTGAAATGTTCGCAAATAAACAAGATGGTGGTGTTCTAAAGAAGCTACTAAGAACACTCGCGGTGTCCGGGGAGTGTTCGTAGGGGGTGTCCTGAGGACGCTGTCCGTATTGTTCTCTGTCAAGTTGAATGTGTCCTAAGAACACTCGCGGTGTCCTGAAATGTTCGCAAATAAACAAGATGGTGGTGTTCTGAAGAAGCTTCTAAGAACACTCCCGGTGTCCTGGAATGTTCATAGGGGGTGTCCTGAGGACGCTGTCCGTATTGTTCTCTGTCAAGTTGAATGTGTATTAAGAACACCCGCGGTGTCCTGAAATGTTCGCAAATAAACAAGATGGTGGTGTTCTGAAGACGCTTCTAAGAACACTCGCGGTGTCCGGGGAGTGTTCGTAGGGGGTGTTCTGAGGATGCTGTCCGTATTGTTCTCTGTCAAGTTGAATGTGTTCTAAGAACACCCGCGGTGTCCTGAAATGTTCACAAATAAACAAAATGGGGGTGTTCTGAAGACGCTTCTAAGAACACTCCCGGTGTCCTGGAATGTTCGTAGGGGGTGTCCCGAGGACGCTGTCCGTATTGTTCTTTGTCAAGTTGAATGTGTTCTAAGAACACCCACGGTGTCCTGAAATGTTCGCAAATAAACAAAATGGGGGTGTTCTGAAGATGCTTCTAAGAACACTCGCGGTGTCCGGGGAGTGTTCGTAGAGGGTGTCCTGAGGACGCTGTCCATATTGTTCTTTGTCAAGTTGAATGTGTCCTAAGAACACTCGCGGTGTCCTGAAATGTTCGCAAATAAACAAGATGGTGGTGTTCTGAAGAAGCTTCTGAGAACACTCCCGGTGTCCTGGAATGTTCGTAGGGGGTGTCCTGAGGACGCTGTCCGTATTGTTCAATGTCAAGTTGTATGTGTCCTAAGAACACTCGCGGTGTCCTGAAATGTTTGCAAATAAACAAGATGGTGGTGTTCTGAAGACGCTTCTAAGAACACTCGCGGTGTCCGGGGAGTGTTCGTAGGGGGTGTCCTGAGGACGCTGTCCATATTGTTCTCTGTCAAGTTGAATGTGTTCTAAGAACACCCGCGGTGTCCTGAAATGTTCGCAAATAAACAAAATGAGCGTGTTCTGAAGACGCTTCTAAGAACACTCGCGGTGTCCGGGGAGTGTTCGTAGGGGGTGTCCTGAGGACGTTGTCCGTATTGTTCTCTGTCAAGTTGAATGTGTCCTAAGAACACTCGCGGTGTCCTGAAATGTTTGCAAATAAACAAGATGGTGGTGTTCTGAAGAAGCTTCTAAGAACACTCCCGGTGTCCTGAAATGTTCGTAGGGGGTGTCCTGAGGACGCTGTCCGTATTGTTCTCTGTCAAGTTGAATGTGTCCTAAGAACACTCGCGGTGTCCTGAAATGTTCGCAAATAAACAAGATGGTGGTGTTATGAAGACGCTTCTAAGAACACTCGCGGTGTCCGGGGAGTGTTCGTAGGGGGTGTCCTGAGGACGCTGTCCGTATTGTTCTCTGTCAAGTTGAATGTGTTCCAAGAACACCCGCGGTGTCCTGAAATGTTCGCAAATAAACAAAATGGGGGTGTTCTGAAGACGCTTCTAAGAACACTCCCTGTGTCCTGGAAAGTTTGTAGGGGGTGTCCTTAGGATGCTGTCCGTATTGTTCGTTGTTAAGTTGAAAGTGTTCTAAGAACTATCGCGTTGTTCTGAAATGTTCGTAGGGGGTGTCCTGAGGACGCTGTCCGTATTGTTCTCTGTCAAGTTGAATGTGTTCTAAGAACACCCGCGGTGTCCTGAAATGTTCGCAAATAAACAAAATGGGGGTGTTCTGAAGACGCTTCTAAGAACACTGCCGGTGTCCTGGAATGTTCGTAGGGGGTGTCCTGAGGACGCTGTCCGTATTGTTCTCTGTCAAGTTGAATGTGTTCTAAGAACACCCACGGTGTCCTGAAATGTTCGCAAATAAACAAAATGGGGGTGTTCTGAAGATGCTTCTAAGAACACTCGCGGTGTCCGGGGAGTGTTCGTAGGGGGTGTCCTGAGGACACTGTCCGTATTGTTCTCTGTCAAGTTGAATGTTTCCTAAGAACACTCGCGGTGTCCTGAAATGTTCGCAAATAAACAAGATGGTGGTGTTCTGAAGAAGCTTCTAAGAACACTCCCGTTGTCCTGGAATGTTCGTAGGGGGTGTCCTGAGGGCGCTGTCCGTATTGTTCTCTGTCAAGTTGAATGTGTCCTAAGAACACTCGCGGTGTCCTGAAATGTTCGCAAATAAACAAGATGGTGGTGTTCTGAAGACCCTTCTAAGAACACTCCCGCTGTCCTGGAATGTTCGTAGGGGATGTCCTGAGGACGCTGTCCGTATTGTTCTCTGTCAAGTTGAATGTGTTCTAAGAACACCCGCAGTGTCCTGAAATGTTCGCAAATAAACAAAATGTGCGTGTTCTGGAGACGCTTCTAAGAACACTCGCGGTGTCCGGGGAGTGTTCGTAGGGGGTATCCTGAGGACGCTGTCCGTATTGTTGATATGATATGATATGATATGGTATTTGTAACGCGCCTATACACAAGTGTTTCAAGGCGCGACGAGGCAGGGAGGGAGGGAAACAAGGGGAAGACGGACAAGCGATCCTACTAGGCCAGGTGTCATTCAGATCGCGCAAGTGCAGAGGTAAGGGGAAAAGGAGAAAGTGCAGGGGGAGGAGGTGGGGGGAAAAGTGCAGTACAAGGTAAGTGGCGTAGTGAAATAATAACGATAATAATAAATAAAAAGGGCCAACTAGTGGCAAGTGCGGGGTAAGTGCAGAGCAAGTGCTGAGCAGGGGGCTGTAGGGATACAGTGACAGTCCCACAGTGCAGGGGGAGCCAGGGGGGCAGTGCAAGTGGAGAGTGGCTGGGCCCTGGACCGAGGTCGCTGAGAGTGGCCCAGATGCAGGTTAAGTACAGAATTCAGTGGGGAGTTAAGCAGGTTTAGCAGGGGAGAGGGAGAGAGAAGGCAGAAGCGAAGAGGAAGGTTTTGAGGTGCTTCCGGAACCGGAGATGGTTCTCCTCAAGTTTCAGGGAGGCAGGCAGGCTGTTCCAGAGGGAGGCCCCTGCTGCGGAGAGAGATCTACCCCCAGCGCGTTGCTTCGAGAAGCGGCTGACCATGAGGGAGTTAGAGATGGATGAGCGAAGGGCTCGTGAAGGAAGATATTTAGGAAGAGAGAGTTGAAGGTATTTAGGCCCCAAGCCCCAGAAGGCCTTGTGGACAATGCAGAGGGTTTTGAACTTAATCCTCGCAGCCACTGGGAGCCAGTGAAGAGATTTCAGTCCTGGAGAGATACGGTCCCTGGGCTTGAGGCCAAGGACAAGTCTCGCAGTTCTGTTCTGGATAAGTTGCAGAGGGCGGAGAGTGGAGGCAGGGAGATTAAGATAGAGGCTGTTACAGTAGTCCAGCCTAGAGAGAACCAGGGCTCGGGAGACAGTGAGCTTCTGGGGGAAGGAGAGGAAGGGAAGAATACCTCTGAGGAGGTGCAGCTGGTAGTGTGATTTCTTAGAGACATCAGATATATGAGGAGAGAAGGAGAGTGTGGAGTCGAAGATGACCCCGAGGTTTTTAGCCTTGCATGTAGGGGCAGGAAGGGGGCCAAGGGAGGCCGGCCAGAGAGCTGCAGGGAAGGAGGGAGTGGGTGCGCCGATGAGTAGAATCTCAGTCTTACTGGCGTTAAGGCAGAGGTCATTGGCGGCACACCATTCCTGGATAGCAGACAGACAGTCAGAGATGAGGGAAGGAGAGGAGGAGGCCGAGGGTAGCCTGAAAATGAGCTGGGTATCGTCCGCATAGCACTGGAAGTGGGGGCAGAGGGCGGCGATGCGGTGGGCAAGGAGTGCCAGATACTGGTTGAAAAGCCAGGGAGAGAGGTTGGATCCCTGGGGGACACCACAGGTGGAGAAAAAGATGTCAGAGAGGAAGGAGCCCATTTGGACCTGGGAGGGTCGACCAGAGAGGAAAGAGGTCAGCCATGCCAGAGCCTGACCAGTGATACCCAGGTTATCACGGAGACGGTTGAGCAGGATGGCATGGTTGACAGTGTCAAAGGCAGAGGAGAGATCGAGCAGAATGAGAACACAGGGAGTGTTGGAATCGAGGTTTAGGAGCAGGTCCTCACGGATGTTCAGGAGAGCAGTTTCCGTGCTTCTGGCCGCTCTGAAGCCGGATTGATGGTCATGAAGATTACCCACAGATTCAGCATGGAGGTTAAGCTGGGAGATGGCCAGTTTCTCCAGGAGCTTGCCCAGGAAGGGAGTAATGGAGATTGGGCGATAGTTGGCCGGGCAGGAGGGGTCGGAAGAGGGTTTCTTGAGGAGGGGGTGCACAAGGGAGTGCTTGAGGGGGGATGGGAAGACTCCAGAGGCGAATGAGTGGTTGCAAAAGTCAGCCAGGGCAGGAGCCAGGGAGACGATGTGGTCCTTGATGGTTTTGGAGGAACAGGGGTGAACCTGTTTAGACGAGGCTTTCATAGATCGGACTTGTCTGGAAACCTCGTCAGCAGAAAAAGGTGGAAATGAAGAGAAGGAGGGCGGAGGGGCGGCTGCAAGAGAGCAAGAGGAAGAGCCAGGAAGAGAGGGAGGGAGGAGAGGGGAGGAGAGTGAGGACAGGATATCCTGAGTTTTTGAGATGAAGTGCGAGGCCAGTGCAGTGCAGAGGGCCTGTGAGGGGACAGGAGAGGTAGAGACTGCAGCAGGGTTGGCCAGCTCCTTGCAGATTTTAAAGAGTTCGGCCGAGTTGTTTGATGCCTCAGAGATGCGGGCTTGGATAAGGGCTCTCTTCTTAGTGAGAACGGAGAGCCGGTATTGCCTTTGGAGCAGGCGGCAGGCCAGTTTGTCAGAGGATGAACATGAAGCACGCCATTTCCTCTCTGCCACCCTGCACTTGCGTTTTAGGGTGACGAGATCCGAGTCGTACCAGGAATTACATTTGGCTTTGGGCTTCAGGCGGATTCTCATGACGGGGGCAAGGATGTCGAGAGTATCAGATATAGAGGAATAGAGCATGGAGAGGGCTGTGTCGGGGTGGGAGTCAGCCGAGGGGGGAGGAGGGGGCGAGAAGGTGGCAGCGAAAGCCTCAGCTGACACGCGCTTCATGGGTCGGATGACCGAGAAGGTGGGTGGCAGTGAAGAGGGTGGCTTAGCCTGTGGGGTAGGGAGGGAGAGGTGGGAGGATAGAAGAAAGTGATCACTCCAGGAGAGAGGAGTGGAGAGAGGGAGACGAGGGGAAGGTCAGAAGAGATCAGAGCATCAAGAGTGTGCCCTGCAGAGTGAGTAGGACCAGAAGGGAGAATAGAGAGTGAGAGAGAGTTGCAGAGTTCGCGAAAGAGACCAGTGGGGGGACAGGAGGCATCAAGGTGGATGTTGAAGTCGCCGAGAAAGAGGAGTTGGGTGGTTGAGGACAGGAGTGATGAGGAGAGATCAGCCCACTCAGAGAGGAAGGAGGAAATTTGACCAGGTGGCCGATAGATAGTAGCCACGGTAAGGGAATGGCTAGGAGAGAGAGAAAGTCGGCAGACAAGACATTCAAAAGAGGAGTAGGTCTGCGTAGGAGTGACAGTGGCAGGAATCCACTCAGGGAAGATAAGGGCAACACCACCCCCTGAACGGTTGGGCCTGGGCACGGAGAGGATCTTGTAGCCGTCAGGTAGGAGTGTGTCGAAGCTGGTGGCAGAGCTGGCAGTGAACCAAGTCTCAGTGAGACCGAGGACGTCGAGGTCCAGTTCCTCAAGAAGGCGACAGATGTCAGAGGAGTGCTTGATGGCAGAGCGAGAGTTTAGAGTGGCAATGTGAAGAAGGTTGCCACCCTTGAAGAACTTCCGGGGAGGGGTACAGATCAGAGGTACACCCTGCGGAGGTGTTAGAGAAGGAGTTGAAGAGGGAGCAAGGGAGGGGGCAGGGAGGGAGGGGGGAGGTAAGGTAGCTGAGGATAGAGGAGGGGGGACAGCGGGAGCGGAGAGGAAGTTGATGAGGCATGGGAAGCGTCTATCAAAGAGGTGAAGGTTGGCCTGAGGGCCTTGGACCAAGACGGTCCCGTTAGCATAGACATTAATGATGGCTTTAGAGGAGTGGAAAGGGGCCAAGAGGACATCCCAACGGGTGCCACCATTAATGGGAGAGGTGGAGAAAGGAGAGAGCACAGCGACCATGTGAAGGGTCCATAGGTCAGGTGAAGGCACGAAGAAGAGAATGTCAGTGAGAGTTTCCTTGGAGCAGGCGCTCGTGTAGGTGTCAGCGATAGGGAGGCCTGGGTTGGAGACCAGGATGTCCTTTTTAAACTTTTTCCTACCGGATTTAGTGAGGAGAGCAGGATAGTCAATGGAGAAGCAGTTAGAGTAGATAGGCGAGATGGAGAGCACCATGGAATAGGAGGGGAGGCGAACGACACGAGTATGCAGACAGGAAGTGAGTGGAGGGCACTAGTTTAACACAGTGAGGAGCAAACAGTAATGCGTAGGGGGTCAGGGCCACCTAAGTTTGAGATTCCTGCGAGAGGAGAGAAACACCCTAGTTTACCGGAAAATTAGAATAGGGGGGCGAGGCAACGTGCGGGTGAGGTGAGGAGGGATGGGCCGGAGAACAGGTGGAACTTGCGCTTGGCGTCCCCTGCGGACACCTGCAGACACACAGGGAGCCGCACTGTAGGAGTCGCCCTTGGCCTGGGGCCCTTAGCCGCAGGGGCTGCCGGGCAGAGGGCTGCCCAGGAAGGGGGAGGTTATAGGCAGAGGGAGAGGAGGGGAGGGGGTGTGGGCGGGCAGGGAGGCGGGGAGGGAGGGGAAAGACCAGGAAGTGGGAGGGGGGGGAGCAGGAGCAGGCCACACACGCGCTGGGAGCGCGAGAAAAATAAAACAACAACGTTTCTTTTCCTTTACAAAATATTGAATGCACAAACTCACGGAGGCCCAGGCAGGGCTTTCAAGGCCTGCTAATCCCCTCAGGCCACCGGCGACCGCTCTCCACGCTCAGCTGGAGAAAGAAGCGAGCGTGGGGAGCGGCCGTCGAGTAGGCCAGAGGGGAGGCAGGACCCAGCCAATCAGAGGGGGGTGAGGGCGGGCAGGGAGGCGGGGAGGGAGGGGAAAGACCAGGAAGTGGGAGGGGGGGGAGCAGGAGCAGGCCACACACGCGCTGGGAGCGCGAGAAAAATAAAACAACTCCTGTTCTCTGTTAAGTTGAATGTGTCCTAAGAACACTGCGGTGTCCTGAAATGTTCGCAAATAAACAAGATGGTGGTGTTCTGAAGACGCTTCTAAGAACACTTGCGGTGTCCGGGGAGTGTTCGTAGGGGGTGTCCTGAGGACGCTGTCCGTATTGTTCTCTGTCAAGTTGAATGTGTCCTAAGAACACTCGCGGTATCCTGAAATGTTCGCAAATAAACAAGATGGTGGTGTTCTGAAGAAGCTTTTAAGAACACTCCCGGTGTCCTGGAATCTTCGTAGGGGGTGTCCTGAGGACGCTGTCCGTATTGTTCTCTGTCAAGTTGAATGTGTCCTAAGAACACTCGCGGTGTCCTGAAATGTTCGCAAATAAACAAGATGGTGGTGTTCTGAAGACGCTTCTAAGAACACTCGCTGTGTCCGGGGAGTGTTCGTAGGGGGTGTCCTGAGGACGCTGTCTGTATTGTTCTCTGTCAAGTTGAATGTGTTCTAAGAACACCCGCGGTGTCCTGAAATGTTCGCAAATAAACAAAATGGGAGTGTTCTGAAGACGTTTTTGAGAACACTCCCGGTGCCCTGGAATGTTCGTAGGGGGTGTCCTTAGGACGCTGTCCGTATTGTTCGTTGTTAAGTTGAAAGTGTTCTAAGAACTATCGCGTTGTTCTGAAATGTTCGTAGGGGGTGTCCTGAGGACGCTGTCCGTATTGTTCTCTGTCAAGTTGAATGTGTTCTAAGAACACCCGCGGTGTCCTGAAATGTTCGCAAATAAACAAAATGGGGGTGTTCTGAAGACGTTTTTGAGAACACTCCCGGTATCCTGAAATGTTCGTAGGGGGTGTCCTGAGGACGCTGTCTGTATTGTTCTCTGTCAAGTTGAATGTGTTCTAAGAACACCCGCGGTGTCCTGAAATGTTTGCAAATAAACAAAATGGGGGTGTTCTGAAGACGCTTCTAAGAACACTCCCGGTGTCCTGGAATCTTCGTAGGGGGTGTCCTGAGGACGCTCTCCGTATTGTTCTCTGTCAAGTTGAATGTGTCCTAAGAACACTCGCGGTGTCCTGAAATGTTCGCAAATAAACAAGATGGTGGTGTTCTGAAGACGCTTCTAAGAACACTCGCGGTGTCCGGGGAGTGTTCGTAGGGGGTGTCCTGAGGACGCTGTCTGTATTGTTCTCTGTCAAGTTGAATGTGTTCTAAGAACACCCGCGGTGTCCTGAAATGTTCGCAAATAAACAAAATGGGAGTGTTCTGAAGACGTTTTTGAGAACACTCCCGGTGTCCTGGAATGTTCGTAGGGGGTGTCCTTAGGACGTTGTCCATATTGTTCGTTGTTAAGTTGAAAGTGTTCTAAGAACTATCGCGTTGTTCTGAAATGTTCGTAGGGGGTGTCCTGAGGACGCTGTCCGTATTGTTCTCTGTCAAGTTGAATGTGTTCTAAGAACACCCGCGGTGTCCTGAAATGTTCGCAAATAAACAAAATGGGGGTGTTCTGAAGACGTTTTTGAGAACACTCCCGGTATCCTGAAATGTTCGTAGGGGGTGTCCTGAGGACGCTGTCCGTATTGTTCTCTGTCAAGTTGAATGTGTTCTAAGAACACCCGCGGTGTCCTGAAATGTTTGCAAATAAACAAAATGGGGGTGTTCTGAAGACGCTTCTAAGAACACTCGTGGTGTCCGGGGAGTGTTCGTAGGGGGTGTCCTGAGGACGCTGTCCGTATTGTTCTCTGTCAAGTTGAATGTGTCCTAAGAACACTCGCGGTGTCCTGAAATGTTCGCAAATAAACAAGATGGTGGTGTTCTGAAGACGCTTCTAAGAACACTACCGGTGTCCTGGAATGTTCGTAGGGGGTGTCCTGAGGACGCTGTCCGTATTGTTCTCTGTCAAGTTAAATGTGTTCTAAGAATACCCGCGGTGTCCTGAAATGTTCGCAAATAAACAAAATGGGGGTGTTCTGAAGACGCTTCTAAGAACACTCGCGGTGTCCGGGGAGTGTTCTTAGGGGGTGTAATGAGGACGCTGTCCGTATTGTTCTCTGTCAAGTTGAATGTGTCCGAAGAACACTCGCGGTGTCCTGAAATGTTCGCAAATAAACAAGATGGTGGTGTTCTGAAGACGCTTCTAAGAACACTCCCGGTGTCCTGGAATGTTCGTAGGGGGTGTCCTGAGGACGCTGTCCGTATTGTTCTCTGTCAAGTTGAATGTGTCCGAAGAACACTCGCGGTGTCCTGAAATGTTCGCAAATAAACAAGATGGTGGTGTTCTGAAGACGCTTCTAAGAACACTCCCGGTGTCCTGGAATGTTCGTAGGGGGTGTCCTGAGGACGCTGTCCGTATTGTTCTCTGTCAAGTTGAATGTGTCCGAAGAACACTCGCGGTGTCCTGAAATGTTCGCAAATAAACAAGATGGTGGTGTTCTGAAGACGCTTCTAAGAACACTCCCGGTGTCCTGGAATGTTCGTAGGGGGTGTCCTGAGGACGCTGTCCGTATTGTTCTCTGTCAAGTTGAATGTGTCCTAAGAACACCCGCGGTGTCCTGAAATGTTCGCAAATAAACAAAATGGGGGTGTTCTGAAGACGTTTTTGAGAACACTCCCGGTATCCTGAAATGTTCGTAGGGGGTGTCCTGAGGACGCTGTCTGTATTGTTCTCTGTCAAGTTGAATGTGTTCTAAGAACACCCGCGGTGTCCTGAAATGTTTGCAAATAAACAAAATGGGGGTGTTCTGAAGACGCTTCTAAGAACACTCCCGGTGTCCTGGAATCTTCGTAGGGGGTGTCCTGAGGACGCTCTCCGTATTGTTCTCTGTCAAGTTGAATGTGTCCTAAGAACACTCGCGGTGTCCTGAAATGTTCGCAAATAAACAAGATGGTGGTGTTCTGAAGACGCTTCTAAGAACACTCGCGGTGTCCGGGGAGTGTTCGTAGGGGGTGTCCTGAGGACGCTGTCTGTATTGTTCTCTGTCAAGTTGAATGTGTTCTAAGAACACCCGCGGTGTCCTGAAATGTTCGCAAATAAACAAAATGGGAGTGTTCTGAAGACGTTTTTGAGAACACTCCCGGTGTCCTGGAATGTTCGTAGGGGGTGTCCTTAGGACGTTGTCCATATTGTTCGTTGTTAAGTTGAAAGTGTTCTAAGAACTATCGCGTTGTTCTGAAATGTTCGTAGGGGGTGTCCTGAGGACGCTGTCCGTATTGTTCTCTGTCAAGTTGAATGTGTTCTAAGAACACCCGCGGTGTCCTGAAATGTTCGCAAATAAACAAAATGGGGGTGTTCTGAAGACGTTTTTGAGAACACTCCCGGTATCCTGAAATGTTCGTAGGGGGTGTCCTGAGGACGCTGTCCGTATTGTTCTCTGTCAAGTTGAATGTGTTCTAAGAACACCCGCGGTGTCCTGAAATGTTTGCAAATAAACAAAATGGGGGTGTTCTGAAGACGCTTCTAAGAACACTCGTGGTGTCCGGGGAGTGTTCGTAGGGGGTGTCCTGAGGACGCTGTCCGTATTGTTCTCTGTCAAGTTGAATGTGTCCTAAGAACACTCGCGGTGTCCTGAAATGTTCGCAAATAAACAAGATGGTGGTGTTCTGAAGACGCTTCTAAGAACACTACCGGTGTCCTGGAATGTTCGTAGGGGGTGTCCTGAGGACGCTGTCCGTATTGTTCTCTGTCAAGTTAAATGTGTTCTAAGAATACCCGCGGTGTCCTGAAATGTTCGCAAATAAACAAAATGGGGGTGTTCTGAAGACGCTTCTAAGAACACTCGCGGTGTCCGGGGAGTGTTCTTAGGGGGTGTAATGAGGACGCTGTCCGTATTGTTCTCTGTCAAGTTGAATGTGTCCGAAGAACACTCGCGGTGTCCTGAAATGTTCGCAAATAAACAAGATGGTGGTGTTCTGAAGACGCTTCTAAGAACACTCCCGGTGTCCTGGAATGTTCGTAGGGGGTGTCCTGAGGACGCTGTCCGTATTGTTCTCTGTCAAGTTGAATGTGTCCGAAGAACACTCGCGGTGTCCTGAAATGTTCGCAAATAAACAAGATGGTGGTGTTCTGAAGACGCTTCTAAGAACACTCCCGGTGTCCTGGAATGTTCGTAGGGGGTGTCCTGAGGACGCTGTCCGTATTGTTCTCTGTCAAGTTGAATGTGTCCTAAGAACACTCGTGGTGTCCTGAAATGTTCGCAAATAAACAAGATGGTGGTGTTCTAAAGACGCTACTAAGAACACTCGCGGTGTCCGGGGAGTGTTCGTAGGGGGTGTCCTGAGGACGCTGTCCGTATTGTTCTCTGTCAAGTTGAATGTGTCCTAAGATCCTAAGAACACTCGCGGTGTCCTGAAATGTTCGCAAATAAACAAGATGGTGGTGTTCTGAAGAAGCTTCTAAGAACACTCCCGGTGTCCTGGAATGTTCATAGGGGGTGTCCTGAGGACGCTGTCCGTATTGTTCTCTGTCAAGTTGAATGTGTATTAAGAACACCCGCGGTGTCCTGAAATGTTCGCAAATAAACAAGATGGTGGTGTTCTGAAGACGCTTCTAAGAACACTCGCGGTGTCCGGGGAGTGTTCGTAGGGGGTGTCCTGAGGATGCTGTCCGTATTGTTCTCTGTCAAGTTGAATGTGTTCTAAGAACACCCGCGGTGTCCTGAAATGTTCGCAAATAAACAAAATGGGGGTGTTCTGAAGACGCTTCTAAGAACACTCCCGGTGTCCTGGAATGTTCGTAGGGGGTGTCCCGAGGACGCTGTCCGTATTGTTCTTTGTCAAGTTGAATGTGTTCTAAGAACACCCACGGTGTCCTGAAATGTTCGCAAATAAACAAAATGGGGGTGTTCTGAAGACGCTTCTAAGAACACTCGCGGTGTCCGGGGAGTGTTCGTAGGGGGTGTCCTGAGGACGCTGTCCGTATTGTTCTCTGTCAAGTTGAATGTGTTCTAAGAACACCCGCGGTGTCCTGAAATGTTCGCAAATAAACAAAATGAGCGTGTTCTGAAGACGCTTCTAAGAACACTCGCGGTGTCCGGGGAGTGTTCGTAGGGGGTGTCCTGAGGACGTTGTCCGTATTGTTCTCTGTCAAGTTGAATGTGTCCTAAGAACACTCGCGGTGTCCTGAAATGTTTGCAAATAAACAAGATGGTGGTGTTCTGAAGAAGCTTCTAAGAACACTCCCGGTGTCCTGAAATGTTCGTAGGGGGTGTCCTGAGGACGCTGTCCGTATTGTTCTCTGTCAAGTTGAATGTGTCCTAAGAACACTCGCGGTGTCCTGAAATGTTCGCAAATAAACAAGATGGTGGTGTTATGAAGACGCTTCTAAGAACACTCGCGGTGTCCGGGGAGTGTTCGTAGGGGGTGTCCTCAGGACGCTGTCCGTATTGTTCTCTGTCAAGTTGAATGTGTTCCAAGAACACCCGCGGTGTCCTGAAATGTTCGCAAATAAACAAAATGGGGGTGTTCTGAAGACGCTTCTAAGAACACTCCCTGTGTCCTGGAATGTTTGTAGCGGGTGTCCTGAGGACGCTGTCCGTATTGTTTTCTGTCAAGTTGAATGTGTTCTAAGAACACCCGTGGTGTCCTGAAATGTTCGCAAATAAACAAAATGGCGGTGTTCTGAAGACGTTTTTGAGAACACTCGCGGTGTCCTGGAATGTTCGTAGGGGGTGTCCTTAGGATGCTGTCCGTATTGTTCGTTGTTAAGTTGAAAGTGTTCTAAGAACTATCGCGTTGTTCTGAAATGTTCGTAGGGGGTGTCCTGAGGACGCTGTCCGTATTGTTCTCTGTCAAGTTGAATGTGTTCTAAGAACACCCGCGGTGTCCTGAAATGTTCGCAAATAAACAAAATGGGGGTGTTCTGAAGACGCTTCTAAGAACACTGCCGGTGTCCTGGAATGTTCGTAGGGGGTGTCCTGAGGACGCTGTCCGTATTGTTCTCTGTCAAGTTGAATGTGTTCTAAGAACACCCACGGTGTCCTGAAATGTTCGCAAATAAACAAAATGGGGGTGTTCTGAAGATGCTTCTAAGAACACTCGCGGTGTCCGGGGAGTGTTCGTAGGGGGTGTCCTGAGGACACTGTCCGTATTGTTCTCTGTCAAGTTGAATGTTTCCTAAGAACACTCGCGGTGTCCTGAAATGTTCGCAAATAAACAAGATGGTGGTGTTCTGAAGAAGCTTCTAAGAACACTCCCGGTGTCCTGGAATGTTCGTAGGGGGTGTCCTGAGGACGCTGTCTGTATTGTTCTCTGTCAAGTTGAATGTGTCCTAAGAACACTCCCGCTGTCCTGGAATGTTCGTAGGGGATGTCCTGAGGACGCTGTCCGTATTGTTCTCTGTCAAGTTGAATGTGTTCTAAGAACACCCGCAGTGTCCTGAAATGTTCGCAAATAAACAAAATGTGGGTGTTCTGGAGACGCTTCTAAGAACACTCGCGGTGTCCGGGGAGTGTTCGTAGGGGGTATCCTGAGGACGCTGTCCGTATTGTTCTCTGTTAAGTTGAATGTGTCCTAAGAACACTGCGGTGTCCTGAAATGTTCGCAAATAAACAAGATGGTGGTGTTCTGAAGAAGCTTCTAAGAACACTCCCGGTGTCCTGGAATGTTCGTAGGGGGTGTCCTGAGGACGCTGTCCATATTGTTCTCTGTCAAGTTGAATGTGTCCTAAGAACACTGCAGTGTCCTGAAATGTTCGCAAATAAACAAGATGGTGGTGTTCTGAAGAAGCTTCTAAGAACACTCCCGGTGTCCTGGAATGTTCGTAGGGGGTGTCCTGAGGACGCTGTCCATATTGTTCTCTGTCAAGTTGAATGTGTCCTAAGAACACTCGCGGTGTCCTGAAATGTTCGCAAATAAACAAAATGGGGGTGTTCTGAAGACGCTTCTAAGAACACTCGCGGTGTCCGGGGAGTGTTCGTAGGGGGTATCCTGAGGACGCTGTCCGTATTGTTCTCTGTCAAGTTGAATGTGTCCTAAGAACACTCGCGGTGTCCTGAAATGTTCGCAAATAAACAAGATGGTGGTGTTCTGAAGACGCTTCTAAGAACACTTGCGGTGTCCGGGGAGTGTTCGTAGGGGGTGTCCTGAGGACGCTGTCCGTATTGTTCTCTGTCAAGTTGAATGTGTCCTAAGAACACTCGCGGTATCCTGAAATGTTCGCAAATAAACAAGATGGTGGTGTTCTGAAGAAGCTTCTAAGAACACTCCCGGTGTCCTGGAATCTTCGTAGGGGGTGTCCTGAGGACGCTCTCCGTATTGTTCTCTGTCAAGTTGAATGTGTCCTAAGAACACTCGCGGTGTCCTGAAATGTTCGCAAATAAACAAGATGGTGGTGTTCTGAAGACGCTTCTAAGAACACTCGCGGTGTCCGGGGAGTGTTCGTAGGGGGTGTCCTGAGGACGCTGTCTGTATTGTTCTCTGTCAAGTTGAATGTGTTCTAAGAACACCCGCGGTGTCCTGAAATGTTCGCAAATAAACAAAATGGGAGTGTTCTGAAGACGTTTTTGAGAACACTCCCGGTGTCCTGGAATGTTCGTAGGGGGTGTCCTTAGGACGTTGTCCATATTGTTCGTTGTTAAGTTGAAAGTGTTCTAAGAACTATCGCGTTGTTCTGAAATGTTCGTAGGGGGTGTCCTGAGGACGCTGTCCGTATTGTTCTCTGTCAAGTTGAATGTGTTCTAAGAACACCCGCGGTGTCCTGAAATGTTCGCAAATAAACAAAATGGGGGTGTTCTGAAGACGTTTTTGAGAACACTCCCGGTATCCTGAAATGTTCGTAGGGGGTGTCCTGAGGACGCTGTCCGTATTGTTCTCTGTCAAGTTGAATGTGTTCTAAGAACACCCGCGGTGTCCTGAAATGTTTGCAAATAAACAAAATGGGGGTGTTCTGAAGACGCTTCTAAGAACACTCGTGGTGTCCGGGGAGTGTTCGTAGGGGGTGTCCTGAGGACGCTGTCCGTATTGTTCTCTGTCAAGTTGAATGTGTCCTAAGAACACTCGCGGTGTTCTGAAATGTTCGCAAATAAACAAGATGGTGGTGTTCTGAAGACGCTTCTAAGAACACTCCCGCTGTCCTGGAATGTTCGTAGGGGGTGTCCTGAGGACGCTGTCCGTATTGTTCTCTGTCAAGTTGAATGTGTCCTAAGAACACTCGCGGTGTCCTGAAATGTTCGCAAATAAACAAGATGGTGGTGTTCTGAAGACGCTTCTAAGAACACTTGCGGTGTCCGGGGAGTGTTCGTAGGGGGTGTCCTGAGGACGCTGTCCGTATTGTTCTCTGTCAAGTTGAATGTGTCCTAAGAACACTCGCGGTATCCTGAAATGTTCGCAAATAAACAAGATGGTGGTGTTCTGAAGAAGCTTCTAAGAACACTCCCGGTGTCCTGGAATCTTCGTAGGGGGTGTCCTGAGGACGCTCTCCGTATTGTTCTCTGTCAAGTTGAATGTGTCCTAAGAACACTCGCGGTGTCCTGAAATGTTCGCAAATAAACAAGATGGTGGTGTTCTGAAGACGCTTCTAAGAACACTCGCGGTGTCCGGGGAGTGTTCGTAGGGGGTGTCCTGAGGACGCTGTCTGTATTGTTCTCTGTCAAGTTGAATGTGTTCTAAGAACACCCGCGGTGTCCTGAAATGTTCGCAAATAAACAAAATGGGAGTGTTCTGAAGACGTTTTTGAGAACACTCCCGGTGTCCTGGAATGTTCGTAGGGGGTGTCCTTAGGACGTTGTCCATATTGTTCGTTGTTAAGTTGAAAGTGTTCTAAGAACTATCGCGTTGTTCTGAAATGTTCGTAGGGGGTGTCCTGAGGACGCTGTCCGTATTGTTCTCTGTCAAGTTGAATGTGTTCTAAGAACACCCGCGGTGTCCTGAAATGTTCGCAAATAAACAAAATGGGGGTGTTCTGAAGACGTTTTTGAGAACACTCCCGGTATCCTGAAATGTTCGTAGGGGGTGTCCTGAGGACGCTGTCCGTATTGTTCTCTGTCAAGTTGAATGTGTTCTAAGAACACCCGCGGTGTCCTGAAATGTTTGCAAATAAACAAAATGGGGGTGTTCTGAAGACGCTTCTAAGAACACTCGTGGTGTCCGGGGAGTGTTCGTAGGGGGTGTCCTGAGGACGCTGTCCGTATTGTTCTCTGTCAAGTTGAATGTGTCCTAAGAACACTCGCGGTGTCCTGAAATGTTCGCAAATAAACAAGATGGTGGTGTTCTGAAGACGCTTCTAAGAACACTACCGGTGTCCTGGAATGTTCGTAGGGGGTGTCCTGAGGACGCTGTCCGTATTGTTCTCTGTCAAGTTAAATGTGTTCTAAGAATACCCGCGGTGTCCTGAAATGTTCGCAAATAAACAAAATGGGGGTGTTCTGAAGACGCTTCTAAGAACACTCGCGGTGTCCGGGGAGTGTTCTTAGGGGGTGTAATGAGGACGCTGTCCGTATTGTTCTCTGTCAAGTTGAATGTGTCCGAAGAACACTCGCGGTGTCCTGAAATGTTCGCAAATAAACAAGATGGTGGTGTTCTGAAGACGCTTCTAAGAACACTCCCGGTGTCCTGGAATGTTCGTAGGGGGTGTCCTGAGGACGCTGTCCGTATTGTTCTCTGTCAAGTTGAATGTGTTCTAAGAACACCCGCGGTGTCCTGAAATGTTCGCAAATAAACAAAATGGGGGTGTTCTGAAGACGCTTCTAAGAACACTCGCGGTGTCCGGGGAGTGTTCGTAGGGGGTGTCCTGAGGACGCTGTCCGTATTGTTCTCTGTCAAGTTGAATGTGTCCTAAGAACACTCGTGGTGTCCTGAAATGTTCGCAAATAAACAAGATGGTGGTGTTCTAAAGAAGCTACTAAGAACACTCGCGGTGTCCGGGGAGTGTTCGTAGGGGGTGTCCTGAGGACGCTGTCCGTATTGTTCTCTGTCAAGTTGAATGTGTCCTAAGAACACTCGCGGTGTCCTGAAATGTTCGCAAATAAACAAGATGGTGGTGTTCTGAAGAAGCTTCTAAGAACACTCCCGGTGTCCTGGAATGTTCATAGGGGGTGTCCTGAGGACGCTGTCCGTATTGTTCTCTGTCAAGTTGAATGTGTATTAAGAACACCCGCGGTGTCCTGAAATGTTCGCAAATAAACAAGATGGTGGTGTTCTGAAGACGCTTCTAAGAACACTCGCGGTGTCCGGGGAGTGTTCGTAGGGGGTGTTCTGAGGATGCTGTCCGTATTGTTCTCTGTCAAGTTGAATGTGTTCTAAGAACACCCGCGGTGTCCTGAAATGTTCACAAATAAACAAAATGGGGGTGTTCTGAAGACGCTTCTAAGAACACTCCCGGTGTCCTGGAATGTTCGTAGGGGGTGTCCCGAGGACGCTGTCCGTATTGTTCTCTGTCAAGTTGAATGTGTTCTAAGAACACCCGCGGTGTCCTGAAATGTTCGCAAATAAACAAAATGGGGGTGTTCTGAAGATGCTTCTAAGAACACTCGCGGTGTCCGGGGAGTGTTCGTAGAGGGTGTCCTGAGGACGCTGTCCATATTGTTCTTTGTCAAGTTGAATGTGTCCTAAGAACACTCGCGGTGTCCTGAAATGTTCGCAAATAAACAAGATGGTGGTGTTCTGAAGAAGCTTCTGAGAACACTCCCGGTGTCCTGGAATGTTCGTAGGGGGTGTCCTGAGGACGCTGTCCGTATTGTTCAATGTCAAGTTGTATGTGTCCTAAGAACACTCGCGGTGTCCTGAAATGTTTGCAAATAAACAAGATGGTGGTGTTCTGAAGACGCTTCTAAGAACACTCGCGGTGTCCGGGGAGTGTTCGTAGGGGGTGTCCTGAGGACGCTGTCCGTATTGTTCTCTGTCAAGTTGAATGTGTTCTAAGAACACCCGCGGTGTCCTGAAATGTTCGCAAATAAACAAAATGAGCGTGTTCTGAAGACGCTTCTAAGAACACTCGCGGTGTCCGGGGAGTGTTCGTAGGGGGTGTCCTGAGGACGTTGTCCGTATTGTTCTCTGTCAAGTTGAATGTGTCCTAAGAACACTCGCGGTGTCCTGAAATGTTTGCAAATAAACAAGATGGTGGTGTTCTGAAGAAGCTTCTAAGAACACTCCCGGTGTCCTGAAATGTTCGTAGGGGGTGTCCTGAGGACGCTGTCCGTATTGTTCTCTGTCAAGTTGAATGTGTCCTAAGAACACTCGCGGTGTCCTGAAATGTTCGCAAATAAACAAGATGGTGGTGTTATGAAGACGCTTCTAAGAACACTCGCGGTGTCCGGGGAGTGTTCGTAGGGGGTGTCCTGAGGACGCTGTCCGTATTGTTCTCTGTCAAGTTGAATGTGTTCCAAGAACACCCGCGGTGTCCTGAAATGTTCGCAAATAAACAAAATGGGGGTGTTCTGAAGACGCTTCTAAGAACACTCCCTGTGTCCTGGAAAGTTTGTAGGGGGTGTCCTTAGGATGCTGTCCGTATTGTTCGTTGTTAAGTTGAAAGTGTTCTAAGAACTATCGCGTTGTTCTGAAATGTTCGTAGGGGGTGTCCTGAGGACGCTGTCCGTATTGTTCTCTGTCAAGTTGAATGTGTTCTAAGAACACCCGCGGTGTCCTGAAATGTTCGCAAATAAACAAAATGGGGGTGTTCTGAAGACGCTTCTAAGAACACTGCCGGTGTCCTGGAATGTTCGTAGGGGGTGTCCTGAGGACGCTGTCCGTATTGTTCTCTGTCAAGTTGAATGTGTTCTAAGAACACCCACGGTGTCCTGAAATGTTCGCAAATAAACAAAATGGGGGTGTTCTGAAGATGCTTCTAAGAACACTCGCGGTGTCCGGGGAGTGTTCGTAGGGGGTGTCCTGAGGACACTGTCCGTATTGTTCTCTGTCAAGTTGAATGTTTCCTAAGAACACTCGCGGTGTCCTGAAATGTTCGCAAATAAACAAGATGGTGGTGTTCTGAAGAAGCTTCTAAGAACACTCCCGTTGTCCTGGAATGTTCGTAGGGGGTGTCCTGAGGGCGCTGTCCGTATTGTTCTCTGTCAAGTTGAATGTGTCCTAAGAACACTCGCGGTGACCTGAAATGTTCGCAAATAAACAAGATGGTGGTGTTCTGAAGACCCTTCTAAGAACACTCCCGCTGTCCTGGAATGTTCGTAGGGGATGTCCTGAGGACGCTGTCCGTATTGTTCTCTGTCAAGTTGAATGTGTTCTAAGAACACCCGCAGTGTCCTGAAATGTTCGCAAATAAACAAAATGTGCGTGTTCTGGAGACGCTTCTAAGAACACTCGCGGTGTCCGGGGAGTGTTCGTAGGGGGTATCCTGAGGACGCTGTCCGTATTGTTCTCTGTTAAGTTGAATGTGTCCTAAGAACACTGCGGTGTCCTGAAATGTTCGCAAATAAACAAGATGGTGGTGTTCTGAAGACGCTTCTAAGAACACTTGCGGTGTCCGGGGAGTGTTCGTAGGGGGTGTCCTGAGGACGCTGTCCGTATTGTTCTCTGTCAAGTTGAATGTGTCCTAAGAACACTCGCGGTATCCTGAAATGTTCGCAAATAAACAAGATGGTGGTGTTCTGAAGAAGCTTTTAAGAACACTCCCGGTGTCCTGGAATCTTCGTAGGGGGTGTCCTGAGGACGCTGTCCGTATTGTTCTCTGTCAAGTTGAATGTGTCCTAAGAACACTCGCGGTGTCCTGAAATGTTCGCAAATAAACAAGATGGTGGTGTTCTGAAGACGCTTCTAAGAACACTCGCTGTGTCCGGGGAGTGTTCGTAGGGGGTGTCCTGAGGACGCTGTCTGTATTGTTCTCTGTCAAGTTGAATGTGTTCTAAGAACACCCGTGGTGTCCTGAAATGTTCGCAAATAAACAAAATGGGAGTGTTCTGAAGACGTTTTTGAGAACACTCCCGGTGCCCTGGAATGTTCGTAGGGGGTGTCCTTAGGACGCTGTCCGTATTGTTCGTTGTTAAGTTGAAAGTGTTCTAAGAACTATCGCGTTGTTCTGAAATGTTCGTAGGGGGTGTCCTGAGGACGCTGTCCGTATTGTTCTCTGTCAAGTTGAATGTGTTCTAAGAACACCCGCGGTGTCCTGAAATGTTCGCAAATAAACAAAATGGGGGTGTTCTGAAGACGTTTTTGAGAACACTCCCGGTATCCTGAAATGTTCGTAGGGGGTGTCCTGAGGACGCTGTCTGTATTGTTCTCTGTCAAGTTGAATGTGTTCTAAGAACACCCGCGGTGTCCTGAAATGTTTGCAAATAAACAAAATGGGGGTGTTCTGAAGACGCTTCTAAGAACACTCCCGGTGTCCTGGAATCTTCGTAGGGGGTGTCCTGAGGACGCTCTCCGTATTGTTCTCTGTCAAGTTGAATGTGTCCTAAGAACACTCGCGGTGTCCTGAAATGTTCGCAAATAAACAAGATGGTGGTGTTCTGAAGACGCTTCTAAGAACACTCGCGGTGTCCGGGGAGTGTTCGTAGGGGGTGTCCTGAGGACGCTGTCTGTATTGTTCTCTGTCAAGTTGAATGTGTTCTAAGAACACCCGCGGTGTCCTGAAATGTTCGCAAATAAACAAAATGGGAGTGTTCTGAAGACGTTTTTGAGAACACTCCCGGTGTCCTGGAATGTTCGTAGGGGGTGTCCTTAGGACGTTGTCCATATTGTTCGTTGTTAAGTTGAAAGTGTTCTAAGAACTATCGCGTTGTTCTGAAATGTTCGTAGGGGGTGTCCTGAGGACGCTGTCCGTATTGTTCTCTGTCAAGTTGAATGTGTTCTAAGAACACCCGCGGTGTCCTGAAATGTTCGCAAATAAACAAAATGGGGGTGTTCTGAAGACGTTTTTGAGAACACTCCCGGTATCCTGAAATGTTCGTAGGGGGTGTCCTGAGGACGCTGTCCGTATTGTTCTCTGTCAAGTTGAATGTGTTCTAAGAACACCCGCGGTGTCCTGAAATGTTTGCAAATAAACAAAATGGGGGTGTTCTGAAGACGCTTCTAAGAACACTCGTGGTGTCCGGGGAGTGTTCGTAGGGGGTGTCCTGAGGACGCTGTCCGTATTGTTCTCTGTCAAGTTGAATGTGTCCTAAGAACACTCGCGGTGTCCTGAAATGTTCGCAAATAAACAAGATGGTGGTGTTCTGAAGACGCTTCTAAGAACACTACCGGTGTCCTGGAATGTTCGTAGGGGGTGTCCTGAGGACGCTGTCCGTATTGTTCTCTGTCAAGTTAAATGTGTTCTAAGAATACCCGCGGTGTCCTGAAATGTTCGCAAATAAACAAAATGGGGGTGTTCTGAAGACGCTTCTAAGAACACTCGCGGTGTCCGGGGAGTGTTCTTAGGGGGTGTAATGAGGACGCTGTCCGTATTGTTCTCTGTCAAGTTGAATGTGTCCGAAGAACACTCGCGGTGTCCTGAAATGTTCGCAAATAAACAAGATGGTGGTGTTCTGAAGACGCTTCTAAGAACACTCCCGGTGTCCTGGAATGTTCGTAGGGGGTGTCCTGAGGACGCTGTCCGTATTGTTCTCTGTCAAGTTGAATGTGTTCTAAGAACACCCGCGGTGTCCTGAAATGTTCGCAAATAAACAAAATGGGGGTGTTCTGAAGACGCTTCTAAGAACACTCGCGGTGTCCGGGGAGTGTTCGTAGGGGGTGTCCTGAGGACGCTGTCCGTATTGTTCTCTGTCAAGTTGAATGTGTCCTAAGAACACTCGTGGTGTCCTGAAATGTTCGCAAATAAACAAGATGGTGGTGTTCTAAAGAAGCTACTAAGAACACTCGCGGTGTCCGGGGAGTGTTCGTAGGGGGTGTCCTGAGGACGCTGTCCGTATTGTTCTCTGTCAAGTTGAATGTGTCCTAAGAACACTCGCGGTGTCCTGAAATGTTCGCAAATAAACAAGATGGTGGTGTTCTGAAGAAGCTTCTAAGAACACTCCCGGTGTCCTGGAATGTTCATAGGGGGTGTCCTGAGGACGCTGTCCGTATTGTTCTCTGTCAAGTTGAATGTGTATTAAGAACACCCGCGGTGTCCTGAAATGTTCGCAAATAAACAAGATGGTGGTGTTCTGAAGACGCTTCTAAGAACACTCGCGGTGTCCGGGGAGTGTTCGTAGGGGGTGTTCTGAGGATGCTGTCCGTATTGTTCTCTGTCAAGTTGAATGTGTTCTAAGAACACCCGCGGTGTCCTGAAATGTTCACAAATAAACAAAATGGGGGTGTTCTGAAGACGCTTCTAAGAACACTCCCGGTGTCCTGGAATGTTCGTAGGGGGTGTCCCGAGGACGCTGTCCGTATTGTTCTTTGTCAAGTTGAATGTGTTCTAAGAACACCCACGGTGTCCTGAAATGTTCGCAAATAAACAAAATGGGGGTGTTCTGAAGATGCTTCTAAGAACACTCGCGGTGTCCGGGGAGTGTTCGTAGAGGGTGTCCTGAGGACGCTGTCCATATTGTTCTTTGTCAAGTTGAATGTGTCCTAAGAACACTCGCGGTGTCCTGAAATGTTCGCAAATAAACAAGATGGTGGTGTTCTGAAGAAGCTTCTGAGAACACTCCCGGTGTCCTGGAATGTTCGTAGGGGGTGTCCTGAGGACGCTGTCCGTATTGTTCAATGTCAAGTTGTATGTGTCCTAAGAACACTCGCGGTGTCCTGAAATGTTTGCAAATAAACAAGATGGTGGTGTTCTGAAGACGCTTCTAAGAACACTCGCGGTGTCCGGGGAGTGTTCGTAGGGGGTGTCCTGAGGACGCTGTCCGTATTGTTCTCTGTCAAGTTGAATGTGTTCTAAGAACACCCGCGGTGTCCTGAAATGTTCGCAAATAAACAAAATGAGCGTGTTCTGAAGACGCTTCTAAGAACACTCGCGGTGTCCGGGGAGTGTTCGTAGGGGGTGTCCTGAGGACGTTGTCCGTATTGTTCTCTGTCAAGTTGAATGTGTCCTAAGAACACTCGCGGTGTCCTGAAATGTTTGCAAATAAACAAGATGGTGGTGTTCTGAAGAAGCTTCTAAGAACACTCCCGGTGTCCTGAAATGTTCGTAGGGGGTGTCCTGAGGACGCTGTCCGTATTGTTCTCTGTCAAGTTGAATGTGTCCTAAGAACACTCGCGGTGTCCTGAAATGTTCGCAAATAAACAAGATGGTGGTGTTATGAAGACGCTTCTAAGAACACTCGCGGTGTCCGGGGAGTGTTCGTAGGGGGTGTCCTGAGGACGCTGTCCGTATTGTTCTCTGTCAAGTTGAATGTGTTCCAAGAACACCCGCGGTGTCCTGAAATGTTCGCAAATAAACAAAATGGGGGTGTTCTGAAGACGCTTCTAAGAACACTCCCTGTGTCCTGGAAAGTTTGTAGGGGGTGTCCTTAGGATGCTGTCCGTATTGTTCGTTGTTAAGTTGAAAGTGTTCTAAGAACTATCGCGTTGTTCTGAAATGTTCGTAGGGGGTGTCCTGAGGACGCTGTCCGTATTGTTCTCTGTCAAGTTGAATGTGTTCTAAGAACACCCGCGGTGTCCTGAAATGTTCGCAAATAAACAAAATGGGGGTGTTCTGAAGACGCTTCTAAGAACACTGCCGGTGTCCTGGAATGTTCGTAGGGGGTGTCCTGAGGACGCTGTCCGTATTGTTCTCTGTCAAGTTGAATGTGTTCTAAGAACACCCACGGTGTCCTGAAATGTTCGCAAATAAACAAAATGGGGGTGTTCTGAAGATGCTTCTAAGAACACTCGCGGTGTCCGGGGAGTGTTCGTAGGGGGTGTCCTGAGGACACTGTCCGTATTGTTCTCTGTCAAGTTGAATGTTTCCTAAGAACACTCGCGGTGTCCTGAAATGTTCGCAAATAAACAAGATGGTGGTGTTCTGAAGAAGCTTCTAAGAACACTCCCGTTGTCCTGGAATGTTCGTAGGGGGTGTCCTGAGGGCGCTGTCCGTATTGTTCTCTGTCAAGTTGAATGTGTCCTAAGAACACTCGCGGTGTCCTGAAATGTTCGCAAATAAACAAGATGGTGGTGTTCTGAAGACCCTTCTAAGAACACTCCCGCTGTCCTGGAATGTTCGTAGGGGATGTCCTGAGGACGCTGTCCGTATTGTTCTCTGTCAAGTTGAATGTGTTCTAAGAACACCCGCAGTGTCCTGAAATGTTCGCAAATAAACAAAATGTGCGTGTTCTGGAGACGCTTCTAAGAACACTCGCCGTGTCCGGGGAGTGTTCGTAGGGGGTATCCTGAGGACGCTGTCCGTATTGTTCTCTGTTAAGTTGAATGTGTCCTAAGAACACTGCGGTGTCCTGAAATGTTCGCAAATAAACAAGATGGTGGTGTTCTGAAGACGCTTCTAAGAACACTTGCGGTGTCCGGGGAGTGTTCGTAGGGGGTGTCCTGAGGACGCTGTCCGTATTGTTCTCTGTCAAGTTGAATGTGTCCTAAGAACACTCGCGGTATTCTGAAATGTTCGCAAATAAACAAGATGGTGGTGTTCTGAAGAAGCTTTTAAGAACACTCCCGGTGTCCTGGAATCTTCGTAGGGGGTGTCCTGAGGACGCTGTCTGTATTGTTCTCTGTCAAGTTGAATGTGTCCTAAGAACACTCGCGGTGTCCTGAAATGTTCGCAAATAAACAAGATGGTGGTGTTCTGAAGACGCTTCTAAGAACACTCGCTGTGTCCGGGGAGTGTTCGTAGGGGGTGTCCTGAGGACGCTGTCTGTATTGTTCTCTGTCAAGTTGAATGTGTTCTAAGAACACCCGCGGTGTCCTGAAATGTTCGCAAATAAACAAAATGGGAGTGTTCTGAAGACGTTTTTGAGAACACTCCCGGTGCCCTGGAATGTTCGTAGGGGGTGTCCTTAGGACGCTGTCCGTATTGTTCGTTGTTAAGTTGAAAGTGTTCTAAGAACTATCGCGTTGTTCTGAAATGTTCGTAGGGGGTGTCCTGAGGACGCTGTCCGTATTGTTCTCTGTCAAGTTGAATGTGTTCTAAGAACACCCGCGGTGTCCTGAAATGTTCGCAAATAAACAAAATGGGGGTGTTCTGAAGACGTTTTTGAGAACACTCCCGGTATCCTGAAATGTTCGTAGGGGGTGTCCTGAGGACGCTGTCTGTATTGTTCTCTGTCAAGTTGAATGTGTTCTAAGAACACCCGCGGTGTCCTGAAATGTTTGCAAATAAACAAAATGGGGGTGTTCTGAAGACGCTTCTAAGAACACTCGCGGTGTCCGGGGAGTGTTCGTAGGGGGTGTCCTGAGGACGCTGTCCGTATTGTTCTCTGTCAAGTTGAATGTGTCCTAAGAACACTCGCGGTGTCCTGAAATGTTCGCAAATAAACAAGATGGTGGTGTTCTGAAGACGCTTCTAAGAACACTCCCGGTGTCCTGGAATGTTCGTAGGGGGTGTCCTGAGGACGCTGTCCGTATTGTTCTCTGTCAAGTTGAATGTGTTCCAAGAATACCCGCGGTGTCCTGAAATGTTCGCAAATAAACAAAATGGGGGTGTTCTGAAGACGCTTCTAAGAACACTCGCGGTGTCCGGGGAGTGTTCGTAGGGGGTGTCCTGAGGACGCTGTCCGTATTGTTCTCTGTCAAGTTGAATGTGTCCGAAGAACACTCGCGGTGTCCTGAAATGTTCGCAAATAAACAAGATGGTGGTGTTCTGAAGACGCTTCTAAGAACACTCCCGGTGTCCTGGAATGTTCGTAGGGGGTGTCCCGAGGACGCTGTCCGTATTGTTCTCTGTCAAGTTGAATGTGTTCTAAGAACACCCGCGGTGTCCTGAAATGTTCGCAAATAAACAAAATGGGGGTGTTCTGAAGACGCTTCTAAGAACACTCGCGGTGTCCGGGGAGTGTTCATAGGGGGTGTCCTGAGGACGCTGTCCGTATTGTTCTCTGTCAAGTTGAATGTGTCCTAAGAATACTCGTGGTGTCCTGAAATGTTCGCAATTAAACAAAATGGGGGTGTTCTGAAGACGCTTCTAAGAACACTCGCGGTGTCCGGGGAGTGTTCGTAGGGGGTGTCCTGAGGACGCTGTCCGTATTGTTCTCTGTCAAGTTGAATGTGTCCTAAGAACACTCGGGGTGTCCTGAAATGTTCGCAAATAAACAAGATGGTGGTGTTCTAAAGACGCTTCTAAGAACACTCGCGGTGTCCGGGGAGTGTTCGTAGGGGGTGTCCTGAGGTCGCTGTCCGTATTGTTCTCTGTCAAGTTGAATGTGTCCTAAGAACACTCGCGGTGTCCTGAAATGTTCGCAAATAAACAAGATGGTGGTGTTCTGAAGAAGCTTCTAAGAACACTCCCGGTGTCCTGGAATGTTCGTAGGGGGTGTCCTGAGGACGCTGTCCGTATTGTTCTCTGTCAAGTTGAATGTGTATTAAGAACACCCGCGGTGTCCTGAAATGTTCGCAAATAAACAAGATGGTGGTGTTCTGAAGACGCTTCTAAGAACACTCGCGGTGTCCGGGGAGTTTTCGTAGGGGGTGTCCTGAGGATGCTTTCCGTATTGTTCTCTGTCAAGTTGAATGTGTTCTAAGAACACCCGCGGTGTCCTGAAATGTTCGCAAATAAACAAAATGGGGGTGTTCTGAAGACGCTTCTAAGAACACTCCCGGTGTCCTGGAATGTTCGTAGGGGGTGTCCTGAGGACGCTGTCCGTATTGTTCTTTGTCAAGTTGAATGGGTTCTAAGAACACCCACGGTGTCCTGAAATGTTCGCAAATAAACAAAATGGGGGAGTTCTGAAGATGCTTCTAAGAACACTCGCGGTGTCCGGGGAGTGTTCGTAGAGGGTGTCCTGAGGACGCTGTCCGTATTGTTCTTTGTCAAGTTGAATGTGTCCTAAGAACACTTGCGGTGTCCTGAAATGTTCGCAAATAAACAAGATGGTGGTGTTCTGAAGAAGCTTCTGAGAACACTCCCGGTGTCCTGGAATGTTTGTAGGGGGTGTCCTGAGGACGCTGTCCGTATTGTTCAATGTCAAGTTGTATGTGTCCTAAGAACACTCACGGTGTCCTGAAATGTTCGCAAATAAACAAGATGGTGGTGTTCTGAAGACACTACTAAGAACACTCGCGGTGTCCGGGGAGTGTTCGTAGGGGGTGTCCTGAGGACGCTGTCCGTATTGTTCTCTGTCAAGTTGAATGTGCTCTAAGAACACCCGCGGTGTCCTGAAATGTTCGCAAATAAACAAAATGAGGGTGTTCTGAAGACGCTTCTAAGAACACTCGCGGTGTACGGGGAGTGTTCGTAGGGGGTGTCCTGAGGACGTTGTCCGTATTGTTCTCTGTCAAGTTGAATGTGTCCTAAGAACACTCGCGGTGTCCTGAAATGTTTGCAAATAAACAAGATGGTGGTGTTCTGAAGAAGCTTCTAAGAACACTCCCGGTGTCCTGAAATGTTCGTAGGGGGTGTCCTGAGGACGCTGTCCGTATTGTTCTCTGTCAAGTTGAATGTGTCCTAAGAACACTCGCGGTGTCCTGAAATGTTCGCAAATAAACAAGATGGTGGTGTTATGAAGACGCTTCTAAGAACACTCGCGGTGTCCGGGGAGTGTTCGTAGGGGGTGTCCTGAGGACGCTGTCCATATTGTTCTCTGTCAAGTTGAATGTGTTCTAAGAACACCCGCGGTGTCCTGAAATGTTCGCAAATAAACAAAATGGGGGTGTTCTGAAGACGTTTTTGAGAACACTCCCGGTGTCCTGGAATGTTCGTAGGGGGTGTCCTGAGGACGCTCTCCGTATTGTTCTCTGTCAAGTTGAATGTGTCCTAAGAACACTCGCGGTGTCCTGAAATGTTCGCAAATAAACAAGATGGTGGTGTTCTGAAGATGCTTCTGAGAACACTCCCGGTGTCCTGGAATGTTCGTAGGTGGTGTCCTGAGGACGCTGTCCGTATTGTTCTCTGTCAAGTTGAATGTGTTCTAAGAACACCCGCGGTGTCCTGAAATGTTCGCAAATAAACAAAATGGGCGTGTCCTGAAGACGCTTCTAAGAACACTCGCGGTGTCCGGGGAGTGTTTGTAGGGAGTTTCCTGAGGACACTGTCCGTATTGTTCTCTGTCAAGTTGAATGTGTCCGAAGAACACTCGCGGTGTCCTGAAATGTTCGCAAATAAACAAGATGGTGGTGTTCTGAAGACGCTTCTTAGAACACTCCCGGTGTCCTGGAATGTTCGTAGGGGGTGTCCTGAGGACGCTGTCCGTATTGTTCTCTGTCAAGTTGAATGTGTCCTAAGAACACTCGCGGTGTCCTGAAATGTTCGCAAATAAACAAGATGGTGGTGTTCTAAAGACGCTTCTAAGAACACTCGCGGTGTCCGGGGAGTGTTCGTAGGGGGTGTCCTGAGGACGCTGTCCGTATTGTTCTCTGTCAAGTTGAATGTGTCCTAAGAACACTCGCGGTGTCCTGAAATGTTCGCAAATAAACAAGATGGTGGTGTTCTGAAGACGCTGCTAAGAACACTCGCGGTGTCCGGGGAGTTTTCGTAGGGGGTGTCCTGAGGATGCTGTCCGTATTGTTCTCTGTCAAGTTGAATGTGTTCTAAGAACACCCGCGGTGTCCTGAAATGTTCGCAAATAAACAAAATGGGGGTGTTCTGAAGACGCTTCTAAGAACACTCCCGGTGTCCTGGAATGTTCGTAGGGGGTGTCCTGAGGACGCTGTCCGTATTGTTCTTTGTCAAGTTGAATGGGTTCTAAGAACACCCACGGTGTCCTGAAATGTTCGCAAATAAACAAAATGGGGGAGTTCTGAAGATGCTTCTAAGAACACTCGCGGTGTCCGGGGAGTGTTTGTAGAGGGTGTCCTGAGGACGCTGTCCGTATTGTTCTTTGTCAAGTTGAATGTGTCCTAAGAACACTTGCGGTGTCCTGAAATGTTCGCAAATAAACAAGATGGTGGTGTTCTGAAGAAGCTTCTGAGAACACTCCCGGTGTCCTGGAATGTTCGTAGGGGGTGTCCTGAGGACGCTGTCCGTATTGTTCAATGTCAAGTTGTATGTGTCCTAAGAACACTCGCGGTGTCCTGAAATGTTCGCAAATAAACAAGATGGTGGTGTTCTGAAGACACTTCTAAGAACACTCGCGGTGTCCGGGGAGTGTTCGTAGGGGGTGTCCTGAGGACGCTGTCCGTATTGTTCTCTGTCAAGTTGAATGTGCTCTAAGAACACCCGAGGTGTCCTGAAATGTTCGCAAATAAACAAAATGAGGGTGTTATGAAGACGCTTCTAAGAACACTCGCGGTGTCCGGGGAGTGTTCGTAGGGGGTGTCCTGAGGACGCTGTCCATATTGTTCTCTGTCAAGTTGAATGTGTTCTAAGAACACCCGCGGTGTCCTGAAATGTTCGCAAATAAACAAAATGGGGGTGTTCTGAAGACGTTTTTGAGAACACTCCCGGTGTCCTGGAATGTTCGTAGGGGGTGTCCTGAGGACGCTCTCCGTATTGTTCTCTGTCAAGTTGAATGTGTCCTAAGAACACTCGCGGTGTCCTGAAATGTTCGCAAATAAACAAGATGGTGGTGTTCTGAAGATGCTTCTGAGAACACTCCCGGTGTCCTGGAATGTTCGTAGGGGGTGTCCTGAGGACGCTGTCCGTATTGTTCTCTGTCAAGTTGAATGTGTTCTAAGAACACCCGCGGTGTCCTGAAATGTTCGCAAATAAACAAAATGGGCGTGTCCTGAAGACGCTTCTAAGGACACTCGCGGTGTCCGGGGAGTGTTTGTAGGGAGTGTCCTGAGGACACTGTCCGTATTGTTCTCTGTCAAGTTGAATGTGTCCGAAGAACACTCGCGGTGTCCTGAAATGTTCGCAAATAAACAAGATGGTGGTGTTCTGAAGACGCTTCTAAGAACACTCCCGGTGTCCTGGAATGTTCGTAGGGGGTGTCCTGAGGACGCTGTCCGTATTGTTCTCTGTCAAGTTGAATGTGTCCTAAGAACACTCGCGGTGTCCTGAAATGTTCGCAAATAAACAAGATGGTGGTGTTCTAAAGACGCTTCTAAGAACACTCGCGGTGTCCGGGGAGTGTTCGTAGGGGGTGTCCTGAGGACGATGTCCGTATTGTTCTCTGTCAAGTTGAATGTGTCCTAAGAACACTCGCGGTGTCCTGAAATGTTCGCAAATAAACAAGATGGTGGTGTTCTGAAGACGCTTCTAAGAACACTCGCGGTGTCCGGGGAGTTTTCGTAGGGGGTGTCCTGAGGATGCTGTCCGTATTGTTCTCTGTCAAGTTGAATGTGTTCTAAGAACACCCGTGGTGTCCTGAAATGTTCGCAAATAAACAAAATGGGGGTGTTCTGAAGACGCTTCTAAGAACACTCCCGGTGTCCTGGAATGTTCGTAGGGGGTGTCCTGAGGACGCTGTCCGTATTGTTCTTTGTCAAGTTGAATGGGTTCTAAGAACACCCACGGTGTCCTGAAATGTTCGCAAATAAACAAAATGGGGGAGTTCTGAAGATGCTTCTAAGAACACTCGCGGTGTCCGGGGAGTGTTCGTAGAGGGTGTCCTGAGGACGCTGTCCGTATTGTTCTTTGTCAAGTTGAATGTGTCCTAAGAACACTTGCGGTGTCCTGAAATGTTCGCAAATAAACAAAATGAGGGTGTTATGAAGACGCTTCTAAGAACACTCGCGGTGTCCGGGGAGTGTTCGTAGGGGGTGTCCTGAGGACGCTGTCCATATTGTTCTCTGTCAAGTTGAATGTGTTCTAAGAACACCCGCGGTGTCCTGAAATGTTCGCAAATAAACAAAATGGGGGTGTTCTGAAGACGTTTTTGAGAACACTCCCGGTGTCCTGGAATGTTCGTAGGGGGTGTCCTGAGGACGCTCTCCGTATTGTTCTCTGTCAAGTTGAATGTGTCCTAAGAACACTCGCGGTGTCCTGAAATGTTCGCAAATAAACAAGATGGTGGTGTTCTGAAGATGCTTCTGAGAACACTCCCGGTGTCCTGGAATGTTCGTAGGGGGTGTCCTGAGGACGCTGTCCGTATTGTTCTCTGTCAAGTTGAATGTGTTCTAAGAACACCCGCGGTGTCCTGAAATGTTCGCAAATAAACAAAATGGGCGTGTCCTGAAGACGCTTCTAAGGACACTCGCGGTGTCCGGGGAGTGTTTGTAGGGAGTGTCCTGAGGACACTGTCCGTATTGTTCTCTGTCAAGTTGAATGTGTCCGAAGAACACTCGCGGTGTCCTGAAATGTTCGCAAATAAACAAGATGGTGGTGTTCTGAAGACGCTTCTAAGAACACTCCCGGTGTCCTGGAATGTTCGTAGGGGGTGTCCTGAGGACGCTGTCCGTATTGTTCTCTGTCAAGTTGAATGTGTCCTAAGAACACTCGCGGTGTCCTGAAATGTTCGCAAATAAACAAGATGGTGGTGTTCTAAAGACGCTTCTAAGAACACTCGCGGTGTCCGGGGAGTGTTTGTAGGGGGTGTCCTGAGGACGATGTCCGTATTGTTCTCTGTCAAGTTGAATGTGTCCTAAGAACACTCGCGGTGTCCTGAAATGTTCGCAAATAAACAAGATGGTGGTGTTCTGAAGACGCTTCTAAGAACACTCGCGGTGTCCGGGGAGTTTTCGTAGGGGGTGTCCTGAGGATGCTGTCCGTATTGTTCTCTGTCAAGTTGAATGTGTTCTAAGAACACCCGTGGTGTCCTGAAATGTTCGCAAATAAACAAAATGGGGGTGTTCTGAAGACGCTTCTAAGAACACTCCCGGTGTCCTGGAATGTTCGTAGGGGGTGTCCTGAGGACGCTGTCCGTATTGTTCTTTGTCAAGTTGAATGGGTTCTAAGAACACCCACGGTGTCCTGAAATGTTCGCAAATAAACAAAATGGGGGAGTTCTGAAGATGCTTCTAAGAACACTCGCGGTGTCCGGGGAGTGTTCGTAGAGGGTGTCCTGAGGACGCTGTCCGTATTGTTCTTTGTCAAGTTGAATGTGTCCTAAGAACACTTGCGGTGTCCTGAAATGTTCGCAAATAAACAAGATGGTGGTGTTCTGAAGAAGCTTCTGAGAACACTCCCGGTGTCCTGGAATGTTCGTAGGGGGTGTCCTGAGGACGCTGTCCGTATTGTTCAATGTCAAGTTGTATGTGTCCTAAGAACACTCGCGGTGTCCTGAAATGTTCGCAAATAAACAAGATGGTGGTGTTCTGAAGACACTTCTAAGAACACTCGCGGTGTCCGGGGAGTGTTCGTAGGGGGTGTCCTGAGGACGCTGTCCGTATTGTTCTCTGTCAAGTTGAATGTGCTCTTAGAACACCCGCGGTGTCCTGAAATGTTCGCAAATAAACAAAATGAGGGTGTTCTGAAGACGCTTCTAAGAACACTCGCGGTGTCCGGGGAGTGTTCGTAGGGGGTGTCCTGAGGACCTTGTCCGTATTGTTCTCTGTCAAGTTGAATGTGTCCTAAGAACACTCGCGGTGTCCTGAAATGTTTGCAAATAAACAAGATGGTGGTGTTCTGAAGAAGCTTCTAAGAACACTCCCGGTGTCCTGAAATGTTCGTAGGGGGTGTCCTGAGGACGCTGTCCGTATTGTTCTCTGTCAAGTTGAATGTGTCCTAAGAACACTCGCGGTGTCCTGAAATGTTCGCAAATAAACAAGATGGTGGTGTTATGAAGACGCTTCTAAGAACACTCACGGTGTCCGGGGAGTGTTCGTAGGGGGTGTCCTGAGGACGCTGTCCATATTGTTCTCTGTCAAGTTGAATGTGTTCTAAGAACACCCGCGGTGTCCTGAAATGTTCGCAAATAAACAAAATGGGGGTGTTCTGAAGACGTTTTTGAGAACACTCCCGGTGTCCTGGAATGTTCGTAGGGGGTGTCCTGAGGACGCTCTCCGTATT
Organism: Ambystoma mexicanum; assembly: GCF_040938575.1. Taxonomy (NCBI): domain Eukaryota; kingdom Metazoa; phylum Chordata; class Amphibia; order Caudata; family Ambystomatidae; genus Ambystoma; species Ambystoma mexicanum. The sequence goes on along the minus strand of NC_090932.1, from coordinate 467,976,274 downwards.
GTTCTCTGTCAAGTTGAATGTGTCCTAAGAACACTCGCGGTGTCCTGAAATGTTCGCAAATAAACAAGATGGTGGTGTTCTGAAGACGCTTCTAAGAACACTCCCGGTGTCCTGGAATGTTCGTAGGGGGTGTCCTGAGGACGCTGTCCGTATTGTTCTCTGTCAAGTTGAATGTGTTCTAAGAACACCCGCGGTGTCCTGAAATGTTCGCAAATAAACAAAATGGGCGTGTTCTGAAGACGCTTCTAAGAACACTCGCGGTGTCCGGTGAGTGTTCGTAGGGAGTGTCCTGAGGACACTGTCCGTATTGTTCTCTGTCAAGTTGAATGTGTCCGAAGAACACTCGCGGTGTCCTGAAATGTTCGCAAATAAACAAGATGGTGGTGTTCTGAAGACGCTTCTAAGAACACTCCCGGTGTCCTGGAATGTTCGTAGGGGGTGTCCTGAGGACGCTGTCCGTATTGTTCTCTGTCAAGTTGAATGTGTTCTAAGAACACCCGCGGTGTCCTGAAATGTTCGCAAATAAACAAAATGGGGGTGTTCTGAAGACGCTTCTAAGAACACTCGCGGTGTCCGGGGAGTGTTCATAGGGGGTGTCCTGAGGACGCTGTCCGTATTGTTCTCTGTCAAGTTGAATGTGTCCTAAGAATACTCGCGGTGTCCTGAAATGTTCGCAATTAAACAAAATGGGGGTGTTCTGAAGACGCTTCTAAGAACACTCGCGGTGTCCGGGGAGTGTTCGTAGGGGGTGTCCTGAGGACGCTGTCCGTATTGTTCTCTGTCAAGTTGAATGTGTCCTAAGAACACTCGTGGTGTCCTGAAATGTTCGCAAATAAACAAGATGGGGGTGTTCTGAAGACGCTTCTAAGAACACTCCCGTTGTCCTGGAATGTTCGTAGGGGGTGTCCTGAGGACGCTGTCCGTATTGTTCTCTGTCAAGTTGAATGTGTCCTAAGAATACTCGCGGTGTCCTGAAATGTTCGCAATTAAACAAAATGGGGGTGTTCTGAAGACGCTTCTAAGAACACTCGCGGTGTCCGGAGAATGTGTTCGTAGAGGATGTCCTGAGGACGCTGTCCGTATTGTTCTCTGTCAAGTTGAATGTGTCCTAAGAACACTCGCGGTGTCCTGAAATGTTCGCAAATAAACAAGATGGGGGTGTTCTGAAGACCCTTCTAAGAACACTCCCGGTGTCCTGGAATGTTCGTAGGGGGTGTCCTGAGGACGCTGTCCGTATTGTTCTCTGTCAAGTTGAATGTGTATTAAGAACACCCGCGGTGTCCTGAAATGTTCGCAAATAAACAAGATGGTGGTGTTCTGAAGACGCTTCTAAGAACACTCGCGGTATCCGGGGAGTGTTCGTAGGGGGTGTCCTGAGGATGCTGTCCCTATTGTTCTCTGTCAAGTTGAATGTGTTCTAAGAACACCCGCGGTGTCCTGAAATGTTCGCAAATAAACAAAATGGGGGTGTTCTGAAGACGCTTCTAAGAACACTCCCGGTGTCCTGGAATGTTCGTAGGGGGTGTCCTGATGACGCTGTCCGTATTGTTCTTTGTCAAGTTGAATGTGTATTAAGAACACCCACGGTGTCCTGAAATGTCGCAAATAAACAAAATGGGGGTGTTCTGAAGATGCTTCTAAGAACACTCGCGGTGTCCGGGGAGTGTTCGTAGAGGGTGTCCTGAGGACGCTGTCCGTATTGTTCTCTGTCAAGTTGAATGTGTCCTAAGAACACTCGCGGTGTCCTGAAATGTTCGCAAATAAACAAGATGGTGGTGTTCTGAAGAAGCTTCTAAGAACACTCCCGGTGTCCTGGAATGTTCGTAGGTGGTGTCCTGAGGACGCTGTCCGTATTGTTCTCTGTCAAGTTGAATGTGTATTAAGAACACCCGCGGTGTCCTGAAATGTTCGCAAATAAACAAGATGGTGGTGTTCTGAAGACGCTTCTAAGAACACTCGCGGTGTCCGGGGAGTTTTCGTAGGGGGTGTCCTGAGGATGCTGTCCGTATTGTTCCCTGTCAAGTTGAATGTGTTCTAAGAACACCCGCGGTGTCCTGAAATGTTCGCAAATAAACAAAATGGGGGTGTTCTGAAGACGCTTCTAAGAACACTCCCGGTGTCCTGGAATGTTCGTAGGGGGTGTCCTGAGGACGCTGTCCGTATTGTTCTTTGTCAAGTTGAATGGGTTCTAAGAACACCCACGGTGTCCTGAAATGTTCGCAAATAAACAAAATGGGGGAGTTCTGAAGATGCTTCTAAGAACACTCGCGGTGTCCGGGGAGTGTTTGTAGAGGGTGTCCTGAGGACGCTGTCCGTATTGTTCTTTGTCAAGTTGAATGTGTCCTAAGAACACTTGCGGTGTCCTGAAATGTTCGCAAATAAACAAGATGGTGGTGTTCTGAAGAAGCTTCTGAGAACACTCCCGGTGTCCTGGAATGTTCGTAGGGGGTGTCCTGAGGACGCTGTCCGTATTGTTCAATGTCAAGTTGTATGTGTCCTAAGAACACTCGCGGTGTCCTGAAATGTTCGCAAATAAACAAGATGGTGGTGTTCTGAAGACACTTCTAAGAACACTCGCGGTGTCCGGGGAGTGTTCGTAGGGGGTGTCCTGAGGACGCTGTCCGTATTGTTCTCTGTCAAGTTGAATGTGCTCTAAGAACACCCGCGGTGTCCTGAAATGTTCGCAAATAAACAAAATGAGGGTGTTCTGAAGACGCTTCTAAGAACACTCGCGGTGTCCGGGGAGTGTTCGTAGGGGGTGTCCTGAGGACGTTGTCCGTATTGTTCTCTGTCAAGTTGAATGTGTCCTAAGAACACTCGCGGTGTCCTGAAATGTTTGCAAATAAACAAGATGGTGGTGTTCTGAAGAAGCTTCTAAGAACACTCCCGGTGTCCTGAAATGTTCGTAGGGGGTGTCCTGAGGACGCTGTCCGTATTGTTCTCTGTCAAGTTGAATGTGTCCTAAGAACACTCGCGGTGTCCTGAAATGTTCGCAAATAAACAAGATGGTGGTGCTATGAAGACGCTTCTAAGAACACTCGCGGTGTCCGGGGAGTGTTCGTAGGGGGTGTCCTGAGGACGCTGTCCATATTGTTCTCTGTCAAGTTGAATGTGTTCTAAGAACACCCGCGGTGTCCTGAAATGTTCGCAAATAAACAAAATGGGGGTGTTCTGAAGACGTTTTTGAGAACACTCCCGGTGTCCTGGAATGTTCGTAGGGGGTGTCCTGAGGACGCTCTCCGTATTGTTCTCTGTCAAGTTGAATGTGTCCTAAGAACACTCGCGGTGTCCTGAAATGTTCGCAAATAAACAAGATGGTGGTGTTCTGAAGACGCTTCTAAGAACACTCCCGGTGTCCTGGAATGTTCGTAGGGGGTGTCCTGAGGACGCTGTCCGTATTATTCTCTGTCAAGTTGAATGTGTTCTAAGAACACCCGCGGTGTCCTGAAATGTTCGCAAATAAACAAAATGGGCGTGTTCTGAAGACGCTTCTAAGAACACTCGCGGTGTCCGGGGAGTGTTCGTAGGGAGTGTCCTGAGGACACTGTCCGTATTGTTCTCTGTCAAGTTGAATGTGTCCGAAGAACACTCGCGGTGTCCTGAAATGTTCGCAAATAAACAAGATGGTGGTGTTCTGAAGACGCTTCTAAGAACACTCTCGGTGTCCTGGAATGTTCGTAGGGGGTGTCCTGAGGACGCTGTCCGTATTGTTCTCTGTCAAGTTGAATGTGTTCTAAGAACACCCGCGGTGTCCTGAAATGTTCGCAAATAAACAAAATGGGGGTGTTCTGAAGACGCTTCTAAGAACACTCGCGGTGTCCGGGGAGTGTTCATAGGGGGTGTCCTGAGGACGCTGTCCGTATTGTTCTCTGTCAAGTTGAATGTGTCCTAAGAATACTCGCAGTGTCCTGAAATGTTCGCAATTAAACAAAATGGGGGTGTTCTGAAGACGCTTCTACGAACACTTGCGGTGTCCGGGGAGTGTTCGTAGGGGGTGTCCTGAGGACGCTGTCCGTATTGTTCTCTGTCAAGTTGAATGTGTCCTAAGAACACTCGCGGTGTCCTGAAATGTTCGCAAATAAACAAGATGGGGGTGTTCTGAAGACGCTTCTAAGAACACTCCCGGTGTCCTGGAATGTTCGTAGGGGGTGTCCTGAGGACGCTGTCCGTATTGTTCTCTGTCAAGTTGAATGTGTCCTAAGAATACTCGCGGTGTCCTGAAATGTTCGCAATTAAACAAAATGGGGGTGTTCTGAAGACGCTTCTAAGAACACTCGCGGTGTCCGGGGAGTGTTCGTAGGGGGTGTCCTGAGGACGCTGTCCGTATTGTTCTCTGTCAAGTTGAATGTGTCCTAAGAACACTCGCGGTGTCCTGAAATGTTCGCAAATAAACAAGATGGGGGTGTTCTGAAGACGCTTCTAAGAACACTCCCGGTGTCCTGGAATGTTCGTAGGGGGTGTCCTGAGGACGCTGTCCGTATTGTTCTCTGTCAAGTTGAATGTGTATTAAGAACACCCGCGGTGTCCTGAAATGTTCGCAAATAAACAAGATGGTGGTGTTCTGAAGACGCTTCTAAGAACACTCGCGGTGTCCGGGGAGTGTTCGTAGGGGGTGTCCTGAGGATGCTGTCCCTATTGTTCTCTGTCAAGTTGAATGTGTTCTAAGAACACCCGCGGTGTCCTGAAATGTTCGCAAATAAACAAAATGGGGGTGTTCTGAAGATGCTTCTAAGAACACTCGCGGTGTCCGGGGAGTGTTCGTAGAGGGTGTCCTGAGGACGCTGTCCGTATTGTTCTTTGTCAAGTTGAATGTGTCCTAAGAACACTCGCGGTGTCCTGAAATGTTCGCAAATAAACAAGATGGTGGTGTCCTGAAGAAGCTTCTGAGAACACTCCCGGTGTCCTGGAATGTTCGTAGGGGGTGTCCTGAGGACGCTGTCCGTATTGTTCAATGTCAAGTTGTATGTGTCCTAAGAACACTCGCGGTGTGCTGAAATGTTCGCAAATAAACAAGATGGTGGTGTTCTGAAGACACTTCTAAGAACACTCGCGGTGTCCGGGGAGTGTTCGTAGGGGGTGTCCTGAGGACGCTGTCCGTATTGTTCTCTGTCAAGTTGAATGTGCTCTAAGAACACCCGCGGTGTCCTGAAATGTTCGCAAATAAACAAAATGAGGGTGTTCTGAAGACGCTTCTAAGAACACTCGCGGTGTCCGGGGAGTGTTCGTAGGGGGTGTCCTGAGGACGTTGTCCGTATTGTTCTCTGTCAAGTTGAATGTGTCCTAAGAACACTCGCGGTGTCCTGAAATGTTTGCAAATAAACAAGATGGTGGTGTTCTGAAGAACCTTCTAAGAACACTCCCGGTGTCCTGAAATGTTCGCAAATAAACAAAATGAGGGTGTTCTGAAGACGCTTCTAAGAACACTCGCGGTGTCCGGGGAGTGTTCGTAGGGGGTGTCCTGAGGACGCTGTCCGTATTGTTCTCTGTCAAGTTGAATGTGTTCTAAGAACACCCGCGGTGTCCTGAAATGTTCGCAAATAAACAAAATGGGGGTGTTCTGAAGACGTTTTTGAGAACACTCCCGGTGTCCTGGAATGTTCGTAGGGGGTGTCCTGAGGACGCTCTCCGTATTGTTCTCTGTCAAGTTGAATGTGTCCTAAGAACACTCGCGGTGTCCTGAAATGTTCGCAAATAAACAAGATGGTGGTGTTCTGAAGACGCTTCTAAGAACACTCCCGGTATCCTGGAATGTTCGTAGGGGGTGTCCTGAGGACGCTGTCCGTATTGTTCTCTGTCCAGTTGAATGTGTTCTAAGAACACCCGCGGTGTCCTGAAATGTTCGCAAATAAACAAAATGGGGGTGTTCTGAAGACGCTTCTAAGAACACTCGCGGTGTCCGGGAGTGTTCGTAGGGAGTGTCCTGAGGACACTGTCCGTATTGTTCTCTGTCAAGTTGAATGTGTCCTAAGAATACTCGCGGAGTCCTGAAATGTTCGCAATTAAACAAAATGGGGGTGTTCTGAAGACGCTTCTAAGAACACTCGCGGTGTCCGGGGAGTGTTCGTAGGGGGTGTCCTGAGGACGCTGTCCGTATTGTTCTCTGTCAAGTTGAATGTGTCCTAAGAACACTCGCGGTGTCCTGAAATGTTCGCAAATAAACAAGATGGTGGTGTTCTGAAGAAGCTTCTAAGAACACTCCCGGTGTCCTGGAATGTTCGTAGGGGGTGTCCTGAGGACGCTGTCCATATTGTTCTCTGTCAAGTTGAATGTGTCCTAAGAACACCCGCGGTGTCCTGAAATGTTCGCAAATAAACAAGATGGGGGTGTTCTGAAGACGCTTCTAAGAACACTCCCGGTGTCCTGGAATGTTCGTAGGGGGTGTCCTGAGGACGCTGTCCGTATTGTTCTCTGTCAAGTTGAATGTGTATTAAGAACACCCGCGGTGTCCTGAAATGTTCGCAAATAAACAAGATGGTGGTGTTCTGAAGACGCTTCTAAGAACACTCGCGGTGTCCGGGGAGTGTTCGTAGGGGGTGTCCTGAGGATGCTGTCCGTATTGTTCTCTGCCAAGTTGAATGTGTTCTAAGAACACCCGCGGTGTCCTGAAATGTTCGCAAATAAACAAAATGGGGGTGTTCTGAAGATGCTTCTAAGAACACTCGCGGTGTCCGGGGAGTGTTCGTAGAGGGTGTCCTGAGGACGCTGTCCGTATTGTTCTTTGTCAAGTTGAATGTGTCCTAAGAACACTCGCGGTGTCCTGAAATGTTCGCAAATAAACAAGATGGTAGTGTCCTGAAGACGCTTCTGAGAACACTCCCGGTGTCCTGGAATGTTCGTAGGGGGTGTCCTGAGGACGCTGTCCGTATTGTTCAATGTCAAGTTGTATGTGTCCTAAGAACACTCGCGTTGTGCTGAAATGTTCGCAAATAAACAAGATGGTGGTGTTCTGAAGACACTTCTAAGAACACTCGCGGTGTCCGGGGGAGTGTTTGTAGGGGGTGTCCTGAGGACGCTGTCCGCATTGTTCTCTGTCAAGTTGAATGTGTTCTAAGAACACCCACGGTGTCCTGAAATGTTCGCAAATAAACAAAATGAGGGTGTTCTGAAGACGCTTCTAAGAACACTCGCGGTGTCCGGGGAGTGTTCGTAGGGGGTGTCCTGAGGACGTTGTCCGTATTGTTCTCTGTCAAGTTGAATGTGTCCTAAGAACACTCGCGGTGTCCTGAAATGTTTGCAAATAAACAAGTTGGTGGTGTTCTGAAGAAGCTTCTAAGAACACTCCCGGTGTCCTGAAATGTTCGTAGCGGGTGTCCTGAGGACGCTGTCCGTATTGTTCTCTGTCAAGTTGAATGTGTCCTAAGAACACTCGCGGTGTCCTGAAATGTTCGCAAATAAACAAGATGGTGGTGTTATGAAGACGCTTCTAAGAACACTCGCGGTGTCCGGGGATTGTTCGTAGGGGGTGTCCTGAGGACGCTGTCCGTATTGTTCTCTGTCAAGTTGAATGTGTCCTAAGAACACTCGCGGTGTCCTGAAATGTTCGCAAATAAACAAGATGGTGGTGTTCTGAAGAAGCTTCTAAGAACACTCCCGGTGTCCTGGAATGTTCGTAGGGGGTGTCCTGAGGACGCTGTCCGTATTGTTCTCTGTCAAGTTGAATGTGTCCTAAGAACACCCGCGGTGTCCTGAAATGTTCGCAAATAAACAAGATGGGGGTGTTCTGAAGACGCTTCTAAGAACACTCCCGGTGTCCTGGAATGTTCGTAGGGGGTGTCCTGAGGACGCTGTCCGTATTGTTCTTTGTCAAGTTGAATGTGTTCTAAGAACACCCGCGGAGTCCTGAAATGTTCGCAAATAAACAAAATGGGGGTGTTCTGAAGATGCTTCTAAGAACACTCGCGGTGTCCGGGGAGTGTTCGTAGAGGGTGTCCTGAGGACGCTGTCCGTATTGTTCTTTGTCAAGTTGAATGTGTCCTAAGAACACTCGCGGTGTCCTGAAATGTTCGCAAATAAACAAGATGGTGGTGTCCTGAAGAAGCTTCTGAGAACACTCCCGGTGTCCTGGAATGTTCGTAGGGGGTGTCCTGAGGACGCTGTCCGTATTGTTCAATGTCAAGTTGTATGTGTCCTAAGAACACTCGCGGTGTGCTGAAATGTTCGCAAATAAACAAGATGGTGGTGTTCTGAAGACACTTCTAAGAACACTCGCGGTGTCCGGGGAGTGTTTGTAGGGGGTGTCCTGAGGACGCTGTCCGTATTGTTCTCTGTCAAGTTGAATGTGTTCTAAGAACACCCGCGGTGTCCTGAAATGTTCGCAAATAAACAAAATGAGGGTGTTCTGAAGACGCTTTTAAGAACACTCGTGGTGTCCGGGGAGTGTTCGTAGGGGGTGTCCTGAGGACGCTGTCCGTATTGTTCTCTGTCAAGTTGAATGTGTCCTAAGAACACTCGCGGTGTCCTGAAATGTTCGCAAATAAACAAGATGGTGGTGTTCTGAAGAAGCTTCTAAGAACACTCCCGGTGTCCTGGAATGTTCGTAGGGGGTGTCCTGAGGACGCTGTCCGTATTGTTCTCTGTCAAGTTGAATGTGTCCTAAGAACACCCGCGGTGTCCTGAAATGTTCGCAAATAAACAAGATGGGGGTGTTCTGAAGACGCTTCTAAGAACACTCCCGGTGTCCTGGAATGTTCGTAGGGGGTGTCCTGAGGACGCTGTCCGTATTGTTCTTTGTCAAGTTGAATGTGTTCTAAGAACACCCGCGGAGTCCTGAAATGTTCGCAAATAAACAAAATGGGGGTGTTCTGAAGATGCTTCTAAGAACACTCGCGGTGTCCGGGGAGTGTTCGTAGAGGGTGTCCTGAGGACGCTGTCCGTATTGTTCTTTGTCAAGTTGAATGTGTCCTAAGAACACTCGCGGTGTCCTGAAATGTTCGCAAATAAACAAGATGGTGGTGTCCTGAAGAAGCTTCTGAGAACACTCCCGGTGTCCTGGAATGTTCGTAGGGGGTGTCCTGAGGACGCTGTCCGTATTGTTCAATGTCAAGTTGTATGTGTCCTAAGAACACTCGCGGTGTGCTGAAATGTTCGCAAATAAACAAGATGGTGGTGTTCTGAAGACACTTCTAAGAACACTCGCGGTGTCCGGGGAGTGTTTGTAGGGGGTGTCCTGAGGACGCTGTCCGTATTGTTCTCTGTCAAGTTGAATGTGTTCTAAGAACACCCGCGGTGTCCTGAAATGTTCGCAAATAAACAAAATGAGGGTGTTCTGAAGACGCTTTTAAGAACACTCGTGGTGTCCGGGGAGTGTTCGTAGGGGGTGTCCTGAGGACATTGTCCGTATTGTTCTCTGTCAAGTTGAATGTGTCCTAAGAACACTCGCGGTGTCCTGAAATGTTTGCAAATAAACAAGATGGTGGTGTTCTGAAGAAGCTTCTAAGAACACTCCCGGTGTCCTGAAATGTTCGTAGCGGGTGTCCTGAGGACGCTGTCCGTATTGTTCTCTGTCAAGTTGAATGTGTCCTAAGAACACTCGCGGTGTCCTGAAATGTTCGCAAATAAACAAGATGGTGGTGTTATGAAGACGCTTCTAAGAACACTCGCGGTGTCCGGGGATTGTTCGTAGGGGGTGTCCTGAGGACGCTGTCCGTATTGTTCTCTGTCAAGTTGAATGTGTCCTAAGAACACTCGCGGTGTCCTGAAATGTTCGCAAATAAACAAGATGGTGGTGTTCTGAAGAAGCTTCTAAGAACACTCCCGGTGTCCTGGAATGTTCGTAGGGGGTGTCCTGAGGACGCTGTCCGTATTGTTCTCTGTCAAGTTGAATGTGTCCTAAGAACACCCGCGGTGTCCTGAAATGTTCGCAAATAAACAAGATGGGGGTGTTCTGAAGATGCTTCTAAGAACACTCCCGGTGTCCTGGAATGTTCGTAGGGGGTGTCCTGAGGACGCTGTCCGTATTGTTCTCTGTCAAGTTGAATGTGTATTAAGAACACCCGCGGTGTCCTGAAATGTTCACAAATAAACAAGATGGTGGTGTTCTGAAGACGCTTCTAAGAACACTCGCGGTGTCCGGGGAGTTTTCGTAGGGGGTGTCCTGAGGATGCTGTCCGTATTGTTCTCTGTCAAGTTGAATGTGTTCTAAGAACACCCGCGGTGTCCTGAAATGTTCGCAAATAAACAAAATGGGGGTGTTCTGAAGACGCTTCTAAGAACACGCCCGGTGTCCTGGAATGTTCGTAGGGGGTGTCCTGAGGACGCTGTCCGTATTGTTCTTTGTCAAGTTGAATGTGTTCTAAGAACACCCACGGTGTCCTGAAATGTTCGCAAATAAACAAAATGGGGGTGTTCTGAAGATGCTTCTAAGAACACTCGCGGTGTCCGGGGAGTGTTCGTAGAGGGTGTCCTGAGGACGCTGTCCGTATTGTTCTTTGTCAAATTGAATGTGTCCTAAGAACACTCGCGGTGTCCTGAAATGTTCGCAAATAAACAAGATGGTGGTGTCCTGAAGAAGCTTCTGAGAACACTCCCGGTGTCCTGGAATGTTCGTAGGGGGTGTCCTGAGGACGCTGTCCGTATTGTTCAATGTCAAGTTGTATGTGTCCTAAGAACACTCGCGGTGTGCTGAAATGTTCGCAAATAAACAAGATGGTGGTGTTCTGAAGACACTTCTAAGAACACTCCAGGTGTCCTGAAATGTTCGTAGGGGGTGTCCTGAGGACGCTGTCCGTATTGTTCTCTGTCAAGTTGAATGTGTCCTAAGAACACTCGCGGTGTCCTGAAATGTTCGCAAATAAACAAGATGGTGGTGTTATGAAGACGCTTCTAAGAACACTCGCGGTGTCTGGGGAGTGTTCGTAGGGGGTGTCCTGAGGACGCTGTCCGTATTGTTCTCTGTCAAGTTGAATGTGTCCTAAGAACACTCGCGGTGTCCTGAAATGTTTGCAAATAAACAAGATGGTGGTGTTCTGAAGAAGCTTCTAAGAACACTCCAGGTGTCCTGAAATGTTCGTAGGGGGTGTCCTGAGGACGCTGTCCGTATTGTTCTCTGTCAAGTTGAATGTGTCCTAAGAACACTCGCGGTGTCCTGAAATGTTCGCAAATAAACAAGATGGTGGTGTTATGAAGACGCTTCTAAGAACACTCGCGGTGTCTGGGGAGTGTTCGTAGGGGGTGTCCTGAGGACGCTGTCCGTATTGTTCTCTGTCAAGTTGAATGTGTTCTAAGAACACCCGTGGTGTCCTGAAATGTTCGCAAATAAACAAAATGAGCGTGTTCTGAAGACGCTTCTAAGAACACTCGCGGTGTCCGGGGAGTGTTCGTAGGGGGTGTCCTGAGGACGTTGTCCGTATTGTTCTCTGTCAAGTTGAATGTGTCCTAAGAACACTCGCGGTGTCCTGAAATGTTTGCAAATAAACTAGATGGTGGTGTTCTGAAGAAGCTTCTAAGAACACTCCCGGTGTCCTGAAATGTTCGTAGGGGGTGTCCTGAGGACGCTGTCCGTATTGTTCTCTGTCAAGTTGAATGTGTCCTAAGAACACTCGCGGTGTCCTGAAATGTTCGCAAATAAACAAAATGGGGGTGTTCTGAAGACGCTTCTAAGAACACTCCCGGTGTCCTGGAATGTTTGTAGGGGGTGTCCTGAGGACGCTGTCCGTATTGTTCTCTGTCAAGTTAAATGTGTTCTAAGAACACCCGTGGTGTCCTGAAATGTTCGCAAATAAACAAAATGGGGGTGTTCTGAAGACGTTTTTGAGAACACTCCCGGTGTCCTGGAATGTTCGTAGGGGGTGTCCTTAGGATGCTGTCCGTATTGTTCGTTGTTAAGTTGAAAGTGTTCTAAGAACTATCGCGTTGTTCTGAAATGTTCGTAGGGGGTGTCCTGAGGACGCTGTCCGTATTGTTCTCTGTCAAGTTGAATGTGTTCTAAGAACACCCGCGGTGTCCTGAAATGTCCGCAAATAAACAAAATGGGGGTGTTCTGAAGACGCTTCTAAGAACACTGCCGGTGTCCTGGAATGTTCGTAGGGGGTGTCCTGAGGACGCTGTCCGTATTGTTCTCTGTCAAGTTGAATGTGTTCTAAGAACACCCGCGGTGTCCTGAAATGTTCGCAAATAAACAAAATGGGGGTGTTCTGAAGATGCTTCTAAGAACACTCGCGGTGTCCGGAGAGTGTTCGTAGGGGGTGTCCTGAGGACACTGTCCGTATTGTTCTCTGTCAAGTTGAATGTTTCCTAAGAACACTCGCGGTGTCCTGAAATGTTCGCAAATAAACAAGATGGTGGTGTTCTGAAGAAGCTTCTAAGAACACTCCCGGTGTCCTGTAATGTTCGTAGGGGGTGTCCTGAGGACGCTGTCCGTATTGTTCTCTGTCAAGTTGAATGTGTCCTAAGAACACTCGCGGTGTTCTGAAATGTTCGCAAATAAACAAGATGGTGGTGTTCTGAAGACGCTTCTAAGAACACTCCCGCTGTCTTGGAATGTTCGTAGGGGATGTCCTGAGGACGCTGTCCGTATTGTTCTCTGTCAAGTTGAATGTGTTCTAAGAACACCCGCAGTGTCCTGAAATGTTCGCAAATAAACAAAATGTGGGTGTTCTGGAGACGCTTCTAAGAACACTCGCGGTGTCCGGGGAGTGTTCGTAGGGAGTATCCTGAGGACGCTGTCCGTATTGTTCTCTGTCAAGTTGAATGTGTCCTAAGAACACTCGCGGTGTCCTGAAATGTTCGCAAATAAACAAGATGGTGGTGTTCTGAAGACGCTTCTAAGAACACTTGCGGTGTCCGGGGAGTGTTCGTAGGGGGTGTCCTGAGGACGCTGTCCGTATTGTTCTCTGTCAAGTTGAATGTGTCCTAAGAACACTCGCGGTATCCTGAAATGTTCGCAAATAAACAAGATGGTGGTGTTCTGAAGAAGCTTCTAAGAACACTCCCGGTGTCCTGGAATCTTCGTAGGGGGTGTCCTGAGGACGCTGTCCGTATTGTTCTCTGTCAAGTTGAATGTGTCCTAAGAACACTCGCGGTGTCCTGAAATGTTCGCAAATAAACAAGATGGTGGTGTTCTGAAGACGCTTCTAAGAACACTCGCGGTGTCCGGGGAGTGTTCGTAGGGGGTGTCCTGAGGACGCTGTCTGTATTGTTCTCTGTCAATTTGAATGTGTTCTAAGAACACCCGCGGTGTCCTGAAATGTTCGCAAATAAACAAAATGGGAGTGTTCTGAAGACATTTTTGAGAACACTCCCGGTGTCCTGGAATGTTCGTAGCGGGTGTCCTTAGGACGCTGTCCGTATTGTTCGTTGTTAAGTTGAAAGTGTTCTAAGAACTATCGCGTTGTTCTGAAATGTTCGTAGGGGGTGTCCTGAGGACGCTGTCCGTATTGTTCTCTGTCAAGTTGAATGTGTTCTAAGAACACCCGCGGTGTCCTGAAATGTTCGCAAATAAACAAAATGGGGGTGTTCTGAAGACGCTTCTAAGAACACTCGCGGTGTCCGGGGAGTGTTCGTAGGGGGTGTCCTGAGGACGCTGTCCGTATTGTTCAATGTCAAGTTGTATGTGTCCTAAGAACACTCGCGGTGTGCTGAAATGTTCGCAAATAAACAAGATGGTGGTGTTCTGAAGACACTTCTAAGAACACTCGCGGTGTCCGGGGAGTGTTTGTAGGGGGTGTCCTGAGGACGCTGTCCGTATTGTTCTCTGTCAAGTTGAATGTGTTCTAAGAACACCCGCGGTGTCCTGAAATGTTCGCAAATAAACAAAATGAGGGTGTTCTGAAGACGCTTTTAAGAACACTCGTGGTGTCCGGGGAGTGTTCGTAGGGGGTGTCCTGAGGACATTGTCCGTATTGTTCTCTGTCAAGTTGAATGTGTCCTAAGAACACTCGCGGTGTCCTGAAATGTTTGCAAATAAACAAGATGGTGGTGTTCTGAAGAAGCTTCTAAGAACACTCCCGGTGTCCTGAAATGTTCGTAGCGGGTGTCCTGAGGACGCTGTCCGTATTGTTCTCTGTCAAGTTGAATGTGTCCTAAGAACACTCGCGGTGTCCTGAAATGTTCGCAAATAAACAAGATGGTGGTGTTATGAAGACGCTTCTAAGAACACTCGCGGTGTCCGGGGATTGTTCGTAGGGGGTGTCCTGAGGACGCTGTCCGTATTGTTCTCTGTCAAGTTGAATGTGTCCTAAGAACACTCGCGGTGTCCTGAAATGTTCGCAAATAAACAAGATGGTGGTGTTCTGAAGAAGCTTCTAAGAACACTCCCGGTGTCCTGGAATGTTCGTAGGGGGTGTCCTGAGGACGCTGTCCGTATTGTTCTCTGTCAAGTTGAATGTGTCCTAAGAACACCCGCGGTGTCCTGAAATGTTCGCAAATAAACAAGATGGGGGTGTTCTGAAGATGCTTCTAAGAACACTCCCGGTGTCCTGGAATGTTCGTAGGGGGTGTCCTGAGGACGCTGTCCGTATTGTTCTCTGTCAAGTTGAATGTGTATTAAGAACACCCGCGGTGTCCTGAAATGTTCACAAATAAACAAGATGGTGGTGTTCTGAAGACGCTTCTAAGAACACTCGCGGTGTCCGGGGAGTGTTCGTAGGGGGTGTCCTGAGGATGCTGTCCGTATTGTTCTCTGTCAAGTTGAATGTGTTCTAAGAACACCCGCGGTGTCCTGAAATGTTCGCAAATAAACAAAATGGGGGTGTTCTGAAGACGCTTCTAAGAATACGCCCGGTGTCCTGGAATGTTCGTAGGGGGTGTCCTGAGGACGCTGTCCGTATTGTTCTTTGTCAAGTTGAATGTGTTCTAAGAACACCCACGGTGTCCTGAAATGTTCGCAAATAAACAAAATGGGGGTGTTCTGAAGATGCTTCTAAGAACACTCGCGGTGTCCGGGGAGTGTTCGTAGAGGGTGTCCTGAGGACGCTGTCCATATTGTTCTTTGTCAAATTGAATGTGTCCTAAGAACACTCGCGGTGTCCTGAAATGTTCGCAAATAAACAAGATGGTGGTGTCCTGAAGAAGCTTCTGAGAACACTCCCGGTGTCCTGGAATGTTCGTAGGGGGTGTCCTGAGGACGCTGTCCGTATTGTTCAATGTCAAGTTGTATGTGTCCTAAGAACACTCGCGGTGTGCTGAAATGTTCGCAAATAAACAAGATGGTGGTGTTCTGAAGACACTTCTAAGAACACTCGCGGTGTCCGGGGAGTGTTTGTAGGGGGTGTCCTGAGGACGCTGTCCGTATTGTTCTCTGTCAAGTTGAATGTGTCCTAAGAACACTCGCGGTGTCCTGAAATGTTTGCAAATAAACAAGATGGTGGTGTTCTGAAGAAGCTTCTAAGAACACTCCAGGTGTCCTGAAATGTTCGTAGGGGGTGTCCTGAGGACGCTGTCCGTATTGTTCTCTGTCAAGTTGAATGTGTCCTAAGAACACTCGCGGTGTCCTGAAATGTTCGCAAATAAACAAGATGGTGGTGTTATGAAGACGCTTCTAAGAACACTCGCGGTGTCTGGGGAGTGTTCGTAGGGGGTGTCCTGAGGACGCTGTCCGTATTGTTCTCTGTCAAGTTGAATGTGTTCTAAGAACACCCGTGGTGTCCTGAAATGTTCGCAAATAAACAAAATGAGCGTGTTCTGAAGACGCTTCTAAGAACACTCGCGGTGTCCGGGGAGTGTTCGTAGGGGGTGTCCTGAGGACGTTGTCCGTATTGTTCTCTGTCAAGTTGAATGTGTCCTAAGAACACTCGCGGTGTCCTGAAATGTTTGCAAATAAACTAGATGGTGGTGTTCTGAAGAAGCTTCTAAGAACACTCCCGGTGTCCTGAAATGTTCGTAGGGGGTGTCCTGAGGACGCTGTCCGTATTGTTCTCTGTCAAGTTGAATGTGTCCTAAGAACACTCGCGGTGTCCTGAAATGTTCGCAAATAAACAAAATGGGGGTGTTCTGAAGACGCTTCTAAGAACACTCCCGGTGTCCTGGAATGTTTGTAGGGGGTGTCCTGAGGACGCTGTCCGTATTGTTCTCTGTCAAGTTAAATGTGTTCTAAGAACACCCGTGGTGTCCTGAAATGTTCGCAAATAAACAAAATGGGGGTGTTCTGAAGACGTTTTTGAGAACACTCCCGGTGTCCTGGAATGTTCGTAGGGGGTGTCCTTAGGATGCTGTCCGTATTGTTCGTTGTTAAGTTGAAAGTGTTCTAAGAACTATCGCGTTGTTCTGAAATGTTCGTAGGGGGTGTCCTGAGGACGCTGTCCGTATTGTTCTCTGTCAAGTTGAATGTGTTCTAAGAACACCCGCGGTGTCCTGAAATGTCCGCAAATAAACAAAATGGGGGTGTTCTGAAGACGCTTCTAAGAACACTGCCGGTGTCCTGGAATGTTCGTAGGGGGTGTCCTGAGGACGCTGTCCGTATTGTTCTCTGTCAAGTTGAATGTGTTCTAAGAACACCCGCGGTGTCCTGAAATGTTCGCAAATAAACAAAATGGGGGTGTTCTGAAGATGCTTCTAAGAACACTCGCGGTGTCCGGAGAGTGTTCGTAGGGGGTGTCCTGAGGACACTGTCCGTATTGTTCTCTGTCAAGTTGAATGTTTCCTAAGAACACTCGCGGTGTCCTGAAATGTTCGCAAATAAACAAGATGGTGGTGTTCTGAAGAAGCTTCTAAGAACACTCCCGGTGTCCTGTAATGTTCGTAGGGGGTGTCCTGAGGACGCTGTCCGTATTGTTCTCTGTCAAGTTGAATGTGTCCTAAGAACACTCGCGGTGTTCTGAAATGTTCGCAAATAAACAAGATGGTGGTGTTCTGAAGACGCTTCTAAGAACACTCCCGCTGTCTTGGAATGTTCGTAGGGGATGTCCTGAGGACGCTGTCCGTATTGTTCTCTGTCAAGTTGAATGTGTTCTAAGAACACCCGCAGTGTCCTGAAATGTTCGCAAATAAACAAGATGGTGGTGTTCTGAAGACGCTTCTAAGAACACTCGCGGTGTCCGGGGAGTGTTCGTAGGGGGTGTCCTGAGGACGCTGTCTGTATTGTTCTCTGTCAAGTTGAATGTGTCCTAAGAACACTCGCGGTGTCCTGAAATGTTCGCAAATAAACAAGATGGTGGTGTTCTGAAGAAGCTTCTAAGAACACTCCCGGTGTCCTGGAATCTTCGTAGGGGGTGTCCTGAGGACGCTGTCCGTATTGTTCTCTGTCAAGTTGAATGTGTCCTAAGAACACTCGCGGTGTCCTGAAATGTTCGCAAATAAACAAGATGGTGGTGTTCTGAAGACGCTTCTAAGAACACTCGCGGTGTCCGGGGAGTGTTCGTAGGGGGTGTCCTGAGGACGCTGTCTGTATTGTTCTCTGTCAAGTTGAATGTGTTCTAAGAACACCCGCGGTGTCCTGAAATGTTCGCAAATAAACAAAATGGGAGTGTTCTGAAGACATTTTTGAGAACACTCCCGGTGTCCTGGAATGTTCGTAGGGGGTGTCCTTAGGACGCTGTCCGTATTGTTCGTTGTTAAGTTGAAAGTGTTCTAAGAACTATCGCGTTGTTCTGAAATGTTCGTAGGGGGTGTCCTGAGGACGCTGTCCGTATTGTTCTCTGTCAAGTTGAATGTGTTCTAAGAACACCCGCGGTGTCCTGAAATGTTCGCAAATAAACAAAATGGGGGTGTTCTGAAGACGCTTCTAAGAACACTCGCGGTGTCCGGGGAGTGTTCGTAGGGGGTGTCCTGAGGACGCTGTCCGTATTGTTCTCTGTCAAGTTGAATGTGTCCTAAGAACACTCGCGGTGTCCTGAAATGTTCGCAAATAAACAAGATGGTGGTGTTCTGAAGACGCTTCTAAGAACACTTCCGGTGTCCTGGAATGTTCGTAGGGAGTGTCCTGAGGACGCTGTCCGTATTGTTCTCTGTCAAGTTGAATGTGTTCCAAGAATACCCGCGGTGTCCTGAAATGTTCGCAAATAAACAAAATGGGGGTGTTCTGAAGACGCTTCTAAGAATACTCGCAGTGTCCGGGGAGTGTTCGTAGGGGGTGTCCTGAGGACGCTGTCCGTATTGTTCTCTGTCAAGTTGAATGTGTCCGAAGAACACTCGCGGTGTCCTGAAATGTTCGCAAATAAACAAGATGGTGGTGTTCTGAAGACGCTTCTAAGAACACTCCCGGTGTCCTGGAATGTTCGTAGGGGGTGTCCTGAGGACGCTGTCCGTATTGTTCTCTGTCAAGTTGAATGTGTTCTAAGAACACCCGCGGTGTCCTGAAATGTTCGCAAATAAACAAAATGGGGGTGTTCTGAAGACGCTTCTAAGAACACTCGCGGTGTCCGGGGAGTGTTCATAGCGGGTGTCCTGAGGACGCTGTCCGTATTGTTCTCTGTCAAGTTGAATGTGTCCTAAGAACACTCGCGGTGTCCTGAAATGTTCGCAAATAAACAAGATGGTGGTGTTCTAAAGACGCTTCTAAGAACACTCGCGGTGTCCGGGGAGTGTTCGTAGGGGGTGTCCTGAGGACGCTGTCCGTATTGTTCTCTGTCAAGTTGAATGTGTCCTAAGAACACTCGCGGTGTCCTGAAATGTTCGCAAATAAACAAGATGGTGGTGTTCTGAAGAAGCTTCTAAGAACACTCCCGGTGTCCTGGAATGTTCGTAGGGGGTGTCCTGAGGAGGCTGTCCGTATTGTTCTCTGTCAAGTTGAATGTGTATTAAGAACACCCGCGGTGTCCTGAAATGTTCGCAAATAAACAAGATGGTGGTGTTCTGAAGACGCTTCTAAGAACACTCGCGGTGTCCGGGGAGTTTTCGTAGGGGGTGTCCTGAGGATGCTGTCCGTATTGTTCTCTGTCAAGTTGAATGTGTTCTAAGAACACCCGCGGTGTCCTGAAATGTTTGCAAATAAACAAAATGGGGGTGTTCTGAAGACGCTTCTAAGAACACTCCCGGTGTCCTGGAATGTTCGTAGGGGGTGTCCTGAGGACGCTGTCCGTATTGTTATTTGTCAAGTTGAATGTGTTCTAAGAACACCCACGGTGTCCTGAAATGTTCGCAAATAAACAAAATGGGGGAGTTCTGAAGATGCTTCTAAGAACACTCGCGGTGTCCGGGGAGTGTTCGTAGAGGGTGTCCTGAGGATGCTGTCCGTATTGTTCTTTGTCAAGTTGAATGTGTCCTAAGAACACTTGCGGTGTCCTGAAATGTTCGCAAATAAACAAGATGGTGGTGTTCTGAAGAAGCTTCTGAGAACACTCCCGGTGTCCTGGAATGTTCGTAGGGGGTGTCCTGAGGACGCTGTCCTTATTGTTCAATGTCAAGTTGTATGTGTCCTAAGAACACTCGCGGTGTCCTGAAATGTTCGCAAATAAACAAGATGGTGGTGTTCTGAAGACACTTCTAAGAACACTCGCGGTGTCCGGGGAGTGTTCGTAGGGGGTGTCCTGAGGACGCTGTCCGTATTGTTCTCTGTCAAGTTGAATGTGCTCTAAGAACACCCGCGGTGTCCTGAAATGTTCGCAAATAAACAAAATGAGGGTGTTCTGAAGACGCTTCTAAGAACACTCGCGGTGTCCGGGGAGTGTTCGTAGGGGGTGTCCTGAAGACGTTGTCCGTATTGTTCTCTGTCAAGTTGAATGTGTCCTAAGAACACTCGCGGTGTCCTGAAATGTTTGCAAATAAACAAGATGGTGGTTTTCTGAAGAAGCTTCTAAGAACACTCCCGGTGTCCTGAAATGTTCGTAGGGGGTGTCCTGAGGATGCTGTCCGTATTGTTCTCTGTCAAGTTGAATGTGTCCTAAGAACACTCGCGGTGTCCTGAAATGTTCGCAAATAAACAAGATGGTGGTGTTATAAAGACGCTTCTAAGAACACTCGCGGTGTCCGGGGAGTGTTCGTAGGGGGTGTCCTGAGGACGCTGTCCATATTGTTCTCTGTCAAGTTGAATGTGTTCTAAGAACACCCGCGGTGTCCTGAAATGTTCGCAAATAAACAAAATGGGGGTGTTCTGAAGACGTTTTTGAGAACACTCCCGGTGTCCTGGAATGTTCGTAGGGGGTGTCCTGAGGACGCTCTCCGCATTGTTCTCTGTCAAGTTGAATGTGTCCTAAGAACACTCGCGGTGTCCTGAAATGTTCGCAAATAAACAAGATGGTGGTGTTCTGAAGACGCTTCTAAGAACACTCCCGGTGTCCTGGAATGTTTGTAGGGGGTGTCCTGAGGACGCTGTCCGTATTGTTCTCTGTCAAGTTGAATGTGTTCTAAGAACACCCGCGGTGTCCTGAAATGTTCGCAAATAAACAAAATGGGCGTGTTCTGAAGACGCTTCTAAGAACACTCGCGGTGTCCGGGGAGTGTTCGTAGGGAGTGTCCTGAGGACACTGTCCGTATTGTTCTCTGTCAAGTTGAATGTGTCCGAAGAACACTCGCGGTGTCCTGAAATGTTCGCAAATAAACAAGATGGTGGTGTTCTGAAGACGCTTCTAAGAACACTCCCGGTGTCCTGGAATGTTCGTAGGGGGTGTCCTTAGGACGCTGTCCGTATTGTTCGTTGTTAAGTTGAAAGTGTTCTAAGAACTATCGCGTTGTTCTGAAATGTTCGTAGGGGGTGTCCTGAGGACGCTGTCCGTATTGTTCTCTGTCAAGTTGAATGTGTTCTAAGAACACCCGCGGTGTACTGAAATGTTCGCAAATAAACAAAATGGGGGTGTTCTGAAGACGCTTCTAAGAACACTCGCGGTGTCCGGGGAGTGTTCGTAGGAGGTGTCCTGAGGACGCTGTCCATATTGTTCTCTGTCAAGTTGAATGTGTCCTAAGAACACTCGCGGTGTCCTGAAATGTTCGCAAATAAACAAGATGGTGGTGTTCTGAAGACGCTTCTAAGAACACTCCCGGTGTCCTGGAATGTTCGTAGGGGGTGTCCTGAGGACGCTGTCCGTATTGTTCTCTGTCAAGTTGAATGTGTTCCAAGAATACCCGCGGTGTCCTGAAATGTTCGCAAATAAACAAAATGGGGGTGTTCTGAAGACGCTTCTAAGAACACTCGCGGTGTCCGGGGAGTGTTCGTAGGGGGTGTCCTGAGGACGCTGTCCGTATTGTTCTCTGTCAAGTTGAATGTGTCCGAAGAACACTCGCGGTGTCCTGAAATGTTCGCAAATAAACAAGATGGTGGTGTTCTGAAGACGCTTCTAAGAACACTCCCGGTGTCCTGGAATGTTCGTAGGGGGTGTCCTGAGGACGCTGTCCGTATTGTTCTCTGTCAAGTTGAATGTGTTCTAAGAACACCCGCGGTGTCCTGAAATGTTCGCAAATAAACAAGATGGTGGTGTTCTGAAGACGCTTCTAAGAACACTCCCGGTGTCCTGGAATGTTCGTAGGGGGTGTCCTGAGGACGCTGTCCGTATTGTTCTCTGTCAAGTTGAATGTGTTCTAAGAACACCCGCGGTGTCCTGAAATGTTCGCAAATAAACAAAATGGGGGTGTTCTGAAGACGCTTCTAAGAACACTCGCGGTGTCCGGGGAGTGTTCATAGGGGGTGTCCTGAGGACGCTGTCCGTATTGTTCTCTGTCAAGTTGAATGTGTCCTAAGAATACTCGCGGTGTCCTGAAATGTTCGCAATTAAACAAAATGGGGGTGTTCTGAAGACGCTTCTAAGAACACTCGCGGTGTCCGGGGAGTGTTCGTAGGGGGTGTCCTGAGGACGCTGTCCGTATTGTTCTCTGTCAAGTTGAATGTGTCCTAAGAACACTCGCGGTGTCCTGAAATGTTCGCAAATAAACAAGATGGGGGTGTTCTGAAGACGCTTCTAAGAACACTCCCGGTGTCCTGGAATGTTCGTAGGGGGTGTCCTGAGGACGCTGTCCGTATTGTTCTTTGTCAAGTTGAATGTGTATTAAGAACACCCGCGGTGTCCTGAAATGTTCGCAAATAAACAAGATGGTGGTGTTCTGAAGACGCTTCTAAGAACACTCGCGGTGTCCGGGGAGTGTTCGTAGGGGGTGTCCTGAGGATGCTGTCCCTATTGTTCTGTGTCAAGTTGAATGTGTTCTAAGAACACCCGCGGTGTCCTGAAATGTTCGCAAATAAACAAAATGGGGGTGTTCTGAAGACGCTTCTAAGAACACTCCCGGTGTCCTGGAATGTTCGTAGGGGGTGTCCTGAGGACGCTGTCCGTATTGTTCTTTGTCAAGTTGAATGTGTTCTAAGAACACCCACGGTGTCCTGAAATGTTCGCAAATAAACAAAATGGGGGTGTTCTGAAGATGCTTCTAAGAACACTCGCGGTGTCCGGGGAGTGTTCGTAGAGGGTGTCCTGAGGACGCTGTCCGTATTGTTCTTTGTCAAGTTGAATGTGTCCTAAGAACACTCGCGGTGTCCTGAAATGTTCGCAAATAAACAAGATGGTGGTGTCCTGAAGAAGCTTCTGAGAACACTCCCGGTGTCCTGGAATGTTCGTAGGGGGTGTCCTGAGGACGCTGTCCGTATTATTCAATGTCAAGTTGTATGTGTCCTAAGAACACTCGCGGTGTGCTGAAATGTTCGCAAATAAACAAGATGCTGGTGTTCTGAAGACACTTCTAAGAACACTCGCGGTGTCCGGGGAGTGTTCGTAGGGGGTGTCCTGAGGACGCTGTCCGTATTGTTCTCTGTCAAGTTGAATGTGTTCCAAGAATACCCGCGGTGTCCTGAAATGTTCGCAAATAAACAAAATGGGGGTGTTCTGAAGACGCTTCTAAGAACACTCGCGGTGTCCGGGGAGTGTTCGTAGGGGGTGTCCTGAGGACGCTGTCCGTATTGTTCTCTGTCAAGTTGAATGTGTCCGAAGAACACTCGCGGTGTCCTGAAATGTTCGCAAATAAACAAGATGGTGGTGTTCTGAAGACGCTTCTAAGAACACTCCCGGTGTCCTGGAATGTTCGTAGGGGGTGTCCTGAGGACGCTGTCCGTATTGTTCAATGTCAAGTTGTATGTGTCCTAAGAACACTCGCGGTGTGCTGAAATGTTCGCAAATAAACAAGATGGTGGTGTTCTGAAGACACTTCTAAGAACACTCGCGGTGTCCGGGGAGTGTTCGTAGGGGGTGTCCTGAGGACGCTGTCCGTATTGTTCTCTGTCAAGTTGAATGTGTTCTAAGAACACCCGCGGTGTCCTGAAATGTTCGCAAATAAACAAAATGGGGGTGTTCTGAAGACGTTTTTGAGAACACTCCCGGTGTCCTGGAATGTTCGTAGGGGGTGTCCTGAGGACGCTCTCCGTATTGTTCTCTGTCAAGTTGAATGTGTCCTAAGAACACTCGCGGTGTCCTGAAATGTTCGCAAATAAACAAGATGGTGGTGTTCTGAAGACGCTTCTAAGAACACTCCCGGTGTCCTGGAATGTTCGTAGGGGGTGTCCTGAGGACGCTGTCCGTATTGTTCTCTGTCAAGTTGAATGTGTTCTAAGAACACCCGCGGTGTCCTGAAATGTTCGCAAATAAACAAAATGGGGGTGTTCTGAAGACGCTTCTAAGAACACTTGCGGTGTCCGGGAGTGTTCGTAGGGAGTGTCCTGAGGACACTGTCCGTATTGTTCTCTGTCAAGTTGAATGTGTCCGAAGAACACTCGCGGTGTCCTGAAATGTTCGCAAATAAACAAGATGGTGGTGTTCTGAAGACGCTTCTAAGAACACTCCCGGTGTCCTGGAATGTTTGTAGGGGGTGTCCTGAGGACGCTGTCCGTATTGTTCTCTGTCAAGTTGAATGTGTTCTAAGAACACCCGCGGTGTCCTGAAATGTTCGCAAATAAACAAAATGGGGGTGTTCTGAAGACGCTTCTAAGAACACTCGCGGTGTCCGGGGAGTGTTCATAGGGGGTGTCCTGAGGACGCTGTCCGTATTGTTCTCTGTCAAGTTGAATGTGTCCTAAGAATACTCGCGGTGTCCTGAAATGTTCGCAATTAAACAAAATGGGGGTGTTCTGAAGACGCTTCTAAGAACACTCGCGGTGTCCGGGGAGTGTTCGTAGGGGGTGTCCTGAGGACGCTGTCCGTATTGTTCTCTGTCAAGTTGAATGTGTCCTAAGAACACTTGCGGTGTCCTGAAATGTTCGCAAATAAACAAGATGGTGGTGTTCTGAAGAAGCTTCTAAAAACACTCCCGGTGTCCTGGAATGTTCGTAGGGGGTGTCCTGAGGACGCTGTCCGTATTGTTCTCTGTCAAGTTGAATGTGTCCTAAGAACACCCGCGGTGTCCTGAAATGTTCGAAAATAAACAAGATGGGGGTGTTCTGAAGACGCTTCTAAGAACACTCCCGGTGTCCTGGAATGTTCGTAGGGGGTGTCCTGAGGACGCTGTCCGTATTGTTCTCTGTCAAGTTGAATGTGTATTAAGAACACCCGCGGTGTCCTGAAATGTTCGCAAATAAACAAGATGGTGGTGTTCTGAAGACGCTTCTAAGAACACTTGCGGTGTCCGGGGAGTGTTCGTAGGGGGTGTCCTGAGGATGCTGTCCGTATTGTTCTCTGTCAAGTTGAATGTGTTCTAAGAACACCCGCGGTGTCCTGAAATGTTCGCAAATAAACAAAATGGGGGTGTTCTGAAGACGCTTCTAAGAACACTCCCGGTGTCCTGGAATGTTCGTAGGGGGTGTCCTGAGGACGCTGTCCGTATTGTTCTTTGTCAAGTTGAATGTGTTCTAAGAACACCCGCAGTGTCCTGAAATGTTCGCAAATAAACAAAATGGGGGTGTTCTGAAGATGCTTCTAAGAACACTCGCGGTGTCCGGGGAGTGTTCGTAGAGGGTGTCCTGAGGACGCTGTCCGTATTGTTCTTTGTCAAGTTGAATGTGTCCTAAGAACACTCGCGGTGTCCTGAAATGTTCGCAAATAAACAAGATGGTGGTGTCCTGAAGAAGCTTCTGAGAACACTCCCGGTGTCCTGGAATGTTCGTAGGGGGGGTCCTGAGGACGCTGTCCGTATTGTTCAATGTCAAGTTGTATGTGTCCTAAGAACACTCGCGGTGTGCTGAAATGTTCGCAAATAAACAAGATGGTGGTGTTCTGAAGACACTTCTAAGAACACTCGCGGTGTCCGGGGAGTGTTTGTAGGGGGTGTCCTGAGGACGCTGTCCGTATTGTTCTCTGTCAAGTTGAATGTGTTCTAAGAACACCCGTGGTGTCCTGAAATGTTCGCAAATAAACAAAATGAGGGTGTTCTGAAGACGCTTCTAAGAACACTCGCGGTGTCCGGGGAGTGTTCGTAGGGGGTGTCCTGAGGACGTTGTCCGTATTGTTCTCTGTCAAGTTGAATGTGTCCTAAGAACACTCGCGGTGTCCTGAAATGTTTGCAAATAAACAAGATGGTGGTGTTCTGAAGAAGCTTCTAAGAACACTCCCGGTGTCCTGAAATGTTCGTAGCGGGTGTCCTGAGGACGCTGTCCGTATTGTTCTCTGTCAAGTTGAATGTGTCCTAAGAACACTCGCGGTGTCCTGAAATGTTTGCAAATAAACAAGATGGTGTTGTTATGAAGACGCTTCTAAGAACACTCGCGGTGTCCGGGGATTGTTCGTAGGGGGTGTCCTGAGGACGCTGTCCGTATTGTTCTCTGTCAAGTTGAATGTGTCCTAAGTACACTCGCGGTGTCCTGAAATGTTCGCAAATAAACAAGATGGTGGTGTTCTGAAGAAGCTTCTAAGAACACTCCCGGTGTCCTGGAATGTTCGGAGGGGGTGTCCTGAGGACGCTGTCCGTATTGTTCTCTGTCAAGTTGAATGTGTCCTAAGAACACCCGCGGTGTCCTGAAATGTTCGCAAATAAACAAGATGGGGGTGTTCTGAAGACGCTTCTAAGAACACTCCCGGTGTCCTGGAATGTTCGTAGGGGGTGTCCTGAGGACGCTGTCCGTATTGTTCTCTGTCAAGTTGAATGTGTATTAAGAACACCCGCGGTGTCCTGAAATGTTCGCAAATAAACAAGATGGTGGTGTTCTGAAGACGCTTCTAAGAACACTCGCGGTGTCCGGGGAGTGTTCGTAGGGGGTGTCCTGAGGATGCTGTCCGTATTGTTCTCTGTCAAGTTGAATGTGTTCTAAGAACACCCGCGGTGTCCTGAAATGTTCGCAAATAAACAAAATGGGGGTGTTCTGAAGACGCTTCTAAGAACACTCACGGTGTCCTGGAATGTTCGTAGGGGGTGTCCTGAGGACGCTGTCCGTATTGTTCTTTGTCAAGTTGAATGTGTTCTAAGAACACCCACGGTGTCCTGAAATGTTCGCAAATAAACAAAAAGGGGGTGTTCTGAAGATGCTTCTAAGAACACTCGCGGTGTCCGGGGAGTGTTCGTAGAGGGTGTCCTGAGGACGCTGTCCGTATTGTTCTTTGTCAAATTGAATGTGTCCTAAGAACACTCGTGGTGTCCTGAAATGTTCGCAAATAAACAAGATGGTGGTGTCCTGAAGAAGCTTCTGAGAACACTCCCGGTGTCCTGGAATGTTCGTAGTGGGTGTCCTGAGGACGCTGTCCGTATTGTTCAATGTCAAGTTGTATGTGTCCTAAGAACACTCGCGGTGTGCTGAAATGTTCGCAAATAAACAAGATGGTGGTGTTCTGAAGACACTTCTAAGAACACTCGCGGTGTCCGGGGATTGTTTGTAGGGGGTGTCCTGAGGACGCTGTCCGTATTGTTCTCTGTCAAGTTGAATGTGTTCTAAGAACACCCGCGGTGTCCTGAAATGTTCGCAAATAAACAAAATGAGGGTGTTCTGAAGACGCTTCTAAGAACACTCGCGGTGTCCGGGGAGTGTTCGTAGGGGGTGTCCTGAGGACGTTGTCCGTATTGTTCTCTGTCAAGTTGAATGTGTCCTAAGAACACTCGCGGTGTCCTGAAATGTTTGCAAATAAACAAGATGGTGGTGTTCTGAAGAAGCTTCTAAGAACACTCCCGGTGTCCTGAAATGTTCGTAGCGGGTGTCCTGAGGACGCTGTCCGTATTGTTCTCTGTCAAGTTGAATGTGTATTAAGAACACCCGCGGTGTCCTGAAATGTTCGCAAATAAACAAGATGGTGGTGTTCTGAAGACGCTTCTAAGAACACTCGCGGTGTCCGGGGAGTGTTCGTAGGGGGTGTCCTGAGGATGCTGTCCGTATTGTTCTCTGTCAAGTTGAATGTGTTCTAAGAACACCCGCGGTGTCCTGAAATGTTCGCAAATAAACAAAATGGGGGTGTTCTGAAGACGCTTCTAAGAACACTCCCGGTGTCCTGGAATGTTCGTAGGGGGTGTCCTGAGGACGCTGTCCGTATTGTTCTTTGTCAAGTTGAATGTGTTCTAAGAACACCCACGGTGTCCTGAAATGTTCGCAAATAAACAAAAAGGGGGTGTTCTGAAGATGCTTCTAAGAACACTCGCGGTGTCCGGGGAGTGTTCGTAGAGGGTGTCCTGAGGACGCTGTCCGTATTGTTCTTTGTCAAATTGAATGTGTCCTAAGAACACTCGTGGTGTCCTGAAATGTTCGCAAATAAACAAGATGGTGGTGTCCTGAAGAAGCTTCTGAGAACACTCCCGGTGTCCTGGAATGTTCGTAGTGGGTGTCCTGAGGACGCTGTCCGTATTGTTCAGTGTCAAGTTGTATGTGTCCTAAGAACACTCGCGGTGTGCTGAAATGTTCGCAAATAAACAAGATGGTGGTGTTCTGAAGACACTTCTAAGAACACTCGCGGTGTCCGGGGATTGTTTGTAGGGGGTGTCCTGAGGACGCTGTCCGTATTGTTCTCTGTCAAGTTGAATGTGTTCTAAGAACACCCGCGGTGTCCTGAAATGTTCGCAAATAAACAAAATGAGGGTGTTCTGAAGACGCTTCTAAGAACACTCGCGGTGTCCGGGGAGTGTTCGTAGGGGGTGTCCTGAGGACGTTGTCCGTATTGTTCTCTGTCAAGTTGAATGTGTCCTAAGAACACTCGCGGTGTCCTGAAATGTTTGCAAATAAACAAGATGGTGGTGTTCTGAAGAAGCTTCTAAGAACACTCCCGGTGTCCTGAAATGTTCGTAGCGGGTGTCCTGAGGACGCTGTCCGTATTGTTCTCTGTCAAGTTGAATGTGTCCTAAGAACACTCGCGGTGTCCTGAAATGTTCGCAAATAAACAAGATGGTGGTGTTATGAAGACGCTTCTAGGAACACTCGCGGTGTCCGGGGAGTGTTCGTAGGGGGTGTCCTGAGGCGCTGTCCGTATTGTTCTCTGTCAAGTTGAATGTGTTCTAAGAACACCCACGGTGTCCTGAAATGTTCGCAAATAAACAAAATGGGGGTGTTCTGAAGATGTTTTTGAGAACACTCCCGGTGTCCTGGAATGTTCGTAGGGGGTGTCCTTAGGACGCTGTCCGTATTGTTCTCTGTCAAGTTGAATGTGTCCTAAGAACACTCGCGGTGTCCTGAAATGTTCGCAAATAAACAAGATGGTGGTGTTCTGAAGACGCTTCTAAGAACACTCCCGGTGTCCTGGAATGTTCGTAGGGGGTGTCCTGAGGACGCTGTCCGTATTGTTCTCTGTCAAGTTGAATGTGTTCCAAGAATACCCGCGGTGTCCTGAAATGTTCGCAAATAAACAAAATGGGGGTGTTCTGAAGACGCTTCTAAGAACACTCGCGGTGCCCGGGGAGTGTTCGTAGGGGGTGTCCTGAGGACGCTGTCCGTATTGTTCTCTGTCAAGTTGAATGTGTCCGAAGAACACTCGCGGTGTCCTGAAATGTTCGCAAATAAACAAGATGGTGGTGTTCTGAAGACGCTTCTAAGAACACTCCCGGTGTCCTGGAATGTTCGTAGGGGGTGTCCTGAGGACGCTGTCCGTATTGTTCTCTGTCAAGTTGAATGTGTTCTAAGAACACCCGCGGTGTCCTGAAATGTTCGCAAATAAACAAAATGGGGGTGTTCTGAAGACGCTTCTAAGAACACTCGCGGTGTCCGGGGAGTGTTCATAGGGGGTGTCCTGAGGACGCTGTCCGTATTGTTCTCTGTCAAGTTGAATGTGTCCTAAGAATACTCGTGGTGTCCTGCAATGTTCGCAATTAAACAAAATGGGGGTGTTCTGAAGACGCTTCTAAGAACACTCGCGGTGTCCGGGGAGTGTTCGTAGGGGGTGTCCTGAGGACGCTGTCCGTATTGTTCTCTGTCAAGTTGAATGTGTCCTAACAACACTCGCGGTGTCCTGAAATGTTCGCAAATAAACAAGATGGTGGTGTTCTAAAGACGCTTCTAAGAACACTCGCGGTGTCCGGGGAGTGTTCGTAGGGGGTGTCCTGAGGACGCTGTCCGTATTGTTCTCTGTCAAATTGAATGTGTCCTAAGAACACTTGCGGTGTCCTGAAATGTTCGCAAATAAACAAGATGTTGGTGTTCTGAAGAAGCTTCTAAGAACACTCCCGGTGTCCTGGAATGTTCGTAGGGGGTGTCCTGAGGACGCTGTCCGTATTGTTCTCTGTCAAGTTGAATGTGCTCTAAGAACACCCACGGTGTCCTGAAATGTTCGCAAATAAACAAGATGGTGGTGTTCTGAAGACGCTTCTAAGAACACTCGCGGTGTCCGGGGAGTTTTCGTAGGGGGTGTCCTGAGGATGCTGTCCGTATTGTTCTCTGTCAAGTTGAATGTGTTCTAAGAACACCCGCGGTGTCCTGAAATGTTCGCAAATAAACAAAATGGGGGTGTTCTGAAGACGCTTCTAAGAACACTCCCGGTGTCCTGGAATGTTCGTAGGGGGTGTCCTGAGGACGCTGTCCGTATTGTTCTTTGTCAAGTTGAATGTGTTCTAAGAACACCCACGGTGTCCTGAAATGTTCGCAAATAAACAAAATGGGGGAGTTCTGAAGATGCTTCTAAGAACACTCGCGGTGTCCGGGGAGTGTTCGTAGAGGGTGTCCTGAGGACGCTGTCCGTATTGTTCTTTGTCAAGTTGAATGTGTCCTAAGAACACTTGCGGTGTCCTGAAATGTTCGCAAATAAACAAGATGGTGGTGTTCTGAAGAAGCTTCTGAGAACACTCCCGGTGTCCTGGAATGTTCGTAGGGGGTGTCCTGAGGACGCTGTCCGTATTGTTCAATGTCAAGTTGTATGTGTCCTAAGAACACTCGCGGTGTCCTGAAATGTTCGCAAATAAACAAGATGGTGGTGTTCTGAAGACACTTCTAAGAACACTCCCGGTGTCCTGGAATGTTCGTAGGGGGTGTCCTGAGGACGCTGTCCGTATTGTTCAATGTCAAGTTGTATGTGTCCTAAGAACACTCGCGGTGTCCTGAAATGTTCGCAAATAAACAAAATGAGGGTGTTCTGAAGACGCTTCTAAGAACACTCGCGGTGTCCGGGGAGTGTTCGTAGGGGGTGTCCTGAAGACGTTGTCCGTATTGTTCTCTGTCAAGTTGAATGTGTCCTAAGAACACTCGCGGTGTCCTGAAATGTTTGCAAATAAACAAGATGGTGGTGTTCTGAAGAAGCTTCTAAGAACACTCCCGGTGTCCTGAAATGTTCGTAGGGGGTGTCCTGAGGACGCTGTCCGTATTGTTCTCTGTCAAGTTGAATGTGTCCTAAGAACACTCGCGGTGTCCTGAAATGTTCGCAAATAAACAAGATGGTGGTGTTATGAAGACGCTTCTAAGAACACTCGCGGTGTCCGGGGAGTGTTCGTAGGGGGTGTCCTGAGGACGCTGTCCATATTGTTCTCTGTCAAGTTGAATGTGTTCTAAGAACACCCGCGGTGTCCTGAAATGTTCGCAAATAAACAAAATGGGGGTGTTCTGAAGACGTTTTTGAGAACACTCCCGGTGTCCTGGAATGTTCGTAGGGGGTGTCCTGAGGACGCTCTCCGTATTGTTCTCTGTCAAGTTGAATGTGTCCTAAGAACACTCGCGGTGTCCTGAAATGTTCGCAAATAAACAAGATGGTGGTGTTCTGAAGACGCTTCTAAGAACACTCCCGGTGTCCTGGAATGTTCGTAGGGGGTGTCATGAGGACGCTGTCCGTATTGATCTCTGTCAAGTTGAATGTGTTCTAAGAACACCCGCGGTGTCCTGAAATGTTCGCAAATAAACAAAATGGCGTGTTCTGAAGACGCTTCTAAGAACACTTGCGGTGTCCGGGGAGTGTTCGTAGGGAGTGTCCTGAGGACACTGTCCGTATTGTTCTCTGTCAAGTTGAATGTGTCCGAAGAACACTCGCGGTGTCCTGAAATGTTCGCAAATAAACAAGATGGTGGTGTTCTGAAGACGCTTCTAAGAACACTCCCGGTGTCCTGGAATGTTCGTAGGGGGTGTCCTTAGGACGCTGTCCGTATTGTTCGTTGTTAAGTTGAAAGTGTTCTAAGAACTATCGCGTTGTTCTGAAATGTTCATAGGGGGTGTCCTGAGGACGCTGTCCGTATTGTTCTCTGTCAAGTTGAATGTGTTCTAAGAACACTCGCGGTGTCCTGAAATGTTCGCAAATAAACAAGATGGTGGTGTTCTGAAGACGCTTCTAAGAACACTCCCGGTGTCCTGGAATGTTCGTAGGGGGTGTCCTGAGGACGCTGTCAGTATTGTTCTCTGTCAAGTTGAATGTGTTCTAAGAACACCCGCGGTGTCCTGAAATGTTCGCAAATAAACAAAATGGGGGTGTTCTGAAGACGCTTCTAAGAACACTTGCGGTGCCCGGGGAGTGTTCATAGGGGGTGTCCTGAGGACGCTGTCCGTATTATTCTCTGTCAAGTTGAATGTGTCCTAAGAATACTCGTGGTGTCCTGAAATGTTCGCAATTAAACAAAATGGGGGTGTTCTGAAGACGCTTCTAAGAACACTCGCGGTGTCCGGGGAGTGTTCGTAGGGGGTGTCCTGAGGACGCTGACCGTATTGTTCTCTGTCAAGTTGAATGTGTCCTAAGAACACTCGCGGTGTCCTGAAATGTTCGCAAATAAACAAGAAGGTGGTGTTCTAAAGACGCTTCTAAGAACACTCGCGGTGTCCGGGGAGTGTTCGTAGGGGGTGTCCTGAGGACGCTGTCCGTATTGTTCTCTGTCAAGTTGAATGTGTTCTAAGAACACCCGCGGTGTCCTGAAATGTTCGCAAATAAACAAAATGGGGGTGTTCTGAAGACGCTTCTAAGAACACTCCCGGTGTCCTGGAATGTTCGTAGGGGGTGTCCTGAGGACGCTGTCCGTATTGTTCTTTGTCAAGTTGAATGTGTTCTAAGAACACCCACGGTGTCCTGAAATGTTCGCAAATAAACAAAATGGGGGAGTTCTGAAGATGCTTCTAAGAACACTCGCGGTGTCCGGGGAGTGTTCGTAGAGGGTGTCCTGAGGACGCTGTCCGTATTGTTCTTTGTCAAGTTGAATGTGTCCTAAGAACACTTGCGGTGTCCTGAAATGTTCGCAAATAAACAAGATGGTGGTGTTCTGAAGAAGCTTCTGAGAACACTCCCGTTGTCCTGGAATGTTCGCAGGGGGTGTCCTGAGGACGCTGTCCGTATTGTTCCATGTCAAGTTGTATGTGTCCTAAGAACACTCGCGGTGTCCTGAAATGTTCGCAAATAAACAAGATGGTGGTGTTCTGAAGACACTTCTAAGAACACTCGCGGTGTCCGGGGAGTGTTCGTAGGGGGTGTCCTGAGGACGCTGTCCGTATTGTTCTCTGTCAAGTTGAATGTGCTCTAAGAACACCCGCGGTGTCCTGAAATGTTCGCAAATAAACAAAATGAGGGTGTTCTGAAGACGCTTCTAAGAACACTCGCGGTGTCCGGGGAGTGTTCGTAGGTGGTGTCCTGAGGACGTTGTCCGTATTGTTCTCTGTCAAGTTGAATGTGTCCTAAGAACACTCGCGGTGTCCTGAAATGTTTGCAAATAAACAAGATGGTGGTGTTCTGAAGAAGCATCTAAGAACACTCCCGGTGTCCTGAAATGTTCGTAGGGGGTGTCCTGAGGTTGCTGTCCGTATTGTTCTCTATCAAGTTGAATGTGTCCTAAGAACACTCGCGGTGTCCTGAAATGTTCGCAAATAAACAAGATGGTGGTGTTATGAAGACGCTTCTAAGAACACTCGCGGTGTCCGGGGAGTGTTCGTAGAGGGTGTCCTGAGGACGCTGTCCATATTGTTCTCTGTCAAGTTGAATGTGTTCTAAGAACACCCGCGGTGTCCTGAAATGTTCGCAAATAAACAAAATGAGGGTGTTCTGAAGACGTTTTTGAGAACACTCCCGGTGTCCTGGAATGTTCGTAGGGGGTGTCCTGAGGACGCTCTACGTATTGTTCTCTGTCAAGTTGAATGTGTCCTAAGAACACTCGCGGTGTCCTGATATGTTCGCAAATAAACAAGATGGTGGTGTTCTGAAGACGCTTCTAAGAACACTCCCGGTGTCCTGGAATGTTCGTAGGGGGTGTCCTGAGGACGCTGTCCGTATTGTTCTCTGTCAAGTTGAATGTGTTCTAAGAACACCCGCGGTGTCCTGAAATGTTCGCAAATAAACAAAATGGGCGTGTTCTGAAGACGCTTCTAAGAACACTCGCGGTGTCCGGGGAGTGTTCGTAGGGAGTGTCCTGAGGACACTGTCCGTATTGTTCTCTGTCAAGTTGAATGTGTTCTAAGAACACCCGCGGTGTCCTGAAATGTTCGCAAATAAAGAAAATGGGGGTGTTCTGAAGACGCTTCTAAGAACACTCGCAGTGTCTGGGGAGTGTTCATAGGGGGTGTCCTGAGGACGCTGTCCGTATTGTTCTCTGTCAAATTGAATGTGTCCTAAGAATACTCGCGGTGTCCTGAAATGTTCGCAATTAAACAAAATGGGGGTGTTCTGAAGACGCTTCTAAGAACACTCGCGGTGTCCGGGGAGTGTTCGTAGGGGGTGTCCTGAGGACGCTGTCCGTATTGTTCTCTGTCAAGTTGAATGTGTCCTAAGAACACTCGCGGTGTCCTGAAATGTTCGCAAATAAACAAGATGGGGGTGTTCTGAAGACGCTTCTAAGAACACTCCCGGTGTCCTGGAATGTTCGTAGGGGGTGTCCTGAGGACGCTGTCCGTATTGTTCTCTGTCAAGTTGAATGTGTATTAAGAACACCCGCGGTGTCCTGAAATGTTCGCAAATAAACAAGATGGTGGTGTTCTGAAGACGCTTCTAAGAACACTCGCGGTGTCCGGGGAGTGTTCATAGGGGGTGTCCTGAGGATGCTGTCCCTATTGTTCTCTGTCAAGTTGAATGTGTTCTAAGAACACCCGCGGTGTCCTGAAATGTTCGCAAATAAACAAAATGGGGGTGTTCTGAAGACGCTTCTAAGAACACTCCCGGTGTCCTGGAATGTTCGTAGGGGGTGTCCTGAGGACGCTGTCCGTATTGTTCTTTGTCAAGTTGAATGTGTTCTAAGAACACCCACGGTGTCCTGAAATGTTCGCAAATAAACAAAATGGGGGTGTTCTGAAGATGCTTCTAAGAACACTCGCGGTGTCCGGGGAGTGTTCGTAGAGGGTGTCCTGAGGACGCTGTCCGTATTGTTCTTTGTCAAGTTGTATGTGTCCTAAGAACACTCGCGGTGTGCTGAAATGTTCGCAAATAAACAAGATGGTGGTGTTCTGAAGACACTTCTAAGAACACTCGCGGTGTCCGGGGAGTGTTCGTAGGGGGTGTCCTGAGGACGCTGTCCGTATTGTTCTCTGTCAAGTTGAATGTGCTCTAAGAACACCCGCGGTGTCCTGAAATGTTCGCAAATAAATAAAATGAGGGTGTTCTGAAGACGCTTCTAAGAACACTCGCGGTGTCCGGGGAGTGTTCGTAGGGGGTGTCCTGAGGACGTTGTCCGTATTGTTCTCTGTCAAGTTGAATGTGTCCTAAGAACACTCGCGGTGTCCTGAAATGTTTGCAAATAAACAAGATGGTGGTGTTCTGAAGAAGCTTCTAAGAACACTCCCGGTGTCCTGAAATGTTCGTAGGGGGTGTCCTGAGGACGCTGTCCGTATTGTTCTCTGTCAAGTTGAATGTGTCCTAAGAACACTC
Organism: Ambystoma mexicanum; assembly: GCF_040938575.1. Taxonomy (NCBI): domain Eukaryota; kingdom Metazoa; phylum Chordata; class Amphibia; order Caudata; family Ambystomatidae; genus Ambystoma; species Ambystoma mexicanum. The sequence goes on along the minus strand of NC_090932.1, from coordinate 467,941,349 downwards.
GCGGTGTCCTGAAATGTTCGCAAATAAACAAGATGCTGGTGTTATGAAGACGCTTCTAAGAACACTTGCGGTGTCCGGGGAGTGTTCGTAGGGGGTGTCCTTAGGACGCTGTCCGTATTGATCTCTGTCAAGTTGAATGTGTTCTAAGAACACCCGCGGTGTCCTGAAATGTTCGCAAATAAACAAAATGGGGGTGTTCTGAAGACGTTTTTGAGAACACTCCCGGTGTCCTGGAATGTTCGTAGGGGGTGTCCTGAGGACGCTCTCTGTATTGTTCTCTGTCAAGTTGAATGTGTCCTAAGAACACTCGCGGTGTCCTGAAATGTTCGCAAATAAACAAGATGGTGGTGTTCTGAAGACGCTTCTAAGAACACTCCCGGTGTCCTGGAATGTTCGTAGGGGGTGTCCTGAGGACGCTGTCCGTATTGTTCTCTGTCAAGTTGAATGTGTTCTAAGAACACCCGCGGTGTCCTGAAATGTTCGCAAATAAACAAAATGGGGGTGTTCTGAAGATGCTTCTAAGAACACTTGCGGTGTCCGGGAGTGTTTGTAGGGAGTGTCCTGAGGACACTGTCCGTATTGTTCTCTGTCAAGTTGAATGTGTCCGAAGAACACTCGCGGTGTCCTGAAATGTTCGCAAATAAACAAGATGGTGGTGTTCTGAAGACGCTTCTAAGAACACTCCCGGTGTCCTGGAATGTTCGTAGGGGGTGTCCTGAGGACGCTGTCCGTATTGTTCTCTGTCAAGTTGAATGTGTTCTAAGAACACCTGCGGTGTCCTGAAATGTTCGCAAATAAACAAAATGGGGGTGTTCTGAAGACGCTTCTAAGAACACTCGCGGTGTCCGGGGAGTGTTCATAGGGGGTGTCCTGAGGACGCTGTCCGTATTGTTCTCTGTCAAGTTGAATGTGTCCTAAGAATACTCGCGGTGTCCTGAAATGTTCGCAATTAAACAAAATGGGGGTGTTCTGAAGACGCTTCTAAGAACACTCCCGGTGTCCTGGAATGTTCGTAGAGGGTGTCCTGAGGACGCTGTCCGTATTGTTCTTTGTCAAGTTGTATGTGTCCTAAGAACACTCGCGGTGTGCTGAAATGTTCGCAAATAAACAAGATGGTGGTGTTCTGAAGACACTTCTAAGAACACTCGCGGTGTCCGGGGAGTGTTCGTAGGGTTGTCCTGAGGACGCTGTCCGTATTGTTCTCTGTCAAGTTGAATGTGCTCTAAGAACACCCGCGGTGTCCTGAAATGTTCGCAAATAAACAAAATGAGGGTGTTCTGAAGACGCTTCTAAGAACACTCGCGGTGTCCGGGGAGTGTTCGTAGGGGGTGTCCTGAGGACGTTGTCCGTATTGTTCTCTGTCAAGTTGAATGTGTCCTAAGAACACTCGCGGTGTCCTGAAATGTTTGCAAATAAACAAGATGGTGGTGTTCTGAAGAAGCTTCTAAGAACACTCCCGGTGTCCTGAAATGTTCGTAGGGGGTGTCCTGAGGACGCTGTCCGTATTGTTCTCTGTCAAGTTGAATGTGTCCTAAGAACACTCGCGGTGTCCTGAAATGTTCGCAAATAAACAAGATGCTGGTGTTATGAAGACGCTTCTAAGAACACTTGCGGTGTCCGGGGAGTGTTCGTAGGGGGTGTCCTTAGGACGCTGTCCGTATTGATCTCTGTCAAGTTGAATGTGTTCTAAGAACACCCGCGGTGTCCTGAAATGTTCGCAAATAAACAAAATGGGGGTGTTCTGAAGACGTTTTTGAGAACACTCCCGGTGTCCTGGAATGTTCGTAGGGGGTGTCCTGAGGACGCTCTCCGTATTGTTCTCTGTCAAGTTGAATGTGTCCTAAGAACACTCGCGGTGTCCTGAAATGTTCGCAAATAAACAAGATGGTGGTGTTCTGAAGACGCTTCTAAGAACACTCCCGGTGTCCTGGAATGTTCGTAGGGGGTGTCCTGAGGACGCTGTCCGTATTGTTCTCTGTCAAGTTGAATGTGCTCTAAGAACACCCGCGGTGTCCTGAAATGTTCGCAAATAAACAAAATGAGGGTGTTCTGAAGACGCTTCTAAGAACACTCGCGGTGTCCGGGGAGTGTTCGTAGGGGGTGTCCTGAGGACGTTGTCCGTATTGTTCTCTGTCAAGTTGAATGTGTCCTAAGAACACTCGCGGTGTCCTGAAATGTTTGCAAATAAACAAGATGGTGGTGTTCTGAAGAAGCTTCTAAGAACACTCCCGGTGTCCTGAAATGTTCGTAGGGGGTGTCCTGAGGACGCTGTCCGTATTGTTCTCTGTCAAGTTGAATGTGTCCTAAGAACACTCGCGGTGTCCTGAAATGTTCGCAAATAAACAAGATGCTGGTGTTATGAAGACGCTTCTAAGAACACTTGCGGTGTCCGGGGAGTGTTCGTAGGGGGTGTCCTTAGGACGCTGTCCGTATTGATCTCTGTCAAGTTGAATGTGTTCTAAGAACACCCGCGGTGTCCTGAAATGTTCGCAAATAAACAAAATGGGGGTGTTCTGAAGACGTTTTTGAGAACACTCCCGGTGTCCTGGAATGTTCGTAGGGGGTGTCCTGAGGACGCTCTCCGTATTGTTCTCTGTCAAGTTGAATGTGTCCTAAGAACACTCGCGGTGTCCTGAAATGTTCGCAAATAAACAAGATGGTGGTGTTCTGAAGACGCTTCTAAGAACACTCCCGGTGTCCTGGAATGTTCGTAGGGGGTGTCCTGAGGACGCTGTCCGTATTGTTCTCTGTCAAGTTGAATGTGTTCTAAGAACACCCGCGGTGTCCTGAAATGTTCGCAAATAAACAAAATGGGGGTGTTCTGAAGATGCTTCTAAGAACACTCGCGGTGTCCGGGAGTGTTTGTAGGGAGTGTCCTGAGGACACTGTCCGTATTGTTCTCTGTCAAGTTGAATGTGTCCGAAGAACACTCGCGGTGTCCTGAAATGTTCGCAAATAAACAAGATGGTGGTGTTCTGAAGACGCTTCTAAGAACACTCCCGGTGTCCTGGAATGTTCGTAGGGGGTGTCCTGAGGACGCTGTCCGTATTGTTCTCTGTCAAGTTGAATGTGTTCTAAGAACACATGCGGTGTCCTGAAATGTTCGCAAATAAACAAAATGGGGGTGTTCTGAAGACGCTTCTAAGAACACTCGCGGTGTCCGGGGAGTGTTCATAGGGGGTGTCCTGAGGACGCTGTCCGTATTGTTCTCTGTCAAGTTGAATGTGTCCTAAGAATACTCGCGGTGTCCTGAAATGTTCGCAATTAAACAAAATGGGGGTGTTCTGAAGACGCTTCTAAGAACACTCCCGGTGTCCTGGAATGTTCGTAGGGGGTGTCCTGAGGACGCTGTCCGTATTGTTCTCTGTCAAGTTGAATGTGTCCTAAGAACACCCGCGGTGTCCTGAAATGTTCGCAAATAAACAAGATGGGGGTGTTCTGAAGACGCTTCTAAGAACACTCCCGGTGTCCTGGAATGTTCGTAGGGGGTGTCCTGAGGACGCTGTCCGTATTATTCGCTGTCAAGTTGAATGTGTTCTAAGAACACCCGCGGTGTCCTGAAATGTTCGCAAATAAACAAAATCGGGGTGTTCTGAAGACGCTTCTAAGAACACTCCCGGTGTCCTGGAATGTTCGTAGGGGGTGTCCTGAGGACGCTGTCCGTATTGTTCTTTGTCAAGTTGAATGTGTTCTAAGAACACCCACGGTGTCCTGAAATGTTCGCAAATAAACAAAATGGGGGTGTTCTGAAGATGCTTCTAAGAACACTCGCGGTGTCCGGGGAGTGTTCGTAGAGGGTGTCCTGAGGACGCTGTCCGTATTGTTCTTTATCAAGTTGAATGTGTCCTAAGAACACTCGCGGTGTCCTGAAATGTTCGCAAATAAACAAGATGGTGGTGTCCTGAAGAAGCTTCTGAGAACACTCCCGGTGTCCTGGAATGTTCGTAGGGGGTGTCCTGAGGACGCTGTCCGTATTGTTCAATGTGAAGTTGTATGTGTCCTAAGAACACTCGCGGTGTGCTGAAATGTTCGCAAATAAACAAGATGGTGGTGTTCTGAAGACACTTCTAAGAACACTCGCGGTGTCCGGGGAGTGTTTGTAGGGGGTGTCCTGAGGACGCTGTCCGTATTGTTCTCTGTCAAGTTGAATGTGTTCTAAGAACACCCGCGGTGTCCTGAAATGTTCGCAAATAAACAAAATGAGGGTGTTCTGAAGACGCTTCTAAGAACACTCGCGGTGTCCGGGGAGTGTTCGTAGGGGGTGTCCTGAGGACGTTGTCCGTATTGTTCTCTGTCAAGTTGAATGTGTCCTAAGAACTCTCGCGGTGTCCTGAAATGTTTGCAAATAAACAAGATGGTGGTGTTCTGAAGAAGCTTCTAAGAACACTCCCGGTGTCCTGAAATGTTCGTAGCGGGTGTCCTGAGGACGCTGTCCGTATTGTTCTCTGTCAAGTTGAATGTGTCCTAAGAACACTCGCGGTGTCCTGAAATGTTCGCAAATAAACAAGATGGTGTTGTTATGAAGACGCTTCTAAGAACACTCGCGGTGTCCGGGGATTGTTCGTAGGGGGTGTCCTGAGGACGCTGTCCGTATTGTTCTCTGTCAAGTTGAATGTGTCCTAAGTACACTCGCGGTGTCCTGAAATGTTCGCAAATAAACAAGATGGTGGTGTTCTGAAGAAGCTTCTAAGAACACTCCCGGTGTCCTGCAATGTTCGTAGGGGGTGTCCTGAGGACGCTGTCCGTATTGTTCTCTGTCAAGTTGAATGTGTCCTAAGAACACCCGCGGTGTCCTGAAATGTTCGCAAATAAACAAGATGGGGGTGTTCTGAAGACGCTTCTAAGAACACTCCCGGTGTCCTGGAATGTTCGTAGGGGGTGTCCTGAGGACGCTGTCCGTATTGTTCTCTGTCAAGTTGAATGTGTATTAAGAACACCCGCGGTGTCCTGAAATGTTCGCAAATAAACAAGATGGTGGTGTTCTGAAGACGCTTCTAAGAACACTCGCGGTGTCCGGGGAGTGTTCGTAGGGGGTGTCCTGAGGATTCTGTCCGTATTGTTCTCTGTCAAGTTGAATGTGTTCTAAGAACACCCGCGGTGTCCTGAAATGTTCGCAAATAAACAAAATGGGGGTGTTCTGAAGACGCTTCTAAGAACACTCCCGGTGTCCTGGAATGTTCGTAGGGGGTGTCCTGAGGACGCTGTCCGTATTGTTCTTTGTCAAGTTGAATGTGTTCTAAGAACACCCACGGTGTCCTGAAATGTTCGCAAATAAACAAAAAGGGGGTGTTCTGAAGATGCTTCTAAGAACACTCGCGGTGTCCGGGGAGTGTTCGTAGAGGGTGTCCTGAGGACGCTGTCCGTATTGTTCTTTGTCAAGTTGAATGTGTCCTAAGAACACTCGCGGTGTCCTGAAATGTTCGCAAATAAACAAGATGGTGGTGTTCTGAAGACGCTTCTAAGAACACTCCCGGTGTCCTGGAATGTTCGTAGGGGGTGTCCTGAGGACGCTGTCCGTATTGTTCTCTGTCAAGTTGAATGTGTTCTAAGAACACCCGCGGTGTCCTGAAATGTTCGCAAATAAACAAAATGGGGGTGTTCTGAAGACGCTTCTAAGAACACTTGCGGTGCCCGGGGAGTGTTCATAGGGGGTGTCCTGAGGACGCTGTCCGTATTGTTCTCTGTCAAGTTGAATGTGTCCTAAGAATACTCGTGGTGTCCTGAAATGTTCGCAATTAAACTAAATGGGGGTGTTCTGAAGACGCTTCTAAGAACACTCGCGGTGTCCGGGGAGTGTTCGTAGGGGGTGTCCTGAGGACGCTGTCCGTATTGTTCTCTGTCAAGTTGAATGTGTCCTAAGAACACTCGCGGTGTCCTGAAATGTTCGCAAATAAACAAGAAGGTGGTGTTCTAAAGACGCTTCTAAGAACACTCGCGGTGTCCGGGGAGTGTTCGTAGGGGGTGTCCTGAGGACGCTGTCCGTATTGTTCTCTGTCAAGTTGAATGTGTTCTAAGAACACCCGCGGTGTCCTGAAATGTTCGCAAATAAACAAAATGGGGGTGTTCTGAAGACGCTTCTAAGAACACTCCCGGTGTCCTGGAATGTTCGTAGGGGGTGTCCTGAGGACGCTGTCCGTATTGTTCTTTGTCAAGTTGAATGTGTTCTAAGAACACCCACGGTGTCCTGAAATGTTCGCAAATAAACAAAATGGGGGAGTTCTGAAGATGCTTCTAAGAACACTCGCGGTGTCCGGGGAGTGTTCGTAGAGGGTGTCCTGAGGACGCTGTCCGTATTGTTCTTTGTCAAGTTGAATGTGTCCTAAGAACACTTGCGGTGTCCTGAAATGTTCGCAAATAAACAAGATGGTGGTGTTCTGAAGAAGCTTCTGAGAACACTCCCGGTGTCCTGGAATGTTCGCAGGGGGTGTCCTGAGGACGCTGTCCGTATTGTTCAATGTCAAGTTGTATGTGTCCTAAGAACACTCGCGGTGTCCTGAAATGTTCGCAAATAAACAAGATGGTGGTGTTCTGAAGACACTTCTAAGAACACTCGCGGTGTCCGGGGAGTGTTCGTAGGGGGTGTCCTGAGGACGCTGTCCGTATTGTTCTCTGTCAAGTTGAATGTGCTCTAAGAACACCCGCGGTGTCCTGAAATGTTCGCAAATAAACAAAATGAGGGTGTTCTGAAGACGCTTCTAAGAACACTCGCGGTGTCCGGGGAGTGTTCGTAGGTGGTGTCCTGAGGACGTTTTCCGTATTGTTCTCTGTCAAGTTGAATGTGTCCTAAGAACACTCGCGGTGTCCTGAAATGTTTGCAAATAAACAAGATGGTGGTGTTCTGAAGAAGCATCTAAGAACACTCCCGGTGTCCTGAAATGTTCGTAGGGGGTGTCCTGAGGACGCTGTCCGTATTGTTCTCTGTCAAGTTGAATGTGTCCTAAGAACACTCGCGGTGTCCTGAAATGTTCGCAAATAAACAAGATGGTGGTGTTATGAAGACGCTTCTAAGAACACTCGCGGTGTCCGGGGAGTGTTCGTAGAGGGTGTCCTGAGGACGCTGTCCATATTGTTCTCTGTCAAGTTGAATGTGTTCTAAGAACACCCGCGGTGTCCTGAAATGTTCGCAAATAAACAAAATGAGGGTGTTCTGAAGACGTTTTTGAGAACACTCCCGGTGTCCTGGAATGTTCGTAGGGGGTGTCCTGAGGACGCTCTACGTATTGTTCTCTGTCAAGTTGAATGTGTCCTAAGAACACTCGCGGTGTCCTGATATGTTCGCAAATAAACAAGATGGTGGTGTTCTGAAGACGCTTCTAAGAACACTCCCGGTGTCCTGGAATGTTCGTAGGGGGTGTCCTGAGGACGCTGTCCGTATTGTTCTCTGTCAAGTTGAATGTGTTCTAAGAACAACCGCGGTGTCCTGAAATGTTCGCAAATAAACAAAATGGGCGTGTTCTGAAGACGCTTCTAAGAACACTCGCGGTGTCCGGGGAGTGTTCGTAGGGAGTGTCCTGAGGACACTGTCCGTATTGTTCTCTGTCAAGTTGAATGTGTTCTAAGAACACCCGCGGTGTCCTGAAATGTTCGCAAATAAACAAAATGGGGGTGTTCTGAAGACGCTTCTAAGAACACTCGCGGTGTCTGGGGAGTGTTCATAGGGGGTGTCCTGAGGACGCTGTCCGTATTGTTCTCTGTCAAATTGAATGTGTCCTAAGAATACTCGCGGTGTCCTGAAATGTTCGCAATTAAACAAAATGGGGGTGTTCTGAAGACGCTTCTAAGAACACTCGCGGTGTCCGGGGAGTGTTCGTAGGGGCTGTCCTGAGGACGCTGTCCGTATTGTTCTCTGTCAAGTTGAATGTGTCCTAAGAACACTCGCGGTGTCCTGAAATGTTCGCAAATAAACAAGATGGGGGTGTTCTGAAGACGCTTCTAAGAACACTCCCGGTGTCCTGGAATGTTCGTAGGGGGTGTCCTGAGGACGCTGTCCGTATTGTTCTCTGTCAAGTTGAATGTGTATTAAGAACACCCGCGGTGTCCTGAAATGTTCGCAAATAAACAAGATGGTGGTGTTCTGAAGACGCTTCTAAGAACACTCGCGGTGTCTGGGGAGTGTTCATAGGGGGTGTCCTGAGGATGCTGTCCCTATTGTTCTCTGTCAAGTTGAATGTGTTCTAAGAACACCCGCGGTGTCCTGAAATGTTCGCAAATAAACAAAATGGGGGTGTTCTGAAGACGCTTCTAAGAACACTCCCGGTGTCCTGGAATGTTCGTAGGGGGTGTCCTGAGGACGCTGTCCGTATTGTTCTTTGTCAAGTTGAATGTGTTCTAAGAACACCCACGGTGTCCTGAAATGTTCCGAAATAAACAAAATGGGGGTGTTCTGAAGATGCTTCTAAGAACACTCGCGGTGTCCGGGGAGTGTTCGTAGAGGGTGTCCTGAGGACGCTGTCCGTATTGTTCTTTGTCAAGTTGTATGTGTCCTAAGAACACTCGCGGTGTGCTGAAATGTTCGCAAATAAACAAGATGGTGGTGTTCTGAAGACACTTCTAAGAACACTCGCGGTGTCCGGGGAGTGTTCGTAGGGGGTGTCCTGAGGACGCTGTCCGTATTGTTCTCTGTCAAGTTGAATGTGCTCTAAGAACACCCGCGGTGTCCTGAAATGTTCGCAAATAAACAAAATGAGGGTGTTCTGAAGACGCTTCTAAGAACACTCGCGGTGTCCGGGGAGTGTTCGTAGGGGGTGTCTTGAGGACGTTGTCCGTATTGTTCTCTGTCAAGTTGAATGTGTCCTAAGAACACTCGCGGTGTCCTGAAATGTTTGCAAATAAACAAGATGGTGGTGTTCTGAAGAAGCTTCTAAGAACACTCCCGGTGTCCTGAAATGTTCGTAGGGGGTGTCCTGAGGACGCTGTCCGTATTGTTCTCTGTCAAGTTGAATGTGTCCTAAGAACACTCGCGGTGTCCTGAAATGTTCGCAAATAAACAAGATGCTGGTGTTATGAAGACGCTTCTAAGAACACTTGCAGTGTCCGGGGAGTGTTCGTAGGGGGTGTCCTTAGGACGCTGTCCGTATTGATCTCTGTCAAGTTGAATGTGTTCTAAGAACACCCGCGGTGTCCTGAAATGTTCGCAAATAAACAAAATGGGGGTGTTCTGAAGACGTTTTTGAGAACACTCCCGGTGTCCTGGAATGTTCGTAGGGGGTGTCCTGAGGACGCTCTCCGTATTGTTCTCTGTCAAGTTGAATGTGTCCTAAGAACACTCGCGGTGTCCTGAAATGTTCGCAAATAAACAAGATGGTGGTGTTCTGAAGACGCTTCTAAGAACACTCCCGGTGTCCTGGAATGTTCGTAGGGGGTGTCCTGAGGACGCTGTCCGTATTGTTCTCTGTCAAGTTGAATGTGTTCTAAGAACACCCGCGGTGTCCTGAAATGTTCGCAAATAAACAAAATGGGGGTGTTCTGAAGATGCTTCTAAGAACACTCGCGTTGTCCGGGAGTGTTTGTAGGGATTGTCCTGAGGACACTGTCCGTATTGTTCTCTGTCAAGTTGAATGTGTCCGAAGAACACTCGCGGTGTCCTGAAATGTTCGCAAATAAACAAGATGGTGGTGTTCTGAAGACGCTTCTAAGAACACTCCCGGTGTCCTGGAATGTTCGTAGGGGGTGTCCTGAGGACGCTGTCCGTATTGTTCTCTGTCAAGTTGAATGTGTTCTAAGAACACCTGCGGTGTCCTGAAATGTTCGCAAATAAACAAAATGGGGGTGTTCTGAAGACGCTTCTAAGAACACTCGCGGTGTCCGGGGAGTGTTCATAGGGGGTGTCCTGAGGACGCTGTCCGTATTGTTCTCTGTCAAGTTGAATGTGTCCTAAGAATACTCGCGGTGTCCTGAAATGTTCGCAATTAAACAAAATGGGGGTGTTCTGAAGACGCTTCTAAGAACACTCCCGGTGTCCTGGAATGTTCGTAGGGGGTGTCCTGAGGACGCTGTCCGTATTGTTCTCTGTCAAGTTGAATGTGTCCTAAGAACACCCGCGGTGTCCTGAAATGTTCGCAAATAAACAAGATGGGGGTGTTCTGAAGACGCTTCTAAGAACACTCCCGGTGTCCTGGAATGTTCGTAGGGGGTGTCCTGAGGACGCTGTCCGTATTATTCGCTGTCAAGTTGAATGTGTTCTAAGAACACCCACGGTGTCCTGAAATGTTCGCAAATAAACAAAATGGGGGTGTTCTGAAGATGCTTCTAAGAACACTCGCGGTTTCCGGGGAGTGTTCGTAGAGGGTGTCCTGAGGACGCTGTCCGTATTGTTCTTTATCAAGTTGAATGTGTCCTAAGAACACTCGCGGTGTCCTGAAATGTTCGCAAATAAACAAGACGGTGGTGTCCTGAAGAAGCTTCTGAGAACACTCCCGGTGTCCTGGAATGTTCGTAGGGGGTGTCCTGAGGACGCTGTCCGTATTGTTCTCTGTCAAGTTGAATGTGTCCTAAGAATACTCGTGGTGTCCTGAAATGTTCGCAATTAAACTAAATGGGGGTGTTCTGAAGACGCTTCTAAGAACACTCGCGGTGTCCGGGGAGTGTTCGTAGGGGGTGTCCTGAGGACGCTGTCCGTATTGTTCTCTGTCAAGTTGAATGTGTCCTAAGAACACTCGCGGTGTCCTGAAATGTTCGCAAATAAACAAGAAGGTGGTGTTCTAAAGACGCTTCTAAGAACACTCGCGGTGTCCGGGGAGTGTTCGTAGGGGGTGTCCTGAGGACGCTGTCCGTATTGTTCTCTGTCAAGTTGAATGTGTTCTAAGAACACCCGCGGTGTCCTGAAATGTTCGCAAATAAACAAAATGGGGGTGTTCTGAAGACGCTTCTAAGAACACTCCCGGTGTCCTGGAATGTTCGTAGGGGGTGTCCTGAGGACGCTGTCCGTATTGTTCTTTGTCAAGTTGAATGTGTTCTAAGAACACCCACGGTGTCCTGAAATGTTCGCAAATAAACAAAATGGGGGAGTTCTGAAGATGCTTCTAAGAACACTCGCGGTGTCCGGGGAGTGTTCGTAGAGGGTGTCCTGAGGACGCTGTCCGTATTGTTCTTTGTCAAGTTGAATGTGTCCTAAGAACACTTGCGGTGTCCTGAAATGTTCGCAAATAAACAAGATGGTGGTGTTCTGAAGAAGCTTCTGAGAACACTCCCGGTGTCCTGGAATGTTCGCAGGGGGTGTCCTGAGGACGCTGTCCGTATTGTTCAATGTCAAGTTGTATGTGTCCTAAGAACACTCGCGGTGTCCTGAAATGTTCGCAAATAAACAAGATGGTGGTGTTCTGAAGACACTTCTAAGAACACTCGCGGTGTCCGGGGAGTGTTCGTAGGGGGTGTCCTGAGGACGCTGTCCGTATTGTTCTCTGTCAAGTTGAATGTGCTCTAAGAACACCCGCGGTGTCCTGAAATGTTCGCAAATAAACAAAATGAGGGTGTTCTGAAGACGCTTCTAAGAACACTCGCGGTGTCCGGGGAGTGTTCGTAGGTGGTGTCCTGAGGACGTTTTCCGTATTGTTCTCTGTCAAGTTGAATGTGTCCTAAGAACACTCGCGGTGTCCTGAAATGTTTGCAAATAAACAAGATGGTGGTGTTCTGAAGAAGCATCTAAGAACACTCCCGGTGTCCTGAAATGTTCGTAGGGGGTGTCCTGAGGACGCTGTCCGTATTGTTCTCTGTCAAGTTGAATGTGTCCTAAGAACACTCGCGGTGTCCTGAAATGTTCGCAAATAAACAAGATGGTGGTGTTATGAAGACGCTTCTAAGAACACTCGCGGTGTCCGGGGAGTGTTCGTAGAGGGTGTCCTGAGGACGCTGTCCATATTGTTCTATGTCAAGTTGAATGTGTTCTAAGAACACCCGCGGTGTCCTGAAATGTTCGCAAATAAACAAAATGAGGGTGTTCTGAAGACGTTTTTGAGAACACTCCCGGTGTCCTGGAATGTTCGTAGGGGGTGTCCTGAGGACGCTCTACGTATTGTTCTCTGTCAAGTTGAATGTGTCCTAAGAACACTCGCGGTGTCCTGATATGTTCGCAAATAAACAAGATGGTGGTGTTCTGAAGACGCTTCTAAGAACACTCCCGGTGTCCTGGAATGTTCGTAGGGGGTGTCCTGAGGACGCTGTCCGTATTGTTCTCTGTCAAGTTGAATGTGTTCTAAGAACAACCGCGGTGTCCTGAAATGTTCGCAAATAAACAAAATGGGCGTGTTCTGAAGACGCTTCTAAGAACACTCGCGGTGTCCGGGGAGTGTTCGTAGGGAGTGTCCTGAGGACACTGTCCGTATTGTTCTCTGTCAAGTTGAATGTGTTCTAAGAACACCCGCGGTGTCCTGAAATGTTCGCAAATAAACAAAATGGGGGTGTTCTGAAGACGCTTCTAAGAACACTCGCGGTGTCTGGGGAGTGTTCATAGGGGGTGTCCTGAGGACGCTGTCCGTATTGTTCTCTGTCAAATTGAATGTGTCCTAAGAATACTCGCGGTGTCCTGAAATGTTCGCAATTAAACAAAATGGGGGTGTTCTGAAGACGCTTCTAAGAACACTCGCGGTGTCCGGGGAGTGTTCGTAGGGGGTGTCCTGAGGACGCTGTCCGTATTGTTCTCTGTCAAGTTGAATGTGTCCTAAGAACACTCGCGGTGTCCTGAAATGTTCGCAAATAAACAAGATGGGGGTGTTCTGAAGACGCTTCTAAGAACACTCCCGGTGTCCTGGAATGTTCGTAGGGGGTGTCCTGAGGACGCTGTCCGTATTGTTCTCTGTCAAGTTGAATGTGTATTAAGAACACCCGCGGTGTCCTGAAATGTTCGCAAATAAACAAGATGGTGGTGTTCTGAAGACGCTTCTAAGAACACTCGCGGTGTCTGGGGAGTGTTCATAGGGGGTGTCCTGAGGATGCTGTCCCTATTGTTCTCTGTCAAGTTGAATGTGTTCTAAGAACACCCGCGGTGTCCTGAAATGTTCGCAAATAAACAAAATGGGGGTGTTCTGAAGACGCTTCTAAGAACACTCCCGGTGTCCTGGAATGTTCGTAGGGGGTGTCCTGAGGACGCTGTCCGTATTGTTCTTTGTCAAGTTGAATGTGTTCTAAGAACACCCACGGTGTCCTGAAATGTTCCGAAATAAACAAAATGGGGGTGTTCTGAAGATGCTTCTAAGAACACTCGCGGTGTCCGGGGAGTGTTCGTAGAGGGTGTCCTGAGGACGCTGTCCGTATTGTTCTTTGTCAAGTTGTATGTGTCCTAAGAACACTCGCGGTGTGCTGAAATGTTCGCAAATAAACAAGATGGTGGTGTTCTGAAGACACTTCTAAGAACACTCGCGGTGTCCGGGGAGTGTTCGTAGGGGGTGTCCTGAGGACGCTGTCCGTATTGTTCTCTGTCAAGTTGAATGTGCTCTAAGAACACCCGCGGTGTCCTGAAATGTTCGCAAATAAACAAAATGAGGGTGTTCTGAAGACGCTTCTAAGAACACTCGCGGTGTCCGGGGAGTGTTCGTAGGGGGTGTCTTGAGGACGTTGTCCGTATTGTTCTCTGTCAAGTTGAATGTGTCCTAAGAACACTCGCGGTGTCCTGAAATGTTTGCAAATAAACAAGATGGTGGTGTTCTGAAGAAGCTTCTAAGAACACTCCCGGTGTCCTGAAATGTTCGTAGGGGGTGTCCTGAGGACGCTGTCCGTATTGTTCTCTGTCAAGTTGAATGTGTCCTAAGAACACTCGCGGTGTCCTGAAATGTTCGCAAATAAACAAGATGCTGGTGTTATGAAGACGCTTCTAAGAACACTTGCAGTGTCCGGGGAGTGTTCGTAGGGGGTGTCCTTAGGACGCTGTCCGTATTGATCTCTGTCAAGTTGAATGTGTTCTAAGAACACCCGCGGTGTCCTGAAATGTTCGCAAATAAACAAAATGGGGGTGTTCTGAAGACGTTTTTGAGAACACTCCCGGTGTCCTGGAATGTTCGTAGGGGGTGTCCTGAGGACGCTCTCCGTATTGTTCTCTGTCAAGTTGAATGTGTCCTAAGAACACTCGCGGTGTCCTGAAATGTTCGCAAATAAACAAGATGGTGGTGTTCTGAAGACGCTTCTAAGAACACTCCCGGTGTCCTGGAATGTTCGTAGGGGGTGTCCTGAGGACGCTGTCCGTATTGTTCTCTGTCAAGTTGAATGTGTTCTAAGAACACCCGCGGTGTCCTGAAATGTTCGCAAATAAACAAAATGGGGGTGTTCTGAAGATGCTTCTAAGAACACTCGCGGTGTCCGGGAGTGTTTGTAGGGATTGTCCTGAGGACACTGTCCGTATTGTTCTCTGTCAAGTTGAATGTGTCCGAAGAACACTCGCGGTGTCCTGAAATGTTCGCAAATAAACAAGATGGTGGTGTTCTGAAGACGCTTCTAAGAACACTCCCGGTGTCCTGGAATGTTCGTAGGGGGTGTCCTGAGGACGCTGTCCGTATTGTTCTCTGTCAAGTTGAATGTGTTCTAAGAACACCTGCGGTGTCCTGAAATGTTCGCAAATAAACAAAATGGGGGTGTTCTGAAGACGCTTCTAAGAACACTCGCGGTGTCCGGGGAGTGTTCATAGGGGGTGTCCTGAGGACGCTGTCCGTATTGTTCTCTGTCAAGTTGAATGTGTCCTAAGAATACTCGCGGTGTCCTGAAATGTTCGCAATTAAACAAAATGGGGGTGTTCTGAAGACGCTTCTAAGAACACTCCCGGTGTCCTGGAATGTTCGTAGGGGGTGTCCTGAGGACGCTGTCCGTATTGTTCTCTGTCAAGTTGAATGTGTCCTAAGAACACCCGCGGTGTCCTGAAATGTTCGCAAATAAACAAGATGGGGGTGTTCTGAAGACGCTTCTAAGAACACTCCCGGTGTCCTGGAATGTTCGTAGGGGGTGTCCTGAGGACGCTGTCCGTATTATTCGCTGTCAAGTTGAATGTGTTCTAAGAACACCCGCGGTGTCCTGAAATGTTCGCAAATAAACAAAATGGGGGTGTTCTGAAGACGCTTCTAAGAACACTCCCGGTGTCCTGGAATGTTCGTAGGGGGTGTCCTGAGGACGCTGTCCGTATTGTTCTTTGTCAAGTTGAATGTGTTCTAAGAACACCCACGGTGTCCTGAAATGTTCGCAAATAAACAAAATGGGGGTGTTCTGAAGATGCTTCTAAGAACACTCGCGGTTTCCGGGGAGTGTTCGTAGAGGGTGTCCTGAGGACGCTGTCCGTATTGTTCTTTATCAAGTTGAATGTGTCCTAAGAACACTCGCGGTGTCCTGAAATGTTCGCAAATAAACAAGATGGTGGTGTCCTGAAGAAGCTTCTGAGAACACTCCCGGTGTCCTGGAATGTTCGTAGGGGGTGTCCTGAGGACGCTGTCCGTATTGTTCAATGTCAAGTTGTATGTGTCCTAAGAACACCCGCGGTGTCCTGAAATGTTCGCAAATAAACAAAATGAGGGTGTTCTGAAGACGCTTCTAAGAACACTCGCGGTGTCCGGGGAGTGTTCGTAGGGGGTGTCCTGAGGACGTTGTCCGTATTGTTCTCTGTCAAGTTGAATGTGTCCTAAGAACTCTCGCGGTGTCCTGAAATGTTTGCAAATAAACAAGATGGTGGTGTTCTGAAGAAGCTTCTAAGAACACTCCCGGTGTCCTGAAATGTTCGTAGCGGGTGTCCTGAGGACGCTGTCCGTATTGTTCTCTGTCAAGTTGAATGTGTCCTAAGAACACTCGCGGTGTCCTGAAATGTTCGCAAATAAACAAGATGGTGTTGTTATGAAGACGCTTCTAAGAACACTCGCGGTGTCCGGGGATTGTTCGTAGGGGGTGTCCTGAGGACGCTGTCCGTATTGTTCTCTGTCAAGTTGAATGTGTCCTAAGTACACTCGCGGTGTCCTGAAATGTTCGCAAATAAACAAGATGGTGGTGTTCTGAAGAAGCTTCTAAGAACACTCCCGGTGTCCTGCAATGTTCGTAGGGGGTGTCCTGAGGACGCTGTCCGTATTGTTCTCTGTCAAGTTGAATGTGTCCTAAGAACACCCGCGGTGTCCTGAAATGTTCGCAAATAAACAAGATGGGGGTGTTCTGAAGACGCTTCTAAGAACACTCCCTGTGTCCTGGAATGTTCGTAGGGGGTGTCCTGAGGACGCTGTCCGTATTGTTCTCTGTCAAGTTGAATGTGTATTAAGAACACCCGCGGTGTCCTGAAATGTTCGCAAATAAACAAGATGGTGGTGTTCTGAAGACGCTTCTAAGAACACTCGCGGTGTCCGGGGAGTGTTCGTAGGGGGTGTCCTGAGGATTCTGTCCGTATTGTTCTCTGTCAAGTTGAATGTGTTCTAAGAACACCTGCGGTGTCCTGAAATGTTCGCAAATAAACAAAATGGGGGTGTTCTGAAGACGCTTCTAAGAACACTCCCGGTGTCCTGGAATGTTCGTAGGGGGTGTCCTGAGGACGCTGTCCGTATTGTTCTTTGTCAAGTTGAATGTGTTCTAAGAACACCCACGGTGTCCTGAAATGTTCGCAAATAAACAAAAAGGGGGTGTTCTGAAGATGCTTCTAAGAACACTCGCGGTGTCCCGGGAGTGTTCGTAGAGGGTGTCCTGAGGACGCTGTCCGTATTGTTCAATGTCAAGTTGTATGTGTCCTACGAACACTCGCGGTGTGCTGAAATGTTCGCAAATAAACAAGATGGTGGTGTTCTGAAGACCCTTCTAAGAACACTCGCGGTGTCCGGGGAGTGTTTGTAGGGGGTGTCCTGAGGACGCTGTCCGTATTGTTCTCTGTCAAGTTGAATGTGTTCTAAGAACACCCGCGGTGTCCTGAAATGTTCGCAAATAAACAAAATGAGGGTGTTCTGAAGACGCTTCTAAGAACACTCGCGGTGTCCGGGGAGTGTTCGTAGGGGGTGTCCTGAGGACGTTGTCCGTATTGTTCTCTGTCAAGTTGAATGTGTTCTAAGAACACCCACGGTGTCCTGAAATGTTCGCAAATAAACAAAATGGGGGTGTTCTGAAGATGTTTTTGAGAACACTCCCGGTGTCCTGGAATGTTCGTAGGGGGTGTCCTTAGGACGCTGTCCGTATTGTTCTCTGTCAAGTTGAATGTGTCCTAAGAACACTCGCGGTGTCCTGAAATGTTCGCAAATAAACAAGATGGTGGTGTTCTGAAGACGCTTCTAAGAACACTCCCGGTGTCCTGGAATGTTCGTAGGGGGTGTCCTGAGGACGCTGTCCGTATTGTTCTCTGTCAAGTTGAATGTGTTCCAAGAATACCCGCGGTGTCCTGAAATGTTCGCAAATAAACAAAATGGGGGTGTTCTGAAGACGCTTCTAAGAACACTCGCGGTGTCCGGGGAGTGTTCGTAGGGGGTGTCCTGAGGACGCTGTCCGTATTGTTCTCTGTCAAGTTGAATGTGTCCGAAGAACACTCGCGGTGTCCTGAAATGTTCGCAAATAAACAAGATGGTGGTGTTCTGAAGACGCTTCTAAGAACACTCCCGGTGTCCTGGAATGTTCGTAGGGGGTGTCCTGAGGACGCTGTCCGTATTGTTCTCTGTCAAGTTGAATGTGTTCTAAGAACACCCGCGGTGTCCTGAAATGTTCGCAAATAAACAAAATGGGGGTGTTCTGAAGACGCTTCTAAGAACACTCGCGGTGTCCGGGGAGTGTTCATAGGGGGTGTCCTGAGGACGCTGTCCGTATTGTTCTCTGTCAAGTTGAATGTGTCCTAAGAACACTCGCGGTGTCCTGAAATGTTCGCAAATAAACAAGATGGTGGTGTTATGAAGACGCTTCTAAGAACACTCGCGGTGTCCGGGGAGTGTTCGTAGGGGGTGTCCTGAGGCGCTGTCCGTATTGTTCTCTGTCAAGTTGAATGTGTTCTAAGAACACCCACGGTGTCCTGAAATGTTCGCAAATAAACAAAATGGGGGTGTTCTGAAGATGTTTTTGAGAACACTCCCGGTGTCCGGGGAGTGTTCGTAGGGGGTGTCCTGAGGACGTTGTCCGTATTGTTCTCTGTCAAGTTGAATGTGTCCTAAGAACACTCGCGGTGTCCTGAAATGTTTGCAAATAAACAAGATGGTGGTGTTCTGAAGAAGCTTCTAAGAACACTCCCGGTGTCCTGAAATGTTCGTAGCGGGTGTCCTGAGGACGCTGTCCGTATTGTTCTCTGTCAAGTTGAATGTGTCCTAAGAACACTCGCGGTGTCCTGAAATGTTCGCAAATAAACAAGATGGTGGTGTTATGAAGACGCTTCTAAGAACACTCGCGGTGTCCGGGGAGTGTTCGTAGGGGGTGTCCTGAGGCGCTGTCCGTATTGTTCTCTGTCAAGTTGAATGTGTTCTAAGAACACCCACGGTGTCCTGAAATGTTCGCAAATAAACAAAATGGGGGTGTTCTGAAGATGTTTTTGAGAACACTCCCGGTGTCCTGGAATGTTCGTAGGGGGTGTCCTTAGGACGCTGTCCGTATTGTTCTCTGTCAAGTTGAATGTGTCCTAAGAACACTCGCGGTGTCCTGAAATGTTCGCAAATAAACAAGATGGTGGTGTTCTGAAGACGCTTCTAAGAACACTCCCGGTGTCCTGGAATGTTCGTAGGGGGTGTCCTGAGGACGCTGTCCGTATTGTTCTCTGTCAAGTTGAATGTGTTCCAAGAATACCCGCGGTGTCCTGAAATGTTCGCAAATAAACAAAATGGGGGTGTTCTGAAGACGCTTCTAAGAACACTCGCGGTG
Source organism: Ambystoma mexicanum (assembly GCF_040938575.1). Lineage (NCBI taxonomy): Eukaryota > Metazoa > Chordata > Amphibia > Caudata > Ambystomatidae > Ambystoma > Ambystoma mexicanum. Next base: position 467,922,587 of record NC_090932.1, on the reverse strand, counting down.
TCCGGGGAGTGTTCGTAGGGGGTGTCCTGAGGACGCTGTCCGTATTGTTCTCTGTCAAGTTAAATGTGTCCGAAGAACACTCGCGGTGTCCTGAAATGTGCGCAAATAAACAAGATGGTGGTGTTCTGAAGACGCTTCTAAGAACACACCCGGTGTCCTGGAATGTTCGTAGGGGGTGTCCTGAGGACGCTGTCCGTATTGTTCTCTGTCAAGTTGAATGTGTTCTAAGAACACCCGCGGTGTCCTGAAATGTTCACAAATAAACAAAATGGGGGTGTTCTGAAGACGCTTCTAAGAACACTCGCGGTGTCCGGGGAGTGTTCATAGGGGGTGTCCTGAGGACGCTGTCCGTATTGTTCTCTGTCAAGTTGAATGTGTCCTAAGAATACTCGTGGTGTCCTGCAATGTTCGCAATTAAACAAAATGGGGGTGTTCTGAAGACGCTTCTAAGAACACTCGCGGTGTCCGGGGAGTGTTCGTAGGGGGTGTCCTGAGGACGCTGTCCGTATTGTTCTCTGTCAAGTTGAATGTGTCCTAAGAACACTCGCGGTGTCCTGAAATGTTCGCAAATAAACAAGATGGTGGTGTTCTAAAGACGCTTCTAAGAACACTCGCGGTGTCCGGGGAGTGTTCGTAGGGGGTGTCCTGAGGACGCTGTCCGTATTGTTCTCTGTCAAGTAGAATGTGTCCTAAGAACACTTGCGGTGTCCTGAAATGTTCGCAAATAAACAAGATGGTGGTGTTCTGAAGAAGCTTCTAAGAACACTCCCGGTGTCCTGGAATGTTCGTAGGGGGTGTCCTGAGGACGCTGTCCGTATTGTTCTCTGTCAAGTTGAATGTGTATTAAGAACACCCGCGGTGTCCTGAAATGTTCGCAAATAAACAAGATGGTGGTGTTCTGAAGACGCTTCTAAGAACACTCGCGGTGTCCGGGGAGTTTTCGTAGGGGGTGTCCTGAGGATGCTGTCCGTATTGTTCTCTGTCAAGTTGAATGTGTTCTAAGAACACCCGCGGTGTCCTGAAATGTTCGCAAATAAACAAAATGGGGGAGTTCTGAAGACGCTTCTAAGAACACTCCCGGTGTCCTGGAATGTTCGTAGGGGGTGTCCTGAGGACGCTGTCCGTATTGTTCTTTGTCAAGTTGAATGTGTTCTAAGAACACCCACGGTGTCCTGAAATGTTCGCAAATAAACAAAATGGGGGAGTTCTGAAGATGCTTCTAAGAACACTCGCGGTGTCCGGGGAGTGTTCGTAGAGGGTGTCCTGAGGACGCTGTCCGTATTGTTCTATGTCAAGTTGAATGTGTCCTAAGAACACTTGCGGTGTCCTGAAATGTTCGCAAATAAACAAGATGGTGGTGTTCTGAAGAAGCTTCTGAGAACACTCCCGGTGTCCTGGAATGTTCGTAGGGGGTGTCCTGAGGACGCTGTCCGTATTGTTCAATGTCAAGTTGTATGTGTCCTAAGAACACTCGCGGTGTCCTGAAATGTTCGAAAATAAACAAGATGGTGGTGTTCTGAAGACACTTCTAAGAACACTCGCGGTGTCCGGGGAGTGTTCGTAGGGGGTGTCCTGAGGACGCTGTCCGTATTGTTCTCTGTCAAGTTGAATGTGCTCTAAGAACACCCGCGGTGTCCTGAAATGTTCGCAAATAAACAAAATGAGGGTGTTCTGAAGACGCTTCTGAGAACACTCGCGGTGTCCGGGGAGTGTTTGTAGGTGGTGTCCTGAGGACGTTGTCCGTATTGTTCTCTGTCAAGTTGAATGTGTCCTAAGAACACTCGCGGTGTCCTGAAATGTTTGCAAATAAACAAGATGGTGGTGTTCTGAAGAAGCTTCTAAGAACACTCCCGGTGTCCTGAAATGTTCGTAGGGGGTGTCCTGAGGACGCTGTCCGTATTGTTCTCTGTCAAGTTGAATGTGTCCTAAGAACACTCGCGGTGTCCTGAAATGTTTGCAAATAAACAAGATGGTGGTGTTCTGAAGAAGCTTCTAAGAACACTCCCGGTGTCCTGAAATGTTCGTAGGGGGTGTCCTGAGGACGCTGTCCGTATTGTTCTCTGTCAAGTTGAATGTGTCCTAAGAATACTCGTGGTGTCCTGCAATGTTCGCAATTAAACAAAATGGGGGTGTTCTGAAGACGCTTCTAAGAACACTCGCGGTGTCCGGGGAGTGTTCGTAGGGGGTGTCCTGAGGACGCTGTCCGTATTGTTCTCTGTCAAGTTGAATGTGTCCTAACAACACTCGCGGTGTCCTGAAATGTTCGCAAATAAACAAGATGGTGGTGTTCTAAAGACGCTTCTAAGAACACTCGCGGTGTCCGGGGAGTGTTCGTAGGGGGTGTCCTGAGGACGCTGTCCGTATTGTTCTCTGTCAAATTGAATGTGTCCTAAGAACACTTGCGGTGTCCTGAAATGTTCGCAAATAAACAAGATTTTGGTGTTCTGAAGAAGCTTCTAAGAACACTCCCGGTGTCCTGGAATGTTCGTAGGGGGTGTCCTGAGGACGCTGTCCGTATTGTTCTCTGTCAAGTTGAATGTGCTCTAAGAACACCCACGGTGTCCTGAAATGTTCGCAAATAAACAAGATGGTGGTGTTCTGAAGACGCTTCTAAGAACACTCGCGGTGTCCGGGGAGTTTTCGTAGGGGGTGTCCTGAGGATGCTGTCCGTATTGTTCTCTGTCAAGTTGAATGTGTTCTAAGAACACCCGCGGTGTCCTGAAATGTTCGCAAATAAACAAAATGGGGGTGTTCTGAAGACGCTTCTAAGAACACTCCCGGTGTCCTGGAATGTTCGTAGGGGGTGTCCTGAGGACGCTGTCCGTATTGTTCTTTGTCAAGTTGAATGTGTTCTAAGAACACCCACGGTGTCCTGAAATGTTCGCAAATAAACAAAATGGGGGAGTTCTGAAGATGCTTCTAAGAACACTCGCGGTGTCCGGGGAGTGTTCGTAGAGGGTGTCCTGAGGACGCTGTCCGTATTGTTCTTTGTCAAGTTGAATGTGTCCTAAGAACACTTGCGGTGTCCTGAAATGTTCGCAAATAAACAAGATGGTGGTGTTCTGAAGAAGCTTCTGAGAACACTCCCGGTGTCCTGGAATGTTCGCAGGGGGTGTCCTGAGGACGCTGTCCGTATTGTTCAATGTCAAGTTGTATGTGTCCTAAGAACACTCGCGGTGTCCTGAAATGTTCGCAAATAAACAAGATGGTGGTGTTCTGAAGACACTTCTAAGAACACTCGCGGTGTCCGGGGAGTGTTCGTAGGGGGTGTCCTGAGGACGCTGTCCGTATTGTTCTCTGTCAAGTTGAATGTGCTCTAAGAACACCCGCGGTGTCCTGAAATGTTCGCAAATAAACAAAATGAGGGTGTTCTGAAGACGATTCTAAGAACACTCGCGGTGTCCGGGGAGTGTTCGTAGGTGGTGTCCTGAGGACGTTGTCCGTATTGTTCTCTGTCAAGTTGAATGTGTCCTAAGAACACTCGCGGTGTCCTGAAATGTTTGCAAATAAACAAGATGGTGGTGTTCTGAAGAAGCATCTAAGAACACTCCCGGTGTCCTGAAATGTTCGTAGGGGGTGTCCTGAGGACGCTGTCCGTATTGTTCTCTGTCAAGTTGAATGTGTCCTAAGAACACTCGCGGTGTCCTGAAATGTTCGCAAATAAACAAGATGGTGGTGTTATGAAGACGCTTCTAAGAACACTCGCGGTGTCCGGGGAGTGTTCGTAGAGGGTGTCCTGAGGACGCTGTCCATATTGTTCTCTGTCAAGTTGAATGTGTTCTAAGAACACCCGCGGTGTCCTGAAATGTTCGCAAATAAACAAAATGAGGGTGTTCTGAAGACGTTTTTGAGAACACTCCCGGTGTCCTGGAATGTTCGTAGGGGGTGTCCTGAGGACGCTCTACGTATTGTTCTCTGTCAAGTTGAATGTGTCCTAAGAACACTCGCGGTGTCCTGATATGTTCGCAAATAAACAAGATGGTGGTGTTCTGAAGACGCTTCTAAGAACACTCCCGGTGTCCTGGAATGTTCGTAGGGGGTGTCCTGAGGACGCTGTCCGTATTGTTCTCTGTCAAGCTGAATGTGTTCTAAGAACACCCGCGGTGTCCTGAAATGTTCGCAAATAAACAAAATGGGCGTGTTCTGAAGACGCTTCTAAGAACACTCGCGGTGTCCGGGGAGTGTTCGTAGGGAGTGTCCTGAGGACACTGTCCGTATTGTTCTCTGTCAAGTTGAATGTGTTCTAAGAACACCCGCGGTGTCCTGAAATGTTCGCAAATAAACAAAATGGGGGTGTTCTGAAGACGCTTCTAAGAACACTCGCGGTGTCTGGGGAGTGTTCATAGGGGGTGTCCTGAGGACGCTGTCCGTATTGTTCTCTGTCAAATTGAATGTGTCCTAAGAATACTCGCGGTGTCCTGAAATGTTCGCAATTAAACAAAATGGGGGTGTTCTGAAGACGCTTCTAAGAACACTCGCGGTGTCCGGGGAGTGTTCGTAGGGGGTGTCCTGAGGACGCTGTCCGTATTGTTCTCTGTCAAGTTGAATGTGTCCTAAGAACACTCGCGGTGTCCTGAAATGTTCGCAAATAAACAAGATGGGGGTGTTCTGAAGACGCTTCTAAGAACACTCCCGGTGTCCTGGAATGTTCGTAGGGGGTGTCCTGAGGACGCTGTCCGTATTGTTCTCTGTCAAGTTGAATGTGTATTAAGAACACCCGCGGTGTCCTGAAATGTTCGCAAATAAACAAGATGGTGGTGTTCTGAAGACGCTTCTAAGAACACTCCCGGTGTCCTGGAATGTTCGTAGGGGGTGTCCTGAGGACGCTGTCCGTATTGTTCTCTGTCAAGTTGAATGTGTTCTAAGAACACCCGCGGTGTCCTGAAATGTTCGCAAATAAACAAAATGGCGTGTTCTGAAGACGCTTCTAAGAACACTTGCGGTGTCCGGGGAGTGTTCGTAGGGAGTGTCCTGAGGACACTGTCCGTATTGTTCTCTGTCAAGTTGAATGTGTCCGAAGAACACTCGCGGTGTCCTGAAATGTTCGCAAATAAACAAGATGGTGGTGTTCTGAAGACGCTTCTAAGAACACTCCCGGTGTCCTGGAATGTTCGTAGGGGGTGTCCTTAGGACGCTGTCCGTATTGTTCGTTGTTAAGTTGAAAGTGTTCTAAGAACTATCGCGTTGTTCTGAAATGTTCATAGGGGGTGTCCTGAGGACGCTGTCCGTATTGTTCTCTGTCAAGTTGAATGTGTTCTAAGAACACTCGCGGTGTCCTGAAATGTTCGCAAATAAACAAGATGGTGGTGTTCTGAAGACGCTTCTAAGAACACTCCCGGTGTCCTGGAATGTTCGTAGGGGGTGTCCTGAGGACGCTGTCCGTATTGTTCTCTGTCAAGTTGAATGTGTTCTAAGAACACCCGCGGTGTCCTGAAATGTTCGCAAATAAACAAAATGGGGGTGTTCTGAAGACGCTTCTAAGAACACTTGCGGTGCCCGGGGAGTGTTCATAGGGGGTGTCCTGAGGACGCTGTCCGTATTGTTCTCTGTCAAGTTGAATGTGTCCTAAGAATACTCGTGGTGTCCTGAAATGTTCGCAATTAAACAAAATGGGGGTGTTCTGAAGACGCTTCTAAGAACACTCGCGGTGTCCGGGGAGTGTTCGTAGGGGGTGTCCTGAGGACGCTGTCCGTATTGTTCTCTGTCAAGTTGAATGTGTCCTAAGAACACTCGCGGTGTCCTGAAATGTTCGCAAATAAACAAGAAGGTGGTGTTCTAAAGACGCTTCTAAGAACACTCGCGGTGTCCGGGGAGTGTTCGTAGGGGGTGTCCTGAGGACGCTGTCCGTATTGTTCTCTGTCAAGTTGAATGTGTTCTAAGAACACCCGCGGTGTCCTGAAATGTTCGCAAATAAACAAAATGGGGGTGTTCTGAAGACGCTTCTAAGAACACTCCCGGTGTCCTGGAATGTTCGTAGGGGGTGTCCTGAGGACGCTGTCCGTATTGTTCTTTGTCAAGTTGAATGTGTTCTAAGAACACCCACGGTGTCCTGAAATGTTCGCAAATAAACAAAATGGGGGAGTTCTGAAGATGCTTCTAAGAACACTCGCGGTGTCCGGGGAGTGTTCGTAGAGGGTGTCCTGAGGACGCTGTCCGTATTGTTCTTTGTCAAGTTGAATGTGTCCTAAGAACACTTGCGGTGTCCTGAAATGTTCGCAAATAAACAAGATGGTGGTGTTCTGAAGAAGCTTCTGAGAACACTCCCGGTGTCCTGGAATGTTCGCAGGGGGTGTCCTGAGGACGCTGTCCGTATTGTTCAATGTCAAGTTGTATGTGTCCTAAGAACACTCGCGGTGTCCTGAAATGTTCGCAAATAAACAAGATGGTGGTGTTCTGAAGACACTTCTAAGAACACTCGCGGTGTCCGGGGAGTGTTCGTAGGGGGTGTCCTGAGGACGCTGTCCGTATTGTTCTCTGTCAAGTTGAATGTGCTCTAAGAACACCCGCGGTGTCCTGAAATGTTCGCAAATAAACAAAATGAGGGTGTTCTGAAGACGATTCTAAGAACACTCGCGGTGTCCGGGGAGTGTTCGTAGGTGGTGTCCTGAGGAAGTTGTCCGTATTGTTCTCTGTCAAGTTGAATGTGTCCTAAGAACACTCGCTGTGTCCTGAAATGTTTGCAAATAAACAAGATGGTGGTGTTCTGAAGAAGCATCTAAGAACACTCCCGGTGTCCTGAAATGTTCGTAGGGGGTGTCCTGAGGACGCTGTCCGTATTGTTCTCTGTCAAGTTGAATGTGTCCTAAGAACACTCGCGGTGTCCTGAAATGTTCGCAAATAAACAAGATGGTGGTGTTATGAAGACGCTTCTAAGAACACTCGCGGTGTCCGGGGAGTGTTCGTAGAGGGTGTCCTGAGGACGCTGTCCATATTGTTCTCTGTCAAGTTGAATGTGTTCTAAGAACACCCGCGGTGTCCTGAAATGTTCGCAAATAAACAAAATGAGGGTGTTCTGAAGACGTTTTTGAGAACACTCCCGGTGTCCTGGAATGTTCGTAGGGGGTGTCCTGAGGACGCTCTACGTATTGTTCTCTGTCAAGTTGAATGTGTCCTAAGAACACTCGCGGTGTCCTGATATGTTCGCAAATAAACAAGATGGTGGTGTTCTGAAGACGCTTCTAAGAACACTCCCGGTGTCCTGGAATGTTCGTAGGGGGTGTCCTGAGGACGCTGTCCGTATTGTTCTCTGTCAAGTTGAATGTGTTCTAAGAACACCCGCGGTGTCCTGAAATGTTCGCAAATAAACAAAATGGGCGTGTTCTGAAGACGCTTCTAAGAACACTCGCGGTGTCCGGGGAGTGTTCGTAGGGAGTGTCCTGAGGACACTGTCCGTATTGTTCTCTGTCAAGTTGAATGTGTTCTAAGAACACCCGCGGTGTCCTGAAATGTTCGCAAATAAACAAAATGGGGGTGTTCTGAAGACGCTTCTAAGAACACTCGCGGTGTCTGGGGAGTGTTCATAGGGGGTGTCCTGAGGACGCTGTCCGTATTGTTCTCTGTCAAATTGAATGTGTCCTAAGAATACTCGCGGTGTCCTGAAATGTTCGCAATTAAACAAAATGGGGGTGTTCTGAAGACGCTTCTAAGAACACTCGCGGTGTCCGGGGAGTGTTTGTAGGGGGTGTCCTGAGGACGCTGTCCGTATTGTTCTCTGTCAAGTTGAATGTGTCCTAAGAACACTCGCGGTGTCCTGAAATGTTCGCAAATAAACAAGATGGGGGTGTTCTGAAGACGCTTCTAAGAACACTCCCGGTGTCCTGGAATGTTCGTAGGGGGTGTCCTGAGGACGCTGTCCGTATTGTTCTCTGTCAAGTTGAATGTGTATTAAGAACACCCGCGGTGTCCTGAAATGTTCGCAAATAAACAAGATGGTGGTGTTCTGAAGACGCTTCTAAGAACACTCGCGGTGTCCGGGGAGTGTTCATAGGGGGTGTCCTGAGGATGCTGTCCCTATTGTTCTCTGTCAAGTTGAATGTGTTCTAAGAACACCCGCGGTGTCCTGAAATGTTCGCAAATAAACAAAATGGGGGTGTTCTGAAGACGCTTCTAAGAACACTCCCGGTGTCCTGGAATGTTCTTAGGGGGTGTCCTGAGGACGCTGTCCGTATTGTTCTTTGTCAAGTTGAATGTGTTCTAAGAACACCCACGGTGTCCTGAAATGTTCGCAAATAAACAAAATGGGGGTGTTCTGAAGATGCTTCTAAGAACACTCGCGGTGTCCGGGGAGTGTTCGTAGAGGGTGTCCTGAGGACGCTGTCCGTATTGTTCTTTGTCAAGTTGTATGTGTCCTAAGAACACTCGCGGTGTGCTGAAATGTTCGCAAATAAACAAGATGGTGGTGTTCTGAAGACACTTCTAAGAACACTCGCGGTGTCCGGGGAGTGTTCGTAGGGGGTGTCCTGAGGACGCTGTCCGTATTGTTCTCTGTCAAGTTGAATGTGCTCTAAGAACACCCGCGGTGTCCTGAAATGTTCGCAAATAAACAAAATGAGGGTGTTCTGAAGACGCTTCTAAGAACACTCGCGGTGTCCGGGGAGTGTTCGTAGGGGGTGTCCTGAGGACGTTGTCCGTATTGTTCTCTGTCAAGTTGAATGTGTCCTAAGAACACTCGCGGTGTCCTGAAATGTTTGCAAATAAACAAGATGGTGGTGTTCTGAAGAAGCTTCTAAGAACACTCCCGGTGTCCTGAAATGTTCGTAGGGGGTGTCCTGAGGACGCTGTCCGTATTGTTCTCTGTCAAGTTGAATGTGTCCTAAGAACACTTGCGGTGTCCTGAAATGTTCGCAAATAAACAAGATGCTGGTGTTATGAAGACGCTTCTAAGAACACTTGCGGTGTCCGGGGAGTGTTCGTAGGGGGTGTCCTTAGGACGCTGTCCGTATTGATCTCTGTCAAGTTGAATGTGTTCTAAGAACACCCGCGGTGTCCTGAAATGTTCGCAAATAAACAAAATGGGGGTGTTCTGAAGACGTTTTTGAGAACACTCCCGGTGTCCTGGAATGTTCGTAGGGGGTGTCCTGAATACGCTCTCCGTATTGTTCTCTGTCAAGTTGAATGTGTCCTAAGAACACTCGCGGTGTCCTGAAATGTTCGCAAATAAACAAGATGGTGGGGTTCTGAAGACGCTTCTAAGAACACTCCCGGTGTCCTGGAATGTTCGTAGGGGGTGTCCTGAGGACGCTGTCCGTATTGTTCTCTGTCAAGTTGAATGTGTTCTAAGAACACCCGCGGTGTCCTGAAATGTTCGCAAATAAACAAAATGGGGGTGTTCTGAAGATGCTTCTAAGAACACTCGCGGTGTCCGGGAGTGTTTGTAGGGAGTGTCCTGAGGACACTGTCCGTATTGTTCTCTGTCAAGTTGAATGTGTCCGAAGAACACTCGCGGTGTCCTGAAATGTTCGCAAATAAACAAGATGGTGGTGTTCTGAAGACGCTTCTAAGAACACTCCCGGTGTCCTGGAATGTTCGTAGGGGGTGTCCTGAGGACGCTGTCCGTATTGTTCTCTGTCAAGTTGAATGTGTTCTAAGAACACCTGCGGTGTCCTGAAATGTTCGCAAATAAACAAAATGGGGGTGTTCTGAAGACGCTTCTAAGAACACTTGCGGTGTCCGGGGAGTGTTCATAGGGGGTGTCCTGAGGACGCTGTCCGTATTGTTCTCTGTCAAGTTGAATGTGTCCTAAGAATACTCGCGGTGTCCTGAAATGTTCGCAATTAAACAAAATGGGGGTGTTCTGAAGACGCTTCTAAGAACACTCGCGGTGTCCGGGGAGTGTTCGTAGGGGGTGTCCTGAGGACGCTGTCCGTATTGTTCTCTGTCAAGTTGAATGTGTCCTAAGAACACTCGCGGTGTCCTGAAATGTTCGCAAATAAACAAGATGGTGGTGTTCTGAAGAAGCTTCTAAGAACACTCCCGGTGTCCTGGAATGTTCGTAGGGGGTGTCCTGAGGACGCTGTCCGTATTGTTCTCTGTCAAGTTGAATGTGTCCTAAGAACACCCGCGGTGTCCTGAAATGTTCGCAAATAAACAAGATGGGGGTGTTCTGAAGACGCTTCTAAGAACACTCCCGGTGTCCTGGAATGTTCGTATGGGGTGTCCTGAGGACGCTGTCCGTATTGTTCTCTGTCAAGTTGAATGTGTATTAAGAACACCCGCGGTGTCCTGAAATGTTCGCAAATAAACAAGATGGTGGTGTTCTGAAGACGCTTCTAAGAACACTCGCGGTGTCCGGGGAGTGTTCGTAGGGGGTGTCCTGAGGATGCTGTCCGTATTATTCGCTGTCAAGTTGAATGTGTTCTAAGAACACCCGCGGTGTCCTGAAATGTTCGCAAATAAACAAAATGGGGGTGTTCTGAAGACGCTTCTAAGAACACTCCCGGTGTCCTGGAATGTTCGTAGGGGGTGTCCTGAGGACGCTGTCCGTATTGTTCTTTGTCAAGTTGAATGTGTTCTAAGAACACCCACGGTGTCCTGAAATGTTCGCAAATAAACAAAATGGGGGTGTTCTGAAGATGCTTCTAAGAACACTCGCGGTGTCCGGGGAGTGTTCGTAGAGGGTGTCCTGAGGACGCTGTCCGTATTGTTCTTTATCAAGTTGAATGTGTCCTAAGAACACTCGCGGTGTCCTGAAATGTTCGCAAATAAACAAGATGGTGGTGTCCTGAAGAAGCTTCTGAGAACACTCCCGGTGTCCTGGAATGTTCGTAGGGGGTGTCCTGAGGACGCTGTCCGTATTGTTCAATGTCAAGTTGTATGTGTCCTAAGAACACTCGCGGTGTGCTGAAATGTTCGCAAATAAACAAGATGGTGGTGTTCTGAAGACACTTCTAAGAACACTCGCGGTGTCCGGGGAGTGTTTGTAGGGGGTGTCCTGAGGACGCTGTCCGTATTGTTCTCTGTCAAGTTGAATGTGTTCTAAGAACACCCGCGGTGTCCTGAAATGTTCGCAAATAAACAAAATGAGGGTGTTCTGAAGACGCTTCTAAGAACATTCGCGGTGTCCGGGGAGTGTTCGTAGGGGGTGTCCTGAGGACGTTGTCCGTATTGTTCTCTGTCAAGTTGAATGTGTCCTAAGAACTCTCGCGGTGTCCTGAAATGTTTGCAAATAAACAAGATGGTGGTGTTCTGAAGAAGCTTCTAAGAACACTCCCGGTGTCCTGAAATGTTCGTAGCGGGTGTCCTGAGGACGCTGTCCGTATTGTTCTCTGTCAAGTTGAATGTGTCCTAAGAACACTCGCGGTGTCCTGAAATGTTCGCAAATAAACAAGATGGTGTTGTTATGAAGACGCTTCTAAGAACACTCGCGGTGTCCGGGGATTGTTCGTAGGGGGTGTCCTGAGGACGCTGTCCGTATTGTTCTCTGTCAAGTTGAATGTGTCCTAAGTACACTCGCGGTGTCCTGAAATGTTCGCAAATAAACAAGATGGTGGTGTTCTGAAGAAGCTTCTAAGAACACTCCCGGTGTCCTGCAATGTTCGTAGGGGGTGTCCTGAGGACGCTGTCCGTATTGTTCTCTGTCAAGTTGAATGTGTCCTAAGAACACCCGCGGTGTCCTGAAATGTTCGCAAATAAACAAGATGGGGGTGTTCTGAAGACGCTTCTAAGAACACTCCCGGTGTCCTGGAATGTTCGTAGGGGGTGTCCTGAGGACGCTGTCCGTATTGTTCTCTGTCAAGTTGAATGTGTATTAAGAACACCCGCGGTGTCCTGAAATGTTCGCAAATAAACAAGATGGTGGTGTTCTGAAGACGCTTCTAAGAACACTCGCGGTGTCCGGGGAGTGTTCGTAGGGGGTGTCCTGAGGATGCTGTCCGTATTGTTCTCTGTCAAGTTGAATGTGTTCTAAGAACACCCGCGGTGTCCTGAAATGTTCGCAAATAAACAAAATGGGGGTGTTCTGAAGACGCTTCTAAGAACACTCCCGGTGTCCTGGAATGTTCGTAGGGGGTGTCCTGAGGACGCTGTCCGTATTGTTCTTTGTCAAGTTGAATGTGTTCTAAGAACACCCACGGTGTCCTGAAATGTTCGCAAATAAACAAAAAGGGGGTGTTCTGAAGATGCTTCTAAGAACACTCGCGGTGTCCCGGGAGTGTTCGTAGAGGGTGTCCTGAGGACGCTGTCCGTATTGTTCAATGTCAAGTTGTATGTGTCCTACGAACACTCGCGGTGTGCTGAAATGTTCGCAAATAAACAAGATGGTGGTGTTCTGAAGACACTTCTAAGAACACTCGCGGTGTCCGGGGAGTGTTTGTAGGGGGTGTCCTGAGGACGCTGTCCGTATTGTTCTCTGTCAAGTTGAATGTGTTCTAAGAACACCCGCGGTGTCCTGAAATGTTCGCAAATAAACAAAATGAGGGTGTTCTGAAGACGCTTCTAAGAACACTCCCGGTGTCCTGGAATGTTCGTAGGGGGTGTCCTGAGGACGCTGTCCGTATTGTTCTCTGTCAAGTTGAATGTGTTCCAAGAATACCCGCGGTGTCCTGAAATGTTCGCAAATAAACAAAATGGGGGTGTTCTGAAGACGCTTCTAAGAACACTCGCGGTGTCCGGGGAGTGTTCGTAGGGGGTGTCCTGAGGACGCTGTCCGTATTGTTCTCTGTCAAGTTGAATGTGTCCGAAGAACACTCGCGGTGTCCTGAAATGTTCGCAAATAAACAAGATGGTGGTGTTCTCAAGACGCTTCTAAGAACACTCCCGGTGTCCTGGAATGTTCGTAGGGGGTGTCCTGAGGACGCTGTCCGTATTGTTCTCTGTCAAGTTGAATGTGTTCTAAGAACACCCGCGGTGTCCTGAAATGTTCGCAAATAAACAAAATGGGGGTGTTCTGAAGACGCTTCTAAGAACACTCGCGGTGTCCGGGGAGTGTTCATAGGGGGTGTCCTGAGGACGCTGTCCGTATTGTTCTCTGTCAAGTTGAATGTGTCCTAAGAACACTCGCGGTGTCCTGAAATGTTCGCAAATAAACAAGATGGTGGTGTTATGAAGACGCTTCTAAGAACACTCGCGGTGTCCGGGGAGTGTTCGTAGGGGGTGTCCTGAGGCGCTGTCCGTATTGTTCTCTGTCAAGTTGAATGTGTTCTAAGAACACCCACGGTGTCCTGAAATGTTCGCAAATAAACAAAATGGGGGTGTTCTGAAGATGTTTTTGAGAACACTCCCGGTGTCCGGGGAGTGTTCGTAGGGGGTGTCCTGAGGACGTTGTCCGTATTGTTCTCTGTCAAGTTGAATGTGTCCTAAGAACACTCGCGGTGTCCTGAAATGTTTGCAAATAAACAAGATGGTGGTGTTCTGAAGAAGCTTCTAAGAACACTCCCGGTGTCCTGAAATGTTCGTAGCGGGTGTCCTGAGGACGCTGTCCGTATTGTTCTCTGTCAAGTTGAATGTGTCCTAAGAACACTCACGGTGTCCTGAAATGTTCGCAAATAAACAAGATGGTGGTGTTATGAAGACGCTTCTAAGAACACTCGCGGTGTCCGGGGAGTGTTCGTAGGGGGTGTCCTGAGGCGCTGTCCGTATTGTTCTCTGTCAAGTTGAATGTGTTCTAAGAACACCCACGGTGTCCTGAAATGTTCGCAAATAAACAAAATGGGGGTGTTCTGAAGATGTTTTTGAGAACACTCCCGGTGTCCTGGAATGTTCGTAGGGGGTGTCCTTAGGACGCTGTCCGTATTGTTCTCTGCCAAGTTGAATGTGTCCTAACAACACTCGCGGTGTCCTGAAATGTTCGCAAATAAACAAGATGGTGGTGTTCTGAAGACGCTTCTAAGAACACTCCCGGTGTCCTGGAATGTTCGTAGGGGGTGTCCTGAGGACGCTGTCCGTATTGTTCTCTGTCAAGTTGAATGTGTTCCAAGAATACCCGCGGTGTCCTGAAATGTTCGCAAATAAACAAAATGGGGGTGTTCTGAAGACGCTTCTAAGAACACTCGCGGTGTCCGGGGAGTGTTCGTAGGGGGTGTCCTGAGGACGCTGTCCGTATTGTTCTCTGTCAAGTTAAATGTGTCCGAAGAACACTCGCGGTGTCCTGAAATGTGCGCAAATAAACAAGATGGTGGTGTTCTGAAGACGCTTCTAAGAACACACCCGGTGTCCTGGAATGTTCGTAGGGGGTGTCCTGAGGACGCTGTCCGTATTGTTCTCTGTCAAGTTGAATGTGTTCTAAGAACACCCGCGGTGTCCTGAAATGTTCACAAATAAACAAAATGGGGGTGTTCTGAAGACGCTTCTAAGAACACTCGCGGTGTCCGGGGAGTGTTCATAGGGGGTGTCCTGAGGACGCTGTCCGTATTGTTCTCTGTCAAGTTGAATGTGTCCTAAGAATACTCGTGGTGTCCTGCAATGTTCGCAATTAAACAAAATGGGGGTGTTCTGAAGACGCTTCTAAGAACACTCGCGGTGTCCGGGGAGTGTTCGTAGGGGGTGTCCTGATAACGCTGTCCGTATTGTTCTCTGTCAAGTTGAATGTGTCCTAAGAACACTTGCGGTGTCCTGAAATGTTCGCAAATAAACAAGATGGTGGTGTTCTAAAGACGCTTCTAAGAACACTCGCGGTGTCCGGGGAGTGTTCGTAGGGGGTGTCCTGAGGACGCTGTCCGTATTGTTCTCTGTCAAGTAGAATGTGTCCTAAGAACACTTGCGGTGTCCTGAAATGTTCGCAAATAAACAAGATGGTGGTGTTCTGAAGAAGCTTCTAAGAACACTCCCGGTGTCCTGGAATGTTCGTAGGGGGTGTCCTGAGGACGCTGTCCGTATTGTTCTCTGTCAAATTGAATGTGTCCTAAGAACACTTGCGGTGTCCTGAAATGTTCGCAAATAAACAAGATGTTGGTGTTCTGAAGAAGCTTCTAAGAACACTCCCGGTGTCCTGGAATGTTCGTAGGGGGTGTCCTGAGGACGCTGTCCGTATTGTTCTCTGTCAAGTTGAATGTGCTCTAAGAACACCCACGGTGTCCTGAAATGTTCGCAAATAAACAAGATGGTGGTGTTCTGAAGACGCTTCTAAGAACACTCGCGGTGTCCGGGGAGTTTTCGTAGGGGGTGTCCTGAGGATGCTGTCCGTATTGTTCTCTGTCAAGTTGAATGTGTTCTAAGAACACCCGCGGTGTCCTGAAATGTTCGCAAATAAACAAAATGGGGGAGTTCTGAAGACGCTTCTAAGAACACTCCCGGTGTCCTGGAATGTTCGTAGGGGGTGTCCTGAGGACGCTGTCCGTATTGTTCTTTGTCAAGTTGAATGTGTTCTAAGAACACCCACGGTGTCCTGAAATGTTCGCAAATAAACAAAATGGGGGAGTTCTGAAGATGCTTCTAAGAACACTCGCGGTGTCCGGGGAGTGTTCGTAGAGGGTGTCCTGAGGACGCTGTCCGTATTGTTCTTTGTCAAGTTGAATGTGTCCTAAGAACACTTGCGGTGTCCTGAAATGTTCGCAAATAAACAAGATGGTGGTGTTCTGAAGAAGCTTCTGAGAACACTCCCGGTGTCCTGGAATGTTCGTAGGGGGTGTCCTGAGGACGCTGTCCGTATTGTTCAATGTCAAGTTGTATGTGTCCTAAGAACACTCGCGGTGTCCTGAAATGTTCGAAAATAAACAAGATGGTGGTGTTCTGAAGACACTTCTAAGAACACTCGCGGTGTCCGGGGAGTGTTCGTAGGGGGTGTCCTGAGGACGCTGTCCGTATTGTTCTCTGTCAAGTTGAATGTGCTCTAAGAACACCCGCGGTGTCCTGAAATGTTCGCAAATAAACAAAATGAGGGTGTTCTGAAGACGCTTCTGAGAACACTCGCGGTGTCCGGGGAGTGTTTGTAGGTGGTGTCCTGAGGACGTTGTCCGTATTGTTCTCTGTCAAGTTGAATGTGTCCTAAGAACACTCGCGGTGTCCTGAAATGTTTGCAAATAAACAAGATGGTGGTGTTCTGAAGAAGCTTCTAAGAACACTCCCGGTGTCCTGAAATGTTCGTAGGGGGTGTCCTGAGGACGCTGTCCGTATTGTTCTCTGTCAAGTTGAATGTGTCCTAAGAACACTCGCGGTGTCCTGAAATGTTCGCAAATAAACAAGATGGTGGTGTTATGAAGACGCTTCTAAGAACACTCGCGGTGTCCGGGGAGTGTTCGTAGGGGGTGTCCTGAGGACGCTGTCCATATTGTTCTCTGTCAAGTTGAATGTGTTCTAAGAACACCCGCAGTGTCCTGAAATGTTTGCAAATAAACAAAATGGGGGTGTTCTGAAGAAGTTTTTGAGAACACTCCCGGTGTCCTGGAATGTTCGTAGGGAGTGTCCTGAGGACGCTCTCCGTATTGTTCTCTGTCAAGTTGAATGTGTCCTAAGAACACTCGCGGTGTCCTGAAATGTTCGCAAATAAACAAGATGGTGGTGTTCTGAAGACGCTTCTAAGAACACTCCCGGTGTCCTGGAATGTTCGTAGGGGGTGTCCTGAGGACGCTGTCCGTATTGTTCTCTGTCAAGTTGAATGTGTCCTAAGAACACCCGCGGTGTCCTGAAATGTTCGCAAATAAACAAAATGGGCGTGTTCTGAAGACGCTTCTAAGAACACTCGCGGTGTCCGGGGAGTGTTCGTAGGGAGTGTCCTGAGGACACTGTCCGTATTGTTCTCTGTCAAGTTGAATGTGTCCGAAGAACACTCGCGGTGTCCTGAAATGTTCGCAAATAAACAAGATGGTGGTGTTCTGAAGACGCTTCTAAGAACACTCCCGGTGTCCTGGAATGTTCGTAGGGGGTGTCCTGAGGACGCTGTCCGTATTGTTCTCTGTCAAGTTGAATGTGTTCTAAGAACACCCGCGGTGTCCTGAAATGTTCGCAAATAAACAAAATGGGGGTGTTCTGAAGACGCTTCTAAGAACACTCGCGGTGTCCGGGGAGTGTTCATAGGGGGTGTCCTGAGGACGCTGTCCGTATTGTTCTCTGTCAAGTTGAATGTGTCCTAAGAATACTCGCGGTGTCCTGAAATGTTCGCAATTAAACAAAATGGGGGTGTTCTGAAGACGCTTCTAAGAACACTCGCGGTGTCCGGGGAGTGTTCGTAGGGGGTGTCCTGAGGACGCTCTCCGTATTGTTCTCTGTCAAGTTGAATGTGTCCTAAGAACACTCGCGGTGTCCTGAAATGTTCGCAAATAAACAAGATGGTGGTGTTCTGAAGACGCTTCTAAGAACACTCCCGGTGTCCTGGAATGTTCGTAGGGGGTGTCCTGAGGACGCTGTCCGTATTGTTCTCTGTCAAGTTGAATGTGTTCTAAGAACACCCGCGGTGTCCTGAAATGTTCGCAAATAAACAAAATGGGGGTGTTCTGAAGACGCTTCTAAGAACACTCGCGGTGTCCGGGAGTGTTCGTAGGGAGTGTCCTGAGGACACTGTCCGTATTGTTCTCTGTCAAGTTGAATGTGTCCGAAGAACACTCGCGGTGTCCTGAAATGTTCGCAAATAAACAAGATGGTGGTGTTCTGAAGACGCTTCTAAGAACACTCCCGGTGTCCTGGAATGTTCGTAGGGGGTGTCCTGAGGACGCTGTCCGTATTGTTCTCTGTCAGGTTGAATGTGTTCTAAGAACACCTGCGGTGTCCTGAAATGTTCGCAAATAAACAAAATGGGGGTGTTCTGAAGACGCTTCTAAGAACACTCGCGGTGTCCGGGGAGTGTTCATAGGGGGTGTCCTGAGGACGCTGTCCGTATTGTTCTCTGTCAAGTTGAATGTGTCCTAAGAATACTCGCGGTGTCCAGAAATGTTCGCAATTAAACAAAATGGGGGTGTTCTGAAGACGCTTCTAAGAACACTCGCGGTGTCCGGGGAGTGTTCGTAGGGGGTGTCCTGAGGACGCTGTCCGTATTGTTCTCTGTCAAGTTGAATGTGTCCTAAGAACACTCGCGGTGTCCTGAAATGTTCGCAAATAAACAAGATGGTGGTGTTCTGAAGAAGCTTCTAAGAACACTCCCGGTGTCCTGGAATGTTCGTAGGGGGTGTCCTGAGGACGCTGTCCGTATTGTTCTCTGTCAAGTTGAATGTGTCCTAAGAACACCCACGGTGTCCTGAAATGTTCGCAAATAAACAAGATGGGGGTGTTCTGGAGACGCTTCTAAGAACACTCCCGGTGTCCTGGAATGTTCGTAGGGGGTTTCCTGAGGACGCTGTCCGTATTGTTCTCTGTCAAGTTGAATGTGTATTAAGAACACCCGCGGTGTCCTGAAATGTTCGCAAATAAACAAGATGGTGGTGTTCTGAAGACGCTTCTAAGAACACTCGCGGTGTCCAGGGAGTGTTCGTAGGGGGTGTCCTGAGGATGCTGTCCGTATTGTTCTCTGTCAAGTTGAATGTGTTCTAAGAACACCCGCGGTGTCCTGAAATGTTCGCAAATAAACAAGATGGTGGTGTTCTGAAGACGCTTCTAAGAACACTCGCGGTGTCCAGGGAGTGTTCGTAGGGGGTGTCCTGAGGATGCTGTCCGTATTGTTCTTTGTCAAGTTGAATGTGTTCTAAGAACACCCACGGTGTCCTGAAATGTTCGCAAATAAACAAAATGGGGGTGTTCTGAAGATGCTTCTAAGAACACTCGCGGTGTCCGGGGAGTGTTCGTAGAGGGTGTCCTGAGGACGCTGTCCGTATTGTTCTTTGTCAAGTTGAATGTGTCCTAAGAACACTCGCGGTGTCCTGAAATGTTCGCAAATAAACAAGATGGTGGTGTCCTGAAGAAGCTTCTGAGAACACTCCCGGTGTCCTGGAATGTTCGTAGGGGGTGTCCTGAGGACGCTGTCCGTATTGTTCAATGTCAAGTTGTATGTGTCCTAAGAACACTCGCGGTGTGCTGAAATGTTCGCAAATAAACAAGATGGTGGTGTTCTGAAGACACTTCTAAGAACACTCGCGGTGTCCGGGGAGTGTTTGTAGGGGGTGTCCTGAGGACGCTGTCCGTATTGTTCTCTGTCAAGTTGAATGTGTTCTAAGAACACCCGCGGTGTCCTGAAATGTTCGCAAATAAACAAAATGAGGGTGTTCTGAAGACGCTTTTAAGAACACTCGCGGTGTCCGGGGAGTGTTCGTAGGGGGTGTCCTGAGGACGTTGTCCGTATTGTTCTCTGTCAAGTTGAATGTGTCCTAAGAACACTCGCGGTGTCCTGAAATGTTTGCAAATAAACAAGATGGTGGTGTTCTGAAGAAGCTTCTAAGAACACTCCCGGTGTCCTGAAATGTTCGTAGCGGGTGTCCTGAGGACGCTGTCCGTATTGTTCTCTGTCAAGTTGAATGTGTCCTAAGAACACTCGCGGTATCCTGAAATGTTCGCAAATAAACAAGATGGTGGTGTTATGAAGACGCTTCTAAGAACACTCGCGGTGTCCGGGGATTGTTCTTAGGGGGTGTCCTGAGGACGCTGTCCGTATTGTTCTCTGTCAAGTTGAATGTGTCCTAAGAACACTCGCGGTGTCCTGAAATGTTCGCAAATAAACAAGATGGTGGTGTTCTGAAGAAGCTTCTAAGAACACTCCCGGTGTCCTGGAATGTTCGTAGGGGGTGTCCTGAGGACGCTGTCCGTATTGTTCTCTGTCAAGTTGAATGTGTCCTAAGAACACCCGCGGTGTCCTGAAATGTTCGCAAATAAACAAGATGGGGGTGTTCTGAAGATGCTTCTAAGAACACTCGCTGTGTCCGGGGAGTGTTCGTAGAGGGTGTCCTGAGGACGCTGTCCGTATTGTTCTTTGTCAAATTGAATGTGTCCTAAGAACACTCGCGGTGTCCTGAAATGTTCGCAAATAAACAAGATGGTGGTGTCCTGAAGAAGCTTCTGAGAACACTCCCGGTGTCCTGGAATGTTCGTAGGGGGTGTCCTGAGGACGCTGTCCGTATTTTTCAATGTCAAGTTGTATGTGTCCTAAGAACACTCGCGGTGTGCTGAAATGTTCGCAAATAAACAAGATGGTGGTGTTCTGAAGACACTTCTAAGAACACTCGCGGTGTCCGGGGAGTGTTTGTAGGGGGTGTCCTGAGGACGCTGTCCGTATTGTTCTCTGTCAAGTTGAATGTGTTCTAAGAACACCCGCGGTGTCCTGAAATGTTCGCAAATAAACAAGATGGGGGTGTTCTGAAGATGCTTCTAAGAACACTCGCTGTGTCCGGGGAGTGTTCGTAGAGGGTGTCCTGAGGACGCTGTCCGTATTGTTCTTTGTCAAATTGAATGTGTCCTAAGAACACTCGCGGTGTCCTGAAATGTTCGCAAATAAACAAGATGGTGGTGTCCTGAAGAAGCTTCTGAGAACACTCCCGGTGTCCTGGAATGTTCGTAGGGGGTGTCCTGAGGACGCTGTCCGTATTGTTCAATGTCAAGTTGTATGTGTCCTAAGAACACTCGCGGTGTGCTGAAATGTTCGCAAATAAACAAAATGGGGGAGTTCTGAAGATGCTTCTAAGAACACTCGCGGTGTCCGGGGAGTGTTCGTAGAGGGTGTCCTGAGGACGCTGTCCGTATTGTTCTTTGTCAAGTTGAATGTGTCCTAAGAACACTTGCGGTGTCCTGAAATGTTCGCAAATAAACAAGATGGTGGTGTTCTGAAGAAGCTTCTGAGAACACTCCCGGTGTCCTGGAATGTTCGTAGGGGGTGTCCTGAGGACGCTGTCCGTATTGTTCAATGTCAAGTTGTATGTGTCCTAAGAACACTCGCGGTGTCCTGAAATGTTCGAAAATAAACAAGATGGTGGTGTTCTGAAGACACTTCTAAGAACACTCGCGGTGTCCGGGGAGTGTTCGTAGGGGGTGTCCTGAGGACGCTGTCCGTATTGTTCTCTGTCAAGTTGAATGTGCTCTAAGAACACCCGCGGTGTCCTGAAATGTTCGCAAATAAACAAAATGAGGGTGTTCTGAAGACGCTTCTGAGAACACTCGCGGTGTCCGGGGAGTGTTTGTAGGTGGTGTCCTGAGGACGTTGTCCGTATTGTTCTCTGTCAAGTTGAATGTGTCCTAAGAACACTCGCGGTGTCCTGAAATGTTTGCAAATAAACAAGATGGTGGTGTTCTGAAGAAGCTTCTAAGAACACTCCCGGTGTCCTGAAATGTTCGTAGGGGGTGTCCTGAGGACGCTGTCCGTATTGTTCTCTGTCAAGTTGAATGTGTCCTAAGAACACTCGCGGTGTCCTGAAATGTTCGCAAATAAACAAGATGGTGGTGTTATGAAGACGCTTCTAAGAACACTCGCGGTGTCCGGGGAGTGTTCGTAGGGGGTGTCCTGAGGACGCTGTCCATATTGTTCTCTGTCAAGTTGAATGTGTTCTAAGAACACCCGCAGTGTCCTGAAATGTTTGCAAATAAACAAAATGGGGGTGTTCTGAAGAAGTTTTTGAGAACACTCCCGGTGTCCTGGAATGTTCGTAGGGAGTGTCCTGAGGACGCTCTCCGTATTGTTCTCTGTCAAGTTGAATGTGTCCTAAGAACACTCGCGGTGTCCTGAAATGTTCGCAAATAAACAAGATGGTGGTGTTCTGAAGACGCTTCTAAGAACACTCCCGGTGTCCTGGAATGTTCGTAGGGGGTGTCCTGAGGACGCTGTCCGTATTGTTCTCTGTCAAGTTGAATGTGTCCTAAGAACACCCGCGGTGTCCTGAAATGTTCGCAAATAAACAAAATGGGCGTGTTCTGAAGACGCTTCTAAGAACACTCGCGGTGTCCGGGGAGTGTTCGTAGGGAGTGTCCTGAGGACACTGTCCGTATTGTTCTCTGTCAAGTTGAATGTGTCCGAAGAACACTCGCGGTGTCCTGAAATGTTCGCAAATAAACAAGATGGTGGTGTTCTGAAGACGCTTCTAAGAACACTCCCGGTGTCCTGGAATGTTCGTAGGGGGTGTCCTGAGGACGCTGTCCGTATTGTTCTCTGTCAAGTTGAATGTGTTCTAAGAACACCCGCGGTGTCCTGAAATGTTCGCAAATAAACAAAATGGGGGTGTTCTGAAGACGCTTCTAAGAACACTCGCGGTGTCCGGGGAGTGTTCATAGGGGGTGTCCTGAGGACGCTGTCCGTATTGTTCTCTGTCAAGTTGAATGTGTCCTAAGAATACTCGCGGTGTCCTGAAATGTTCGCAATTAAACAAAATGGGGGTGTTCTGAAGACGCTTCTAAGAACACTCGCGGTGTCCGGGGAGTGTTCGTAGGGGGTGTCCTGAGGACGCTCTCCGTATTGTTCTCTGTCAAGTTGAATGTGTCCTAAGAACACTCGCGGTGTCCTGAAATGTTCGCAAATAAACAAGATGGTGGTGTTCTGAAGACGCTTCTAAGAACACTCCCGGTGTCCTGGAATGTTCGTAGGGGGTGTCCTGAGGACGCTGTCCGTATTGTTCTCTGTCAAGTTGAATGTGTTCTAAGAACACCCGCGGTGTCCTGAAATGTTCGCAAATAAACAAAATGGGGGTGTTCTGAAGACGCTTCTAAGAACACTCGCGGTGTCCGGGAGTGTTCGTAGGGAGTGTCCTGAGGACACTGTCCGTATTGTTCTCTGTCAAGTTGAATGTGTCCGAAGAACACTCGCGGTGTCCTGAAATGTTCGCAAATAAACAAGATGGTGGTGTTCTGAAGACGCTTCTAAGAACACTCCCGGTGTCCTGGAATGTTCGTAGGGGGTGTCCTGAGGACGCTGTCCGTATTGTTCTCTGTCAAGTTGAATGTGTTCTAAGAACACCTGCGGTGTCCTGAAATGTTCGCAAATAAACAAAATGGGGGTGTTCTGAAGACGCTTCTAAGAACACTCGCGGTGTCCGGGGAGTGTTCATAGGGGGTGTCCTGAGGACGCTGTCCGTATTGTTCTCTGTCAAGTTGAATGTGTCCTAAGAATACTCGCGGTGTCCAGAAATGTTCGCAATTAAACAAAATGGGGGTGTTCTGAAGACGCTTCTAAGAACACTCGCGGTGTCCGGGGAGTGTTCGTAGGGGGTGTCCTGAGGACGCTGTCCGTATTGTTCTCTGTCAAGTTGAATGTGTCCTAAGAACACTCGCGGTGTCCTGAAATGTTCGCAAATAAACAAGATGGTGGTGTTCTGAAGAAGCTTCTAAGAACACTCCCGGTGTCCTGGAATGTTCGTAGGGGGTGTCCTGAGGACGCTGTCCGTATTGTTCTCTGTCAAGTTGAATGTGTCCTAAGAACACCCACGGTGTCCTGAAATGTTCGCAAATAAACAAGATGGGGGTGTTCTGGAGACGCTTCTAAGAACACTCCCGGTGTCCTGGAATGTTCGTAGGGGGTTTCCTGAGGACGCTGTCCGTATTGTTCTCTGTCAAGTTGAATGTGTATTAAGAACACCCGCGGTGTCCTGAAATGTTCGCAAATAAACAAGATGGTGGTGTTCTGAAGACGCTTCTAAGAACACTCGCGGTGTCCAGGGAGTGTTCGTAGGGGGTGTCCTGAGGATGCTGTCCGTATTGTTCTCTGTCAAGTTGAATGTGTTCTAAGAACACCCGCGGTGTCCTGAAATGTTCGCAAATAAACAAGATGGTGGTGTTCTGAAGACGCTTCTAAGAACACTCGCGGTGTCCAGGGAGTGTTCGTAGGGGGTGTCCTGAGGATGCTGTCCGTATTGTTCTTTGTCAAGTTGAATGTGTTCTAAGAACACCCACGGTGTCCTGAAATGTTCGCAAATAAACAAAATGGGGGTGTTCTGAAGATGCTTCTAAGAACACTCGCGGTGTCCGGGGAGTGTTCGTAGAGGGTGTCCTGAGGACGCTGTCCGTATTGTTCTTTGTCAAGTTGAATGTGTCCTAAGAACACTCGCGGTGTCCTGAAATGTTCGCAAATAAACAAGATGGTGGTGTCCTGAAGAAGCTTCTGAGAACACTCCCGGTGTCCTGGAATGTTCGTAGGGGGTGTCCTGAGGACGCTGTCCGTATTGTTCAATGTCAAGTTGTATGTGTCCTAAGAACACTCGCGGTGTGCTGAAATGTTCGCAAATAAACAAGATGGTGGTGTTCTGAAGACACTTCTAAGAACACTCGCGGTGTCCGGGGAGTGTTTGTAGGGGGTGTCCTGAGGACGCTGTCCGTATTGTTCTCTGTCAAGTTGAATGTGTTCTAAGAACACCCGCGGTGTCCTGAAATGTTCGCAAATAAACAAAATGAGGGTGTTCTGAAGACGCTTTTAAGAACACTCGCGGTGTCCGGGGAGTGTTCGTAGGGGGTGTCCTGAGGACGTTGTCCGTATTGTTCTCTGTCAAGTTGAATGTGTCCTAAGAACACTCGCGGTGTCCTGAAATGTTTGCAAATAAACAAGATGGTGGTGTTCTGAAGAAGCTTCTAAGAACACTCCCGGTGTCCTGAAATGTTCGTAGCGGGTGTCCTGAGGACGCTGTCCGTATTGTTCTCTGTCAAGTTGAATGTGTCCTAAGAACACTCGCGGTATCCTGAAATGTTCGCAAATAAACAAGATGGTGGTGTTATGAAGACGCTTCTAAGAACACTCGCGGTGTCCGGGGATTGTTCTTAGGGGGTGTCCTGAGGACGCTGTCCGTATTGTTCTCTGTCAAGTTGAATGTGTCCTAAGAACACTCGCGGTGTCCTGAAATGTTCGCAAATAAACAAGATGGTGGTGTTCTGAAGAAGCTTCTAAGAACACTCCCGGTGTCCTGGAATGTTCGTAGGGGGTGTCCTGAGGACGCTGTCCGTATTGTTCTCTGTCAAGTTGAATGTGTCCTAAGAACACCCGCGGTGTCCTGAAATGTTCGCAAATAAACAAGATGGGGGTGTTCTGAAGATGCTTCTAAGAACACTCGCTGTGTCCGGGGAGTGTTCGTAGAGGGTGTCCTGAGGACGCTGTCCGTATTGTTCTTTGTCAAATTGAATGTGTCCTAAGAACACTCGCGGTGTCCTGAAATGTTCGCAAATAAACAAGATGGTGGTGTCCTGAAGAAGCTTCTGAGAACACTCCCGGTGTCCTGGAATGTTCGTAGGGGGTGTCCTGAGGACGCTGTCCGTATTTTTCAATGTCAAGTTGTATGTGTCCTAAGAACACTCGCGGTGTGCTGAAATGTTCGCAAATAAACAAGATGGTGGTGTTCTGAAGACACTTCTAAGAACACTCGCGGTGTCCGGGGAGTGTTTGTAGGGGGTGTCCTGAGGACGCTGTCCGTATTGTTCTCTGTCAAGTTGAATGTGTTCTAAGAACACCCGCGGTGTCCTGAAATGTTCGCAAATAAACAAGATGGGGGTGTTCTGAAGATGCTTCTAAGAACACTCGCTGTGTCCGGGGAGTGTTCGTAGAGGGTGTCCTGAGGACGCTGTCCGTATTGTTCTTTGTCAAATTGAATGTGTCCTAAGAACACTCGCGGTGTCCTGAAATGTTCGCAAATAAACAAGATGGTGGTGTCCTGAAGAAGCTTCTGAGAACACTCCCGGTGTCCTGGAATGTTCGTAGGGGGTGTCCTGAGGACGCTGTCCGTATTGTTCAATGTCAAGTTGTATGTGTCCTAAGAACACTCGCGGTGTGCTGAAATGTTCGCAAATAAACAAGATGGTGGTGTTCTGAAGACACTTCTAAGAACACTCGCGGTGTCCGGGGAGTGTTTGTAGGGGGTGTCCTGAGGACGCTGTCCGTATTGTTCTCTGTCAAGTTGAATGTGTCCTAAGAACACTCGCGGTGTTCTGAAATGTTTGCAAATAAACAAGATGGTGGTGTTCTGAAGAAGCTTCTAAGAACACTCCTGGTGTCCTGAAATGTTCGTAGCGGGTGTCCTGAGGACGCTGTCCGTATTGTTCTCTGTCAAGTTGAATGTGTCCTAAGAACACTCGCGGTGTCCTGAAATGTTCGCAAATAAACAAGATGGTGGTGTTATGAAGACGCTTCTAAGAACACTCGCGGTGTCCGGGGAGTGTTCGTAGGGGGTGTCCTGAGGCGCTGTCCGTATTGTTCTCTGTCAAGTTGAATGTGTTCTAAGAACACCCACGGTGTCCTGAAATGTTCGCAAATAAACAAAATGGGGGTGTTCTGAAGATGTTTTTGAGAACACTCCCGGTGTCCTGGAATGTTCGTAGGGGGTGTCCTTAGGACGCTGTCCGTATTGTTCGTTGTTAAGTTGAAAGTGTTCTAAGAACTATTGTGTTGTTCTGAAATGTTGTAGGGGGTGTCCTGAAAACGGTGTCCGTATTGTTCGCTGGCAAGTTCAGTGTTCTAAGAACACTCACATTGTTCGCGGACATTAAAAGTTTCCCATAGATCATAGTTGAAATGTTTGACTCTATGGATGTGATATGCTGCGGTGGTTGTTGCCAGGGCATAGAGTCTTGGGTGCATTGCCATTTGGCCATGCACCCAAGACTCTATGCCCTGGCAACAACCACCGCAGCATATCACATTCATATTTGCTTATAACTTTGGGTGAAAAACAAATGTATAAGGAACAAAGGTATTAGATACTATGGATGTGATATGCTGCTATGGTTGTCCTTATTATTGTATACTTACTGTTTGGTCTAGTAATGGGAGTCCATGTTTTTCTTCTTCATTTCTGTGATAAAAGAAAATAGCATGTTAGTATTAGTATTTTGTAATGACTTATTACATTGTATAAGCAATATACTTTTATTTTTTTTCGACCCTCATATTTAGTAGAGTACAAATCAGAGTACTGTGCAATTTGCTCAGTTTCTGTATTTGTTGCTAAAATCATTGGGTCTGTGGGAGAAAAAAAAAATCCATGTTGGATTAAAAAAAAAAACCTTTTTCTGTTATGCTACAGTTTATTTGTTTGTTTGTTTTCAATGTTCACTTTTTGTTTCTGGCTAATGCTTTATACTTTGCTTTGTTGTATTTTTTTGGAGCAGTAACAGATTCTTCGTTTGTTTTGATATTATAAAATTTTGGAGCAGTTAGATACCAATTGTTGTGAAGGTTTTCTTACCAAGTGATATTTGACTAAGTGTGAATCCAGTCAGCTTGCAGTTGTTTTTGGTACCATCTGCATTGTAACGTAGAAGCATTAGTATTACGTATTTACTATGTGTTTGTATTACTAATGTGGAGCGATTATCTGAATTGCAGGTAGAGCATAATCTACCATGGTGTGCATTTTGTACAAGTTGCTGAAATGGAATGGATTCACAATTTGGTATTGATATATATATGAAGCGTTCATTGGGAATTTCTTCTTGTGTCACATTGTTGCACAGAGTGCATGTATGTTTCCACATGTATGAAATCTGGAAGATTTCATTTATAGGTATGTTTTTATTTTCCAGTACTAATAGTAAGTACATTAGAAATTCTTGTGGATCTTCCTGTGAGTTTATAGTGAATTTCACCATTCCAGCACAGTAGTCCAATTGTCGTCTTATTCCAAAAACACTATATGTGTTGTCAGGATTGTTTGCTGCATTTCTATGAAATACTAACATTTGCAAACACAAAGGGTCTGTACTGTGTAAGTAAATGTTGTCAACAATTGGTGGTAATTGAAATAGAATATTCATTGCTACATTTGCATAGCAACTTACACCAACTATATTTGAGAATTTAAATGGTCCAGGTAGTTCTGTATCTAACTGCTTTTTTTGGAGTTTGTCTTCCTTCTTTAAAGAAGTACCTGGTTTACTTTCTCTAATTGATTCTTTTTTGTTTGTGGTACTTGATGAAGTATTAGTTTCTTTTACTCTCTTTGGAGGATTTGCAGTGACGTCCTGTTGCATTTCTGTTTGATTTAGTTTTCTTTTACAACGTTTTAGTTTTGGTGGAACAGAATATGTGTTTAGATGGGGAGTGTATAGTGAGCGAAGTCTATTATATTCTAAAATGCAAGGAATATCAGCTACTTTACTTGCATCAAAGTTGCAAGGAATATCAGTTTACTTTACTTGCATCAAAGTTGATTAGAAATAGACCGTCAAGTGTACGTAAGTGTGATAGTGCTACGTAGCTCATGCCTTCTTTAAAGACTGTGTTACCAATATCTATCATTGCTTTGTCTAGGGTAAGACCTTGTGATTTATGAATCGTGACTGCGTATGCAAGAGTTAGAGAAAATTGTTCTCTGCGTACATACATATCTTTGAAGAGAAGGAATCTAGCTGTTGAGCGTCCTATTTACTTCTGAAAGTTTGTCAAAGAGTATATTGACAAACTGAATTTTGTTGTCATGTGGGTATGTTTGAAAGCCAACAACTGTACCCAGTGCTCCATTAACTAGTCCTTGGTCCACGTCAAGGTTACGTTTAAGCATTACTCTGCAATTTAAGGATAATTTTAACATCTTTTCTAAGCCTGCTGTGTTTGAGATTGATTTTTCTAAATTATTTAGTCTTGTTGTGGCTTGGTCACACATGGGTAGTGTCATACCATGTACATCTAGTTTGTCTGTGGCGCTAATTTCCATTATTGGTTGCATTTCTTTACTTAACATTATTTCATTGATTTTGAGACAGCTTGCAAGAGTTGGCATTAAGGCCATACAATTGACATTTTTGTGGGCTAATTGTTCCATAACATCTGTAGCACATGCATTATCGCCATAAAGTGCATTAATGTGCCGGGTTTTCAATGTTGCTTCTGCTTCTTTAGAAAGTATACCAACTCACAAACTTTTTAAAATGTTGGCATAAGTTAGATCTGCAGATTGGCGCATGTTTTCTGTTAATTCTCTGTATTGGAAATGTTGCCAAAGGTTGACATTTCCAATGCTGCCAACAGTTTTACGGCAGAGTTTGTGCCCTAATGTTTTAAAAATAGGTTCACCTTTTACTGGTGTTAATTGAAGCAGATCTCCAAAAACAATAATGTGTTTTCCTGCAAAGAGCTCTTCATAGTCTGTTTTCAGTACTTCTTGTAATCTGAGGTGAATCAAAGCAAACATCAGGTTGGAGACCATGCTCACTTCATCTATTAGTAGCATTTTCATTTGTTTCAATACTCTGCGTAATTCCATTGCAGCTTCTGCAGAAAGTTTGTAATAGTCTAATTTGTTCTGGTGTTCTACTGGTAATAGTAGTAATCGGTGTAATGTAACACCACCTATGTTGTAGGCAGCTAAACCTGTGGGGGCAGTGACAACAGCTGACAGTTTGTTGTTTGTCAATTGTTGAAGGAACTTACTAATGATTTTGATTAGGAATGTTTTGCCAGAACCAGCTTCACCACTGACGTACAGTAGCATAGGTTTATAATTATGGCAGGAACATTCTTTATTTTCATGTTTTACACCATGTGCAATTTGTTTTGTTACTTCTTGAAAAATGCTACTTTGCTCATTGTTTAGTTTTGATTGTAGTATAGTTAAGTCTTCCTTATCTTCATACTGACACATGGTGTTTTCTACTTCTATCATAGCTAATTCTGCCTCATTTGTTATTAGTGGTTCTCCCAGTGGTTCTTGGATTCCTGTTACAGAAGGTTGACTACTGTCAGGAGTATCCTTATCTAGTTGGGCTTGGAGTTCTTCTTCATGTTGCTGTTCATTGTCAACATTGTTCTGTACTGTGTAAAGTTTACATCTGTTATAGTGCTTTCATTTGCTTTGAAAGCATCCTCATATGAGTCATAGTTATCTAGTAATTGTTCTTCTTTTCTCCATGGTTTGAATAGTTGTAGCAGGGACATGTAATATACTTCTTTATGTAGAGGAGTCTTCAATGACAATTTGATATGATTAATTAAATTTGGTTTAGTGAGTTTAACTAAGCTGCCTTCACAGTCTGTCACTCTATATTTACCTTTTTTTTCATCAGGTTTCATATTATTTTTGTATGTGTAGTTTTGGGCTATTTGGTATAGACACATGTTTTCCAAAGTATTACTTCTGTTTGGGTAGTATGTGTCCAATAAATTGTTTTTTAAAATTTCTTGGCTGTTGGGATCATGTTTGGCTATTGTTTCTATATCTTCATATGATTTTAGAACTCTTTTTCTAGATTTAGCTGGACCAAGACTTAGCCATACTATATTTTTAGATTTACCATACAATGAAGTACCAGTTAAACGATCAGCTGCTTCATAAGATCCACATTCTCTATGGGTGAGCATTTTTATGCCCTAGCTGTATAATTTCTGAGATACTGTTTTATCTGATGACAGGTCATTCCAGAGGTCTTGGAGCTCTGTCTTTTCTGCTTTAGTTAAGTATGCTGTGACATATCGTGCAACTGCAGTAGAATTGTCTGCAATGTACTGCACATCTATGTTTGCATTCCATAAGTGGGCAATGATTGCATTATAATCATTGATATATTTTTCTTCTTCTTTTCTTTTTATGTAATATGTATTTTTAGGTGACTTACCTTTAAAACTATGTCTAACTGAAGACATGAGGTTGTTTACTTGACCTGTAATTGTAACTGGTCTAGGGAAACCAAATCGGCATTTGGTGTAGTATTTGCCTTTGTTTTTGTATTTGCGACGACAATATTTTCCACATTTGTGTCTTTGAAATTGTAAAATTTGTGCATGAAGATCACTATTTGTGGCTTCTGATGGAATTTCACAAGTGACATATTTTTCAATAAACTGTAAAACAGTGGCATCACTGTCTTGACCAAATTTAGGAGCATCTTTAATCCATAAAAGCATGTGGATATGTGGTGCTCCTCTGGCTTGGTATTCTTTTCTCCAAAGAAGTGTTGCACTTCTCCAAGGGAAGGAACAGTTTTATTACAAATAAAATGTAGCATAGCAATGAAGCAATGGTGAACATATCTTGAAACATTAACAGGATCCAAAGAACAAAGTTCTCCAGGTGTTAGAATATCTATGTTTGTTTTGTTTAAATTTGATATGCGTAGGAAATCATGTAAATCTTCCCATGCATATTCTGCACAACTTAATGTAACAAACCAAGTGGGTGGGCCAAGGTTTCTGATCATACAACGTACATCTCCATGACGTCGAAACCAGTACTCTTTAGTACCACGCATATTTGCTAATAGATTTGTAATATTTGATTGTAAAACCTCATCCTTTTGTTGCACTTTCTCTAATAATTGTGTAGCTGTCATATTTTGAAAGTGTGATCCTGATTTTAACATGTGTGCAACTCCGTAACATAAAGTTGCTAGTTCACTTTCAAAGAGTAGGTGGAATATGTATTCCACATTTAGAAATGTGGATCTTCAGAATACATCCGTAATGAGCGGTATTCTGAAGCTGATATTTGAATAGGTCTATCATCATACCTTCCTCCTTTGCCAGTAGGAAAGAGTAGAGGAAAAGCACGTGCTTCTATACTTTTTTCCCATATACTGATTGGCGATCCTTTTGTTTGACGCATTTGGTAAGTTTCCAGTACATCTTGTACGGTGTCATTACAGTGCAAAGGATGAATTGTATAATGGTCTAAAGTATTTGATATTCTAGCAGGATCTAGTAGCTCAAATTGACCAGCTTCTTGTGTTTCTTGAATTATTTCAGTTGTATCTTTCAAGGTTTCTTCAATATTAATTTCTTTGTAATATTCATTATTCTCTTTAAGATATTGGAAGGCTTGTCTAACTTTATATAAATCTACCAGCTGTTGCCATATTTTTTTGTCTTTTGTAGGTACTCCATTTACTAATATAATTAAAGATTGCTGCATTGGACGCTGCACTCCTAGAGTATGCACATTTTCTTTTAGATTTAATGGTAAATAAACTACTTTTCCACGAATGCCTTTTACCAATTCAGAGGGAGGTAATTTTGCTGTTTTTGGTTGAAGGCGTATTATTGCTTGAAATGGGTGTACTGTTTGAATTATGATGCTCTCATATAAATTAAGTTGTTGTAGAGGTTTTGGTACTGGGTATAATTCCAAATTATTTGTGATAGAACGTGAAGGAGTTTGGTTGTTGTCAAGTTTTGTAGTGCAATAACTGCAAAGTATTAATGGCTCAGTTATTTCATATTTGTTTTCTGCTACAAGGTAGAGAGCTAATTCAAACCATTTAGAATCTTCATTGTCTTCTATTTTGTATGATAGGTCCACAGTTTTTGTGTTACTTTTATAAAAAATTCTACGGCAACATACACATACATGGTTTGGTACTTCAGCTGATGTACTTTTAAATTTTAGTATTTCTTTTTTGTATGTGTTTAGCAAAAGGTTGCCATGTGTAGAATTGTTGCTTAATTGGTTTAAAGCTATTTCATTCTGTAAATGGCTTTCACTACCAAAATATTTTTTCTTGATATAGTGAATTTCTTCAAGTAGGTCTTTTGCTGTACCATGTAGAAGGATGTTATTTAACTTTGCTAGTGCTAAAGCAGGACTTTTAGCATAGTACAGTTTATAGACTAGATTTCTTATAGTTGAATGATGTGTTGATATCCTTTTGATATCATGGAAAGTGGTTTTACATGTAGGTCCTCTAATGCAGGCCAATGAATGTCCTTGTAGTCCTGTGTACTTGCGCACTGGACAGGTATCTATATTTTGCAGTAATTTAATTTTGATTTTGTCTTTGCTTTTTACATATTTATTGAGGAATTGGCGTAAAGATTTGAAACATTGTTTGGGAATGTTACACATTGACGTGCATGGCCATTTGTACACTAGACGTTCTGATTCAGTTGAGTGGAGGGGTAATTCTAAGTTTTCAGGGCATATTTTTGTAAGGAGTACTTCTTGTTCCATTATGGTATTATTCACTTTTTCATAACCTCGACCACTGCTATTTATGGCAATTGCATTTGTTTGCTTTTGTTTGTACGCTTCTTCATTAAAATATGGTTCTGTGCTCGTAGTGTGATTCCATTCACCTCCGCAGATACTTAAGAAGTTCTTTCTGTTGACATTTCGCTTATTGAGAAGTCTTTTTTGTAATTTAGTTATTAGTTTTGTTAGTGGTTTCATTTTGTTTAACAGTAAAATAAATACATTTCTTTTGAGAAGAATTGCACTGTCCATCAATGCTTCTAAGATTAATTTCCTACGATAGGTTTTAAGCTTTGATCCTGATTTCTCTCCTGTTTTTATAAGATTTTGAAGGACTTTGTGACGGTATATTTTGGCTAAAATACTTTTCTTGTTATGCTTACTTTGCACTATATTAAAATTTGAAGAAGTAGTTTTATCTGTACTGATAGCTGATTTTCTGTTAATTGTTTTTTGGTTTGTTTTACATTTTGATAGAGGAAGCGAAGTTGTTGTACTTGAAACTTCTTGTGTTTCACTAAATGATTGTATTAGCTGTTTTGTTTCAACTTTTTTTACAAATTCTGCTAGAGATGGATGCTTATGTTGGACACCTTTATTTTCATTTGCTCTACTTTTGCGTTGCTTTCTACGGACTTGACTTTTGTTAGGCATTCTTTAGGGTCTGTTGAAAAAAATAAAGAAGATATGGGTTGGGGTGTTCTGGAATGTATGTGTGCTGTGTGCATGAGTGTTTGAGTAAGATGATAAAGATGTATGTAATGGTGTGTGATTGTGCATTGGGAACTAAAACTAGTAGGGATAGGTATTCTTGAATTTATGTGTTACTAAACTGGGGTTCAGATGACAAAAAAAAGTAAGCTAGTGGTGTGGAAAAGTACAAATAGTAAATCTAATGCATACAATTAAAACAGTTGTTTGTTCTATAATATGAAAATTGTAGTGGTTCAGTTGGGTAATTTGTGTGTCCAAAAATAGAAATTTGTGTGCCATTCTGGCTGTAAATCGCTGTTTAAGACATGGACATTTTTGGACAAAATGGTAGAAAATCTCTATTTTTAGAAACCAAAATAGCTCGTATTAATGTTATAGTATATCTGATTAATAATACAAATATTATGGTGATATTTTACTTACTTTTTTTTAAAATTAACAGGTAACTTCTTAGTTTTTCTTTCTTCTTCGAATTCGGCTGCTTCTTTTCAGGAAACTGGTCTTCAGTGCAATTGTAAAAGCTTCAAATTAGTAACTTTGTTTGCATATAGCACTGTTTTTAATTTAGATATTGATTTTTTTTATTGAAATCCTCAGTGCCTTCTGTAAAACCATTAAACTAATTTATTTACATAAGATACATTGCATCAGTTCAGTACATATGATATGTTCTTAATGAACAAATTGTATTGAATGACTAACTGTAGCAAAAAAAAATATCTTTACTATGTCTTGTGAAATTTATAATATATTAGTGAATACCACTATTTCTGTAAGTAAACTGTTCTAGGTAATAGCGCCTCAATGTCATGTCTAATTTAAAGTAATTAAGTAAATAAATAAATAAAAACAATAAATATGAAATTGTATAAGTATTTTTATAAAAGTTTAAACATAGATTGTGTTTGCATGCAATTTTGTTTGAAAATATGTAGTCTATATATTTAATTTAAAAAATGTTAGTTTAACATGATTTGAGTGTGTGTGTATAAAGAAAGTAAATAGTATAAAGGTTTATAAGTGATAGTTGATTTTAGGAAATTGAAAAAAGTACAGTAAATTCATTTTACAGATTTTACAAGGTAAAAGTCTGTTTGAAAATGTGTTCATCTACTATACAGAAAATATGCATACCTGAAGTTTGTGTTCATGCATATGGATATGCATGGAGCTGCAAGTAGAAATCTTGAAGACTTGTACAGTATTTCTGGTGCTTGCCAATGATGGTGCTTGCCAATGATATGACACTTGTACTCAGAGAGATTCAGAGTACATTTGCAGTGCTGATCTATGATGATGCAGTTAGATGTAGAGGCCTTGAATGTGATTGGTGCATGGTCATGTGATTTTTGAGGTACATCCAATGAGGGAATGGCAGAGAGAGTGTAGTGGAAATGGTAGAAGGGCTGTTCATGTTACGATATGTCCGCGGACATGGCGGTAGTTCGCGGACATCGGGAGTTACATCCGGGGATTTTTGGGTTCAGAAGTCATGCAAATGAGAATAAGCACTGAAAGGGATTGGTCAGGAAAGTTTGGTGGGTGTGTTGTGCCAGGAGAGATTTTCTCAGATACTCTTTTTGCTGAGAGAACAAAAGATAGCTATGGCTGTGTGTTTCAGAAAACAGATTGTTTGGATTTTAGGAGATTCGTGGATACATTGGTTGAAGGTGCATGCAGAAAGCTGTGGAGTAGCTGTAGATCTTGGATTCCCACATGTGGAAGTACACTGGCATGGAGTACGTGGAATGAAGTGGTTGGACTTGCTACCTCTCTGTGCTACTTTGGAGACAGAGCAACATCCAGACATAATTGTAATTCATTGTGGAGGGAACAGTTTAGGACATGTGACTGGAATTTTTTTGCAATTTGCTATGAAAGAAGGACTTAGGAAGGTTATGGACATGTTTCCTAATTCTCAAGTGATATTTTCACGGATTGCGCAGAGACAAATGTGGCTTCGTTCTTCTTCATTTGGTCCACAAATGGAAAAAGCAAGGCGCAATGTTAATAAGGCTGTTTGTGCCTTTCTAAGAGATTTTGACGCGTCTTCTTTTCACATTGAAAATATTATGTTTTGTAGTACATACATTTTTCGCAGAGATGGAGTCCATCTTACTTATGCTGGCAATCAGATTTTTCTGAGAAATGTACAAAATGCATTGCGACCTTTTTTGGAATTACAACAACGATTTTGAAGTAGATGTTAAGCATTTACAATTTTTGACTTACAAACACCACCCAAAGGATCTTTTCAGAGCCACCACTTCTTTCCAGAGAAAATTACAATGTTTGTGATGGAGTAGCAACCCAATTTTTTTAATGTTCGCGAACTGTCCGCGGACTTCTAAAAAATACAAAGAGCCCTGCTTCATTTATTTTCACTTCTATTTTTTAACTGGGAAAGGCGGCTCTGAAAAGAGCCTTATTTTTTTTTGATTTTTGTAATTTTGTATTTTTTTTGGTTTTTCAGACACGACACACTAGGAGAGGAGGGTAAAGGAGGGCAAAGGGGGGGACACCAACCACAGGGATAAGAAAGGGCGAGCTGAGAGAGGAAGATGTAGAGTGGGTTTTATTTGGGTAGTGAGCAGGTCTTCTCGTGCTCTGAGACGATAGTCTCAAAAGCACTCCGAAGTCGCTCCCCCCTGCAGAGTACTGTGTCACAGTACATACATACAACTGTGACCCTCGAAAGGTAAGGGTCATCAGCATTCTGTATGGCCTGTGAGGCAGCTTGAGGAAGACGCTGTCCCACATAGGTGGTCCTTGTGGTGACAGGATCAGAAACAGAGGATGAAGTAGAGGAAATCAACCTGCTACGTTCTTCGCAAGGTACAACCCTGCGAATAGCCCCAGAGTGAAATGACCTCAGGTGTCGCTTCATAGTAGTGGTGCCAAAGCTGTACTTACCGTGCTTCCCGCGACTGAGTATCATTTTGCACTCATTGCAGGTAACACGGTTCGCACGAGCCTTAGGAACATTACCATGAATGGTAAATAACCGCCACACCCAAGACTCACGCCTAGTGCGGGTAGTAGGGTTTTCCTCTACCTCATTCTCATCATCCTCTTCTTCCTCCTCCACATCCAAACTCCTGTTCCCCTCTTCAGGCCCTTGGGGAGGTGGTGGTGGTGGAGGGGGTGGGGGTGGTGCTGATGTAGGTGCAGCACCAAGTGGAAGTTCAGCAGCCAAGGATGCCATCTCGATGATGGTGTAGTCTGCAGGTGGCAGCAAAAATCACTGTGTTCTGAAGAATAGCCAGAAACACAATGGGAATAAGCTCTTGGGCGTGGTCTTTTATAGGGGTGCGTGTGCGCGGTTCGCGGACATGCGCACTGTCCGCGGACAGATCGAACACAAAAAAAGGATCGGAAAGTTTCAAAAGGTTTATAGAAACTCAAGATTGCTATGTGGGACTTGTGCCATGGTGAGATTTTATTGAAAGATATTATGGATTAACTGAAAATGTACTTTTAAATTGTTCGGGGACACGAACAGTGTCCGCATTTCAGGACACACGATGAGCGTGGGCGCGGTCATATGATCCGTTTGCGAACTAGTCCACGAAGGAAGCGCCTGTCCGCAGGACACCAAGTGCACGGAGATTGGTTAGCGCATGCGCATTGATGTCCTACGGACACTGTTCGGGTTCTGAAGTAATTAAAAGTGCGTCACAGGTGAAATGAACATTTCAGGACACTGCGTGTGTTCTTAGAACAGTTTAAACTTGGTAGCGAACAGTAAGGACAGATATAGTGTTCTTCAGGACACGTGTAATTTAGTTTATGTACGAACATTTCAGGACACCAATTGTGTTCTTAGAACAGTTTCAATTGGGTAGCGAACACTACGAACAGGTATAGTGTTCTTCAGGACACCTCCATTTTCGTTTACGTACGAACATTTCAGGACACCAATAGCGTTCTTAGAACAGTTTGAACTTGCTAGCGAACAGTACCGGACAGGTATAGTGTTCTTTAGGACACTTTAATTTTTGTTTTCTTTACGAACAATTCAGGACACCTCGTGTGTTCTTAGTACAGTTTCATGTTGCTAGCGAACACTGCGAACAGTTGTACTGTTGTTCAGGATACATCATTTTCGTTTATTTACGAACATTTCAGGACACCAATTGTGTTCTTAGGACAGTTTTAAGTTGATAGCGAACATTACGGACAGATATAGTGTTCTTTAGAACACTTTAATTTTTGTTTCTTTACGAACATTTCAGGACACCACGTGTGTTCTTAGAACAGTTTCAACTTGCTAGCGAACAGTACGAACAGGTGTGGTGTTCTTCAGGACACCTCCATTTTCGTTTATGTACGAACATTTCAGAACACTCGCACTGTCCGCAGACACTTTTATTGTTTTAAAAAAAAAAACGGAAACTATTCACAATACAATATAAAAATTAAACTTTATTTAACATATATTAATATTTATGACAGAGAAGGTGAGGCAGAAACAGAAACAAAAACAAGAGAATTTGGGGTTTCAACATGATTGGTATTAGGTGAAGAAGGGATGGAAATCTCATCAAAACGTTTTGGATTATGGAGAGGGTTTGGGGATAATTGACTGGGATATGGTGAGGAGGGACAAGTACATGTGGGGCAATGGTACGAGGTTTTTGGTTTGAAATGATTTTCTACAAAAGTTTTTCAATTATTAAAATTAGCCAACAATACATCCATTTTTTCTTCTATATTGTGAAGACTGTTATCCATAACAGGGTTTTATGAAGTTTTTTCTATTTTGGTATGCTCTGTACAAAAAAATAATATATATGTTAAATGTATATAAAAAAAATAATAAATAAATGGTTTATATTATAAAGTGTTTACCATTAGTTTCACTATCTTGTGACATTTCTTCACGTGGGAAATTGTCCTCTAGCCATTCCAGAGTACTAGACATTTCTGTGAGAAAAAAAGAAAAAAAAAAGATAATATATTTTTAATCTAATACAGAAAGTTTATAAATATATGAGTAAAATGAAGTACACTTACTATTTCTGGTAAGATAAGTCCTATGTATTCAGTGGGTCTGGTCTTGTTCTCAGTTCTGTTGTGTCTGTGAGGTAATTATGTTGGAAGCCAATTTATCTTCTTGTGGTATATTCCATTTCAGAACATATTGTATTTAAATGAATGGTTAGTGTGTTACATATATGGGTTACATTTCTTATGTATTACTATATAAAATGTGTTTGTGTGCTGCTTTTTGAATTTGTTAAATGTTCCTATATTATGATATAACAATCAAACATACCCCCCCACACCCCCCCCACAGTTTTTAGGTAGTGGTACTGTTCTCCGAACATGTCCGCGAACATTAAATAAGTTTGCGGACATCAAGTTCATAAGAAGAGATCTAGTCAGTTCCATATGACATGTATATAAAGTCAAAGTCATTATTGTTAAGTTGTGCTACTAAAAAACTATGAAATTCAGTGAAAAAACTTTGTTAAAGGGACGTTATGGTTAAGTTGCGCTACTAAAAACCTATGAAATTCAGTGAAAAAACTTTGTTAAAGGGACGTTATGGTTCCAAGTAAAACCGAAAAACCCTTGAAATTCGCCAGTTATGGTAAGCTAAGCAACCATAACTCGCGCCACCACCGTGCACTGCTAAGACTAACACCCAGGACATCAAAGATGACATCACAAATGCATTCATATTAGATACATTATTTCAGCACACTGATACATTTAGTGGTATACATTATGTTTGTATGCGTTATTGGTGGTATTTCTGGTGAGCATAATTCCTTTGTTTTATATGTGGCCCCAATATCCAGAACCCCTTATTTTTGCTTAGTTTGTTCATGTGATCACTAGAGAGGCCTCAGGCTTACATTTCAGGAACACCACATTTTCAATTCGAGTGCCACCATGGGCTGTCCTCACTGTCTTATCTACGGCAGCGAGCTAACATGCGGTATTTATCAGCAACTTATCTACATCGGTGAACTATGTCCAGGGCCTCTCTTTCTGCTGACTCATGTACCTCCATATGTGTACATTGGATGTTCCTGTCCTCTCTGATTTCGTACTGCAATCACTTTTAAGCAGTTTGCGATTTCTACCTTCCCAAGGTCACCATGCAGCGGAAATAAATCCTAATCAAGAGGTGAAGAAACAACCATTGACTATGACTGGTTATATGGTAGCCTCTTTATTATTTTAGTGGCTAGTCTTGTAAGTTTTTTTCTTCTTTTCTTTAAAAAATATTAGGTGTTCAGATAAAACAAGACAACACAGAGGAGCACCGTGCTATTAACTTAACATAGCTAGGTCAAAGACTACAACTGTTTGTATAGGCAAAGGTAAATGTGAACAATGCAAAAAAGAGGTACAATTCTTCTCCGGTCTGTACAAACAATATGCAATGGCTTCTTGTAATTGTTAAAATTGAACTAGAGGTGAAATGCAGGTGATCATTTCTAAAGGTGGGGGAAGGAGCAGGAACAGGTTTGTGGAGACGGATGAACATGCAGGCCAGGGCAGGCTCTGGTCACACACATGGCAATGAGCTCAGAGGAAGAGAAAGAATACTTTCTTAGTTTGCAACAATTTGTGTCTGGGCTTCCGTGAGAAAAGGACTGAGGCAATGCAGACATGGGAGGGGGTTCCAGGGCTGGCTGTGCGCGGCGCTGGATGAGGGGAGAGAAGGCTTATTAGAGATCATTGTGCGGCCTAGTACAAAGATGGAGTCCGATGTAACACAAAATGGAGTCTTAGTGTATCGTCCCATGGCTTTGTTCCACTGTCGTCAGGGAAAGACAAGGAGGATCCCCACGATGGGATGAGCAAATAGACTTAATTTCATGCGGAATGTACAGGGGGTCAAAATGACCCTTCCTCCCTTACATTTTGCCAAACTGCGCACCTACCCTGAATGTACCCTTTACGTATCTGTCCACCTAACGTAGCCCCCTGTACAATGAGGTGTGGCTTTGCCTGACTGCACCAACCCTGATTGTGCCCTTTGCGTATCTGTACATTTGATGTTGCCCCTGTACCACGAGGTTTGGCTTTGCCAGACTGTGCACCTACCCTTAATGTGCCCTTTGTGTATCTGTCCACCTAATGTAGCCCCCGGTAACATGAGGCATGGCTTTGCCAGACTGTGCACCAACCCTGAGTGTGTCCTTTGTATATCTGTACCCTTGATTTTGCCCCGTACCATGAGGCATGGCTTTGCTAAACTGTGCACCTACCCTGATTGTGGCCTTTGCATATCTGTACACGTAATGTAGCCCCCTGTACCATGAGGTGTGGCTTTGCCAGACTGTGCACCAACCCTGATTGTGTCTTTTGAATTTCTGTACACTTGATGTTGCCCCCGTACCATGAGGTGTGGCTTTGCTAAACTGTGCACCTACCCTGTGTCCTTTGCATATCTGTACACCTGATGTAGCCCCTATTCCATGAGGCATGCTCTGTCAGGCTTTGCTCTCAAGAACCACCTGCATGTGTTTAAGCCCTATGCGTGGTCCAGCACTTTGTAGAATGTCACTTTGCACTTACTGTAACTAGTGCCTAGATGCCTGTGGCTTTTTCACGCTGCTATCAATGTCAAAATAAAATAAAACAAATATAGTTACTAGAGTCAGGTTTAATAATGTCAAACACCATCCACCCAAGGACGGGGTATGTATGATTACACACTTAATAATGTTGGACCAATGGAGCTGGGCCATGACTGGTACGAATCGTGGACCTGTGTTCACCAATTCTTGTCAACACTTTTCTCCGGGTCATGTCAAGTTATTATTTCTGGCATAGACACCGGATCATATACACGACATTCCTAGAATTACAAATCGTGCGAAATGTGAGGGTCCATGGAAGTCATGGTGGACAAATGCAGTGCCTACGAGCTCCAGGTGCCACACAGAAAGTGGCATGCCGCAGTTGCTATGTCCCACATATCGGCGAGAGTGGTAGTTCTTGTTTCCTGCAACCCACACCGTGAGTGCATGGCATGGTCGTTGATGTTCCTACCTCGCTTTTGAGCAAGCCGTAGGAGCTGTGGGAGCTGTGAAACACGCACAGCCAGTGCTGACCACCAAGTTCCCGTAGTGGAGTCTTCTTCTGTGGAAGCCGGGTGACGCACACCAATCACTTGTCTGTTCGATGATGGTGACAAAGGGGCTTCTCTGAGCAAAATGCTCGCTTCGCAGGTTTAAGAGTTTGTACGGATATCCCCTCTTGAAGCTTCCATAACAAAAACGTCGAAAATGAACCCCATACAACTCCATGAAATGAGGCATTATGTAAAGGAAACGCAGGGCGTTTACACATATGTGTTTAAGTTACGCCTCGATGAAACGAAGTCCCTTTTGTACCTGCGTCTTGTCACGTGATGAGTGTTTGCTTACATTTCCACAGCCTTGCTTGAGTGCTGCCCCCTCACGTCTCGAGTCCGACTTCTCTTCATTTTAAGCACCCCTCGCTCGCACGCACAAGCACGCATTCGCTCAAACGCGCACCCACACACGGATGGTGTTTTAATATTTGGAATTTATTGTCGGGATCCCGCCCTTGAAAGCTCTTCCAGTCAATACTACCCATCCCCGCCTCACTTCATTTCTGCTGTATTTTATTTGCCACCATTAAAATATCAATTTCCTATTAAAAGGGCCATTCCCAAATCTGTTCATGCAAACATCTCAACAGTTTTATGACCCCCTAAAGACTCAAATCGCAGCCATATAACACACCCAAAGCGGAATGCGTGGACTACCACAGGCGCCATAAACCCATCAAGACGATTGCCATGTTTTAATCTTTATTTGTATTATTAACACTTTGCTTTGTGGTCGTTCAGACGCAGAGTTATCGCGTCAAATGGATAGCGGTCGGGCAGGTTGGCGATTCAAAGGGAAAATATTTTAGTTTAAATAGTTTAAAGGGAACTTCTCCATTTTAGGGCCTTAGCAGTTAAAATCCAACTGCTTAAAGAGGACAACTTTAAGCAGCGTACACAGAAAACTGAAGACCGCGTATTGCACGTACCAGCGAGCATTATGCAACCCCCTCCCCACCCTCCTGCATCTCCCATTGTTATGCATCTCTGACTTTATTCGGTGGGTCAGTTAGAGTTTTGAGGCGTTTGAAGTGAGATTTAGATGAGGAAGGGCTGTACAAGGATATGTGAACTGGCCGGTAAACCACACAATTATAGACACGCATGTGTTGGAAGGACTACCGAATGGACTACAAACTGCAACTGATAGAATAATCCAAATACATAAGAAGCGAGATGTACCACTCATGCTGAACAAGTGGGACGTGACGGCAGAGAGAAACAACAGCAAAAGGGCGATAGAACGAAAGGGAAATGGAACAAAAAACAACACATGCATAATGAAACAGACAGAATTGTGTATCGAATTACGAAATGACCGAAGATAAATTGATATTAATGCGGTAGAGGAGAGCTTTGAAGATTTAAAGAGGGGAAGAAGGAAGGAAGGAAGGAAGGGGGAGGGAGGGAAGGAAGGAAGGAAGGAAGGAAGGAAAAAAGGAAGGAAGGAAGGAAGGAAGGGAGGAAGGGAGGGAGGGAGGGAGGGAAGGGAAGGAGGGAGGGAGGGATAAACCCATCAAGACGGGAGGGAGGGAGGGAAGGAGGGAGGGAGAAGGAAGCATGGAAGGAACAAAAAGGGAGGGCAAGAGGGAGGGAAGGAGCAGGAAACGAGGGAGATAGGGAGACAAGGAAGGAAGGAAAGGAAGGAAGGAATTCACGGAAGGCAATTTATTTGGCAGCATGTAACCCTCTTTCCACGGCAAAGCATGCCTAGGATTGTGCGTGCTTTCTTCGGAATTAAACACGCATTATTTGTATGTCTTGAAAATAGGAAGTATATTTAGAGGTGTTATGCGGGTGAAAGACATCTATGATTCCTATTTGTGACCGGGCAGTTGGAGGTAAATTCGCCATGTCACCTCAAGCGCCGCTTCCATTTCCCTGCAACCAACTGCCCTTTACAGGTGAAATTGTTGTTTTAAAAGGAAACACAACTATAAAAAATAACTCAGTGGGTTAATGCGCCTGATGATGAATCCACCATGCAACCAGCAGGTGACAGAATCGAACCCTACAACTCAGCCTTTCAACCTACGATTGGAAAGCGCTTTTGACTCGGTAAAGATGACCCCTAGATATGCACGATGCTGCGAGTCTACCAGGATGTGGCAGCAAAAACCCCTGTAATTGCGAAGCAGTAAGGTTGACTTTGGTGGACGAGTGTTATTCTCCGGCACAGCACACAATGGAGAGATTCATTGCGATTCCACTTTCCCTTTATGCCCTTTATACACACACCAAGACATGGTTTTGACATTGCCCAAAATTCTCCATGACATTTTCTTCGTTCAGGCGCGGTTGCTCTTTCATGCTCCTGTTAAGCTATGTTACGAAGCATGGGCGGAAGTGGAACAAAGGAACTAGTGGTGCTCTGGCTGCACCCAAAAGGGATGCAGTGGCATGGTCAGACAGATGGACGAGGGGTGGGGGGGGGGTCCATTGACCAGTATCACAAACCTTGGCTCAAATTGTTGGATTTTAAGGTGTACAGTAAACATGCCTTGTAGAGTTTACTTACAAAAACACAATTTGCATAATAAAGCCACATGCCAACATGCAAATCCTTACAGCAACATGTTAAGCAAAAAGACATTATTTATGGCCTATGATGTTCACATCCTGAATGGTAAACTATAAGTCCCAGAATGTAAGATAATACCAACCTGACAAATCTAGTCAACCCTGCTGTACTTTCAGTGATTTAAGACTTGTAATAAAAGAAGTTGTGTAATATACAAAGATAGATGTGAAGATGCGTTGTCACAAACCTCCAGCTCATTATTAGTCATGATGCTGAAAACATTTGATTAGTGATTTAAAGCAACTTGATTGCATGTCAGATCGTAGACATAATCGATATAAACAAATCTTTAAATGGGCGCTTTCTGTTGCTCACTTTAACTATAACAGATTTGCAAGGTAACTGGTGCTTTGCGAACTCAATGAGTTGGAAATGTCCATCATGCATACGAAAGGCTCTAACCGCCACTGATAAAAGAAATGTGTTTGCAACTCGAGCACCGCAACGACCTCCAGAGCCATGGAGGGACGCTGTGTGTGTCTGTCTAGCCGTGACTTGGAAAACTGGCAGCGTTTGAATGTCCCTCTGATCCGACTCTATATTTGACTCCGGAGAAAGAAAAAACTTCAAGGATGCGTTTCTTGAGCCGTTGAACTAAAGTTACGCTCTGAAAAAAGCAAACAAACTGGTGGCACGGCGTACCAGCGATTAATATTACACTTTCATCTGTTACAATGGTTCTGTACTGGGCCCGTCACCACATACTGGCTTGTCCTGGATCATTCTCTTGGGCAACCAAACCCTCCCGCCATGCGTAA
Source organism: Ambystoma mexicanum (assembly GCF_040938575.1). Taxonomy (NCBI): domain Eukaryota; kingdom Metazoa; phylum Chordata; class Amphibia; order Caudata; family Ambystomatidae; genus Ambystoma; species Ambystoma mexicanum. The sequence continues at coordinate 467,877,791 of NC_090932.1, read as the reverse complement.
CCAAACCGTGTTCTGTGGGGTAACAGAAGATGCACAGAGGTGAGAAGGCAGGTGTAACAGGGAGTAGGATAGAAACGAGCATGCAGTTAGAAAAGTGGACAGGGCTTGAGTGTGGGCAAGGATGTCGGCAGTGATAGTAGTGGCTCACATGTAATTCTTAATAGTAGATCAGACAGGGTAGTATGGTAGGTTTGGTTCCACCATTTTGAGTTTCACGGTGATGCAAACTGCACTGTTTCCCTGCACTGTTTCCGCCAGTTGTTTCAGACTGGGAACTCTTGTTAGTTTGGGCTATTAGGTGGTGCGCACCTCAACTATTGCAATTTAGTACAGATAGGGAGAAATGGCATTTGAGGGCGAACACATAGATTATAGGTGTTGCTTTGATATTTGCCCACCCATTGACTGCCCATGGCCATGCTATCCTATGGCTATTCCCCCAAATTCCAGCCCCATCCCGCACAAAGCACCTCCTCGTGGGAACTCTTTGAGCTCACTTTAATCAAGCCTTCCCATCAAACTTTGGACTGCCAAAAAAGTGCCTGCCAATGTGGTTTCAAAGCAGTCTTCTCAATACAAGTTTGCCGGCAACCAGCATATACTATGGGTGGGTTTCCAGCAAACTTGCCTTACCATTGCCGGTGTCTGATATCCCAGTGTTACCAGGATATTACGGGTGCTGGAAATGGTAGTAAGTTCCCATTCCACGGAGTCCAATAGGACTCCATCTGATGGGAACCAGTATCATTGTTGATGGTGCTGGTGATTCAGTAATTTCTCTGCTGGTAGGTGCCTGAACTCCCAGCAGGCCAAGCCTGCCAGTTGTTCACTGCTTCTACCGGCTGACTCGGAGTCAGCCGCTTCCGTAAAAATGCCAGAGCTGGTAGTACTAGCATTTTTTTTCAGACTTTTTACCAAACAGGCTCACCGGTAGTAAGGACTTATGACTCCATCGGAACCGTAAACCCGATACTGGTGTAATAAACATTTCTTAACCAGGTCTGCCTTCAGCCACTTGATGTATATGGACTATGTGTGTCCTTCATTGAAGCCATGTTAAAAACAAGCAATGGCAAATCCCACAGTTTTGGCTTGTGTATAAGTATTAGGCATTTGGCAGGTACTGCTATTTGATTCCCAGGGAATGGAACCATTTTACAACTGCTACCATCAATCACCAGTTAATACCACTACGTCAGTGCCCTGACAATTGCCTTGCCCATGCCTACAAAAAAGCCCAAACTTTTTGCCAATGCTTGTTTGTTGCAGCAGTGGGGCTCCAGGAGTTTGTGGCATCTGAAGCCCCCAAGCACCCATCTCGTGGAGATTTGGCGAGTGGAGCAGCCCAAAATACATGCGGCCATGCAATTCTAGTTGGTGGGGAAACCCGGGCAATTAAGGGCTGAATGCTCCAGACATCCCTTATTCTTTAGTTGCTCGTTTCCACAGTATTTTACACAGCTTAAAGAGAGGTTGTGCTTCCTGAAATTGGATAAATAATTAAACATACCTTTTAACCTTTTTCTCTTTAATAAAAATGGGTTCATAAAATAGGGTGGCCAACTTTACAAAATGGTTTCAGAGGATACTTTAGACATGGTAGCACATCAGAAGCAGCTGTGTGGCGGTTTCCCTACGGTTTCAATGGCACACATCTTTCCCCACCCATCCCATTTTTCGGAAACATTAGCAGCTGATGGCATTTTAACACATACACAGCACACACAAATAACAAAACTGTAGGACTGTTATGCATGCAGGTCACTGATCTGTTAGAGTTCTATCCAGGCCCTGTTGGGGCACAAGACCTAGCAGCCTCCTTATTTGCATATGCGTCCACACGAGTAAAAGTGGCTACACAGAAAAAGGAACTGCTAGGAGCGTCATCAGTCTTTGACACTTCAGAGCACCATGTGATATGGCACTACAAGAAGTTGCCATGAGTAAGCTGAGATACGAAACCGAGATACAAATAACTTTGAGTAAAATACACGAATGGTCACTATTATTATATATGTCATAGTATGTTGTCTTATATTTCTTTAGCACTTCCTGAAATTTGTTGTGGTGTTTAATAAGGAGCAAACCTACAGTGAAGTAAACCATAAGTGAGGCTTTTTAAAAATAATAATAACATAACACAATAATATAATAACATAAGACATCAACTGAAAAACTTACAAAAACTTGAGATAAGACAGAGTGGGGCTAAATATCCAAGTCCAGAGAGCATGAATGAAGGCACAAAAGACAGACTTAAAGGAGTTAATCCTGTTTTACCAACTCTATTCACGTTCAAGGTAATTTCTATTGTTTTTCAGGGTGGGGGTGGAATGGGAGTTTGTAAGTTATTTCATTCCGGCACACACCCAAGTCAAAGCCCAGCATGTAGTGCACAACTGAAACCCTTATTTATGTTTGATTATAAGTTCAGTATTCTGAACGATATACCACTCATATCACACCCTTCTCCTGAGACCCCCCACACTGAACCAGGAATCAGGCTAGTTTGCAAAGGTAAATATTTATTTATGTAATTAAAATTTAATCACAGTATGTTTTAATAGATAAACACCAATCACCAATGGGGTGACAGAACACTAAAGAATATTGTTAAAACACTAGGAATAAGAAATGAGCAAAACAAATGCAGCACAGTAAATAATACTTTTGTGTTGGTTCAGATGAGATAACACTCGGGTTAGAGGTTCCCCCTGCAACACCCCTCCACCTCCAATAGGCAATGTAAAGAGATAGGAGAAGAGAGCAGGTATTCAGGAATACTGCAAATCAAGGAGAATATCAGTCCCACTTCCCCCTTCAAACACAAGAGAAAAACGGAATTGACTTTACAGCTATCATAATGGCTTTAAAATTGTCTTTTAGAATTGACTGGGCAAAAACACCAAATGTGGTAAAAAATACTTAAATGGTTGTACATTCTTATGGAGCTGCCTTGAACAGTTGCACACTAGCACAAGCAATGATTTAGTCCAAAGAAAGCATTTAAAATGTTAAGTCCAAGTTGGAAGCACTTTAGAGCTATTTCACACGTGTAAACCTTTCCGATTTTTAAAATCACGACATTTCTTCACACGTGCAGCCAAAAATTAAATTAACAACTCTGTCCTTTTTATATTTTTCACCATTTTGAATAGCAAATTATGAGTCTTTTAAACATTTATTCTTTGTTCATGTTTAGCAACAGATGGTCCGCCCCTTTTTGTCTCCCTGCAGTCCAGGGCATCCCCCTCCTTCTTTTTTCCTTCCAGAGGCTATTTACGACCCCCTTCGCACTTCCAGTTTCCTGGGCTTCAGCTTTGTCATTGTTCCTTTGCTTTCTGTAGACAAGATTCTGTTCTAACCCGCAATTAACACCCCCAGTGGGTTTCTGCTGAGAGGAAGGCCCTCCTTTTGGGAGAAAACTTTCCAGTTCTTGCAACTTCAGCCAGGCTAATTAACTTCTTAAACCCAGCAAAAACCAAATTTGTTACACGAAACATAAATACATTTCTTTCTTGGCCTTAAAAACTGTGGGAAAAACACAACTAAAATCTGTATTCCTTTTTGGCAACAATCCTTTTTATGTTTGCTAATCAAGCAGACTTTTTAATTTTAGGTCCATTTAAAGTTTCATCAGTACTCATCTGACAGCTGTCATTCAGGTATCCCCGGGTACTGCACCCAGATTTTGGCATAGGCTGTCAGTTCACAGACTTTGTATGTTTCACAATGCTTCATTTGATACATGAATTTTAGCACCAGGCAAGATTGTGAATGTTGAAAAGTGTTGTGTTATGAGCATTTTGGAGTTTTTTGGCAACAAAGCAAATGTCATTTGTAGGCATGTTTTGGGGTTTAGCTTGCAAAGTGCTGCTTTTCTCTCTGCACTGTTTGCTGGTCATGGACTCCACTGGCACATTTATGCAGGGTGTGCTCTATTCCACCGCACATGTACCATGGGTGGCAGGTTGTGCATCCCTCTTTTTATGTGCTGAAGCGCATGGTTTTTGCAGGTTTTTTGTGCGCACAAGGGTTTTGCCGCCATTGTTGCTGTTTCTTTCCCCATAACTGGCAGGGTGATGCCACATACCATAGCAGAGTGGGTCAATACATCCCACAAGTTCTAACATCCGCCTTTTAAAACAAGCACGTGATTAGAAAAGTGGATAGGGCTTGAGCGTGGGCAAGGATGCCGGCAATGATAGTAGTGGCTCACATGTAATTCTTAATAGTACATCAGACAGGGCAGTATGGCATGGTTGTTGGTACCATTTTGAGTTTTAAGGTGATGCGTACTGGCACTGTTTCCACCAGTTGTTTCAGACGGGGGACTCATATTAGTTTGGGCTATTAGGTGGTGTGCACCACCTGTAAGCCAAAACTATTGCATTTGAATGCATATAAAGGGAGAAATGGCATATGAGGACAGACACATAGCCTATAGGTGTTGTTTGTGTATTTGCCCGCCCATGGCCATGCTAAACCCTTTGGCTATTCTCACCAAATTCAAGCCCCTTCCCGCACAAAACACCCCCTCATAGGAATTCTTTGAGGTCGCTTTAATCAAGTCTTACCATCAAACTATGGACTGCCAAAAAGTGCCTGCCAGTGTGTTTTCAAAGCAGTCTTCTGAGAGTCAATGGGCCTCATTCCGAGTTTGCTGGGAATCCGTCTGTACTACGGTGGGTTTTCGGCAAACTCGCCTTACCGTTACCGGTGCCCTATATCCTGGTGTTTCTGGGACACTACGGGTGCCGGCAATGGTGGTAAGTTCCTATGCCCATGGAGTCCCATAGGGCTCAATGGGATGGGAACCACTGAATTACCGGTATCATTGTTGATGGTGCTGGTGATTCAGTAATTTCTCTGCTGGTAGGTGCCTGTACTCACGGCAGGTCAGGCCTGCCGGTAGTTCACTGCCCCCCCAGAAGAGTCAGAATCAACTGGTCTGGTAAAAAATGCCAGAGCAAGTAGTAGCAGCTTTTTTTCCTGCATTTTCTCCTCACTGGTAATGAGGACTTATGACTTAATTGGAGCTGTAAACCCGATATTGGTGTAATAAAACTATCTTAAATAGGTCAGCCTTCAGCCACTTGATGTATAAGCACTATGCATGTCCTTCATTGAAGTCCTGTTAAAAACTAGCAATGGCAAAGCTTGTGTATAAGTATAAGTATTTAGTATTTAGTATTTATTTTATTTATATTGCGCACCTAACCGAGAGGTAGCAAGGCGCAGAGGCATCAAGAGGATTGCAAAGCTTGGTTACATACAAAGGTACGCGGTCCAGCTGTGGTTACAGTGCTGGACGTGTAAAATAGAAACAATGCACGCCGAGGAGGCATAAATTACAGCGATAAACAATATAGGCAATATTATATACAAGATGCCGGTTGTCTCATGAAAGATATCTATGCCAAACAGATGACAACCTAAATGTACATATTTACAAACATGGTGGTGTGGGGCATCAGGGCAACAAGAGAGCTGGCGGTCGTTATGTGTCATGAGCCTTGAGCCAATGGATGTCTTAGATCTAAATTGGCGGTAGGGAAGGTGCTCCCTGCAAGTAGGAGGAAGGGAGTTCCAGAATTGTGCTGCTTTTACCGGAAAGCTGTTCCCTCCAGACATTGTACGTTTAAACCTAAGCATCAGAAGGAGATTAGAGTTGGACATTCTGGAGGGGCGAGAGGAAGTAGGTCTGGTGAATCTAGTGATAAGTTATTGAGGGGCTGCTCAGTGGAGACATTTGTGAGTCAGGGATACCGATTTGAGGAATATTTTGTCTTTAGTGGATAGCCAATTGACGGATCTTCTAGAGTCAGAAATGTGGGCTTTCTTCGGGATACTGAGGGCCGCTCTTAGGGCATTATTTTGAAGGATTTGTATTTTGTTAGTGATATATTTGTTGCAGCCTACATATAGTGCGTTGCAATAGTCCATTATAATTATAATATAGGTATTTGGCAGGTACTGCTATTAGAGATTAGTGGAACAGCCCAAAATACATGCTGGCCATGGACTCGTAGTTGGTGGGAGAACCCGGGCACTGAAGGGCTGAGCACTCCAGACATCCCCTATTCATTAGTTGCTCAAATCCACAGCATTTTACACAGCTTAAAGGGAGGTTGTGCTTCCTGAAATTGGTTAAAAATTAAACATACCTTTTAACCTTTTTCTCTTGAATTAAAATGGATTTGTAAAATAGAGTGGCCAACTTTACACAATAGTTTTTCAAGAAGCTTTAGATATGGTAGCGCATCAGAAGCTGACTGCAGTGTGCCAGTTTTCATACGGTTTCATTGGCACCCATCTTTCCCCAACCATCAATTTTTTGGGAAACATTAGTAGCTGGTGGCATTTTAACGCATACACAGCACGCACAAATAACAAACTAAAACTGTAGGACTGTTATGCATGCAGGTCACTAAGCTATTAGTGTTCTATCCAGTCCCTGTGGGGCAAAAGACCTAGCAGTCTCCTTATTTGCATATGCATTCACACCAATAAGGAACTGCTAGAAGCATCATCAGTCTTTGACACTACAGGACATCATGTGATTTGCACTTACCGAAGTTGCCATGAGTAAGCTGAGATACGAAACCGAGATACAAATAACTTTGAGTGAAATACATGAATGGTCACTATCATTACATATGTCATGGTATGTTATCTTATATTTAAATTGCGCCTCCTGAAATAATGGTATAACGCAATAACATAATAACAGAAACATCAGCTGAAAAACGTACAAGAACTTGAGGTAAGACACAGTGCGGCTAATTATGCAAGTCCCTAGAGCGTTTTTGAGGGTGTGGCAGAATGGGAGTTCTACCGTCTGCCTTCAAAAACGATTTGGACTGATGTCAGCATGAGATTTTCATTCTGACTTAAAACCAATGATTTCCTCCAAAATACGCTTGCTTTTTACACCAAGAAACACGGAAGAGTGCAAAAGGGAGGCATAAAAGAGCTCCTGCCACACTTTTACACTTCTCTTTTGCACTATGCAGTGCAAATGACAAAAACTGAGCAGAGTGGGCCTGTTTACACGTAAGTGCAAACTTAAACAGAACAAATAGTACCTTCCGGGCATTGTATGCTCATTTGCAAAATGAGCTCCAGTAAGATTAAATGTGTTTCGCAGGATCAAACTCTTTGCTTAAGTGCTAAAACTGATGTGGACGATTTAAGCAGTTGATCACATATCTTCCTAGTTTTAGTTGATATAAATATTTATTAAGATTTTGATTTGGGTTTTATGTGCTCAAATAATACGTTATTAGTAAAGAGGCTATTACATGATAAATTAGAATTTCATACCAAACTATTCTTACACTATATAAATCATCACAGAAACATTTTGAGCCAAAAGAGTACAACTTTAGCTTAATATGTTCCCCATCCTGCATGGAAGGTCAGAGTAGCACAATGCAAACTAATGTGCGCCCAATCAGATCTCCATTGGGTTTTAAAACCATTGGACCTCATTACACGGTAGGCGGTAAGGGTTAACAGTCACCGGTAATGGTACCGGTGACGGTTAACCCTTACCGCCTTACTACGAGGTCCCTTAGCGGGTTTGTGCTTTAACGCCTGCTTTTAGCAGGAGTTAAAAACCAACCCGCTAAGGGACCTTGGTGCTAATTACGGCACCGCAAATTTGCGGTACCGTAATTAGCACCTTCCCCATTCCCATTATGCCCTATGGGGCAAAAATGGGAATGGGGAAGGGCAATGGTGGAAGGGGGAATTACCGCCCCGCCAACCTTGGTATAGGGCGGTAATTCCCCTTTCCACCAAGGCGGTGCCGGTATTTTACCGGCATGGACCAAGGTGCTTTTAGCACCTTGGTCCACCGCCTACCATGTAATGAGGCCCATTGTCTTCATTTCACACAATAGACAGCATAATGCACCCTTCTCATTTTGTTTCAATCACCATTCACATTTCTTAGGTACAATAGTCCCTGCTAACTCTTCCCTTTGTAATACTCTGTTCACACAGAGCAACATGTTAGGAGGTCTCAAGGGCCCCTATAAGACCCGCTCTGCTGCCCTAAGCTCCAACATGCACACAAAAGTGGGAGCGACAGCCAGGGAGACTTGTATCCGTCCAAAGCAGAGCCGGCACTTTTTTCTGTCCCGGATGTGGTATGTGCGCGTCATGGGACACAACCTGTCAATTCGAGGCAGTCCAATCAAATACAGTACAGTTGGCCACCGTTTTCTAAAAAGGTTTTCCTATACCGGATTTTAGGTCACTTCCAGCTCACCAAATCCAGAATCGGAAAGACATTTTCATAGATTCCATTCATACTGTGTACAAGTAACCAGTGCTTTAAGTGGGATGCAAAATCAAGGGGGGTTCTGACAAGGGGCGTGGCCTAATTGGGGCATGGCGTAGCATAAGCCATGCAGCTTAGTTAAGGGTTGCCTCCTAACTCTCCTCCTGCTTCTTAATTTTAGTTCTGACTCCAACACTCCTCCCTAAATTGGGGTTTGAGGGTGATGATGGCTGCATCTCTTTAGTTAAAGGGAGGCCTGGTGTAGAAGAGCGCTAAAATTAAGAAACAAAAACGCAGTTGCGTAGAAGCCAAGACTTACTTTTCTAAAGACTGAAGCGCTCCAGCATACAGAAGAAATCATCTTTCTTCCCTATCTGCGTGTGGCTTCAGGCAGTAAGAACAAATGCCCTAGCAGCCTGTTCCATTCAGTCTGATAGGGGATTTATGGAGCCCCAGCTATGCTCCATCTCAGAAGCACTTTTCAGAGACTGCCAGGGCTCTTCCCCCGCTAGCCCGACCCACTTAAAGCCCTGCAAGCAAGTCTTAGCTGAATGGAGTAAAAATGCACAACACTCTCCGAGACGCACAGCTTCACAGCTCTAATGATTATGTGCCCATTTTTAAGCTCATTCGCTGCACATATTTACACAGACCTCACAAGTTATTCCATGCCCTCCATAAGAAGGTGACCCAGTCCTGTTTTCTTTTTTACACCTTTGAATTCTGGCACCTTAAGTTTATTATTTCCAATATTAAAATTAGGAAAACAAGTCCCAGAATTCCAAGGAAAAACAGGACGGTGCACAATTCTCACACATGGCATGGGTAAATACGAAAGCTCTGATTTACAGGATAGTAAAGTACCTGTGGCAGAGAACCCTGTGGCAATTGCACATTACTGCTCTGCAAATACAGTTAGAGCAGGATTTGTGCTGTATGCTTTCTGAATCACATGCAGAAAGAAATTAAAAAAACGTACAGTTCTCGTCTTCTGCCATCCTGGCCTCAATGTGACAAAGGGGCGCATCTTCAGCAGCAGCAGCAGAAAACTAAATCTGGCAGGGGCACACTGACCATTTCACTGACACTGACCATTACCTAATTGTGTACAAGCAGGTGCCTAGTTGGTTGCCACACGCAGCTGCGGTATTCCCCTGGTGATAGAGCCCCTAGGCTGATAGAAGAGATAGCGGTGCCTTTCACAGCAACAGTACAGCTTGAAACCATCAGACGACGAGTCTCTCCTCTAGGGGTGCTCAGACTTTCTAAAATCTGCCTGACATGAAATTAAAGCTTTTCTGAGTGAAGTCAAACAACCTGCAGTATTCTTACAGGATTTGTCTAGGGTTAAAACATCGTCAAGCCTCATGGCGGGGTTCAAGGCCAACCATGCATGCAACTGCATGGCCCGAAAGGCGAGAGTAGAGTTTGACTAGCCAATCAAAGACACTGAGCCCTTCTAAAACAATTTGAAGGCCCTTAACATTCCCAGCATGATTCATGCTTCCTTTGTGCATTTTGTTTGTCTGTCAAGTTAGGATTCTACAGGAAAGGTTCACAAATTGGAGATTTTGCTGTACCTTTCGCTAATTTAGGAGAGGTGCAGTGTGTTTTGGAGGAACTTCTTTGCTGCTTGTGGGGGTTTTAGTGTTTCTTGATCCTCGGTTCTCCCTTTTGTCTGTGTATCCCTCTCTATTCTTCCTTTTTAACCATTAATCACTTAATTTAAAGAAAAACATAAAAGTTCAGTTAATACGTTTCCCTGTTCCCTTTGTGCCATACCAACAATTATCAAAACAAAAAATGTTTCCTAACACCTTCCTTGCATGTGTTTGTGGAGACATCTCTGTGTGAACCAGCAGTGTATTCCACTGCTGTGCTTGTCATCTTCCCTTCTGTTTGTTTGTTTTGAGAACCAATTCCCATCATGTGAGTTTTGTGAGGATAACTTTCTCTGTGTGAATTGTTTTGTGATTTGCACATTTATACAAAGGCTTAGGCACATGGAGCACATTTGTGGTTTACACCTTTGGACCCTAGGCAATTTGTCCTTTTATTTGGAGGTAGTGCAGAGGGAGATGAATTGATAGAATTCTCCTCTGTGTCGAGGTTAAGGGGGCCAGTTAGCAGGGGAGAAAGAGAACAAGGAGGATTGTCAGGCTGAGCTTGGGGGGAAACATGAGGAGGGAGAGACTGTGGTTGTGGAAGGGGAGATGGAATATGGGTAGGTCGAGACAGAGTATGAAGTGGGGGAGACGGATCATCATGGGAAGTGGAAGGTAGTGCATGAGGAGTACAATGTGAGTACCAACCTGGTGAAGCTTGGTGAAGAACTAGTGTCACTAGATTAGTACCATTAGAAGGTACATGAGAACCCTGAGCTTGGATTCGGTATAAAGGAGGAAATACTCAAGGAGTAGCAGTTAGAGGTAGCTACTGAGCTGAATTGGGATGAGGGGAGAGATGGGAGAGGAGATGACAGTGTTGAAGGAAACTGAGGAGAATCAGACAGAGAAGCCAGAGATGGTCTCTCAGCAGACATCTCAGGAGGAGGAGACTGGGCCACTACGTATTGCCTCCTTGCGTGGAGGAGGCAACATGGTCTCTGACTTTCCTCAAAAAGGTCAAGTCAGGTCAGAAGAAATTGCCACCCATGACATCACCACCCAACTGGTCAGAAATGTGGGACTGCTTCAACTTGCCGGGGTGTGTGACTGTCAGATGAGGCAGGCAGTGTAATATGCAACCTGTCCTTGGGATAATCCAAGTAAGTGTGCCTTGGGCACCTCTTTGATGCACAAACACTGTGGGCTGCGATACAATGATGTGCTCAAGAAACACACAACACATGCTGCACATGCAGATTGTGCATCAGTGTCATGCAGTGGTGATGTTGACTGCAAGGTAGGATCAGATTTCACTCCAGCTCACAACCGACAACACTCTAGCAAGTGACTTCCTTCCCTCCTTACTCTAGACCCCAATCCTTGAGGTCTGGCCTAACACACCCTCAATGATTAGGGCCACTTTAACACCACTGGCAGCACAGCATCGAGTTGTTGAAAGTAGAGTTCAAGATGTGGTGCCATTTAGACAGATCAGGGGAGACAAAGCAATGCAGAATGCAGGCATATGAATATACCATGTGCATGGACTATCCTCTGTCAGTCAGTGTGAGTTAGATGATGAGGCATAGGTTTGTTGCCATGTATAAGCTCATGCTCCTGCACAACTCTCAACTCTTCGAGATGAAGTGGAAGGGTAAAGAGGGTACTAATAGAGAGGACATGGTGCACTGGCAGAGTGCTGAAAAATGTATTAGTGCTCTGATGGTTGATGTAGGCAAACTACTTGCAGCAGAACCTCCAGTTTATGAGTGTACTATTAGGAAACAGAGAGTGGCTCCTCTGCTTGGTAGAGTCAAACAATGTAGACATATCATCCAGTTTGCGACAGTGGTATTAACTCAGAGAATGGCTGAGCTGGTTGGTAGAGCCAAATAAATTAAGACAGAATCTCCAGTTTGTGAGCCTGCTACTATGACTCAGAGAGTTGTTCTTGTGTGTGCTACACGCAAATAAACTGAAGCAGAACCTCCCATATGTGACTATGGTACAAGGTCTCAGAGAGAGACTCTGCTGTTTGGTAGAGTAAAATAAATTGAGGCAGAACTTCCAGTTTGTGTCCATGTTACTATGAGTCAAAGAGTGGTTTCACTGCTTGGTAGAGTAAAATGAACTGACACAGAACCTTCAAAGACTCAGAGTGGCTCAGCTGGTTGGCAGAATAAAGAAAATGGAGACAGAAACTCAAGTTTGTGAGCATGGTACAAAGATTCAGAGGGCTTCACTAGTAGAGCCAAATATATTTAGGATGATGGGTAAAATAAAGTTTTATTTTTGCAATACACCCAACCACTACTGTCAGAGTCTAAGGGGCTCATTATATTTATGGCAGTCTCGAATTAATAGACCAGTAATTCCATTTACCAGCATGTTTCCACACCACCATACTACAAGTTCATGGTAGGGTGACCAGAATTTCCTGCAGCTCCGAGTTGCCGGGAATTCCGGCAGTCCACCACCAAAAATTGCTGGTATTACTGGCAGCGTTGTTACCAGTGCTGGTAATACCGGCAATTCCCTCCATGGAATCGTATGGGACTCCATGGAGTGGGGAATTACTACTGTTTCTGGAACTTGGAATATGCTGGTAATTTCGGCATGCCAAGTGTCGGTAGCGATAATTACATTTGGTGGTATCCTGCTGGATTTACCGGTGCGATGCCACCAAACATGTAATGAGGCTCTAAGTCACCACAATCTGTCCTCATACAGTCACTTCCACGTGTCTGTAGCTGGCTTTCACTAAAATCTTTATCAAATGAGCAAACTTGTTGTGAGGTCTTCAAAGTGAAGGCCCTTGTGTTTTGTCCTGAGGCATATCCTATGGTCTGAAAACAATCTTTAGCAGTGCTAAAAACCTGATCACACTGCACACGAGTTGGGGGCAGCTTAGGCATTCCACAGCTAATTGAATAACCACAAATAGACACACTGACTGCTTGCTGAATCACAGTTGCAGCCGATCATCAGCACTATCCAGCTTGTATTATTGAGCATATAGGTATCAACCGCACGGTATGTAGTTGGCCCACTGAATTATCATACTGTCTGTCAAACTTCGTAAAACAAGGATGCAAGTTAAGCCGAGAGACCATGGACTGGAAGCTCCCAGCAGCCAAGAAGGAAACAGATTTGGGCTATTGGATCCCCGGTACTGCCTTGGTCATTCTACGCACTTTCAGCTACTGTAAACTGCTATTCTATCCCACTCGACACTGACACAACCCATTGGAAGCAATTGTCCAACCCTTCTTGAACTCTAACTCGACCTAGACGAAGCAGTCATGTCACCGGTATCGACTTCCCACTTGACTCAGTGGAAGCCACTGATTCACCTGATCGCAAACTCCTACTCAACCCACTGGAAGTAATTGTCTCAACTTGTCTCAATGCTGATTCGACCACATGGAAGCAATCATCTCACCGGTCTCTCATGCTGACTCAACCTATTTGGAAGCCTGACTCAGTCCATCTGAACCCTATCCTTAACTGCAAAAAAGGGCCTAGAAGCCTGTCTCGACACTGTCAAGCTTTAAGGACAGGCCCAACATGTATGTACAGTCTTTCTGTCCCCTGGCCTATCCTAAAGGGCCCTAGTAACATTTAAGACCCCACTTCTTACCTTTTTTGTTAATATGAGCTTATTGAGATTTTCGTAGCAACACATCCCAAAACAGAGAGTGAAAACCAATTATACAGCAAAACAGAACCAAATAAAATATAACCAATTCACAAATAGAGTGTGAATCAGCAAATTAGCATATGTTTGTCCAACATTCACTGCAAAATCGGATTCTTGTATAATCTTGAAAGCAGTAGCCAAGGGTATTGAAGGGCTGGACTAGACAAGACTAGGGAAGACACATGGGGATTTCCCCTGGTGGAAGTTTTGAATACACTTTTTTGTGTTTCAAAATGATCAATTCCTTTCGGACGGGAGCTCTAGGTCTCCTCTCTACTTGGCATTTTGTTAATATGCAAGGGCATTTACAAGTGACCAATGTATCCAATGCCTCCTCTCCTAAATTACAAGGTTACTGCTGTTTCTCAGTAATCAAGGACAGGGTATGTTTCTGGTTGAAAATAATATATTGCTTTCATGTGCTTCTTATATCCCAAGTTTAATCCTGACTGTCACAAAACCTGCTGGTATGCTGCTATTCAATATTTCCAACCAAATGGTGATAAATCAACACTTCACAATTCGAAATGCAAGAGTATTTAATGTTCATATGATGCAAAAAAGCCAACACGTGTTTCGGCCAAAGGACCTCATCAGGGCTTAATACTGTGTCTAACTTGATTCAAACAATATCCAAGTGAGGCGTACACAACATGGATGTTAATGCCATTCACATGAAAATACAGGGAAACTGAAGAAACCACTCATTGGAATTGAAATAATACATACATCCCATGGAAGAACATAGTGTGGTAGGTAATGAGGACATGTTAAACCAATTTGTTGAATATTTCAATATTTGAATAATAAATGTTTTGGTCTCATGTTCACTTGCACTAACAACACTATGAAAATTGACATTTTGGATGCGCATATGTATATATTAACAATGACAGCATTATGACTAGGACATATGGAAAACCTACAAAGGGTAACTCCATCCTGCCGACCGTGAGTTGTCCTAAAGTGAGTGTGATTAAGAACATTCTGACAGGAGAATTTATCAGAACTTGTAGAAAGTGCACCACCATCAGGGACTATGACATTTTCAAGTGATTTTTGCAGAGAGGATACAACAAAGAAGATGTGGACAAGGCTAAGAAAAGAACACTGTCCATGCAAAGAAAATACCTTTTGACACCCACATTTAGACAATTAAGGACATAACAAAATGTGAGCCGGACAGCTCAATGCTCTACAGGGAGTCATTTGTTTCATAAAATTGTAAAGAAGCATTGGCAGAATTCTAACACTCAAATACGGACTACGAGAATATATCCAACAAGGGTTGCAGATTGTGTACACAAGTGCACCAACCTTAAGAACAGCTGTAAGTCCCTCATATTTGAAATTGGTAACAACACAGAGAACATGGTTCAATAAAGATCTCAAAGGGTTGTACACATGTGGGACCTGCTCCATGTGTACATTCGCGAAAGAACCAATAACCATTCAGCTCATTATAGACAAAACATATACTATTAGGGAGTTTATTAACTGTAGATCCAAGTGAATTATTTATGCATTAATATGTATCTGTGAATTAACATACATTGGCAGCACCATCCGTGAGCTCTGGGGGAGAACATGGGAATATTTGACCCCTTTGGGACATAATGGAGCTAGGTACCATTCTCTGTACATTGGTTAAACTTTCATCAGATGGGTAATAAGAAAGACATACAATGTGTTGGACTAAAGTGTGTACAATGTGGAACAAGAGGAGGTGACAGAGAAAAAAAGCCTTAGACAAGGAGAAGCAAACATGATCTGTCAATACTGTACAATACAAAGAGGTCTGAACACAGATGATGGCATGGGTGTTTTTTCTATGAGGTTATGTGTTGGTGGTGTATACAGATATTAAATACAGTATAGCTGCCAGGTTATTTGATGTGCCAACTGCTTTATTGAGGTTTGTTAACTGGACTGTTTAGAATTAAACATGCAACTAGGCTGTAAATGTAAGCAGTGCCAACTCAGCTCTGCATCCTCCACATAAGGAGTAAACTGCCCACGGGTAGTTAATAATGTTTAAATAGTTTTTGACATGTCATGAACCTAATGCATAGGGGATATCTCTCAGCCCCTTCACACAAGTTTGTTTTTGTCATTTCTCTAAAAAAACGATGTGAGAGATTTTGTGGCAGGCGTGACTATAGAGTACTGATGTGTGGGTCTTCTGTAACTATGCGTATCCTATTGCACTTGCGAATACATTTTTACACATATAATGTTTCTTTTAAGGAAGGTAAACATTCAACAAGTGTTTGGATCGCTGAACACACAAATGATCTGAAAATTCTTCTTTTTGAATGGATTACACCGGGCTCATTCAGGTACTTATCCATTCAAGCACCTTGACTGTAAATTGCACCCTTATCAACATTAATCTCCCATATCAGGATTTCTGACCAGCCTTTTTGAAATGTACCTGTGTTTTGCTTTCCAAAAAGTACTCAAATATATTGCTTATTTTTCTCCCCAGTACACTGACTGAAAAACAACTTTGGTTGCTGGGAGACAATTATTCACACAGACACAATCTCAGTTAGATTATACAATGGCTCTTATATAGCCTATTTATTCACCAAAGGCATGCATGAATGCATACAAACAACACGAATAAGAAGTGATAAAAATAGTTTAGAAAAAATACATCTCTGTTGATGAAGTGTTAAAGAATGCCTTCATCTCGGCAGAAAAACTGCACCGTAAACTCCCCCACAGGCAGGCAGATAGATTGTGATATCAACGGGCCTGGCACAATGTGCCCATCTACCAGCAAAGCTTTCTCTCTGTCTGACTGTCCAGGCACCCCACTTTTAAGCCAATGCAAATGCATGATGGCAATTTCCAAAACATTCTGGCTTTTTCCAAGTCTCTGCTGATTCAAAAGTTCCCATGGGCCACCGGCCTGAATGACCCATAGCAACCCAAAAGGGCAAAACCTTTGCCTTTCTCACGAAAGCAGCAAAAACAACTTCATTCCACAACAACGGTATGAAATACCAGATGGCACCTGGCTCAATCTTAGCTGTCTATACGTGCAGTTTCTCTCCAACATGTCCTTGAAACAATGCAAAATAACAACATGTTTACCAATGGAATAAAATAAAAAAGAGTTTGCATCAAGTGCAGCTTCCAATTTGGCCTGAAACAAATGTCCATTATAGCTCTGGGTTGTCTGCACACAAGCACTATATTTTAGTCAAAAGAGCAAATAGATGCTATGCTTTAGTCAAAATCATTGCAATCCACCGTGGACATTTAATTTCCATAACTCAGTGGCACTAAAGTCGTCTTCCGAAACCAATGAAACATCATAACTAAGTTAGGAATACATTGAATACAACATCAACAATAACCAATCCCACCAGATCCCATTGTGATAAGATGTTACTTGCTTTGTCAAGTCCTTCACATTTTGAATGTAGTTTTGCACAAACTGGCAATGTTCATTCAAGTTAAAACAACACATTCCTTCAAATGGGTTTCAACCTAAATTATGTTTTAATAACAAATAGTCAATAGCTGCTCTATCCTGCAAAGCTGCTCTTCTCATAGCTTGGCTATCTAGAAGCAATTCTTCTAAGGCTTGAGAGGAATGATTTAACCCTTTCACTACTAAGCATGCTAACTTTATCAGAGATGTATAGCCTGCAGCAGCTAATCCCCAAACTCCCACCAATGAATATGCAAGAGCTTAGATAACAGATGTATATTTGAATCACAGTCTGCGGATAGCCCTATAAATTCAAAAACAGAAACTGATCTTTTGATTCTATGTAGTGCCGGCTGCAAAGGAAACATTATTAAACCCAGTTGTGTTAAAGCACATGGTTCTCCAGAAATGTTAGCTGCAATGTATGTGTAAGCAGTGTTACCACATGAAAAAGCCATCCTACTATACATTTCACATGATTTAAATGGCAAGTAGCTACAACTGTATGATTACATAACATGGTCATGGTAACGTTGGTGCATGTGCTTGAAGTACGTGAACACAACTGCTTTTCAAACACAGTTCGGTTGTCCTGTTTGGCAATGTTCAATTTTTGACATTTGCTAACCACTTTAGGTTTACAGGTCATCCTATAATAGATATCACCTTGGGTGATATTGTGTGTCACTGTCTGCATTCAGTTTCTCCATTTTTGGTTTGTTTCTTGGCAATATCTGCAATATTCATAAACAGAGAATAATTGCTGCACATCAGATTCCTCCACCAAAGAATCATTGTGCCCAATTCCAACGATCTCTCTCAGAATTGAAGCTGGTGTTGGCACCACTACCAGATATGTGTGTCAGCAAGTATCCTTCATTGTGCACGTCAGTGAAACATAAATCTGAGATGTTTAAAACACTTACAGGCTAATTCATAGAATCCAGCGCACAAGTAGCGCACGCGGCTGGCGCACAGCGTGCGCCTGCGATAGTCTGCGCCAGGCACGTGCGCTAAAACAGATTTCCGCGCACAGCGTATTCATGGATTTCAAGCTCCCAAAACAGCCGTGGCGCAGAGAATCGCAGCGAGCCTGCAGCAGCGCCAGTAACGCCCCCAAGAACGCCCTCGCGCACGGAAAAGCCATCAAAAGCGCTAAATCATCGCTAAGGGCTGCGCTAACCCCGGACCACTTCACAGGGCAGGCAAACAAGGAAAGCAAAGCGGGCAATCTCCAAATCAGGAGTACGCGGGAAGTACTACACGCGACTAGGCAGGGAACGTGAATCACAGGGGTACGCGGGAATCATCACACGCGAACAGGCAGGGTGCGTGTATTACAGGGGTAGCGGGAAGTTCAACACGCGATGGGCCAGGGAACGTGTATTACAGGGGGACGCGTGAAGTAGAACACGCGATAGGCCAGGGAACGTGCATCACAGGGGTACGCGGGAATCATCACACGCGAACAGCCAGGGTGCGTGTATTACAGGGGTAGCGGGAAGTTCAACACGCGATGGGCCAGGGAACGTGTATTACAGGGGGACGCGTGAAGTAGAACACGCGATAGGCCAGGGAACGTGCATCACAGGGGTACGCGGGAATTATCACACGCGAACAGCCAGGGTGCGTGTATTACAGGGGTAGCGGGAAGTTCAACACGCGATGGGCCAGGGAACGTGTATTACAGGAGGACGCGTGAAGTAGAACACGCGATAGGCCAGGGAACGTGAATCACAGGGGTACGCGGGAATCATCACACGCGAACAGGCAGGGTGCGTGTATTACAGGGGTAGCGGGAAGTTCAACACGCGATGGGCCAGGGAACGTGTATTACAGGGGGACGCGTGAAGTAGAACACGCGATAGGCCAGGGAACGTGCATCACAGGGGTCCGCGGGAATTATCACATGCGAATAGGCTGGGTGGGCCCCCACAGGTGTACCCTGTACACCCTCCCCGGCCCCTGCAGGCAGCCCACAAAACAGTGGACTACCCTGCACACCTGATCATGTCCCCCTGCACCCCCATCCACCAGGGGCACCCTCCACCAGGCCCCCACCCATGTCTCCCACCACCCCCACCCCCCAGCAGTGCAGGGGCACCTGCCATCAGGCCCCCATCCATGTCTCCCACCACCCCCAACCCCCATCCACCAGGGGCACCCTCCACCAGGCCCCCACCACCCCCACCCACCAGCACTGTGGGGCACGTGGCCAGCAGGCAGTCAGGCAGCAGCCGATGGCAGGTGGGAGCGTGCTCAGGGTTCTTGGGGACTTAAATTTGGCCTCCTGGCCAGGAGCGTGGTCTTTCGTGTTAGAACGCGTGGACAGCCTGATAGGGAGTGAATGTGCACCTGAAAACCCCCCACTCATCGCGCGAAAACCCGTCACCAGCATATGTGCGTCAATAGTTACCTGCACGTGCAGTGTCAAAGCGTGTGATTGGTGAAAAGTGAGGGACACGCAGGAGTGTCGAAGCGCGTGATTGGTGAAAAAGGATCCACATGCAGGATTGACAAAGCGTGTGATTGGTGAAAAGTGAGCTACACGCTGGAGTGTCGAAGCGCGTGATTGGTGAAAAAGGATCCACATGCAGGAGTGACAAAGCGTGTGATTGGTGAAAAGATACCTACACGCAGGAGTGCCAAAGCGTGTGATTGGTGAAAATGGGCCAAGCACGTACACGGCGTAAGTGACGATGTACGTGTGGGCCTGTATAAAAGGTAGTGTTGAACACTATTTCCTTGTACGTGCTTTTCGTGGAGAGCGAGTGGGTGAATTCGGTACTTCTTGTCGTTTCACACGCGATTTACTTCACGGCGTTTCCAGTTCGTACTCCCTGTTACCTCTGACAGCTCTTTTCTCTTTTTCCTCTTGTACTGGTTTTCCTGGGCCTGTTCCCTCAAACAGTGTCCCCTTCTACAGTTGTCCTGTCTCCTCAGACAGCGTACACCTCTTCTTTTGGCGGGGGTGTTGCCAACCAAAAGTGCTATTTTTTCACGCTCTTTTACCTGGCAGACGGTGAGTCACGCACGTATCTAACATCTGTGCTTGCCCCGTGTGTAGCCTACCCCTTCAGAGGTCAATCTAGGCCGCGTGTGACACGCATACGTTCATTGTGTTACTGGATGCCACAGCGTAGTGCAGGGTTTTCCATCAGCACACGTGGTCTAGGAGGGGTATTGTGCACTTTCCTTAACTTTTCTGGGGTGCGTTGCGTGACCCGTCATCTTTCCCCAGGGGTGTCATATAGCCTTGCCACTGCACTAGGGTACGAATACCATCTGGTACCCAACCCCTTTGACACCCAATTGCCCAGGACAATTGTGCACACCCACTCCCATACGCACAATACCATCAGTGCCATGGTTGGGAGGCGTGCAAGCCGTAAGGGTGGCAAAGGTGGCCGAGCCACACGTGGTGGCCGTGGAGGATCCAACAGGGGACGTGGTTGTGACTTGCAGGGCGCCCCTGTTCCCCCCAGTCTGGAGGAACAGTCAGGGACACCCATGCCCCCCCCCCCCCCCCCCCCGTTGAGAGTCATGTGGCTGATACCAACCCTGATCAGCCCATGTCGGACCAGGCCATTGTGGCACCAGACCTGTCCGAGGGTGATTCCATCGCTGACATCCAGGTCAGCAGGTCCACTGTACGTGCACCGGTGCACATTGGTGTCATCAGGGCACGCGCATCTATGCCAGATAGGTCATCTGCTGGCCCCCGTAGCCAGGGTGTGGCTCAATCCACCCCACCTCTCATACACCCTGCCAAGACTGTGTCGGTCCTAGTTCATGCACCTCAGATCAGGCCTGACCCCATCCCACTACCCCCAATGCCTGCACCTACTCCCATGCTGAGTGGGCAATCACACACACCCAGTACAGAGTCCACCACGGCTCCTGCCCCTAGTGTCCACAGCGGCGTAGGACACTCTGGATCCCCACCCCCTTCCAAGCGCAAGAGGAAGAGTGCACGTCCGGCACAGGCTGATGCCCCAGACACGGCTGCACAGTCCGGCCCATCAAGGAAGCCAAGCTTCACAGACGCCGAACTTAATGCACTTGTTCAGTATGTGTCAGATCATGATAGGGAAATGGTCATCGTTGCAGGGTCCAAGACCACACATGCCAGACGCCAGGCACACTGGCAGACCATTGCTGACAGAATAAGTGCCCTTGGAGTAGTGAGGCGCACAGCTAGTGATTGCCAGAAGCGCTGGAATGACCTTAAGCGCAGGGCAAAGGATAAGCTGGCCTCAAGTCATGCCGCAACCTTGGTGACTGGAGGTGGGTCCCCAGCACAGGAAATAGAACTCACACCACACGAGTCCGTAGCTGGATCCTACGTCACCGAGGGACAACTCCAAGGTGTGGGAGACCTCCCTGATTACGAGGCATCATCCGGTGAGTGCACATGCATGTGTGTATCATCCCTGTGCATGTTGTGTGTGTGAAGCATTCATGTTGGGTGCCTGTCAAGGGGGTGTGTGGCAGAGTTGATAGTGGCACCCATGTGCCTCATCCAGTATGTTCAGTGCAACACCATCTGGCCACAGCACTATCCCTACTGGCAACAGTGCACATATGGGCCAACACCATGGAAGTTGCCCTTGATTAGTAATTTTGTCACTACATTGTTGCTCATACTCCCCTGTCTATTCATCTGATGTCTTACATACCATTCCTCTCCTTTCCCCCAGCCATTCAAGTTTCATCTTCACATGCCTGACATGCAATGATACCACATGCTAATGCGTCCTCTGTATATAAATGCCTACCAACATGCAGTCATAATGTGGATGTAGCCTTGAGATCCACCTCCTTCCTGGGTCCTTTGGTACCGTCTGGTTTCGAGCCCCATTCCCTCACACTCCATGCTGCTCTTCATGGTCTATCTTCCATGACTTCTACAGTTCAGACCATCGTGCCCTACGCACGACACCTGCTTGCCAAAAGTCAAATGAGGGCAGCCTGCCCTCCAATGCGACCCACCCTATTGCTGACCAGTGCATCTGAGCCTACTCTAAGCTAACTCTCACTGACATCTGCTCATACATGCCTTTGCCTGTCCCATAGACCCTTCACATGGTCCCTGTCCTCTCTCCTTGCTCCTCTTCCACCATCATAGGTGGGACCCGTTGGGGTGTACTCCTGGCCTCCTTCCAATCCTCAGATACCACTAATGATGTGCATGGTAATGGGAGCGTCTCAGTCCAAGGCCCTTAGGCCAACCTCAATCTCCTTGAGAAATGCTACCCACATCTCATCAACTTCCTTACCTCTCCTGCTGTCCCCCCTCCTCTCTCCTCATCAATCCTGCACTGCCTCCCTGCACCCTCCCATGAACCTTCTCCGCCTCCCACTCCAACTCCTACACATGCGGCACCTCTGATCTCTAGCACTCCCCGTAAGTCCTACAAGGCTGTCAACCTCCTCCACAATTACACTCCTTTCACTGCGGCTGCATCAGGCATTCCTCCGATAACTGTCACTTACATGAGGTTATGCACCTTGACATCCTTGGTCTCATGGAAACATGTCAGACGGCCAGCTCTGTCTGCATCCTTGACCCTCTCCTTGGCCCGCCACCACTGTGCAGGGGGGGTGTGCCCTTGGCTTCCCTGAGGGTATTCCTGCCACTGTCACACCTACTTAGACCTACTCCACTCTGGAATGGCTTGTGTGAGGTTACTGTCCACCACACCTTGACATTCCAAACAGTGCGTACTGTGTCTGGGAAAACTGGTCAAATGTACTACTTCCTTTCTGAGTGTCCTCACCTCTCCTCCTCACTCATGTCCCCAGACACAGAATTCCTCATCCTTGGTGCGGTACGCATCCACCTGAATGCCTGTTGACGCCCCCACGTGACCTTTCTGTGACCTCAGCAACTCCCTCTCACCCTCTAGACTCCCGTCTGTCCCTACTCATTCTGCAGGGCACACTCTTGATGCTCTGATCTCATCTGACTTTCCCCTCTCCGTCCATCTCTGCACTCCTCTCTCCTGGAGTGATCACATTCTCCTCTCCTCCCAGCTCACCCTCAACACCCCACAGGCAAAGCCACCCTCACCACTGTCACACACCTTCTTTGTATTCCGACCCATGAAGTGTGTGTCAGTCGAGGCTCATGCTGCCAAAATGTCCCCCCCATCCAGCTCCCCCTTAGGCTCACTCCCATCCTGACAGGGCCCACTCCATGCTCCACTCCATGTCAGGTACACTGGATGTCTTAGCCACGGTCATGACCACCTGTCTGAAGCCCCATGCCAATGCAGAGTCCTGGCATGACTCGGATCTTGGGAACCCAAACCACAGGTGCCGGGTGGCAGAGAGGGAATGTCCTGCATCATGGCCATCCTCTGGCAAACTGGCCTGCCACATGCTCCAAAGGCAATAGCGCCTCACCCTTCTCACCAAGATGAGATCCCCAATCCAAGGGCACATATCTGCGGCATGTGACAACTCTGCAGGACACATAGAAATCTGAAAGGACCTTGCGAAGCCAGAGGCAGTGTGTACCTCCCCTGTCCCCTCCGAGCCCACAGCACAGCATGATTGTCTCTGTACCCCTATAGGCCACCCCCCCAGCACTTGTCTGCGCCTAACACCATCTGCCCTTGACGTCAAGTCCTACTTACCTTGTACAGCACTTCCAGCCGCCACTCCCCCTTGCACTTCATTGTGCCACCCACCCCTGCACTTGCGTGACATGAATGACACCAGCACCAGTAGTATTGTTGACTGGCATCCCCTTCTGCCCCACCACCCCTCAGTGCTCCGCTGCACCTACAAACATTACTTGACCGGTGCTTCACGAATGCAAAATTATTCCGTTACAGGTGTTGGGGAGGTGGAATCACAATGTTTACTGCATTATGTTGATCTAGACAAGGCACTGTGCATCGTTGCCAATTTGGACTAGCAGATCCATGTACAACATGTATACTAATTGATGTGACGATGCAATGTCAGGACCAGAGTGGTTGAAATCCAAAAAAGTAGCCCTCCTCTCCCTCCTCACTTGGTGGCTATGTCACATGCCATGTGTGTGATGGCATGTGCCTTTGACATGGCAATCACCGCCCAATGTGTGATGGCAGTGCTAGGCATCAAGGTGAGCAGGCGTTGCTGTCCAATCAGTACATAGTATGCCCTGAGCCTCCCCTACAGACCCAGTGATGGTGAATGCATAGGAGGACTCCCAGTCATGTAGGACATGTGTCGTAGGACTACTGCCTATGTTGTTCATCAGCCCTTGTTGCATGCCATGGTGCTAATGCCTGTTTCCATTTTTCTCTTTCATGTCTTTGCAGGGGACGAAGCACTTGTTGATGCTGGGGATGTGGTGGTGGAGCCGTCCCAGGAGGGCAACCCGGGCCGACCTACCACAAGTGAGGGACGTGGTGTGTTTGTGGGTGAAAACCCACAAGTGCTGCAGGCCGTGCTGTCGAGGGGTGTCTCTGGGGGTTCCTCCCCCGAGCAGTATTCAGGTGTAGACTCGGAGGATGACACCTATGTGCAGTCGCAGGTGAGTGTTCTTGGGAGAGAATCTCCTCTGTCCGACCCACCTGCAGCCAGGCCATTGGCCTCAATGGGGATGTCAGTGTCGGCAGATCAGCCTCCGGTGGTTACGGATGCAGGGCCACACCACCCAATCTCTGATCCTGTTCCTGGGGCTGCAGATCAGAGAGGGAATGCAGTCCTGCAGCCTGAGGCCTTGCCGGCACAGCAAGGCGCAGTCCGCCTTGCCCCAGGCAGGTGTGGTGCCCGTCAACGTGGTGGCCGTATGCCACCTGGCAATACCGTATGGGAGCAATCCATCTACGGTATGGCCACCCAACAGGCAGCATCATCCGAGATGATTGCACAGGCCATGGATAGGGTGGCCACTTCCATTGTCCCCCCAGAAAGGCTGATGGAGCGACTGGAGCAGGCTACAGAGTCCATCTGCCAGGCACACAGGGAGGATATGTTGGCGTCCAACATGGACAGGCGGGCGGCACTGGCGACTCTGGGGGAATCACTTTCCATGGAGTCCCAGCGCCACAGGGAAGCCCTGAGGGAAGAACTCCGTCACCTCAGGTCGACCCTGTTAGAGCTTGAGGCTTCATCCCATAGAAGGACAGAGGAGCAGCTGGAGCGTCTGACACGGACGCTCTCGGCCGAGATGCAGGCAACTCATGCGGAGGTCAGGTCATCCCGGGAGTTACTGCATGGGGACCTCCGCATGATTATAACCCAGAACCAGAACTACCAGACCCGCCTGCTTGCAGCCATGGAGGAGCAAACTCGTGCTTTGCGTGGGCTGCCTCCCATTGTCACACCATCTTCTGAGGCAGCTCCCCCACCTCCAGAGTCAGCTGCAGGGTCTGGGCAGAGCCATAGCGACTCATCTCCCACAACAGAGTAGCCGTGTGGGCCACGAGCCTATGGGGTGTTTTCCTTTCCCATGATCCACACAGGTGGATTGTGGCGTGCATCCTGTCCTCGGACCTCATAGGTGGCCCCCCCCCCCCCGCCGGCCCTTTCATGGCCATTTTTTCTCTTTTTCATTTTTATTTTGCAAGAGTGTTGCCTTGTGTGGGTACCTGGGCATACACTGTATTGTGGCTGGGCACATGCAGGCTTGTCCTGAGTTTGGTTTCGATGCTTGGGTAGCAGACATCCACACCCCTCCTGCTTCCCTTTCCATGGGCTTGCAAAGGGTGTGCCCAAGTGACAGCAAATTACACGGTGACATTGGACTCCCATGAGCTGTTGGCCAGTCCATAGTCAATACTGTGTAGACATTCATAGTGTTCATTGTTGTTGCACCTAACTATGCATGATGGTATGATATGTGCCTCTACTTACATATGTTGCTCATGTTTTGCAGGTATTTCACACAGATCTTCACAAGGGCATACTCTCTGGAGTCACACTACATGTCGGTAGATGTGCACTGACACTTTTGCATGGCGCCATCACTGTACACCTGGACGGTGAGGACATACCAGCAGATTCAGGTAATGAGACTACCATTGATTACATGCAATGTGTCTTGTTTGGGTGGGCTTCAGGGTGGGTTGGTGTGTAATTTGATAGAAATTACTCTTACACAGGTGTGTAGTAGTGGGCCCAGGGCGGTTAGCTGCTCAAGTGCGGCTATGTTCCATTTTGGGCACTGCTATTTGTGACACTGGTGTCATGTTGTGATGGCCAGTTTGTTTGCTGTCACATACCATGACATGGTGTCCTCAGTGGCGGGACTGTGAAGGGAGTGGGTGACATGGCAATGTTGTCATGTAGTGAATCGCCTGTGGCAATGCATTTTAGATTGATGGAGTTGTGTCTTTGCATTGTGATGCATAGCTGGTGTATGTGTAGCTAGGGGTGCACACATATTGACACTTCCATGTTAACAATCTCAGGCTGATGTGTATCTGACAGTTCATTGTCAAGTAATTTGCAGACATTGTCAGGTAGAGTCATCATTGATTGTCAGATGGCATGTGCCAGAGCAGTGTGCACTAGCCAGCACTGTGATTCCTAGGTGAAGAAGTTGGCCACCAGTTGCGTACGGGCTGCCTCCCCCCGTGCCCTTTCCCCTCCCATGCGCAGCGGGCGTGCATGTGGTTGTGGGTGTGGGGGCACCACCATGTCCACGGGCAGGCCCCGGCGTGTTGCAACGTTGTGCAGGACACATGCTGCCACTATGATCCTGCACACTATTCGGGGAGCATATAACAGCTGCCCGCCAGAACGGTCAAGGGAGCGAAAGCGTGACTTCAGCACTCCGAATGTGCGCTCCACTATGCCCCGTGTAGCAATGTGGGCTGTGTTGTACCTTACCTGGGGTGGCGTGGTGGGGTTCCGGATTGGGGTCATCATGTGGGGGCTGATAGGGTAGGCACTGTCCCCTGCGGAGGTGGTGATGGGTATCATTAGTGGTGTTGTGTCATGACCCAGTATCTGACATGCATGCATGTGGAGTGGCATTCATGCTCACCAAGCAGCCATGTATCTCCATGCTGGCCAGCCTCTAGGTCCCGGCATAGGGTAGACATTCTGTAGATGAAGCTGTCGTGGGTGGACCCTGGATAGTTGGCATATACTGATGTGATGATTCCCTTGCCATTGCATACAACTTGGACGTTGATGGAATGCCAGTGCTTGCGGTTTCGATAGATGTGCTCTGTTGCCCTGGGAGGACGTAGAGCCACATGTGTGCAGTCAATAGCACCAAGCACTTTGGGGATTTGAGCCACACCATAGAATTCCTGGGTGCACGTCCGCCTTTCTGCATGAGTCCTGGGGAGATATATGTGCCTGCGGACTGAGGGCCGTGCAGTGATGATGTTCAAGACCTGGTGTAGGCAGCGTGACTGCGTGGCCTGTGACACACCACCCACTATGGCACTTGTCCGCTGAAAGGATCCAGTGGCCAAGAAGTGCAGTACATTCAGGACCTTCTGCAGGGGGCTGAGTGCTTGGGAGCACAGGGTGGGTGATGTGAGGTCATCCTCCCACTCACTGACCAGGTCCAGTATGATGTGTGCTGGAAACCTGTACCTCCCATACACCTGGTCATCAGGCATCCCGAATAGGCTGGTTCTGGGTGTGAATATTCTGGCCCTGACTCTCCTCCTCATCCTCCTTTGGTAGCCCACTGCCACTGCTGCTAGGAACGGTATGTTCATCCTGGCATCTGGCTTGTTTATTGAAAAGTGCGCAAATTAATGCCTTGTGCGTGTAGTAGGCAGCGTGTGAGCCTCGCACCCCTGGAATCGAGTTCCCACTCCAATCGCGTGTATATATTCCCACGCTGCAGGCATACAGGTGCGCTGACGTACTTGCCTGTGTAAGGGGCCGCGCGGCCCTGAAATACACGTACATAGGCCAATGGCGTGTACGCGCACTTTTGGCCAATTACACGCGATGAAATACACGTACATAGGCCAATGGCGTGTACGCGCACTTTTGGCCAATTACACGCGATGAAATACACGTACATAGGCCAATGGCGTGTACGCGCACTTTTGGCCAATTACACGCGATGAAATACACGTACATAGGCCAATGGCGTGTACGCGCACTTTTGGCCAATTACACGCGATGAAATACACGTACATAGGCCAATGGCGTGTACGCGCACTTTTGGCCAATTACACGCGATTACACTCAGACGTGCAGGATTTCCACGTGTGCTCCATCTTCACGTGCTGAGTGGGGAACGCCCGTGCGGATCACGTCAGACGCGCTCACGCGATGAGGGACTCTGGTCCAATAGAATCGCGTATGCGTGCTGACGCACTTACGCGCTAAGGGCCTTTCCTCGGATTTCACGCTGACGTGCAGGAATTTCACGTGCCAAATCACTCCGTATCAAGCTGGCCACCCGAAAACACACGGAACACCACGCTCCTGCCCCGAAGGCCGAGTTACTGCCCCCCAAGTGCCCTGAGCAGCCTCCCACGTGCTATCTGCTGCTGCCTGCCTGCCTGCCTGCCTGCTGCCACCGTGCCCTGCCATTTGGTGCCTGCACATCAGCCATCTGCAGGGGTCCAGTTGCTGTGTCCACCCCTGCTGGAACTGAAGACTCCCAACTGGGATTACATCGCTCCACAGCCCAGCCCCAGGACCCAGTTGCCCACCCACACCTGCCTCTGGGGTTGCCATGTCGGGCACTTCTACATCTGGCACCAGTGGCAACCCCAGGCCAGAGGGGCAGAGGGGCACCAGCTTCACTGCCACCGAAGTTGGTGTCCTGGTGGAGCATGTCCTGGGGCAGTATGATGCCCTCTTTGGATCGTCCCGCGCCAGCAAGGAAGGACGGGAGAGGATCTGGGCCGACTGTGTGGTTGCCATCAACGCGGAGGGGGTGGCAACCCGCAACGTCTTGAAGATCAAGAAGCGCTGGGAGGACTTGAGGTCCAGGACCCTTGTGAAGGCCCGGCGCCTCGTGGAGGGGGGCCGGGGCCACATGAGTACCATCCAGAAGAGGGTCCTGGAACGCGTACGCCCAGCGCTCCACGCCCAGATCCTTGAGAGGGAGACCCGTCTGGAGTTGAGCGGTAAGTGTCCAAGCATCACTGTGTGAGACAGGGCATGTTGCGGTGAGCTGGTTCTATGATACTTGCCTGTATGTGTGCCATGTGCCATATATGCATGTATGTGTGCTGGGACATCATGGTACTGCCTGTGCGACCAGTGATGTGTGACCCACATGGTTGTTGCATGTGTAGAAATGCGGCATGGGGAGCACTATGCAGATTTGGGACATGAGAGCATGGCAGTCTCTGTACCTGGACATGGATGGGGGTGAGGATGGGTGCTGATGCCAGGTACATATATGGTAGCCATGTCTGTGTGCCTGACCTGCATGTCTGTGACTTGTGCATGCCATGGATGCATGACTCATGTGTGTGACAATGCACAGATTCAGTGACGCACCCACCTTACCCTTGTTTTGCCTGTGTTTGGTGTGATTGTGGCCAGATGGATGTGACTGAGGTGTAGTGTGTGCATGTGATATGCATGAGCCATTATGCATGTGAGTTACATTTCATTGAATGTTTCAATTGTCATTTGGACATGCATGGAAATGTGCATGGCATGCACCATGCCTGTTACTGTGTGTGTTTCGCCTGCACTGACCCATGTGTTGTGGAGGGACATGATGGAAGTGTACTTTGACAGGGGTGCTCATCTGCTATTGCTTCCTGTCTAGGGGACCATTGTACAGTAGCCTGATGCTTGTGTTCTTTGTCTCCCTCTACACAGCGGCTAGTGAAGAAGAGGGCGGAGACGGCGCTGTGGAGCAAGGCGGCGGGGATGCCCCCACGGCTGCAGCGGAAGGGGTGGGTGAGCCCCCACAGGGGCCTGCTACGGCGGGAGACGGTGAGGAGCCATCCAGGTTGGTGGTTTGCACAGAGGAGGAGGAGGCCGACACTGGTGCACACATGGGCCCTGGTGGGAGCATCCCTGCTGGTGCAAGTGGTGCAGTCCAGGGCCAGGGGCAGGAGGCAGCACAGGTCACCGTGGAGGGGCCTGTGCATGTCGCTGTCCCTGACCCTGTGAGTGCACCACCATGCACCAGCAGGGATGCCCCGTCCCAGGCCCGTCCGCAGGTAGAGGGGATGTCCATGTCAACTGACTCCCCTCCACCTGCGGCCGTGGGAACCCCTGGCCGCGTGGAGCAGGTCCTGATTGGGGTCGCGATGCGCACGGCTGTGATTCGTGATGCCGTGCGTGCTTCCCGGGAGGAGCACGCACGTCATCACGAAGTGCACCGTGCCGACGTGGCCCAATTGGGATCGGCCATGTTCGGGGGGTTCCTGCATGTGTTGGCCAATCTGACGGCCCTCTCCTCCTCTGTGCAGGCTATCCACCAGTCGTTCTCCTTGCCGTCTTCCGGCCCAGATGCCACCATGGCCCCCTGTGGACCTGCCCCAACCAATGCAGCCAGCTCGGTGGGGATCCCATCCCTGCCGCAGTTGGGAGTCGGAGGTCCAGCAGGGGTGGACGACACAGCAAGTGGACCCCAGCAGATGGAAGATGTGCCGGCATCATCGGGCAGGGCACGTGCACGACGGCGTCGGTGGTTACCATCAGCCTGGATGCCGTCGTGCTGGCAGAGGCAGTGGCGTCGCAGGCAGCAGCGGGCTCGACGTGGGAGGCATCATGGCTCAGGGCCATCAAGATCGGAGGGGCAGGCATCGGCCGGAGGGCAGGGCAACCCTGGCATGGCGGTGTGTTCCGTGTGGGAGGAGTTTGGCCAGCGGATAGATGCGGAGCGGCAGCGGGCGGAAGAGGAGCGGCTCGCCATGGCCAGGGCGGAGATCTCCATGCATCAGGCATTGAGGCGGGCTGCGTGCCTCGAGGAGGCTCGCAGGGAATTTGGAGAGCACATGGGGTTGTCCCTGCGAGACCTCGGGGCCAGGACTGAGTCCCGCCTCCAGGACATAGACATGGAGTTCGAGGATGCCCTGGCCAACATCACCAAGTGAGCCGCAGGACTAGCCCGCTGCCTCTGTATATAGTTTTTTAGTTAGTTAGTGCTAGGTTTCCTTTATTTGAAATTTTTTTTTGGACCGCTTGGACAATGGCCACTTCTTTGTACATATTTTTTTAGATAGTTAGTATTAGGTTTAATTAGTGCTGTTGGGCTCATGGACCCTTGAACAATCCTGTAAATATAGTTATTTTTTTGTGAGATAATTTATTTTTACTTTCATATTGGTCACACCATGACGTAATGGTTTATGTTTCATTTCATTCTACTTGTGTTTACTTTGGACAAAATCGATTCTTTTTTCTATCCTTTGTTTTTTGGTTTCTCATTTTTGTTCCCGGACATGGACCTTTTATTTGCTTTCCCAGATAGTTGTCAGAGTTTACTTTATTTTTATTTTTTAATACATTTTTATATTATCTTACACTTGTGTCATTTTTTCTTTGATTTCTTACATGCCATGATATGGGTTTTGACATTGACTTGCACCCATTGTGTATGTGTGTGTGGCGGACATGTGTTCTTTTGCTTAGTTGCCTTTGGGGTTGTGTCATGTGATTGCATTCACTATGTGGGTGCATGCAATCCTTGCCTGGGTGTTTGTGCTGGGTATGCTGGTCATTACTGCCATTATTGTGTATCGTCAGGACCAGGGGCCAGGGGGACATGGGTGGGGGCCTGGTGGAGGGTGCCCCAGGTGGATGGGGGGTTGGGGGTGGTGGGAGACATGGCTTGCCCATGGGTGGGGTCCTGCTGGCAGGTTGCCCACAGTGCTGGGGGTGGGGGTGGTGGGAGACATGGGTTGCCCATGGGTGGGGGCCTGCTGGCAGGTTGCCCACAGTGCTGGGGGTGGGGGTGGTGGGAGACATGGCTTGCCCATGGGTGGGGTCCTGCTGGCAGGTTGCCCACAGTGCTGGGGGTGGGGGTGGTGGGAGACATGGGTTGCCCATGGGTGGGGGCCTGCTGGCAGGTTGCCCACAGTGCTGGGGGTGGGGGTGGTGGGAGACATGGCTTGCCCATGGGTGGGGGCCTGCTGGCAGGTTGCCCACAGTGCAGGGGGTGGGGGTGGTGGGAGACATGGGTTGCCCATGGGTGGGGGCCTGCTGGCAGGTTGCCCACAGTGCTGGGGGTGGGGGTGGTGGGAGACATGGGTTGCCCATGGGTGGGGGCCTGCTGGCAGGTTGGCCACAGTGCTGGGGGTGGGGGTGGTGGGAGACATGGGTTGCCCATGGGTGGGGGCCTGCTGGCAGGTTGCCCACAGTGCTGGGGGTGGGGGTGGTGGGAGACATGGGTTGCCCATGGGTGGGGGCCTGCTGGCAGGTTGCCCACAGTGCTGGGGGTGGGGGTGGTGGGAGACATGGGTTGCCCATGGGTGGGGGCCTGCTGGCAGGTTGGCCACAGTGCTGGGGGTGGGGGTGGTGGGAGACATGGGTTGCCCATGGGTGGGGGCCTGCTGGCAGGTTGGCCACAGTGCTGGGGGTGGGGGTGGTGGGAGACATGGGTTGCCCATGGGTGGGGGCCTGCTGGCAGGTTGCCCACAGTGCTGGGGGTGGGGGTGGTGGGAGACATGGGTTGCCCATGGGTGGGGGCCTGCTGGCAGGTTGCCCACAGTGCTGGGGGTGGGGGTGGTGGGAGACATGGGTTGCCCATGGGTGGGGGCCTGCTGGCAGGTTGCCCACAGTGCTGGGGGTGGGGGTGGTGGGAGACATGAGCAGGTGTGCAGGGTAGTTCCCTGTGGTGTGTGCTGCCTGCAGGGGCCGTGGAGGGTGTACAGGTAATGCCTGGGAGCACACAGCCAAATCGCGTGTGCAACTTCCCGCGCACCCCTCGATTCCACGTTCCCTGCCATATCGCGTGTGGGACTTCCCGCGCGCCCCTGGAATCCACGTACCCGGCCATTTCGCGTGTGCAACTTCACGCGCACCCCTCGATTCCACGTTCCCTGCCATATCGCGTGTGGGACTTCCCGCGCGCCCCTGAAATCCACGTACCCGGCCATATCGCGTGTGCAACTTCCCGCGCGCCCCTGAAATCCACGTACCCGGCCATTTCGCGTGTGCAACTTCCCGCGCACCCCTCGAATCCACGTTCCCTGCCATATCGCGTGTGCAACTTCCCGCGCACCCCTCGATTCCACGTTCCCTGCCATATCGCGTGTGGGACTTCCCGCGCGCCCCTGAAATCCACGTACCCGGCCATTTCGCGTGTGCAACTTCCCGCGCACCCCTCGATTCCACGTTCCCTGCCATATCGCGTGTGGGACTTCCCGCGCGCCCCTGAAATCCACGTACCCGGCCATTTCGCGTGTGCAACTTCCCGCGCACCCCTCGATTCCACGTTCCCTGCCATATCGCGTGTGCAACTTCCCGCGCACCCCTCGATTCCACGTTCCCTGCCATATCGCGTGTGGGACTTACCGCGCGCCCCTGAAATCCACGTACCCGGCCATTTCGCGTGTGCAACTTCCCGCGCACCCCTCGAATCCACGTTCCCTGCCATATCGCGTGTGGGACTTCCCGCGCGCCCCTGAAATCCACGTACCCGGCCATTTCGCGTGTGCAACTTCCCGCGCACCCCTCGATTCCACGTTCCCTGCCATATCGCGTGTGCAACTTCCCGCGCACCCCTCGATTCCACGTTCCCTGCCATATCGCGTGTGGGACTTCCCGCGCGCCCCTGAAATCCACGTACCCGGCCATTTCGCGTGTGCAAATTCCCGCGCACCCCTCGATTCCACGTTCCCTGCCATATCGCGTGTGGGACTTCCCGCGCGCCCCTGAAATCCACGTACCCGGCCATTTCGCGTGTGCAACTTCCCGCGCACCCCTCGATTCCACGTTCCCTGCCATATCGCGTGTGGGACTTCCCGCGCGCCCCTGAAATCCACGTACCCGGCCATTTCGCGTGTGCAACTTCCCGCGCACCCCTCGATTCCACGTTCCCTGCCATATCGCGTGTGGGACTTCCCGCGCGCCCCTGAAATCCACGTACCCGGCCATTTCGCGTGTGCAAATTCCCGCGCACCCCTCGATTCCACGTTCCCTGCCATATCGCGTGTGGGACTTCCCGCGCGCCCCTGAAATCCACGTACCCGGCCATTTCG
Organism: Ambystoma mexicanum; assembly: GCF_040938575.1. Classification (NCBI taxonomy): domain Eukaryota; kingdom Metazoa; phylum Chordata; class Amphibia; order Caudata; family Ambystomatidae; genus Ambystoma; species Ambystoma mexicanum. The sequence goes on along the minus strand of NC_090932.1, from coordinate 467,843,650 downwards.
CGTGTGCAACTTCCCGCGCACCCCTCGATTCCACGTTCCCTGCCATATCGCGTGTGGGACTTACCGCGCGCCCCTGAAATCCACGTACCCGGCCATTTCGCGTGTGCAACTTCCCGCGCACCCCTCGATTCCACGTTCCCTGCCATATCGCGTGTGGGACTTACCGCGCGCCCCTGAAATCCACGTACCCGGCCTTTTCGCGTGTGCAACTTCCCGCGCACCCCTCGATTCCACGTTCCCTGCCATATCGCGTGTGGGACTTACCGCGCACCCCGGTATGCACGCACACGTTTATTTTTTCTCTCTGCGCGTGTCTGTGTTTGTGGGTACCCCTTTGTACGTCATTTGTCCAGGAGGGCAACAGTATTGTACATTGGTTATGTCTGTATATAGGTGCTATTTGTTGGCGCGCCTTTTAGCGCACATTTCTTGCAGGCGCAGACACGCTACCGCCTGCTTTCTTGTGGCGGTCGTGTTTGTGCCTGTTTGTGCCTGTGCGCTGCTTTGAGCGTGCGCTTTTTTGCCCTATTCTATTCCATGAATACGTGTTGTATGCGAGCGTGTGGGCGTTCCGCGCACTTGCCTCCTGAACTTTCCCCGTGCCGCCCACATTCTTCCCCATTCCGAGTGTTGTGCCCCATTTTATTCCCCATTCCGAGTGTCCCGCCCTGTGTTCCGCCTACTTTAGAGCTGTGCGCTGCGCTCGGAGTGATGGCGCAGTGGCCGTGGCGCACGACGTTGGTTGACCTGTGCGCCGGCCTGCGCCGCGCGCTTTTTCGGCGCACGTCCTCTGCTTTTCTTGCGCACGGACTTCCATGAATCGACGTGCGCTGGTTTCCCTGCGCTTTGCGCTGATTTTCGGCGCAGCGCACGTATTGGCCCCTCTGCGCCGGGATTTTCGGCGCACATTTATTCCATGAATCGGCCTGTTAGTGTGAGATATGCCCGTTTGTTCTCGGTTTGGGCCATCATTGGTGAATACCTTTGCCCTGCTTTCTCTTGGTTGACTGGTGTCAGGGTTTCTTGAGCTATTTTTTCTCTTATTCTCAATGCTTTACGAATCTGGTTCTTTGTGCCTGCTGGAACTGGTGCGTCGGCACCAGTACCAGGTGACCTCCAAACATCATTTTTCAATGTCAGAAGACTCACACTGGTTGGCTGCGCAAATACAACATCTTGCGTTTGTTGCAATGTTTCATTTGACCCTTCCAAATGGAGTCCATTTAGTATCACAATTACACCAGTCAGGCACATATTTTACAAAAATAAATCAGAAAAAGGACAACACAGTGTTGATAATCACTCTCTTAAATAGCATTTTTCTGTTGGTACATAATTTAATTTCTTTTGGCCAGGCTCCATTACCAAAACTTCTTGGTCCTTGCCAGACGCTATGACATCTGCGGGTACGGGTGGGCCACTTGGTTTCTCTACCCACACCTTTGTGCCCAGTACCATGCGGTCTGATATGCCAAAACCACAGTCCCCAAGAGTAGTTAACACTGTAGAGGGCTCGCCCTTTCTGATCAAGGACAATTTTATAGGTATGACAATCAGCTGGGATATTCTGTCTCCTACATAGATAGGCAGTATTTGGACTCCACTGTTCATTAAAGTTACTTTAATTCGTCCTTGATAATCAGCATCTATCACTCCTCCCAGTACTTGGATGCCCTTCAATGCTAATCCAGATCTGGGGCAATTAATATCATGTGTTCTGGTGTAATCTGTATTCCAATCCCAGTTTCAATTACTATTATACCTCTGGGTTCTAATTTGATCTCTTGGTGAGAATGCAAGTCTAACGCTGCAGATTCTGGGGTTTCACAGTATGGAACTTAAGCACCTGGCATTATCTCACAGTACAATAGAGTCTCTACAGCTGCATGAGGTTGCATCTGTAATGCAGGTGTTACCATTCACATTAAGGGTGTTTAATTTTCAGTCAATGATCTGTGCTTAAAATGTGTACAGCATCAAACACACAATCATGCAAACATACCAGGCTGCCATTGCCTGATTTGCTCAACTGTTCTTTCAGCAAATCATTTATTCTTTCAAGCAAACATGATGCTTCGGGTGATACGGTACATGATAGAGCCACTCGATGTTCTTTTCCTGACAATATTCCTCAATCAACTTGCTTTTAAAGAGTGGGCCATTGTCACTCTGAATTTGCAGAAGCAGGTCATCATACAAGGTAATCTAATCTAACAATTTAATATTGATCAGTTGTGTGGGTCTCTTACATGGTAATACTATCAAATATCCAGTTTGTGTCCACAATTGTGGATGCATACTGGCAACCTTTACTAATTGGCATAGGACTGATATAATTGATCTGCCAAGTTTGCCCTGGCAACATACCTCTTTGTAAAGTACCCTGGACAATGTGAGGGATGGGTCTATGCTGCTGATGTAGACACACAGGACAATGCAAAACATGTCTTTCACTACTACTAAAGGGATACTTATCCCTCAATCTTGTGCCTACCTGCAAGTAGCTTTCTCTCCCATGCGTCCACATTTCGGGTGAGACCACTTGGCCAAACCCTAAAAATTGCCCTCTTGAGCCTCTGCATCGATACAGGAAATCTTGGTGTTTTCGTCAGCAACAGAATTGAACCAGCATTCTAATGAGTCATTAGTACTGTGTGCATCCACATGATACATTGTTACTTTAATTTGTGATCGTATTTCCCAGGTATCTTGCAACAGTTCCTTTCCCCATAGCTCTTTGGAATGAATTTTCTACCAATTAATTTGCCATGTTGGCAGCCATGTAGCTAGCCTATTAGCCACTGACCAGGAATCTGTGTAAAATGACATTGACCAGGTATTTCTTGTTTCAAAAATGTTGATTTGCTGCATACAGTTCTGAAAACTGGTTGTTATTTCCTTTACTTGATGTGGTTAGGATTTATTTTGTCTTCGGATTATAAGACACAGCTTTCTAGTAACGCTCAGTTCCTACATAACAGGCTGAGCCATCGGTGAACCAGACATGTCCTGTCTGTTCTTCTGTCAAATCCCCATAAGGTACTCACCATTTCAGATTTGAAAAGAAATCAGCCTTTAGCAGCGTTGGCGCTCACCTAATTCATTTTTATTTACAATAGAAAAGAAGAAAAATAGAGGTGAGCTGGTAATTAGGACTTACTTCCCTGACGCTGACTAGGGCTTTGGAATAACTGAAGAATTGAGAGAGTACAGTAGTGCACTTTTACCTTCTGTATTTATTATAATTCCAAAAACATTTGAATTCACTTCATTCAAAATGTCAAGTAAATCACAGAAATGCACTGTATTGTTGTTCAATAATTGGCTGTCAGAATTGAATACATGATTTGTAAGGTCTAAGGGCACTTATATTCACTCCAGTCAATATTAAGATTGCTATATTTATTCACAATTTTTACTTGGCTTGAATACTTTTGGTTATGCTCCCCAAAAGTAAGATTGCTATTTTTTTCAATGTTTACTTGGCTTGAATATTTTTGATTGTGCTCCCCAACACGTGTTTCCCCGCTTATTATTTAGCGTTTCATCAGGAGGTGCGATAGTGGATTCAATAAAGTCTTGTTATTATTGTCAATTATTTGTATCCCTAGATGATTGACATGCTGTTTATGGTAATTTGAAGTATCAAAGGATACTATTAAAGGATTATAAAACAAGTTGAATGACTTGTCTGGCTACATCAGTGTAAGGCTTTGCGGTTCTGCCACTCAAGCTGTAAATGTTTCCTTAAATTCGATTTGCTGTTAAATGTCTGAAATCCTCCATGTGGTACAATTGCCATTTCACTGGAGACATGTGCACTTCTATCACTTCCTGTGGTATATAGGCTACAGGTGGAACACTAGCCACTTGCTCATGTAGTTTTCTTTTTCTTTTTTTGATTTTTTACTGTGCACTTATTTTATTACAAACTTTAGACACATTGGGCTTCATTACAACACCCCCGGATAGCCGTGCCGGTAGAAACGGCAGGCTGCCGCCGGAGTTGTGTATTTTTTCTGGTTCCTGGCAATGGGAAATCACTGGGGCATTACAGCCGCGGCAGTCCCTGAAGTCAGGAGTTGGAAAAAGTAACTCCCCATTCCCACTTGAGTCCCATAGGACTCAATAGGAATGGGGAAGATGGTTGCACCGGCACCATTCAGAAGTCTTCGAGCAGGTGCCTTTCCGCACGCCAGGTGAGACCTGGTGGGTGGGAGGGCATCCGGCCCGCAAACTTATACTCTGCCGATCCGGTAACAATGGTGTCAGTAATCCTACCAGCACCGTTGTTACTGGACCGGCAGGGTTGTAATGAGGCCCATTGTATACAAAAATAAAAAAGAAACATAATGACAAAAAAGACATCATTGAAAACAATGCATACTCACAAACAGTATTAAAAAAGATCTTAGTAGAGTTTGCATTAATTCAGCCACCTCACTACTTTTCATTACATGCTAGAGGGCCTCATTACAACCATGGTGGTCGGGGAACTACGGTACCGGTAAGCATGCCGGTACCGTAGTTCCTGGAACGCCATAATTCGTGCTCTGCTTGCGGGTGACGTTTCACCCACCAGGTTTTTCTTGGCGGGTGTAACGGCACCCGCGAACAGAGCACGTCGGATGCACCGGCACAACTCTGAATGTGCCTGTGCATCCGATGTCCCCATCCCAATTCAGACCTATGGGGGTCGGGATGCCCTTGATTCCGGAACCCGAAAATGGGCAATTACCAGGTCCACAGAGCTTGGCATGACCCGGTTCTTGCCCATTCACGGGTGCCGGAAAAAATGCAACTCCGGCGGCAGCCATGCCCTTTATAAGGGCACAGCTACCGCCAGAGTTGTAATGAGGCAAAAACAGGTGATTTACATCTTAAAATGACTGCGCAAGTGTGTCAATTTGTAAATTGCTTCAAAGCTTCTTTCAATATATTAAAAGTAGCAACCGTAATAACAATTGATGAGGCCCCCAGAATTGTGGACCAAAACTCATCTCCCGTGAGAAATTCATGGTATCCTCGAAAATAGTAAACCTGCAGAAATGTGCAATTAGTCAAAAAGTGGTGACATGTCCCTACTTCCGTATGACAAGGTCGACAAAGGCGATCTTCGTAAGAGATTTGTTTTGCCTAGTTCCAAGTAAATCCATAGTCGGAAGAAGATTCAGCTACAAATACAAGATAAAGTGATTGAGTTAATTAGTGCAAAACCTCAGCAAGTATGTAGAGGGTAAATGTGTATAGAAACCTAGGGCCTCATTACACGGTAGGCGGTAACCATGGCGCTATTAGCCCCATGGTTGCCGCCGTTATTTTACCGTGTCCGCCTTGGTGGATGGCGGAATTACTGTCCTATTTCAAGGTGAGCGGGGGCGGTAATTCCCCATTCACCAAGGCACTTCCCCATCCCCATTTTCACCCCCATATGGCATAATGGGAATGGGGAAGGCGCTAAATACGGTACTGCAAATTGCGGTACCGTAATTAGCTCCAAGGTCCCTTTGCGGCACCCTTCTTTAACGGCTGGTCAAACCAGCCGTTAAAGTCGGGTCCCGCAAAGGGAACTCGTAGTAAGACGGTAAGGGTTTACTGGTACCGGTGCCCTTACTGGTACCGGTAAACCCTTACCGCCTAACGTGTAATGAGGCCCCTAGTCTTAAAAAGTCAGAGTATCTGCTTTTACCATATAATTCATTTACATTCATTGCCGTATGCCAATATCTAGCTTTTTCTTTAATCCTTTCTCCTGCTCATGTAATTTGTCAACTCCACACTTTCCTAATTTTGCTCGGCCTTAGATATACCATTTCCATTTGATTATACTGGCTTCTTGATCATGTCCTATCGTGTGTGTTTAGGGAAAAGCTCAACACCCATTGCATAGTTGGGATTTCGGGCCTGATCAGTATACATCATGACCCACTGTCATTTGCTCAGTATCAACTAGAGCCCAATAGCATGTAAGCAATTGCTTCTCAAATGGAGTGTATCTATCACCAGCCTCATGTAATTTGCGACTCCAAAATCCTAAAGGAACCCACTTTTGATCTTGCTTGTGCCGTAGGCTCCCGTTAGCATAATTCTCTTGCATTGACACATTGAATTCCACTTCTCCTGATTTCAAATGCCACAAATCAAGCACTCGCTGCACAGTGTCTTTTGCCAAGTCAATTGCTCGTTGCTGGTCCTCGCCCCACTCAAATTCATATTTCTTGCACGTCACTTATAAAGTGGTGCCAATGTTTTCCCTAAATGTCATATATGCTGTCTCCAAAAGCCAAACAGTCCTATGAACTGCTGAGCTTGTTTCATTTATACAGGTGTGGTAAACTCAAGTATCTTTTGTCAGGCTTTCGACACAACAATTAAAGGCATGGTCTAGTAAAAAATGTTATTTAAAAAATAGATAGGCAACATAAAAAAAAATACTAGCATTCTCTTTTTTAAAACTTCCTATGTAAACTTTTGAGCTATACAAACTCAAAATTCGCAAAAGCAAGCACATGGGCGCATCCATTTTGTGAAATGGATGCCCTCCTGTGCTGGCTTTTGCGGCACTAATGAAGGAAAAGCCAGCCAGCTGTAGTAAACAAAAGCTACCGCTGGGTGGCTTTCCCTTCATTAGTGCTGTACGCGGAGAACGGGGACCGGAGACCAGAGCAGGAAAGCTGCAGCTGAATCTCGGTAAGTACTATTTATTTTTTTAAAAAAATAAGCACTAGCTGCGTTTTTTTCCCTAAGTTTTCCGGGCTGGAGGAGCCCGGAAAACTTAGAAATAAAACCGCAGCTTTAAAAACGTTGTATTTATGTTTGCGGTCGCTTTTGAAGCGACCGCAAACATAAATATAACATCATTGTGTTGGAAAACGCTGCGGTTTTTCTTTCCAAGTTTCTCAGGCTCCTCCGGCTCGGAGGAGCCTGAGAAACTCGGAAAGAAAAACCACAGCGTTTACATGCCGCGTAGTGTTTCTGCCTACAGCTGATTTCCCATTTGGGGCTCTCTGAGAGCCCCAAATGGGAAATGCTAAATGCTGCGTTGTTTCTGCCTGAAGAGCCCGAGAGCCCCAAATGGGAAAGCAGATTTAGGCAGAAACAACGTGGTTGTTTTCTGCAGTGCTGCGTTGTTTCTGCCTGAATCTGCGGTTGTTTTCCGCAATGCCACGTTGTTTCTGCCTGAATCTGCTTTCCCATTTGGGGCTCTCGGGCTCCCCGTGGGGAGCCCGAGAGCCCCAAACAGGAAAGCAGAGTCAGGCAGAAACAACGCGGTTGTTTTCCGCAATGCCGCGTTGTTTCTGCCTGAATCTGTTTTCCCATTTGGGGCTCTTGGGCTCCCCATGGGAAAGCAGATTCAGGAAGAAACACATCGCGGTTGAGTTGGAAAACCCCCAGCGTTTTCCAACACAATAACGTTGTATTTATGTTTGCGGTTGCTGCGGTTTTATTTCTAAGTTTTCCAGGCTCCTCCAGCCTGGAAAGCTTAGAAAAAAAAACGCAGCTAGTGCTTATATAAATAGCACTTACCGAGATTTTACCCGGGACCAGCCTTTTTGGGGTGCCTGATGACCAGGTCTATGGGAGGTACAGGTTTACACCACTAATAATCCTAGAACTGGTCAGGGAGTGGGAGGATGACCTCACATCACTCACCCTATGCTCCCAAGCACTGAGCCCCTTGGAAAAGGTGCTCAATGTACTGCATTATTTGGCTACTGGGTCATTTCAGTGGACAAGTGCCATAGTTGGGGGTGTCTCACAGGCCAAGCAGTGACGCTGCCTACACCAGGTGTTGGCAATCATGACTGCACACCCCTCAATCCGCAGGCACATATACATGCCCAGAGCACCCCCATAAAGGCAGGCCGTGGTCCAGGACTTTCATGGGGTGGCACACTTTCCCAAAGTGCTAGGTGCCATTGATTGCACCCATGTGGCTCTACGTCCTCCCAGAGCCACTGAGCACATCTATTGAAACCACAAGCACAGGCATTCCATTAACGTGCAGGTTGTATGTGATGCCAAGGGAATCATCACCTCTGTATATGCCAACTATCCGGGGTCCAGCATGATAGTTTCATATTCAGAATGTCAACCCTAAACCGGGACCTGGAAGCTGGCAGGCATGGTGACACATGGCTCATTGGTGAGTACATATGCCTCTGCACATGCATGCATGTCAGACACTGATAAATGGGAAAACCCAACTAATGACAACCATTATCACCTCCCCAGGGGACAGTGCCTACCCTCTGAGCACCTACATGATGACGCCAATACAGAACCCCACCACACCACCTGAGGTAAAATACAACACAGCCCATATTGCAAACCGGGGCATAGTGGAGCGCACATTCGGAGTGCTCAAGTCACGTTTTCGCTCCCTTGACTGCTCTGGTGGCCAGCTGCGATATGCGCCCCCAGTAGTATGCAGGATCATAGTGGCAGCATGTGTCCTGCACAATGTTGCAACCCGGCAGGGCGTGCCGGTGGACATGGTGGTGCCCCCCATCCCCAACCACATGCACGCCTGCTGCGCATGGGAAGGGAAAGGGCAAGTGATGAGGCAGCCCGTACCCAACTTGTGGCAAATTTCTTCACCTAAAATCCCACCCCTGCGGAGTGCACACAGGCCTGGTACATGCCAGCTGACAATTAATGATGATGACAAAACAGACAGTCAACTGTCAAAACCATACCACCCTGAGATTGTTTACCTGGAAGTGCTACATTGTGTGCATCTCTAGCTACTTAAACACATTCAATGCTGTGTCAGTAAAATGCACAAATTCATGCAGCATGAAGGACTACCCTGCTTGCAAAATAGTACAACCAAATAGTGCCATGTCACCCAACCCCTCCCTAACCCCATCTCAGCCACCCAACACACCATGGCATGCAATGTGAAAGCAACCAAATGAATGCACGACACATGACACAAGTGTCACAAGGTGAACCGTCCCAAATGGAAACAGGCCAGAGATAATTCCCTCTCACTAATGAAAAAGAAACAGCACACATAAACAAATACTTACCAGCAAGACAAACATTCAGTACAGGACCCAACAGTGGCAAAGTATGACAGTAAAAAATGAAAGTGGTGCAAGTGTCACAGCCTGACAAAGGCAGTACATCGAACACGAATGATGAAATTCTAATGAAATTTTTCAAATCGGAATCAAATATGAACTACAAAAAAAATCTATTTTGTCAAAAAGAAAAATTAAAAATAAAAATAAAAAATGGCAATGTGTCGACAGGGCGGGGGCACCCAGGAGGGAGGAGGTACAGGGTGCACCCCAACACCCACATGCGTGGATACTGAGAAAAGAAAATACCCTCCATGAGCTCATGGCCTGCACGGCTACCCTATAGTGGGAGAACTGCTGTCGCTGTCATCACCCTATGGTGGTACATTAGAAGGTGCGCGTGGTATGGGAGGCAGACCACGCAAAGCCCTGGCATGCTCCTCCATGGCAGCAAGCATGCGGGTCTGAAAGGTTTGGTTCTGCAGGATGATGGTCCAGAGATCCCCATGCAGCACCTCACGGGTAGCACAGACTTCTGCTTGCAAGGCCTCAAGTGATGCCCGGATCTCCTCACGGGTTGCCTGGAGCTCAGCTGAGATTGTGAGTGTTAGCTGCTCCAGCTGCAGTTCTAATCTTGTACTCTGGGATATCACAAGTGCACCCAGAGTATCTCTGAGAGACCTGTGTCCTAACCTCAGGGCATCCCTATGGGCCTCTGACTCTGCAGATATGGCTGTGCGCAGAATCTCCAGTCCGCCTGTCGGTCCCTGTTGGACACCAACATGTCCTCCCTGTGTGAGCAGCGCATGGACTCTGTTACCTGCTACTGGAGCTCCACCTGCCTTTCATGGGGGAGAATGGAAGTGGCCACCCTATCCATGGCCTGAGCCATCATCTCACACGGTGCCCCCTGTTTTGCTGCAATAGTATACATGGAGTTCTCCCACACAGTATTGCCTGGTGGCGCACGGCCCCCACGTTGGCGGGCACCACACCTGTTTGGGGCAAGGTGATGTGCACCTTGCTGTGCTGGCACTGCCTGAGGCTACAGGACTGCATTCCTCCTTTGATCTGCTGGCCCAGGAACAGGAGCAAATAGAGTGGAGTGCGACCCTGCATCCGTAACCGCAACAAGCGGACATTCCAACACTGAATTCCCCATAGAAGGGTCTACCCCCAGTGCAGGTGGGTTGGACAGAACAGCATCCCTGCCTGAAACACTCACCTGTGACGGACGGGACATTTGTCTCAATGTCAGATTCAGCAACTGAGGCATAGAGGTCTTTGGAGGTATACCCAGAGACACCCGTGGACATGATTGTTTGTAGGACTAATGGATTTTCACCCACCCCACGTCCTCCACTGGTGCCTGGTTGGGGCAGTGAGTACTCCTGCCCCTGCACTATCTCCTCTTCCTCAACAGCTTCTAAGGCCTCATCACCTGCACAAACATAAAAGAAACGTAATGAAGACAGGCATGAACAGCATAGCCGACACACATAGGCATCACAGTCTACACATCGAATAGATAAATGACACATGTCGCACATGACACTAACTCTGGCATCCATGCACTGGCAATGAAGTGGAAGAGGACTCTAAAAGCAGACACTGAGGACTCCAAGATGGAAAAGCAACACATGTGCTGCATGCTGCATTGCACCTGCATCACACATTAGCCTGTGAGTGGCATGGACAATCCACATACATGACACATGCCAGCACACAGATGGCACATAGCAGAGCCATGGCAGATGAGATATGACAAGGACACCCATATGGTAGGAAATCCGTACTTTCCCCCATCCATGTGAGATGGACATCATGAAATAGAACATGCACAAGAGTGTGACAAAACACGAATGTGTGACACGCTGCAACAAAGCCAGTGTTTACTAATACAGTGATGGCAGCCACATGGATACATCAATGGTTGGTCACTTGGACATGACAGAAGTCAATTGTCATGTTGAACATTCAAACAGGGCCACGAAGTGATCGAGTGCAGAACATGTGTAGGTGCAGAAAAGTCAACCAGCCTGATTGATGAAATTATTTCCATAATAAGTAAACAAATGTGGGGCATTGTGTGGTGAAATCTATGTCTGAAGTATGTTGAATTTGGGGCAGAACGGCATAGAAATGTGTGTTTATCATGCAAATCATTCCGTCAATCAGGCAGAATGAACCTGAAAACAGTATCAACAATGTTGTGGCATGATGGCAGTTGAAGGGCAAGTGCAGTAATCAGGTGCAAAGTGTAAACTGCGGTCAGAAGGGATACTGTGAAACCCAAACCCAAGGGCGGCGGATGGTTTGGAGGCACCACATGGGTGACCTATAGCAGTCATGACTACACAGCCTCACCTGGCAATCAATCAGAACACATCACCCAAGCAACATACACATGGTTTGCACACACGTGCATGGCCACTCACCGGACATTACCTCAAGATCTGGTAGGTCTCCCACGCCTTGGATCTGATCCTCTGTGATGAAGCCTCCAGCGATTGACTCATGTTCTATGAGTACTTCCTCCTCTGGTGGAGACCCACTGCCAGTCACCAGAGTAGAGGCATGTTTGGAAGCCAGCTTGTTTTTTGCTCTGTGTTTGAGGTCATTCCACCGCTTTGAGCAATCATAAGCGTTGCGCCTCACGAATCCAAGGGAACTAATCTGGTCTGCGATGCACTGCTAGTGGGCCCCACGTTGATCAGACGTAGTCTTGCACCCTGCAGTCACCAGCATTTTGCAGCCATGGGCCGACACGTAGACTACAAGTGTGTCTAGTTCCACATCATTGAAACTCCGCTTCCTTGATGTGCCGGAGGGGTGAGCCGTGTCTGGGGTCCCAGCCTGTTCAGCAAGAGCATGCTTCTTCCTCTTGAGAGGTGGTGCGGACCCAGAGTGGCTTATGCCACTCTGGTTGGTAGTGTTGAAGCGCAGGTGGACTGGGCACTGAAAGTAGGCAAAGGCAAAATGATCAAAGGTCTCACTGCAGGCTTTGGTTGCTGGGTGCTGTTGCCAGGACCAACCTTGTGTGATGGTCTGGGACTAACACGTCCCGGCTGAGTGACTCAGAGCTGGGGTGGATTGAGCTGCAGCTGCCCCTGCAGCCTCCTCACCCTGGCTACTTGGGGCAGCAGATGACATTGCTGCCCCAGCTCCACGTGGCCTGGTGACAGCAACTTGCACCGTCACACGTGGCTTTGACTTTGTGACACGGAAGTCGGCCTGTGAGTCATCCCGTGCCAGTTCGGTGAACAATATGGGCCGGGTTAACAGGGCCTGAGCTGGGATGGTGTCAGCTGCATCTCCCCCACCCATTGAGGGGGGCATAGGTGGCCTTGATTGGTCCTCCACACACTGGCCTCTTGGGCCACCCTGCACATCCTGGCCACGTTCCCTACCGCAGACACCTCTTGGAGGTCGGCCACCTTTGCCTCCCTTACTACTTAGTCGCCTCCCAACCATGGCACTGATGTTCTTGTGCGAATGGGAGGTGCAGTAAACAATTGTCCTGGGCAATTGGGGTGAAGGGGGCAGGGTACTAGATGGATACGTACCCCTGTGTTCTAGCAAGGCTGTCTGTGACCCCTGGGGGAAGATGACGGGTCACGCAACACTCAGGCACCCCAAAAACAAAGTTTAATTTGCACGTGACCCCTGGTAGCGCACGTGCGTGGAATAAAGGACCTGCACTACACTGTGGCACCCAGAAACACAAAAATAAGCACACGCATGGCACACGCAGGCTGCAATGACCTCTGAATGGGTACGCGACACACAGGGGCAACCACAGTTGGAAAATACATGCGCGACTCACAGTCTGCCTGGAAAAAGAATGTGAAAAAGACACGCATGGGCGTGTTGGCAACACCCCCTCCAAAAGAAGAATTGAACGCTTTCTGAGTAAATAAGGAGTACGAACTGCAACCGTTGTGAAGTAATCACGTGTGAACCAACAAGAAGTACAAGAATCACCCGCTCGCTCTCCACAAAAAGCATGTACAAGAAAATGGCATCCTACGCATACCTTTTAACACTGCCCACACGTGCCACGTCACTTACGCGCTTACACGCTAAGGGCCTTTCCTCCAATTACACGCAGTGACACCCGGATGTGCAGTTTTTGCATGTGTGGAATCACTATGCACCCGTGTGGAAGGAAACGCCCGTGTGCGTTACGTCACAGACGCGCTTACGCGCTAAGGGCCTTTCCTCCAATTACACACTGACATGCTGTTTTTTCACGTGTCAAATCACTCCGTAGCAAGCTGGCCATGCAACAACACATGGAAGACCATGCTCCTGCCCAGAAGGCCATTTTCCTGCCCCCCAGACCCCCCAGCCGGCTCCCACCAGCCATCTGCTGCTGCCTGCCCGCCTGCTGGCCATGTGCCCTGCTATTTGGTGCCTGCATGTCAACCATTTGCAGGGGTCCAGTTGCTGTGACCACCCCTGCTGGAACAGAAGACTCCCGACAGAAGTTCCATCGCTCCACAGCCCAGCATCAGGACCCAGTTGCCCACCCACACCTGCCTCGGGGGTTGCCATGTCAGGGGAAACACCATCAGAGACTACTGGCAACCCCTAGCCATAGAGGCAGAGGGTTACCAGCTTCAGTGCCACAGAAGTTGGTATCCTGGTGGAGCAAGACCTGGTGCATTATGAAGCCCTCTTCAGAAGACCACGCGCCGACAATGAAGGACGGAAGAGGATCTGGAAGACCATTGTGGCTGCCATCAACGTGGAGGGGGTGGCAGCCCGCGACATAGCACATGTCTGGAAGCGCTGGGAGGACTTCAGGTCCAGGACCCTCAAGAAGGCCCGGCGCCTCTTGGAAGGAGCGCATGCAGGGGGGTGCCGGGTCCACCTTACCGACAACCAGATGAGGGTCCTGAAACGTATATGCCCAGCGCTCCACCTCCAGGTCCTTGAGAGGCAGACCCGTCTGGAGTCGAGCGGTAAGTGTCCATGTGTACTGATTGGATGCAGTGCATGTTGAGGTGTGCCAGGAGTGTGCAGCTTGGACATATGTCTGGAAAGGCCCATGTATGGATGTGTATGTGCAGGGATATGAGCCTGCCGCATGTGAGTCCAGTCATGTGTGAGGCACCTCAATGGTGTATGTGTTCAAATTCATGATGGCCAAATGGATGTGGGGATGCACACATGTTAGCATTTCTGTGTATATACTATAGCATGGTTGGGGTGTGAAACATGGATGCTGGTTCCACCTTCATGTACGTGCACGGTGTACATGTGCGTGTGTGTGTGTATTTGACATGTGTTCAACTGTGATACACCATGGATGATGTGACACCGACATGTAGGAAGCTGATTGGCAGATGTGACATAGTTGCCGATGATTGCACTGTGACAGGGGTTCAGATGTACAGATACATGTATGTCTGGTGGCATGTGCGCATGTGTTCGGCACTCCCTGTGTTGCATGTGACGTCAGGCTAACCTTCGGATGTTCATGATGTTGTATGTGTATGGATGCTGCTGCCTGCTGCGAACATTCCTGTTAATTTACGCATGTGTGTGGGTTCAAATGATATGTGTGTTGGAGAGTGTGATGCCATTTGTGAAGTTTGACACTGCCACTCATGTGCAAATGTCATGTGTGTATCAGACCATTGTAGAGTGCCCTGATGCCTGTGTTCTGTCTCTCCCTGTCTGCAGCGTCAACTGATGAAGAGGGCGGAGACAGTGCTGTGGAACACAGCGGCAGGGATCCCAACGCCAGACGGAGATGCAAGGCCCAGCTCCCCTCCCAGGTTATCATCTCTTTGGGGATTGAGGAGTCTGGTGCCGCGTCTGCAGCTGCAGCTGCCAAGGGAAGGTCCAAGAGGCAGAGGTGGACTCCTCAGCAGCAGAAGGGGCAGCTGAGCCCCCACAGGGGGCTATGGAGGTAGATGGCACAGAGTCATCCAGGTTGGTGGGGAGTTCGGTTGAGGAGGAGGCCGTTGAAGGCCCATGCACGGGGCCTGGAGGGGGGATTCCACTGGTGCTAGTGGTGCAGTCCAGGCGCAGGTACAGGAGGCAGCACAGACCGCTGCAGAGGTGCCTGTGTGTAATCCTGTCCCCGATCCTGTGATTGCATCATCCCGCACCAGCAGGGATGCCTTCGTCCAGACCCGTTCTCAGGGAGGGGATGTGCAAACAACAACTGGTCTTCCTCTCCCTGCGGACGTGGCAATCCGTGACTGGCTTGAGCCTGTCCTAGCTGGGGTGGCATTGCGTCAAGGTGGTATTCGGGATGACGTGGGGACTTCTCGTGAGGAGAATGCATGTCATTTCGAATACCTCATTGACCGCGTCGACCTACTAGGACAGGTCACCGGCGCTGGGTTCCTCAATGTGCTGGATCTTCTACCGACCCCCTCCTCAACTGCACCCCCTATGCGCCAGTAATCCTCTGTGCCATCTACCTGCCCAAGAATCAACTGGGCACCCTGTGGAGCTGCCCCTGAACCAGTGGCCAGGATGGTGGAGGACACATCCCTGCCACTGTCGGGAGTCGGAGGTCCAGCGGGGGTGGCCACCCCAACAACTGGACCCCAGCAGGAGGAGGAAGTGCAGGCATCGACAGGCAGGGCACATGCACGGCAGCAGCAGGCTCAAGGTGGGAGCGATGATGGCTCGGGACCATCAGCATCACAGGGGCAGGAATCGGCCGTAGGGCAGGAGGACCCTGGATTGGGAGTGTCTTCCGTGTGGCAGCGGTTGGGCCAGTGGATAGATGCGGAGCGGAGGAAGCACAGCTCACTATGGTCAGGGCGGAGCACTCCATGCGCAGGGCATTGAGGCCGGCTGAGTGCCTCGAGGCAACTTGCAGGGAGTTGGAGGTTGCCATGACTGTATCCCTGCGAGACCTCAAGGCCAGGGAAGACAACCCGCCTGCGGGACATTGAAAAGGAGTTTGATGATGCCCTGGCCCAGAACATCAAAGAGTGAGTTGTAGGACTTGCCCGTCGCCTTTGTACATAGTTCTTTAGTGTTAGGTTTCCTTTGTTTTTTCTTTTTTTTTTTTGGAGTTAATGGACTTTGCTCCACTTCATGTATATAGTTATTTTTTCCTAGGACTTTTTGTTAGGTTTCATTTATTTTGGGGATCATGGACCCTTTGGACTTGGTTTGTATATAGTTGAAGACTTGTACATACTTTCTTTATGGACAATTCACATGGATCAATGTTTTTTTTTTTTTTTAAATGTTGTACATTTTGATATTGGCGATGGACCACTTTTCTTTTTTCATGTTGTGGATTTTTGTTTTCCATTGGATTTTCATTACTTTTTGTTCATATCTGTCATTGTTTATTGATTTTCAATTTTGATTTTCTTTATGTAATTTCATTGGGTTTTTAATACATTCATTCTGAGTTCATGATTGGTGTGTACTATCATTGGTTTTGTGCATGTCTCAATGAACATTGCCTCAGTCATGTGTTGCCACTGTGTGACTCTGTTGTGCATTTATGCATGGGCATGGTGATTCTTTTAAGAATGTCATGCCATGGGTCATTTGGGAGTGGGTGCTGTGGATGGTTGCATGCTTGTACTGGGGGGCAAGTGGGATTTGGGTTGGCATTATGGCCATGGGTCTGTTTTGTTAGGACATGTTGTTTGGTGGCCCATGTGCCTGTCAATGGGGGTGGGTTGGTTTGGGGGACATGAGTCGGGGCCTGCTGGCAGGTGCCCGTCAATGGGGGTGGGTGGGGGACATGAGTCGGGGCCTGCTGGCAGGTGCCCGTCAATGGGGGTGGTTGTGGGTTGAGGGGACATGAGTCGGTACCTGCTGGCAGGTGCCTGCCACTGGGGGTGGGTTGGGGATGGGGGGACATGAGTCGGGGCCTGCTGGCAGGTGCCCGTCAATGGGGGTGGAGGGACATGAGTCGGGGCCTGCTGGCAGGTGCCCGTCAATGGGGGTGGGTGGGGGGTGGGGGCACATGAGTCGGGGCCTGCTGGCAGGTGCCCATCAATGGGGGTGGGTGGGGGTGAGGGGACATGAGTCGGGGCCTGCTGGCAGGTGCCTGTCAATGGGGGTGGGTGGGTGGACATGAGTCGGGGCCTGCTGGCATGTGCCCATCAATGGGGGTGGGTAGGGTGGGTGGGGGACATGAGTTGGGGCTGCCATGTGCATGCTACCATGTGGGCTGCCTGCAGGGCATGGGCAGGAGTGATGGGCTGCCTGCGGGGCATGCCCAGGGGTGATGGGCTGCCTGCAGGGCATGGACTGGGGTGTGGGCTGGTCCCCTGTGGTGTGGGATGCCAGCGGGGCATGGGAGGGACACCCGGGAGGGCACACACTGCCAGATCGCGTGTGAAAATCCCTGCGCACGCGAAATACACTTACCCCGCTCGTGCCAGGCCTATCGCGTGTGAAACTCCCCGTGCACCCCGAAATACACATACCCCGCTCGTGCCAGGCCTATCACGTGTCAAACTCCAGGTGCACCCCCGAAATACACGTAGCCCGCTCAAGCCAGCCCTATCACGTGTGAAACTCCACGCAAATCCCCGAAATACACGTACCCCGCTTGCGCCAGGCCTATCGCATGTAAAACTCCCTGCGTACCCCCAGAATACACGTACCCCGCTTGCGCCAGGCCTATCACATGTGAAACTCCCCACGCACGCTGAAATACACGTACCCCGCTTGCGCCAGGCCTATTGCGTGTAAAACTCCCCACATACCCCCGGAATACACGTAGCCCGATCGCGCCATGCCTATCGCATGTGAAACTCCCCGCGCACCCCGAAATACATGTACCCTGCTTGCGCCAGGCCTATCGTGTGTAAAACTCCCTGTGTACCCCCGAAATACACATACCGCACTCGCGCCAGCCCTATCGCCTGTAAAACTCCCTGCGTACCCCCAAAATACATGCACCCCGCTTGCGCCAGCCCTATCGCGTGTGAAACTCCATGCACACCCCCAAAATACACGTACCCCGCTCAGGCCAGGCCTATCACATGTAAAACTCCCCGTGTACCCCCAGAATACACGTACCCCACTCGCGCCAGGCCTATCACGTGTGAAACTCACCACGTACCCCCAGAATACATGCAGGCAGCTCATCCACAGCTGCAGGCGTTTTCTTTCCCCAGAGTCCAGCAATGGTAAAGTGTCAACCTTTAAATCTTGAAGGATTTCCAAGAATCAATGAGGCCTCTGAACCACTGTCTATCAAAGCTTGAACCTCTTATGTGTTTTCAGGTTTCCAAAATATCTTAACATAAACATGAGGTTGTCTGTCAACTTTTATATGAGCTGAAAATGCTGAGACTTGGCCATAATCCTAGTTACATTTGGAATGAGTGTATCTAGACTCAGACTCAAACATCACACTCACCACTTTTCTCAAATCAGCATATGTTGGCTGGTACTGGGAAGGGATCTCTATTAACCCTTCTCCTGACTCCTCCTCAGGAGGCACTGAAGGTGAAGTGTCTCCTTTTTGCTTGGCCACCGCCTGTCTCTTAACTTGTTTACAGCACTCTTTCCCAGCAAGACCTCTCTTTTTGTACAACTCTTACATTTCCCTGTTTCAGTACCATCAATCTCCTCCTGTAGCACACCATCTTCCAACAATGCCAAAAGCATGTCCTTTCTTGACACTCAGGAGTCTCTACTATCTTGTCTCCTGCCTTCTGTTCTTCTCTCACTGCACCCCTCTCTCTCTCACCTGTGTACTATTCACCCAGATCGTACAATTGCTGAATAGCATCCACTACGTCATCAGTTGGCATCCAAGTTGTACTCATTAAAAAAGTCACAATGCCATTCTTTTATGTGGGTGGGGCAGTTCTTATGACCATATTTCTGGTTCACACTGGCAATGGCACCACCCCCCTATGTACCGGTTCATCTACAAGAACTGCTTCCTCTATAGCATGTTCTCTGATTTTCTGAACTGCCGCCTTCAATTTATACCACTTCTTTTCCTCAGTGAACCAACCTGTGGTGATAGAATATTTGTGGTTACACCCTTGGACTGCTAGGTGCAACAGAGATACCTGCAAAGCTTAGCCATTTGCATCTGGAGGAGGGCCAGCCCGCAATGCTCCTTGTATATTAGTGTAACTGGACAGAGGCAGGAAGTATGGGGAATCTGTGGAATCATCTAACAGTCTCCCAGCACCACGTCATACATTTGCACCATCCAGGTGAGTAAAGGCTCCCCTGACATCTCCCTCAGACGAGTAATAATCTCACCAACCTCATGTTGTGTGTAATCTTCCAATATGGTCAAATTTACAGCACCACCCAGCCCCTGGATTATGGAGATGGGGACCAGAGCTGTGCCTAGTTACTGGCTTAGCAGTTACAGCCTTTTAGCCTTTTCATTCTGTTTTAATTCAGATTCTGCTTTCACCTCTGGGCTATACTCTGAGTCAGTAGAATTCCAAATATCACCATCCCTTTTATCAGGATCCCAATCTACCCCCACAGTGGCTACCTTCCTCTTGTTGACACTGCCTCGTTGCTTTCTATATTTATAGCAAGCAACTCTGATGGCTGCACTTTCAGCAACCTCCTGATATTTCTTTGCTTTGTCATGCCAGATTTTCAATTGAATTTGTTACATAAATGAAATTTGCTTCTCAGCAGCTAACTCCTTTTCCAAGCGCAAAGCATCTGCATCCAGTTCCACATTTCTCTGATGCATTTTTCTGTATGATATGATATGATATGGCATTTATAATGCGCCTATACACAAGTGTTTCAAGGCGCGACGAGGCAAGGGTGGGGACATTGGGAGGACAAACAATGATTCTACTAGGCCAGGTGTCATTCAGATTGTGCAAGTGCATGGGAAGGGGGAAAGGAAAAGTGTGCAGGGGGAAGGGAGAGGGGAAGTGCAGTACATGGGAAGTGGAATAAATATGGCTCATAAACAGCCAGCTAGTGGCAAGTGCAAGGAAGTGCAGACGTAAGTGCTAGTAGGGGGGACTGAATGGATACAGAAAATGGTCCCCAAGTGCAGGGGTTGCCAGGGAGGCAATGCAGGTGGGTAATTGACGGGGCCTGGGCCAGAGATCAAAAGGGTGGCCAGGTAGCCAGTGCAATTTTGGTCAGGAATTCAGCAAGGGAGAGGGGGAGAGAAAGCAGAAGCAAAGAGAAAGGTTTTGAGGTGTTTCCGGAACCGGAGATGGTTCTCCTCAAGTTTCAGGGAGGCAGGAAGGCTGTTCCAGAGAGAGGCCCCTGCTGAAGAGAGTAATCCGCTGCCAACTCGTTGCTTGGAGAAGCGACTGACCCTAAGGGTGTTGGAGGCAGATGAGCGAAGAGCTCGAGAAGGGAGATATTTAGCTAGAGAGAGTTGAAGGTATTTTGGTCCCAGACCCCAGAAGGCCTTGTGTACAATGCAGAGGGTTTTGAACTTAATCCTTGCAGCCACTGGGAGCCAGTGCAGAGATTTCAGTCCTGGAGAGATACGATCCCTGGGCTTGAGGCCAAGGACTAGTCTCGCAGTCCTGTTCTGGATAAGTTGCAGATGGCGGAGAGTAGAGGCAGGCAGATTTAGATAGAGGCTGTTACAGTAGTCCAGCTTGGAGAGAAACCAGGGCTCTGGAGACAGTGAGCTTCTGGGGGAAGGAGAGGAAAGGAAGAATACCTCTAAGGAGGTGCAGCTGGTAGTGTGACTTCTTGGAGACATCAGAGATGTGAGGGTAGAAGGAGAGTGCGGAGTCGAAGATGACCCCAAGGTTTTTAGCCTTGCAGGTGGGAGTGGGAGGATGGCCAAGAGAGGCCAGCCAGAGAGCTGCAGGGAAGGAGGGAGTGGGTGTGCCGATGAGTAGAATATCAGTCTTACTGGCATTAAGACAGAGGTCGTTGGCGGCACACCATTCCTGAATGGCAGACAGACAGTTAGAGATGAGGGAAGGAGAGGGGGGGCTGAGGGTAGCCTGAAAATGAGCTGGGTATCATCTGCATAGCACTGAAAGTTGGGACAGAGAGTGGCGATGCGGTGGGCAAGGAGTGCCAGGTATTGGTTGAACAGCCAGGGAGAGAGGTTAGATCCCTGGGGGACACCACAGGTAGACAAAAAGATGTCGGAGTGGAAGGACCCAAGTTGGACCTGGGAGGGTCGGTCAGAGAGGAAAGAAGTCAGCCACGCCAGAGCCTGACCAGTGATACCCAAGTTATCACGGAGACGGTTGAGCAGGATGGCATGGTTGACCGTGTCAAAGGCAGAAGAGAGATCAAGCAAGATAAGAACGCAAGGGGTGTTAGAGTCAAGGTTGGTGAGCAGCTCTTCATGGATATTCAGGAGAGCAGTTTCCGTGTTTCTGGTAGCTCTGAAGCCAGACTGATGGTCATGAAGATAACCAACAGATTCAGTGTGGAGATTGAGCTGGGAGATGGCCAGTTTCTCCAGGAGCTTGCCCAAGGAAGGGAGTGATGGAGATTGGGCGATTGTTGGCCGGGCAGGAGGGGTCGGCAGAGGGTTTCTTAAGAAGAAGGTGCACAAGGGAGTGCTTCAGGGGGGAAGGGAAGACTCCAGTGGCAAAGGAGTGATTGCAGAAATCTGCCAGGGCAGGCGCCAGGGAGTGGATGTGATCCTTGATAGTTTTGGAGGAACAGGGGTGAACCTGTTTCGACAAGACTTTCATAGATCGGACTTGTCTAGAAACCTCGTCTGGAGAGAAAAGGGGAAAGGCAGAGAAGGAGGGAGGAGGGGTGGCTGCAGAAGGGCCGGAGGAAGAGCAGGGAATAGCGGGAGGGAGGTGAGAGAGGAGAGTGAGGACAGGATGTCCTGAGTTTTTTAAATGAAGTGAGAAGCCAGTGCTGTGCAGAGGGCCTGGGAAGGGACAGGAGAGGTAGAGACTGCAGCAGGATTGGCCAGTTCCTTGCAGAGTTGTTAGATGCCGCAGAGACGCAGAGACGCGGGCTTGGATATGGGCTCTCTTCTTGGTGAGGACAGAGAGCCGGTATTGCCTTTGCAGCAGGCGGCATGCCAGTTTGTCAGAGGATGAACCTGAAGCATGCCATTTCCTCTCGGCAACCCTACACTTGCGTTTAAGGGTGACGAGGTCTGAGTCATACCAGGAGTTACACTTGGCTTTGGGCTTCAGGCGGAATCTCATGATAGGGGCAAGGATATCAAGAGTATCAGATATAGAAGAGTGGAGCGTGGAGAGGGCTGTGTCAGTGTGAGAGTCAGCCAGGGGGGGAGGAGGAGGTGAGAAGGTGGCGGCGAAAGCCTCAACTGACACACGCTTCATGGGTCGGGTGACCAAGAAGGTGGCTGGCAGTGACGGAGGTGGCTTGGCCTGCGGGGTAGGGAGGGTGAGGTGGGAGGATAGGAGAAAGTGGTCACTCCAAGAGAGAAGAGTGGAGAGAGGGACAGAGAGGGGAAGGTCTGAAGAGATCAGAACATCAAGAGTGTGCCCTGCAGAATGAGTCAGGCCAGAGGGGAGAATGGTGAGTGAGAGAGAGTTGCAGAGGTCACAAAAGAGTTCTGAGGGGGGACAGGAGGCATCCAGGTGGATGTTGAAGTCTCCAAGAAGGAGGAGTTGAGTGGTTGAGGCCAGGAGTGAGGAGGAGAGGTCAGCCCACTCAGAGAGGAAGGAACAAACCTGACCAGGTGGCTGATAGATGGTAGCCACAGTGAGGGAGTGGCTAGGCAAAAGAGAGAGCCTGCAGACGAGGCATTCAAAAGAGGAGTAGGCCTGCGTAGGGATGACATAGGCAGGAATCCACTCAGGGAAGATAAGGGCCAAGCCACCCCAGAGCGATTGGGCCTTGGCGCAGAGAAGATCTTGTAGCCATCAGGTAGAAGCGTGTCAAAGCTGGTTACAGAGCTGGCCGTAAACCATGTCTCAGTGAGACCGAGGACATCGAGGTCAAGTTCTTCAAGAAGGCGGCAGATACCAGAGGAGTGTTTGACAGCAGAGCGGAAGAGTGGCAATGTGGAGAAGGTTGCCCACCTTGAAGGATTTCCGAGGAGGGGTACATATCAGAGGTACGTCCTGTGGAAGTGTAGAGAGCACCCGTGAGGGGGCAGAGAGGGAGGGGGAAGGCAAGGTAGCCAAGGAAAGGGAGGAGGGGACAGCAGGAGAGGAAAGGAAGTTGATGAGGCACGGAAAGCATCTATCAAAGAGATGAAGGTTGGCTTGAGGGCCTTGGACCAAGACTGTCCCATTAGAGGTAACATTAATGATGACCTTAGAGGATAGGAAGGAGGCCAGGAGGGCGTCCCAACGGGTACCACCATTAATGGGAGAAGAGGAGAAAGGAGAGAGAACAGAGACCATATGGGGGGTCCATAGATCTGGTGAAGGAACGACAAAGAGGATGTTGGTGAGAGTTTCCTTGGAGGAGGCACTGATGTAGGTGTCAGCGATAGGGAGGCCTGGGTTGGAGACCAGGATGTCCTTTTTAAACTTTTTCCTACCAGACTTAGTGAGGAGAGCAGGATAGTCAATAGAGAAGCAGTTTGAAAAAATAGGGGAGACTGAGAGCACCATAGAGTAGGTTGGGGTGGAGGGGGGGACTAGGGGGTAGACAGACAAGACAGCGAGAGGCAAGGGCGCAGGAGAGTGGAACAAGATGATGGCACTAAGGAGGTGAGCGTAGAAAGGCACATGACATTCAAGACAGGAAAGAAGACATACCTAAATTTGAGAATCCTAGAGAGGGAGAAAAGGCCTAGGTTTCAACAATGCAGTTTCAGTGGTGGTAGCAATACAAATAGTTAAGCGCCACCTAAATTTGAGAATCCTAGAGAGGGAGAAAAGGCCTAGGTTTCAACAATGCGGTACTAAGTCAGGCGGATTTGTGCATGAAGAACAGCAGAGGTAACAGCTAGTGGGCAAAAGGAAGGGTGAGCAGGAGGTCGAAGGGAGAGGGCTGGCGCCTGGCGTCCCCTGCGGACACCTGCAGACACAACAGGAGCCGCAGCAGTGGGAGCTGCCCTTTGCGTAAGGGGCCCTTAGCTGAGGGGGCTGCCGGGCAGGGGGCTGCCCAGGAGAGTCAGTTAAGCCAGGAAGGCACCCAATAGGAAGGAGGGAAGAGGGGGTTGTGGGCGGGCAGGTAGGCGGGAGGGAGGGAGGATCAGGAAGTGGCTGCAGGGAGAGGGGGGAGAACAAGCGCTCAGAACGCGGGCCCTAAATGTAAAACAAAACACAATTCCCCCAAAAACACTCACTGGTGCTGTAAGCATAAAACAGAATCCACCCTCGCCTCCCCAGAGAAACATATTCCTTTCCCTTCTCCAAAGGAACCTGATGTAAACAGAACACTAAATCTGCGGACCCTGCAATGCCCAAACTTTCACCCCATGCCTCTCTCAGTCCAGCGCTGAATACCCATTCTTTCACTAATTTATCATATTGTACCATCGCTCAACCGTGAATCATAACAACACTAAGGAAAATCTCCGTCAGCAGAAGACACCATATCTCTCATCTTAAACAGGGTATTCATATTTACAATATTATACAATGGTCTATTTACAGTCACTTATTTACTGCAGCCTAAAAGCAGTCGCACAATGTGCACACACACAACACTGTTTAACACAGCCTAAGCAAAGATTCTTTAATGCCTGTAAAGCTTCATCACAAGACACCTTGCTCACAACACCAAAATGATTTGCTTTCCAAAATGTGCATAGATATTTAACTATTTATCTCCCCAGTACACTAACTGAACAACAACTTTGGTTGTGGGAGACATTTATTCACACAGACACACTCAGGTTATATAGCCTATTTATTCAGACAAAACATAAATAAATGCATACAAACAACAAGAAAACGAAGTAATAAAAGTAGTTTAGAAAAAATACATCACTGTTGACACAGTGTTAAAGAATGCCTTCATCTTGCCAGGAAAAACTGTGCTGGAAAGCTTCCCCAGAGGCAGGCAGAGAGATTTTGATATCAATGGGCCTGGCACAATGCATCCATCTACCAGTGAA
Source organism: Ambystoma mexicanum (assembly GCF_040938575.1). NCBI lineage: Eukaryota > Metazoa > Chordata > Amphibia > Caudata > Ambystomatidae > Ambystoma > Ambystoma mexicanum. The sequence continues at coordinate 467,818,681 of NC_090932.1, read as the reverse complement.
GCTTTCTCTCTGCCTGACTGTCCTCGCAACCCCCTTTTTCAGCCACTGCAAATACATGATGGATTTTTCCAAAACTTTCTGGATTTGTCCAAGTCTCTGCTGATTCAAAAGTTACCATGGGCCTCTGACCTGAGTGACCCATAGCAACCAAAAAAGACAAAGCTTTTCCCTTCTCATGAAAGTAGCAAAAACAACTACATTCCACAACAACGTTATCAATTACGAGATGGCACCTGGCTCAGTCTTAGCGTCTATGTGTGTAGTTTCTCTCCAAAGTGTCCTTGAAGCATTGCGAAATAACGTAAGCACTAGACAAAACTGAAAACATGTTTAACAATGGAATAAAATGAAAAGAGTTAGCTTCAAGTGCAGCTTCGACTGAGGCCTGAAGCAAATGTCCCTTATACTTTGGGGCGGACTGCACACAGGCGCTATATTTTAGTCAAAAGCACACATTGTTGCTATGTGCACATAGGCACTATGTGTTAGTCAAAAAAATGACAACCTGTTACAGACACTGGACACATCTTTGAATTAATAACAGTGCAGCTGGATGAGCGCACTCATCTAATTGTGCAGCTAATAGGTTGTTTTACCATATACACATTTGCATGAAGCATGAGCTTCACATGCACCCTTATTAAAAGCAAGCTCTGATATCAGGAAGCTTGATTTGTACTTTTGGAAGTTTACATTTATAGATATTGTGTGCATCTTAGAACTAGCAAAAAGGCTGTTGGATGAGTTTGACTATTCTAATACATGTTGTGAAATGTATGGCATACATACCAAAGACACAATTGCATGACGCATGAGCATGTACTTACAGGCTGCATTGTGCCCAGTAGTGCAGTGGCGAGGGTGCTCTATCTTGTCATACACTTTGATAGAAACCGGCAATCTATCTTATGAATCTATCAATTTTCATATTCTGACTGCCAGTGAACAAAACCGCCTTGCCTAGATATCAGTGAACAAAACAAAGTGGCCCAGATATGTGATGCCATCAGTGATGTCATCAATGACATTTGTGATGTCATCTTTGATGTACTGGGTGTTAGTCTTAGCAGTGCACGGTGGTGGCACGAGTTATGGTTGCTCAGCTTACCATAACTGGTGAATTTCAGGGGGTTTTTGGTCTTTCTTGTAACCATATTATTAGTGCAACTTAACCATACCATCCCTTTAACAAAGTTTTTTCACTGAATTTCTTACGTTTTTATTAATGCAACTTAACTCTACTGTCCATTTGATGTTTTTCTGTGAATTTCATAGGTTTGTATGAGTGAAATGTTTCATGATGTTTCATCACTGTTTATTATTATTAGTAATACCTCTTCTAACATATATTAAAGAACTGTAAACCTTCTTTAACCAACAGGTTTTTGCAACACATACTGATGTGTGTCATTATCAGCAGTGCATGCTGGAGATGCAAGTCATGGTTGAATTGCCTGGGGCATGAGGCACGACCATGAGCCCAGGACCACCAAACCGCCCCTGTTATCCACTGCACCTACCCTGCATCCCAGTTCAGTGCCCACTGTACCCTCATAATGTGTACAATGGCCAGTGCTCATGGCTTGCAGCCATGGCCAGTCTCCACAATCAATGGGACATGGGCTTTGGCCATGCCACATTCCCCAATAGGCAAATCAGAATAGACATTTGTCATTGCAAAGGGCCAGGCCCATTGCCCAGGCAGCAAAGTTATATCACAACTTTTTATACTTACATTCTGACACTTTCAAAAAGTAAACAAACAGGACAGATTTACAAAAGCATGCTTTCAAGTCCTTGCTGAAGCTCCTTGCGCATGTTTGCTGCAATCCCATCCGGCACTCCGGGCTGCAGCCGCCAGCAGAATTATTTTCCCATTTAAAAGTAGAACTTTGGCCATGCTGCATGCCCCAATCAGTAAATCGGAGTAGGCATTCATCTTTGCCGGGGGCCAGGCCCCCTGTCCATGCACCAAGCTTACATCACTATTTTTTGTACTTACATTTGGACACTTTGGAAAATAAAACACAAGACATATTTGCAAAAGCATACTTTCTGCTCCTTGCTGATGCTCCTCGCGCAGGTTTGTTGTAATCCAGTCTAGCACTTGGGGCTGTGGCAGCAAGCAAAATTTGTTTTGCCATTCAAACCTAGGGCTTTGGTCATGCCCAAAAAAGAAAATCAGAGTACATGATTATGAAGTAATTGCAGAGCGGTGGAATGAGTAGATCACTGTGCTTGATCTGGTACGTTAATCTGGTGATGGGGTTATTTTGTGAAGGTGCCCTTCCTTCTTCAAGTACTAGGTTTTGAATAAAATAGTGATCCCTGTTCACCTGAGGGCTGGGTTATTCAATAAGTAAGTGTCGTCGAAATAAACTAGTCTTGAAAACCATTGTTGGTTCTATCTTTATTGTTAGGAGTCAGCCAACACATGTTTCTACCCTCTAGGGTCATTTCTCAAGGTGTGTGGATAGTGGGCCAGTCATTGCTGCAAGGTCGTGGAAATGAGTCTGGAGTGCAATCCCAATATCTTTCCCCGGTACTGTCCCAAATAAGGGCAGTTGATGATTTTGAAGGGTGGCTCTGTGCTAGGTTATTGTCTGCTGATTATCATTGTCTCTGAGCCTGTTGGGGCTTGCAGTGCATGCAGCGGTAGTCACAGCAATCTGTTGACGCAATCCTGTCCAGTACTTGGGGCTGTAGCCACAGGCAACATTTTTCTTCCCATTCAAACCCATCCCGATTTTGAAAATCATTACCACATAGCCGGTCCTGGTGGTCATGCCCACTTTAACCCCATTGCCAGTCCCTCATGGTCATGGCCAGTATCCAGATTGTCTGAGTCATGCCCTTTGACAATCTGGTCACTACCCATGGCCAACGGCTATACCCCAGTCAACAAAGGTATATCACTAATTTTTGTAGCTACATGATGACTCTTCTCAAAAAATAAGACAAAGACACATTAGCAAAACCATGACAATTCAGTTCCTTGCCATTGCTCCTTTCACGAGTTTGCTGCAAATCCGTCCATGTTTTATTTTTGAAAAGTGTCAAAATGTCCCTACAAAAAATAGCCATATAGCATAGCACCCACTTGACAAAATTCATTCAGACTTTGCACAAACATTCAAGGTTGGGTCTATAATCTTTCTATAATCTTTTATGCACATTTGTCTAATGGCAACAAAGTTATAAACCATCTAAAAATGTTGAGACTACCCTCTAATTTTTCTTCCGTTAACAAAAACCGACCAAACTTTGCAAAAACATTCAAATCTGGGTCTAAAATCCGCTTACAAATTCTTTTGCAGATTCGTCAAACTGCACCAAATTTATAAACCTTTCAAATAATTTGGACCCGCCCTCTAATTTTGCTCCCTCCTGTCGAAACAGCACCAGACTTTACAGAAACATTCAGGGCCAGCTCCCAGATGATATTGCAGTTTCTTTGAGTGGCGCCAAAGTTATAAGTCGTACAAAAACTGCTTCTCACCAACCCTGTAATGCAGAAATATGTATGGATGTCCCCGAACATCTGAGATGTTTACGAACATCACAGGGCTACCCCCAAACATCTGGACTGTTCACGGACTTCAGACATGAAAAAAACACCTGTTTTTGGGCTTTTTATGGCCATATCCTATCCCAAACTCATCACCCCTCACCTACCCAATGATTGTTTAATTAGTTTGACAAGTGCAATGTTGTGTTTTTTAATATGTTTTTACTGTGATGTCTGCAGACAACAGCTGGTGTCTGCGGATCCAATATGGCGACTGTTTCAAAATATCTGACACAGCTCATGTTTTTAATTGACCAATCAGTGGACGAGTACAATGTGAACACACATCACGCTTCTCTTTCATTAGTCCAGGGGGGTGTCCACGGACCGAATAGGGAAGTGAGTCCGCGGACCGGAACCCTGAAATCACAAACTTTTTTGGACCTACTTTTTGGCCATTTAAAAAAAAAAACTACTAGACGGATTTACACCAAATTTACAAACGCACGCTTTCTGGACAAAGCTGCCGCTCCTGGTGCAAATTTGGTAAATATAAGTCCAGTGTTTTTTTCCTCCATTGCATCTATGAGGAAAACCACACATTTTGGGACCCCCGTATAACTTTGCCCCCCCAGTGAGCATTCGTCAAGGGGGAGCAAAGTTATAAGCTGCACAAAAAGTGCTCTTTCTATGAGTTGAGCAACTTAACCATAACTACACAGGTGCTAAAATACAAAAGAAGTATATAGTCGGCTCTGAAATTCTTCGGCAAGTTGGGTGAGGTTTTGTGCGTGGGCAAAGTTATAGGGGCGCCCCACATTTTTTTTTCCATAGACTGAATGGGGAAAAACTTTGCGCACAGCTACAGGCCGAACGGCTGGACGGATTTTCACCAAATCTGTGGCAGGAGCGGGGGCTTGGGTCAGAAAGCGTGCTTTTGTGTGTTTGATGGAAATCTGACCAGTAATTTATTTGCAAAATACTGAAATGCATGTCCCAAAAAATGAGTGATATCTGGGTCCCCTCTGCAGACCCATTTCCTTGTTCGCTCCGTGGACAGAAGTGTCATTGGCTCACGGTATGTCGCGCTGTCGGAGAAGTTTGGACACGGCCAGTTGTTGGTTGGAGGAAAGCGTGCTGTGCGTCAGCATTTTTTGGGAAAGCCACCATTGTGTATCGGAGGACAGTGCGGCAGTGGAAGGGTCTGGAAAATGTACCATACGCAATGTGTTGGTGGCAATAAGGGAGGGAACGGGTGGGGGAGTGAGAAGTGGTTCATGTGACATATGTAGGTGAGTACTTTGTGTGGTGATTGGAGGCAGCTGTCGTAACGGCCCCATAGCTTCTGTTGCGATCTGTTTGCAGCGACCTCTTTTTGTGGTGAGTGGTGGCAGGTCAATTGCAGAAGGGGGAGTGAATTGCACATTACATAGGTTGGGTGGGAGCGTGGGTGGCTATGCACTGAAGCTGGAATGCAGTAATTGGGCACATAGTGGGATACATAGGTGAATGAAGGTGCGGTTGTCTGTGGAAGGATTAGACTATTTGGTGCATGGGTGAAGGTCGTAGGCCGTGGGCTGTAGGGCATGCACTCAAGAGCATAGGGCTGCAACATACCCACCGCAAGAACACATGTTTGACACTGCATCCGGTAGAGGGTGCTGCTTACATGGGGCCTCATCACGACTTTGGCGGTAACCCTTAAATCCGGCGGTAGCGCTATTACCGCCGGATTTAAGGGTCCGCCGAATCAGGGCTTCGGCGGATTTCGCCCCAGCTCTGAGCTGGGGGGAAATCTGCTGAAAATTCGCGCTATTACCGCCGGAGGGAAATCCGCCGGCGGTATTAGCGCGAAGATTCCCCATTGAGCCCAATGGGGAATGGGGCATTCCCGAATGGGCTCAGTGGGGAATGGGGACTTACATTACCGCCGAACTCGTGATCCGGCGCTATTAGCGCCGGGGAGTTCGGCGGTAGGGCTAATACCGCCCTCGCTAGTAGCGTTACCGTTACCGCCCAAGTCGTGATGAGGCCCATAGTGTGGCTGTGTGCAGATTGGTTGCAGTAGGGCCAGTGTTGCGAACAGAATGTGGGTAGGTTGGCAGTGACACAGTACTCTGTGAATGGAAGCGAGTACACCCATAGTATGTGAATGAAAGTGCACAGGGGCACAGGAGAGAGTGCTTTGTTTGTACATTATATTAACTGTTGCAATCTGTTGCTGCATAGTTCCATGGCGGTGCACAGGTTTGCTAGGAGTGCTGGTGACAGTGGTGTATATGTGGATGGTCGTAGTTGGTGACTTGGTGACATGCATGTTGCCATTCCATTTCTGTGGGTGTGTTCAAGGCCTATGCTGTGTGCAGATTTGTTGAAGTAGGCCCAATGTTGTGAATATGTTGTGTTTAGTGACACAATACTTTGTGAATGGCTGTGGGTAGGGGTGGTAGAGGCTTTGGTATGTTTGTGCATTCTGCTAATTGCAACCTGTTTTCATGAATGGGTGTTTTATGGTGTGGGGGAGTTGTTGTGAAGTGCCACTACCTATGTATGTTACGTTTGTGCATAATGTTACCTGCCCACATGGACGTTATGTTAACTGCTGCAATTTGTTGCTGCAAGGCTCCATGGCGATGCACAGGTTGGGTAGGAGTACTGGTGGCGGTGGTGTGTATGTGGATTGTCATAGTTGCTGACATGGTGGCATTACGTTGCTGTGTGTGTGTTCAAGGCCTAGAGTATTGGGAGCATGGCCGAAGGGCGTAGGCCGTATGCCAAGCACTCAAGAGCCTATGCCTTGAGGACACTGACAGCAGTAATGCGTTTTTGACTGTGCATCAATTAGAGGGTGGTGACATGTAAGGAATGGTTGTGGCGCACATTTCAGCCGTTATAGGGCAGTGTTGCAAACAGAATGTGGTAGGTTGGTAGTCTCACAATATTTTGTGAATGGAAGTGGGTACGCCCATAGTGTGTGATTTAAAGTGCACAAGGGTGAAGGAGAGAGTGTTTTGTTTGTACAGTATGGTAACTGTTGCATGTAACACTGTGCATGTCATTGCGGTGTGGAGGTTGGTTAGGAGTGCTGGTGCCAGTGGTGTATATGTGCAAAGTGGTAGTTAGTGTCATCCTGACATACATGTTTGCATTATGGTGCCGGGAATGTGTGCATGGAGCACACCCACTGGAGCAATGCAGGTTTGACAGTGCATGAGGCTCAGGGTGGTGAGCTTTGGAGAATGGGTGTGGAGCACATTGTTGACGTGCTACAGCACCAAAAGTGAGTTGCAAAGCGTATATTGTGTGTTCCATGGTTGTGGTGATAGTTGCAACGTGCTGCAGTATTTGGTGTGCGGCAGGAGATGGTGCAGTGAGAAGTTGTGTAGTGTGGCCATAGGGTGGAGTGTGTAAGTAATGTGAGTATGGAAGTGGGTATGGTTGAAGTGCAGCTTATATGTGGTTGGTTACTCTGCTGTGTGCTGATTTATTGAAGTAGGCCCAATGTTGTGGAGCTGTTGTACATAGGCTGCCAGTGAACCAATACTTTGTGAATGGCAGTCTGTAGGGGTGGTGCAGGCTGTGGTATGTTTGTGGATTCTGCTAAGTGTGACATGTTTTCGTGAATGGATGTTTTATGGTGTGCAGGAGTTGGGTAAATGTGCCACTACGTATGTTACATTTGTGCATAATGTTAGGTACCCACATGGTTGCTTGCTTGGATGTATATTGTTGTGGTGTTTGTGGAAAGGGTTGCACTGTGGTGTGCATGGCCAAAGGTGTGCTGGGTGCATTTTAGGATATTTGTGGAGGCTGCAATCCTGCATTTTTTAGCAGAGGTTTCTGGTGGTGGGCTTTGCAATCAAATTGAATGTGTACTGAGAGTGTTTAACGGTAAACATGGTGTGGTGTATGGAAATGACAGCGTGCAATGCAGAGGTTTTGTATGTGATTGCTGCATGCATGTTTTCAAATTTGATAGCACCCAATGTGGGAGTGCTGCAAAAATGATGGTGCAAAGGGAAGTATTATTGTGTGTGCTTTACTGGGCAATGGCTCTCACTGTAGATGGGAGAGCGCACGTGCCATATCCATCCATTATGAGCAGGGTGGAAAGGGAAATGGAATTGTGGGAAATAGGCAATTAGGAGTTTATGGTATGGTTCACAGGAAGGGGTGGTACAATTTTGTCCCAATACTGTGTCGTGGGGGTGGTAGAGATGGAGAGACGCACAGTGCTTATCATCGGTGATACCTTTGTGCGCCATCTGCACAGGTGTTGTGTGCAAAGAGGCGCTGCTGGTAATTTCAGTTAGGAAGGAGTGGACGCTTTCTGGGACTGTCAGGGTGACTGCAGTTTCGGCGGGATGGCTCACCCTTGCAGATATGTGGTGTCCGTCACGAACGTTGACTTTGTCGTGGTGCACTTTGGAAGTCTACATTTGGTTTACATGTCGTGTGGACGATTAATCCGTCACCTGAAGAGGTTGCTGACCATAGTGATGCATATTTGTCCTACTGTCATGGTTGTTTTCTCATTCATAACATCAAGAAGAGTATGGGTCCATGACGGTGCAAATTGTCCCCAGCCAGAGGTCGGAAGGTGTGCTATAAGCAGAATTATGCATGAATTTATGCAGACTGCTTGCATGTTCTCCACCCACTATGAGGTGATGAGGTCGCAAAATATGCAGTGGTTCCGTAAAAATGGCATTAATATAAGAGCCATTGGCAATGCCGTTTTCTTTTACACTGTACAAGAAGCATTGACCAGAATGTTGTGAAAATGTGAGGAGAGGCAAACAGAAACGCATATAAAGAGAAAATACAAAACAAGTTGCTTGTACGCAAGTCAAAAAAAGAACAAACTAAAAAACCTTCATACATCTACGATGAAACACCAAATCCCCTACCCAGTTTGATATTGTTAACTCCGCCTCCGGCCCCCCAAGAAAATGGAATTTTTTGTGGCCCATTGGCAATGCAGTTTTGTTTGCTGTTCTACAGGATGCAGTGAAGAGTTTACTGTACTAATGTGAGCACAAGAAAACACAAAAGCTAATAAAAAATGAAAAAAAGGTGTTTCTCTAGAAGCCTCTAAAAAAACAAACAAAAAGGCTCTTTTAAGAGCCGCCCCGTACCACAAACTCCCCCTACCCTGGTTACAAGTTATTCCCCCTCGCCCGCATGCAGCACGAAAGCCACATCTGGGCATTTTGCGGGTGGAAGCCACGGAAATGGAACTGTGGGGATTGTCCAATCAGATTCTTAGGGTGTGCGGAAATAGGAAGAGGGACTACTGCTTCACTCGGGCCCGGCCCTCGACGTACTTAAGGACCCACACGTGCCACATTTGGCGTTTCTCACCATGTTGGCCTATGGAATTGGGACTGTAGCGATTGGCCAATCAGATGCTCAGGGTGTATGCCACAGGAAAAAGCACCAATAGGGAGAAGGAGTCCTCCTGCTTCACCTGGGTACAGCCCTCGCGGTCAATGGGGAAAGGCACATGGCACATTTTGCGCTTCTCACCATGGAGGTCAATGGGAATGGGACTATGGCCTTTGGCCAATCAGGTGCTCTGGGTGTGTGTCACAGGAAAGGGTGGAATTCACTTTTTCCATTACTTTGTGTACTGCGGTTGGCAAACATGGCAAGGCGCACAGTTTTCATTGTGGGTGATGGGTTTGTGGAAGATCTGTGCATGTATGCCCTCTAAGAAGACATGTCTGCCAATTTCGGTTTGGAGGGCATGGACACTTTGTGGTGTAGTTCGTAGCGTGCTGTTTCAGCAGACTGCTTGTAGAATGTCATCGCGTGGCCTCTTCGGCAACTGTACGTGTTGTGATTGTGCACTTTGGAACCTTCTTTTTGGATTACATGCCTTGCTCCCATGTGTTCCGTCAACTGAAGATTATGATGAAAGCAGTGCAGTGCATTTTTCCTACTGCCAAGGTGCTTTTTTTTATGTATACCCCTGATAATAGTGTGGAAGTATTCCAATGATTCCTGTAGCCAGCCAGAGGTCAAAAAGGGTCTCATCAACAGAAGCATGTGTGACATTGTGAGTGCTGCTGGGATGTTCTCCTGTGAGAATGAGTACATTGGTTCGCTATACATACACTTTTTCAAGGCAAATGGCATGTCTTTGTCGACCAGTGGCAATTAAATGTTGTTTCACAATCTACACACTGCACTGAATATCCTATTGTATGAATGTGAGCTGACATTGAAAACACACATTTATGTATGAAAACCACAAAAAAGTGCTTCTAGGGAAGCATCTTAAAAAAAAAAAAACTTTAAAAAAAACAAAAAAACACAAAGGTTCTTTTAAGAGCCACCACAACTAACGAGGTCTGCTCCCCTGGTTGAAAGTTATTCCCACACTCCTGCGCGCGCCCAGCATGAAAAGTCAGCGAATATCACAATAGTTGCAGGGTGGCACGTGTTACATTTGCTCCTTTTGAAGATGACGGCCATAGGAATGGGCCTGCAGAGGCTACAGGATTGGGTAATCAAGTTTGTGGGTGTGGTGTGTACGGACAGACTGTGTTACATGTTATGTTTGTCGACAGAAATGCAGAGGGTGCGGTTATGGCTGTGTGTTTCACAAGGCACAGCGTGCAGTTTTTAGGGAATTCCGACATACATTGACTGCAAATGAATGGAAAACACTGTGCAGTGGCTACTCATTTTGCAATCTATCATGTGCATGTGTAGTGCTATAGGGTAACTACAATGAAGTGCCTGATTTTGGTTTCTCTGTGTGATACTTTGGTGAGACGCAATCCTGCCGATATTATTGTTGTTCATTGTGCAGGGAAAATTGCACAGCATGTTACACAAGTTTCACTGCCGTTTGCGATGAAGGTGGCACTTGCCTGGTTTATGCGTTTGTTTCCGATCTCTTGCATAAGTTTCTATCGCATCATGCAGCCACTGACGTGGCAGCGTCATTTTCTATTTGTGCTGTGAATGCAGACAGCTTGGTACATTGCAAAGAAGTGTATTTGTGCCTTTGTTCGACATGTGTCAATGGCATACTTTGCCCATGGGAATATAACGTTTCACAGCACAAATACTTTTACAAAGCTATAACGTTCATTTTACTATGTCAGCCATCCCCATTTCTGCACACCCCATCTAAATATGCCCTTCTTGAAAGTAGTGATTTTTTTTGTTGTAAGTTTTGCGCACTGACTCCCTTGAAAACGCTCTGCAACTCGTAAAGAAACCTCTTTGTTCAGCAAATCCCTTTCTAACCGACTGAACTACAGTGTTTACCACACTGCCACGCCTCCCACCCTGCATACGTGCATTCACAATTCTATTGTTGACCTGTGAAAGGTGCTTTCTTTATTTATCTTTTTTCCTTTCCAAGTGTATTTTCATTTATTATGGTGTTCTCACACACGCCACAGAAAGAACGGCAGGAAAGGTCCGTTACAGAAGGGGCAGCACCTGCCTGGATAGTATAGGGGATGTGCCGGGAGACAGAATTATTGGGTGGCCCTCATCTACATAGGCAGCAGTCATTGTAATGCTCCCGTAAGGACCGTTCCCACATACTTCCAAGTACCTTCCCTCTGTACAGTAGCGCGTTGCAGTACATGCACAATACAATGCCCTTTGCTGGGTAAGGGTCTGTAGCGCGGGATATGGTTTGCAAAGGTTGCTTTAGAGCTCTGCTGCCCTACAGGAGTTCCCCTCTTGTTGACCTCAGCACATGTGGCAAATGCTGTACATGAAAGTACCCTGCGTAATTGTTGGAAGGGCGGTAGCTTGCCCACTGGTCCGTTGTGTTTTCATTTCAGTTGTCGTTACATGCAGTACAAACACTTTATGCTACACCATTAGTGTTAGGGGTAGCATTCCCGGATATACATACATTGTGGAATACCAGAATGTTTACACAAATTGCGAAACACAGCTTCATTACATGGAGCAGGAAGCCATTTATTCTGTGCCACCCATGCAGCTACAGCGCTTTTCTAACCACCAATGAGATTGTTTGCACTCTGCATATTCTGCTGTTTCCTTACTTGCCTTTACCTGCACTAGTATGTGCGTGAGGAAGGTGCACCAGCTTTGCCATTTTGCAGACTTACTACAAACTGTCCCACCTGCAGTTACATGTTTTCTTGAACTGTACGACAGGCAGGTGACCTCTTGATACTTTCTGTCACACTGCTGAGTGCAGACACAATGTATCTCTTTGACGGATCATGGAAAGGAAAGCAGCAGATAAATCAAAGTAATGCAACGTTTAACACGCCCACGTGACACTGCAGGTTGCTGTTCCTTGTTTACCAGTGGCCATTATACCATTAGGGGTACTTTAGCCACACATTGGTAGGTTTGCAGAGCCACCCACAAAGTCGGCAGCAGTACTTTAAATGCAGTAGCCTACTGCATCAATCCGTAGGGCTGGCGATAGGGGTGGTGTTACCAGCATACAGTGGATGACATATGCATGGGTCTAGGTGTGGAAGGGAAACACGTGCGCATACACACTACTTTAAAGTGCATTAGAAGATGCAGGCATGCAGTCACTAATAGAGTCCTACGGATACTTGCAGTGTGCTTGCACATTCGCCAACCAGATGCAGTCTCCCTAGGAAACGTCCATATTGCTCATCTGTAGTCATCTCAGCCAGTAGTGTGCGGCACAGATTTATCATGCACTGTTAACCCAAAAAGAGAGCCTACTGACACACTAAACAACATTTACTATGTACATCTGTAATTGATACAATACACCAACATTATTCGGAAAGGTAAGGGTAGCGCAAATGGATACATACACCAGACAATTTACCCTTTCCACACGTTTATCATGAGGGAGCCAAGGAATCAGTAACAAACCGTTGTTAACGGGATGTTATGGTTATGTTGCCGTACCAAATACCTAGCCTCTTTACAGAAAACGTAACATTCTGCTTACAGTGCCCTACTAAAAACCTATGAAATTCACTAACAAAAGCAGTGCACACTGGTGGCACGAGTAATGGTTGCTTAGCTTACCATAACTGTCAAGTTTCGGGGGGTTTTCGGGTTTACCTGTAACCATAACGTCCCTGTAACAACATTTTTCCATTGAATTTCATAGGTTTTTGCCAGTGCAATTTAACCATGACGTCACTTTAATAATGTTTTTGTTAGTGAATATATCCAAGGGCAGGGGAGACCAAAAAATGACCAAACGTGGTCTAGTAACATGGTAACATTTGACTATTTAAAAAAAGCAAGCAATGCAGTGTTCAACAGAAATAAAGATCCAAGTGACTTGACACGTTTCACAAAAAGAGTGCTTGGTCACACAAAGGTTCAAGTGGCTCATATAAGGTTGTCCCTTCACTGTTTTGGCAGCTAAACACAGAGTACCTAACACACATCCAATGTGGGCAGACATATTGAAATGGAGCCCAACACAATTTAATGTCAATATCAAAATTATAAAGATGGTACAAACATTATGACCCTATCGGAAATATACTAAAATAAGTATAATCAAGTAGACACATGTATTATTATTGATCATAGATGTGCATAATAAAATAGAACATCAAACAATATTTGTTTGCATGTGTTAAGGGCATAGCTGCAACAAAACCAGTGAGACAGACTTGCATGATTTAAATGTTTGAAAAGAACTGGAATGCTAAATCCTAATGCTTATAGCTGCCAGTGAACAATACATGAGCCAAAAGAGGCTGGTAAAGGCACTGAACAACCATAGTGATACAAGTAACAACGTATGAGTGCTAAAGCAGCGATTGTATAAAGTGACAGCGCAAACATACAAGTGTAAAATACTCATATTCGTGACAACCAAAGAATACATAATTAAGGGTTGCTGGACATTAACCATTTTAAATGTGCAAATACAAGATTAGCTAGCAAAACATTTTTTTCAGTTAATTGCCCATGTGCACAAAAGTGCAAGTGCCTATAGCAGCAGATGTAACCATCAACAATGCATCACATAAAACTGGTGGGTCATCTTGCAAAATGCAGTATTAAAATAGCCAATACAAATTGATCAATAATAAAAGGCTAATTCTAATAGCAGCTAATATAGTGTACATGAAAGGAGGGTAGTGGAATCCATGATAATGAACACAGAAATCAAGGAAAAAGGAGGTGGAAGATTAAAGGCTGAATCTGCCTAAATGGCCAGACCATAAGATGAATAGCTGCCAAATGCAAAACAGCTGTACTGGACTAAACACCTTGGTCAAATTGACCGGCAAAAAGAAAAGTCCAACAGCCAAATGCAAAAGGACAGGCCGACTTAACAGCCATCCTCAAAATAGAAAACATTGTCAGAATAAATCATGGCAATGCACAGAACAAGCCGCCATGGAAGAAGGGAATACGTTCCTATAAGTGGTTAGCAGAGGCATCCACAAACCACAATAGGAGAAAATTACATGAACCACAGGATTTCACAAATAAAGCAGACAGTGATATGATATGGCATTTTAACGTGCCTATACACAAGTGTTTCACGGCGTGACAAGGCAAGGGAGGAGGACAAAGGAAGTGCCTAAATAGCAAAAAAAACAAGGTGATGATATTTGGCTCCCGACAAGCGATAGCCAAGCTAGGAGTAGAATATGATGAGTTTATTATCAAAGACTCATGCGTTAAGGTAGTTACTCAAGTGAAAAATCTTGGGATGATGATTGAGGCCACTTTGGGCATGGAGGCTCAGACTAACTACCTGCATAAAAATAATGCTTACTACATCCTGCTCTTGAGAGCCATCTGCCCCCTTCTAAATGAAAATAATTCAGCCACTATTGCTAGGGCCATCATTCTGTCACGCCTGGATTATGGCAATTAATTGTTGCTGGGAGCAACTAAGAAATGCATTTAGAAATGCCAGATAATGGAGAACAACGCGGTACGTGTGGTAAAAGGGATTAAGAGCAGATATCATGTGACAGAGGAAGGAGAGCACTTCACTGACTCAGGATTGAGGACAGAATCCTTTTCAAAGCCATGACATTAGTGCACAGATGCTTGTAATGGGGTGGCTCCGACGTACCTCAGGTCTAGGTTCATAAGATACACCCCTAACAGGACCTTGAGATCGGAAGCACTTGCTAGGCTGCAAGTGCCGCCGGCTAATCGAGTGACGGGTGCCGGGAAATCATTCCCTGTTCAGGCGGCTCAGCAGTGGAATAAACTTCCTCTGGCCATTCGCCTAGAACCTAATCACAGAATCTTTAGGGATCTTTAGGGAGCACCTCAAGACTCACCTTTTCAAGTAAATCTACATATAGACAGAAGTTCTTCCAGAACCCCTGTTATTTTTCTACTTTGCCTTGGTGTATGTCTCTGCGCCCTGATGCCAGCAGGCTTTCGGCGCATTACAAACACATACATAAATAAAAAGTGTGAGTGGAAATGGGAGGGGGCAGTACAGTACATGAGATCAAACAATAACAAGAAGTGCGGCCAACGGGTGGCAAGTGCAAGGGTACAGGTGTACATTTTCTAATGCATATGCATGTGCACATACGGCTTTAGTGGTCGTGTGTTTTTCAATCGCCACATACATGCTGTAATTGTTACATGAGGTGAAAAATCTTCACACAGTTGTCATTGTGTGTTTCTTTTGTAGCCTCGTGAATGGTCCAGTGACCAATACACATTGGGAAGATCTGGCTAATATTAAGCGGACCCTGGGGGCATCCCTTGGTGGTCGCATCCTTTGAAAGATTTCCAAGCTGCAGCTTGCGTGCTTGTAAGTGGTCTAAGCCCTACTTTTAATGGATATTATGTATGGCCATAGATATGCACACTGAGTATTCAGTTTTTCCAAGAATGCTGAGTGGTGTTTCTGTTGGTTCCACAGGTACAGCATACACACTGATGCCAGTGGAGGATTAATTTCTGCTGCCCGTTCACCTTCCCTTAAATTGGAATTTGGTGGTGAGTAGGGGCCTATGTGTTTATTGAATTTGAACACATTATGACATTATTAGTCACCGACTCTAAGAAATAAGGATGACACTATGGTTTTTATCATTACTTTTTTAGATTTACTACTGGCCCACACATGTTGAGAATAGGGCGGAGCATTTACTCCAAGCCCTACGTCCTGAAGAAGGTCTCCGACTGAAACATGTGTCGACGCTTTTCTGTGAGAGATATCTTGTCAAATTTGGCATCAGATACACAACGACACCCGATATTATGGACTCGGTCACTGTTTGATGACATAACTGAAAATATTTGGTGTAACAATATTTCCAATGCTTATCGATGTACTAAACACTTGGGTGTTTTTATATTTGAATGTCTGAATGAGTCCTGTATGTGGTTATGATTGATGGTATGAATTGACTGCTCTTTTATCGATTTTTATGATATTAAGATGAATTTTCCTTGTCATGAGTTTACTGAATAAAAGTTGATATGTATTGAAATTTAGTTAGTGTCATCCATTCTACTGATCCAATTCTGGATATCTGTACAATTTGATCATGCCATGTTCTTTCTGGAGAGGAGCGCCTGCTACCTTTTTTGAAATATTTGGGGGCAACCAGACGTGGACTCTCTGCTCACTGTGCTCAGAGAGGCACAGCTTCACCTCACTGATGAGGCCCAACAAGGCGGGAACACGTGTATGGGGTTGCTGTTGGTAATCTTGTTAAGAGAGGAATTGCCATAGCATTTCAGTGCTGGACTGTCCATGTGGGCGGGACAAAGACTGATATGCAAATCGATATTTCCCATCTGTGAAAGGTACAGTGAGCAAAAAGCATGTGCTGCAAACTCTCATCCCAGAACAGGTTATCATGCCATGCTCTTTCTGGAGAGGAGAGCCTGCTACCTTTTTTTGAAATATTTTCAAGGAACTTGGGGTTGGTCACCCTAAGTTACCTGTGGGCAACCAGACGTGCACTCCATGCTCACTGTGCTCAGAGAGTCACAGCTTCACCTCACTGATGAGGCCCAACAAGGCTGGAACACATGTATGGGGTTGCTGTTGGTACTCTTGTTCAGAGACGAATTACCATAGCATTTCGGTGCTGGACTGCCTATGTGGGCGGGACAAAGACTGATATGCAAATGGATATTTGCCATCTGTGAAAGGCACAGTGAGCAAAAATCATGTGCTGCAAACACTCATCTCAGAACAGGTTATCATGCCATGTTCTTTCTGGAGAGGAGCGCCTGCTACCTTTTTTGAAAAATCTGATTGGGGAAATGCTCAGAGACAATTTCAGACAAGATAGTGGCTTCCCATCAACCCATAGCAAGATTGGCATGCGAAGTGGCAAACGTACTGCACATGGCAGTCCCTCCTACTTGATGACAAAATGCATTCTCAAATAAAAATACATTGTTAGTGAGACAGAAAGTCAACATCTCCAAAACCATAGTACTGTGATCAAGCAAATTCAAGAGCATGCACTCAAAACATGTCTACATGCATGAACCCCTACTAAATGATCAATGGAAGTATATAAAGAACCTAGAATCAAACCCTTTTCAAAAGGCACTTGATTAGATTGATGCAAGAAGACTTTGGTGTCAAGCAAAAAAGAGGGTAAAAAGAGACAAAAGAAATCAAGGTTTCTTCAATGTAACATGAAAGATGTTCCAAAAAAGAGCCAGATGAAGTAACAATAGGCCTCCCAGGTGGTCGAACAAGAGATTTATGACCTTTAGGCAAAACAAAAAATAGTAGGAATGGTGAAAAAAGAAGAGATGAGAAATTTTGCCAAATCATCATCAAGAATCCTGAACTCACACCATTTCATAACTAATGCCACTAGATCAGATAGAATTTTAGCAAAAGGATTCACAGGCAATTGCAGACAGCAGGGGCGATCACGTAATTGTCTCATAGCTTCAGCCACATAGTCGGCATGATCTTGCAAAACAGTGTTAGAACCCTTGTCTGAGGATTTAATTTCGAATGACAAAATGAGTATTTAGTTGCAGTTCTCACAGGGACTTGGATTGAGACTGAGAAAGAATGCGGCTAGATGAAGAAGTAGATTGCACACACAATTTACACAAGTCAGCTAAGCATAAGTCATGAAAAGCCTCCATGCAACCTCCCGTGGACATAGGAGGATTGAATTTCACTTACATATGAGACGTGATCTATCCGCACAGCGTGGATTGATGTCAAACTTCTCAAGATTATTATCAATAGAGTCCAAAGGATGTCGGCCAGGCTAGCCAGATCGGTTAGAGACTCAATATCTGAAATAAATAAGTCAGTTCGACCTTGTTGAAGTATAGTTCTGGAAACCTTGGCTGGATTGGTGGCAAACTACTTTTTAAACTTAACTTGCCTGAAGAACTGATCAGAATCAAGACATGTCTGGACATAATCAAAGGCGTGCTGGGACAAACATTAAGGTCCAAATTAAGTAAAACAGTCTGTGATTGGGTGAGCTCATGTGATGCAAGATTGATAACTTGCATGGTGTCAGCAATTATGGCTTTTTCCCCTGTTTAGTCTGCTCTGGGAATCTGTACTTTGCTCTTTGCTTGTTTTGGCCCCGCCAAGTCTTTTTCCAACTGGCAAATTGCGTCCTCTGCCACTTGTGTGGCCCCTGCCTCGTTTTTGAGATTTTCCATCTTGACGCAGAAGCTACATCTTGTCTAGAAAATTCAGCCTGATGGTAGGTTCATAATTTTCAGAATTAGATACATCTGAATCAGAGGACAAAGAAGCCACACCATTGGACTCAACAGCCGGTGCAGGAGGCTTGGGAGTGTTGCGAAGAGCATCAAACCTTTTGGCAAATGTGCACACTTGCCCAGTCTCATAATCATATTTTCTCTTATGAATTTTCTGTGTTTCCGCTGCTTAATATCTTCCTTATAAGAAATCAGATTTGCATCAATCTTGGATCTCAATTTATTTCCATTTTCAGTGGGTGGTATTTCCTTCAGCTAAATTTCTTCCGCTTCAATTGCTTTCAAGGCCACAATGCGATCTAGCTTAGCATATTTCACTAATATCGTGAGAAAACGTGGCATTTGTTGCTGTCTTGCCCCCATTCTTCCAGCATTACAGGATCTTGGTCCTTCGAATGAAGGAGTAGTCATTATACGAAAGCCTCTTGGCATGCGTTTCACGTTGAGGTAGTTCTGAAGTGAATGCTCCTCCCACCACTTGCAAATCTCCCTCTTTTGGTATTTCTCAACATTACACAAGAGTGCCAATACTTAACTGATTACTTTGTCTGTCTATTTGCTTAAACTGGTAGCAAGTCCACCCGATTAAACTTGCTGCTCATCAAAAAGATTCTGAGCCTGTAGCAGTGTAGCTGCTTCCCGCGACCCATGCGTGCTGCAGAAAATTAAAAAAATGGTGCAAAAAGCACCCACAAAAGCCCTTAAAGGCAGCAATTTGTACAAAAACAACCCCACATATGAAATGCTGGTGAGGCAAACACAGGAGCAACAATGCCGTGACAGTGCACACAAGAATCTGAAATATGCCAATCACAGATCTGGGGCCAGATTACCAAAATTTTGCACCGGTGCAAGTGCAAAGTTGCATGGTATTAGCACTAGGGCAAAGTTTTCCCTATTTATTAAAACACTGGGTGGGAGATATTAGAAAACTATTGCACCATGACAAGTGCAATTTAGCATGGTATAGGCATCAGTGCAAAAATTGCTCTTGGCCAAAAAAGAGATTTTCACAGCATTATTGCAATAGGGCAAAGTTTGCCCTAGTGTTAATACGGAATGGTATTAGCACTAGGGCAAACCTTGCCCTGGTAAAAAATGCATCCAAAATGTATCTTTTTTGCATTAAGGCATTTTTTGCCCAGGTGCTTATACAATGCCAAGGTGCAGTTGTCATGGTGCAATAGTTTTCTAATATCTACTAGTGTTTTCAAAAATAGGGCAAACTTTGCCCTAGTGCTAATACCGTGCAACTTTGCCCTTGCACGGTGCAAAGTTTCTGTAATCTGGCCCCGATTATTGTGATGTGCACCCTCCGAGACACGCACCATAGCAACAACCATCAGCAAGCGACCTTTGTTATCAACTCTCAGGGTGCTAACAAGAAATTCACAGTCCATATAACAATATGCCACCAGGGGCTGCACGGCAGCTCACCAAGGTGTAAATGAGTCTATCTGCACCACAATAACTCTAAACCTGCGGTGCTGGTCCCACATGGTACACATCATGTAAATATACAAAAATGGGACTAAAATGCTGCGAAAACGCCGGAAGACCACGCTCCAAGGGCAGGGAAGACCAAAAAATGACAAAAAACTTGATCTAGTAGCACATAAATATTTTATTATTTAAGAAAGCAAGCAATGCATTGTTCAACAGGAATAAATATCCAAGTAACGCGTTTCGCACAAAGAGTGCATGTTCACACAAAGGTTCAAGTGGCTGTGAGTCACAGGAATATAAAGTAGTCCTTTCAATATTTTGGCAGCTAAACGCACAGTACCTAACACACATACAATGTGGGAAGACATATTGAAATGGAGCACATCACAAGCTAACGTCAATATCAAAATTATAAAGATGGTACGAATATCATGACACAATCGGCTATACTTAAATAAGTATAACCAAATAAACAAATATATTATTAATGACCATAGATGTCCATAAAAAAATAGAACCTCAAACTACATTTTTTTTGCATGTGTGAAAGGCAAAGCTGCAAACGAAACCATTGAGTCGGACTTGCATGATTTCAATGTTTGAGAAGGACCGGAATGCAAACTGCAAATGCTTATAGCTGCCAGTGAACAATATATGAGCCAAACGAGGCTGGTAAAGGCACTTAAAACAACCACAGTGATACAAATAACAAAGTGTGAGTGCTAAAAGCAGCGATTGCATAAAGTGACAGTGCAAGCATAAAAATGTAAAATACACATATTCTTACAACCAAAGATTAAATAATTAAAGGTTGCTGGACATTAACCATTTTAAATGTGCAAATACAAGATTAGCTAGCAAAACAAATGTTTCCACTTAATTGCGCATGTCCACAAAAGTGCATGTGCCTTTAGCAGCAGATGTAACACTTAACAGTGCATCACAAAAAAACTGGTTGATCATCCTGAAAAAAGAAGAATTATAATAGCCAATACAAATTGATCAATAATAAATATATATTCAAGGAAAAACACTTTAGTTGCAGGGACGTTAAGGTGAGAACTTAACACAACAAACTGCATGAAATTCTGCTAATGCCAACATAGTTTTGCGCCCCCTTTTGCGCAGCCTATGACCACAATGACAACAATGATGACATCACTGGTGACATACCTAATGACATCTTCTATGATATATACAAAATTCTATACATTAAAAAATTGTATACTATTTAAAGATTACTTTTACTTTGTACGGTACTTGTTTTAATTCCATTTTAGCATTTTACTCACTTACAAAAGACACACAGAAAGAAATATACATCTATGTACAGGTTTTCCAGCAAATGCTGAATGTTACAACTTAATTCATTTTTATACATATAAAGATTTAGAGCAATAATCACTTTTTTTTTCAATACCCATGGATGGAATTCTTAAAATATATCCTAACACATAGTTTTAAAGCACTTCAAATGTAATTTAGAAAATTATACATGTACACATATTTCTTACAAATTTTGTATTTACATATGTTTATTTAAAACGTAATAACTAGTGTTATCATGTGTCTACTTCTATTTATTTATACCATTGTTTTGTAAATGTATATACAGATTATGTTATAGTGCACTTGTCTTAGATACATTTGGCACAAACAGGAATATTCTGAGCACTGTAATAGTTATAATTCAGATATCATCTTTTACAAAAGTACTACAAAGGAGAGCTTCACAAGTAGTGATATGATGCATGTGTAGCTGCTTAATGTTTTCAACGATGTACTCATTGTTATTAACTATTGTAAAATGCTAATATCAAATATGTTGACACTTAAGGGTAGTCTAAATATGGGCAATTACATAGACTAATCTTATGTCTGAAGCCATGAGTTTAATAATCATTGATGCCATATATGATGTTATTAGCAATGTCACCAGTGATGCCATCAGTGATTTTATCAGTGATGCCATAGCTGATGTCATTAGTGATGTCACCGATGATGTCATCAGTGATGTCACCAGTGAAGCCAACTGTGATGTCATCATTGTGGTCATAGGCTGCACAACAGGGGGTGTGAAGGTAAGGTGGCTTTAGCTGAATTTCAGGGGTTTTGTTGCATTAAGTTCTCACCTTAACGTCCCTGCAACTAACGTTTTTCTTTGAATTTCAAAAAGGTTTTGTTACAATGTATGGCTCACTTTAACATCCCTGCAACTATCGTCTTTTTCTTGAATTTCAAGGGTTTTGTTATCCCATAGTTCTTTTTTGTCCGCACAAAGCAGGTGGCCACGGCCTACAGTTGTGCTCACTATATATTTTAGAACACCATCAGACCACTAGTCACAGCCTTTGGCCATGGCCAGTGGGCATGGCCTTCGGCTTTGCGCACTGTCCATTTTGAAACACTACCAGACCACTAGCCATGGTCTTTGGCTGTGACGACTGTCCATTTTAGAACACTATCAGATGAATAGCCATGGTCTTTGGCCATGCCAGGGGGGCACGGCCACTCATTATTTTAAAACACTTGCAACACAACGTCAAAGACTTTCATCAGTCACAAACTGATTTTGACCTGTTTTGACAGTGGTATTGTTATGTATAAAAGATTGCATGCTTTGAGAACTCACAATGTTTTTAGGAAACACATAGTGAGAATACCCTATTTGCTGAGGATCACACCCTTTGGTTAATCAGTGTGCTACAAGCCACTTGTTTTATGGACGTTCATTTGGTGATTGTTGTGATACATTGCATGACCCCAATTAACTGTATTTAAGCAGTACGGAAAAGGGAAAAAAATGACAGGCTGCAAGAATAACAGATGCCCAGGTACTTTTGTCACCATAGTGATAATCAAAAGCTTGCACCCATGTATATACACACAGTAAGTGAACATATATCTTAAAAAGTGAAATATACAAGTAGTTCAATTGACATTCCCCTTAGTAGAGATTGCGCAAGACAAATTAGCATTGGACTTGTAAAAAAAGTAATATACATCAGAAAAATATCCTGAAAGAGGAAAAGTTCCAATAAATATGCTGGCAAAGTATAAAAGGTGCTCACATTTTAAACCCAGCAATCTGTCATTAAACATCCCCAGGTAAACAAAATCACAATACGAAATAAGTGTTTGTGGTCTTGTGGGAAAGCATCTACACTGGGAACATGACAGCCTGAGCAAAATCCTGGTAGCCAAATACTTGAGCAAGCTTGCCAACCTCAAAAAGCCCAAGGGGTTACATCCGTCTTCTGAAAAAAGTTACGCTGTCCACCCACACTTGTCCTTTACTTGTGTCCTAAAAAGAAGCACCAATCAGGGGCAAATAACTGCACCAGTGTTCAGGATTGCAAATTCTCTTGCCACATCCTGGGCAAATACTCATGACTTACTTGCCCTCTCATAATTTTCCCTCCTCATCCCCATATCTGACTTTCAACAATACTCTACTGCTTTATCAAGATAACTTGAAAGGTACAGTTACCATAGTGTCACCTAAATATATACATCTTTATAGAACTTTGCTAGGCAAAATGTGTACAATTGTGGCATAATTCCCACCAACCTGACTAGGATACTGCTAATTTCAGAATTCAATTCAGAAAAAGGCAAAAAAAATGTCTCTGAGTGCAATACTTTCAAGGAGTGAGAGTAGCACGGTTTAAAAAAATAATGTGGGTGATGTGTGTTTTCTTGCTGTGCTAGGAGATATTTAAAGCTAAGAAAATGCACATCACTGAGGACGGTGTACTGTGGACTGTCGACCATCCAGGCAGTAACTCTGACTGACCCTGCTTAGCTTTAAAGCAAGTTAGGGGCTGGCCCTCAGGCCATTTGGCCTGAGTGGGCTGGTTCCTTCCTCTGTACTGGTTACTGCATGGATGGGAGACCCAATGCCTATCGTGGTGATTTTTCACCCCCAACTCACTGTAACTGTAAAAACATCTATTTTTTTAAACCTTTTTTTTTCTATCGGCACAGGTAGGGAACTTCAGCTACCCTCGACTATCTGTCGTCATATTATAGCCGCAAATATATTTACGGCCACCCAGGCCCTCACCAAGTGTGCCCCTCCTCTGTGCCTGCTCCGCACACACCCATGATGACCTCCTCACCTTCACTGCTTTCTCTCATTCCCCCAGAACGCACGCTATTTTCGTGATGCAGTTTGCTTTCAAATGCTGGCTATTTGTGGCTATTCTTTCCACAGCCGAGGCTATAGAAAAGCTTTGTGTTGCAAACTCAGTCCCTAGATCCCTTCCAACTCCCAACTTCCATTTGGTGTCCTCTTAACTCCCCTCACTGCTAGACTGATGGCATTTGCATATTTTTAAACTGCAACTGGCTTTTTCCTGACTTTCATTTTCCGATACCCTCTGGTATATTCGCAGCTATCTCTCGCATCAAGTGAAAACAGAGATAGCAGCGGTTTCATTTCTAAAAGACCCAGTTTTGGCAATTTGTAGCTATCTATTTTGGAGAAGAGGGCACCCCCTTCTCTGTCAAATATTTAAAATACTACTGCACGGAATAATCCCAAACAATAAAAAGGCCTCAAGACAACGCTTCGTGCCCACGTTGTTTCAGACCTGGTGCAAATTGGTCCAGCAATTTGGGCTATGTGCAATGGCAAAAATGTACCCTTTTTGTCCATGGGGAAAAGGAATGGGAAGAAGGGCACACATTTTTTTTCTTTCCGTTTTCTTAATTACTTTTTTATTTTTTAACAAATCCTTACTAAACTTTGCAGTCTGGAGGGCCAGCACGTCCCTAATTTATTTCAAAATTCTGGACAAATCCTTTGCACAAGTCAAAAGTTATTAGCAATTCATTTTTTAGAAGAGGTTCCTGAGGGTGACGTTATGGTTACAAGTAAAACCAAAAAAACCTCGAAATTCGCCAGTCATGGTAAGCTAAGCATCCATAGCTCGCACCACCACAGTGCACTGCTAAGACTAACACCCAGGGCATCAAAGATGACATCACACAAGTCGTTGATGACATCACTGATGATCAGGCGACAACAGAAAATGTTTACCCTTTAACCAACAAAAACATATACATAAAACAGCATGACTTATATTTACTACAGTCAAATATACCTTTTTGTACAATTCATCATTTCAAAATGTAAACATTCATTTTTTATTTAGTACACCATATAATGAAATGTATGAAGCACAAACCACAATTGTAAACCCCATATTATCACTTTAGTACAACTCTTTATACAGACTCAGATACACCAGGGTTTAATTACAAAACAACTGCTTACCAAATAGTAAGTGCACTGTATGTATTTCTCTATTATTACCATTAATGATATGAACATTTCTTATAAGCAAATGTCACTATTTCTTTATTTGTACAGAAATTGCAAACACACTTGAGTGGTTGGAAAAAACCATTCCAAAAGAAGAAATGAATGATGATGACATCTCTAATGGTAAATAATGCATCTGTCAATATAAAAAAATAATGCAATGTATACAGTACTCATTGAAATAATACTTTCTTCTTTTCTTATAGTAATACTTTACATGAAGAAACAGCACCATGATTTAATTATGGAGAATCCCAAGAATCACAAAGACAATCCCTATCCCCAAATGTACATAATGAAATCATGATTGTGTCTGCAAAATTGGATGAACTTAATAATGGCTTTAAGGAACTTTTATATTATGTTAAAAAGTACGTTTTCAGGTTATAAAATCAATTGGGGAAAAAACAGAGGTGTTCTCACTCTCGATGGCGGTTAGAAGAGGGGATTTCGCAAGGTGGAATTGTAAGTGGTCCAAGACATATGTAAAGTATTTGGGGATTTTTCTTATTAAATATATACGTACAATTGGTCAATTTAATGTGACTAAATTATTAGAAACCCTTAGGAGAGATATTAGGAAGTGGTCAAGATTGTATTTAAGGATTTGGGCAAAGGTTAATACAATTAAAATGTCACTTTTGCCCAAGATTGTGTATGTTATGCAGTCAATTCCCCTTAGTTTCTCAAAGAAGTTGTTTAAAGTAATTTATCAGGTTTTCCAAAATTTTCTTTGGGGTGAGAAGAAAGCTCCAAAGGTTCCGAAGTTTATTTTGCAGCGGGACAGTAAGGAAGCGATGTTTGGATATCCAAACTTGGAAAAATATCATAAAGGATTTATCTTGAAGAAAGCAGCCCTCAATGCGAGGGTGGAGACAGAGGGGGAACCAATCTGGTTGACTATACAGAGGAATGCCTTGTTGCAATTCCATTTGGGAAATATATTTTCTATGGGTAAGCTACCTAAAGGTTCTGCAAAATTACCAGTTGCTAAGGTGACTAAAGACTTAATGTTGTGGTGGATTCTTAATTTTGATGGGAATGTGTTCTTGAGTCATAATTCATTAATTTGTTATAACCCTGCGTTGCAACTTAGAAATAGGACTTTGTATTGGCAGAGTTGGATTTCGAAGGGGAACTTATCACTAGGGGATTTACTGCGAGATGGGCGTTTGGTGTCCTTTGAGGAACTTCAAAGGGTGTTTCATTTAAGTGGGAGAGAAAGGACTAGATTTAGGGAATTAGAAAGTCTTCTGACCCAGGTATTTAATATGTTGTCTGTGCTGGTAGAGAAGGAGCTAGTGGGTCAGACCATGTTTTGTTTGTCGCCACGTAATGTGTCTACGTATTTGAAGCTTATTCGGGAGAGTGATTCAGTATTAGAATCATGGAATATTTTGAAGCAGAAATGGGAGGTTATGTGATCAATGAAGAAGTCTGGAAGTATATGTGGTGGGTGGGTTATGGTGGTAAGATGGATCTTAAGTTACGGCTTATCCATCAGAAGGTTTTGGGGCGATTTTATTGGACACCGGTACGTATGTGTGCTTTAGGATTAATAACTGATGATTTTCGTTGGGGATGTGGAAAGGAGAAAGGAACATTGATCCATATGTCATGGAATTGCCCCAGAGTATTGGCCTTTTGGTGTGAGGTGCTGGATAGGTTGGACATGACATCATCAATTACGTTTCCAAGAGGACCGTTGCAGGTTTTGTTTTTGGCAAAAAATGGGCACTGTTTAATGGCTCGCTGGTATGGATTTTGGTTGGATAACATCCTAGTAATAGCAGTAAAACAGATTTTGAAGGTGTGGAAGACCAGGAAGAAACCTAAAGTGGAAGAATGGATTAATGATGTGATGATATTGTCTGATTTTGAGTTGGTCATGTTTAGAAGGCATGGTAAAGAGGAGGCCTATTGGACCATTCAGAAGTCTTTTATTGATTTATATGGTAATGGGACATCAACTAATATGATGGGTTTGGTGTCTTAATATGGTCAATGGTACTCTTAATTTTGTGCAGTCTTTTGTGTTTGTGTAAGTGTAGTTGTGTCTTTTTCTTGTTGGTATGTTAAGGAAAGTGGATAAATCTTGAGGAGAATATATTGTTTTTATAATATGTTTTATTACCCTAATGAGTTTCTTTATGGAATGTAGTTAATAGATGTTATTTTTTTGGGATGAAATTACTGTTTAACATATGTATATGGTAAGATGTATAGGTATTGTTTTATGTACTTACCTTGTTTTATTATCTTCCATGTACTTGTTGAAATTAATAAATACATTTGTCCAAAAAAAATAATGTTATTAGAAATTTTGATTCCAAAAATATAAATCAAAGATGCTTTGATGAAAACTCTCTCCCTCCCACCCCTGATGATCAGTGTATAGAAATTCCATATCCTCCCATTTATGTTTCCCACTCCGATACTGCATCCCTTTTATAAATAAATGTATTTTTTATAGTACAAATATCTTGTATATTATTCTGCCATAATTATTTTTTTTAAACTCTAATTAATAATCAGTGCACTTTAAGGCTGTTAGGGTTGAGCGTTCATGCAATAGGCTGTCTGCAGACATTGTGCTGTGTCCGGTCTGGCATGAAACATTTTTAATTAGTCCACAGACAGCGCGACCATTTGCAGACATCCATGTGCATGTGCTGGTGTCTCCTGCTCGATGGTGTCTGCAGAGAGCTGTCAGTGCTGCAGACGCTTCCCAAATGTCATCATGTGACCGAACCTGTGCAGCATGGCAGCATCTCCACAGACAGTGTCCGTGACCGCAGACACTTTGAAACAGCATATTCAGCCAACCTAATGTGTTTCAAGTTGAAAGTATACCCTTCCAGAGCTCCTAGAGCCATTCTTAGTTGATCTGTCAACTTTTTACAACTTTCCACAACCTTTTTTCGACTTGTTAGTCCAGGGACAGTGAATGCACCCACCCATTACTTTTAGTCATGCTCAATCTGGCTCCAGGAGAGAGAAGCTCAGAGCATCTGCTTTGCAGAACAGCTTAATTTGCAGCAAAGGCATCTGCTATGCCCATCTCTCCTCCTTCCCAGGGCCACCAGCACCACCACCACAACCAACGGGAGGGCCTGGACAGGGGAACAGGCACAGAGATGCAGAAGAGGGTGACAATGAAGAGCAAGATGAGGTAGAAGAAGTGCCTACCTCCAGCGCCCAGAGTGAGCCATTGGTGTGGCTGTTGTTTACCACTATTGGGGGTGTAGCAAAGACTCGGGCTGCCACAGTGAGACATACTGACTGCCACATCATACTCAATCACTGAAAACATGGGCTGTAGGCCTACGTGACCACTTCCTTGCGATGCCACACCTGATCCAATGTCTATCTCTATCTTCCTTGACTGCTCCTGCCACCACACAGGCTACTCATGTGAGGCAGAGGATCCCGTCGGATGCCTCACAGGCAATACAGGACATTGTTGACGCTTACCTTTCAAAGGTCACAGTACTCTGTTTGTACTGCGACACAACGATCTGCATGGGTTGCAATTTCAAAGTGCTTTTGATGTTGTTGTCAAGGAATATGAGAAACAATGCAACCTACCTTAAATTTAAGGCCAACCCAAAATCATCCCCTGTCCACCTGCCCCTCCATATCTGGGGTTGGTGCCCCTTGCCTAACGTGCCTCCATTCCCCTCCCCCGCCTTTCCTTGCCTCTCCTGTAAAAAACACAAAAGCCAGAAAAATTACAAATTACAAAAATACTAAAATACAAAAAAGGTTCCTTTAGGAGCCAAACTTCACAGGTAAAACATAGAACTAAGAATCCAAATCAAAGGACCTTTTGCAATCTGCATAGTCCATGGACAGTACACATTTCTGGGGACAGCCAGAAAATTCCAGGCCTTGGGTTGGGGAATTAAAATAAATGAACTTGTTTTTTGTCAAAAAATGGTGGCTCCTAAAAGGACCTTCTTTTAAAAGAATGTTGGGATTTATATACTGAACTAACACATGTTTTATTCAACATATTATTTTTTAAACTTTCATAAAAACTGCTTCTAATTTTCTTCTGTTTCTGTTTTTTATTTACTACAACTACTAAGAAAATACTTTATGTCGTAAGTAGGATAAGTACTTATCCAGTCCCACTTTTTTCTCTGCATTCTTGGACTTGTAGTACACGTTTTATTATTGGAAGAGTCGAACTACAGTTCCAGAATGCAAAGAAATAAAACAAGACTTGATCAACACGTACAGATTGAAATGGATCATGTTGGCAAGTATGCATGTACTGCCAACATATTAAACTTTCACACACCAAGAGACACTTTAAAAATGTTCTACACATCTTTTCCATCTGTTTTTCCTTTCTTTTAGAAAAAAGTTAAACACATTGCTGCTATAAATGCACATATGCATGTTTTAACTTTCATCAAAATGCTCCTAAAAAGAAACACTTTTAAATGCTCAGCATTTTCAATTTTTCGTTCCATATGAATGTCACACTTTCCAACCTCTGTGATTACATCCCTTATACTGCCACCATTTTCCACCTGATAACACATATGTGTATACAACCAAAGTATTGATATTTAACACTTAACCTTACATATAAAGTACTGTTCTTTCGCAACCTCTACTATAAGACACCAAACACTGCTGCAACAACAACCCACCATCACATTACCACTAGGCCACAGTTTCCCTATTCTTTAAAAACACTGCAACACATTACACCACAAACACAGCATTTCCTTTATTTAAATTCACCAGCACAAAAATAAGCTATGGTTACATCTTTTTTCACACCCATGTTTGCCCTATTCCTTGTAATGTCCCAAACAGCACTACTCATACTGCAATTGTTCTAAAAACATAGTTAACATACTTTACTATACCACCCATAACACAACTTTAATAACTATTTTCAACAACTCCTCCTACCTTCAGAAATAACAACCTCTCTTACTAAAAGTATTTCACCATTACCAGATATACCGAAGAACTTTCTTTTACAATTACAGGAACAAAGAAGATTGCAAAATACAGCTATCAAAAAAGAACACTCTTCACATCCCACAAAGTAAGTACATTTATATAGCATAATTGCAACAATGTACTTGCACTATGTATTAGCGTAGAGTATTCATTGTATACCACAATTTTACTTCCTTACTATTGCATACCCCTATCCATATGAGGTCCTAATTTCAACCCAACATGTTTCACATTCATCACATTCCAAATCACTATCACACATTAGCACACTTACACACACTTCCTCACCAATTTCCCATTACATCCACACAACCCTCATACCTATGCACTAAATCACACCATTATAACAACCACTGTTTTCCTCAAAATATCTTAAAGTCCCTACTTGAGGACACCAGGGGGCGCGCAGATGACAAATGCCTGAAAGCGCTCCTCCATCACCCGGGCCCTACACAGTGCTTTTGCCCCCACTTGTAGCCCCCGTGATGCTGAGCTGACCCCAGAGATGGAATGCTAAGCTGGTGGGCTCCATTTGGCTCAGAGTCTGGAGCAAAATGGTGCCAGCAGAGGGGAGATACAGCTCCTCCTCCCTCGGCCGGCACAAAACCGAAACTGCAGCAAGAAGCCCAGGCATTGTGACACCGGAGTACCTCCACTCGGCGGACCCTGGAAAGAAGTGGACTGGCCACCTCCAGCACCACCTCCCATGGTGGGAGAGGGCTAGAGATGAGGAGAAGGGCCGTGTCAGTCCTCAGACAGGAGGACCATTGGTGGCGTTTTACTCCTCCCTCCCCCATCGGTACTAGTGTGACTCGGACCTGCCCGGGGGCTGGGAGAAAGACACTAGGGGTTGGCTGAGTACCAACGCAGTGATCAGAGGCCACGTGCCTCTCAGCCGCAGATCCAGTAGTGACTTTGGCACAGGGCACCTGCCGGCCTGTGGAGAGATTGTGCCGGTGCTGTGAGGGACGACACCAGGCCGCGAGGTGATTGGAGCTGACGCTGAAAAGCCAATGAAGTGATCTGAGGCCGTGTGCCTTTCAGCCCCATATCCAGCAGTGACTTGGGGCCAGGACCCCCGGAGGCCTGCAGTGTGAGTGTCCCTGTGCAGTGAGGGACAACAACGGGCTGCGGGGTGGCTGGAGCCGGCACAGAAACATGGAAGAAGGATTCCACAAAGGGCTGCAAGAGGGCCTCCCCTGCTCAGAGGAGGGGGCTCACTCCACCCGCCCGGGGGCACGGCTGAATTTCTTTCCTTGGGGGTGAAGCTGGAGATAGAGCATCTGGGGGCTCCTAGACACCTTGGGCCTGCCTGCTGAGGGGAACATCTGAGCTGGGGACTGGAGCTGATATTGGGCCACTTGGAGGACCACAGAGTGAGGTGAGGGCCCCCTGGGAAGGGGAGTGTGCCCGCCTCTATGGGTTTTGACACGGGATCGGAAGAGACAGAGGAGGCAGCTGGAGACCCAGGGAAGACCCTGTGGCACTGGACATTTGTGGAGGGCTGGGGTGTAGGTGTGTGGCCCCCATGCTTGAGGCGTGTGTCCACCTGCCCAAGACCCACGGTAAGTGAGTGGCAAACTGGAGGAAGAGAGCTACTTGGCACCATAGAGTGGGGATACACACTCAGAGAGCCATCTGGCCCGGCATACTTGATCTTGAACAGGCTTCGGGGACTAGAACCGGGGACAAAATAGAGTCTGTTCCCCCCTCATTGCTTCGCCTTGGATTGGCTAGACCGTTGGGTGTGAGTCTGGAGTTGGTGCCTGAGGAGGACTTGCTCCGAGGTGATTCCCTATCCAGAGGCAGCCCTGCATGGACCCCAGGTCCCAGCTTGCAGAATTTCCATACCAGAGCAGGCCTGAAGGGGCAGAGCAGGCCTGAAGGAGGAGGGTATGCTGGTTGGAGCCGAGGACTCAAGGGCTATGAAGATGGATGTCTCATCATTGCTGGAAGAAATTAGGGGCATGAGAGCTGGTATAGGGGGTAAAGTCTACAAGATCACTGTCAGACTCAATAAGATGACAGAAAGGCTGCAGGAGGTGGAGCACAATCAGTGCTCCCTGGACACTCTCGAAACTCAAATAGATGTCAGTATGAGCAAACTGGAGAGAAGAGAGGCAGATATGGTACTGAAGATGGATGATTTCAAAAATCATGAGAGGATGAACAACCTCTGGTTCTTTAGGATCCCGGAAAAGGAAGGGGAGACAGAGAGAGATCTCAGATGCACTATACATGAGATCACAAAACTCCTATTCCAGGATGACTCCATTGATGAGGCTAAAATTGAGAGGGTCCACAGAACCGACGGCCCACCCGGAAGCCAGAAATCAGTGCTGGCACAATTCCACAGTTACCCGGATAGGCTCAAAATCCTTGACAAAGCCAAGAGCAGGGGAGCCGTGATGATGGACATGGCAAGAGTCAAAATCTTCCAAGAACTCTCCTCTCTCACCCTTGTGAAAAGGCAACTGTGCCTGCCTCTGACAAAGGGGCTAGCAGGAAAGGGGGTGTGATACCGATGAGGATTCCCGTTCTCCTTCGAGCTAGATGGACAGAGACATAGACTGGTGACTGAAGAGAAGATAAGTAAAGCCACAAGGGAGTTGCAGGAGGAAGAAGGACCGGCATTGGGCCCACAACCAGTGAATGATAGTGATAGAAACTGGGGCATCAAGTGACCAAGGAGAAAAAGGGTCCCGGGATCTAGGAAATTCATGAAGTTGAACACAACCCCTCCCAACATGTCTTGATTATGCCCCTGGAGGCGGCTTATAAGGGGGTGGATGGGGGGATGAGGTCCCCTCACCCCTTTGAGGATTTCCCGAGGTGAGACGAGGCCTTGAGGCGGGAAACATTTGGCTCACCGTTGCAGTTCGGTGTGGGTTAAGAAATGTCTAAAAGGTTGTGGTTTCTTTTCTCTTTTATTTTCTCATTCCTTTTTCCTCGGAGGTCTAGAGGGGTTTGAGGATCTTGCTTGGGGCAATTGAGTTTGAGTTGTCTTGTGGGGAGGCCCGGTTGGCAGGCATGGTTGGTGGTTCGGACTCACCTGGTGATGGTAACCGGGGGGGTTGGGCACCTTAGGTGGAGGAGGGAGGGGAGAAGGGGATTGGGGGTTTAGGATAATTGGTTTAGACATAATGGCACAGGGACTGTTCACCATTGATACTTCTTCTCTGGGCGGGAGGGGGGTGCCTTTATTTAGTGGTGTGAGGGTGGGACACCAGGACTTGAATATGGTTGATAAAGACCAGGCAGGGTTCATTGGCAGTTTCCATGTGTGTACATTGAATGCCAAGGGACTCAACTGCCCCACTAAGAGGTCACTGTTTGCCAGGAAATTCAAAACGTCAGGCACTGATGTTATGTTCCTCCAGGAAACTAGATACCAGAGTGGTGAAGAACAGAGAATTCCGGCTGGGCAGATTGGACTCGAACACTCGGATCAGGTATTGTCAGGAAGGGAGGGGTGGGGATTTTGGTTCTGAAAGGACTACGCATGGATGTAGCTAAAGTTTGGTCTGACGCAGAAGGGAGATCAGTGTTGATCTCTGGCTTGATTAATAAAATAAGGGTTACCTTTGCAATGGTTTAGGCCCCAGATCAGGATCAGAACAGATTCCTGAAGAGTATGTTACAGAAGATAATGGAGGAATCCCAGGGACACCGCCTCCTGGAAGGGGATTTCATTGTGTGGATGGATGCAAGTATGATCAGACGAACCAGCCAGAGAGGAGACCAAGATCCGCAAAGGCAGGGTAAAGCTGAGTTGGGATTGGCAATGGAGCTGTATGGGTTAAGGGACATACGGCGGCACCTTCACCCACAGAAACGGGGATTCAATTTCTATTCGGTACCTCATGACACTCTGACAAGAATAGACTACTTGTATGTCTCCAGGGACCTCTGGGAGGTTTCGAGGAATTCAGGGATTCACCCGATTTCGTGGTCTCATCACAACATGGTATCTGTGGACATTAACTGGGGAGGGCTGTGTCCGGGGGATTCAAAGTGGAGATCTAATGATTTATTGTTGAAGGATCCGGTCTTCGGGGAGGAGTTTGAGAATGGCATTAAAGAATTTTTTACCATCTATGATACCAGTGAAGTGGGTAGGGTACTGTATGGGACACAGCTAAGCCCACATGGAGGGGGTCCACAGGAAGAGGGAGCATACATTAGTGGATAAAGAACTATGGGACAAAATAGGTACGCTGGAGAGACGTGCTCAGTGTTCCCCTGTGGATAGGGAGGATCACATTCATGAGGCGAGGTGTTTAAGGGAGAAGCTGAAATTGCTGGTGGAAAGGAAGGTGGTTCGTACTCTGCAGTTTTTTAAGCAAAATCTTACGAGAAGGTAGATAAAGCGGACACCCTCCTTGCAGCAAAGCTAAGGGGACAGGGGGCAGAAAGATGGGTCACAGAGGACAAATGTGGGGTCTAGCTAGAGTAAAGCTGCAGTGATTCAGGAAATGTTTGTTGCGTTCAATAAGACCTTATATGAAAGTTGGGGGAGGGCCACAATTGACGAGATCAACAAATACCTTGAGGGGAGCCCCCTCCTGTCTCTATCAGGAGCTGATTTGTGGAGCATGGACACCCGTATATCGGGTGAGGAAGTCCAGAATGCCATTGGATGCCTGAGGTTGGGAAAAGCAGGCCCAGGCACTGCGGGGGGACACAACACTTCTGTCAATAGATGCAGAAAAGACTTTCAACAGGATTGAGTGGGACTTTCTGGAAGCAGTACTCACTAAAATAGGATTGGGCAAGATATTTTGAACAGGCATCAGGGCAATCTATTCCTCCCTGAGGGCCTGCATTGTGGTCAATGGAGGGTATTCGTGGTGGTTTCATTTGGGGAGGGGAACGAGACAGGGTTGCCTTCTTTCCCCTTTATTCCCCTGCGCTCCTTGTGCTTTCGCTAGAGCCTCTGGCTCAGAGATTGAGACAGGACCCGGGAATTGAGGGGTCTACCATGGGAGGCACGACCAATAAACTGGGTCTTTATGCGGATGACATGCTACTACATGTAGTGAACCCCAACACCTCAGTCCCAGTGGCAGTGTACTTGATTGGAGGGTACAGCCGTCTGGCAGGGCTAAAAAAAACATGGGAAAATCAGTCCTCTTTCCGTTGGATAGAAGTAGGGATGGTGGGGGGTGGCGGTTATCACTGCTGTGAAGGAAGGTGAGCCTTGGAAAGTTAAGGTACCTGGGGATAAATGTCACAAGAGAGTTCAACGGCCTTAATGAGGCAACTCCCCCCCCCCACGGCAAGACCAAGATAAATGGAACAAGTTGACTGTATTGTGGATGGGCAGCCACAATGCAATTAAAATGGATGTACTCCCAGGTTCCTATATCTCTTTCAAATGCTCCCGATACAGATTCCCAACGTCATTTTTAGAATGACTACTGGTACTCTTAAATGGTTCCTCTGGCAAGGGAAGCGACCGAGGGTCTCCAGCTTGATACTGAGCCTTTCTAAGGATAAGGGGGGAGTGGGTCTACCAGATCTACAACTATACTATAAGGCCTCAAAGCTCAGGATACAGATCCCAGTCTTAGAATTAGGGGTGATTTGCAATGGATGGGCCTTGAAATTGACAGTTTAAAACCGGTGATGGTGGGGAATGGTTGTGGGTCACCAAGGATAGGTAATTGAGGAGGATTAGAGAGCACCCCATTTTGGGTACCATATGGAGTGTCTGGTGTCAAGGATCAGGAATGGGTGGTATCACAAGGTGGCCTTTCCCCCTGCGACATCTATGGGTCCCAGGGATCAGGGAAGCCATCCTGAACCCTGAGAGGTTTCAGAGGTGGTATGATGCGGGATAAGAAAGGGTCAGGCAACTGTGGAGGGATGGCAGGTTTATCACGCTTCAGGAGTTGGAAGAGGCCTTGGGGGTTGGCCAAGCTCTCCATATACTAGTATTTTGCGAGTGAGGTCTGGAGAGTAAAAATTCAGATGAATATCACACCATTTGAGAAGATTCTAGATACTGCCATGGGAATGAAGGGGTTGATCATTCTCTATACATGGCCCTGGTGGATCCTCTGACATGTTGAGACAGATTTGGGAGGGGGACCTTGAGGTGGTTCTTACTCCCCAACGTGTCAGAGGATATGCCGCAGGGCCCCACAGGCCTCCATCTCCTGCAAGTACAAATTGAATGCCATTACATTATCACACAGGTGGCAGTACGACCTGGTCAGGCTGGCCCAAATGTTCCAAAGTATGAGCCCTATGTGTTGGCACGGGTGTGGCAAGAGAGCTGATTACTGGCATATGTGGTGGGGTTGTGCAATGGTCCAATCCTCCTGGGATGAAGTCCTGAGCTTGATTAAGGCCTGGATGGGATCACGAGAGGCAAAACTGTGATGCTGATATTGTTTGGGCTAGAGGAGCAGGAGAGGACATACATACGATTACTGAAAATGGTGCATGGTCTGCTTCTTGCAGGTAGGGCATGCCTGGCAGCAGAAGAGGGAGCTACCTTCTTCTAAGAAGAAGGGGTCAATATGGTTATGAACTTATATTTGATGGAACACATAACTGCTGCAATACATGGTGATCTGGGGTCTGTGCAGTGTGAAAAGTAGTGGCAATAGGGCAATCGTGAGCCTGGGGTGGGGCTGGGTTACGGAGGGGTTGGGAGCCAGGACTGTACACCATGCCGTTTATGGAGAGATCACGCAGAACTGAACGCTGCAGTAAACATTGAAACTGTAGACCCCCGTGAGAACGGTTTCCGAGGTTTAAGTGAGCTTTGTAGAGCCATTATAATGTTTAGCTGTTTAGGGTTGGGGGCAGGAGGTTGGGGGAGCGAGGGGAGGCTATGTTGCTATCCATGTTGTAATCTTTTTCTGTTGCCCTTACTGAATATTCAATAAAAACTGAAGTTTAAAATAATGTCCCTAATTATTAAATTCCACCACCACTCACTTACTCACTAACCCAAGCCCATCAGACCTGTACAGACTCTTACTCTTACAACGATCCCACTACACAATCACAAAGCCCCCTTTTCATCTCTACAAACACACCCACACACCCATGCACAATACATGCATATGGATTTCACAACTTCCATACCCAAACTATTTTCCCAACAGAAAGATCTGAATGCCTACTAAAATACAACTCTGTAAAAAAAAAAGAAAAGGTAATAATAAAAGCAAGCCATATAATCACCCACCTCTAAAACAATGTATAGAAAATGTTAAAACAAAACAGCTAGTAAACGCAATCAACAAAACGAAAACAGCCACCACTAAAAAAAAGTAAGACCGTTCTTGCAAAAACTAAAAGTAAAAGCAGATGTACAAGCACAAGCAGACCTACTACTGAACCTAATGCTATATCTACTAATGTTAATGAAGCCACAGTAAAGCATTCAAAAAAATGCATTTTATTAAAAATATTTCCACTGTAGAGTTCTTCAAAATTTAATAAAGACAGCTAAAAATGTATGATCTATTCTTAAAAACTACTGCAGAAGACTCATCCTCAAAGCTCTAATTGACAGCACATTTCACTAAAGAGAAAGTTGTTCACATATATTTTAAACAGAACAATACAACTGACTAATGTATCAATACATTACAAAAAGTACTTCTAAACATGCACAATGTCAATATAGATACCTTTCCAAACTTCTGTGAGGTTAAATGGATTCACACAAGTAGCACAAAACCGTATTTCAATGTAGAGGCTTAGAAACAAGAACAAAAAAAAACAACTTCCATAGAGAGTAATGACTGAGGGTATGAAATGGTAGGAGAAAATCAATATGGCAAAAGAAACTCTTATAGAAAAAACATCCCCAACAAACTTTCCATCAAAGGTTCTTTTCGCCCAAACAAACCATCCAGTGTGCAAATGGACATGCAGCTCAATATGTAACATACACCAACAATCCTTCAAATCTTTAGGACAATTCCTCAATCACTATGTACAACTAAAAGACAAAAGTAAAATGAAATCTTTACAAACCATAGACTCCTGCCCAGTGTGCAGCCACACTGGACTGCAATGACTTTGATTACCCTGCATTTCAGGACTTGCTTGCAAAAGCACCTTTAATCACATCAAAATGTTAGCAATACACTATTCTGCTATACAAAATCTTGTGCATAGATTGTACTATGCAAAGGGTCCTGCACTAGAATTCCAAAATTGAAATAACATTTTGCTACATGGAACAGCCAAAGAACTCCTTCGAGAAATAGAGCACATCCAAAGAAACTATTTTGGAACTGAAGTTGACTTAGAAAATTCATTAACTTCAGAAAACATTAGCGAAAAACCTCAAAAACACCAACCTCCTAACAAACATACACAAAAAATAGCTATGTTTCAAAACACATCTGCTGAAATACCTGACCACGTATGTGTCTGTTATTGCAGAAACTTTTATAAAAAGAGCACGCCAAGAGTATATATGGCATACAAAATAGAGGGCAGTGAGGAATCCAAATGGTTCCAATTAGCTTTATATCTAACAGAAAATAAATACAAAATAACTGACCCCTCAAAAGTTTGCGTGTACTGCAATACAAAGCTTAGCAATAACCAAATGCATCACGTGCTATCACTAATAACTTCAAAATCTTCCCACTTCCAAAGGCTCGCCAACAAAATAACTTGTATGAGAGCATTATAATTGATTGATTTATCTTTATTTATTTATTTTGTTTGTTAAACACAACCTTTCAAATATAGTCATTTACATGACAAACATTTTTGCAATCACTCGATAAGATCATTTCACATTAAATACAGATAAGAAAAACCAGAGAAATATACAAAAATACACATCCTTAAAACAAGTAACATGAGCATGTTTTACTCTGTAAAAATTGCAACACTCCAAAATAATAAATATGTGTGTGTCTTCATCAAAATTTAAGACACATGGATGATTCAACATTAAAACAATAAGTGGGTAATTCATGGATTATTTGCGCCAACAAAAACGGGATTTGTGCGCCATTCTGCCCACAAATCCCCATTTGTTAAACAGCGATTTGGGGGCAGAATGGCGCACAAATCCCGTTTCTTTCGGCGCAAATAATCAATTAATTTTTAATGTCCTATCCCAACATGATATGACCATCAGAGGTTTTTCAATTGTTTATGGTATATCTTGGCCTTATACCAGAATTCTGGGAACACGCAAGTATGTTCAACTGGGCTTGAGGATGGTTTTCAAGATATTTACAAGTGGTTCCAAGCCGTCATGTTGAGATGAGTAATACAACATTTCTGAGATTTCCTGAAGTATTTTACTAAACTAATAGCAGTGTATCTCAACACTAGTAAAGTATGTCACAAAACAATACATAGTCATGTTTCCACTCAATGGCTATAGAATTAAATGGGATTACAATAAACAGTTTGACACCTTTCATCAGAGTTGGATGTGTGGCCCTATGCATTGAGTCGAAGGTATAAAAAACTTCAGGATACTTGGATAAAATAAATTAAATATATTATAGGGTTACGTTTAGAGTTGTCCTCTTTTCTAGAAACCCATTCGAACCAAGTTTCCTGGGATATCTGAGGCAGTAGGGTCATGTGAATCTTTAATGAGAGCAAATAATTAATAGTTGCGATGTTTAGGGATATGTGCTTTGAATAAAAAATCCTGCACCACATATGATCTTGATTTAGTATTATAAAGTTGGAAAAATGTTCATGAAAGAATGTTTTTCTGAGATCAATTGTGGGCATTCTACAAACAGATGTTTTAATGTTTCCATTTGGACTGTTTCATTGCAGAACCTACATGTCATAATAGACTCAGCGTGTTTAGATCATAGTGCTGTTTGTACTCTAGTAGGACAAAGGTTAAGGAGTATTCTCATTAGAATTGCAGCATATTTGTTATCTGGGAATTTTAGTAAATACATTGGCACTTGAGGAAGTGCTTTAAAATAAAATGCTCCCATTTTAAAGAATGTGTAACTTTGCACTTAACCCAAGTTGCACACCAAGCCCACAGCCATAGCTTTGTTTTTGCCCTACCTGGGTTCTCAACAAGTAATTGTTCATTAATATCTGAATTATTTTTAAATTGTCATGCAGTAAGTTTCCCACGTGTCTCATGATCTATCCTTCTTTCCTTTTAATGCATCGAAGAAAAGCGGAATTAAGTTTGCCTGGTTTGTCTGTGCCATAATACATTTCCCAAACAAGGATAGGGATTGCAAGGCTACCTTGGCGGTAAACAAGACCAATCCCAGTTCATATCAAATTGAGATTAGCAATTGGTGTGCTTTTTGGTAAGATAATACCTTTTTCCGATATATGCCTACTAGCAGATCCCATTTTGGGTGGTTCTCTGGAAGGTTGGCCTGTGCTCCATGTTTAATTACTGGAAAAACCTTTTGTTTATAAAAATTAATAATCGGGCCATGCAAGCATTTTCCAAAATTGCTTTGTATTAATTTACTTTGTGATGACAGTGTTTACATTTTGAATTTCATCTCAGTTTTGTATGCTTGATCAATCAAATTATTGTTAATATTATGTCCAAGATATCTGAATTAATTGACTATATTTACTGTAAGTGTCTTAATTGTCCACTTAAACTTTTGCTTAGATTTGCTGTTACTGGCATTCATTATCATGATGTTAGATTTCTGGGTGTTGATCATCAAACTATTGGATACTGCATACTCTTCCAAGGAATTACGTTTTTTTTTTTAGCCCTTTCAGGGTTTGGTCAATTATAATGAGATAGTCAGCGTATAGAAGCATTGATATCTGCCCATTGCCAACTTTAGGGGGAAATGAACGAGGAATATCTAAAAATGTGTTAATGTACATAATATAAAAGTTAAAAAGGGTAGGGGCTCTCCAACAAATGAACTTGTATGAGAGCATTATAATCCAAACAGAATAACCATTTCAAACTATATCATGCCTTCAACCGAAAACAGCCAGATTGCCTCCATCTGAGTTGCCAAATGGCGGCATTCATGGCAAAGTAGTATATTTGCCATTAGATCTTAAAGAAAATATAGAAACTCTGGGAGTACAACAGCCAATAGATCAATCTTTGATTGTACTAATTAATGGTGTGCCAACAAAAGCCCAAAACATTTGGCAACAACTAGTCGACTTAAACAAAGTTGGACATGCCCTACAATATTTCAAAGAAAACAATGAATACAACAAAGATATAAACATAGAGGAAAACGCAAAAGAAACCAGTCAGATAATTCAAGATCCAAAACGAAGTGGCCAATTTGAATATGAATATGTAGATACTGTTACTGCAGCCAACATTTTATACCAGTTAACAAATCCACCCACTACACTCCAAAGACACCATAGAAGATGCATTACAAGCATATCAATTGTTTGAAGCCAAAGGATTCCCAATGAGCATTTGGATAAAAAGTGTAAAAGCACATTCTTTTCCTTTACTCTTTCCCACATGAAAAGGAGGAAGATATGATGAAAGGTCCACACAAATTAATGCATCTGAATATCGCTCTTTATGAATGTATTCTGAAGACCCCAGATTCAAAAGAAAATGTAGAATGCATTTTCCACCTCTGAAAGTGTACTAGCAACTCTATGTTATGGAGTTGCACACACATTAAAAACAGGCTCTATTTTTTTAAACATGTCAGCTACCCAAATGCTTCAAAAGATAAAAGACAAAGATGATGTTTTGCAATCAAGTATCAACAATCTCTTGGCAAACAAGCATGGAACAAAAGAATACTGGTTCTGGCATCACGCTGATGTACGTTGTATGCTAAGGAACATAGTGACCACCCAGATGGTTTGTTACTTTAAGTTGTGCAGAATAGGCAAGGGATGACTTGCATGACACCAGTGTCTGTTCTTTTGACCCTGTCAATCTATCAAGGTACTTTCACCATCGCCTCATTGCCATGATGCACTTCATCCACAACAAAACTATCCCTCCACTCAGAGAAGTGGAACACTTCTTTTGGAGAAAAGAATATCAATCCAAAGGAGCACTACACCTCGACATGCCTTTATGGATAAAATATGTTCCCCAATGTGGCCATGACAGTGATGTCACTGTTTTACAGTTTATTGAAAAATACATCACCTGCAACATCCCTTCAGAAACCACACATAGCTACCTACATGCACAAATCTTACTTTTCTCAAAATATAATTGTGCAAATTCTGCCAAAGTAGATACAAAAACAAAGGTAAATAATAGATCAAATGTTGCTTTGGCTTCCCTAGACTAGTTTTGGAAAAGGACAAGTAAATATCTTGATGTCTTCTGTTAGACACAGTGTAAAGGGCAAATCCCCGAAAAACATATACAACATTAAAAGGGAAGAAACATCCAAGTACAGCAATGATGACAATGCAATCATTGCCATCTTGTGGAATGCAAATATAGGCATACAATACATTGCAGACAATTCCACTGCAGTTGCAAGATATGTCACATTCTATCTCACCAAAGCTGAGAAAACAGAGCTGACATATCATCTGACAAAACACTGTCACAAAAACTGTACAGTTTTGTATAAAAAACACTCTCACGTAGAGAATGCGGATGCTACGAAGCTGCAGACCGTTTGACAGGTACATCCTTATATGGCAAATGTGAACACATTGTCTGGCTAAGCCTTGGTCCAGCTTCATCCCGGAAAAGAGTCCTAAAATCCTACCAAGAGATAGACACAATCGCCACAAACAATCCCAACAGCCAGGGCATTAAAAAGAAAAAAACAATTTAATTGACACATACTACCCAAACAGATGTACTGCTTTGGAAAACATGTGCCTGTATGTCATAGCCCAAAACTTCTGATACAAAAACAATGTCACACCAGATGAGACAACTAGCGAAAATTCAGTCTCAACTTGTGAAAGAAGTGTAGTAAAACTTACCAAACCCAGCCCAATTAATCATATAAAGTTATCATTTAACTCTCTGCAACATAGAGAAATGTATTACATGGCCCTACTACAACCTTTTAAACCATGGAGAAAAGTAGAAGAGTTATTAGGTGACCATGACTCATTTGAAGCTGCATTCAAAGCAAATTAAAGCAGTATAAGAAATGTACATTTCAAAAAATGCAAAGAAATGTTGAACATTGAACTTCAACAAAAGGAAGCAACTGAAGCTCTACTAGATAAAGACACTCATGAGGGCAGTCAACCCGTCTCTTACAGGAAGCCAAGAACCACCTGGAAACCCACTCATTCTAAATAAAGCGAAAATAGGTACGACTGAGGCAGAAAAAAACATGTATCAATCTAAACAATCTGAAGAAGGCTTGTCAGTGCTCAAGTCACTTTGAATTATTGGACTCAGACCTGATGTTTCAGCTCACAGGATTTCTTAGAGTGCTTCGCAGCAGTATTTTGAACACCATATATATATATTCAGTGAAAAAACTTTCTTAAAGGGGTGTTAAGTTGCACTAATAAAAACATAACAAATTCAGTGGAAAAACATTTTTAAAGGGATGTTATTGTTACAAGTAAAATCGAAAAACCCCAGAAATTCACCAGTTATGGTAAGGTAAGCAACCATAATTCACACCACCACTGTGCACTGCTAAGACTAACACACAGAGCATCAAAGATGACATCACAATTTTCATTGATGACATCACTGATGGCCTCAGAAATCTGGGCCACTTGGTTTTGTTCACTGA
Source organism: Ambystoma mexicanum (assembly GCF_040938575.1). Taxonomy (NCBI): domain Eukaryota; kingdom Metazoa; phylum Chordata; class Amphibia; order Caudata; family Ambystomatidae; genus Ambystoma; species Ambystoma mexicanum. The sequence goes on along the minus strand of NC_090932.1, from coordinate 467,775,054 downwards.
CATATGAAAGCCAACCGGTTTTATTCATTGATTGTAAACATATTTATTTGGAGAAGTTACAATATATGCAGACAACGTTTACCTTCTTCTATATTGCAGAAGTATGTGGGTTAGGATTTGGTGTCAGCCAGCTCAGGGTGAACAGATATGGGCCAATAAGCAGGCCGTACACACACAATTCCTTGATGATGTACTTTAATGTCATTGACATTTTGTATTGATGTTGTTTCTGTCTTCTGTACTGTAGTTTGCTGGTATGTGCCTGTAATGAATTGTGGGTCTTTATTTGTATTGTGTGTAGTAATACAAATATATAGTAGGTCTTGACTTATTGGCTTCTCAATTTTTCTCTGCATTCTAGGACTTGCAGTGCATCTTTTCAAATGCAAATAGTACAACCACAACTCCCACAATACAAACAAAAGAACCATCATTTAATAAACAAGTACACATTGCAAGGCATCCCATTCGCAAGTATACATGTGCTGACAACATCACAAAACTTTACACAAGTGCCACTTAAAAGTGTTCTACAAATATTTTCCATCTCCATTTCTATTTTTTAGAAAAATGTTACACACAGTGCTGCTATAAATCCACAAAACAGTTTTTTAACTTTCATGTACAGCCTCTGAAAAAGGACAGCTTTTTAAATGCTCAGCATTTCCCATTTTGAATTGTATAAAAATGTCACACTTTCTTGCTACGGCCCCGTTGGGCATACTTATCACGGGACCACCGGCCCCATTAGCAACACTGCCATTGCTCCTATGTCTCAATTCCCATACAGTCCTATGCAACTCCACAGAAATAGGGACTAACATTTTCCGGCACCTGCCTTTCCAGGCCAACAGGACGTGTAATGTCCTGGTGGCACCGGGAAGGTAGCTGGCAAAGAATTATTGGGAATCTGGTGGCAACCTATCTGCTGCAACAGTAGTTTTACCACCATAACCATAATGAAGCCCAATGTTATTTAACCTTCTTCCCAACAACTCCTCCTACATTCACAAACTATTTCTTCTTGTACTAAAATTACTTCACCATTACCAAACATACCCACTAATTTTCTTCTTTCCCAATTGCAGTGAAAAACAACCTCCTGGAAGACAACTACCTGAAGCAAACTACTCTTCACATCCTACAAAGTAAGTTTACAAGTGTAGTAGTTGTCTTTACTCATGTACAGTGTAGCCGCATAGTAGCCTACAAAATTCCTTTCAAACCAACAACATTTACTTCACTCTTATTCAATGGACCTCAGCATGGACATTCTTTGTAGTCTCATCTGAACACATATCAAATGTGTCAAGCCAAAGGATCTCCAATCACCATATGGGAGAAAAGTGTACAAACACAAGCCTTTCCTCTGCTCTTTCCTACAGGAAAAGGGGGAAGATATGATAACAGCATCAGACTACTGCTCTTTAAGAATGTATTCTGAAGTCCCCAGATTCAGACAAAATGTTGAATACATATTCCACCTCCTATTCGAAAGTGAACTAGCAACTCTATGTTATGTCCAAGGAACCTTGGACCACCCACATTGTTTGTTACTTTAAATTGTGCAGAATATGCATGGGATGACTTGCACAACTTCATACGCATAGCAAACCAAAACAAAGAAAGAATAGACCAGGAGAACTCTGCTCTCTTGACCCTGTAAATGTATCAAGATACTTTCACCACTGCTTTAATGCCATGCTGTACTTCATCTGTAATAAAAATATTCCTCCCCTCAGAGAAGTGGAACACTTCTTTTGGAGAAAAGAATATCAATCCAGAGGAGCACCACACATCCACATGCTTTTGTGGATAAATGATGCTCCTATATTTGGTCATGACAGTGATCCCACAGTTTTGTAATTAATTCACAAATACATAACTTGCTACATCCCTTCAGAACCCACACATACTGAGCTACATACCCAAATTTTACACTTCCAAAAACATAATTGTTTCAATACTGCCGACACAGACATAAAACAAAAGTAAATACTACACCAAATGCTGCTTTAGTTTCCCTAGACCAGTTTCAGCAAAAGGACAAGTAAACAGCTTCAGGTCTTCTGTTAGACACAGTGTGAAAGGCAAATTGCCTAAAAACACCTGCCACATTAAAAGAAACAAAGCTTCAAAGTACATCAATGATTACAATGCAATAATTCCCCTCTTGTGGAATGCAAACATAGATATACAATATATATATACACTATACAATTCCACTACTTCTCCAAGATATGTCACATCCTACCTAACCAAAGCTGAGAAAACAAGAGCTAAAATAACTCATAGTAGGGAGAACCAAAGGGACAGCTGCCTTATTAGGATCAATGTAATAGAGAGTGTGAAACAGGAGAAACAGAAAGACAAAAATAAAAATTGTACAGGCGTATACTATGCACACTATCATTGACATCCACCTCTCTCCCCATCCTGGTACAAACCATGCTCATTCATTCCCTAAAATTGTGTTTGCCTCATCATTCCTCATTTCTAATTTGATCATAAGAAAATGCTTTCGCTCCTGGAGTTGCAATATATGCTTAATGATTGCAATTAACAACCTCCTAATCACATGGCCATTTTTAGGCTCCTGTGAAATAGTGCAAATATCAATGTTTCTTTTGACAAGAGCAGGATAGCTTGAAGCACAAAATCAAAAACAGCAAACATGATCCTATGCACATCCCTGTCAGTGAGGACCATAGGATTACCCAAATAGATACTCAGTGAGGAATGAATCTGGATATTGCTCTTGTGTCCAATCTTCAAACTCGAAATCACGTTCAGGCATAGTCGTGATACATCAATTTTTTTCTAAAGTCCAAATGCAAAATCTGCATTAATAGTTGGTTGCTCTATCATCTTTCTTCCTCATCATTGATCGAGTCTGCACATGCCGAAATCCCTTTTCTTGTCTTGCTTCTGGATCAGCAACAGTAGAAGGGGTGGTGTCGCCGTTGTACAATTTTACATCGTTCAAGTGAAGCCAAGCTCACCTGCCTTGGACTTTTACTGCTGAGGGATTTATATTTTCAACACAAAAGAGGCCATTAAAACATAGATCGTGCCACTTTTGAGTGACATTTTTTTTCAGAACGGTGTCACCAACAAACAATTTAGGTGCCAATAAAGTTCAGGAGATTCGGTTGCTGGATTGTCTTCATCTGTGATGCCAGAGTTAATCTGAAATGAGAGAGATTATAGATGTCATACATGTCAACTAGTTATGCAGCTCATCACCTAACAGTTTCGCTGTACTCTGGTAATTATTTCTACTCCTCGATTGAGGTGTAAGAGGCGTTTGTCACATTCCATGCCCCTGACCCCCTCAGGTATAACAGCCCCCTGGCAGCAGTGAAGCTAAAGCCCTTCACACTGGCCCCAATGGCCTTAAAACTCCATCAGAAACATACTTGGAGCCAGGCTCATTATCATGGGTGTAATTTTATGGGGAGACGGGGTGTTTGTCCCCCCCAACTTTCATGGCACACCATTTTGTCCCCATTCATTTGGCTGGGGCACCTTTTCTTCAGATGTCATGTCCCCCCCAACATTTTCAGCAAAGTTACTCCACTGCTCATTATCAGGAATAAAGCAATACCAGTTGTGGACCTTAATTCAACATGGAGGCCTATTACACAGCTCAGTTCTTTAGAACCAAGCCATGCGGTCTAGTGTTTTAGGTGTGGCCGGGCCTGGAACTACTTAGCTTGAAACTACTTTACCTGGGCTATTTAAACCACATCCAAACAGCAAAACATGATTCGCGTTATTCTGCACTACTGCAGCATAATGCTCACCGTGTCCAGCTCCTGCTCATCTGCTTCTCCGGCGGCCCGATGCTGAAGCCCTAGATCCGGATTCCATTAATATCCTGGAGAACAAGAACAGCATTAGCGAGCAAGAACACTTACCTTTGAAGTAACTGGTCTTGAATCCATCCTGTGCTTAGCTTACCTCTCCCATCTCCAGAGTTCACCACAACCTGCAAAGGTAAAGAAACAAGGACAGCATTAATAACAAATCTTACCTGGGCAAGCTGCAAATCCTCGCAGCACCCTGTGCTTCTCTTACCTCGCCCATCTCCGGGTTTCACTGCAACCTGCAAGGAAGAAGGAACAAGGTCAGCATTAACAAAGCACTTACCTGGGCAAGCAGCCCTTCGATCGCTCATCACTCTGAAACATCATCGCAACCTGTATAAAGAGAAGAGAACACAGGTTAGCAATTAACATCAATAAACAAGCCAGCGCTCCGCGCATCAATAACTCACCGTGGTCTTCGCCATAGGCACGGCAACTCCGAGATCGCAACCATCCCTGTGAAAACAAAAATAGACCTTGTTAGGGAACAGCGTAGTGGAGCAAGACGCCGAGAAGCAGAGAAAATGGATTGAAAGAAAGAGACAGAATAAAGACGGAAAAGACATTATAACTCACCTGGAAGACAGCAAGAAGAATCAGAGTCACAGCCGGTCTGGACCCGACATAATGGCACACGGACCAGTGAAGCAACTAGGTCCACAGAACACCCACACCAACCACGCGCCCCTGCACAGAGACGCAGGACGGAGAGTTCAACGCACAAAAACCTAAGGTGCTACCCAATGTCTGGCACATAGCCAAGCAAAGATGGGTATGGGATAGCGGTTAGACCTCATACAGTATTGTGTGGCGCCCCATGGATACCAGGTGAGCGTAACAGTGTTCTCATTCGCCTCCCAGTTACAAGTTCATGTGGGTTGATGTGGTGGTCCTAACCAGGCTGATTTCATAGGGCATATACAGCTAAGGTCAGGGAATATAGCCATATCTTCTTCAAAGTTAGCTTGATTTTGACAACCATTTCCTTAAGCAGGCCATTGAGTCTCTCACATAGCCTGTTTGCTTGCTGGTGATAAGCAGAAGAAAACTTGTGTTTAATACTCAATAATAGTCCTATTGTTAGAACACTTCATTAACGAAATGTGGCCCATTATCGGTTTAAAGCACTTAACACACAGCCCATCTTGTAAAGACTTCACATACTAAAACCAGTGCTGTGCAAGTGGCGACAGGGTGTGTATAAGGACCTACCTCAAGCCACATACCGAAGGTACACACCACCACTATCAGATACCTATATCCACTACACACCTGCATCATTTCAACATAATCAATATGTAAATGCTTAAAAGGACTATCAGGTCAAGGTATTACTCCTATAATCGTTTTCAGTGTATGTCCAGCAGTAAACTTTTGATACACGATGCAATTCACTACAAAGAATGTAACATGTTCTAACAAATTTGGAATAAACCAGTATTCCGCAATCATTGCAGCAAGACTCTCCCTAGTTACATGCATGGGGTAGTGCAGATGTTCAAATGCTACCTTTAATAATGCTACTGGCATCCCCAGCTTTCCAGTGCTGCCCTGTCGCTATAATGCTTCTGTGGGGATAAAGAGCACCCCCTTTGTTTCCATAGCTCCTGCTCTTCCTGCGGGGCACTCCCTTGAATCTAAATTAATTGGGTCTTCGACAAATGATTAAGCCCTTCTTGCATTACCATAATCGTGACTACTGTTTCTTTGACATTTGGAGCGTCAAAACTTGAGACATCTGGGGAATATGCAACCCTTTTGGCTTCTGCATCTGCAGCTTCATTTCCGCAAGAAATAAAATCTGTTCACTTAGTGTGTGCGGGGCATTTAATGACTGGTATGGCTACTGGGAATTGTAGTGCTTTAATAAGCCTGACCAATAAGGATGCGTGCTGCACTGGAGTGCCGTCCGGTTAGAGGAAGCCCCTCCTTTTCCAACATGCTAGCCCTGCATTTACGGTTGATGTCACATATGCAGAGTCACTGTACACCATCACTTCCTGACCTTTGTGTTTCTCGAGCGCGACAATAAATGCTGCAAATTCTGCTGCTTGTGCTGAAATATGAGACGGTAGCCTGGCACTTGCTACAACTTCAAATTCTCCATTTCATCTATGCCTTACTAGAGCTGTGCCGGAATGTCCTTCCCCATTTGTCTGATAAATGTTCGAAGCACCATCAATAAAGAGAATTTCCCCTCCTGACAAAGCATTTTCTTTCACACAAGGTATATCATCATAAAATTTAACATAATTAGCACAGTCATGCACATAATCATCTTCTGTTACTGGCTCAGCTACAAATGTGGCAGGATTCACTATTTTACATCTGACAATTTTGATCGTTTGGTTTGAAGTCATAACCTCATATGCAGAAGCGCTCTGAAATGTCAATGTACCTTTGGGTTTCTTTAAAATGGCAAACAGAGCATGCTCCACAAATAGAGTCATAGACGAGCCGATTACAATCCTTGTAGGCTTTTCAATTGTGAACGCAGTGGCTGCCAATGACTTTTCACAAGGAAAATATCCTTTCACAACTGGGTCTAAAATCCCACTGTAATATGCAAGAGGTTTGTATCCTAATGTAGGTCTCTGTATAAGTACGGATGTCGTGACTGTCCCATTCTTGTGCAAAAACAAAGAAAATTCTTCCGCATAATTGGGGATTCCCAAAACAGATTTGCAAATCGCTTTTTTAAACTCCTCAAACCCTTCCTCCATCTCCTCAGTCTACTCTATTGTAACCTCATTCACCTGTGCTTTCCTTAAAGCCTGCAAAAGTGGTCTTTTGTACGAACTGCAGTCAAACAGCCAGGCTCTAACAAAGATACATAGTCCCAAAAATTGTTGCATTTGTTTTACTGTGTTTGGTTTTACATTTTTCATATTTGCCTGAGCTCTTTTAGGTGTCACATTTTTCCCTCATGTGAAATCAACTGTCCTATGTATAACATGTCTTCTTGACAATACTGTAGCTTCTCCTTGTCTACCTTGTAACTTTTGTCTGCTAAGCTAGTCATTAACTGAATCGAGTTTAAATAAATCACTGTGAAATATCGTGCTTCTACTGAGATACTGCATAGTATCATCGCCAGGTTAGGAACTAAAGGAGACTCTGCCTCCACAATCTGGTTAATTGGTCTCATATCTTGAATGAATCTCCAAGACCTTTCCTTAGATTTTTTGATAGCATACACCACCGTGTTGCACAATGATTCTAGTGGCACCAGAATATCTTATTTCATCAGTGCTGAAATTGTCTTGAATATACCCTCATCAGCCTCTCGAGACATGGGGTACTGTCTTGCTTGAGGTAGAATTGACCCTGGCTTCAGCTTTATTTTGGTTTCCCCTATTCCCTTCAATATTCCTATGTCATAAGGGCCTGTAGTTCATAGGACCCTGGGCACCTTCTCCAAATCTTCCACAAAAAATGCTGGACGCAGTTGTATTATTGCCATTCGCGGTAGGATTTCCCTCTTCTCTATTCTTATCCAGTATGTAATGCTCAGAAAGAACACTACTTCATCACCTGTTGGGTCTTCTCTAAACATGTCATCATCAGTAATGTCTGTCAACCTGTACCCTTCTTTGAGAGCTATTACTGTCCTCAATGGTCTACCCTCATCATCCGTTCCTTCGAGTATCACCATTTCCCTTCGTACTATGGCTGCTTCTAGCTCAAGAGGAATAGTCTGTCCTCCCTCTTCATGCATAGGTACCTGTGGTCTCAACAAGAATTTGTCAGGTATTCTCACAGTCTTCCCCACTAAACCAGGTAGCCTTGTTAGTAGAATGCTCACTCCATAAAGAAAAACCTCTGGCTCTGCTGTAATGCCTTGCGGAGCCATTTGCCCTGTGAACGCCAGTATAAATTCGCCCACATTTAAGAGTGCATTCCGTGAGTGGAACACACTATTCCTTCGTCAGTAAATGAAATCGTCATGTTAAGTTTTGTCATCAAATTTCTTCCTAAAATGTTAACTGGTCCCTGTCATGAATACAACAATGGAACAGGCATGTCACACTCTCCTATAGAGACTGGTAATTCATCAGTAAAAGGAACTCGACACGTAGCACCAGAGAACCCTTGAGCATTCATGGCAATTCCTGACATTGAATATTTTCCCTCTTGTATACATGAACGAGTAGCCCCAGTGTCTACTAGAAAAGAAAAACATTTGCCTCCTATCGTCACATCAACCCTTGGCTCCTCTTAGGGGTCTGGTGTCACTCAGTTTTGACTCAAGACCTTCGGTATCATCTCCTTCTCCAACCTGCCACTTTCGCCTTCTGTCCGCAGAGCACCTGTGGAAACCAGGTAGGGATTACGTCAAAGAGGGACCCGGCCCAGCATCTCGATTTGTCTTGCAAGTTTTCTTTTCGACCGCTCTCCACAGAAAACCTGGTCAGATGGCGGAGGATGTCCGATCGTCCATAAATCTGGAGATGATGGATGGGTTTAGAAACATCTGACCACTGCTAGCACGTGAACTTAGGGCCCTTGGCGGATAGCGTGTCATGCAGTAGATGGGATGCAGAGTAACTCTTCACACCAAACCAACTCTGAAAAGATGGCAAAGTTTGTTTACTGTTTTATTATCAATTGTCTAAAACAGGGAGTTACAAAGGACATCAACGGACGTCGCACAGCATCCTCTCGAAGCCTTTCATAAAACATTATACTTTTTATTGTACAAACTCGACATACGTGAGGTCATACTATGTGGCAAATAAGTGAAAACCTACGGGGGTTTGTGAATGGCTAAAGGAGAACATCTAAGTATACTTTCTATATGGGGTTGGCTTGTGATTGGTCTCTACATTCAGGTGGACAACTCATGCCCACCCCTAGTGCAAGTCACTTCAAAAGTTATTAGAAACATGGTACATCATTGGCTCTCAAACTATAAGGCCCTTCATTATATGGCCCTCTACAATTGGTTGCATCTGTACAAGTATTGAACGGCTTGGATTTTCTGCAGTGCTCTTCATACGTGCAATCTTTGTCTCGCAGTTCCTATAAGATCCATACATTCTCTTCTTCAGTCAGTCTTCTCCATGCATCACACTCGTTTCTTGTGACATTGCCAACTTTTCTTTCTCTCTTTTTCATATTCCTTTGAGGATCTCCTCCAAGAGATTCTCATCTTTTCAGGAATACATCTCAAAGGTTCCCACTCATACACGTGTCCTCATAAAAATGCAAAAATAAAAATAACACACCCTGTCAGGGAATGAGACCAGGAGATAAGTTGCATGGATGACAAAGTTTATATAATAAAATATGCCAGCAAAGAACTCTGCTGCGTGAGAGTGCTCTGCCATAAGATACACAGGGAGCACATTAAAAAGGCATCAAGCGTCAAAAGTGACATCATGTATAGTTAACACAGCAGCATAGTTGGTTGGCTGGAGACATATTTGAAACCCAGCTCCATATGAGATGCCTGGGGTCCATTGGTTGCTGCTTCTCAGTTGATCATGGAGCACGTGGTCAGCTGGACTCGCTGGGCTCCTCTTTGAGGAGAAGGTCAGGGCACAGAGGCGTCACAGTACTAACTATCTAAACTAAGCAACAGGCACTAACAAATCACAAATAATGGTTGCTACTTGATCATCATATGAATGGGTGGGCTTAGGAAAGCAGGAATATTATATAGGCCTACCAACCTACACATTCAGGGCTTGTTTTATAGTGCAGTTCCCGCTCTCAGGTGCCCACCCTAGGGGTTTGATCTGCAATCTCCCTTTCCTGGTGCCTCATGATATAAGCAGACGTGTGTTGTTTTTTAGGGTGAATATACTGCTGCACAGGATTAAGTCTATGGTGGGTGTTCTGGAATGGTCACTGCAAGGGGGTCATCATGAAAGAGAGTGAAGCGTCGGGAAGCTGGGCCCTGGCCTGCGGTGGTCGGGGTTGAGAGGATATTGGCAGTTTAGTGGAGAAGGTTGGGCACATGCGCTGGGGCTTGCTTCAGTCTCACGCTCTGCAGATAGCACATGCTGTTGAAATGATACTAAACAATTGCACAAATAAATTGCTGGACTTCCATGAGAACAAAGCATGTGCAGAGCTGGTAGGGGTTGGTGATGTGTTGGGCTCTCTGTGCGTGGTGCTGGGGATGGGAGAGCTGAGTTTTACACAGGGATGATTTTTTCGGGCCTAGTAAAAAGATGGCGTCTGAGTTAATATAAAATGGCATCTGATCTCGGGACTTTGAGCTTTGTTATTCATCTAAGTCTCTATGTAGTATGATAAGGGGACCTGTCTTGGGGGTGGGTGTCTCTCCGTCCTTGGCCTACACATGATCTATTTACTGTGCAACAGGCGAGGGGGGTTGGATAGGACCATTTACTTCCCAACATTATCTGATAGGGTTTTCTTAATGAATACTTTTTCTTGAATATTCAACACAAAATAGTCACAATCACTGGAGTCTATGATGGCACGATTTCTGGCTTTCAGCATATAAGTGGGAGGGGGGCAGGACTTCCTGCAGGGTTAGTTGGCTGCTCCTCTACAAGCCACTGTTCAGGCAAACGCTTCAAAAGAATGGCACACCACAGTCCAGCCTCAGCCCGAGCACAACAGACCAGGACAGCACACTTTTCAGGCCAGTGGGTAAATGTCCATCATAGACTGCACAATGACACCAGGCATAGTTATATCTTTTGTTTTTTCCTCCCTCTGACTTCCTTCCATGTTCTTGTCACCTACAATCACTTGTGTACAGGTTTGTTATAAATGACTCATCATAGCATATCATCACAAGAGAGGGGGAAAATGAAATAATAATAACAATAATGTTATTTAAAAAAGGGTTTCTTTTCTTTTTCATTTACCTCCCTTGTTCCTGCCAGAAGCTCTCAAGTAATCCTATAGTGCGGTGGGAGCCACGAGCCACAGGCTGCCTTGTTATTTACAACTACCTGGGAAGTGTGTGTGGGCAGAGCTGGTGCAAGATTCACCCGTTTCCCATGTCACTGTCACGACCCTTGCCCAAAACGCCCTCTGGCAAACCCATTGGCCAGGTGGAGTTAGGACTCGGGCTTCTAGAGCCTAGCATCCTCTTCAAAAGCCCTCATGGGGCCAGTCCTGGCGCCTATGGCGCCAGGCTCATACACCATGAAAAACAATGTGCTTGGGAACTACTTTATTGTATTGTCAGTCAACATGGAGGTATCCACATAGATTGGTTCCTAAGAACCAAGCTATGCGGTCTAGTGTTTTGGGTGTGGTAGCCTAGGGACTACTTTTCCTGGACTATTTTGTTGGGGCTATTTAAACCACACCCGAGCAAGACAACACGCTTCGCGTTACTTTGCAGCTTGCAACGTGACGCTCACCGTGTCCAGCTATTCCCTCAAACCTTTGAGAAGCAGAACATGCAAGGAGACAAAAGGAACATCATTAGCAGCAGCATCTTACCTGTAGTCTTCATCTTTAAACACTCGCAGCTACTGAGAACAGCTTCCTTGAATCTGCATGCCTCCCGGACAGAATGACCTGAAAGAGGAAGATAGAGGCAACATTAAAGAAAGCAGTATAGACATTTACAAATTACGAACTGCTCAAAAGGCTTACCTGTCTGGTCGCCTCTCAGCTGGCACCACTCCGGACATTCCTCTCGTGCTGAAGAACACTGCAACCTACAAGGAAGGAAAACACAGGTTAGCAAAGGCAAGACTTTGCAGCGCTGCGCATAGCGCTTACTTACCTCATCAGAGCGCTCTTAATGCGCCATCATTTACCAGCGGGGCTCAACCAAGCCAGTTCGCCGCGCTGAAGCTCTGCATACCTAAGGGAGAAAAAATAGACATTTTAAACAAAGAGAGGCATGCAGGATAGCAACAAAACTAAAGAACAGCAATAAGACCTACCTGAACAATATCAAACGGGCCGGCCTCAGTGAAGTAACTGGACCACACTCGCCCATGAAAGACAACGCGCCCCTGCAAAGAAGGCAGGACGGAGAGCACGCCTAATTCTACCACAAGGTGAGTAGAGGGCACCAGAGGGACTGAAATCATACGGGGGTGGAGGGAGGATACTTACCCCAGTCGGTCAGTCTTGAACACAGTCCTCCTGTATTTTCAGGCAGAACCTTCCCCGCAGACCACATCAGTGCAAAGCTGAGAAGCATACCAGCGAGTAACCCAGCTGGGTGGCGTCTCTGTGGATACCAGGTGCGCGTAACAGTCACACAAACCCACAAACCCCAATGATGTCAGCGCACAATGCCCAGCGAGCACTGCAGCATCTCCCTAGCACTCCAGGGCATAGACACCCAGGTAGCAGGCAAGGGAGCTCCACTGCAACCAAAGCCGCCTTGATGCACATGCCTGCCTGCACTTGCTCAGCTCAGCCACTATCACTTGGCACGGTGCAGGGGACAGGTGCCCTGTGGGATAAACGCTCACCACCCACTGCACCAGGCACTCACTGCATACCACCACCACCGCAGTTGCCACAACAGCAGCCCCCAGGTTCTGAACAACAGGGGCACTGTGGCACCTCAGCCGACCACCGCCTCCTCCCGCACCTGAACCGGTCACAGAGACTCCGAGGCACAGATATCCCTGGATGGCTAACACTGCACATAGCGATCCCAATCGGTAGTGCAGGAGTTGCAGGTCCTCAGCAATCAGCTTTCACAACAAGATATAGGGTAGCCACTTCATGGACAGCAAGTGGTCCCCTCCTCTGGACATCCTAAAGCAGGTCTCAAGGGGATGCAGTCATCGTGGTCACTAGCTCTCAAATGCCCCCAGAGTAGCACTTTCACGAAAGGAAAAATATACACACTAGATGCTTCCACTAACAATTATATTTCTTATGGCTTTATCTTATTGAGTAAACACCTATCCTGCTCTAAGAGTGAGAAATATAACCCTTGCTGTTCTTCTAGTAAAACCTTAAGACGTATTTTATTTTTTAAAGGACTTTTCTTGCTGTATTGACACATTTTATTCTGTGAACACTGACATTTTGAAGGAACAGCAAGAAACGTTTGGTATGGGAAGAAAATTGGACTTTTCAATTTTGTAAGCTATTCGATTTTAACCGTTGACGAACAATGCACATGGTTGTTTACAAAGAGTTGAAACATTGGCAATAATGCTCATAGCAGCGTTTGTTACATTTTCCAGCCTCTCTTTTATCATTCTCATTGCATTAAGAGAGTTGGTCCTTTACAGTGTATCCAAACCTGTATACAGCAATATAACTCCTATCGCCATGATGGATGAAATGGCAACCCAAACATTTCCTTTCTTCACAAAGCAAATAAAAAGGCTTAAATGTAGTGTGATGAATGACTTTGAGCACATGAACTCATATTTGACCAATTCCGCTCAAGTCACTAATAATTTGTGATACCAGCACATGACCCAAGTGAGGAGAGAGACATCTGATGAGAAATGTTTTGTATGCTCTCTCAGCCCCTATGCCAAGAGCGTGCCCAGATATCGCATAGCAACAGAAGTACCCTTGAACACAGAACATTGCCTAATGCATCTTGCACTCCGTCTGACTAGAGGACAATTCCAGCGTTAGACTGCATCACTAGCATGGGTAAAAAAAAGCAAAGTCCACACTGGAAGCTAACTAGATACAATAGGTGAAAATGGGGACAAAGGCTGAGACACGGCATAAGATACATAACATCTGGAGCAGGGATAAGAATAGAAGAAAATAAGATGCTTTGTTGCAACAACGAGTATGGGAAGAAAATACCTGGATTTTGGGAGAGGAACCAAATACAAATAAAGAACGATACTCACACCTGAGGGGTGGATTGAAGGACTCATGGTATACAAAGCACTAGCAGTCTTGGAACAATGGGAAGAGGTTGTGGTAAATGCAAATGCAGCATGCATTGACCTATGGCCCATAATCACAAAGTTACTCACATGGGACAATAATGACAGGGGACCAGTACAGATACTACCCCTAGAAAATGACACTCTGTTGGCCTGATTCATGGAATTATTTCGGCAGTAAAGAGATACTTTGCATGCCAAACTGTGCCCAAAACCCTGTATGTCGATTCATGGAATCATGTGCATCGCTCTTTTTCATACTTTGCGTGGACTTCGTAGCGGCTTGGCATGGCTCTACGAGCAGCCGAGAGCCTTGCATGAGACTCCACTCAGGGGGTGGGAGTTGCCTGTGCAGGGACCGGAGTAGGGAGCGGGACACGCAATAATGAGGAAGAACAAGGCAAAACGTGGGCGTTACGAGGGACAGGCCGCTGTCAGTCCATCAGACACCTATAAATACACATGACAAAGCATATTCATGGATCTGACTGCACATCCTCTCACCTGCAAAAGGCCCACGCAAAGCCCTCAATCTTTCCGCCACCCGAAAGCAGGCATACTGACTTATGCAGAGGATTCTCAAAACAGAGGCGAGTTTACAATTTGGATTTAGGGGTGCATGCACACAGACGGGGCTTGGATCGGACATAGGTGAGTGAGTAGGCATCAAAGCAGGATGCAGGGATGGTTTACGGGGGTTTGCACACAGTTTGCCCACAAATTGTCATGAGTTTCAGGAAACTGTATGCATGTGCTCGCGGTACCAGTTACTGCTGCGGTGGAACCCATGCAGGGTTGCCATGGTGCTGGCCTGGATTAGGGGGTCCCCATGCACTTTTCACAGGATGCCTGTATTTGTGCCCGGGGAGCCCTCAAAGGTAGGTGCATGTGGTTGTTTTTGCTTTACGTTTGGGCATGTCAGGGGTATTCTGGCCGCAATTTGCGGATTGCTCTACTTTGCAGAAACAATTCCATGAATAGTCGGAGCCCCTATATTTCCTTATGTGTGCAGGCTTCCACAGAGTCGAACTCAGCATGTAGGCTTTGTGGGATCTATGCGCACATTTACATGAATCGGGCCCTATGCTCTATGCTTCTGAAATAATCGTACAATAAATGTTGCAAAGAATACTGGGAGCAAACTCATTTTTGATGTACCAAGCAAGAAAACAAGAACAGTGGTAGTGATGGATCAATATTGGGCTTGTGGTTCAAAAGCATTCATGCAACTGCTCCCACACTGGGGAGGCCTATGTTCCATAGTACAATTAAGTACACCAGCTCTCGCAATACCCCAGAGTGACATCCAAATTGGCTATTTTCCCCTAATTATTACACACTTAAGAAAGAAGAGTTCCTTAACCACACAAACAATAAAATTGAGAATTAATAATCAAGAAAAGCAATAAAAGCTTATGAGCACATGCCAGATGAGCACAAGTTATTCAGCAAGACAGCAATGATTTTCACATACATCCTTATGCCCAGGTTGCAGGCAGTTGTGAATGCTGCTAACAAAATGGGAGTTGTTCCAAACAATTAATGCAACTGTGAAAGGCTTCAATGACATAAGGGAGCAGTTAACAACTGTCAAGGTTTATTATGTGGTCACACTCAACTCAGGGAGGTCCTTTCGCCCCAAGCAAGTTCACTTTGGTGAAGCCCCCAACCCTTCTCGAACCCAACCCCAAAAAAAACCCTGTGTCACCAATGGACTAGGAAGCACGCCAGTGTGTACTAAGAACATATAATTGTATAAATGTATTTAAGGTTGGACAAACAGGCTAACATCAGACACAAATGCTGTGGCAACACCCAATATCACAACAATAAGTCTATTCTTTAAACAACACAGATGACATTTTGAAACATGCATTCACAACTTACAACAGATTTAATTTCGATTTAACCAATGGTAAACATTCACAATACAATACAGGGTCAACAAGAATGACTTAATTTGAACCAATACTTTTCTTCCAGCAACTCACACCCTCCAGGCCTCAATTAACCATGACCCCTTTGATTGAAAGGCAAGGTGCAGAGAGTGACAACACAATGGAAATATTGTTTTGGCTGCTTATTTAAAAAGGCTCTGTTTGGGAAGGGAAATCAATGGGAACATCTTTTTGGGCTTGTTACTAGAAATGCAATATTAGGGAAAGGAATACAATGGGAAAATCGTTGTGTGCTTGTGACTGGGAATGCAATATTGGGGAAAGGAATACAATGGGGAAATCGTTTTGTTCTTATTATTGGAAATTGAATATTGGGTAAAGGAATACAATGGGAAAAATAATGTGCCTCTTATTGGAAAAACAATATTAGGCAAAGGAATACAATGTGAAGAATCGTTTTTCAACTTTGATCTAAAAGGCAAGGTTGGGAAAAAGGGACCGGATTGGAAATCGCTTTTCATCACACATGAAAATACAAGGCAGGATTTGATACTATAACTTGGAGTCAGAGAAAAATGGGAACCAAAAGGGAAATGTTGTTTTGTATAGACATGCAGATGAGATGCAATACTTTGTAATTCTGATTTTAAATGAATGGGGAATTTTGTTGTGCAACACACATACAGATGAGATGCAATACTTTGTAATTCTGATATAAATGAATGGTGAATTTTGTTTTTCAACCTCCACACTCATTTGAAAGGTGGTGTTTAATGGACTACTTCTTTTTGTGATTATGGACACATCCACCCCCTTCTTATGTGGAAGTCAAGGATTTCAGAACAGTCAACAAAGTCTTTATGCGCTATCCCGGCTAGAAAACACTGAGCATGAGATGTGTTAGTTTCGATTTCTAACAACACTCAACGTGTTATTTTCTACATGGGAATGAATTGATTTACTTTAACCAAATGTGCTAAGGATCTACGCAGTTTCCCCCTCCCACACTTTAATGGAAAGGATTAAGGCTGGCTGCTCCCAACACAATGCAATTTCACAGAGGGATGGTTTTCTCGGGGGAAATACGTTTGAGTAAGATGTAATAAAATGTGCAAAGGGCCTATCCAAATTCACCCCACCCCATTTTAACCACTGATGGAAAGGAACAAAGGCATGTTGCTCCACACATAATTGGTGGCTTTGGGATATCTACTTACATGGGAGGCTTTGGTCAGGAAAAACAGCAGGGCTCCTCTGAGAACAGTACAGGTTCTCAGTCAAGGATTTTCTCCTGCAACCAGACTCCTTCTGCTCCTCTGTTTTGGGTCCCAGCTAGTTTCTCTGTTTCCCAGTCACTGTCTCTAGTGCAAGGATTGAGGCATCTCTGCTAGTTGTGCACCCCGCAAGAGTCCAGCAGCAGCCCTTTCCTGGAATAATTCGCAAAAAGCCCGGTTCTGATGCAAACCTGCCCTTTTTTAGGGCTAGTGACACTGCAAACTGGTCATAATTCCTGTGGTCAGGATTGGCTAGCTTGCTCCCTTCACCTCCCACCAAGACACCCACTGGCTGCTGATTGGACCAGAAGTTGGGAGATATGTATGATGTTGGCTGAGGTAAGAGAATAGATACATCATTTCAAAATGATAGGGAGTTTCTAAATCTTTTGTTCTGAAAAGTCTCATATGGTAATAACTCCCTTGGTCTTTCAAATAACCCCATGATGATATATAAATGTATGGGTTCTATTTTCTAAGGCGAATCAGAGCATACTAATTTTATTTCAACACACCCTTCCTGGACATAGCTACTTTTTTGCGCAGTTTTATGCTGCACCGAAATAGCTAAAATTGGGACCATTTCCAATTTAAACATAAACTTGATGATCTACTCCTGTGCTAACTTTCCCATTTCCCAGGTGTCTGAAAATGGCAAAAATAATAATTATCCACATAACTTAAATTATGTACATCACAAAAATGTCATTTTTACAAGGTCCCAATGGCCTTTTTCTCCTGTCCTGTTTAATTTGAACCCAGAGTGGGCTCTATATCATACATGTTGCTCCTTTGTATCAAGGAAAACCTGTACTCAATGTTTAATTAATGGCAGGGCATAACTTGTGTTAATAAGTTTCATTTCTTCTTACGACATGTGACCAGCCATCTGGTTTATCCGTGTTTATCTTAATATTTTCTACTGCTTGGCATCAAAGCCTTGCTCTGTGCTTAGTGTAAAGTTTATGGGAAGATTGACCTCAAGGCCACTTCTGCACAACATTTTATCAGCAACTAATTGACAAGCAGACATTGTTCTTGGTGAGTCTGGCCCCAATAGGTCCGGGGTTCAGATTTCAAAGGGCCTTTGTTCAAACTAAATGCACTTTTTATGAGGATCCTGACCTTAAAGGTTGTGTCTGTTGGTTGTGTTATCATCAATTCACCACAAATTCAATCTCTAGCTATGTCTGTCTTTATATTTTTACTGAAGTTACAGGATAGTTGCCTTGGTGAACCCAGCCCCCAAAGGTCAGGGTCACAATTCCAGATACCCAACAGCTCAGTGGAGAAAAATCACATCAACCAGTTACCTGCATTACCCTAACGGAATAACATTTTCCACGGGCACTGTATGTTTAACATGTTGCATTTCAGATTACATTTAGGCCTGATGTTCATAAATACAATTTTTCTTTGCAGACTGTATAAACTGAAATAAGTTCACTCTCTCCACACGTATAGTCCATAGTTACATAAGGAAGCAGTATTCAAATCTACACCAAATGAAACAAGCCCTTCTTTGTTCATGCTGTCATTGTATATGATGGAATGAATGTCTCTTTCTTCCTGATGAATGCACTCTCTCCTTCATTTTATTTCTTAAAATGTCAGTTATCATTCCTCCGTTTTAGCTTCACATGTACAACTATTTCTTTTCATCCCATGTGTATTCCTGCAGTTTTTAATCTGTCTGTGTGTTCTGTATTTCTTTAATATTACAGTTGAAATGACATCAGTATCCCTTTGGTATTTTCCATACATAGGCCAGGATTTCCCCTTTGACTGTCAGTTCATTTGTGAAAATTAAGTGGCTTTCTCCACTTGCACACTTGTCCATTTCAGTAGAATTTAAATAGGCCCATTTTGTTCCATGTCACTAGGCCTTAAATCAGAAAAATAAGTGTTTTGGACTGGCATGCATTTCCCAATGGATAACACTAGCCAGCTTCACTTTTAAATATTGACCTGGCATGGCCTCTTTATTTCTGACATTCAGGGGTTATATTTTACCCCACAGATCCCCCTCATGATCTTTGATTCAGGTGACTCAGAGAAAAGAGCAAGGAGAGAGTGGTTCTTTTTTGTTTCCTATTGGCTTTGTTTCACTCTATGAATTTCCTCGTCTGAGCATGTCCGCTCTTTTCCCCGTCCTGAGTGAGTGGCGCGCTGGTCTGCATTCCACTCTATTCACATTTTGGGGTTTTGTATCTGTACCCCTCCCTTTCTAGTAGCTCCACCTCTAGCCTCGAGAGGGAAGGAGTCATTTAATCTGCTGAGAGTAAAAGAGAGGTTAAGTAGTTTATAGAGTACTTATTTCCCCGGTATTATCAACATAGGAATTGACAACAAAACAACAAGTTACACATTACTTTCCACTTTGCATATACAACTCACAACATAATCTACTTTTGGGTAATTCCTCATAAGTATATGTTGTTTTACACCCTGTAAATGTGTATTTTTCTCCATCCGGGTTTCCATTCTTTCCTTTTATTCTTCAGATGGTTCCTGGGCTGTACCCTCAATGGGTTTTTTAATCAGTCGTAAAGTCTGTCTGGGATGACAGCTTTTCAACTGACTGACATGGACCATTTCTCTTCCGTCTGTTCTCCTTTAGGGATGCAGATCTTATAGGTTACAGGTGAGATTGTATCTACAATTTCAAAAGCACCGCGCCAAGAAGGGAGGAACTTCCACTCTTTGGTCTGGTTCCTCTGGAAATTGTACAGATAGACCCTGTCTCCTACTGCGTACTCTTTCTTGGTAGTCTTTAGCTCATAGTGGGTTTTCATCCTCTCTGACAACTTTTCTAAATTGCGCTGAGCATACGAAAAAGCATGCTGATGGTGTTTTTGTAAAATCTCGATGTACTCAAGGGTCGTGGACGCGATGATCAGGGTCTGCTCTTGAGTCCTGTAAATCAGATGCTGAGGTAGCACCATCTTTATTTCAGTCATGAGCTGAAATTGAGACATTTTTGTATAGAAGATGGTGTAGACATAATGGGCATCAGGACAAGCGGTAATCAGATGTCCCAACTAGGTCCAGAGTCTGCCACAAACTTCTTCAAGATGCCCACAATTGTTTTGTTGTACCTCTCATCTCCTCAGCTCAAGGCTTGGTGGTAGGCAATGTGGAGTTTTCTCTTTTCCTCTAGTATCTCCCTCATCTTTGTCATAACCTCACTGGTAAAATGACTTTTTCGGTCTGACTCAATCCGTTGGGGAAGGCCGAAATTAAAGAAAATGTGATTGATCATTAGTGTGGCTGCTGTCTCCACCTTACAATTTGGATGCGGAAGACATCCCACCCACTGCATGTCACAGTGAACAGTGTACTTGTTCCCTCTAGAGGAGTGAATCACTGGCCCGATGAAATCGACTTGCAAATCTGACCATGGCAGTGTCATTCCCCTTTTTTGCAGGGGAGCTCTGTGTGTGAGCAAAATTGGCTGAAACTGAGCACACACAAGACACCCTTTTAAATAGGTGTCGAGGTCCTGACCCATGTGTGGCCAGTATGCAACCTCGCACAAGATTTCTAAGGTTGTATGAAACCCCCTATGAAAGGCAGTGGCCGCGTCGTGGGTGTTACTTAAAATCAGGCTTCAGATATGGCTTCAGATATGGATCTCCGTACCAACAAACCATCATGGATTCTGAACATTTTGGAAAACTTCATCAACATCCGGAGATCCTCCATCTCGATATTATCAGATTCTGTCAGAGGAAACTTCACAGGGTCTTCAAAATGTTGATAACATTTCCCAATAATCGGGTCATCTTTTTGTGCAGTAATCAAATCTGCATCTGGGTTTTCTTTACTCCACTGGGCAGTTGATATTTCATTTTTGCCATGGGCTTGGGACATGGTGACAGCTGCAACCTGGGTTTCACCCAACAGAGATTCCATTTCTAGGAGATCCCTGTGAACAGCTCCGGTCTTGGCCAACTGGTCCTCCAAGTCATTTACAGTTTTGTCTGGACCCTCTATTTTGGAGTGACCGCTGATCTTTTTCCAATAGATGGTCATCTCATTAGATGTTACCTGAACATCAATTGATTGCAATAATTTCCTGTGCTTGAGCGGTTTGTTATTCGCACATAGCATGCCTCAATTTTTCCAATTATTCAGGTGCTCCACTGTTAGTCTGAAAATAGGAGGCTACTCTAAAACAATGAAGGCACACCAGTCATGAGGAACAAAGGTATAAACAGCAGTTTATTCGCACTTGAGCACAGACTGACTTTTACAAATGCACGGCATACAAGCATAGGAAAAGTGAGGAAAAACGTGTGGGCATAGGGGTGTTTTATGCAATATTACAATACCATGACAAACTCAGGCTAGCTCACCACCTGATAATTTCTTGTGACCTAAAGACCCATGAATGTGGGGGATTCACCATGGCAACATGTGATCCAACACTCCATGTCACCCTGTAGACTATTTACTGTCTGGGAAGCAAAGCAGAAAGGATGTCGGAGGATATTGTGTTTTTCAGTACCAAGTAACATTCCTGGCACTACTTTATCTATGTTTGTGCTAAGCTAAAAGGTCAGTCTGCATGTCTACTCAGTATTTTGCTCATTTTAGAAAACTGAATATGCTGTAAATCGTGTTTTGCTTTAATTGTCTGGTTGCACGTTCACAATTAGCTGCGGAAAACCAGACAGTCAATAAAGACAGAATGGCACCTAATGTACTGATTAGCCACGTTCGTGCCTACGCGTCAAGGTTCTCTGTTGCAGAGTTCGGCGTGCTCAGTGATTTTGACATTCCTGTGTGGGGGCATGCTTTAGGGAAGCTTCCAAAGTGATATCTTCGCAAGCATTCACCGCGGTGAGAATGAAAACTCAGAAATGAGAGCAAAGCTCAAGATGGCATTTTGGGAAACTGCGATAGTGAGGTTCAATGTGTATGTGCTTAGGCCAACATTACAATGCAAGGTATATCTATTTTTACACCACAAACCTATTCCTGACATAATCTGAATCAGTGATTATGACCAATTATTTGAGTTGGTGTTGCACGGCAGTGAGGATGGCTTAATATGCCACCATCAACTTCTGCCACCTGACTACTTCAGGGACCTATTTTGTACCCTGCAGAGGGTTCCAGGGCATCATTCACCCAGGTATTTCCAATGCCACGCACTAGCTCTTTTTCCCCTTGATTGTTAACATGGTGTGAGCACCCATCCACATAAACTGTGGGAATCCCCTGACAGATGTCTTCCTCATAGACTTTGTGGGGGGAAGAAAGGCAGTCCTTGAGACAGTTTGGCCATATCTGACCTCCACAGGAAAGCCTTGCATGGACAGAATCCAGGAAGTAATTCTGTTAATACTCACATTCCCTGTTTGGATTAGGCCACTTTGGAGATATTGCAAGGGTTGGGGAGTCTCCACAATGATGTGCTTCCCCTGGATGAAAGGGCGGTTATTCTTCAATGCCCACACCACTGCCAGAAGTGCCTTTTTGCAATCATTTAATTTTTCCTCCACTGGGGACAAAGTCTGGCGTATGCAATTACTTTGTTGACCTTGCTGTGCTTTTGATATAATACTGCCATTAAGCAAGTATCTGAGAACTAAGTCTCCAAGAAGAATTCCTTGTTCTTTATGGGGTAAGCCAAACAAGGAGCTTGGGAAAGGCTTCTTTTTAGTTGTTTCACTGCCTGAGATTGTTCTGGACCCCACTCCCACTTGGCCCTGACCTTTAATAAATGGACCAAAGGTCGTATGACCTTGGTGTAGTGTTTAATACACTTCAGACTATAATTAGTGAGTCCAAGAAGGCTTCCTAGTTCTCGCCGAGAAGTAGGGTCTTTTAATTTCAATAATGCTTGCACCGTTTTCGCCTGGGGATTGAGCCCTCAGGGGTTATTTCATGCCCTAGGAAGTTCACACGAGTCTTACACCATTGTGCCTTATGAAAGGACAATTTTGCTTTGGCTTTCAGTAACTTGGTCAAAACATAGTGTATTTCAGCTATGTGGTCCCCCACAGTTGAGCTCTTGTTTAAGACAACATCTACATAGGCTAGGTTTTCCCTTTCGTCGAAGTCGGACATGGCCTTATATAGGAAGATATTCAATTCATTGCCAGAGTTTATTTATCTGAAGGGGGTTTGGGTCTACGTGTATTGCTGCCCCCAAAGATAAAGGGAAACTTGTACTGGTCTTCCCTACTCATGAGTACTATCCAGTAACCGTTGCTCAGGTTAATGGCAGAATACACCGTTGACTCTTGGATCTGGGCCAGTCCCTGATCGCTGTAGAGAAGGGGAACTCTTGACATGTGGACCTGTTTATTTAACTCCCTAAGTTCTGTGCAAAGTCTCCATTGGCCATTGGGTGTGAGTATCCCCAGTACCGGGTTGTTAAAGGTACTGTGGATTGGACTAATTATCCCATGGGATTCTGCATTTTCAATAATCTGTGTGAGTAACTCCATTGAGGCGCGGGCCAACCAGTATTGCTTTGAAAATACTGGAGCCATCTCGGGGTCGTGGGTATGGTGGTTGAGTGTATCGCTGTGCATTCAAAATCATAAGAATCCACTGCAAAGACATCCTGAAAATCCCAAAACACTTGTTTCAGCTTCTGCCTTTGCTTCTCGGTCTCACAGGCATCAGTGAGATAGATGCATTCTTCGTCCATCTGCTTAATGCCTGGAAAGACCAAAGGCTTGGCAATTTCGGCGGTATCCTCCAGTCGGGTAGAGAGAACTCTTGTTATGGTGTTGACCTGGACGTGCGGTTTCAAGGATAAAATGTAGTCACTGTTGACTCAAAATCCCACCTCATCCTTCCTGATGTCACAGGTCACCTCTTCCACACCATAAGGGCAGGAAGAGTACAACAAGAAATTCCCCCCTTGCCTGGTGAAACTCATTTCCGGAGGGATATCATCATTAAAATTGTAGCAGTCATTTGGTGTTGTTCCAATGATCTCATTAACTAAATCAATAGAATATTGTTGGGCATCAACCACCATTCCAATAAATATGTCTGCGCCCAAAGTGATGCTTCGGGGGTCGCTGACATCCACAAACATTCGTATGGTGTCATGTTCTAGATCAACTAGGGGTGTCCTATGTAAATACAAACCTTACTGTTGGACATGATAATTCAGTTCTATTAAGGAGTCCTTGTTTTTTAGGTTCTGTCCTTGCTTAATTTTTAGGGGAATTGTATATTGTTCCACCTGTCCTGGGATAGTAACCTCTTCTCCCACTTAAACTTCAACTACATATGGCAGCAATTGAGCTAACCAAAATACTTTCTCAGTGTTGTCAAAGCCCACAGGGTTAACCCCCAGTCGGGACCAGGCATTGTGATTAATTAGGTCCAAATTAATTGCAAATCGATTGAGAATGTCACTGCCTAAGTAAAAGGTGGAGGGGGCATCTCCCTCAACCCAACACTTATGTTCTATGCTTTTGTCGCCAATTGACATTTTTAGCATACACCGGCTAGGCAGGGAATATTTGTAATTTGGAGTTTCCAGGCCCATTTCCCACTTAACAATCAATTTAAACGTGAGAAAGATCTGATCTTTTGGGAATTTCCTGAATAATGCCTCGCTGATGAACCTTCTTCTGTTATTCTTTTTTCTGGCATGAACAAGCTCCTCCTCCTCATTTACCTGAATGGGGAAAAACAGCTGTCCACCCATTATCTGGATGTCAAATTTTGAGCTGGTTTTTCATCATCTTTTGTCATGGGATTTGGGTTTTCTTCTGATTGTGGATTAAAATGTCAGAGTATTTCCTTCCAGTGTGGAATGCCACTTAAACTTGGGAGGGAGGTTAATTGCCAAAAATGGAGAAGGGTTGCCATCACCAGTTTGTTCTCTTATGGAGAAGATAGTGATATCTGGGACTTGATTGTTCCTGAAATGGAATTCTATTTTGTCGGACCGTTGTTCAATCATGTGGCATGTGCCATTCAAACTCACATATTTGGTTCTTTGTTTTAATTTGATTGGTCGGTTTGTCTGAGTCCAGAGGACCTTGTCCACACAGTCATTCACCAGTAGATAAGGTGTGCCCTCTGGAGTGACGACTATCACTGGGGTTTTCACCCACCGGCACCCAAATTTGATCTACTGATCTGCAGTCCCTTCAACAAAAACAAAAATATAATTTTCATCAAAGTTTTGGAGCTGTCCAGAAAGAGGTGTGAGGGAAATTTGGTGACTCTTCCACCTTCCAAATTCAGTTTGTCAAAGGCTTTTTTGGAAAGGAGGGTGGCTTGGGATCTAGTATCTACCAACGCTGATAATGCACACTGACACTCTGCCTTGATGGAGGCATAACATCTTCCTTCTCTCTCTTCAAGGGCGCAATGAAAATGTGCTGTCTGTGCCAGCTTGGCAGTTCACTTTTTTCTATTGAACTACGATGCTGGGTGATCTTGGACAGTTTTCAGTATTCGAGTCCAGTAAATGTTAAAGAAGATTTTGCACCCAGAAACAAGTGGGATGTGAGTGTCCAATTTTTCCCCTGATTCTTTGCTGTTCCCATTTTTCTATAGACAGTTAATTGAACCTGTTTGGGGGGAGGATACCCTAGTGCTTTCAGGATCATATGGGTGACATTGGTGGGGTTTAAGAATGTGTAGCTCTGGGTCAGTGTACATACTTAACCAGTCTAAATCAGTGTCTTTTGGGATCCATTTTTCCTTGGGAGGGATATCTCCATCCCTGAAAGAGAAGATTGTCTACCCTGAATCCTCGAGTGATTCTTCCCCTTCTAACAGGATGATGCAGACTTCCTCCACAAAGTGGGTTATCTTTTGTTTTTGATTTCTCCTACTTACCCCCTGTTCCCTATGTTCCAGCTTTTGGGGGGTAGAAGGTTTATGTTCAGGCTCAGAGGTTTAGAGTGGTTTTGTTCTAGTGGGAAAATAAGCTTCCTCTAGTTTTTCACATCTCCCTTCTACTCGGGTCCCCTCCTCTGGAACCTGTTCATTGTCAGGGGTTTCTTCCCATCATTGCTCTGTGACCCCAGGCCCAGATGTCTAGTGGTTATGTGCAGCATTTTCCAGTGGAGGCTTCTTCTGAGCCCTCAACATGTGACCCAAGTCTTGTGTTAAGTGTTGGACTTGTCGCTTCAGTTGAGACATCCTTTCTGGTTGGTAGGGAGGTCTTGATTAATACCTTTTCTGCTCCTGGAAAGGGTAGCAGTCCCTTCTCCCAGAGTAGCTTAGGAATTGGGAGATTCCCTGTTAACCTTCCATCCTAGGTGTCCCTGATTTGGGAATATATTGTCCTGAAAGCAGGGAGAGAGAGGAGGATTATTCTCTAAACTGGTATTTGAAAGGTATCTGAGAAAGAAACCTTTGTTGACGAAGGACTATTTCTTCCCTCCTGAGGAATGTTCTTAGGGAAGTTTTGAGGGAGGTTTCCTGGGGCAGTACTTATCAACACATACCCCAGGATGGAACTATTACTTGGGCTGACATAGGTGGCAGGGTCAGACAGAGCATTGGTCTGATACCCTGCCTGGCTACCCTGTGATTGGGTTGGATCTGAGGGTCTTCTCTGCCTATCCTTCTGCTTGTTGTTGTTAGTGGGAGGAGTATTTGTAGGCCCCCCATTACCAAATCTAATATGGGGTTATTTTTCACCTTTACTACCTTTGCAGAGGGAGGTGTGTTTGACGGTTTGGGGTTTTTAGGGTAGTTTTTGTTTTCAGTGTGCTTTTGTACATCATAAATCTGGGTTCCCTGCTCTATCACCCAATCCAGGGTCATACGCTCATGGAAGTCCCTTACTAGTTGGGTCATAATGTATTTTGGGAATGCATGGAAGTAAGTGTTGATGAACCCCCGGCTATTGGTGAACACCCGCCTAGATGTCTGTGCAAATGCTCGCTTCAGCTCTCGCACAAACTCTCTGGGCGCTTGGTCTTCCCCACACTGCAGGTTGTAGGCCGCCTTGTGGGCCTCCTGAGGGTTCTGGTGAATGGAGAAGTGCTTTAAAATGACTGCCTTGTAGGTGGACCATTTTTCTATATCTGTTGAATTGGGTCTTTCTCCAGACCTCTCTTCTGTTTGGCAGACTGTCTGTTCTGCTGCACCTGAGTCCACTCGCCCTCTGTCTCAGAGCTGCTGCTATTCTTGGTCCACTCCCTGTCCTCTGGGTGCTCCCTACCTCTATGAGACTGGCAATCCCTCCCAGAATGGCAAGGTCTGATCTCTTCTCCCCTGTGGAGCTGTGGGCTCTCAGGGTCACTTTCCTTGTACTCCCCTTTTCACACAGGGAAGTACTCATCCTCCTTGTCCCTCCTTCTGGGTATGGTGGGGAAAACCCCCCACCTCACAGAATGTGTAGAGATTTTTAAAATACACTTTGGAGGTCTGAAGTCTGGTTCTTCACTGACTGCAAAGCAGACTAGCTGGTCCCTTTGCAACTTCCGTTTCTGCCAGCCGAACTCCCTGATCTTTTCATCATAGGAGCCCTCCTGGACAGAGGTACATGCTATGGTATTTTTAATTTCCCAGAGCACACTGGTCCGGCTGCCATTCCTTCTGATGGGCAGAGATGAATATTCATCAGTATCCAAGAGTGACTGGCGTTCTGACTCAGTTGGACTAGGCCTGGTTGGGTCTAGCAGCCTCATGTTTCCCTGTTCTTGAAAACTGGCAAGTATGAGGTTAGCTGCACCCTGTACATATGGGGTTGTGAGTTTGCTTGAGGTCCCTGGTAGAGAGGACATCACTCCATGGTCGGAGGCAGCCTTTCCATACCCTAACTTGTCGGGGTGCGTCAAAGCATGTTTGTATTTGGCTATTTCATTTTCCTACCTCTCAAATTAGTTTCTCTCAGCCCCTATCTCTTGGTGATACAAAGAGGCCTACGTTTTTAATTCTGACACAAGGGGTTGAGTAGCTTCTTGCACTTTATTTTATGCCATCAATTGGTCTCCGAGTCCCTTGTTCTCCTCACAATGGGACTTATTTTACTTCTGTGAGGCTTGTATTGTCTGTGCATATTCTGACCTCTTCTTTTTCAGGAGACTAATCTCCTCCCCTTGTGCAATGTTGGCCTGTGTTGCCTGCTCTATGTCAACCTCTGCCTGCCTCACATATTACCTTAATTTTTCATTTTCTAGCCTTGTGTCAGTCAGTTCCTGAAAACATAACTCACCTGTCTCCACATCCTTCTTTAACTGACACACTTCCTGAAACAGGGTACTGTTCTCTTGACACAATTTCCTATTTTCTTCCAACAACTGCTCTCTCTGTTGTTTCAAAGTGTTCAGATCTTGGCACACCTGATCAAATTTCCCCTGAGAATTGACATCCCTAATGACTAACTTGCTGTTTCCAGCTTTCAGTTCTTTAATCTGTGCTTGAAATGTGAAAATATCCGCTTAGCAGGTTCAATTGTGAACAACCAGCTCACTTAATTTTTGTTGACTCGCACTCAGCTTTTCAACACATTCTTCATACTTCCCTTGCAGTGTAGAAAATGTAACCTCTTGCTCTGCATTCACTTGTTGTTGTGTCACTAACTCATCTTTTAGCTGCTGAATAATATTTTCTAAATTGGACTCTGAATTTTGGCTCTGTTGCTCTTTTTCTTCTAATTGTTCCAACTCTCAATCCCAACTCTCTCTGGGCTTGATTCAAAAGCTCAGACTGGGTTTGCACACAGGCTACAATATCCTGGTATCTTTCTTCCATGATCATCATATGGAAGTACATATATTAAGTGAGCAGAGCCATTTTAATTTGCTCATCTTTGCAGGTCAGTGTCATGTAAAGGTTTTTCAGGGCCTGATGTAACAGCCCATTATCCTGCAACTTATCAACATTTGCAGAGGTAACCTCATGCATCATTCTAGCTTGCCATACTTCATGTTCTTGTTCTACCAATTCACCTTTAATAAACAATTTGGATAGGAGGTGTTTCCTGGCCATATTGATTTCTACAGTGCTCATTTAGAAATGTGTTTTGCACCCGATATACCCTCTATGCAAAGGCAAAATCTCAATCCTGTTCCCGCCAAGTTTCTACTCACAATCACAACTCAAAATCAACTGTTTTATCTATACACCGCCCTGGAACCAGGGTACAGGTCTGAAAGGCACCTTCACAATGCAACACAACTTTCCATCCACTGCAATGCAATTACACCCAAATGAATAGTCTGCTGCTACTGCACCGTCACAAGTGAAGACTCTCTACTATTCCTGGCACAAGCCCCCAGTTTTGTCGTGGTTTATTATACAGTCACACTGAACTCAGGGGGTTCCTTTCCTCACAAGCAAGGTGGCGCACAATATATAGTTTGGTGAGGCCTACAATCCGTCTCGCACCCAACCCCAACTAATACCCTGTGCCACCAAGGAGCTAGGAACTAGGCTGTAGTAAGAATATATATTTGTTAATTTATTTCATGTTGTACAAACAGGCTAACATCAGCCACCAATGCTATGGCAACAACCGATATCACAATAAAGCTATTCTTCAAGCAGATGAAATTTGAAACATGCAATCACAACTGACAACAGATATAATTTTAATTTAACCAGTGGAAAACATTCACAATACAATACAGTGTCCACAAGAATGACTTAGTTTGAAACAATACTTTTCTTCCAGCAACCCCCTCCCTCCCAGCCTCGGTTAACTGTGACCCTTTAGATTGAAAGGCAAAGGAAGCATCATGTTGTGCTTGTTACTGTGAATGCAATATTCTGGAATGGAATACAATGGGAAAAATCATGTTGTACTCGGTACTGGGAATTCAATATTGGAGAAAGGAATACAATGGGAAAATCGTTTTTCAACTAAGATCTAAAAAGCAAGGTTGGGAAAAAGGGACTCAAATGGAAATCGTTTTTCAACACACATGAAAATAAAAGGCAGGACTTGATAAATTGAGGTCACTGAAAAATGGGAAGCAAAGGGGACATTTTGTTTTGTACACACATACAGATGAGATGCAAGACTTTTGTATTTCTGATTTAAAATGAATGGGAAATTTCGTTTTTTAACCCGCGCTGACTTGATAGATGGTGTTTTAGGGATTACTTCTTTTGGGGATTATGGACCCCCCCCACCGCTTTCTATGTGGAAGTCAAGGATTTCAGAAAAGTCAACAAAATGTTTATGGGCTATACCGATTAGAAAACACTGGGCATGAACTTTGGTAGTTTTGAATTCTAACAACACTTAACACATGCTTTTCTATATGGGAATTAATTGATTTTCTTTTACCACATGTGCTAAGGATCTACACTGCTTCCCCCCTCCGCATACTTTAATGGAAAGGTTTAAGGCTGCCTGCTCCCACCACAATGCAATTTCAACAGAGGGGTGTTTTTCTATGGGGAAATAAGTTTGAGTGAGATGTAATAAATTGTGTGAAGGGCCCATCCTGTTTCACCCCACCTTTTACCCACTAATGGATAGGGACAAAGGCAGGTGGCTCCCCACACAATTGATGGCTTTGGGGTATCTACTTACATGAGAGGCTTTGGTCAGGGAAAACAGCAGGGCTCCTCTGATGACATCACAGGTCTGGTCAAGGGCTCTGAGTCAAGTATTGTCTCCTGCTACCAGACTCTTTCTGTTCCTCTGGTTTGGGTCCCAGCTAGCTTCTCTATTTCACAGTCACTGTCTCCAATTCAAGGGTTGATGCCTCTCTGCTAGTTGTTCCTTGCAAGAGTCCAGCAGCAGCCCTCTCCCAGAATAATTAACAAATGCCCAGTCCTGATGCAAATGTGCCCTTTTCTAGGGATAGTGACACTTCAACTTGGTCATAATTCCTGCGGTCAGGATTGGCTAGCATGCTCTCTTCACCTCCCAATAAGACGCCCACTGGCTGCTGATAGGACCAGAAGTTGGGAGATATGTATGATGTAGGCTGAGGGAGGAGAATACATGCGTCATTTCAAAATGACAGAGTTTCTAAATATTTTGTTCTGAAAAATCTCATACATTAATGACTCCCTTTGTCTTTCAAATAACCCCATGATGATATATATATCTATATATATATGGGTTCTATATTTTATGGTGAATCAGACCATACTAATTTTATGTCGGTATGCCCTTGCTGAGCGGAGCTACCATTTTCCGAGGTTTTATGCTGTGCTGAATAGCTAAAATTGGGACCATTTCCAATTTAAACCTTATCTTCATGACCTACTCCTGTGGCAACTTCCCCATTTCCCAGGTGTACGAAAATGGCAAAAAACATAATTATCCACATAACTTAAATTGTGTACATCACAAAAATGTCATTTTTATAGGGCTCCAATGGGCTTTTTCTCCTGTTCAATTTGAACCCAGAGAGGGTTCTATAGGACACACACTGCTCCTTTTGTCAAGGAAGCACTGTATTCAATGTTTAATCAATGGCAGGGTGTAACATGTGTTAGTAAGTTTAATTTCTTCTTAAGACATGTGACCAGCCATCTGGTTTATCCGTGTTTAACTTAACATTTTCTTCTGCTGTGCTTCAAAGCCTTGCACTGTGCTTAATGTACAGTTTTGGGAAGCTTGACCTCAAGGTCAGTACTGCAGGATATGTTATCAGCAACTTATTGAAAACCAGAAATTCTTCTTGGTGGGCCTAGTCCCAACAGGTCTGGAGGTCAGATTTGAAAGGGGCTTTGTTCAGAACTAAATAGACTTTTTATGGGGAACCTGACCTTAAAGGTCATGTCCGTTGGTTGTGGTATCAGCCATTCACCACAAATTCTTTCTCTAGCTTTGTATTTCTTGATATTTTTACTGAACTTACTGGTTGGTTGCCCTGATGAACCCAGCTCCCAAATATCGGGGTCTCAAATCCAGTTACCCAGCAGCTCAGAGGAGAAGAACAACAGCAGTTGTTACCTACATGGTCCTAAATGAATAACATTTCCCATTGACAAAGTATGTCCATAGTTACATAAGGAAGTAGTATTCAAATCTACACCAAACAAAATGGGCCCTTCTTTGTTCATGTTGTCATTTTATATGATGGAATCAATGTCTCTTTCTTCCTGATAAATGCACTCTGTCCTTCATTGTATTTCTTAAAATATCAGGTATCATTCATCCTTTTTAGTTTCCAAATGTACAACCTTTCCATCCCATGTGTATTGCTTCAGTTTTGAATCTGTCCATGTGTACTTTATTTCTTTCGATATTACAGTTGAAATGACATGAGTATCCCTTCGGTATTTTCCACGCATAGGCCATGATTTACTCTTTAACTGTCAGTTCAAATGTGAAAAATAAGGGCCTTTCTCCACTTGCACACTTTTCCGTTGCAGTAGAATTTAACTAGGCCCATTTCTTTCCATGCCACTAGGCTTTAAATTGGAAAAAGAAGTGTTTTGGACTGGTGTACATTTCCCATTGGATGACACCCGTCAGGTTCGCTTTTAAATACTGGCCTGGCATGGCCTCTTTATTTCTGACATTCAGAGGCTATATTTTACCTCACAGAACCATCAGGCCTATGCCACTCCAGAACAGGTATGTCCTTGTTTTAATAATGGCCATGGAGGTTGGCATGTGTTCAAAGATTGGGCCTTCTTGCTGCATGTACACACCTAGCCACAATGGGAAAAATTGGACCCTCATAGAGGCCATAGACACTTTGGGACTCATCACGACTTTGGCGGTAACCCTTAAATCTGGCGGTAGCGCTATTACCGCCGGATTTAAGGGTCTGCCAAATCAGGACTTCGGCGGATTTCGCCCCAGCTCTGAGCTGGGGGGAAATCCGCTGAAAATTCGCTCTCATACCGCCGGCGGGAAATCCGCCGGCGGTATTAGCGCGAAATTTCCCATTGAGCCCAATGGGGAATGGGGCATTCCCGAAAGGGCTCAATAAGGAATGGGGATTAACATTACCGCCAAACTCGTGATCCGGCGCTATTAGCGCCGGGCAGTCCGGCGGTAGGGCAGATAGTGCCGGCGCTAATAGCGCCGGCGTTACCGCCCAAGTCGTGATGTGGCCCTTTAACTGAATAACAAGCAAAAATGGAGGAGGAGATAGATGAACCTGAAAATGATGACTGCTGGGATTATCTATTCTCCAGGATACCCACCTGACTGACCAAAGCATTTATGATACTAAATGCAATAGTAGTGTTCATACTACTGGCTTTTTGTGGTCTAAGAATTGCAATAAATGGGTATAAACAGGCTTCCAAAGGAGCAGTTGGAATGTAAATAGTAATATACCTCAATGCTCCTGCACACGAGTATACCCAAACAGATGACCCACGTTGTGCACAGGTAAGGGAAAGCCCTTTTATACCTCCAGGATCAGAATGTACTTATCCCCCAGACCCACGCATTTAGATTGGATGATGCGTCTTTTGCAAACCAGGCATGAGTGCTGCTATATGACCTGAAGTGTAGATTAAGACATTACATAAAATGTTAAAATAAAAAGTTTTACAAAAAATAAGACATAAGGCATGCAGGCAACCTGAGGGGGGTGACTAAGATATGGACTCACAATGTACCTTATGTTGGGGCGAGGCATTTAAATATGCGTGATCAAGGACTCGACCAGAGGGAGGAATGTTGACAGCAAATACATAGGTAATTCATAGCTACTGCCCTTCCCCCAACCCAATATCGCATAGGCGAGAAGCATTATTCAATAAGGCAACCATATCGGCAGTATCCCAGGCAGGAACAAGAGGACATGGATTTAATGTAACTAAAAATGGTGAAAATAAGCAAACTGACGAAGAACTAACACACGTGCATGCAATAGATACAAACCATATATGCACTCACCATGAAGCAACACGGACACCCGGTCAAATATGCATTTATACATGAAGATTATTGATTGTAACCATAAAGACATGATGAATATAACATAAGCAATGTATAGGCTGGATGCAACACGAATGACACAACCAATCACAACCAATCACATATTGTAGAGATAACATGTACTCACCATTATCATTTTAGAGGTGGTCTCAGGTGGAGCCATCAAATAGGTAATGTCCAATTGGAAGACTAACCCCTATATCATACTTATTTAGTCAATTCAGTTAACAAATCCCTTCACCTCATAGGTTTCTTTAACTAAGATTGTAGTATGACATCAGAAGTGATGTATGTGCTTTTGATTCGTAATCCGTTGTTTTACATGAGAGGTCTGAGAGAGATGTGAGATTCTTAATGCTTATATACTGTCCCTGCTTTATGTGGATTGTTAATAAAGCGGGTTTTGCCATTCACTTCGACTATTTCCATTATTGAGTGCAGGATTTCCTGGCCTTCCATTTCTGCTTAAACTGAGGTTTCCTAGACCATCTAAACACGTGTGTAATACAGCAATGATGCCATCATACTTAGGGCATATCAAATGTATGGTGGGAGGTGATGGGGACACACACAGAAGATGCAGGAGGTTCTAGGATTCTGACTGACCTTTTAGATTAGGCTGTAGTGTCCGCAACTGTGGTTGTTAGTTTACTACGCTCATATTGTGAGTTTTGAAATACCCCAAAGAGAAATGCAAATAAGACAAATAGCCATGCTGACTAAATAAAAAAACATTCTGGGAATTTAAGAAAGACAATAGATTTTGCTAGTTAACAAATGTACCTGTTAGACAATGGGGGTTATTCTGAGTTGGGCGGTAAGGGATACCGGGCACCGGTAAGGAGACTGGTGCCAGTAAACCCTTAGCACCCAATTCTGAGGTCCCTTAGCGGGAACCGCAAAGAACGTGTGGTCTGACCACACGTCCTTTACGGGTCCCGCTAAGGGACCAGGGCGCTAATTACGGGCCTGCTATTCGCGAGCTCCTAATTAGCGCCTTCCCCATTCCCATTGAGCCCTATAGGGGCTCAAATGGGAATGGGGAATGGTTGATTGAATATGGATTTACCGGGTCCGCACAGTTCGGAATGTCACAGTAAGTCCCTAGTCAACCAGACCGGTGCCGGACTTGGTTTTGGAGGTAGCCATTGTGCAAATAGCACCATGGCTACCTCCAAACTCGGACTGAGGCCCAATGATTGTATGCTTGAATCTCTAAGCACACAATGCACACTGGGCTTGCTTCTCATTTCCGTCTACACAACACTGACCATAACATTAAAGTGTTTGTAAAAATGAGATAAATGTACTCATTCAGAAAACCTCAGCAGTTTGACAGGCGAGGGGGTAAAATGGCAGTGATACCTATCATTCCATTGCCTCTTTTTGGCTTTTAGAGCCTCACTAAAGTAGAAGAGGGTCAGTGAGGGACACCGGGTGTCAGGATAATGATGTATATTCTGTGGTGCATACCCTGTCCCTAATGCCAAGACATCTTAGTTAATGATATATACATATAGAGAGAGAGGATGGAGAAAGTGACATTTTTAAAAAGCATTTACTTTGTTTTTACAATTCTGACCTCATGTTCACATTTCATTATATCAGCTGAAGCAGAAAACAAAACCATTTTTCTGATGGGTTCTTGAAGGTGATAGTTCCTCAATATGTGACTCTACGGCTGTTTGGACTATGTTTCCCATGATCCTTCAGCCCTGTCTCTGCTGTCTGGGAGATCATTGGTGATGAAGTCCAGAACATGATTACAACCCCCATGACCCTTCACCACTGACTATGCTCACTAGGGATCATCGAAGCCGACATCCAAGCTTTTGGAGGGCCACATAATGACTAATCACGGTATAGACCTGCATTTAGAACTGCAGGTGCTAGAGTGCAAAGGACTGTGATGTAATACGCTATTAGGGTTCGATTATCTCACACCTGGCATGGGACTACTAAGATCGCTGACTCCATCCTTCTCTCCAAATGAATTGTTTTCTGAAAACCCTTCATGCATTTCTACCGCCCTACACGCCCCCTCCCGCCTTCGAAGGCCCCCGCTGGTACAGGAGGGCAGGAATCCAGGCGCTTGACAAACGTCTCCTTCTGTTGCTGGAGTTTATCAGCCGCTATTGTCCCTATCAGACAATGCCTTTTCATGCAGCCTTCTGTAACACCGTTTTTTCCGCTCTTTTATTCCTTTTTTTGAAATAAGCCCGGTAACAATTAATTTCGGCGAGAGAGAGAGCGGAAGGAGAAAGGGAAACCAACGAGGATCTATTACCCCTCTCAGCTTCTATTGCGGTAATGAAAATCCGCTTCCCTCTTCCCTTTGTGTCTCTGATAATTTAATGCCCATTTTATTAATGGCCTGAAATAATTACGGGGGCCTTTGTGATACTCCAAGTATGTTCCATTTAATTGTGCAATAAACGTCTAATCTTCTCCCTCCATCTGAGGCTATTATGCCGTTAAAATTAACAATTATGCAGCAAGGCACCCGAGTCCATAGAAATCACTCCTGATAACAAGACGCATATAAATCATTCATGAGAACAATTTCTGAAAGAAGACCAAGTGGGGAAAGACGAAAGAAGAGGAGGGGTCAAGGTGGATGACATTGGGGGTCAAAAGATATATATATATATATATATATATATATATATATTTGTGTGTGTGCGTGGCGCTTCATGTTAGATTCCATCTGCTTCTAAGCACTTTAATAACGTGTCCTTATAAGTATGGGCTGGGTTTAGGTAAGTATGCATGCGTATATGTATCATCATGTTGTTTGCCTTTTATTTCTCAGGCATTATTTGCTGCTACCTGTTTTTAATTCTGTACAGCCTTTTTATAATTTCATATAGTGTATACACGCATGCACAGTTGCACACACATGTGTTTGCTATTCCTGTTTTCTTATCTTGTATTATTCTACGTGGTTCAGACACCCACTGCCCTTGTGGCCACCCCTCGCCAATGTGTTTTTCCTTCACTGCAGTGCTTTCCCAATGACACTAGCATTCCCTCTCGCAGCCCTCCTCCCCACCACCTGCCCCCTGGTTGCATCCAAAGGTAGGCGATCCAATAAGGAGAAAGACTTTCTTTTCCGCGCAGAGCGAGTCGCTTATCCTCTGCGCCCCGCTCCTATTGTCGGCCTTTAATAAGCAGGCCTGATAGGAGCCACGGCGGAGGAGCGGTGAACTTTGTTGTCTCAGCACTTTGCAGGAACGAGCACTGTATCTTTTTTTTGTCGTCCTGCAGGACCCTGGGTTTTCAGCAGGCAGAGGCTTAAGATGCATCACCGTGGCTGAGGCGATTTCACATATCAGCTGAGTGGGGAGGGGTGGGGGGAGCTGTCCTTATGGGGTGCGGGAAGGACCCTAGCAAGGCGCTTAAGGCTTGAAATATAAAAAAAAAGGTCGTAGTGGAATCTATACTTGCTAGGACCTTGGATAACAGGGCTGTGTTTGTATTATTGTTTTAGTGTTGTTTTAGTATTAATTAATGTTAAATATTGCTCTGTACACGCTTTTACGACCGAAATACAGCTTTTCTTGATTGATTGATTGATTGATTGCTAGGACCTTGCTGTTGTGAACTGATACAGTTGCAAAAACAAAATATAGTATAGTGGTACCCAAATAAAGGAA
Organism: Ambystoma mexicanum; assembly: GCF_040938575.1. Classification (NCBI taxonomy): domain Eukaryota; kingdom Metazoa; phylum Chordata; class Amphibia; order Caudata; family Ambystomatidae; genus Ambystoma; species Ambystoma mexicanum. Next base: position 467,737,714 of record NC_090932.1, on the reverse strand, counting down.
TGTCCAACTAAGTTTCTAGAAATATTGGAGCGTTCATAAAAACGAACAATGCACACAACTAATTAAAATACTAAATACATGCTCCACCTCTGGCTTTTCAGTGTTGAACTGGGGATTTGTTTGCTGTTGGGGAGCAGCAGCATCAGATGCAAAGATGCTGTGTTGATCGATAGCAGTGATGGTTTGAGGGTCGTAGACACTGGAGATCACAGGTAAAGTCAAGTTGGAAGACTTGGCTGACTAGGGTGTGGAGAAGAGGAAGCAGGCCATCGGCAGCAAGCAGGCTTGACTGGCTGAACAGGGCATCAGGGTACTGCAGCAGCAACTGCTAGGAGCTCCAAGAAGTTGGTGACCATGTGGCAGTGTCGAGTTGGGGAAGTTAGATTACTCGAAGGGAGACAGCAGAATTTAGGCATTGCAGTCGAGTGTTTCTCAAGAATGTGGAAGTAGTTGAGACTCAAGGTCAAAGATGACGCCAGCAGTTCCCGTGCAGCAGCTTGGACAGGAATGGTTGTAGAGCACAGGTCAGGGTTATGCCACCTCCAGTAAGCAGGTTCATGGGTACCAATTTCTTAGATGCAGAGGCCTTGTCCACAGCAATTTCACCCCACATCTGCCCTTGAAGTAGGTAGGGAGACGTGCTGCCCTCTTCCTTGGATCCTCCTGTCTCCCTCTCTATAGCAGAGGACTTTGGAATATACTGTTCCAGTGAATCCTTGTTCTGAGTATCCAAAGATGCACTCTCTAAGGGCAGGGCTTTCACCCTTTTAAAGGCAATCTGCTGCAGCGGATTGGACAGAAGTAAACCTGTGGGCAGGAGTCCACTCTATGCTCCTCTAAGTATCATTTGCCTTCTGATGTCATAGAGTGTTTAGTCTGAAGGATATTGGGAGGAGCAGAACGTTTAGGGGGACCTAGCACAATACAAGAGTTTGGACACACTTTCTTGGCCTAAACCTCTCTTCTCTGCTAAACTAATTACACCCCTTCCCATTTAAGCCTACTTCAAAAGAACTGAAGTGATCAGCATACTGGTGTGAGCGTAGCTTTGTTATGTTAGGCATGTCTTTGAATCACTCATTACCAGGTGACTGCCTGTGGAGAGTTCCTGTGCCCTGAATAAAAGTGTTGCCATCCTCAGGGGGATCAAAAGAGAAGCTTCTTGTGGCATGGTCTCAGATTGTTGTTATGGAAACACACAGGCAGTCAGATAATAGACGCCAGATTTGTTGTGTTTTGTGTTTTGACAAATTAACTTCCGGGGTACCTGTTAGGGAGAATTTTCATTTCTGTGCAAAAATCCTCCCACCTTAGAGACCCTCAGCACTTTTGCTGGATTTAGGATTTTTTATTTTTAACCCAGACCCCTTTGTCACTCTCTCATGTGTTTTTGCCTAATTTGGATTCTGTGGGTTTGTTTTGGTTTTGGAGTCTGACAAACTCCATAGGCATTTACTTGTTGTATGGTGAAACACATCAGCTTTAGTGCAGTGTCCCAGAGAAATCCCTTAGATTGCACATAAGGTTTAAATTACTTTTCTTGGATGACCTACTATTCCCAAGAATAGTAGAGTGAAATTGACTTTACATACCTGTTCTCTTTGTAGGTCTAGTACAATCCATCTTATGTGGAGTGCTGGGGGCTTACCTAGTAGCCCCATATCCTACATTATCATGTAACATGTTTATGTTACCCTCACTACTTTAAATAGCTGGTGGCAGTGGTTTAATTTGTCCTACCATTGTGCTTTTCTACCGCAGACTGAACCCTCAGCTGCAGTACAGCACCCATGGGGAACCATTTTGTCAAAATGGCGCCTGTCTTCTTTTTTTGCCATTTTCTGTTTGTGAGGTCTTCCTTTGGTTTTACTATGTGCGTTGAGACAGATTTGAGCCCTTTGTTTGTCTTACCTTTGGCGGGCTTCAGCCCTGAAACCTGTCTCTGGCTCCAGAGTGCCTGGAAGGGCAGGATGTGAGGGAGGTTGCCGAAACTCCCCTGTCATTTGTCTCTAGGAATGCCTGAATGCAACCAGTCCTGATTGGCTAGCTGGCTGTCCTCAAAGGACAGCCACCCTGCTGTGTGATTGAAAATCTATGCTGTACATGAATAGGAGAAACCAGCTTAAAAAGTGAGGGTTTTGGGACTAGAGTCAGAGTCGACCACTGGCAGAAATACCCGAAAAAGAAACTGTGAACGAAGCTTGCTGTATTTTTCTGGACCAGTGAATTGCCCGGTGAAACCCTGCTGCTGTGCTGAAACTGCTTTTTCAATTCAGAGAGAAGCTCCGGAAGGGACAACTTCTTCCCTTGTGTTATTGGGACCAACCAACCCCGAGACAAACTCCACTGGACAAATCTTCCCCGTCTGGCTATAATACTTAATTGCTGCAAGAATCTAGTGCCAGGGGTCAAGTAATCTGTAGTCAAGTGAAACATTGGAAATCTGGCTAGAAGATCCAGGAGTCTCCTAAGGACCCTCCACAAGCAGGAACACCCAAGCTTGAGTCCCCTCAGCAGAGTGCAGGACCCAACGAGTGAAGGAAGCTCAACCGGTATCTGAGATCTGCGATGGTGCTGTTTACTAAACGCTGACACAGCAAAGTGCCACTGAACAGAAAAGAGCCCGTAGCTGCCGACAACCTCCGAAGTACCGCTGCAGGAGCCCTCCAGACTTCTTCCCTCTTGTCCCCATGACTGAGGCTCAGGAACACAGGGACTGCACCGCTGTAGCAAGACAGAATCCAGCTGGACCACTCTGCTTCAAACCAGAGGTACTGTTTAGGCTTGTGGTACTTACCTCATTGTCTTTTAGCTGTGCTTTTCTCAGTTGGGACTTGCAGTGGCTTACCTTTAGAGTTGATCCCAACTCTTCTCCCAAAAGCTTAACAGCTTGTGATCCTTGTAAAGCACCGGAGGGGTATATCTGTACTCCAGCTCTCTATATGGCAGAGGAGAGGCACAGAACACCCCAGCCAAGATTCACTATATTGGTAAAATGTGGCAGGCAATCAAGGCTTAGCTCTTAGGAGGTGATGAGGGCTAGTTATTAAGTACAGTGTAGTCCCCAAGAACCCAAAAAGGTATGTCCACCCACTATGTTAGTGAAAACACAGTCTTTTTATAAATAAGGTTCACGTTATTGTTACGCTCACCTGGTATCCACGTTGACGCCCTTATGCCCTGGTTGCCGGATTGACCCTGGACCCTTCTCGATTCTGGATGGTGCCTTCTATGGAGGTCGGGCCTGAAAACACAGGGGGACTGGACTTAGGAACAAATTTCGTTTCCTCCCCCCTGCACCCTGGATTCCATCTGATGGCCCACTCATCACCTTGTTGTGATGTCTGACGTGCTCTCCGTCCTGCCTTCTGTGCAGGGGTGAATCGTTTCCTGCGGGTTTGAGCGACCGAGTTAACTTCACTGGTGCTAACCCATTCAAGTGTCTCTAAGGAGGTAAGTCTGTATAGCAGTCTTAAGAGGTCCTTGCTTTCCTTTCTTGCGATTAATGTCTTTTCCTTATTTTTTCTCCCTTAGGTGCACGGAGGTTCGGTGGATGCGCAGCTTGGATCGGGCTCCTACCAGGATGAGGGCCGCAGGAGCGTATGATGGATGGTAGGTTAAGCCGGAAGCGCGGCACAGTAATGTCTTCTTTTGCTAACCTGTATTCTTTATTCCTTTTCAGGTCGCAAAGGTCTTTCTGGGTGTGTGAAGAGTTCCGGAGCGGAGCCGGCCAAGAAATGCCCAGCCAGGTGAGGTTCTCGTGATGACTGCCGTAAATGCTGTGATTAACCTTTTTAACGTTGTCCTTCTTTCTCTCTCCCTCCAGGTGCTTCGTTCCGGTGTATGCATGGTGTCCCGATGATGCTGCCAGCTGGATGGAAGACCGTGAGCAAAGGAAGATGGATTATCGACTGATGGAAAGTTGCAGGTAAGCAGAGACTGCTAACGATGTTCTTTTGTCTCCTTCACAGGTCCGCTGTTCAAGGATCGCCAGATTCTGGTCTCTGGACACGATGAGCGTTACGCTGCTGGCTGCAGAATAATGCAAAGCACGCTCTGTAACTTGGGTGTGGTTTATATAACCCTCCAGTAAAGTAGTCCAGGTAAAGTAGTCCGGGCTACCACACCCAAAACACTGCACTGCACAGTCTGGTTCTAGGAACTAGGCTGTGTGGGTGCCTCCATGTTGGCTACAGGCCTCCAAATGGAAAAGTAGTCCCTTCAAGACAGTGTTCCAATCTGAACATGAACCTGGCACCAAAGGCGCCAGGACTGACTCTAGGAGAGTCCATGAGGATAGTGCAAGGCCCTTGGGGCTCCAAGTGAACCTTGAGTCTTAAACCTACCTGGCATGTGACCATGCCAGTGGGGTTTTGGTTCACGGGTCGTGACAGTTATATACACAATCACAATGACACCCTTTGTACTCTGGCAATACTATAATGGCAAATATATACAGGTCTATGTGGTACCACTCCTTCTATCGATTCCTTTAAAATTCATCCACGGCTAACAGCCGCAAATAGAATACGAATCAGGTTTGTAAGATGAATCAAGGACAGACCACAGAAAGAATGCAAGTTAAATCAAGCACTGGAAGAACGGTCTATCCCACTACCATGAGACAGTTCTGTGCGAGGATTCCCCCACCTGGGCAACCTGTAAATAAAGCGTATTGACAAGCCCAGTCCAATTATACTCAATATAGTCTCAATTTCTTTCTAAAAGGTTCCATGACACCCAAAGTACCTGGTTTCGTAGGGTTCTTCGGTGCGTCGTCAACGGTCCCTTCTTGAGTGCACTCCATTTAAGGCAGGAGCCACGAGTCATTGGGAGTCAGTGAAGAAAAAGGGTGAACACTGTCAGCAGCTTCGGTTCTTGCTGTGTTCTTTGACGATCGGCTGAAAATGTCCTGCAAGCTGCGTTGTGCGGTGCTCCTCGACGATGAGCGTTCGTTGCCGCAGAGAGGTAATGAAGAACCTTGGCCCAGCAAGGGCGTGAGGTCGTCAGTGGCTCTGTGGTCTTCGGGTGGCGGGAAACCCACCAGCGGATTCTCTTTGCACGTCGACTGCCTTTTCTTTCTCCGACAGGACGAAAACGGTTGACGATGATGAACAAAGGAGTCCTTGGATCAAAATTTTCTTAGGCAAAGGGAGCACTTAAGCTCCGGTCGGCGATGGCGGTCGGCGACAGTGGACAGCTTCTAGTGCTTCTCTTCGTTCTGCTTGGTGGTCCACTTCTCCAAGCGGCAGCCTTTCGTAGGTCTGTCTACCAGGGAGCTTTGGCAAAGATCAGATGGTACATGCTGGTCCCTCGTAGCTCGGGAAGAGGTCTCGTATCCAGGTCCTCTCTTGGATCAGTTCTTTGCAGGCACAGCAGCTTTCAGATTAGGGAAGGACAGCAGCACCAGTTCTTCTTCTTCCAGTGGGCTTCAAAGTTAAGCATCCGTTTCAACTTCAGCCTCTGAATGAATTCTAGCAGTGAGAGGCCCCCAGATAAACTGTTGATCTCCCATTCACTCTGCTGGGTCAAACTCAGGCAACCAATCATTCAGAAGGGCATTCAGGCGGTCAGGCTGCCAACAGCTCACAGTGCATTGAGGCCATTCTTCTACATCTAGACACTCACAACACAGAAAGGTTATTCGGACAAGTACTCTGCCATTCAGCACTACACACTGCATTCATACCAGTTTCGGGCAGGGCTGTCTCAGTCATTGTGTCTAACACCAGATACTAGACATTCATAACATGAAATGTGTATTCGTCACACTATCCATTCACCCAGGTCCCACCCCACTGGCGTACCCACAGCACACAGTCATTGAGAAGGCTCCAGCCAGTCTGGCCTTGACTTCCCCACAACACCATATATGGAACTTCTACCCAACAGCCAGTCATGGGGAAGGGACAGAGTCAGGGCTTCCCGGGACTTCAGGAAAAGTAAGGTAACAGGCAATAGAAAGCAAGAGGCCACAGGGGCTATCTTGTTTCCTATCAGGAATCCACTGATTCCAATGACAGGGCCTGGGCATCCCAAAATGGAGGATGGTCCGGGCACCTGTTAATTCAGCACAGAGCTACCATCAGCCTGTACCCTGCACTGTGGGTCACACACAGGTGCCCAAAAAAATATACTAGGAGTACAGGGTCGTACTCCCACCAATGGGTGCCATAAGAGTATCCCAAGGGTCTGTTCACCAAACCAAATACAGGAAGAGCCACACCACTATGAGTCCCATATGAACTCCTGCGCAGAAAACAAGACAGAACATACACGATAAAGCAATAAAGTACAAGGATACGGAGGCCACGTCCCTCGAATGCATTTGCATCACAACCCTACAAGTGATTTATTTTTTAATAAACTCTCTGACTTTCTGCAAGACTTTGATTCTTAGAAGTGCCTCAGCTCCATAGACTGTTTCAAATTGGCTTTGGCTGTCAGGGCTCCATGCAGACTCTTCTAGCCTGTTGACTTTGATATTGTTTGTCCCTCATAGGTGGAAACTTGTTTTAGACTGTTACTGCTGGGAAAGGCTTGTCTAGATTTCATTGGAAGATTTAAGTGTCCTCACATATATTGAGAGCATGTTTAACCTTTTCCTTCCTTAAACTTTTCCTTTCTACTACCTCAGAATTTGTAAAGTATAACGAGTGGTGTGAGATATGCATGCCATTACTGTCCTTGTGATTGAAGTCACCTCAGGTTGTAGGAATTGTGTAAGACGCATATCAAAAGATTATCCACTAACTTGTTCTGATTCTGAAAAGTAATTTTAAAGTATATTTACATTTTTACATGAATTGCCTTTTTAAAGAACGCTTATTTAAAAATGTAAGTTAATTAAATAAATACATATTTATAACAGAAACCTTGAGTGTAAGTGTTACTTGACTACTTGTATTTACAGATTTCATTTGTACAGCTCTACAGCTCACATTTATCCCTCTTGAGATAGGTCTGGATGATCAGTCACATGACCAACTTGTGTAGTGCAGGCATACACCAAAAGGTAGGTTACCTACTACCAAGCAGATAAGTTTTGTTTAGTTTCACACAGTGTGACTGCACCAATTCCTACCTAACAGTACTAGTGGTCCAGGGGTGAATATCGTTTTTTTAAACCATCAATCAGTCCCACACCTCTAATACAACAGAAAGGATCCAAACATGTTGGAACAACAAGCAAATTATGAACTGCCTTGTTCAATTTTGGTAACGTGGATGGAACGGCAGCCTTTTCTCCGGAAGGTCGAGGATCATTGGTTAGTTGAAACACAGGAAAAATACAATTATTACCCAATGATAAAAGGAGTCTCCAGTCAAGCTTGTATTAAAATATTTACTTTATTCATCACAACAGACAGCCTAACAATATTACGAAATACAACCCACCCTGTAAAGGAATGCAGAGGACAGACAGTTTCAAAGACGGTAAAGCGATATTAATAATAATATAATATTTTGCTTTTATATAGCACTACAAACCCTCAGGAATCTGAGCTGGAGGAGGTTTTGTCTTATTGAGGACATTTTGGGATTTGGTGGTATTTTCTTACCGTGATATTCTGGTGGTAAATTGGTGGTAAACTGGCATTACCATTAGAGATAGTTCAGTATTACGCTATTTTGCTGATAATATAGTGTAAGCTTGTGTTGGTGGTAATTTTAGTGGTATCTTTGGAGTATTTTCATAATGACCTTATTTTTGTGGTATTGTGGTTAGCATATTTTTTTATACTACAGCCCCATCATAAAACAAACATTTCCTCTCTATTAGAATATCTCTTGGCCGCCTGTAGAGATCCCCCCAGACCTATCACACTTTTAGAGAACCCAGTGAGTTTATTCAGAACGCCATCTATCGGATATGGCTTGTATTACTGGCTTATTTACATCCAGTAATCTTTGTGTCCTGATGACACCGCTCTCTCTAATGCATGCAGAGAAATGCGCATTCAAAACACATACCCACACCTTCCTACCTTGCAGGTATTTATTCACTTTTCCTTGCTTGCTACTTTAACTACAGTGGTAGAATGGCAAATGTTTTACCGCTCTGGTGTAAACATCAAACCCTTGTGATTCCCTTGTGTAGAAATGATTCACAGACGCATGAAATGACACCAAAATCCCAACCTTTGTTTTTTGTACACTATGTCTTAAATAACCATTATCAACATAGTTACATCTTACCACATGATATCACAGCATTGATCCTACAAAATATAAAAGAGAACAGAAAACAACAGGCACATTGCCAAAAAACGAATTTGGTATTCAGCACATTTAAATGTGGGGAGAGAGAGAGACATGAACATGCAGTATTATTTTTTTTATCTCTATCTCCCTGCACTGCCAACAAATTATGTCATCTCCCATTCATTCTCATTCCTCACTTGGCACTTAACTCACCCCGGACAAGCGAAGTTTGACACTCTCATTGTCAGGACCTTATCTGCACGACCTCACTGCTTCGCAGACCCTCTGATAAGGACTCCTTCACATCAAAGCCAGCAACTCGACTTCCTTGTGTGGGGAGCTCCCAGCTGTTTAATTTTGTAGCCAGTGCACACACCCACATGGAGTCCAGCAGCATTTCCTTGGAAGCACTCTCTGTACCTCTGTCCCAGCTCGAACTGAACTCTTCCTACTGCCTTATTCATCAAGAAAACTGCTCCTGTCTATCACCCCTAGGTCAGCCCTCTATTGACGTGGCCCATCCACCTCCAATCCCTACCAATCACAATAAAAGAATTTGCCTTGTACCAGCCATTGTTTTTCAAGACAATGAAGGTTTCAGCCCTGCAAAGCAAATGTTTCTGTTTGCCTTCCTGCCAGTGCATATTTCTGCTGTCCACGGAAAACACTAACATGGTATGAATTTCAGAGTGTGCATCTCTTCATGGAAAAAATAAAGTGGATTTTAAACTGTGCATGTCGAATTGCATTAACATGTTAGGGAGGCAGTTAATATATTAGTAGGATAATTAGTATAAGGTTAATTAATTATGTATTTCTAATGCAGTTCACACACATGAAAACATCCACTTTGTAAAAAAAATGTGCACCTCTGCATTTTAAAATGACAGCACACTATGCTAAAACGTTTTACTAAATGCTCTGAAATATTGCCTGCTGGCTGTTACTGCAACTACTTTGCACCTATTGTCCACCTATTTTGAAATGGCTGCATTTAGACATTGCACACTGCATACTGCCAACAAACTAAATGCTTTTAAAAATAATGCCTGCAGTTTGAAAAACTTTGCCTGGCTCCATTTCCATACTGCATACTGTCCAAAAAAATCCCCAAATATATCCTTACAGAGCACTGCTTGGTATTACCCACGGTGTGTGGTGTGCATTTATCAACTTCAGAAGGATGAAAGGCTGAGATTGGCCCTGCCGGGATTTGAACCTGCGACGGCAGGCTCTGCACAGATGATAAAGCAAGCACTCTACTCACTCTGCTATCTGACCAGCCGCCTGAATGCTCTCTGGATACTGACAAGAGGGGAGTCGGTATGGTTAACAACCACAACAGTTTGTTAAGGTTTATTGGCTTTACAACAAAGGGAGCAATGTGTCTTAAACTGTCTCTGGTAAGGACCAGGGGGACATAACCACATGTTTCTTGTGCTGTAGATGATCTTGGTGCTCAATAAGGTTGAGTCGGGTTCTGGGTGCTTTGGAGGCTTCTGTGACAGAGTTCAAGATGGATGTCAGCTGCACGTATCAGGCAGCAAGACGGTTACACGCGGATAGCTGGATGAACGGCTGCAGGCTGGCCTACATTTTAGCTCGGGGGTCAGTAATTGTTGTCTCAGTGCTTTTAAGGTGGACGTCAGTAGATGCTTGTCGAGGCACTTCTCCCAGCTTCTTCAATGGGCTTTTGTCGTCCTTTAAGGGGTGACAGCCCCTTAGCTGTGGAGTGTGTTGCAGGCAGCTGCCTTATCCTTGGTTGTAGGCTCGTAGACATTCTGGCACTTCCATTCCAGGAAAGGTGCTGCAGAGCCTAGCAGGGCATGTTGTGTGCTCGCTGGCTACTAATTATGGAGTGGCTGGAAGGTCCTCTGAGCTCTGTTTCTCCCTCTGTTCCCTGGGAGAAGCTTAGGGTTGAGATAGTGCTTCCCTCTTTGGATATCCTGGCCTTCACTCACTGTTGGAAGATATCAGGAAGACTCTACCTTCAGCCATGGTCCAAGGTTGAGTTATTCTTTCTTACTTCTTGTGAAGTCTTCAGATGATCTGTCAAAAGAGGGGATCAACCCTCTTATAAAGCCTAGTGGGTCATAGCGATTGAAGTAGGCTTAGACTACCTTAATGAACCAATCCTGGGGTCCACACCAACAATCTACTGTATGTGTGAGGTCATAACCATAGAGCTTTGCAACAGGAAAGGTAAAGCGGTGAAAACAGGAATGATGTGTGCCACAGAACTAAAATGGCAGAACCCTTTTCCCAACTGAAAGAGCTCTGGGCTCACTCCCTTGTGTTACTAAGCCCCGTTTATCTTCCTGTCTGTTTCGTTCAACGAGACTTTCTGGTAAATGGTCCTCTCTATGTGGTCCCTTGAAGCTGTGGTGAGACCATACTCATTGGCTCCTGCAAACCACATTCTCGTACCTTACGAATGGGGTCCACCTTGCAGGATGGCCTACTGTAAACAACAGTCCCAGACATGACAGTTCACTGTCATAGATACTGAGGGCTGGAGCTGGCTTCAGGTTGACACAGTTACATATGAAATATTGTTGTGTTTCCTGTCTTCTTTGTTAACCTCTGCAACCAGGTCCCATGTGGGACTGTTTGAAGTACCCTGTATTGATATGTTAGACACCACCACCAGCTGCAGGGCCTAACAAAAGAGCAGAGCAGTTCCATGGAGCCATTGTTAGTTAACAAGGCTGGCCAGGGCAAGGGGAAGGTTTGTCCTCCCCCTTCTTGGAGATGACATTTTGCACTCCTTGGCTGTCACATTCAAGTAAATATCACCAGTGCGGATGGTGCCTTTAGGCATTGTCCAGCCCAGAGTACACAGGACTATGCTTTTGTTGTGGTGTGAGCATAGGGAAATGTGAGTGAATTAGTCCCACACATTTTACTGAGGTTGGTCTACCATCATTCCATTTAATAAAAAATGTCAAATGGCCCAGGCGAGCACACGCCCACCATGTAGACGGTCGAATTCCTTGCACCTATAATGACTGGAGCAGCGCTCATCAGTCTGACAACATTATGACATCTAAATGCTGCGGCTATATAATTATGTTATCCCAGTAGCCACAATGTCATAACTGCACATGGCTATATTTACTGTTTATCAACAGGAGGACTAAAGCACACAATCATTATGTTCCAAATCAGATGTTCAGATGTTTAAAAAACCTTTTGGAGCCTTGGCACCTTTGTTTTTCTACATCTGTAAGGAGTGTTTATGCAACCTTTGTACCTGCCCTGCTGCCACTACAGTGCAGTTGCTGGAGCTATCTGGATGTGGTCATAGCAAAGGCACATGAGTGCACTATGATTCTGGTATTGACCATTATGAGAGGGGAACTGATTAGCAGGCTTCCTGTTCAGAAACAGAATTACCGCATCATTGTATTTCTAAAAATAAAACAAGCAAAGTCTTTCACACCCTTGAAGATGGCATTCTGCCACAGCAAGTATGAGGACAGGACGTGGCACAGAAGGTGCAAGAAGAAAGTGGGGACTGGTGCCAAGGGATGCTCCAGCACCAGGACCACCGATGTTGGGAGAGGAGTAGGCTACCGGAGTAGAAATGGGCCATAAGGGGGCTGAGGAATTTGGCCAGAAAAGAGAGATGACACAGGGTAGGCAGCTTTATGGGGCAAGATGATGAGAAGCAGGTGTACAAAGAGTAAACAAATGGTGCAAGAGGCAGCTTAATGAGCCTACAGATCGATCGGGGCCCACAAACAGTGGAGAAGGAGCCACCATGTAATCAGAGGCAGCAGTGATGGGGAGTGCAAAAATGATATTCCAACTTTGAGGAGTGCAACAGTAATATTCCAAACTTGACCATGAGATAAAGAAAGCTCGAAGTTTAACCAACCAGTGAGCGGAACGCAACATATCAGGCTACCAATAGAGGAACCATGTGCAATCAGCAGGCAGTGGACATTAAATAAAGCAATATGCTGACAATAATTTGGGGCAAAGAATTACATAGCACAGTTTTATATTCTTCACGCTCAAAGCAGGCTCCCACGTTTTAAAACATGTGTGGGAACATGCAACATCCTGCTACACTGTTTTAAACGCTAGCAGAGCAATAGACAAGCAGAGGTCCTAGTGAATGTTAATCAGCTGGGCAGGTGTATAGTAAGACAGTGCCAGGTGGGTGCCTATGCCTCCATCATGAGAGTGGCAACAGAGGGTGCAATTTTGATCATACACATTTTAAGTTTGGCCCCATTGTAATGGAGGGTGGCATGGAACAATGGTGCTTCAACTGGGGTGGAATATGTTCTTGCATCATGTAAACCACCTGCTTACCACATGTGCTCACCACGCCTGTTGTAAATGAAGCAAGTAAATACCGGTCCCGCAGGGGGTTCTTTGTGCAGCTGTTTAAAGAAAGTGTCAGGTTAGGAATGTCATCTGACTTGCATACCTCTCAACTCACACTCTTTTGGCGGGTATAACCAGCCATGGAATTCCTTCTCTCACCCACCAAGCCCCTTACCCATCCATATAATTCAATGGTTTCTCACACGCCAAAAACAAACACCAAAAACAAAAGTGTTTGTTTTCACCTGCCCTGTGGTTCAGAGGTATGAACCTGGAGTAAAGGCATGAAATGTAATGTGAACGATGTTACAGCGTTTGATAAACAGTGGGATTCTGCTCACCTGTGCCTAAAATATCATATAGTCGTGTATCAAACCAGTATCTGTGTTTTACTCTGGGTCTGCCAGCCAAGGACGTTTTCTTTTTTTAACCGGAAACCGCTGGGCTGTGGCCAGCACCATGTGACTCTTTGCTTCTGGAGTGGCTTTCTTGTTCAGGTCCCTTGAAAAAAACAGGGGGTTCCACAAGTGTAACACTTTGAGCAGTGTCCCTAAATAAGATAGAATAGGAATAACAAATAATTTGTCTATCTGAAATTCTATACAATAATTGCTAGACTCATTAAAGGTTCATTACAGGCACACTTCGGGGGGACAGTCACTGATATAGTCTGTTCTTAAACACCTCACATTCACAATGCAGACAAAAGCGTCAAAAAGCATTTAGAGTAGAATAAATATCGTTTTCAGACTATGTATTTTGCTTCTTCGTAACTTGCAGTTATAGCATGTCTTTTTCTTATTTTGTCTTCACAATACGTTCCATCTCAATAATTACAAGACATTCCATGTCGGTGTCCTCAATCACTTGACAAAATCCTTGTGCCTAAAAGCTTGTGTACAGTGTTTAAATGTTTGACCGTAGCTCATAAAGTGGCCCTTAATTTTATTGTGCGACAATTAATGCTTTGTTGTAATGTGTCTATCTTTCCTATCTCTCTGGCATGCTGTTCAGGATGTTTGTTTGCATGTATGAGGTAATGAGTGCCCGGAGTACAGGATGCCGTGTGAGTGTATTGCTTTCCCTGTGCTAGTCTAAATTCTTTAATACACAGTTCTGGACCCTCGTATTGGTATGGATTTTTCCAACCTCTGAAGCCTGGAAAGTAGATCCGCGGAGGCTAGACATGTGGCCAACGTTGCACCAGACATGCAGAGCAACTGGCCTGTTGTTAAATCAGTTACCAGTTTAATGGTTCCACTACAGATTGTAATTTGCTTTCTGACTGTGAGAACCTACTCAGTTGTAATAGCTCATTTTACTATACCCGGTAAGATAACTATAGCCTGTAGTGGTAAGATAGCTTAGTGGGTTAAGTGTTCGCTACTGTCATGTGTGTGTGATCTGCAGGTTGTAGGTTTGAATCTTGTCAAGGTCTGCTCCGCCTTTTATTCTTCTGAGGTCAATAAATGAGTACCAAAACAAGTTGGGTGATATTGTATGTATATTTGTTCTATATAAAGCACTTAAGCATAAGTGCTGTATTATAACACATCATTATCATTTGGCCTTGGATGCCTGCTTGCATTCACAGTAATTTGGTAATATAGGCCTGTACACACTGATACTAATAATACATATGGTGATCCATTCTTGTATGAAAAATCACATTACAGTGATATAACCATATATTTCGTAGTGCACTTAGGAACAATGCTATGTGATGCCACTTCCTGTTTTGTCAAGTGATGAAAGGTTGTGTTCCATTGCTTCCCTTGATGCCACTTCGGGGTGGGGGTCAAATGACATCACTTCCTGTGATGTCATCAGAGGTCAAGGGTCGTGCAATGTCACTTTTGCTACCCCAGGAATTTTGATAAAAATGATGTCCCTGATGCCAGACATTACAATAGGTCTGCATAAGGGGTCTAATGAGGAGGAGAATCTGTGATGTGCTGCCTTCCGGAGGAACTGGTGACTTCCTGCCTGGAAGGAACCAGATAGAGGCTAGGTCTTGGAAAAGATCTAGGGCTACGCTAATGATGGGATTGTCGGGACTCTGGGCTAGCTAGCCTTTTGGTTGTAACTCTGGAGCTTCTATCCGGGGCTACAACTAAAAGACCCAAGGCAATACCCCATCAGCCCCCTTGCCCCTTAGAAAAAACTCTGCCACCAGATCATTGTGGTGCCACTCGGCAAGCTTCACCAGCACCATCCCGTATTTTTTCTGTTACTGTCCCAAATTGATAGGTTGTGTCCCATGTCCTGCACACACCCTCTCTGGGATGAGGGATTCGTCCTAACCTTTCTCCAAGGTCCTGACAAAAGCCACCCCAGCTGTTGCTCACACCTTTGTGTGAATGTTTTGGCTCCTGGCAGCCATGCAACTCTGCCTGTGGCCTATGAAACAGCACTTTGCTGCTTTGTGTCAACAGAGGATGATAATGAGAACAAATAGACATTGATGGGAAAGAGGAGAATTATTAGCAGGAATATAATTGGTGGGTGATGAGAAATGGGAAGAGTGCCTTATGTTGCATGCTGTGTGAAATAATGACTACTGTTTTGCAACCCCATGTAGATTTGTTTAGGCTCAGATTACTTTGAATCATGGTAATGTGTCCTTCCATGTAGGATGGATAAAATAAAGCTAACGCCATACGATTTGGATGTAACATGATTCTATGACGATTCCTGTAGTGTAGGTTTAGTTAATTATGAAAGGTTAGTTTATTATGGAATTTCTTTTCAAGGTACTGCTATAAATAAAGTACAATTTACAAACATGAAACAATAATCAAAAATACATATGTATATCAACTAAACCTGGAAAGAGATGTGGTCAAGTTCTTACGTTGCTCACTTTCTGGTATCACCACTTAACCGTACGACAAGAGTCTTCTCATCCATGGCAGCAGCAGAACCAGTCCCAGTCACATGCGGAGTACCACAAGGATCTTGTGTCTCTCCTAATCTTTACAATGTATTTACTAAGCCATTATTTGACCTTCTTGGTATACTGGGCATCACATACACTAACTATGCTGACGATACCCACATTCTCATACCTATATCAGGCAACTTTGACACTGACACCAAACTATTAAACAATATTTACCTCACGATACAAGCCTGGATGGCACAACACGAGCTCTGTGTGAACGATGAAAAAGAAATACTCATTATCGGCAACCCCTCAAGACTAGACTCATTTCTGCAAGCCTACAAATCCTTCAACATTGATGGCAACATCATCACAGTGGCTAAAGAAGTCAAAACATTAGGAGTCTATCTGAACTCATCTTAGTCTCTTACGAGATAAGCCAAAGCCATTGCCTTTTCAGTGGCCTACACGGCCAAACTGATCACAGCTAGCAGACCGTTTCTAATGACAGACAACTGCATCACTCTAGCCAGAGCTCTCATCTTATCGAGAATTGATCACTGCAACTCCCTCTTTGGTGGCTCCAACTCTCAAAAGATCAATAAGTTGCAAATAACTCAAAATAATGCAATCAGAGCTGCCCTCAACATCCCCAAAAAATATCACATATCTACAGCCAGGCGTAACCTCCATTGGTTGCCAGTACGTGATCGCATCAAATTTAAAGTCCTATCGCTCACCCACAAATGCCTGTCCAAACAATGCCCTGCCTATCTTGCTAACCAATTTGTTAAAGCCCAGTATAATAGACCTACCCGAAAAGCCTACTCACACTTTCTCATCATTCCAAGATTCAAACTGCAAAAAGCTGGCGGCTGCACCTTCCCAGCAATTGCAGCTAAACAGTGGAACTCCACTCTCGCTCAGAGCTGACATGCCACCGTAGTACGACTGTAACCCACGTCCTCAGCCAATGAACATGTAACCATGCAATGAATGTATTAATTCCATGTTAAACTGTGTGTAACCTAAACACTATGCAAGTTCTGTGGCACGACTGTAACCCACACCCTACAGCAAATGGACATGTAAGCATATTCTTAAGTGCCTAGATACCCCAGGTCTTGGTGCGCTATATAAACGTACAAATAAATAAATAAATGAATAAATAAACAAACAAACAAACAAACCAACCAACCAAAGTGTGTGATCCTGGGTAAATCATTTTATCTCACTGTGTCTTAGCTTGAGTCCCTCAAAATGATTCAGTTCAGAGATTATGCCATTTTGTTTTTATATGCTAGCATAAAAAAAAGCCTTGCTCATAGTTTACTTGACTGTAGAGTTGCTTCACATATACTAATAGTGATCATTCATGTGTTTCTCACAACAAAGTATTTGGCGGCTTACTCTGGGTCCCTTCTTTTTCTTTTCTTTTCTAACATCAAAAGGTTTCGATACTGGTGTTAAATATTGAGCTATTTAGAGCATATTAAAAGAAAATGTAGGCCTAACTCCTCCCTGTTTGGACAGGACAGAATGGGCAGCAGCTATTCAGCCATCACTTCAGCAGGAAAGCTAGGAATTTAACGGTAAAAGATGAAAGCGAAGTAATCTGATTTGATTTTAACTGACCCATGTCCGAAGACATTGTTGTGGGAATGAGTGTGTTATATCCGCATCTTAGTGTCATCCTTGTGTCTCCTGAGTGAGTGAGATTGGCGAGAGAATGTTACGGTGAGCATGGAATGTTTGGGTATGAATGAAGGTTCACTCTGTGTAAATTGGTTCCAGCGTGCCTGGGTGATGGGTGCTAGGCCCCTCAGCATTGTCATCTGACTGGTCATCTTAATAAAGAAGAACTTGGATGAACCTTCACTCTGCCTCCAGTCCATTCTTCATCATAACAGTGGCGACGAGTTGGTGAAAAAGGACCCATGGACTACAGGACTAAGGCAAAGGACTTAAAGGCAGTGGCGTCGCTAGGGGAGGTGCTGGGGGGGCTCGGCCCCCCCACTGAAATCATGTGCCCCCCCTTGTGCCCTCCCACCTAAGGGGAACAGTGACCATGTTCGCTGTTTGTGGTGTTATTTGTGACACACACTAAGGCAAATGTCTGCATATCACAGAGCAAATACCCTTTCGTCTGAAAGCTAGCAGTGATCTTGGTATGAATTCTGGCATCGGTATGATGAGCATGGACCACTTCTCAGGTGTTCCTGCCCGGCTTCTGCACAGCGACCTCCATAGTGCTTGCAGCCTTCCGATCAGAATGTAGCGCTCAAAACTGCTTATGATGGGCCAGTAGTCACTGAATGGTTTGTGTCTGCATTCTGGTGGGATGGGAGGTGCAGTGGGGGTAGTTGGTGTACACAAAAGCCTCTCTGCAGGAATGTGCATGCCGTCACACATTACCTCTGATAGGCTCCCCCAGACACTTTTGTCTGTGACCCCCCTACTTTTGTCTGTGGTCCCATCTGAGCCACTCCTAAATTGGATTTCTGGCGACACCACTGCTTAAAGGCAAGTGTTCCCTGCTGCGGAGGCTCCATGATTATGGTTTGGAGACTCCTCCAAAATGAAAGGACCCACCACCCAGGTCCAAGTCATGGCCGCCCAGGGCATAGTTGGAGCACGCCTGGGCAGACACAGTCTCCTGGCAAAGTGGAATCACCCAGGGCCAAGTTACAGCCACCCTGGGTCAAAGTGTGAATCCCCAGAGCCAAGGTGTAGCTGTCTGGGGCAGAGGAGTACATTCCCAATTTCAAAGGAACCTTGCCCCTTTTTAATGGTGATGCTCAGGGCAGAAGGAATTCATCATGACCCCGGCCCTATAGGGGTAAAGTGTACTGCGCAGCACTCAATAAAAGTGACCTGAGCCATGGAAGCATGCCAAGGGCTTGCAAGGATGAAAACTAATATGCAGGGCTTTACTCCATACCGCTGCATTTACCGTCCCTGATTTCACTGTGTTTTCCCATCTGTGGTGGTCTCATCGTTTCTGAGCGCCCGGAGCGAGTGCAGAGCATCACATGGCATATGGCGCATTGTTAAGTTAATTCACTCACAATGCTTTCATCAGGTCCCACTGTATGTGATACTGACCGTTAGGGTTAGGCTGTTGGTCCAGAGCTGCTTTGCCTTCCGGTTTCTGCAGGTACTGATGACGTACAAAGTGTTGCTGGTGGAGTCGTGAATCTTCGAATGCTCAATAGGGTTCTACAATCAACATATTACAACAGATAGTTTCTCTGAAGAAAGGACCCTTCGACGGGCATACAGCGCACTGACGTCATGCCCCCAATCCCCTCTGCAAAGACACTTAACAGTTACCTTGCAGGAGGATCCCTGTTGGATGCCCCGGTGCTCTGTGTCATTGCCTATGGCGTAGCAGCCGCGAACAAGTGATGGGGGAGCACATTTTAAACGTTGTTGCCTTTGTGCTGACATGACACTATTCCACATTAATTGGCCTCTACGAGGTACCGTGTTCAGTGATAGAGTTCACTCTTTAAGAAACAGTTAATTCCTCCTTACTTCAACGTTCTGCTGTTCCCTTATTCCTGTTACTCTGTAATTCACAGATGATTAACACAGGTAAGGGTTGTGCGCGCGAGTGATGCAGCACTGTTCATAGTGCGTTGCTTGGGGGGAGGAGGGGCGCTGAGGGGGCTTTAGCCCCAGTTCTTTTGGTTGTAGCCCCGGATAGAAGCTGAGAGGCTACAACCAAAAAGGCTAGCTAGACCCTAGTCCCGACATTTCCAAAATTAGCCTAGCCCTGGATCTTTTCCAGACCTAGCAACACCCCTTCAGGCTCATACACGAGTTGCTTCATTGTTCGTACTTCTGGACATGTGACTTTCTCAGAATGTTATCACGAAAACTCATTTTAAAGTGACTATTTGGTAATATGATTAATGAGATTCCTTGCTGGCTAGTAGAGGTTTCAGATTTATTTGTCCTATTTGTTTGGATTTTAACAGCTTGAGGATTTGCAGAAAAAATGTAGCTTAATGCTACAAGGACTCCCTGAACTTTATAATGATAATGGATTCTGAGCATCCTAAGCACCTTATAGGTTACGTTATGGTATACTAACCTAACAGCCTGGCATGCGTTATGGTGAGTGTGCATTGAACGTGTACGTAATGTGGCTGAAAGTAATCTTTGTTTAAACGTTGTTAAATATGCACCAATAATTCTCTCATCGCTGCAGTGCATAACTTTTTGAGGATTTTCAGGTGCATGGACTGTACAATGCACTTAAATGCTAAAACGTTCAAGCTAGCAAATGCTTCATTTTTTTTAATGTGTTCAGTCAAACATGTTCTTCACTACATTTAATGTCAGTAAGAGGTTTAGAGCACTAAGGCAGATGCTAAAGTTCTGCAGACCTCTGGGCTGTGCTCCAATTGTCTGAGTGTACATGTACATATCAGGGCAGAGTAAAGAAAGTCCATGTCCACCTTTCATTGCCTAATGTGCCGTTTCAGATACTGGGCATGAATATTTTTTGAGAGATGGACTCTTACAGTTAGTAGGCTTGGCTGGGTGTTTACACCTCTTAGTTTTACTCCAGTAGACCCGGTTCCATTGTATAGTGTGTGATTAGAATGAGTTTATGGACGCCTTTCTCCCTTTGTATAATTTCATTTAAGGACACGGTCACCCTAGTTGTGGCAAATTGCGGTTTTGTGCTGATTGTCTACACCTAGTGGTGTTGCAGGTTTAAGCATTTGCTACTGCTTAGGTTACGTTTTTGTGACTATGTGCCACATCGGTATCCTAGTAGTTCTGTGTTCTTGTTGTATGGTCAGATGTGTAGTAAGGTTGTTGCCTGCTCTGTGGTTCTCCCTCTCTGGGAGTCATTACATATAAGCCAGGAGAGCGACCAGCAGCAATGGGACAAATTTCTGTTTTTAATCAACCATCTCTTTGTCACCTACCTATGTTAAGCATTGTTCGGCTAGTAGTATGGGGTTTGGTTGTGGCCCTGTCTGTGTTGTTTTTTTTGTTCCATCCAATTGTGTACTCTTCCTTCAATGATTTATACCATAGTGTTCATAGGTTAAGCAGCTAAGTCCTCGTTGGATTGCCATTAGCTTTTGAAATGTTAGAGTGTGGTCTCGTTCAGTGGGGGCAACCTTTGAGAGTTTGACACTGTGGTGACTGGTCAAGGAACATGGTGCCCACACCCCAGTCTGTCGATTTGGAATACGGCCTTCTTTGGTACTTTATTTTCAGTGGGCTGAGCTTCGTGGCCGGTGCCTTAGCAGTGTCTGTAGTTTGATTTTGGTGGTTCACAGGTTATGTGACTATGCATCATCTCACCTGTACTCTTGTTGCTCCCCATATTGTTCTGATTATTAAGGGAAGGTGGTGTGTGGTGTGTATAAGAAGTCTGTGGGATGTGTGTATGATCTGTCAGGTGTGAATTATAGGTATGTGGGATGTGTGTATGAGTCCCTGACCTCTTGTACTGTAATTTTTAATGTGTGAACTTGGCACCCATGACACTGCTATTCTGAATTCTTTGCACATAGACACTGCTTCAGCTCTTGGTTCTTCAGCTTACACTCTATAGCTACCAGTCTGAGATTGATTGGAGGCTCTCTTCTTCGACAGTTGGGTTAGTGCTCGAGGGTGGCAGAGTTGAGGGCTGGGGGTGGCAGACCCAGCCGGAAGGCGTTTAGTTTCTTTTAGAGGGACCGTGTGTTGGCAAGTAGCCACTTTTGTCTGACGGGTTAGCTCTTGATGGTGGCAGCATCAAGGCACAGGGGTGAGAGCCCTGGACTGAAGGAGCATTGCGTCCTTGGACTGTTTAGTTGTAGTATTGCTTACAGGCTTGTGTGTGCTGGCTTGAAGTACTTAGGCTGCAGGTGGGTGCATGAGCCTGCAAAGCACTGCAGCTTTGTTCTGTTACAGAGGCAGATGTGTTACATCTGCATCTCAGGGACATCCTTGTGTCTCCTGAGTGAGTGAGGTGAGCGAGAGAATGTTGCGGTGAGCATGGAATCTTTGGGTGGGAATGAAGGTTCTCTCTGTGTCAGTTGATGCCAGCCTGCCTGGGTGGTCGGTGCTGGTGAGGTTCTCCCATGGGGAACTGACCCCTTTGGGGTCACATAACCCTATACCTCTGGCCACACCTAGCTACCGCCCTTCCTACCTGCCTACCCTAAGATGTACTGTAACGCAACATGTCTGTAATGCTACCTCCCTTCCTACCTGCCTATCCTAAAATGTACTGTAACGCAACATGTCTGTATTGCAATCCTATGTAACCAAAATATACTCCTGAAATGCAAACTTCCATGTAACCACTAAGCCTTTCGCTGTAACCAGCAATGATGTTAAATCTGTGACAGCGCCACAATTCCCTCGGGCTGATGTGCGCTTTAAAAATACAAATAAATAAATACATAAATAAAGGCCCCTCAGCATTGTCATCTGACTGGTCATCATAATAAAGAAGAACTTGGATGAAGCGTCAAGCTGCCTCCAGCCCATCCTCCATTATAACAGTGTCCCGTATACAACTGCATGGCCCTGTTTCTGTTGCATTATCACTCCTAAGTGTGTCTGTGTCTCGACATAAAGAAATTGGACAGCTCCAAGCTGTGAGAGCATAAAGGCTGAGTGGCCCGTTTGTTGGATTGCTTTACGGATCCGCATTGCCACTTCCGCAGGACATCTTTTCTATGTGGAGGCGGGGTTGTGGGAATAACCTCAAAGAGGGAGATTATCTGGTCACCTTGCAAGGGGTTGCGTGCCATCGCACAAGTATCACACACAGACTAATAGTCCTTGAACGATCAGCCACTGTCCTACACAAAAAAACATCTCATTATAGACTGGGTGGAAGCTGGTAGCAAGCTAGGAACATTCTAACATGTTTTGCCGGTTTCCCTACTACACCAAATGGGTTCTGCATGTTGGCACTCCACCACTGTCAATCAGAGGTCTTTGCACTGTGTGGAGAAGAGTGAATTCATAAGAATGCCATCATGTGGTAACAGGGCACATTTCTTAACGACATCTTACTCTTGTGTTAGGTGGCGGAAGGTGGTATCTGAACTGAGTGAAATGTAGTCCTGCAATATATATGATGTATAGAGGTAGGCTATATGTTTAATGGGACACACAGGGCCTCACTACAAGTATGCTGGTGCCAGTATTTGTGTCAATCCCATCCCATGGAGTCCTTTGGGATGGGATTGTCCTATGGGAATCTATGGTAATGGGAACCTACCGGCACTTCGCCATCCATAATATTCCAAAATTACCTGCGGGGTACCTGGAAACTCTTAATGAGGGCAGCTTCTAGGGGATTTTTTACTTATGAGCGAAAGTGCATTCTGGAATCAATATTGCATTGTCGTTTTTTGACTATGCGAGACAGAATGCATTCTGGGTTCTCTATTTCTGAAGGGATAGTAGTAATCAGACATATATTGTGGGCCTTTGAGTCAACTATGTAAGCTTTGATTTGTAGTGAGTCACAAGTGAGTCAAAGATCTCATGGGACATAGAGTCATGTGCTGGACCCTATACTGAGTGAGGCAAAGTGAGTGCCTGTGGTGACAACATTAATGCATGCATGTGCATTCTAGGCCTCTGCACTGGGCTAGACAGAGTGCAATGTGGGACATTTATTCAGGCATCGCAAAAGAGTGAGGCATAGGTTATTTGTTGTATTTTATGTTTATCTAGTGTGGAATTCTACTGCAGTAGAATTCCACGCTTGCTCCTGCTCGTTGTTTACCTCTGGTGTGGGTTCTATGTTCTAAGGGGGAATCAATTGGGTCTTGCAGTGCAGAAGTGAGGAGCAGCCTTGGTACTGCTGGGCTCAGGCTGGTTACCAATAAAGAGACTTTATTTACCTCCAGTGTGTTGCTCCCTTCTTACACTGGCGACGAGGGTAACCAGCCTGCTAAACCCACGCTGTCATCCCAGCAGCCCAGCAGTTGCTTGCTCCTCTCCAACGCCCGTTGTTCCAGCGGCGAACACCCGGTGGCCGAGCCGGCCCGTTTTCCTCCTGGGAGCCGGGAACCAGGCGGAGTTCCTGCAAGGAGGGGAGGAGTGCACACAACGAGGGGCGCTCTTCCGTCAACGCCGTCCGCGTTGAGCTATCACCGGTGGAGGTGCCCTTTGGGAGAGTGCGCTCAGGGAGGGGCGCCCTTACATCAACGCCGTCCGCGTTGAGCTATTACCGGTGGAGGTGCCCATTGGGAGAGTGCGCGCAAGGAGGGGCGCTCTCCTGTCAATGCCGTCCGCGTTGAGCATTCACCGGTAGAAGTGCCCATTTCCGGTGTGCTGCGGGCTGCCGTTTGGAAGATAGAAGGGCCTCAGCACTGGCTGCCGACGTGCCAGCAAACCTGTGCTCCCCAATGGGGTCGAGCGCGCCACCGCATCCGCTGCCTAGAATCTTCGGGACACTCAGGTGAGAAGGGAAGGCTACCTGCTTCCCGTTATGCGCTGTTGCGGCGGGGAGGAGGGTGGGGAGGCCAGAAGAAGGCAGCCATCTGCGGACTGTGGCTGCAAGTGTGTCATCATCTACCCAGCTCCGCAGTAGGCGGAAGGAGCTTGTCGGACACTCCTCATCCAATCCCTGCACGTTTTGTCGAGGGGGCGTTCCCTTCAACCAAGTTTGAGAAGTTAACCCCTAGTGAACTTGATGTGGATTTCAAGACTCAGACATGGTCCCAGTGCACTGAAGTGCGTGCAGGGGGCACCTGCCATCCATTACGATCTTGAATGGTGATTGTTGGCTCATGGTAATTGTTTCCTGCCAAGCACGGTGACCACAGTAACAATTACTAGTTAACCTCCTCAATACCTTGTTGGGGTTTGTAACATTAACATGCAGCACAGCAATGCACGCCCACCTCCTGCATTTCTTCCCAGTCTCGGTGAGCTGGCAATTGCATGGGACTTGTGGGTTGACTCATTCAGGTGTACCTCAGAGCAGCAGGAGGTGCAAGGTTTACGGATGACGAGAAGGAGGCCGCCTTGCTGAATTGCCCAGGGACTGAAGGTCTCAGGGTCTTAAGCTATCTTTCCAGTGCCAATGTGGATGCTCCCCACGCGGAGGGCACTGGGGATGGCGAGGCTGTACAAGAGGTGGTACATGTTGGTATCTCTGCACAGAGTGAGCAGCATGCATTATCGGAAATGATGTCCTGTCATACCTGTGTACTTTGTGAAGGATCGAGCATTCTGGCATGTGTTTAGGAGCTTAGTCAAATGATGGCAAAATTTGATATGTTATAGGAGTAGCCGCGCATGTGGTGTTGTGCTTAACCTATGAGGCAATATTTGACAAATGAGCTGCACTTCGAGAAATTATATCTATGCTGCCATGCTGAAGCTGGGCATTAACTTAGTGCAGATGAGTCATGGTCGGCTGCACCAGGGAAACTGAGGTTCAGCCTGTCATATGATGGCAGTAGCCTAGCATGTGGTGCTTCACAGAGCATTTGATGTCATATCTTCTGCATGCTGAAGCTTTTATACTGTGCCAGATCACCACCTAATAGTCTCAGGTGCATCTAGGAATGCCTATGTCAGGGGTGTCGCTAGGTCTGGAAAATATCCATGGCTACACTAGTGTCGGGACTGTCAGGACTCAGGGCTAGCTAGCTAGCCTTTTGGTTGTCGTCCCAGAGCTTCTATCCAGTGCTACAAGCAAAAGACTCGGGGCTATAGCCCCCTCAGCCCCCACCTGGCAACGCCTCTGGTCTATGTGTTTGTGTAAACATTGTTAGAACGATTGGCAGTTTGCTTGCGACGATTGCTGAGGCCTGAATTAGGTGGACGCCCTCCCAGTGAAAAGAGAAAGCCTTGGCCTGGATTGGGTTAATCATGATCGCAGATCTGATCCTGGAGAGACAGAGTAGCATGAAATGAAGCCTGCCCTATTTGTCATTGCTTGGCTGGTTGGGTGCGTGATTAAACATAGCGAATAACCTACTCCTGCCACCGCATCTACACCCTCCAATTGTTAGTTTGCTCCGCGTCATTTCTGGCATCCAGGCAATAGGATAAGAGCCTATTAATCCATCACAATGGGGCACTTACCTCCCATCATCCTAAAAGGCCTATTGCTTTTTTTATTCTTTTATTAATGTCTTGCCTTTCCATATGTTTTGACTGCTGTGCTCTTTGAATGAAAAATGACCCAGCTTGGCCAGGCAGGCGGTCCCAGGGGGTGGGCCTGTGTAGCTAAAGTCCCAGGAGTGGATCTGCATAAAGGAATCTTCTCAACGTGAAGAGGAGGCCAGCTTAATTCACAGGGTAAACAGCATTAGGCTTTCAGACAGAGCATATTATCACTCATCCGCCCAATTACCGGCTGCATAAACATCATGAAATGGCGTGTTATCACTCCCTCTCAGCACGCGGACGTCTTCCTTGTACACTAGATTACAAATAGCTTTCCCCGGGATTATCATTAATAAATCGCAGGTAAACCCGTCAGGCTGCGTGGTGGCTCGGGCTCTCAGGACGCTGGAGACGCTGAGCGACGTAACAATGGCGGCGCTTTTACAATCCTTTCACATGAAGAACAGGGCTTTAGTTGTCTCTTGTTTCAGTGAGTGGGCGCTGATCCTCTTGCCCCCAGGACCAGACCAAGAAGCCAGGTCTGAGACAGACACTAGGGGCCTGGTTTACAAAAACATTTTACAATGGCACAATCCCATTGAAAAACGCGTTGTAAATGAGGCCCTAGGAATGGGAGGGTCCAAGGAATCGGAGGTTAAACAATCCCGTTCAGATTTAGTCGGATGAATAAACCCACACAACAAATGGTGTGCTTCGTTGTGTTTCCTGCATCGTCCACGTTCTCTAGCAACTCTTTCATGAAACTCTGACCTGGCATTTCTCCACCTGGTTCCCCGCTCTAGCACAGGAAGTGTGAAGCCTATCTTTGAGGATCAATATTCTGACCCTGCTCAGGCGCAGGTGCTGTTAATAGGGATCAAGTGTAACGGCAGCCACCAGGGTTTATCCTGAAGGCTGCCATTACTGATCTCTGCCATGCAAGTATGCGGGCACAGGGAGATCCATACCGTACTAATCTACTGTATACAGCAGTGATGGGGGAGGGGCAGAGGGTTGGGGGGGGGGAGAGGCGAACATGGGGTCACCCAATTCCTGTGCCTGCTGCCATTTTGTGCAGTGAATCTCGAAAATACTCTGAAAAAGGGCCAACATGCAGCCACAGAAGCAATGGAGCTCGTTCCTCACTGGAACAGAGGATAGCACAGGTGCAAAGGGTTGGTTTTGGAAGCAAGACCATGCCTCGGATCCGCGCTTAGAAGCCGAACTCAGGTATTAAGCATGTTATAAAATAACAGTTAAATTACATTCATATACACTATATCGAGGCTTTAAGTTTGGATGTCATTTGGAAGTACCCAGAGGTAGCAGCTGATACCCTGGCATTACCATTAGTGCCCTGGCACTGCCCTTGTGACCGTTGGCCCATTGGCCTTCACAATTAGATGTCTATACAGTGATCAATCTCTCAGTGTAAAAACACCTTTTTTTGTCCAAAAGCAATAACTCTGGTTTTGACAGTTTCAGTTTGTGAGGTCTCATTCATCTTTCAAACTCACAACTGCCCGTTCAGTGGAAGATAGCACCAGACGAGATTCCTGCCGCCTTATGAGATGTGCTCATCAGCAAAAGGGAACCCACAAGTTCCACACTTGCATCTTCAGAATGATGTTTGTTTTGGTTGCTTGGCCTGTGTAGTTATGTGTGTGTTTCCTTGTATGTTTGCAGTTTGCTGAAGTGTGACTTTTCTATGCCTTAGGTATGAGCATTTTATATTCATTTTCTTCTAGTGACCCCATTTTTATACACTATGTAGAAAGGGACGGATGTATCACAGAGCGTTAAGTGCTTGTTCTCTGTAAAGGAGTTCATTTTGCAGTGCGCCACAAGATGCAATTCCAAGAGCCGACTGATACGCACATACTTGCAATGGTCATAGATTGTACACTATCATTTAGATAGCAATGATACCTTATAAATGCAATACTAATATATATATATATATATATATATATATATATATATATATATATATATATATATATATATATATATATATATATATAAAGTTAGCAAGCACTTTATTGAAAGAGAATAAATCACCTTTTTTACCGAACGCATTTTGTTAAAAACGTATGTTTTTATTTTTATTTTTATTTCAAACTTGGTTTGGTGCTTTACAAACACAAGCAACAGATTCTGCTCATGAAAGAAAACAATCCAGAATTAAAAGTATGTTGATGTAAAGCTAAAAAGCCAGAAGATTTGACTCATCTGGTAAATCTGAGACGCTGAAACAATGACAGCTGTTCTCCAAAAATGGCTCCTCTATTTGCCCAAATTGTGCAATTTTGATCAAATCACTTTTCCTTAAATTATCTTATTTTCCTTAGCTGTTCAAATTGAGATCCCCTAAACGTGGTTTAGTTCAGTTTTCCAACCGACAAGCTGGGTCATATAGTCTTTAATGGGCCCTCTTCAGACCCAAAATCCACCCCAGTCACCTGCTCATCTCCACAGCCTATCCATTCTGTCCCTCTCTCACCTTCTTGGCTAACATCCATTAGTCTTAATTCTGCCAATACTGGTAGTGGGATGGATGGCCCACTGGCAGAAGGCTGTGCAGGGCAAATGAACCTACACTTGACATGTCATGAAACACCTGGACTTGTGAGGCAGTATGATACATGTCATGACTATACCTGCCGCGTCAGGCCTTACAGTATATATCATGGCAGCACTTGGGAACTTGAGGCCGCACTCCGCTTGTGCAATCAGCACTTGGGCTTTGTTGCAGTTTACTATACATCACATATAGCGAAATCACGCTACTTGGGTATAAGCCAACAAATATTATGTCATCACAGTGCCTACATATTTGAGGCTGGTTTCAGATTTTACATTTTAATTTTATTTAACACCAATAGGAAAAAAGCAGAAATACATATTTAAGCAACACAGTCAAAGCAGAACAACGACACAACCCTACAAACTTAATGGGTGACCAATTCGTATAAAAAACATTTGAATGCATGAAGCAAGGACAATTAAAAAAAATAAAAGAAAAAGAAAAACCATCAATCATATAACACGTTGTATCAGTGTTACACCAACTACCCACCCAACAGGATACTAATGTAAAAAAAGCAATGCAAACAAGTCATATTGACAATACACATCAGGAGACATTTCAACAACGCATATTTCATGACGCTTTTAAGTAACATATCATTTTACCATAAGTATTCAAAACAGGCCCAGACATCATTGAATTTATCTGATTCCCCTCTACATTTAAACATAGCCTTCTCGTCTCAGCATATCATGATTATAGCAGGCACACTTTCAACTGGTTTGAAAAGAAAGTAACTGGCCATATGAGGCTGTATTGTCATAAAAAGAACTGCTACTAGCCTGTATTAGTTCTACTGGGAGTGACCTTGGCATGTCATGAGACATCAATGGCATTTTGAGGCAGCACCATCGTTAATATATGGTTCAAATGTAAAATAACCTTTACCACTATTTATTATTATTATGTCTTTTGTATTCTCCCCATCACACATTTCTTTCTCGTGCACTCCTACTCCTCCCATTCTAAGGGGATTTTAAATAGTGGGGGGCAAAATCCAACTGCATCCATCCTGCACTAAGTGTTGAGTAATCCGGATCTGGCTGTTGTCAGTGATGTCTAGGCTGTCAGAGCAAGTAGGGCATGCCGATCCTCTTTGCTGAAAGCAGCATGGTCATGTTCTCATTTTCTGAGACTCCGATGAGAAGAATGGTTTTCTTACCTTATGGCCATGAATTGACCCTGGTACTTCACAAGCTCCCCTGGCATGGTTGCTTAAACGTTCACATGTCTACTTCGTCCATTGCAAGGAACTGATAAACTGATATCATGTTCAGAAGGCCCTGCACCGAGAGCAATTTTTTATATTCATACTTTATTTGTATATTTAAAAAGTATCAAACATATAAAGTACATTCATTTTATTATTCAGCCTATTTAGGCCTGCTTGCTTTGATACTTCGCTTCAGGTAGGAATTGACGGTGCTGTCTGAAATGTATCTATAGAATATTAAAATGAACACAATCATATTTTCCTATTGTTGACTATGTGGGGAGCTGATGGGTGCCTCTGGCAATGTTGGCCACCCATATGCAGAGCATACTCATGTTACCCAAGTGCTAGATTGGTGTCCATAATTAGTTAAATAGGACATTGGTGGACCTCATGTGTGCATCTACGGATTAGGTTGAGGTCTTTGCTTCCACGACCCCAAACGTATCTGTGAGATACTTTGTGCATGATACTCATTACTCTTGAGGCACTTGAAATGATGACCAGGTTAGCTAAGAGACCTGACACTCTTTTTTACTTTTCTTCACCAAAACTGCAAGAATATCAATAATATACTCTGACCTGCTGACCTATGCTATTACTTAGCGGCACCAAAACCACTGTAATATATATATATAGATCCTCTGTGTAAATTTATGTCATGTTTTCTGTATATTTGCATTTCTGTAACCTTGTACAAATTGCGCCCTGATGCCTCCGGGCCTGATGGATTGCGCGTTATAAATAAAATAAATACAAAATACAAATTCTAGCAGGTAATCCCATCAACCAAATATCTTAGTCATTCAAATCCAATTCTAGGCATTTTAATTCCAACTAGATCCTTGGCACTTGACTGGGCCACCTTTTCCCCCTAACACAAGGCACCACAACCCCTTCCCAAACCTACTGTCACCACCACATGATCAAGAGGAGGGTTCTCAAAGCCAAAATCCAATTATTTCCGAAACAAAATTGTTAATTTTTTAAGAGAATAACGTTTTTGCAAAACAATGAGAACCCCTTCTCTCTGTACCAATGTTTCCCTCTTTCCCCAACCCCACCAACCTCACCGCTTATCTCTTCAGCCTGCTGGGGTGGTTAAATCCTATTCAAATGTGATAACCTCAATGTTGAAATGATATGAAATGAAAATTAATAAAACAAGTGATGCTTCTCCATGGGTTTCAATTGGGCTCAATTTTCTTATTTCAATGCCCCATGTCAGTCTATGCGGTATAGCAACGGCAACATCTGATTGCCCTACATCAGCCTGGGTCGATTACCAGCCTAATATTAACATTGAAAGGCTGCACATACGAAAGTAGAAAATATCCCCTACCCTGAATACTCTCTAAAGTTCCTTCACAGTCAGAAGTACACAAGTAAAAACATGGAAAAACCTAAAATTCCATTGGCCGCAATCAATCATTTATGCAATTCTCTTACACATGTTCTTTTAGATAACAAGACAATGCATGTCCATCTGCCATGTGTGGCACTAATCTGCAATATGAGGGTCACATCTGTGATACAGCACATGCAACATACATTGCCTCATCACAAGATCTATTTTGTATGACTCCAATCGGTTTACTGATACTTCAGAACCTGCCTTAGATCATATTATGCTTACTGTCCATGGCATCACCTATGCCAACAAAGGGCCTGATGGATGGAATTTTCTGTGTGGTAAATAGTGATTGCACAGGACTTTTTTGTACTCTTCAGGGACTTCGAGCAGGCTCAGCATGTCTATTCGAGTGGCCGAGTGCCTTGCGTGAGATACCTCCCTGACCGTGGGCGTGTCCTGCATATAGGCCAGAGTAGGGGGTGGAACTCGAAAAATGGGCAAGAAAAAGGAGAAATGTGGGCAATCCGAGGGATGGCCCATGTGAGGCGATTGCACGCCCACAACTGCACAGGTAAAATCATATTCATGGATCTTACCATGCAACATCACGTCAGGAAAATTACTTTGCAAAGCTCTCGACGTAATCACCCCCCGAAAGCAGGCGTACAGACACCTGCGCATTGGAATCAACACGCAGAGGTAAGATCGCATGTTGGATTTAGGGGTGTATGCATGCAGTCGGGGTTCCGATAGAAGTTAGGGGTGCGCGTAAGCAGTGTAGCAAGGTGCAGGAATGGTTTGCACGCAGATTTTCGGGAGTTTTACCAGAGTTACAGTAATTTGTATGCATGTTGTCAGGGTGCCAGTTATAGTTACGGGGGACCCCACACAGTGTTCCCAAGGGGCAGACCCGGTTGCGGGGGACACCACACTCTCTTTCAATGGTGCATTTGTTTGTGCTTTATCTGGCTCTTCTTGCTTTGCCTGTGTGTCGGTGGCATTCTGGCAGCGACTTGCATGTATGGTCACTTTGCGCAAACAATTCCATGAATACGCAGAGTGTGCAGTATAACTTCTGAATGCAGGCTGGAGCAGAGGCCTTCTCGGCACGCAGCATTTGAATCGGGCCCAAAGTTTGAGAGGAGCAGAGGCAGCCCTCCTCCACAAAATATTTCATGCTTATTCCCTATCCACAACTATGCCCAAACAACACTGAAAACCTGTATCCATTCAGAGAGAAGTGTCTTCCCATTCCATCTTTAAATTCCTGATATGCAACTGCCCCAGCCCACTGCAAGGATACCATGCACTGACGATGACACAGGCTTGGCAGTCTCCACCACCAGGTCCACATGTTCTGCCGCTTCTGCGGCCTCATTGAGTCCTATTTCGTCCTTCCTTGTGGGATGTTGTAACAAATAGTCTGCCGCATTGTGTGAGCATGGGTGGTACACTAGCTGGACTCCATACTCCAGCAGTGCTATCATCCACCTTTCAATCCACAGGGGAGGGTTTGAGGATGAACCCGCCAGAATGGACCATGACAGGCTTACCCAGTATGTAATGTCTTAAGTGGCAGCACCCCCACAGGACTGCCAGCGCCTCCCTTTCAATTTGGGAATACCGCTGTTCGCTGTTGGCAAGAGCCCTGCTGGCATATGCTACCGGCTTTACGTTTCCATGCGAGTCACTCTGTGTCAGTGCAGCTCCTAAGCCGAACGGGCTGGCATCAACGACGACCTCAGATTCTCTTCTTGGGTCGAAAAATGCCATGCTCTCCAAACTTTGAGAACATGCAAGCACCTGCAATTCTCCTACAATGTCATCCACTGTGGGGTTCAGGTGTCTCTCCTGCCTGATGGCCTGGTTTGGGGGCCTCATGTCCATGCATATGTCCACCGACAACGGCTGTTTCGCCTTCCGTGCCACCACTATCAGAGACACTCATGGGATTGACCCCTTCACTTTCTCAATGATGTCTAGGTCCTCCAAGGGATCCAGCTCATGGTCTACTTGCTCTCTCAAATGAAATGGTATTCATCAGTGCTTGAGTACAACTGGGCGTTCCGACTCGTCAATGTGCAGTTTTATTGGCTCTCCAGTCATTTTCCCAACTCCTTCAAACATGTCTTTAGATCTCCAGGATCACATACATGTCCTCTACATACAAAGCATACGCATAGTGTAAAATTGCCAGGGCTTTAGCTGTGGCGCAGCTCAGCAGAGTATCCTTGCTAATGTCTGTGACGAAGAATTTTGCCTTGATAGAGTGTCCTTCATGTTCAGCTCTAATAATAAAAGCCCCATTTAGAGGAATGGGGTGTTTGTCCCCAAATGTGAAGATTTTAGCCTTTGCAGCCATCAACGACGGTGGACCTGGCAGGGCTTTTTAGTGTTGTAGTGCCATTACGCACACTAAGGAACCCATATCCACGAAAACTGGAGTTTCTGCCCCACTTATGCGCACTGTGCACTTTGGTTGTCTCCTCTTCTTTGTCTGTACTGAGCCTATGCTGGAGATGAAGAATACCTCCTCATCTTCTTCTTCTGCAATGTTAGGATCTTCTGGGTCAAGCTCTTGCTCTACCTTTGCCACGTTCTGCTGTCACCGCTGGGCACCGGCACCTGGACTGCTTGGGCCTCTTGGAATTGCTACTGGCGTGGGGGCCTTGCACATTCTGGTAAAATTTCCTGGTAACCTGCACCATCCGCACGTCCTCCCCTTCACCGGGCACTTTCATGAATCCACATTTTGTGCATGGTATGTGCGCTTCTGGACTTTTTTCGCTCCTAAGGACCCATTTTGACCTGGCCGACATAGCTCTCTGCTGGCGTCCCACTGCACACACCTCTTCCAGTTCGAAGGAGCAGATCCCCGCCTCCATGTTGGACGCCCTGACCTGCGCTAGTTCATATGCCTGTCCCATTTTGAGGATGCAAGCTGGTGTTAGGCCGGGTTCCCTCAAGATTTTCCACCTCAGTTTCCCAGACGTCCATCATTGTAGGAGCTTGTTACGGACCATACCATTTTCATTTTCCCAGGCACACGTTGCTGCCAAGTGTCTGCCAAGTGTCAGAGACATCCATAAAATTTGTCGAGAGATTCATCGTCTTTTGTTTGGCGGCACACATCAAGAACCGCTTGTAGTCCTGATTCGCCAATGGCATGAAATTCAATTCGGAGGCAGGCCTTCACCGATTGGTATGAGTCATTGACAGGCTCTAGGGTTTTGAATATTCTGGTCCCGCTGCATATATCAGTGTTGACAGCTTTGCATCATCATCTGTCTCCTTTGTGGCCCTGAAATACATTTCCAATCTCTCAATCCAGAGACATTCCACTTGGGTCCTAGACTTGGCAGTGTTCCTGTCATGTCGAAATTCGGGCATGGGGGCAAGAGACCCTTACTGTTTTAGTCCCTGGCTTCTCCTAATGGCCCCATCTCCTGCTGCCTGCGGAGCCGCTTGGGCAATGTCTGGGTCTTCTTCCATGATTTCCTGTGTTCTGCATGTGTCCGAGCGCACCGGCACCTCAGTCATGGTAGAGGCCACAACTTGCACGTGTCTGAGCACACAAGCACCTCAGTAACTCCAGAGACCACAACTCAGGGCTCCCCACTGCTTCTGTCTGGTCACTGGCGCCTCTCTCATCCACCACTCAGTGCTGCCTCCTTAGTTCTTCTCTTCTCCCCTTTCTCTTTTTTGTATGATTACACCTCCCCTTCCACCTTCTTCCTCAGTTACTGCCTTGTTACTGGGTGCCCCTCCAGGCCCTCACACGCACTGTACACTTCTGTGTGTACTGCTTGAGCTAGGGCGCACAAGCACTCTTCAACTAAGAGCCGCTGCCACAGGTATCATAACAGTGAAAATGAACCTTACGACGAGGTTCTATGCTCTGCAGGCACTGAGAGGAGTAAACGCTGTCACATGGCAGACAAAATACCTCTCTCCTGCCCGGGTGCCCGCCTTGTCGCAAATTTTAGGGCAGTTGTACCACCAGCCCAACCCCCCAGGGAACCCCCTACCGAGACAGAAAACTCGAACATAGGTGTGTAACTGTTGGGCTCCAGGCATGCACTGCCTTCGCCGATGCGGGAATGCCCCTGTATTATACATTCAGTGGAGCTAGGCTACCGTCGCGAGTCACCTGACTCATCACAATAAGGAGTGAGATTGTCCTGAAATTTGATGGAGCAAGATCTAGAGAATGTTTCTTTAAGATGAAAATGATCATAGTGTGTTTGAAGAGACTAAGAAAAGACGAGGTAGAGAAAGAGAAATTGATCAGAGAAGTGACAGGATTCCAATAGGGATACCCCTAGACATGGCAACTATTGGCTTGTCAATACCTTCCCAGATGGTGCCACATGACAAGTGGCATTGCATGGTCCCTTGGTTGGAAAATTACCCCCACCACCCCCACTGCTTCAAGGACAGCCAGTGGCCTTCTCTCCTTTAACATCAGAGACAAAAAGTACCTGGTACACTGATAAACCGCAATGCAGAGGGTTCTTACATCGACATAATTTTAGAGCTCTCGGGCAGTAACACAATTGGACTATCCATACTCGAACGGCCCATGTTGAGGGCAGCCCAAACCCGCTCCTTGCTGCTTGGCAAACATGTTTGAAGTTTGGGACGAGGCCGGGGTTAAATGAGAGGCTGCACTCTGATACCAGCAGGAATCAAGCTTGAATAAAATATATTAAGCTAGTTGTACAAGAGCCTTCGATAACCAGCCCATGTCTGATCAGAACAAGGCTGCTTCAACTCCTGATCTCAGTGACCTCACCTTGGAGGATATAGTGTCTCTAGAGCAGCCTCCTTATTATTGCACTACTAACTGTGTATTGATGAAACAGGCTTCTCCCTTGATTTCGGAACGTGTCTGTAAAAATGCTAAAATGTTTTGTGATTTGGGTTTTGATATCTATGCTTTCTATCCTGCCAATGATCAGGCCTCTCGGGCTCACAAGCCACATGGTGGCTCCATTATGTCCAGTTGGGTAGTGATACAGGCCAAAATCAATGACCATGAGACATTGGGGGTGATTCCGACCCTGGCGGTAAGGGGTTAACGGCACCGGTAAAGGTGCCGGAGCCATCAACCGCTTACCGCCTCATTACAAGTTCTGCTCGCAGGACTAGGCGGCCATAGCGGGTCCCGAGAGCAGCCCAGCATGCTAACAATGGGCCCGTTATTAACGGGCCCGTTCTTGGCATGCTCACCATTCCCATTGAGCCCTATGGGGATTGCGTGCCGATTCCTTCTGCTATCACTCATTGGCTATGCTAGACTGCAGCTGGAAATCTTTCGCGGGCTTACTACTCCAATTGCTAAATGATTGGGTGGAAAGAGAGCATCTACTTGGCCTAAACCATTCGGGCTTCAGAAGGGCTTCAACACAACCCACTCTATCTGTATTCTGCAGGCATTTATATCTGACACGCATACTTACCCAGGCATGCCATTCTACTTATGCTTTGTGGACTATAGTGCTGCCTGTGACAGTGCGATCCACTCACGCTTATGGGATAAATTGGTAGCATGGGGAATCGACAGCACATTGTTGTATTTTATAAAACTCCTGTATTCTGACACCAGGGCCAGAGTCAGACTCTCACAGGAGGGTGCACTCTCAGGCATCTACCACAGTAATATGGGTTTGAAGCAGGGGTGCGCTTCGGCACCCCTTCTATATAATCTGTATGTATCTGACATACACCAGTTCTTAAAATTGCCTCATAATTATCCCCCACGATTTGGCAGAGAGGAGACAGTCTGCCTCATGTATGCCGGTGACACAGTGGTCATGGGCAGGACAGCCATGGGACGGCAGCGATCTTTAAATGTGCTGCACCCATATTCTAAACTTAATAACTTAATGGCCTGAAAAGTAATCTATCCAAGACTAAGGTTATGTTTTGCTGTAGGAAGCAGAAGAGTAAGGTTACATCTTCGTGGGTGCTTGACAGTGTTCAGCTTGAGTCAGTCCAGGCCCACAAGTACCTCAGAGTGCAGGTTCAGGCTTCTCTGTCTCTGGTTCACCTAGAGGATGGGATAGTTACGAAAACCGGGGCTAAGTGGCCGACTATTAGGAGGGTCATTCTAAATAATGGTGGTAGATCCATAGAAGCCCTCGTTATTGCATACAGGTTGTCGATTATACCAACCATCCTTATGCTCTTGAACACATTCCTTTGAAGGCAGTGCTGTGGCTTCCCAAACTTGAGGCCAACATTTTGTGCTCTAGACTTAACCTACCCCGCTCCAACCCAGTCGAGGCCCTGCGATTGGAATTGGGCCTACAGTCTCTTCTCTCCTGCTGGAAAGTCATGGCATGTCAGCTCTGGGTGGAGATCAAATATAACTGGAGCTCCATGCCCTCTGTGCTATACTCCACATTGGACCATTGCAGCCTTTGATCTAAGCACCTGGTTTAGAAAACGTGAGACCATGATGGGCATACACTGCCAAGATATTAACTTACCTTGCTCTAACATTTGTGAAGTCCCCATATTTCTGAGTGGGTTGAGTGGTGAATCCCGTATACATGATTGCATTACATCACTCAGCAGACTGGCGATGATGAGCTAGTATGCAGTGTATTCCCAGCAGGATTTATTCAGGGATTCTACTTGTAAATATCTTGTTACCCTCTATCTTCCCGTCTTTATCAGGTTTATACTCCATCTACGATTTGACATACTCCCAGTCCTGGCTAATACAGGGGCATGGCGGGGCATAAAAAGAGATGAGTGCCGTTGTCGGCTATGCTCTGCTCATGTCAAAAAAGGCGCGCCACGTTCTAATGGATTGTCAGGTGTTGAATGTTTTTTATTTACGGGGATATGCAAAATTTGTAAACTATGGCTCTGACCATTTCTGGAGTATGCTTTATTGTGGGGAATCGTATGCCATCTCTACTTCTGCCTTCCATATATGGCTTAAAAGTAGGACAACGTACACATTTTTATAAGTGATTGTAAATCGAGAGAGATCTGATGAATTTATGAGCAATGTGAACTGTGTAAAATGCAATATTGGGCCTCATTACAAGATTTGCGCTAAGCAAAAAAGGAAGGCGGAATAGCAATACCGGCATCGAGTACCTGTCCGGGCCATTTCGTGCCGAAAACCCGGCATTACTGCCACCACCTGCACCGTGCCCCTTCTTACCGGCATGCGTGCGTACACGTGCCCTTCGTGGCGGCAATACCGGATGCCGCTAACAGGAGGACATCACAAGTCATGCGGGCATGCACATACCGGCATCCCGAAGATGGTAAATAGGGTCAGCAGAATGCCGGTATTACAGGAATCACGGATAACCCGTAAATAGCAACCTGCTGTGTACCCAACTGCCACATGTGCACACAATCACCACAGGTGGAGGCAATGGACTTCAAAATACTGCCCTTAGAGCAGCTTTGAATATCCCTACCAGAAAACACATCTCCTCATTTAGAAGAGATGTCCACTGGCTCAAGATTAACGATATGATCCTCCTCAAAACACTCTCACTCACATCCAAATGTCTGAACAATATAGCGCAACCACACCTTGCAGAAAGAATAAACAAGAGACTTACCTCCCATCCCATGAGATCTGCCAATGCCTACACTGAAGAGATTCCCAGATTTAAACGTACCACAGCTGGCGGCTCTAGCTTCCCGGTCATAACTGCGCAATCCTGGAATGCACTCCCCCTAGACCTGAGAACAGATCAACCTTACTCTAGATTTAGACGGAAAATCCTGACCTGGATACGAACAAACGACTCCTAAATGTCCTAACCTGTACTATGAGTACACCTGTTACCGATTGCCGGCCAGGCCCTACCTTTCTCAATGTATCGGTTACCACTGCATTACCTGACTCTATTCATGCTATACCTATATGCGCTAGTCACTATGTAACCTCAACATGACAGTAATTCTGGATATTTCCTGTACCTATGTACCCTAATTACTCTGTAACTAAGCTTAAGTCTACTTGTCATTTTGCGCACAGCTACCTCAGGGTTCGGTGGGCTTTATCAAATAAATAAACAAACAAACAAACAAACAATGGAGCATGTCCCAGCACAAAGGGAGCACACCCACACACCACACCCCTTCCTACACCAAAATGATCCCACTTTCTGTTGAAATCTTGGGGCTGGAGGACATGCCTGTATTGCTACACCAGCAACAACAACAACAGGCACCACAGAGGAGACACAGGGGGAGAAGGAGGGTGAGACAAGCCCAGCAAGTTCCACTAGTGCAGGCAGTGGTGCCACGCAAGCAGCCACCAATCCCTCGCTTCACAGCCAGTCCATTCAACCTAACCCCTCTGCAGATCCACACCCTGTACCGGCTGGACCGGGACACCATCACCACCATTGTGGACATGATACACAACGGCATTGTCAGCCTGATTAAAATCCTCACCGCCTTCCCCCCTCTACTGAAGGTAGTGTCTGTTCTCCACTTCCTGGCCACAGGCACCTACCAGCACACAGTGGGCCAGCTGCATGGCATATCACAACCTTTCCTTTCACGCATGCTGACCCAAGTGCTGGATGCCCTTCTGAAGCATGCAAGCAACCACATATCCCTACCACAGACTGCCCAGGAGCTCGCTGAAACTAAAGTTGGCTTCCATGCAGTAGCAGGCATGCCCAATTGCATCAGTGCCCTTGACTGCACCCATGTTGAATTGGTGGTCCCTCATGCCATGGAGGTGGTGTACCGCAATCGTAAGCTATACTACTCCATCAATGTGCAGATGGTATGTGACTCCAGCAAGATGATCACACATTGTTGTGCCCGATTTCCCGGATCCACTCATGATGCCATGGTACTGCGGAACTCCTTGCTACCCCGCTACATGGAGCGACATGCTGGACGTTGTGCCTGGCTGCTCTGTAAATCGTCTGACAGGCCCATGGCAGTGCAGTGGGGGGGACCTCCACCTGGGTGAGATTGGGGGGGGATGCATTTTCCACCTGGTTGGGATTGGGGCAGGGGACACATACTCCACCTGGGTGAGATTGGGGGGGGGTGCATAATCCACCTGGGTGAGATTGGGGGGGATGTATACTCCACCTGGGTGAGATTGGGGGGATGCATACTCCATCTGGGTGAGATTGGGGGGATGCATACTCCACCTGGGTGAGATTGTGGGGGGTGTGTATACTCCAGCTGCATGAGATTGGGGGAGATGCATACTCCATCTGTGTGAGATGGGGGGTGCATACTCCACCTGGGTGAGATTGGGGGGATGTATACTCCACCTGGGTGGGATTGGGGGGATGCATACTCCACCTGGGTGAGATTGGGGGGGAATGCATACTCCACCTGGGTGAGATTGGGGGGATGCATACTCCACCTGGGTGAGATTGGGGGGATGCATATGCCACCTGGGTGAGATTGTGGTGGATGCATACTCCACCTGGGTGCGATTGAGGGGGAATGCACACTCCACCTGGGTGAGATGGGGAGATGCATACACCACCTGGGTAAGATTGGGGAGGGATGCATGCTACACCTTAGTCTGATTGGGGGGGTTGCATAGTCCACCTGGGTGAGATTGGGGGGGATGCATACTCCACCTGGGTGGGATTGGGGGATGCATACTCCACCTGGGTGAGATTGGGGGGTGTGCATACTCCACCTGGGTGGGATTGGGTGATGACTGGACAATGCACATACAGCAAAACACTGTGGCCCTAAACATCCCAATCTGAACATGACACATCAATACCATACATAAGACAAATGCTGCACACCAATGCCAATATGCCAGACGTACAAGCAGGTCACATCCCTCAACGCGTCGACTGCACATCATCTGAGCATACCCTCTGCAACACAATCCAGCAACATGCAGTGAGTATGCGTAACAGACATAACTGCAGCAAAGCACCACACAGGACATGCACCCATGAGTGGCCACAAAGAAATCACACTGAGGGAATACACTGATTGTAACTGGCCCACCACCACAGTCGTGCTGCATGCCACCAAGGGAATGGCAACCGATGAATGACAAATCATGATGACACCTGTGCCAATGCTGCTAGTGGGAATACATACAGAGTACTATACATCACCAATCTGGGTGTAAACAAATTGTTCGGCATCCACAGTACATCTGCAACAGCAT
The DNA here is from genome assembly GCF_040938575.1 of Ambystoma mexicanum. Classification (NCBI taxonomy): domain Eukaryota; kingdom Metazoa; phylum Chordata; class Amphibia; order Caudata; family Ambystomatidae; genus Ambystoma; species Ambystoma mexicanum. The sequence goes on along the minus strand of NC_090932.1, from coordinate 467,696,873 downwards.
GCAAGTGAACACCCTGCAACATCTGGACAATGCAATCCACACCTGAAGACCATAGTACAGCACACATTGCGACAAATGAACCTGTGACCTGTGTGCATACATCCAGGGAAATGTGCATGTCAACACCAAATAGATGCAGGCATGACAGTGATTTGTACAGGTGTCATGTCAGAAATTGACTCACACATACCTCATTGTGCTCCCATGCAGGTGATGGTGGCTATCCCTTGAAACCGTGGCTCCTTACCCCTGTTCAGAACCCGCAGAAGAGGCATGAAGAGGAGTACAATCGGGTTCATACCCGTACCCGTGTTGTGATCGAGCAGACCTTTGGCCTGTTGAAGGCACAGTTCTGCTGCCTCAGCAGATCTGGCGGAGCACTCCTTTACGGGCCTGAGGAGGTGGGAAAGATCACCATGGTCTGTGCCATGCTGCACAACATGTGCATCTGGAGAAACGTTCCACTGCCACCTGACATTGACCTGCATGCACCGGGTGAGGATGCAGATGATGATGGAGGAGAAGCAGCACCCCTGCCAGTTCACAATGCACAAGATGGCCATGCTGTGCGCCAATCAGTGATTGATGATTTCTTCTGATACACTGGGATGCTGATGTTTCTGTGTTAGTACTAAACTGGGCACTGGGATCGTATGCATATGGACACAGGGTGTGTGGGGAGTTGGGCACTGTCATGAATTGAATAAACACGCACGAAAAGAACAATGTCCTGTCATGATATGATTTTGCACACAACGGGTGCATTGAAAATTAAACATAATTGTGGTTGAACCCTCCACCTCACACACACCCTCCCGCACCCCCCTCCCTCAACATGCCCAACACCACCACCCCCTCCCCCCAACACCCCCAACACCCCCAACACCCCTCCCCTCAACACCCACAACACCCCATACTCCCTCCCCCAACGCCTCCAACACCCTCTCCCACCTCCCCCAACACCCCAAACACCACATACCCCCTCCCCCATTGGCATCCCACACATGATATGCTAATCATGGTTTTCCTCAAGATGCAGTCATCACATGCAGGGTGGCCCTGCTAGTGGTGGCCTCTCTTTTGTTCCGGGGGCTGCATGTCTGTGTGGTGTGCGCTCCGCCTGTACTCGCGCAAACGGCTTTTTTGGACTGAGCTGGCAGGTGTGCTGGATGGGGTCGAATTGGCTACCTGTGCATCCGTCGGTGCAGGTCCTTGCTGCTGCAGTTGTTTGACAATCCTGCCCAGGACCTGGGTCACTGCTGCTAGACTGTCGCGTATCACCATTGTGTTATTGTTCATGGCAAGGATGTTTGCAGCATTGGCATCACGAATTTCCCGGCGGGTCAATTCCCCCTCTGCCATGTACTTCCTGACCAGCTCTATCATCCGATCCTGGCGGGCCTCCATCCTCGTCATGTGGGCCTCCATGTCACCGGTGGCTGTGGAGGTGGATGGGGCAGTTGCACGGTGGCCCAATGCAGGGCTGTCCCCTGATGGGGACCAAGTATGTGGTATCCCCAGTACCCCAGACTGCTGTTGATTGGGGCTGACTGGGATGTCCTGTGTGGTGTGCAGGAGGGTCTGCTGGGGGGTGGCCTGGGGGGTGGCCTGGGGAGGTGGCCTGGGTGCTCGGGGTATGTATACATTCCCCATGGAGGTTGCTGTCCATGTCAGATAGTTCTTCAACGTGGTCCTCTACATGGCTAAGGGGGGGCTGAGGCACCTACCTCCCGATTGAGCTGGTGGCAGCAGACTGTGTGCCATCTGCTTCAGCTTCGACAACAGTGGACAACTCGGTGTGGCTGTGTCGTCGGGTGGTGTCTCGGTTGTTTTTTGCTTCTCCAGTGGCCTGCCCTGTATTGCTGGTGCTGGCCTGTGTGGCTGTCTGGGCATTGATGTTGCCCTGGAGGTAGATGGTCTTGTGCCGTCTTGGCTGGGTCTGGATCCCTTGGAGGATGTGTTGGCCTGAGTGGCAGCCTCCTGGCCTTCATTGTCAGCATCTGTGCCTGTGGGGGACCAAGAGAGGCAGCGCATCAGTGATGGTGGTACGTGCATGATGCATACATTGGTGTTGTTCAGTTGTTCACATTTGATGCATTGCATACTTGTAGGTGTGACGCACATGGTGCTTGCAATGTGGGGGGGGGGACCATATTGGCAAACATTGTGGACTCTCCTTTTTGAACTGATGTGTGCTATGTGGCCTACCATTGTATTGCGGTTTCGCGTGATGTGTGACGTGATGTTTTGCTGTGTGTTGGGTGTCTGTTGGTAATGGTATTGGCATGCGTCATGCATATCAATGTGCCAGTGCTTGGGCCACCATCTGGACATGGATCTGTTAATGTGTGTATGATGGGCCATGCATTGCCTTGGTTCACTTTCACATCAGTTGTGCTACGTCATGCTGTGGTTCTCTTTGGTTTGTGGGGACACCCACCTCCATCTGCCGATGACGGCACCCTCGCCTCCATGTCTCCAAATCCCTCCATGCTGATGGTGCTGCTACAAGTCTCCTCCCACCGTGTCAGTTTGGTGGGAAAGTGGTCTCCACCGCATGTTGCCAGGCCGTCCCTGCGGTTGGCAGACAGGATGTTGCGAACGCGCAGACGTAGATCGTCCCATCTTTTTTTTACGTCCTTCACTGTGCGGGTGGTGGTGCCAACCGCAGTGACCTTCCTCGCCACCTCCTCTCAGATTTCTTTTTTCCGCAGTTGGGCTGGGCGCTTTAGGTCTGTTGCAAAAACTTCATCTGCATGGGCAACCAGCGTGACAGCTAACATATTTAGCTCTTCATCCGAGAGTCTCTTCTTGGGCAGGCGGGGGGTGGATTTCCTAGTAGCCTTGGACATTTTCCAGTGATTAGGCCTGCTCTCAACTCAGTACCAGTGCTGTGTTCGGAGGATTGCGATGGATTGTTTTGTTTAAGATGGCCGCCGCCTCATTTCCCATTCCGGCATAATGACATTACTTCCGGGTCCGGACATGATGGTATTGCCGGGTCCTTTATTGAGGGGTTGCTCCTGCGTGGAGGCGATATCAGCAGGTTCTGTGATGCCGCTATTGTGCGTTTGGTGGGTCTTTAGCGGCATGGCGGTGCAGCCATTACCGGCATGAGGGTTCGCGCGTGCTCGCGCTCTCGTAATCAGCTGCTATTTGCGGCATTGAGGGTACACAGACGCGCTACTTCCACCATGCCGGTAATGACTGTGTTTTTACCGCGATTCTCATAATGAGGCCCAAATGTCTATTTTCCCAGTTTGTGTTGATATACTTTCTTTTTGCTTTATTTTATTATGCAATTTTATTGTATTCTGGTGAGTTAGAGATTAAGGAAAAGGATCAGGAGGGGCGAGTACAGGAAATGAATAAGGGAGTATCAGCATCGATAAGGAGGAAAAGGAGGGAAATGCAGCAGTTGCAGGATGTTGTTAAACAGTAAGGTGAAAGGGAAGGGGAGAGGGAGAGGTGGGAAAAAGGAGAATGTAGAGTGGTGACTCTAGAGGTAAAGAAATCATAATTGTCAGTCATCTAGAGCCTGGATTGGATGGAGTGGTCAGCAGAGGGAGGAACAAGTAATATATTGATCACTTCAAAAAGATGGCAATAGTGGTGTCAAAGAGAGGTGGTAAGGGGGGAATAGACGGGATATTATCATACAAAATTTAAGGTAGAACCAGTCCTGGATGGTTCTAAATTAGGGACTCGCGTCCCACACTAGGGCCACCATAATTACCCCTATCTTGCATTTTACAGTCTCCCTATATGTTCTCTACTCTGGTCCCCCTCTGCTGCCATGCTCCTTATAGCGGTAACTGCTATCTTGGGATGGGGATCTCAACATATAACATGCTAGTCAATGTCATGATTTCAGTTGTGGACCTGCATAAAAACCATTAGACTATCCTAACTATGGGCCTCATTACGAGTTGGGCGCAAAGGGATTACCGGCACCGGTAAGGACACCGGTGCCGGTAATCCCTTTGCGCCCTATTCCGAGTTCCCTTAGCGGGTCCCTTCCTTAATGCCTGGTCTGACCAGGTGTTAAGGACGGGACCTGCTAAGGGACTTTAGAGCTAATAACGGTAGCCTGAACCTCCACATGGTCAAGGAAGGTGTGTCAGTTGGAATTGCAGTGTCTGTGTGATTGTGTCATGATGCACATGTACATTGGCAGGTGTATCGCCGGAGTAGTCTTCTGACGGAGACAATGGGCCTCCAAAGACTATTGGTCAGACCCAACGTACCTTACGGGTCCCGTTAGGGGACCAGGGCGCAAATAACGGGCTTGACATTTGCGAGCCCGTTATTTGCGCCCTCCCCATTGAGCCCTAGGGGGGCTGAAATGGGAATGGGGAATGTTTTTTTTAATGGGGATTTACCGGTCCTTCCAAGGTCGGAATGGACCGGTAAATCCCCATTGAACCAGGTAGGACTCGGTACCGGTATGGGAGTTAGTCATGGCGCAAATAGCGCCATGATTACCTCCATTCTCGGAATGAGGCCATATGTCTCAAATGGTGGTGAGGGAAGCAGTAGTTTGCCAGATATCAATGGAAGCATTGCGTAAGGCTGCCAGTGATAATGATAGCAAGCGTTTCTGGAAGATCATCGTTAATAATTCAAATAGCCTAGATTTGGGCTTCCGTAATGCACCAGAAGTGCATATTAAGGCACAAGACTGGGTAGATCACTACACTGCATTATATAGCAATTGCGGCAATGGTAATAATGCCACTCACATTGATCCTCATGGTTTGATTTTTGGAATCTTTTTCCAACAAGGAAGTTGAATTTGTGATTGGCCATCAGAAAAGCCTCAAAGCACCTGGAGCAAAATAATAATATTTACTGCTCCTGTGTACAGTTGTGGACTCCCTTCCCCACCTAGGCGTTCAATGCTTTGCTGTCTAATGGCTCTGTTTCAGAGAGCTGGAACGTAGGATCAATTGTCCCTATCTTTAAAAGGGGGAATGCATCAATACTGACCTCCTATTGCCCAGTTACACTCAAGGACGGAACATCTAAATTATTCTCGGGTGTTATCATGAGGAGATTGGAGGATAGGGCTCTTAACAATAATATTCTATCTGACACAAAACTGGCATTTAGGCTTGGATTGGGGATAATTAATTAGTATGTTAACCGTTACTTGTTTATATTTAAGTATCTTACTATCCTTGGGACTCCTATCTAGGTGGTCTTCATGGATTTGAGCTCTGCCTTTGACCACATAGATATGAGTCTCCTCTGGAGATCGCTGGATATAATGGGTGTTCCCCAACCCTTGCTACAATTCCTAGAAGCTTTCCATGACACTAGAGTTCAAATTTGCTACGGGAACAATGGTGAGGACCATGATAACATAGCAGAGCACAATGGAGTCTGTCAGGGCTGTCTACTGCAACCTTTGCTTTTTCATTTGTATGTAAATCATCTTCCAATGTGCTTGGAGCAACTGGCTGTAGATGTTCCGCATTGTGAAGTGAGAAAACCGCCGGTTTTGAGTTACACAGATGATGCTGCTCTTTTAGCCAGAACACCTGCAGATTTTAGTAGAAGGCTGTATGAACTTCATGACTCCTCTGGGACTTAAAGTGAATCAATACAAATGGTATGTAATGTTCTTCTCATCTTGTAGGCATCTTGATCTGAGGATGCATTTGTGGGATCACAAATTGTGCTTTTGCAAGCATTTCAAATATCTCCGGATCATTCTTACCAGTCAGCTCACACGGTAGGATAGGAGACATGCAAAGAGACTATAAATGAAACAGGCTATAGGATATCTTTTTAGATTTGCGAAACGTTTGTATGATCCATCAGTGTCACATTTGCTTACAGCCTATAAAGTAAAGGGGTTTGGGGTGGTCACCTCATGGATTCAGATAGAGGAATATTATTTCCTTTTCCGTCTACTATAGAACAACTGCGGCTTACATTACACATCTTGAGAAGGGACAGGATTTTATTGTGGTTAAAACCTATTTTGTTCTGGTACTCTTTGTGGTGCCGGGATGACTATTGTTTAACAACATTTCGGCCGAAGGATGCTTTAACTACCAAATAATTGAGTGGCTGGCATATATTTAATCAACTCTTCAGTCTGTCGGTTTAAGCTCCTACTTTAACAATCCCTCCAGTATAACTATAGTCCCATTTAAGTGTTCAAATCATTGCTGCTGGCGCCTTGGGCTGGCAACAGAGACAAACTTAGTCTTCATGGATCTACAGTAAAATTGTATCTCCGGCTTCCACCCCTTGGACCAGGCGGAATGGCTGCCTATCTTGTGGATTTCATTATGGACCCATATCATAGGTCATTACTGACCGGTGCCAGGCTCAACGATGTGCAATGTCTCCCTTTGTGGTGCTGTTGCAACATTGGCTCACCTGGTGGTTATTTGGCGTTTACACAATGACCTACATGAATATTTCCTCTACGATCTTCTGAAGGGCTCTGGCTATAGGCAATGGCATCCTGCTTGTTTACATTTATTATCAGTTGGAGATATCTCTAGTGCTTATGAATTTGCGTGAGTTTTACATTTTGCTTGGAAAAGAAGACCTAAGCTTGATGGAACATATTTATAATATTGTTGCATGACTGTTAGAAGTGTTTTCGTGTTGAATTGTACTATTGTTCCTCAGGATGTGGTTCTATGCTGATGTATTATTTTATGTGATTTTATCCGTATATGTGTGTTTTATGGTTATAATTTATATCCAAAATAAACACATTTCTCTCTGTTGTTGAGGGCTCTCATTCTTAAAATTAAAAAATATGCTGTTCTCCTTTTCATTGAACCATCTCTCATAGTATTCCAAATCCGAAACTAAGAAGATTCTCCTATGTCAAATATTATCACTATTAACTCTTCTGATGTTTATGTTTTTTCCGCATGGAAATCCATCTTTTAAAAGGGGTCTTTGTGACCTTTAAACGTGAAGGGTTGGACAACTCTGGTGGGCATAGACCAATTTCTGATTCGGCAAGTGTACTCTCTGACTCTTGTGGTGATTTTTCTAATCATCTGTATGACATACTTCAGAACATAGGGCAGCATAAACCATCTATTACATTGTGAGAATTGCAACCTGAAAAAACCTAATGTTCCGACTTACAATCTCTTTGGAACCTAGGCTGAAGGTTCATGCAGCACATTTTCCATAAGGGTTATCTCCCTATAATGGAGCACTGCCCAATCAATTTCCAATCCTTCTCTGCAGTGTTTTTGTGTATGTTCTTAGAATCATTCTTGATATACTTGTTTACGTTGTAGGCAGACAAAGTTATCATGTGTGCAAGAGTTAATCCATAATTAAATTCCAATGTTGTCTGATTAGTCTACTTGTTATATTTCACGATAGGCAACAGATGGTAACAAAAACTATCTTATCTGTTAAGGATTCAAAACCTTTTGGGCCTAATAGATATTTTGTAATTCTGAAGTAATTTTCTAGTGGAATGATGACACTTTTGGGTGTATGTCTATTGTTTAGTTATAAGCAGCTATGTCAAAGTCAGTGAGAAACATGCAATTATGACAAATGCATAGGGATCATATTTTCAAGCATACAGTGGGATAACTATAATATAAAGTATGTCTGCCATTTGATTTGGTGTGTTAACCCCATCTAAACATGTGATCAAAAAATGTCCCCAGGGAGCCTGAGTGCAGCCCCTGCAGCAAGAGGGCAGCCTCTGCACACGGCTGAGTATTGTTAATCTGCAACCAGAAAATGTTATTTATTTATTTCATTTCTTATAATCTACGAATATAATATGTGATGAAAGCAAGGTGTAAATATGATAAAACCATACCAGATTTCAGCCTTTAGTCAAACATTTCTGAGGGTCTGACAAGGATATTGACACAATGCATTGTACAATATTCTTGGGAAACAAGTACAAATCACCTAGCCAAATGGTTGTGTAATAAACAAATTCAGAGTTGCTTGCCAAGCTTTGACACTGAACTGGGGCATTTAAAGTAGCTTGGCAGAGAACAACCAGAATACTATAAGTGTTGCAATATCGTCTTCTAGAAAAAGGACACAGTGGGAATCTGCAATATCTTCTAGAAAAGGGATAAGATAAGATTCTACACTTAGCAAAGGTTTTCATAATCAAATCTTTAGTTTATATTTCCATCTGATCCAAACTATTCTTGCCCCAGTCGTGACTCCAGACTAGGCTTTAGAGCTCTATTTTGAGCATATGTCCAGATTGTCTAAAAATATTTTTAAGACTGGTGGTCAATGAAAAGGCACCTCTGTGGTTGGATCAAAGGTAGATATTGGAATGCTAAGTCTAGTCTCTTGTCCTCATTAAAAACGCTAACAAGCAAAAGGACGGAAATTGTGAAAACTCAGGCGGATTGCAAGAAGGAAACTATTGAGAGAGAGCTATAGGGGGAAGAGGAAGACTGAGCGGATCTCTCTCTATTAGCTGACCATTAAAAGTTGAGGACATTTTGGGAGCTTGTAAACTACAGTCTTAAATTTAAGTTGATGAATAATCAAATTACTACTAATGTATCAGATTCTGACTGGGTGAGCTATGTCTCAACCTTAGTTGGATAAAAAGATATTAGCACAGCAGGCACAATTGAGTCTGATTCATCTACCTCTTATATCTTGACAACTTTATGTAAATAGACAGTGGCGAAAAGTCAAGATTCTATACCTATAGATCTGTAGAAGAATTGTTGGTTACATTTCTGGCTCATATTTTCAATTATATGATTGACAGTGTGTGTTTCTGAACTCTTGGCAACAAGCTATTTTCTATCTAGTATATAAAAAGTTACAAAGAGATTCCCCAGCAGCATACAGACCTATCTGTCTGCTGACTCCTAATTTAAAATCTTTAGCAGATTGGAGCTTGCTCTATTGCAAGAGCGAGTAGATGAAGCGAACATACAGCCTGATATTCAGCTGGGATTCAAGTAGGTTTTGGCCACTTATGACCAGGCATTACATTTACAACGGATTATATCCAATTCCATCTATACAAAAAATACAAATATTTGTCTTGCAATTATGGACCTAAGCACAGCATTTGACTGAGTCAACAGTAGGAAGTTGTGGCAGGCTACAAGGGACATGAATATCCCTGAGGACAACGTATATATATTGATTTCCATTCATAACGGTACTGAAGCATGTGAACATTCTAGTGGTTATGGTCAGTGTATGACCGGTTCTCAGTTGGAACTGGAGTTAGGCAAGGCTTCCTCTTAGCTCCTTTACATTTTTCACTTTGGAGCTCATTTTAATAAAAAGTAATTTGGTGGCAGGGAGCCGTTATGCTTTGGCATACATGTAGGTGGCTAGTTGCTCCCAAATTATCATCATTTGCACTGCAGAGGGCAAATGTGCAGGGCAAAAGGTGGTGTGGGCGTGTATGGTAAGCAGTGTTCACAATTACAATTAAACCCGGTCCGACATGCAAACATGTTGGGCAGTGTTTAAATGCAATGGTGAGAATGTCGGGCAGGTTTTAATTGCAATTGTATATGCTGCCTGCCATGTGAGTATGGCAGGCATCATTTAATTTGATCTGTATGGGGTCCACCTGCATTATTCTGGTGCATAAAGCCAGCAGACTACATAGGGATCATTTCTGCCAGCATGGAAATCTATGTCAGGTCAAATGATGGATACCTGAACGTTACATTTACTTCCAGCTTTAATGGCACTAAGCACATCAATCTTGTAGAATGTTGCAGGCTATCTGGTTCATGTGACAGCTTGCCAGAATCTATAAAGCACAGCATGTTACAATGCTCCTAAGAGTGTATATGGCTAAAACCAAAGCCATTGCAAAGTATGATGCTGAAATCTGTGGCTTCTCGAATGCTTCTGCATTGTGTACTCAGGAGAGCACCTTTTATAGTTTGGGCTTTTAGATGGCTCTGAAAGTGCTACCTTTAAGCCAAAACTATTGTCATTAAAATAAGAGCTTTAACATAAGAGCTTCAAATGTGGGCCTTGAATGAAGGTCTTTAACGTGTTTCAATGGAGATTGCATTTGAGAGAGATACACAGTTGTTTGATTATTGAATCCCTCCCATTCCCTGCCCTTAGCCATGCTAATCCCTATGGCTAATCCCACCCATTCCTGGCCATTTTGGAACTCTACTCTGAAGAAATTCCTCTTTGAATAATTCTAGACCTCTCTTTCCTCTCTTGCCTCCCAGGTCCCGTGAACTTTTGTTTGTCTTGCGTGTATATGTGCGCCCTGTTTCCTTCGGGCTGCAGCGTGTTACAAATAAACTAATTAAATAAATGGAGGAAGCCATCTTGGATTACTGTCTCTACAGAGACTCTCTGGAAACAGGCCAAAACTAGCGGCCAGCTTTGAATGGGAATGATACCATGCATCCTCCAAAGGGAACCACATTCCTTTCGCAAAGTCAATTAGTTAAGCTTCAGTTAGAGATTCATAATTTTTCAAACACATGATGTCAAATGTTATTGTAATTTCTAACTATAATTTTTGGTAAATAGATACAATTATTTTTTTGTTTTCCGTCACGGCCTTTGTTGCATTGACATAAGCAACATAGCTTCTTCTTGTATCTGCATTCCTTCTTTATTATTATTAAACAAAGTATTATTCTTCGAGCATGATATGAAAATTCTTTTCAAGTTTTCCGGGAAATGTTGCACATTCTCAAAAAGCTAGGGAGAGATTCTCTTACAAATAAATAAGTAAATAAATAAACATACATCTCTGTTCATTGTACAGAGCAGGGGTATGTGACTCTTAGTTTCCTCTCAGTGCTCACATAATCAAAGCGCTGTAACATTAGCCAGACACCCTCTTTGCTGCCTCTTTCTGCAGGGTCCGTGGGAGGCCTCTGCAGTCTTCCCCTGCAGGGTGTTTACATCTCTTGGAATGTCACCTTTCAACCTCCCTCACCTACTGAGACTACCAAAAGATAATGGTTGCTGTAGCCGGATAGCTGTGGGTGCATTATCTGCCATGGCACGCTTCGGTTATGTCATCCCTCCTTCAGTTCGAGGAGACCCTTACAAGTGAGCGTTAGTGTCTACTGCCCTGCTCTCCATGCCGCTCCCTTTTCCTCAGCTTCTCCCCATCAGTGTTTCCCTAAGTCCCAATGTATCCCGTCTCATAGGCACCTAGGTTAATGGCCTCACTTCCTGTCCTCCTTTCTGCTTCATCATCTTTGTATCCCCAACCTATTTACGCCATTGAACGGTTTTCTTTCATTTCCATCAGAAGCTTGGATTAATGTCTTCTGATGTGGCAGGGCTCAGCTGTGCGACGAGGTGCTTCATGAGAGCGAACTTCAGCTGAACTTGCCTATCAAAGACAAGGGGGGCTCTGCTTCTCCCTCTTCCCTTCCACGTTCCTGCAGAAGTTTTATCAAGGGGAGCCTATGGCAATAGGGCTAAATGCAAATTCCTGCACGAATGAGAGTTTACATGCTTGGTAAGTTGTGCCTCTAATTTGCTAAGTGGCCTTTCTCAAATGAATAACTACGGACCCTTAGAAAGGGTGGACCTCCTGGCTGGTGTATGAGTTGTGACTCCGTGATGGCACTCTCCGTGATGGCACTCTCAAAATGGAATTTCCACTGATGTCCTGACCACAGGGTTGACATTATGTTCTGGTGACTGCTTGCATATCACGGTCCCACTGGAAGTCTGACTCCTGAACATACGTCTGTGACATCATCAATAGCCAGATGTCTTAGGAGGAGACTGTGATTTCTTGATTGGCTGGGTATTTTCACAGAAATAAAAAGGTGACTCTATGACAGATTTCTTTACAATTATTTTAAAATATTTTTATTTTTTCATATTTTATTGTACACGGGCCAAGATAAAGCCAGTAAACCAGTATACCAAATAACAGTACCCCCAAATACAACACAATACATGACAAGCCAGCAATGGAAAAAAAGTAATGAACATGGGAGAGCATCTCTTAATTTTTAGAAAATGAACTCAGTGGAAGATCTTCCAGTTTCTTTACCTGCTCTTCCGCAGTCCTGGGGAAGCAGGATTGCAGACACACAGCACCCATGTAAAGAGAGGCATGCAACTGCAAGCCTTTGCTGCTCTATATATCTGTGACTATATCTATACTCCATGACCTGCCCAGTATTTTAACAGAGATCTGTGATTTCATAAGTAGTTTGGTATTTAAAGAGCAGTCTTTAACTTTATTGTTATTTCTTTATTTGTATTTAGTTCAAGGAAGCTTCACAAAATGTACATTAAACAATCACATCAATTACAATTATCATAATCATAATAATAGTCCATAATCATCTTTTGTATCAAGTATCATATGGATATGATTAAATCTAATTCTAAAATTCATTATATTATACAAACACTTCATAAAATACATCAAAATGTATTTAAAAATCCTTAGAAATTAATTTAAATACATATCAAAACACAAAATTCTCAGTTCAACTAAATATTGAGACTGGAGTAATTACAGTAACAAACAATGCAGTTCATACTAAATAAAACATAGTAAAATCTCAGCACATGATTAATCAATGTTAGCACTTGATTCTTGCCAAATAACCATTGCTAAACATATTGGAATAAATCAACTACCCAGTTAAAAATCCATTGCATTCGTTTGAGCGTACAGAATTAAAATTAAATGTATTTTAATCAACCTGTTCCCCCCATGTACAAAATACTGCTTTTACAACAGCATGCCATAGACGTTATAGGGCAATTTGTACTCTTTCAGAGTCTGTGTGAATACAATAATTCCAAAAGTCCCCCAGCTTCATGAAATCATATTTATGAACAAAGGGGTCAAGTATGGTCATATACGTCGAGCCGAGCAATTTGCACTCAGTGAGTAGGTGTTTGGCGGTTTCTAGGACTCTCAGAGTTTTACATATTCGACAGACCCTCAGGGATACCAGTGTCTTTTCCCTTGCACCAAGGAGAACCTGTAGCGGAAGTTTATTAGTCAACATCCTGAGTAAAAAGTACTGAAGTGGCAGTACTATCACTGGACGAGGAAAAAAAGCATTTGATCGCATTGAATGGGAATATCTCATGGCCACTTTAGAAGATGTTGGATTGGGAGAAAATATATGTGGATGGGTTAAACTGCTGTACTGAAAACTTAAGGCAAGTATAAATACAAATGGCTTTTATTTTGGAATGTTTTGAACTGGGCAGAAGAACAAGACAGGGATGTCCACCTTCAACACTGCCATTTGCCCTTACAATGGAGCCGTTGGCGGCATAGATTAGAGGAGATCCGTTAATTCAAGGTGTTCAATTTGGAGAGGCCTTACAAAACCGTTGCCTGTATGCAGATGATATGCTACTGTTGTTTCAAGATAAAGACACATCGGTCAGGCAACTATGGATCAAATACATGTTTTCGATGAGTACTCCGGAAACAAGATAAACTGATTAAAATCTAAAGCAACGCCGGCTCAATGGCTTGCACTAGTCAATGGCTAAGTAATTATGGTTTCAGTTGGTGCCCGGAGAAAATGCAATACCTGGGAATTTAGCTGACAAAGAAAGTGGATCATATGATGGATGTTAATTTGCATCATGCCACTGAAAACCTGAAAAATGAGCTGCTCGGGAGGAATGAACTGAAGTTGAGCTTATGGGGGAGAGTAAACGCAATCAAGATGACTTCAGCACCTCGTATTAATTATATCCTGAGTATGATTCCGATGGTTGCAAAAAAGAAGGTAATGAGGAAGATGGGGAGCGTGTTACAGTCATTCTTGTGGGATGGGAAACAACCTCTTCTGAATTTATGGAAATTACAAATATCAACAGAAAACGGTGGATTGGCAGTCCAAGAACAATCACCTGGCCTTTGGGGCAAGATATTTGCTTCCTTTCATTGAGAATTCATCGGATGTTTGGACACAAGCAGAAACCTGCAGGTGTACACCACTGGCCCTTGAGGGTGATACTGACTTCTGAAGATGCACATGGTTGCAAATCACATGCGCCAACACAATTCCTGAGGGAATGCTGGAAAGGGCTTTTGAAGCAAAGCAAGAAGGCTGTCTCCTGCTCCAAAAACTCATCACTGTGGCAAAACCCTAAGTTTAAGTTAGAAAGGAAGACATTGTTTTGGGCAAATTGGTTTTTGAATGGTATTCAATGGCAGGACAATCTTTTCGAGGGGGAACAAATTGATCCCTTTTGGCAGATTGACTACGGAAAAGGAGCTAAAAGATTGCACATTTGGGGAATATCGAAGATTGAAAAGAGCTGTGGTGGACAGAATTCCTGAAGAATGCAAAGACTGGATGGACTGGTTATGAGAATTCGAGATCAATGGTCACATCGCCTCAAAGGTATATAAGCACCTGTCACAATATAAGGTAGCTAATGAAGTGATGGTCAGAAGTGATAGACTCATAAATGAGTGTGTGCAGATGGAACAACATATGTAGGAATGTGACATTGACATCATTAAATCTAGCAGAAAGAGCAAAACAGATCAAGATCTTGAACAGAGTGCACTGGGCACCACAAAAACTGTATGACAGAGGCCTTTTGGAATCAGAAGCATGTTGGAGATACAAATACAGAGTGGGGTCATTTGAGCTTATGATGTGGGAGTGTGGCCTTTTGAGGGGATTTTAGAAGGAAGTGACATTGACAATGAATAAAGTATTGATGATTGATGTAGAATATGATTTTACACACGTTATCCATGGGGAGGAGCAGCTGATAGCCAAGTTGTATTTTCCGCAAAGGTGTTGGTACTTCAGAGCTTCGCTTTCAGGAAAAATAATCATACTACAAAACTGGAAGAGTGAGCAAATGCCTTCCGTTTCAGCATGGTTGACATATTTTCAGCAAATGTCAAAATTAGAGAGAGTGATCTTGTATAGGAATAAAAAAAGAAACCTTTATAAACACATTTGGGAAAGATTCTTGGATTTGTAATCTATGTCTTGATGACTTTAGACTGTTTAACAGCATAATGATGTGGAGGCGGTAAAGTAGCTTGTGTACTGTTGTATATATCACAATTTGAAGAAGGGTGGAGTTAGTATGTGTTATATAATTTGTAAAATGTGATGTAATTTAACCTTTAAATGTTAAATAAAAATGTAAATCAAAAAAGAAAAGTACTATATCGGAGGGCTGGGGCACTGCCACAGATATCTTTGGGGCTGGAGGAACTTGTGAGTAACGTTATAAACATTCTTATATGTATTCAGGGAAGATAAGTGCATATAAGTATTTGTCCAGTCCCATTTATAGAATTTACTTTTAAATGAGTGTTTGAGTGTGGAAAACCTGGTACCTCTGGTAAAATTGAGTAACTAACCAACATTCTCAAAAAACATATTAATCATCTGGTCAAATTTAGACTTCTACACATGGGCAGCACTCCCTTAGGGTGCCTTAAAAGAGCCAATAGTTGGCACTTTGGATGGCAACAGATTTTTATGTGGAGCAGTCCTAGTCGAATTAGCAGTTGGCCCTTTAAGGAAACAAGTCCCAACTCCAGCCTGAGGTATTCAATGGGAGTTGATTGACGTAATTTTAATATTCATTTCCAGAAGTATAGCCTCACTGGTGTCCAAACATTGGAGGTCTCTCATGGGCAGAGCCTCAAGCCCATATAGGACCATGGGGCAGAAACACTGAGAATATATGCTAATTATACCTTCAATGGAGTAACCAGCAGTTCGTTTTGTGAATTTTGCTACCATATGTATCAAACGGCAAGTTTTTCCCGCCTTGGTTTCTTTTATGTGGACACAAGACCTAATGTCACTCATGTCCAGGCCCAAGTAGGGGTAAGACACCACATATTGTAGAGTCCCCAGACTAGTGTTGAATCTCAGACGTTTGACCTTTTTAGGTGCCACCACTAGCACCTTAGTTTTTCCCATGTTAATGATAAGCTCGTTCTCATTTGCATATTTTACGAGAGTGACGAACATGAAGCATGCCCCCCTCTATGTATGATTAAACATAACCAAATCGTCTTCATACGTATCAATCTGTTGCCAATTCTTGGGTAACACCCAACCTCAGAGTTAAAACACTGGGGATGGTCTGCCAGGAATGTTTTGTACAGGAATGGTGGCATAGTGCAACCTTGTTTTACCCCTCTTAGAATCCTAATCGGTTTAGTCACATTCCCCAGGTCGGCTAAGCCCACACTCGCTTTCGTGTCTGAGTGGAGCCTCTTAAGGGCATCGATAAGCCACCTAGGGCACCCGCCATTTTCTAGGTTAGCCCAGAGTTTTCCTGATTAACACTAACCTGGAAGTCCACGTATATGATATATAGCGTAGAACCCCCGGGGGCAGAAGCTCTAAGAAGCAAGGTGTCCATAATCCTCAAATTATGTACAGTGCTGCACCCAGGCTGAAACCCTGTTTGCGTTAAGTGTAGCAATTCAGCCTTTTCAACCCACTTCTGTGGAAACCTCAGAATGAGTGTGGAGAAAATGTTCCCCATTCCATCCAGTAATGAAAGGATCCGATAATTTTCTGGCAAAGTTCGGTCTCCTTTTTTATAAACTGCACCAGCATGGCCTGCTGCCATGAGGTGGGAATCACCTGTGCTTGACACACGCGAGCATACAGGATTTTAAGAATTCTAGCCCTCTTCTTGGGGTTCTGTTTTAGAACAGCTTTTGCAAGACCATTCGGCCCAGGGGCTCGGGAGTTCATAAGCTTTCCAATGATGCTTTCATCTCCATTTCCACTATTTAATGACCACCCATCAAACATATGTTGGGGAGAAAACACCTTGACCAGAGATCCACCGTTCTCGCTTAGGTACTTAATCCATGCATCTTCTTGGATAGGGTTCTGGGTATTTACTCTGCAGGCCCCCTTAGCACTAGCTAGGGTGTCCCATATATTCCTAATATAACCACTGCGGAGAACCGTGATCATACTTTGCCATTGCACATTGAGGATAGAGCACTTCCATCGCTTAAACCAACCCCTGTAGCTTCTTTTAATTAGCTTCATCCGATTAATCCAATCTGAAATCGGGCACTGTTTGTAGCGAGCAGCTCTTATTTCCTTGTGCATCGCTCTTTTGGCATCTCGGATAGCAGGATAGAATTTACATTTCATACTGGAGAGCCCATGAGACAGGAACCAATTTTAGTAGCTAGGATCTTAAGCCAATGTTAAATTGCATTGCCATCCAGCGCCCACAGGCTCTCTATGGTGCTGCTGGACAGCTCTGATACCAATGTTCCAACATTATGTAATTGTCGGGTAGACCAGATAATTTGATTACCTTCATGATTAGGCAATATCCTGAAGCACCCATGGAGAGTATATAGAATAGGGTGTAGATTAAGGGTACAGGCCAGTATGTCATGGACACTTGAGTTGTTAGTGATCACCATAAGTTTGCCAGTAGCCATCAGGGAGGCGTTATTCCCAATGATATAGTCGAGGGTGGACAGCCTGTTATTCTGCCCCAAGTGTACTTGCCCGGGATATCCCCCTTAGTTCTTACATTCATCATGAACAAGTCCCACCTTTCTTCACCTGTAACATCTCACAGTGTTCTACGACTTTCTTAAATGAGGCACATTGTAGATCATTGATTCATCTAGCGTTAAAATGGCCTCTCACTAGGATTACATACTCCCCGGGGTAACTCATATACCAATGATGAGGGGCTCCTGAAGTAGGTCTTGGACCTCCTCCAGATGCTTAAGGATGGGGGATACATATATGTTCACAAGCAAAATCCACCAGGCCTCTTCGCTGACATCAGACCAAAGTTCTACCACTTGCACATAGTCCCCAGAGCTGTCAAGGTTCACCAGACTAGAGCAGATTTTGTTCTCACTCCAGTAATAAGACACCTTGAGGGTCCACCCCCGAGGGCTCTAGTGACCATGGATTGGCACAGATGAGACCCTTCAACATTGAGGGGCCTGGCAAGCCAGGTCTCTTGTAATAAAAAGACATCAAACTTAACTAAGGCTTTCCAGGACCCACCTGCCGCAGTCAGGTGCCTGAACCCCCTCATATTCTAGCTTCCACCCCTTAGGGGTCAATTCCCTCCGGTTTAAAATTCCCCACAAAGGGCGCCTCAGGCAGCGCATCCCAGTAGACGGTTTCAAAGCTAGGGGATAGACAGCCGGGTACAACCAATTGAGGCTTCTTAGTAGATAGCCTATCTGGGCACATCCTAACGGCGTGCCTTTCATTTCTCTCTCTATGTAACTACCGTGATGCAGAGAATTTTGTGGCAGTTCTCGGCACAAAGTAAGCCTCAATCCAAATGCAGACAGAGCATCAACATTTGTGGATCGTAATGATACAACTAAGGCGGTGGCAAAAAGTATAAAAACCCAGTTACATTGGCTACCCCATTTCGGAAGTTCCAATTGCAAAATGTCAGCCGAGAAAATAGCAGAAAGCAATGGAACTGTAGACCAAAGCCAGAGGAGAGTCATTCTATTCAAGAATGGACTATGATCAGAGGGGTGCATCTCATTCAGCTTCACAAAGGCCCCAGGTCTTATAAGGCCTTTCACAAACGTACCAGATTTTACACTGTAGGAGCTCTTGCCCTGCAAGTTTTCCACTAGAGCATATGCCATGTCAGGATCCTCATTCCAATAGCCTCTTACTTGCTGCATGACCAACAGTACTTACGTTGGAGGAACGTAGTGGCAAGGGCTTGTCAGGGTTGTTGTGATGCAGTGTGATGCAGACGGGTGGTAGTGGTTAAGGGGATTCCAGTTTGACTAGCCTTAGGCGTGAGCATCCAATCTTTGCCTGAAACGGTGCCTCTTCCAGGTGCAGAGTCTGCCAAAGGTGGGTGCTGTGGAATGGGGAACCTTGGGAGTGTCCAACTCTCAAGTGGGCCCTTCATGGTCACAGTGTGTTTTGATATGTGTACCTGGACTCTAGTGCCTTTCCTGGCTTTCAATGGTGCCTCGCCACGTTTTTTTTCTGAAATTCAGAGCCATTGCAGACAGTCTGGTGGGGTGGAGTGTGGGAGGCACAATACTTTTGGAGTGGCTCCACATCAATCTCCTCAACAAAGATATTACTTTCTGGTGCCACAGGAGGGGAGGGGGGATTTCTCCATCATGGAGATCTTGGTGCATAGTGCTTCAGGGGTGTCCTCCTCATTCCCGGCAGCAATATTCACTGAGTCCTGGGATATGCAGGAGGCCTCAGATCCCACTGAAGAGACTGAAATCTGTGCCCATGTCCCTACCCATGTTCCAAAATTACACCTCACGTAACTGGTTGAAGCAGATCGAGGCATCTCCTCTGGTAGGTGGTCAAATGCCACACTATTGTCCTCAGCATTAGGCCCACTTTGTTAATATTAATGTTAAAGGATATTTTTACCACGCAATATCACCACCGGAGTGGTCTCTTGGCGCTCTGGCGGTTCTGAAAAAAAATGGAGGGGTGGGGGGAGTTAGTGGGGATGAGCTGGAGAAGTGCAAGAGAGCAGTGATGTGCTGTTAGCGGCCTCAGTCTGGAATTCCGTTGGCTGGGCTTGGGGTGTTATACTGTCAGAAGACGTTGTGTGCTGTTGTGCAGGTCAATGTGTGCTTTGTTTTGTTGTTGCAGTGTAGTGAAGTGGTGCAAATTGTTGTGTTGTAAGTTTGTGGTTGTGTTTGGTTAGAATTTGAGAGGTGTATGGAGAGGGTGAAGTTGTTAGTGGGTTGGTTAATTGGGTGCCTACGTGGCCTCTGTTTTTCAGAGGCAGGCAGGTATTTGTGCATCCCTTGCAGTCTAGCCCAGAAAGCATTCCCAATCTAGTAGGGGGGTGGCATTTGTAAACCTGGGTTTACTTCCTCCATGTGTTGAGGCCTGATTGGCATTCATCATCTTATTCGGTTGCTCATTCATGTTACCGCTCCTACCCCCTTTAGTATGTCGCAATGCTAACACTTGCACTTATGTCCAGTTGCGGCGGTTGCCTTCATTCACAACTCTCTTTGGTCCGTGCCGCTGCCAATATCCACAGCTTAATTAGTGTGGCAAGTGCTAATGTTCACATGTTTGTGGACAATTTACCTTGGGTAAGGTGGTTCTATCCTTCACTCTCAAAGTACGTACGAGGAGTATTTCCAACTTATTTTCCAGGCCACACTGGTCAGATGATATAACAGAACTGAGCATAAACAGAGCCTCCATTTTGCCATCATGGACTTTAAATATGAAATTATCGGTTCCACAGCCGGATGCAGGTCGTGCTGTTGAGAGTTTGTCTCCTGGTTCTGTTTTAGGACTGCTGCTGCCTACAGGTCAGCAGAGAGAGCCTCGTGATTAATACTGCCAGATAAGTTCCCAAGTAGGGTGTCCGTACATACTACGTTATTAGTACCCATAGGGTTGCCACTTAGACATTTGCAAGGAGTAAGCAGGGAACCCTTGTTATCCAGGGACGGCATGGAAATGGATAGCTGTGTGCAAGTATCACCAGTCGTGCTCAACTGTAGCATGGAGGGCAATGGAGGGCCATTTTTCACACCCAAGTGGGGAGCTGGGGCTTCGGCCATTGAGGGGACAACTGGAATTCCTGCGTGAGCCGATTGTGTTGACACATGGCCAATGCCCGAAAAGAAACCAGAGATCCTAGTTTGGGAGCTAAGCTGGCCACTTCGACCCAGTCCACGTTCCTTTTTTCCTTTTTTGGTTTTGGGTGCTTCCTTAGCCTTACGGGCAAGCGTGGGACTACAAACTCATTTCCCCCTGAATAAGGCGTTGCTACGGAGACCCGTTCTACGTTTAATTTTGGTCTTCATAGTACCAGTGTAATGTAGCCAACAGATGAGTACAGAGGCAGGAGAAGGAAGGGATCAATGTGGTGACAATACCAAGACAGTGGAAGGGAGGGGAGGGACCTCTCTCACCCTTTCTCACATTGGCACAGACCTGTAAAACCAAGCTTTCCCCCACTGTCGACAGTGCCCTGTAGGGTGCAGAGTGCACTCACTGCTAGGCACTGGCCGCGAAGGTGTGAGAAGTTACAATGTGCTGCGGGATGTGGGCTATGGGCTATGGGCTGTGGACTCTGTGGGATCTGTGTAGCCCCTCTTTTCCTCCTCCTCCTTACTTGCCCACAATGTGTTAAATGTGCTTCCAATGGGGCGCTCTTCTCCTAGCCAGTGGTATAACACAAAATGCGGGGACCACCCTGCATGCCATGCTGAGGGGGACCCCCAGCTCGGCAGAAAATCATGGGTCTTGCCACACTCTGGGCCGGCCTAGATTATCACGCTTGAACAATACGCATGAACGTGCTGCTGAAGGGGTATACCGCACACTGTACCAGGAGAAAGATATAAATATGTGTTTTAATGCAATATACAGCACACTTTCTGAGAAAAATTGGCTAAAAACCCAGAGTGTTTGCCATTGTTTTGTAGGGTAAAACCAATCCAATACATGCAAATCACGCGTTACTATTAAAAATGCCATGCCACATTGAAAACATGTCCCACTGGCTGCAGAATGTAGACCAGTGTAGACACATTATAACATTACAGTAAAGCATGCCAGGCCACATTTAGACATACCTAGACTGGTTGCGCAAAAATGCCAGTCGAAGCAATAACACTCATCAAGAAGAGAGCACACATTGAAGCCTGGGTCTCTGCTGCCTCTAACAACACAGCCAAACACTTTAAAATCTGGATGGAACTGGTCAATCCTGTTGCGGTCTCCACCTCTCCTGTTCCCTCTGTATGGCTCTGGCCTCTCACTTCTCTGCTAAAACTCAGGACATCCTGTCCACTATCTCCTCTTCCTCTCCCACTCTTGGCCCCCCTTTGGCCATCTCTACCTCTCCTCGTCCTTTCTCCTCTTTCTCTCTGACAACACCTGACAAGGTTTCTAGACAAGTCTGATCCATGAAAGTGCTGTCCAAACGGTGCTCCCATGCTCCTCCAGAACCATCAAGGACCATATTGTCACCCTCACTGCACCTTGGCCGATTTCTGTAATCACTCTTTCAGCACTGGAAAGTTCCCTCACCCCTTAAGCACTCCCTTGTGCACACACTCCTCAACACGCCATCTGTCGATCCTACCTGTCAGGCAAACTATCGCCCAATCTCCATCACCCCATTCCTGGGCAAACTCTTGGAAAAAAGCTGGCCATCTCCCAGCTTACTCTCCACATTGAATCTGTTGGTTGTCTCCATGACCATCAGTTTGGCTTCAGAGCTGCCAGAGGCACCAAAACCTCTCTCCTGAACACCTGTGAAGATCTGCTCTCTAACCTTGATTCCAGCATTCCTTCTGTCCTTATCCTCCTTGATCTTTCCTCTACTTTCGACACAGTCAACCATGCCATCCTGATAAATCGACTACTTGAGAACCTGGGCATCACGGATCAGGCCCTGGAGTGGCTGACCTCCTTCCTCTTGGACTGCCCCTCCCAGGTCCAACTTGGTCCCTTTCTCTCTGCCCCCTCCCTACCTGTGGCATTCCCCAGAGCTCTATCCTCTCAACCTTGTTTTTCAACCTCTACTTGGCTCCTTTGGCCTACCTTCTCCTCTAACTTTCAGTGTTATGGGGATGGCACTCTGCTTTCCTTCAGGCTCCTCTCATCTCTTGCTCATTCCTGATTGTCTATCTGTGATTCAGCATTGGTGAACCGCCGATAATATCTACCTTAGTGCCATTAAGATGGAGATCCTTCTCATTGGGACCCCTGCCCCTGCTTTCCCTCTCTCACCCTGGCCGCCAACCTAGGGCCCTCTTCCTTCGCCTTCCTGCGAGGCAAAAAACCTTTTGTGTCATCTTCGACTCCACTCTCTCTTTCTCTCCTTGCATCTCGGACGGTCCCACTACCTACCAGCTGCTCCTCCTCAAAGGGACTCTTCCCTTTCTCACTTTCCCCCAGAAGCTCACTGTCTCCAGAGCCCCGTTTCTCTCTAGGCTGCACTACTGCAACAGCCTCTTTCTCAAGCTACCTTCCTCTCTCCGCCCTCTGCAACTAATTCAGAACAGGACAGCAAGACTTATCCTTGGCCACAAGCCCAGGGATCATATCTCTACAGCCCTGAAATCTCTCCACTGGCTCCCAGTGGTTGCAATAATCAAGTTCAAGACCATTTGCATTGTCCACAAGGCTTTCTGGGGTCAGGCTCACACTACATCCAAAGCTCTCTTCCAAAATACCTTTTTTCTCGAGCCCTGTCTTCCTTGCACTACCTAGAGCCTCACTGTCCTGGCTGCACTTACTCAGAGCATTACAGCCCTGTTTTCCTCCAACTCTATAAGGGCTAGACGCTCCTTCAGGCAGAGAGTGGGGGGTAGATCTCTTTCCTCTGCAGATGCCTCCCTGCCCCTCCCAAACTTTAGCGGACCATCTGATGTTCCAGAACCAGCTCAATACTTTCCTCTTCTCCTCTGCTTTCGCTCTCTCCCTCCCCTGCTGACCTACCTGACCTCCCCTGCTGACCTATCTGACCTACCTGTCTGCTGTACCAACTAGTTGCTTGGCTACCCTCTTAGTCTCGCTGAGTCCAGGCTCTTTCTTGATAAAGTCACCCTTGCACTGCCTCCGGCCTACCACACACTTAGGGACTGTAACTGTAACCCTACAGTCCCTTGTCCTCCTTGCACTATCTAGAGCCTCACTGTCCTGGCTGCACTTACTCAGAGCATTGCTGCCCTGCTTTCCCCTCCCTTCTTCCTTGCACTTCCCCCTCCCTTTCCCCTTGCATTTCTCATTCTTGCACTTGCACGATTTGAATGACACAAGGCCTAGTAAGATCATTTGTCTTGTCCACCCTCTATCTTTACACCATTGCTTGTCGCACCAAGAAACACGTTTGTATAGGCATGTTATAATAGACTTATATCTTATCATTTTATCACAGATGCTCAAAAAAATATACAATGCTGCAGTAAGAAATGGCTAGACTGGCAGCATCCAAATGCCAATCTAGCCAGGTAATTACACTTAGCAGGACTGCTTTATCAGAAATGTGCAGTTAAAAAAAGGTCATAATAAACTGAGGAATAACTAGACTGGGTGCACCAAAACGCCTCTCTAGCTATTAATACCACATATCATGCCTGCTTAGCCTGGGCATGGACAACCATTATGATTTATCGCACAATCCCACCACCCACACATCCCCTCTCCCTCCCATGCCCTACCCCAATCTCCAAAATCAGCTCCTTGGCCCAGAATTACCTTCACGTCCCTCTTCCTTCTCCCAGAGCTTACGTTTGAGGCTCCTTACCTCATAGGTAAGTACTGGCATGAGGAAGAGTGGGATTAGGAGTAATGAATATACATTTAGCTAAGTCAGGCATTACCTCCATGTACCTCTACCTCATCCCAGTGCTTGTGTATGAGGGATGGTGCCTCATACACAAGTACTGCCCCATACACAAGTACAGGGGCAAGGAAGAATAGGGCTAGGACTAATGATGATTACCAATAAGTAATTAAGGCATTAAACACCAAGTAGGGGCTTAACAATATTCAGTTGACTGCGCTGCAGCACTCACCTCCAGAAAATGTGGGCTATGTTGACTCAACCTGGCTGACCTTCAGAGCAGTTACCCGACAGAACAGCACACAAACGTTAAATGGCACCTGGGTTTCGCTGTTAACAAGGGCCCAGTCGTTACTAACGTAAAGCATTTCACTGTTAGTACCTGCATCCAAATGCCAATTTTTTTTGGCAATTGAAATTTGATGAGGGTTTAGTACTTTCATGCCAGGGAAGTGATTGGAAGGTTAGAAAGGGAAGAGGAGACTGTTCATTCTCACAACAGTTCATAAGTGTGTGCCTTTACACTTAAAGGAGAGAGTTAACTGCTTGTAACATTGAAGCTGCACTAGAATAGTCTCATTAAAATGTGTAAAGAAGTTAGATGCCCCCACACAAATAAGTTTGCTTCCCCCACCACCCGTGAAGTTAGTGCCTCTTCCAACATTTGAAGAATCAGTCCCACGAAATGTAGGTTTTGTTGTGCCCCTGAACACAAGCACAAACACCATTCACCATATACATGCATGCACGCCCAGCCATCCTTACATTTAAGTGTGCACTCTTTCACCATACAGGCAAACCCAGGCAGCCATTCATACATTTAAGTGTGCACCCTTTCACCATACACGCACACACGCACACCCAGTCACCCATACATTTGGGTGCACCCTTTCACAATACACTCACACACGTCATTGGTTTGAGGGGACCCCTATTACTAAAAAAGAAATTGGGCCTCAGTATATGTTTGCTGGTCTGGTAACAACGGTACCGTTAAGCTTGCAAGCTTGTTCTGCTCCTGGGTGCCTTCCCACCCGCCAGGTCTGACCAGGCGGGCGTACCGGCACCCGCGAGCAGAGCATGTTGGATGCAGCAGCACCATTCTGAATGGTGCTGGTGCATCCAAGCTCCCCATTCCCATTGAACCATATGAGGATCAAATGAGAATGGGGAGCATTTTTTCCGGCCCCCGCGAATGGCAAATTACCGGTAATTGCCCATTCGCAGGTGCCAAAAAAAGTGCATGTTTGACGGCAGCCTACCAGTTTTACCGGCAAAGCTACCGCCAAACTTGTAATGAGGCTGATTGTCTCTTTTTGAAATCACTCTGACTTCATAAAGAAATTATTTCTGTTAAGGACCGAACCATAACTGAAAACATTTCTTTATGAAGGCAGAGTGACTTAAAAAATAAACTATTGCTTTTTTAATCCATAGGACTTCCCCAACCCATGACATGGAGGCCTCCAGCCTGGGGTCTTCCATGTCATGGGGTAGGGGGAGCCCTCTGACTTCAAAAAGAAGGTTTCTTTTTGTAGTCACTCTGTCTTCATAAAGACATTATTTCTGTTACAGAAATAATATCTAAATGAAGGCACAGTGATTTCAAAAAGAAATTTAAAAAAAAATATTTTGAAAAAATATTTTTTTTCATTTTTTATTTCCAAGTGGGGCCCCCTCCCAGGCATGTGCTAGTGGGGCCCCCCGCACCGTGGAGGCTGCAGGGGCCCCTGTTACGCCAGTGCTCCTAGTCCACCTGAGGCGTCTTGTCCGTTTTCTTTTTTCAATTTTTCTGCTTTCAGCTCTGCTTTCCCCCGGGCTCACAAGGCTTCACAGGGCTCACGGGGCATAGCGCTCACAGACTTGCTCAGAGGCTCGAAAACTCGCTGACACAGACTCGCTAGAGGAAGGCACCTTGCAACATGAAAGCAGGCGTTGTCAAACCATCACTTCCCCAAGCACCCGCTTCCGACAACCGGCAACTCTGGTTTAACTGCACGACTAACTATTTAACTGCACGACATGTCTGGTCATTTTAAAGGTGCATTTGACATCATGAAGAGAGGTATCTGACGTCATGACTTACATTATCTTTTAAAACCATTTATAACCGCACCTATCATGCCTTTAGAAAGTGTAGTACAACATGAAAATCAGGCTTGGTTCCACTGCAAGAGCAGTGCAGCCTGGCTGATAGATCACAATCCTTCTGCGAGAGACCATAAGCAAGCCAAGACAATGGTTTACCATCGCAAAGCCAATAGTTGTTATTAATTATAAGCTTTGCATTGGTAGTGACTGTTAAAACTTTTGATGGGGGGAGACAAAACATTTGCCTGTATTTGATGCCTGTGTTGAAGCATAGCGATGGAGCCCGAACAAACCAGTGGGTTGGGGGCACGAGAACATTTTTTGTTTGGGCTATTAGGTGGCTCTCGCGACACTTATAAGCTGAAACTATTGCATTCGAGTTGAGATGTGGAGGAACGGCATATGAGGATGGGCACACAGCGTGTTGTTTGGTTATGTACCCACCCAGTAACTGCCCATGGCCCTGCTAATATGGCCATTCCCACCCAGTTCTAACTCTTCCCAGGCCACACACCTCCTCGTGGGAACTCTTTGAGCTCACTTTAATCAAACTTTACCTTAAAACTTTACACTCGCAGGCTGGAGTGAATGGCAACTGGCCAAGCACTATTCATGTGATCTATCAGTCTGTCTACGGTTTGTAAACAAATAGGAAAATTAGATGCAGAACGCTGATTTGCTGCACTGTATTTGTATTTGACCACTAGTACGGCGAAAATACATGGCATCAGGAATATATTTGCAAAGTGCATTTCATGGAAGATTCCAGAGTGGTTGTGGAGGGGACTAAGGGGTGAGATAGTTGCTACAGTGTGAAGTAAACATTCTGATCGGAACTGGTTATAAACCATCAGGTCACATGTGGGGTAATGTGTTCTCCCTTAAAACGAATAAGGTATTTTGTGGAGAATATCAGATTAGACGGTCTGATTTAATTGATGGGGGTACTGATTTGAGTTAGTAGATTGACAGGGGGGCCTGTTTATTTCTAACTTAGACAGGATGCTTTGAGTTCTGGGGGGCATGTATAGAATGGTGTTTTCTAGGGTGGTGTTTGAAGCTTACTGGCTGCTTGTATTGATGCTTTTGTTTTGTGTTTGTTTCTTTTTGTTTCTGTTGTCAGTGGGGTGTATGGATTCAGTGAGACCCGACTTTCTTTACACTCAATCCACCATAGTTATTACAAAGCAGGCTGTGCTTATTCATTACAATTTCAATGTGTGCTGTCTTTTACTGAGCATGACACCTTGAAGGTTATTGTAGGTAAATATAAATGAGACCTCTCACATTGGTCACCTGGAACGTGAAAGCTCTGAATTGCCCCAGAAAACAGCAGGAAGGTATTTGCTAGGATTTGGAGAGCTAGGGCAGATGTAGTTTTATAACAAGAGACACACTTAACAGATCAGGATCAGATTAGCTTGAAAAGTGGGAGATATTCACAGGAACTATTGTCTAATTATAATTTGAGTACTAGATAAGTATGTTATCTGATCCGCATTGGGGCAATTGTTAAAAGAATATTATATTGCTCTGCCCAACTGCAAACTCCTCTCCACCAAACTCACAGGCTCACACACTGCCTGTACCACCATCCACCTCATCTACTGTCCTCCAGGCCCGATCCTCACTTTTGAGGAGGATGTCATCCAGCTTATCTACTGAAAACTTAAACCATCCTCACAACTCATTGTGCTTGAAGACCTCGATCTGGGTGCTAATGACCCTTCCGACCATGAGGCAACCTTCCTTATCAACTCATTGCAAGCCTTAGGTTGCACCCACCGCATCACACAGTCCACTGACACCCTAAGTCACACTCTTGACTGGCTTGTTGACCACAACAGCAACTATGCCCTATCCACTTTCACCTGCCCCTGGTCTGACCACAACATTATCACATTCTCCATTCCCACCCTCGCCACACCGGCAAAACCAGCAACCAATCCTGTAACAATATTGTCCCAAAGCTCTCACAACCTCACCTATGACCGCCTTGCACCTCTCCTTGACCAGCCAGTCCCACCCACTTCCAACACCTCCACTCAGGTGGAGCACTACAACATCCTGCTAGGCACATCCATTAACCAACTAGCTCCCCTCAAAGCTAAGAAAGCCAAGTACACTGCACACCTCAAATCCTGTTACACCCCTAATCTCTGCTCCTCAGAAACGCTAAAAGAGCACCAGAGGCCACCTGGCACAAAGAACTTTCTGTAACTAACAAAGCCCTCCTGACCTCCACCTCACTCTAGTACAAAAAAGATTTCCAGGCATCCAAAGCTGCAACCTACAACAAAAGAATCTCCAAGGCCTCCTCCAGCTCTCCTGAGCTCTTCTGCATTCTCAGAGAACTAGAGTCCATCTCCCCACCCACTTCCATCCTTAAATGACGCATGGTGCAAAGAAATCCAAACTACATGGATGGGCAAAATCATGCTACTTCAAGACAAAATTAAACACAAACAACAGGGCATCCCAGCGCAGGCCCCTCAACCACTACCGCCCACCACACATCCAGCATCCCTACCTTTCACTTCCACCTGATTGACACAACCAGCCTAGCCAACATCATCAAAGGCCTCAAGCCCTCCCTCTGCAAGGGAGAAGCCTGCCCAGCCACCTTAGTTAAGAAATTTGCAGAACCCATAGTTCAGCTCATCACCACCATCATTAACACTTCCTTTGCATCCTGCACCCTCCCAACCTCTCTCAAAGAATAATGGGTTTCTCCTTTACTTAAAAAAACCCTCCCTCGACCCTGCTACCCCCACCAACTACCCCTGATCACCACAGACCACCTCTTGCTCATAGACATAAATAGAGTCACCTATTTCCAATCTAATCCTTCCTAGAATCACACCATCTCCTAGGATCTAGGCAATCAGGTTTCCGTCCCAAGCACAGCACTGAAACGGCCCTCCTAGACCTAAAAAAAACAGCTAGATGTAGCCAATGACCAAAGATTCCTCTCACTTCTTCTCCTACTACTCGACCTTTCTGCTGCATTTGACCTTGTTGATCACGAGATGCTCTGCCAAGCACTGTCCATCTCTGCACACTTCTCACCAGAGGCCACCAACTGGATGTCCTCCTTCCTAGCTAACAGATCATCCCGGGTCTACACTGGAGACTCTGCCGCCACACCCACCTCCTGTGGCATCCCACAACTTTCATGTGTATCGCCTACACTGTACAATGTGAACACCAAACCCCTCTTCGACCACCTAGACGCCCTTGGTGTCTTATACCCTAAGTATGCAGATGACACACAAATTCTCATACCTCTCTCTGGATATCACCCCAACAGACACTCGCTGGATCAACATCATCTGTGAAACTATACAGTCCTGGATGGCCACACAGAGTTTATGCCTCAAGGATGACAAAACTGAGCTTGTCATCATTGGTCCAGTAGCACACCTTTCCAAACTACATGCAGACTACAAAACCTTCACCATCGATGGTCACAAAATACCAGTAGCATCATCCGTCAAAACTCTCAGAATCTTCCTCGACTCCACACCCACCATGACCTGCCAAGTCAACCACATTGCTGCCTCCTCGGGGTATGGCATCAAACTTATCAATGTCAGCAAGCCATTCATCTCTTCCCAGAATCACCGTAAAATTGGCCAAGCCCTGATTGGATCCAAATTGGACTATTGCAATGCTCTACTGTGTAGAAGCTCAGAGGAAAATCGACACAAACACCAAACCATTCAAAATAATGCTATGCATGCAGCACTTAAAAGATGTGCCCACATATTGGAGGCCAGAAAGTCTGCCCACTTGCTATCAGTCAAGGACAGAATCAAATTCAAGACACTCTTCATCACTTGCAAATGCATTGCTAATGAGGCTCCCCAATAGCTTGCGGAGACCATCAAAAAACATTCTTCATCCAGGCCTACTCGATCCACCTACAAACACTGGTTCATCACTCCTCACTTCAACAGGAAAAGAGTGAGCGGTACCAGCTTTTTAGCACATGCCCCAGCCCTCGAGAACAAACTGCTGCCTCAACTGCATAACAAACCCTCATAAATGTCTTCAGGAAACACATCAAGACTCTGCTCTTTAACTAAGCTTAAACATTGTCTGCTCATGTAACATTCATGGCTCATGTATCTTCCTCTTCCATGCCCCCCACTGCAGCTAGCGCCTAGATGCCTGTGGGCTTTGTGCGCTTCTATAAATGTACTAAATAATTAAATACAAATAAATAAATAAAGATAGAGAAGGAAGGGTATTGGGGGTGGATATCTTATTTGATTGGGTGTCATTAATATGGTTCTGTGTATGAACCGAGCTGCACCTCACTGAGGAGGCCCAACAAAGCTGAAATATGTCTGGGTTTGCTTGGGTTTCTGTGCAGAAGGGACCTGGCTTAGCAGTTTGGGCTGGGCTGCTACCATTGGTGGAAGTACCTGACTGATTTGCATATGGCTGGACTCCTTTTGCAAAAGCGAAGATGCGCTAAAACATGGTGGTGTGGAAGTTTGCGCAGAGCAATGCCAGTGCTTCAGATTCATTCAAAACCTTCCACCCATCAGTTCAGTGGTTATTTTGACCATGTGCACCAGGAAGGGATTTTTTCAAGTTCTGTCGACTTCGCTGATGAATTTTCAGGGCGAGAGAGTCATCATTGGGGGAGATTTTAACTGTGCTCTGGCCTATCGATCGGATCATTCAGACGTTTGTAGATCTACCAATGTAAGGGCGAGTAAGGCCCTTAATTGTTTTATAGAGGATTTTAATTTCGCTGATATATGGCGGTCACTAATCCTACAGACAGAGCTTATTTCTATTATTTACCAGTTCATGACTCATATTCAAGACTGGAGTTATTCTTAATAACCTGCAGACCTATAGGAAAGGCGCAGTACAATGATTAGAGAAAGAGACATTTCTGATCATGCATTGCTAGAGGTGGCGATTAACTTGGAACAGGAACAAGGAAATTATAATAGATGGAGAATGAAAACAGGCATTCTGAAAGACCAGAAATTGGTGGTATCACTTACCGCATTCAAAGAGGTTTACTTTGTTGAGACTAAAGATACAGCAGAATTACGGGTGGTTTGCAACAGCTTAAAGGTCACATTAAGAGGCAAACTGATTAGTTGTACATGTCATCTACAGATGGAAGGGTTGGCAGAGATTAGAACATTAGAAAATGACCTCGCGAATCTTCAAAGGATAAATGCTGTGACTGGGGAACAGAAAGATCAAGTACAAATGCAGAAGATGGAGGAGGGTCTTTTCTGTCAAAAACAAAAGTATTGCAAGGGGGGACATGAGTGCAGTAGGCTACTGGCTTGCAAACTAAAGAACATGGTGGAAGAGCTGTGAACATGGGAGTGGGAACTGACAGGGTAGCATTTGTAATGACAAATGTGGAAATATGTGAGTGATTTTGTTTGCTTTAAGTTATTTTGTTTGAGGAAAGGAATTCTGTACAAGAACAGGATATGGATAACTTTTTTCAAATGATCGAGCTACCTAAGCTCTCTGATGATAGTGAAATAGCCCTGCGGGCGAGATTCACAGTCATGGAAGCCTATATAGCTATCTCTCAACTATAAATTGGTAAATCAACAGGGTTGGATGGTTTACTAGGAGAGCTTTATAAAGTCTTTCAGAGTGAATTGTCCCCTTTTTTGTGTGAATTATTAAATTTTATACTCAAAGGTGGGGACTGTGCCCATCTATGTGGGAAGCTCTTATTACATTAACCCCAAAGTCAGACAAGGATCACTGCTTAATGTTGATCTTAAAAACGTTAGGAAGATTTTGACAAACAGGCTGGGTAGATGCATAGGGGAAATCATTCACCAGACCCAGTCAGGAATTATGCGTCAACGTTCTGGCTATGATAATATTAGAACATTGATTGACATTTTAGGACTACAAAAGAATGTAGCAGACAGTGCTGAAATGTTTTTTTTAGACTCCGAGAAGGCTTTCGACCGAGTGAAGTGGTACTTTTTGAAATGCACAATGAAAGAGATGGGGTTTGGCACATTTATTTTGGGTGCAATAGATTGTTTGCATGCTGTAGCAAAAGTTAAGGTTTGGTTAAATGGTGTACTTTCAAAGGAAATTAACATGTTAAGGGGTACCAAACAAGGTTGCCCGTTTCTTTGTTTCTTTTCAATATAACTCTGGAACCTCTTAACACTAGAATAAGGAAGGAGGCAAATATTTGGGGTATATTTGTAGGTAGACATGAATTTAAAGTATTGTCCTATGGTGAAGATATGGTTGAACTTTGGTCCAAACCTAGAGGAGGATATTATTGACACAGATTTTTGAAGATGTTGGACGACTATATGAGTGCAAAATTAATTGGGACAAGACTGGCATTTTTCCATTGTCTCCTAATTGTACTCGGCAACATTTTGACACCTCTGATTGTAAATGAGCAGATCAACACGTGAAATAACGTGAAATATCTAGGTATTCATTCGCTGCGAAATCTGAATAAGATTGTGGATTTTAATGTGGATAGATTAATTGGGGGCATTTTAAAGGATGTGAGGAGATGGGAGAGGCAGCAGTTTGGTATTTGGGCCAAGGTTAATACAATTAAAATGACGTTTCTCCCTAAGGTGCTCTATGTTATACAATCTCTACCATTGAGATTTGCAAAGAAATTTGTTTTTAGGAATTTCTCTGGAGTAGAGGAAAGAGCCCCACAATTCCTAAATTCATTCTGTCACGAGGCGCGGATGAAGGTGGTTTTGGCTGTCCTGACCTGCAGAAATATTGGAAAGGGTTCTTGTTAAACAAATTGGCATACTACTTTGGTGTGGTAGAAAATGCAACCGAGATGGCTGAAGTTGGAGAGGGAGATAATGAGCCCCTATTCTTTAGATAATGTTTGCTCTTTCAAAGGAAGGGTGTGTGGATGCAATAGTTTGCCTCCGATTGAGGCTCCACGTGTGGCATTGGTTTCATGGTTTGATTTTGAGCAGGATTGGTGGCTAAACTCTGAGGCCTCTTTATCCCTTAATCCGGCCTTTCAGGTTAATAATCGAACATTACATTGGCGGAGTTGGATTAAGAAAGGGGTTTTGAAAATTGGTGATGTTTTCAGGAATTACGAATTAACGAGTGTTGCAGCATTGAGACACAAATTTTATGTGGGGTCGCAGGAATTTGATAGATACAAGATACTCAGAGGGTTACTGGTACCCATATTAGGTTTGTTCCAATCGCCCCTTGAGTAGAAGCTTGGTCTATTGACTATTATGGACAATCCACCATGTATGGTTTTGACTTTCTAAAAATTGATGTCTGTACCACCAGTGTATGTTGAACGCCAGACAAGCTACGCTGAGATTTGGAGGTAGAGTTGTAATACAAGGTCTCATCTGATCAGTGGAAGTTTATATCGACAGCTGGATATAAAGAAAGGTTAGACCTGAACCTGAGGTTGATTAATCAGAAAGTAGTAGGGCGTTTATACTGGACACTTCTATGCATGCATACATTAGGACTGTTAGTTGATAATATATGCTGGGGTCGTGGTTCGGCAGTAGTTACTTTGTTATATATGCTGTGGGAATGTGTGAGGGTACATGATTATTGGAAAGACATTTTGGATAGGGTAGATTTGATTATGGGTATGTCACTTCCACTAGAGCCGTTACCAGCAGTACTATTATCGAAGGCAGGTAGGTGTGTTGTGGCCCGGGGAAATAGCTTTTGGAAAGAAAAGTCATATGGGGTGGTGGTTAAGTAAATAATGAAGGTCTGAAAGATGCTGAAAAAGCAACATATGGAAGATTGGATTTGTGAGATGCAGGTTTTATCTAGTTTTGAAAAGGTGCTATTTGCTATGACAGAGAGATATCTTGAAATGTGGACGTCTTTTAAACATGTGTATGAAAGTTGGTTGAATCTACTGAGGTTTGGGTGATTTGTGGTGTATGTGTGTGTGCATGACTGTCTCTTTTTGTGTTTTTTCTTTCTGGAGCGATTGGTAATATATAACTTTGATTTGTGTACTGCTTATTGGACTAATTCCTAATGCACATGAACCTTCAGTTATGATCTCTACTGTATATTGATGCATGCTATATATTACTGTTAATTGCCTGTTAAGTTTCTTCAAAATGAAATAAATATATCAACAAAAACTTTGCACTCGAGTGCCTGACAGTGTTTTTTCAAAGCATTCTGAGAGTGTTCACTTAATTGGAGTTGGAAACCCACTACTGATGTAATAAACATATTTTTACATGTCTGCCTCCCACCACTAGATTCATAAGCACTCGGTGTGCCCTTCACAGAAGTCCTGTTAAAAACAAGCATTGGCAAATCCACCAGTTTGTCAAAGGCCCGAACTGTTTGCATTGCCAATGCTTGTTTAAGTATATGCTG
Organism: Ambystoma mexicanum; assembly: GCF_040938575.1. Taxonomy (NCBI): domain Eukaryota; kingdom Metazoa; phylum Chordata; class Amphibia; order Caudata; family Ambystomatidae; genus Ambystoma; species Ambystoma mexicanum. Next base: position 467,662,124 of record NC_090932.1, on the reverse strand, counting down.
AGTCCTCCTCTTTCGGCACCTAACTATTCAGCCCATATGGGACTTGATGTGTAAAATGAGTTAAAGATTGAACCTGTTTTATTTTGGTTGAGAGTTTAGACAAAAATAAAAAAAATCGAACTTAATTGATTTTGAATGATGCAATTTGCCTGGGGGGAAATGTCTTATTATTGCATTGGTTATCCCATTTTAAATGGTACCCAGTCATTTTACCATAAAGATTGTACTGAGGTAAATTCTACGGAAAAAATACTGGAATTCAATTACATATGGTGGGGGGGAGTGGGTAAGGAATTAAAAGGAGTGGAGGGGTTGGGGCAGGATTTAAAACCTATGTAAGCAGGGAGCAGGGGGCTTGGAGGGGGAACCCACCCAATAAAAAAAAAGAAACTTAAAAAAATGCTTCTGTGAAATGAGAGTAAACCTTTTAAACAACAATTGTGTATTATGAATGCCTCAATTACTTTGTCACTACAAACATTATTACAGTCCAATCTATCAATAGAGTTAATCATAGTTTGTGCACAGTGGTATGGACAGGGAAACCAGAGAGCTTATAAACTCCCCTTCATCGTTCGTATGTGATATAAACTACAGACCATTTTAATGGTTATCAGTTATGGGCTAAATTTGCATGAATTGCATTGATCACGAGAGCATGCTTAAATGTGTTGCCACTAAGAGTGGATTGCTACAAAGTGTTCCTTTTCAATGCTTTCGGATTGCAATTGTCTATTTTGTAATGCAGCGAAAGAAGATCTGCCACATTTCTTTTTTGTTGTTGTTTTTTGTTGTTGTTTGCCTGGGTAATGCGTATCTTGTACCATTTTTTACCATTTACTTCGAGTGTTAAACTTTACTCAATGTAGGCCTGCACTTCATTTCTTTCTGCTATCTAACTCACTGGCAATTGCTTGATCGTTATTATGTTGTTTGAGGGTAGAATTTACAATTAGAAATGCCTTATTGAAACTAATAATGGAATATGTTTACCAGTATGTAATTAATTGCAATCTGCACATTCATCCTTTTGCATCCACATGAAATCAATAGTGATTTGTATATTGTGTTTTTCTACATATTGTTACTCTCGTGTTTTTATTATATGGTTTTATGATTTTTTTTATTTCGATATAAACTTTTGATGAATGGAGTTCAGCAATACCTGGTGCATTGGAGCCCATTTTCAGCTCTGTTCGCCCCGTCAAGAGGCTGACCACTCAATGGCAAGAGAAGAGTTCTCCGGTTGTGGCCTAAGTTGAGCTGAGGCGAGCGGACATCCAAGGTTGAAAGAAGTGGCAGGCAGGGGTGCCCATCTACAGGCATCAAGCTCCAGGTGCAGGTAAGTTGTAATTGTCCTCTGACCTGCTTTAAAGTGTGCACCAACATTATCTTAGCTAGGCAGTCAGTAACCCCCACGTGCTGCAGGGGTACTCCTGCTTTATTTTTTGGGTAAGGACTAACATGTTTTGCCTCTGGGGGTTTGCTTCCATTGGTAATACATTCACTTGATTACAATAAGACTGTCCATCCTGAGAAGAGGACATAGCCTCTCATCCTCCTCAAAGGCCCAGCAACATTGAGAGGATATACTTGAGCTATTGATTAGGGAAAGCATCTCATGGATTTAAGTGGTTATTTATAGTTGTGTGTGAATACATTTAGCCAAACCCAGAATCAGACACATTTTTCCAGTATTCGAGTGTTTCAGGTTCGGACAAACGTTCAAGGCATTCAGAGGCGTAGATTCAGGTTAAGCTCATGACAATTCATGCTGATGAAATTAGGCTCTAAACATTGGGTTGAAGAGATCAGACCTTTTCCTGCTATTAAACTTTTAAAGCAAACACAATATAAATTTACTGGAAATGTCAAAAGTTCAGGACCTTTCCTGCCGTGGATGTCAAAAGAAAGCAAAGTATCTAAATGACTAGACAAGTGGCTTGCACCAGACTTCTTTAATATAGAAATCAAAATTAACTCTGTGTTTGTGGCGAACAAAAACATTCTCTTTTTTCTTAAGAAACTGCAAAATTCACGATGAGTAATGCAAATAAAAAATGTGCAGAGGATTTTTTTTCTTTTTTTATTGCAATACTTTGAGAAATGTGCAGGTCACCTTATTCACAAAGACAGGTTGCACATTTTCTTGGGGCTTTGCTGCAGCACACATTATGCTCTTGGTAGCCTCTTGAATACATTAGTGTCAGGAGCATGTATGACGCTTCCTGCACCCAAAGGTCTCTAAATGTATGTATATGTATGTGGTTTTCCAGGTACAGACCTCTTAACATTGACACCCTATCCTACTAAACTGTATTCCTTTAAGGAATCTTGTCTACATCAAGAATGCTTGATATGTGACAGACTATGCCTGAGCCCTACTGACCTTTCTGAGGATATTCACCTTAAATAGATATCCCCAGAAGGACTCAAGGAAGCAAACTGAGCTGGATAAAACTTCATGCTCCCCTAATGCATGACTGACTTTCCCCCAGCCTCACAGGCATTTCAAAGATCCATATTTGAATCAATAATACACAATGTGCCAACCTCTGAATGTTGAAAAGAGAACAGAGGCATCCCTGACATGTGACTGCAACTGCAACTTGAACAATTTGATCAACTTCAGAGGGATGAAAGGTTGAATTCTTCTTATTCGATTAAATCCTGAGACCTGCTTGTTGCTCACAGATCTCTATTGTAGATGCATTCATCTACAGAGCTATCCTGCTGCACTGTTGAACATCTTGTCCTACTTGGATAACAATCCCAGACGTACAGGACTGTGTTTCCTCTTTCTGACCCCCCACCTAACCCCACCCAACCCTCACATCCACTCTGTTAACCTTTCTCTCCCTTCCTAAAGCTTTTTAAGTAATGTTCTGCGTGTTTTTTTTCAAACAAATCAGTTAAAGCACACTTAAAGGAGATTTATTCAGATTGGGCTGGAATAAACATCTGCAGGAACCTGCAAATCTATGTGATTTTCACAAGGACTTTTACAGAAGCCTGCAGATAACGTTTAAGAAAGTTCACCCACGCTTAATTATTTACCTCACTTTTGGGGTGACTGCGAGAATGAGGGCCATGTTCTGCATCAAAGATAGATGTACTTATGATTTTGTTGGTTTCATTTTCCTTGTTCATTGTTGTTTTTTGTTCATGGCTGTTTTGTGTATCAGTAAGAAAAAGGTTTTGAGGCTGTCAACCTGTGTAAGTCTATTTGTGAGTCACAGATGTAAGGAAAATAAACCGGAAGATAGAACCCACCGCTGCCTTTAATACACATAAGTGTCGACCCATAAGGTACCACCACCAGGGCTTTGCTGCCTCTCCCATCACACTTACCTGATAAGAGACACCTATACAACCCTAGCAAGGCAAATATTACTGAAGACGGCGTGAGAAATCTACAATTGGCATCTTGCATGGTGTCTGTTTCCAAGATGTCATTTCACCGGCACGTAGTCAGGCAGGCAACACAGACATAGACCCGAAAGTGGAGGATAACTGCCTGCAAACATAAGAATTGCATGTGTGTGGGCACAGTGTCTCTTCAATGCAAAGGCAGTGAAGATCACCATTGCCTGAAGCAGAGGTCTTATGCTGGGGGCTTGGTGTGTTACATCTCTCTACCACACAATGCAATGAGACTTTTGCAGGTTGTATATCTTTTCATGCCATAGCAAGGCCAACTCACAGTACTGAGGAGTGGGCAGGGGCTCCTTCAGCCAACAATATGATTGTCGTTGAGCATAACGAACGACATTGAAGGATCCCTTACCCCAAAAGTCTGCAAATGGACCTTTCTATAGCAGAGACATGTCGTTGACACTGAAGACACTGCCAGCCTAGGAATGTTTCATTATGAAGAATACCTATTCATGATATAGCCCGAGGGTGTGGCTTAAGCAGTAATAGGGTCCTGCCAGCAAACATTTGAGGATTTCTTGGCCATTGTGTAGAATAGGCCACTCTTATCCATTTAATGTGCTTCTCTCAGAATAATCTGCAAATAAACCACCACTTTCCAACCTCTTCCTGCAGTTGCCTAGATTGGTTTATGGGTGACATTAGCAACCTGGTGGGAGGAGCCAGCATTCCATGCCACCTGACATCTGGCTCTTCCCACCCTCTTCCCCCTTATTATTATATTTATTTTATTTACACCCCCCCCACACTTACCTTATTTCAGTTGTGACGGCGCAGTTGCACCTTCTGCTCTGCCCTACTCCCGATGGACATCATGGAAAGGGAAGAGGGCCTCCATTTTCCCTTTCAATGTCAGTCATCTTCGAACAGTCTTTTAACTCTGTGAACGACACACCGCGATGTGCCCCGTTCACAGAACACAAATACTGTAAATTAGCCCCTTCCTAGCCCATAGGCTGGGTGCTAATGGCAGGCATCACCGGGGGTAACGTGCAGTCATTCGTTAACTCTGGCCCCGGGACATTACCCACTGCTGATGCCCTTGGAATGAGTACATAACGCCAGAGTAAGTTGAACTGAAAAAACAGCTCTGTTTCCTGGGCAACCTGCTTTTTGTACAACACTGAACAATTTGCAGTCACCTAGAACCTCATTTTTTTAAAAAAAAATTATAATAAGAATAATTGTCATTGAAAGAAATGTGGATTGCCCATTACTGCAACTCCATAAAAAATAAGAAAAACATGTAATTTATATTTTGGCAAAATATTTGTGTTTTTCTCCCTTATGGGGGGTGTCCACCTGCCATGCACATATTTCCCCCTACCCTTTACACCTCCCCATCCTCCTTCTTACTTCCTTTGTTTTTTTTAAATCTTTTTTCCCAAATTGAATTTCCATGCCAACAATACATATCTATGTTTAATATGGAAATCCATTGTGCTTTGTGATGTTATGCTATTTGTCATTACACTTTTCACATCAAAACCATAGTGCTCTTAAAGCACTGATCCTTGTCTATGCAGAGATACATTGTGACTCTGCCCAGGGTGGCAGCCAGACCATGGACTGTGGGGTGAAAAAGAAATGGGTCAATGAGAGTAGTAATGTGGAAGAGTTGGAAAGTCAGAGAGACATACATGAACAGACTTAACTTATGACATGTAGCAAAATGAAAACATAAAGGTGAGAAAGAGTGATCTCTGGGTTAGATGTGTAATATTTATTGTTTTATCGAGAAGTACATGTAATGAGTAGGAGGAACGAGAGCTGCCCTTATTGATGCGCAGATCTTCCAGTGAGGTCATTGAGAGGTGAAGATATTAGGTATGGCTGATGATATTGAGATGTTCTTGGGAGTTGTAGGGGCTACTTACCAGATAATCATATTGGACACTTGTTAAGATGGATTTCAAAAAATCTGGCTTGGTGGACAGTGTTTAGTAGGGCACACTAGTTATTGTGAACAGGGGACATGGAACTTGGTTATGTGAGTTTCTGGCAGAGTCTGGACAATTTATTTTGTATCATTGAAGTTTATGAACCTCTTTCTTCAAAGCTTCCATAAATACTATGTTGCAGTAGCCCAAGATGGACACCATCTACACTCAGCTGATGGTAGCTAAAGCATGCATTTTAGGCCCCAGTCAATGAGCCTCATTCTAAGTGTGATGGTATCCAGTTGGTATATCTGGCGGGATAACACTAAACAGTAATACCATTACCGGCACCTGGTCTACCAGAATTACCGTCAGATTACAGATGCCAGTAAGGGCAGGTTAATCCCCATTCCATCAAGTCCCATTGGACTCCATGGGAGGATTCCCAGTTTTACCAGCACCAATATTATCGGTGCCAGTCATATCGGCTGTTTTTTTGCCAGAGGGGTGCCAGACTTACCTGCCACCCCACCGGAAAATGTGTAGTATGTCGGTCTGGAAGCATAACGATAAAAAAAATTACTGGTATGTTAATTTCGGACCGGCCTCTTTCTAAATATGCCTGCTTCAACTCTCCACCCTCTGCAGCTAGTCCAGAACCAGACTGCGAGATTTGTCCTTGGCCTCAAGCCCAGGGATCGTATCTCTCCAGGACTAAAATCTCTGCACTGGCTCCCAGTGGCTGCGAGGATTAAGTTCAAAGCCCTCGGCATTGCCGACAAGGCCTTCTGGGGCCTGGGGCCTCAATACCTTCAACTCTCTGTTCCTAAATATCTTCCTTCTCAAGCTCTTCGTTCATACGCCTCCAACTCCCTCAGGGTCAGTCGCTTCTACAAGCAACGAGTTGGTGGTAGATCACTTTCTTCGGCCGGGGCCTCCCTGTGGAACAGCTTCCCTGCCCCCCTGAAACTTGAGGAGAACCATCTCTGGTTCCAGAAGCACCTCAAAACCTTTCTCTTTGCTTCTGCTTTTTCTCCTCCTCTACCCTGCTGATTTCCTGGCTCATACTGAAACTGCACTGGTATACCAGGCCACCCTCTGATCTCGGGCCTTGGTCCCCTTCTGCGCCAGTCACACACCTGCGCTGCTCTCTTGCCAACCCCCGCACTTGGGGACTGTTCTCTGTATCCCTACATTCCCACCACGAGCACTTGACACATGATGCCTGCACTTATCCTTTACCCTAGCACTTGCCACCTGCTGGCCGTACTTAACTATTGTTATTTATTCTATTATCCTATGTATTGTACTGTCCCCTTCCCCTCACCGCCTGCACTTTCCCCTTCTCCCTACCCATGCACTTGCACGATCTGAATGACAACTGGCCTAGTAGGATCGCTGTCTGTCTCCCCTCTGTTCCCCCTCCCTTGCCTCGTCGCGCCTTGAAACACTTGTGTATCGGCGCGTTATAAATGCCATATCATATCATATCATACTTGTAATGAGGACTATGTGTCTCCAATGTCTGACACTGACCTTTAGGCAAGCTACTCCATTCCCATGCCAGCATTGCCCACAGTAGCCAATCCTACTGAAAAGATAGATCCATAGTCCTACAAGGGTTCATATTCAAGCCCATTTTTGAGTGGTCATCATAAAAACTTGTTTAGAAATAGGTGGGGGATGCTGTATTTTAAGTTGTTTGCTGTATTTGTTATGACAAATCTTGTTGTGAATACTAGTTAATAAACGCTACTAAGTGCATCAATTAACCTGCTTACACATTATGATAATTATTTTGTCAACTGTGTTGCAATCGTGAATGCCCGCAATGCATCCTGCAGTACCGCCGGCATAGTTGAGTATAGACCACCTCCTGCACTACCCATAGATGAGCCAAAGACATTTCATTAATGCTTTTGGCCAGCCTCTGCATGCGGATTGGGTGACCCCACTACGCCTCTATTCGGTTTACTACTTCTATTATGCCAGTAGCATGTAAACAACTGTGGATGGGCATTCAAGGATAACCGAGTTGGTGTGAATGCTTATTTCAGCAAGTTGCTGTTGTTAACCTGATGAGTAGGTCATTCCTCTTTGTGAGTTGGTTCGAGTTCAAAGCTAATCTGTCAGTATACACTTTACACGTTCTGAAAACCATGTGGAACAAGGTTTCTCAAACACAGTGAGGTTCTCGGATCATCCACAACTCAGCCAAAGTGTGGTAGACTTTAAAAAAAAAAAAAATGCATTAAATGTAACTAAAAACTCCAAAACTAACAAAATGTCTCATTTGGAATGTTGCATACAATAGATGCATTAATGGAAAATCAGTCAGATGATTAAATGCAAATGCATCTTACCACTTGACAGCCCTTCTCCGCCTTCCAATTAGTGCCTGATTGCCAGGCCTTTCTTAAGACCTTAGAAAGACTTCATTGAGCTCCTTAAAATTCCAGGCCCAACATAAAGCTCAAAAGCTTGTAAAAGTGCATTAGCGTCTAATAGGGGTGTTTTGGACTTATGCCTTCATATTCTGTCAAAATAACATGCACAATTTCAAAAAGGAATGTGTAATATAGCAGCACATTCCAGGAACTTTGGTAGTACACACTGGTGTCATTCTGCAAAAATCCCAGCCGTTGAGAACAGCCCTTGCGTCATCCAACGAACAGAATCAGCATGTAAGTCAGCCTTTCCAATTCAGAGTTAAGGCACAATCGGCCTGAATCGCACATCTTTGCGCTACAACAAATCAGGAGAGTACATGAGCAGTAGCAGTGGGTGAGATTGTACTTGTAGGGGTTTAAGTATTTCCACAAATATGCCAGAGCGACAGAGCATAGCAAGGGAGCTTCAACCAATCAAGAGGGTTCGTGGGGTGTGCCTCCCGAGAAGAAATAAGTAATAATGTGGGTCATAACGACCCAGGCGGTAAGTACACCAACTTTACCACCATGGTGTAAACTACGTTTACACCATGGTGGATGGCGGATTTACCGCCCCATTCCAAGGTGAGTGGGGCGGTAAATCCCAATTTACCCTTCCCCATTCCCATTTTTGCCCCATAGGGCATAATGGGAGTGGGGAAGGCGCTAATTACGGCACCGTAAATTACGGTGCCGTAATTAGCACCAAGGCGGTTTAGCGCCATGGATTTTAACGCCTGCTGAAAGCAGCCGTTAAAATTGGAATCAGGCGTTAAGGGTTAACGACGGCGTTAACCCTTAACGCCTGAGTTGTAATGAGGCCAATGTGTTTAAATGGTGCATTTTACACCACACTTCAAGTGAAAATTTGGGTGGGAAGCCAGACAGTTGCAATTGGTTTTGAAGGGTAACTCATGAAAAAATCCAATCGATGCAAGTCACCAAAATTGCACAGGAATTTTTCTACCCCATTTCCATGATACCTTTGCCCACAATGTGTGCTAGTATAAACACATTTTCACGCTGGCTGTGCCCATACATTTCCATGCTGCCTGCACCAATATATGCCATTCGTCCTATGTATAAGAGCATACTCATGTTTGCTTTGAGCAGAATGCCTGTAATGTTACTATGAGAAAACTGGTTCTGTCAATACATGGCAATATCCCGACATAAGAACATACTCCAGTTGGATTTGCCATTAGAATGCCATGCCACAATAGGCATGTAATAGCACTTACTATGCATGCTTTATTATAGATGACCAGTAAAAAAAATGTCATGTCACAGTAATAAATGGTTAGACTGGCTCTATCAAAGTGACATTCTAGCAAGGTGATATCGCTTATCATGAATGCATTAGCAAAGATGCCCAGTAAAAATGATCATGCCATAGTAAGAAATTGATAAACTGGATGCACCATAATGCCAGCCTAGCCATGCAATAACACATATCATCCTTGCTTTAACAACAGCATTTTTGTTTACTAGTCATCTATCATAAGATGTCCTGTAGAAAATGCTGTTGTTGCCCAACCCTGACACCCTACCGACAAAATCAGATCACATGCACTCACTTATTTACACTCAACATTTATTCGCTCATTCAGACGTGCACCCATGATTATACACTCACACTGTCATTACACAAGCATACACGCATACAGACAAGAAAACATAACTTCAAATTAAATTTTACCTCCTGTCCTGGTACGGAATCTTCTCACTGCGCCACCTCCAAGAAAGCGCTTCGGCTCCTGCACATGAACAGGAACCAGGAAGCAAAGAGTGCTTGCTGGTTCCTCTACATGTGTGCAGTAGCCAGAGCACTCCATTGACGGCACCCTTGTACATACAAACGCATCATTCCCCAGCCTGCATCCCCAAAAAGCCATGCAAGGAAGCAAAATGTTCCAGCCTTGAACAGCCCTTACAACATGTGCGTTGAGGAACACAAACTGTCAAATGGAAACAAATGTCCCCTCTGACAGTTTAAGCGGACCCAGGAGACCTCCCCCAGCAGCTGAGGAAGTGCTCAATGTTTATACTGGGCTGGCTGACAACTCCTCCACAATTTGCAGGGTTCTAGCAGGTCTACGCCCCCTCTACCATTATGGACTAGCCACCACTGGCCATGAGCTCCTGAGACTTACTCTTGCTACCGTAAAGATGATTCTCCATAGCCTAAAAAAGGAGCACATCTGGGGCTCCTGGAGCACCTCTGAGATGGCCATGTGCTTTTCTAAAGGGCATCTCCAGATGTGCTCTAGTTTCTTACTGGTATATTAGTATCAGGAAGTAGCCGCAAATCTGAGATACTCAGAGCTCCTACTGATTTGTCCTGTATTATGAACCACTTCTTGTGTGCCGCAGTAGAGTGCAATGGAGTCCTCAGATCGCTCCACCTGTGATCACAAACTTGCCATTAGCTATGGGGCAAGAATGTCTGCTCGTCAGCGCCTTGGTGTGATGCACTACAGCCTCAGAACCACTATACACTGCAGTCGCTACAGAGACTTTGAGTGTGGCTTATCAAGGGCCATTGTAGGGGTTTGCTGCACGCAGCACATTCTGATCCGTGGCGAGTCTTGGAAGATGCCCTGGCGATTTACAATTTCTTCACAATAATCGGATGAGTGGCGATGAATATTGCAGCCTGAATGAGCCCTGCAAGAGAATAGGGAGGCCACCTTATCGCCACCCTTTCACACTTCTTTTCCTAAGCTCTTGATATCTCCTAACTCCAACCCTGTAGCTGGGCACTGGCGGCCTGTGGCCCCCCAGGCTTGCCTCCCTTGCGTGACCTGTGACCCCCGACTTGCCTCCCTTGTGGGGATTATTGCGGGCTTTGTTTGCATGTCTCGGAGTCATCGAACAGCAGTGCCGAGTGCGCATGTGATGAATGGGGGATGGAACAGGCGCGTGGGCAGACGAGGGGAGGGAAGAAAGCTTTCAGGTCAGCAGATTAAGATCATTATCAAAGCTTGTGGCTGGGGTGATTACAGCGCATTAAGTACTTTCCCAATGTAGGCAAACACTGCCCCAATTACTAGCTAGTCAAACAACGCACGTAGCAGGTGACAGGGCTGACCTGTTAAATGGACTGTGCCGACCGATTTCTCCAGCCACCTCTCAACCGCCGCACGCTCGAACGTCAGCGCCCAAATCGCACCTGTTTATATGTTTACTAAAAGGATGAAAAGGCTCCAAAATCCCGTGTGGCATCCAAAGATACTGGCATTATTTCACACATCTCTGCCACCCGTGAACAAGTAGGAACGTGGTTTATAAAATGTGTTATTGATACCAGTGTGTTAAAACCAGGCACTCCTTCCTCAGGGTCTTTGCCACTCTCTATCAATACTATTTGTGTCAATAACTACTGAGGATAGCTAGCATAATTCCTATATCTCCCACTGTGGCAAGTACAATAGGAAATGAGTCTACACAGCAAGAATACAAAAGTAGACACCAATAAAGGCGCCATTGCACACAACATCCATCATTAGTAATTGTTAGGACTGGTTAGTGGTGTGGGCTGCCTCCGGTCTCTGGGGCAGCCCACAGATGCTGTCGGGATCACCCGACCAGGGAGACTCGACGGTGGGCAGCCGGCGAATCGAATGTAGGTGTACACCCTACGGCCCCGGGGTCAACGGGCGCAATCCACACAGTGGGGGGGAGGCGCCCCCAGTTACCTGCAGCCGCGGCTCTGAGGGCACTAGGGCCGGGCTGCACACCAGGCCACGACCACGTGGCAATCACACAGGACACAAAAAAGCACAGACACGAGTTGCCGCTTCCTGGGGTTCTGCTGCTCTGCCCTCGCAGCGCCAGCAGAGCCCCTTTCATTGAGTGAGCGTGTGAGTGTGCGACTCACGTCAGCAAACACTAGACCACCACACAACAGTTAGATTAGGGACTCGGCTTGTGTTAACTTGTTTGCCACTAACCAGAAAGTACTCGAGGACAGAAACTGCATGTAGGATGTGCTGATCTGGGGCAGGAACAAGACAGAGCTGCTCTCTTGCCGGAAATCCGTTCCATGTAGACACGAGGGCCAAACAACACCCCACCCACAAGCTGTGGAGGCTCTCGTAACGTTGTGCCTTTGGAGTCTGGGGCTATTCTTAAATTGTATGTCTCAAAGCCAGCTGCGAAATGCAACAACTTCACAAGCTGTCTCTGAAATCGTCCTTTACTGACAGCCCAAACTGGTGCTATAAAACGGTCTACAGCTGTATATATGCCTCATGCTTTGCACACATTTTACCATTTTACTGTCATGGCGACTATTCTGACAGAGGAAATGAGTGCCATACGCAGTGTGCCCTGCTCCGAAGAAATGCATGTTTGAATTACTAGTACAGACATGTTTGATAAATTAGTGGGCTTTATGTTCCCAAAATGCACTTTATTTTCATGCAATGCAGCCAGCATCCGATATTCAGGTTTCCCACATAATGCAACACCTACTCCCACCCACGCCATTGACAATCCACCGCTCCTCCCACCCACAACCTCCCCTGCGGGCAAAGTGGGAGGAGGGAAGCAGTTCTTCCCCCAGTATACATGAGGTAGGCTTTGTAAAATGTGCCAATGCCATTTACCCAACCTCGTTACGCTGATGATCTTCTTACGTGAGCACGGTGAGCTGTGAAGGCAAGTCATCGTCCATACATGAAAGGAGGTGTGGGGACATTCCAGGCCGGCGATCAGAACCCTAGCATCCTCCTTATTGCTGCCAAGTGCGGGTTAGTGAGAGATTGGTCCTGGCAGTTGGGTCGGACACTTAACAGCCCTCCAAGTCAGCTTCCAATATGAGTTGTTTATGTGAAGTGTGTGCATCTGTGTGATTGATTCCTGCAAATGTCAGACATGGGGTTGATGTGCCTTCAGTATCTGCAATATCCGAGCAGGCGTGCAAAGGTGTATGTGCGTGGGATCGGGACAGAGCAACCTCTGACGCCACTCAAGTCTTGCCTCCATCTCATGGCAAAACAAAGTCTGAGTGCTAAGAAAGCTGTAGAGTGCTACCAATGGTCCAGTCATGGTGTATTTCTGTCTTAGGGTACTTCAGGGAATGCCCCTAGCATGAGGGTGATACTGTAAAATCCCTCAACATCTCATGCCAGGGTCGTTTGTTTTGGTGCAGTCCTGATAGATGATTCAGGTCCTGTGATGGTTTCCTAATTGACTGAGTTTGTTGGGATGATGTGTGCACATCTGTGTAATCCGTGGCAGGTACAGGGCTAAAATGAACGTAAGTGCCCTCACGTTCTCGAATGAGTGTGCTGATGCATGCCGATGAGTGCAAGAGGTGGAGGGAGGGTAGTGGAAGCCATGCAAGATGAGAGAGTGATGGGTTCGGCAGGCTAGAAGGAAGAGAGACATCGGTGAACAATTGCTGCTGGAGGAGATTGCGAGGGATGGATTCAGTGAGGAGATGAAAGGGAGCGTGGACAAGGAAGAAGAGGGGAAAGAGGAAGTCTGGAGAGGAAACAGAGAAAGTACAGGACTGACATGGGAGTGAGCAAGTGAAGAGCTGAGTGAGGGGCAGATCAAAGGAGGAGAGAATAAGAGAGAGAGAGACAGAGAGAGCAAGAGAGAGTTAGAGAGAGAGAGAGAGAAGAAGGGAGGAGAGGTGGCATGCAGAGTATTATGCAGAATGCTACTAGCTTATAGAAAAACTAGATTTAAGACGTACATTGATTGGAAAAATTGACCTGTAAAATCAAATAAAAATATCTAGAAATGTTATTAGCAGAAATCCAAATTCCAGGTTTAACCAATGCAAACTGAGATATTCTGGGGTGAATCATTTGTAGATTTGACACCAGGAAAAATAAGATTAGAGGGGAATCATTTCGATACTTTTCACTAGAAGCAATGTATTGGAAACCTGAAAATGGAAGCAAAACCCTTCAGAATTGAGATGGTCCAGAAGGCAAAGAGTTTGCGTCAGTTCAAATTGTTTCTTGGCATGGTTATGCGCTGCAATGGTTGTGCCAGACGGGCTACTTGACACACAGAGCAGCAATAGATTTGTTACCCCTGATATTTGCTTTATTATATGCATGCCATTTTGTTTAGTGCACATACAATCATTGCCCGCTGGGTGCCTTCAGAGGTAGCATAATCTGGGTGCTCACTTATAATCTACTAGGATTAGAGATTATTTATGGAGTAGCCTTGTGTATGCCATGCGTGACCTGTTTAATTTATATTCATCTGGTCGACAATCGTGAGGACAAGCAATCCAAAGCTTGCAACAGGAAGACAAAGCACCAACCGCCTCTTCTCTATTTCTTTTACACAGGTACATAGAGAAAGCAAGGTGTAGTTGAGCCCAAAGTGTGCTTGAGGACATATTGTTTCAATGTGTCAACTTGTAATACCACGTCTCATCTCCCTTCCTCTATACTCATAGAATAGTTCAATCCCTCAGGGACCGGTCATATTGTGAAGCAGCATTCCATATAAATGTTAAGCAGGTATACCCGTGTACACGCAAGACAGACCACACATACTTTAATCTACGCTCACATGGCAGGAGCATTGAGCAGCAATTGCACGGTTTCCCAACTGTGTAAGTGACTCCTTCCGTGTTCCTCCCACACATAGTCCATGGAGGGTGGGATTCTGCTGGTGAATTTTCTACCTAAAATAATGTTCTGCTCGGATGCCCAAGTGCTGTGTCTGCATTACCTCAGGGCACTTTTTTTGTCACCCCTTCTCGAAATATGCTTCAGAGTCAAGAATTCATTTTTGGGAGCAGTTGTTTAAAAAATCACCATAACAGGAGTTTTGCTTTAAGAGGTGGTTGCAGCTCAGTCAATGGTAAGAAAACATATCTTGGGGGCCCTCCAGAGTGTTGACACCTTCCCCATAGCTCACCACAAACAGAGGAGTTCCTACAAATCTCTCAAGCATCTGCAGATAGAAGGTCTAGGCACATGTGCTGAGGATAGCTTTGGGCTCACTTACAGGTTTCAACCTGAGGGTCTGTTTCAGCAATTATTTCCCAGCTTGGTCGTCAAAGTATCTAGTCTACATAGCCTAACTACCAAACATCTCTTGAACCTTGCTTTAAGGATTCCTCAGGCCCTCTACGTAACGTTTCAGGAACCTCCCCAAACCGAGTTCATATTGCCCTCAGGGGCATATGCATAAAGTTTCTGTAGCAGTTCATGGAGTGGGTCTGTTCCCACCGCTTATCTCTCAGTGTCTTGAGTGCCACTGCACTCAAAGAGGGGCTCCGTATGAGGCACAGGTACACAAGCCGGGTCCTGCTAGTGGACTAGAAGGGCAAGTGGTTGGCAAAATGATTGGTGTGCAGTGCCACAGATGCACTCAAGAAAGTTCCAGGGATTTTCCAGAATAGAAAAGGGGCTTGCTAAGGGTTGTCCCTCTCAGTCCCATCTAGTCAAAGCTGCCCCCCATCCTTCTACCCCTGGATTGTCACTGGCGATTGGTAACCTAAACTAAGTGTCACAACAAAGTTGTCTGTCTTTTTAAACAATACACGATTGTTTTACGTAAAGTGAATGGGACTGACTCACCGCTTTTTCAAAGCTATTATGTGTTTTTTCATTGAAATGAATATTAAAATTGATTGACTTATTTGTTTTACAGCGTTAATTTAATGAAGTTTGACTGTAAGCTGTTGATAAAAAAAACGAACTACCTCTTATGTCTTACAATATAGCATTCCCGATAAAAGGTAGAGTTACTACTAAGGTAGTGAAAATTGAGTTTCCCCCTACATAGTATATTTAACCTAAACTATCTACACAACTTCCTAGCTAAGGGAGCAGTCTAGGTGGTCCCTCACCTAACTTCCCCAATTAAGTCGAATATCTGGGCTGGCGCCTTTCAGACGGTCTGGCCTCACCTGGTGGCATTATGCACAATGATATTCTTTTCCTTTGTCTTTTTGTCCCTCCATCTTTCCTTGCATACTCTCCTCCCTACTACTCTATTAACAGTCTCTCCTTTCTCTACTTCACACCTCCTCTTCTATCCCGGCAATTCTTCTCTCTACTCCTTATAGCCACCATCTGATCTTACTCTCTCCTACTTTGTCTCTCACTCCTCCACACAATAGTATCCCCCTGTCCATACTACTACTCTTCCCCATCCCCACTACTACTACACTTCCCTCTCCACATTACCACTATTTCTCCCCTATCTACACATGACTACTCTCCCTTCTCCACACTGCTACTCCTCTCCCCACACTGCACTTCTTCTACTTTCAATCAGCCCACATCTTCTCCCACAGTCAACCTCCTTTCCCTTCCTCAGACACCTTCCAATTCACTCCATACTCTCTCTCTAATAGTCTCACTCACTCAGCTTCCAAACAAACAAATGTCCAAGTGCCACTTTCTTCCACCAACAAATATGTTGCCCTGCATATTCCTTCAGCGCTCCGCTGATCCATCCTTCCTCACCCTGATACTCCCTTGATCTCAACCAAATAACCCACACCTTCCTGTCCTTTTCATCCCCCACTTTGCCCCTCCAATGGCTCTCTCCCTCAGCTGGTTCCGCAGGCTAACCGCTAACTGACCTTTTCCCCAGGGAGGTATTACAAGCAAGAAAGCCTTTGAAAGGGTTTTCAATCACAGACCCTTTCTTGTACGCGGGTCTACTGGTCTCAGGCAATGGTGGCCCACAGTATTCAATGTCACAGTTTGTGTGAGAGCTTACTGACATGTAAAAGATGCTGGCTTAGTTAGAGTACCACTCTGTGGCCCCCTTGCAGGTCATTACAATGTATCTCAGTGGGTGCATAATGCTGTAGTGCACCATTCAATTGTTAGTGCTGACGTGGTGCTGATGTGGTCACACAGTGGCTGGGTTTATTCAGGCTGCTCCATGGTAGGTGTGGGAGGAGGTAAGGGAGAAGAGGTAGATAGCATAATAAGGGTAAGGTTGCAGTAGGCGTTAGTGGAATCAGCTAAATCCCAATGCTATGCTATTCTGATTTATACCATGCACTGTTGCCATTTACATGGTCTCCAGGCACTCAGTAAGAAATGTGCATAGGGTTGCTTAGTGTGAGAGAGAGGGATATTATAGAGATAGTGCTCATTTATTGATGCACTGGGCTTGTTGAGTCCTAATGGTGGTGTACAAAGTCTGAGTTGTTTGTTGTCTGCTGATAGTGGGTTTGTAGCATTATTAGACAGGTGTGTGTGGTTTGAGTACTAAAGTGGGTTGTTTGACTAGCCCTCTGGGCGTGTGTCATACGTGAGAGAATTTGAGTGTGTGGAAAAGAGAAGAGGGGCCTTTTCAGTTGACTTCTGGTGATCTCCGAGTGGTGAGTAGTTTTATTTTTGGTTTTCCATAGTGTATTGTCCCTTGTTTGCTTTGGTCAAGGCATATGGTTTGTAGGGGCGTGTATCTATGTTTACCTCTGTGAATAGTCATGCTTTTAGTCATTTTCTGAATATTAGTTGGTATTTCAGGTAGGAAAAGGCAGTTCCTCTGAATTTCCTTTCCCCGTAGTGTCTTTTTTTCTATTTGGAGAGCGTTGCTCGATCTTTAGTCTCTTGCTAGTTGGTAATGGGTGATTTTAGCTTGGAGACATTTGGATCCATGTCCGTGTAGTGATTTATGGGTAATGATGAGGGATTTGAAGTTAGTGCATTTCTTTAATGGCAACCATTGTAGACTTCTCAGGGCTGTTGTGGATGTGGTCACTTCTATTTGTTCTCAGGTGTCATCTTGCTGCAGCATTTTGGGTGCATTGCAGTTTTTTGAGACACTCTGGCATTCCAAGATAGAGATTATTTGCGTAGTCTATTCTTGATAATACCAAGGAGATGATTGCAAGGCTTCATTGTGGGAAATTGAGGTAAGGTAATTATTAATCACAGAAGGTAGAACCATTTTTTGTTTTGCTATTGCATTGACTTGTGGTTCCAGAGAGAGGGTGTTGTCCATGAGAATTCCTAGATTTTGTATCACTGTTAGCGTCCCCGGTTGGGTTCCCATGCTAGGTTTCCAGGCCAGATATGCCTGTGTTGTATTGTCTTCTGGAGTGGAGGTCATTATTTCTGTTTTGGTTGGATTTAGCTTGAGGTTGTTGTTTGTCTCCGGGCATTTATGTCAGTGAGACATTTATTGAGGGTGTTGTCAGGGTCTCGGTAGTAAATTACCTTGAAGATGAGTTGGGTGTCATCTACATAGTTGTAGGCAGTCAGTCCATGGGTTTGAATGAGTTTCATTAAGGGGGACATGTAGATGTTGAAGAGAAGTGGCAAGAGGCTTAATCCTTGTGGTACAAGGCAGGTAATATTTATAGAGTTTAATGTAAATGGCGGTATGTGTGTTCTTTTTGGTTGGTTGGTGAGCAAAGATTTCAGTCATTGTGATGCAGAGGTTTTAATGCTGTATTTCTCCAGACTCTTCATTAGTATTGTGTGTCTGATTCTGTCAAAAGCGGCTCCTACGTCCAGTAGTATGAGACCTGATTGGGTTCTGTTGTCTGTTTTTATTTTTAGGTTCCATATGGAGAGAAGTGCTGATTCATTCCCATTTGTGGGTCTGAAGCTGACTTGGGATAGGCCAAGTATTCCATTGCTTTTTACATGATTGAGTAGTTCATTATAGACATGGTTCTCTAGGATGTTTGCTCGGTATGGTACTTTTCATATAGGTCTGTAGCTAGTAGTGTCTTCTGTATTTTCCGTCTCATCTTTTAGGGGGTGTTTGATACACAATGAATTGACTGATTTTGGTACTATTCCTCTGTTACAGATACATTTATTAGTAGTCAGAGGCATAAGGCTTGTGTTCTGTAGTTGAGAAGTTTTTTGTAGATACCCGGTGGGCATAGGTCACGGGGAGATCCGGCGGTGTTGGTGTCTTTAAGTGGATTGTCTAAGTTTTCCTCGCTTATGGGTTAGAATTGATCAAGTGTTGTGGTGGGAAATGGAATGCTGGTTTCTGGGAGGGAGTGTGTGGTATTTCAGCCTGTGTCGATGGTCCGTTGTATTACTTCTATTTTTGCTCTTAGATGGAGCGTGATATTGTCACTTAAGGATTGAGATGGTAGGGTGCAGTTTTTGCAAGAAGTTGGGTTTTTAATTTCCTTGATCATTTTGAATATTTCTAATGCGCAAGTGCGAGGAACGGATCCTAGAACGTTAACATGTGTACAGAGTGGTGATAGTTAGAACGTCTCTGAGTGAGTTGAGACAGCCAACCCTTAGAGAGACACCCCTAAAATCAGACTATTGCTTAGACAATAGGGGTTACTGTTGCATATCACAAACTGGTGCAGGGCTTCGGATGCCTGGGCATATGGTGGGAATTCCACAGGAAACGCGAGAGAGAGGTATAGTCCCAGCACCACTTTTGAAAGCCCCATTTTTCCTAGCCCAGAGTACTACATTGAAGAGCCTGTATTATTTTTTTGAGCCATCTGAAAATAAATTCCATGTGTAAAGATGTGGTTGATAATCGAAAAAAAATATTAAAGCCCTTGAAACCTCTGCAACGTTTCTGAGTTATTTAGTCTACCTGTGCGATTCAGTGACTGAAGTGGGATCCTCAACCCCAATACAGAAGTCACCGATATCCTAGATCACATGGGAGCAAAAGAGCAGAAGATGAACACTAACCAGGAACCACAACCAAAACCATGGTTCCCATGGCTGGTTTTTCATTCCCTGATTGAGCAGTCACATTTACCCTCAAAATGGTAACCATTGGCTAGTACTTATGATGTGCAGAGCACATATATATATACTGGGTCCCCAGAATCGAAAATGTTATGGTGGAGGAAGGTCCATGAGTGGACCTACCAAGGGACTGCATTGGCTACCTTCATCCTGAACACCAAAAACTGATGGGTCCACCATACAAACACTTCATAGTGGTCAGCAACACCAAATGCAGCAATAATGCCTGGGTCCCCCTGCTCAACCAGTCTCCTGACCCAATCCTGCTCCAGACACTAGAGGTGGACTAAACATGAAGAAAGGAGATGCCTTTGAAACCCGAGGGCAATCACCAGGGGAGCCCAGTCCCAGTTCAGAGTTCATGACTGTTTCAGGAGAGTGTTCCAGGGGACCTCTGTCAAAAGTAATCCCAGGAAAGAAAAAAGTAATTAAAAAGCACCATAGACCAAGCAGCAAGTAATGCAGATTTCTTGGAACCAAAGAGCTGGGAGATACAGTTCAGATACCGCCATGGAACTGAACTGAGTGAAATTAGCTTGACGCCATCCACTGCGGCTATACTTTTTATACACAATTTACAAAATTACCATACACCATTTTAATACAATTTTAGGGGCAGGTCACAGGAGCTTAGTGGTGGAACCATGCCAGACCCTAGTGTGCTTTACATTAGATGACCATTATTCGATAAAACATTTCTTGGAACAAAATGACATTGACATCCCTCGTGATGTCATGACTCTTCTCACACCGCCCCGCAAACACGTTATTATGCTGACCAGCCAAAAACACTTGATTGCCATTGGTTGGCAATGCCCAATGTACTAATGGATAACCGGCCGCATGCTGATTGGACATGACATGTTGAGGTGGCATGATCAATGATGTGTGCCGTGGACATCAGCGTGGACACTCTACAATGTTGCACCCTGGGCTCATCAAAACCTCTCTCCGATGATTGGTTCCATGTTCCCTGTTGCACTCCTCACAACTCCTACCCCATTCCTCTGACTCTGGATAGATTTTAAATAACTATATTTGATTTCTATTTCTTGGCCAATTCTTCTCAAACACCAAGGTGCCTAGTTCAATGGCCTCGAAAGTAGCTAATGGAAAGACTTTGATATGACTGCGTTCTCCTAGGAAACTTCATTTTTGCAATATTACTGTGCACTGTTTTGTCTTCAAAAATAAACCTTGCTGTCTCAAAAACCTGCAGCCCCCCAGCCTATTGTAAGGTGCCTACAAAAGTGGTTTCCTCACATGGGCCAACAAAACACGGCTTTTCTAATGGTCACATGTTGCTCAAAGCCCCCTACCCAAATACCACATGAGACATCTTGGGGTATTTGGGTATGCCCATGCTACACCAGCTACACCATCACTAAATGAGTTACACACAGTCTTTTCCATTCCCCCATAGGACTTCTTGCACTGAGCCCGCTTCTGTTTCTTAACAAACTATATCAATACTAGATGCACCATGCACAGTGATGTTGTAGAGAGCAGACATATACATGCGCAGGGGATCCTACACCCCCTTCCTCCCCTGTATAGGAGCCATGAGGCCATGCCTTGTCGAACACCGGCTATTATACCAATATCACAGCGAGCATTTGGAATATGGTATCCACTAAAATGACCATATCGATTGCACCCTTCAGTTGATGACAGCCTTCAAGAGGAACTCCCTGAAGGAATATGAAAAAGAGTTAAGAAAATGGACAGTTGACATCATAAGAAAGAGTGCACAACATCCTGAAATACTGAATCAACACAATTTATGGATCCTAGAGGAGAAATGACAAAGTAAAGCATCAAGTGAACCTTGAAGTGTAAACGAAGAAGCTTACATGATAAAAAGTGCTACAGAAATTAGAAGTATGAAGAATGGACAGTCGTTGAAACGTGAGATAGATCAAGTCATCATATAGGTTAGCTATAAGTAGTAAATAGAGTTCAGGCAGAGCCGCGATTGTACAGCAACTGGAAATTGGTATCATGACATATTAAGCCAAAGAATCATGAACAGAAAATGGAAGGCTGTTCCGCAGTAGAATAGCAGGTTATTGGAGCTGTGTTGGGAGGCTGTCTGGTCTGAAGTCAAGAACTGAGAGGTCGAGGTCAGCTATCAACGCTGACATGTGTGCAGAGGATGAATCCTCTCATGTTAAGGTGCAAGAAAGAACACAAAGGATGCCACGTCTTAATTAATTTACAAAACATTTAAAAGCTTGCAGAGTGAGCAGAATTGTGGTCTCTTGTCATGTGAGTCAAGGATGGAAATAGGACTTGTGCTTGGAGTTCCAGATACAATAGTGAAAGCCCTCACGCCCGTTGCATTCCCAGGACAAAAACACTCTGCAAGGTGAAGTACAAAGAGAATTTCATGGCAGAAGGCATGGGTGATGAGAGATGCTGGGCTAGTTGGGTGGTAGGGCAGCCTCCTGTCCTATCTACTTGCACCTGGGTCTTGGCTTACATGCTGCTAATTGGACCAAATGTTCCAGACTTGGCACGAGCATGCAAAACCAATGATATTAGTCTGTATAACAAAGGACCGTATAGCTTACGAAACCAATGAAACAGTGTAACTGATTTTTCTTAAATGACACACATGAAGAGGTAGTTGTCCACCTGATATTGGACAGCCAATAACAAGCCTTGCTCATATATGATTGTATTTCTAGATGTGTCCCTTAACCAATCACAACCCTTGATAGGTTTTTCATTATTGCCACGTAGCATGACATCATTCTGACGCATGAAAAAATAAATAATTGCATTTTTTATGGGAACTGCTGAGAAAATCAACGTCCGTCCGTTGATGTTTGCTGTAAACTCCCTGTTTTAGATCATTTCTAAAAAAAACGGCAACTTGCCATCTTCTTGAGTTTGTCTGGATATTTGGACTCAAAATTACTCTGGTGTAATCCAATCCAGTAATAGAAAGCACGTTCCAAGGGCCATAATCTCAATGTCACCACTCCCGAGGTCACCCACCATGCCACTTTTACGTCATTGCATTACTTGCGTAACAGGTACATGTGCCCCCCTTGACAGTGTTAGTTCTGGACCCATACAACATCCCCCCTTTCAATCGATCTATCGATCAACACATCTTTTGCCATGAGCCCCTTGCTTTTTTCCTATGATGTCCAAAAACTTGTTACCCTGCATAAGCACTCCCTTGTGCCTCATACTCTTCTGCGAGCAATCCAATATCAAACAAGCCTCCTAAGCAGAACAATCTACTCAGAAGACATCATAGTAGTCTATATCCAGTGGTGGCATTGTAAACATTCCTGGGGGGGACATATAGGCATTTCCATCTGTGTTGTAATGTGTTGTTTGTGTGGTGTCGCTTCTCTTGCCCCATTTACATTCAGGTACACCATACATGTCACTCCTCCCCTGCTTCCCGTAAACATTCTTAGCCCTATTTGGGATGCACAAAAGGTGATGAGTACCACAATGAATATTGGGACAGTTATCTTAAAAACATAGACAACCATAGGGGGACCCAGGAAAACATGTTTTCAAGCCAGATGTCAGGTGTTGCTGTGCTCGTTTCTGTTATCATAGTCTCATGGAGTGTGTGCAATTTTTCAATAGCTTTGGGCAAACTTCCATTTGTTGCATCATTTGTGGGTTGAATTGTATAACAGCTGATGCATATTTTCTTGCAAACTTCACACACCATAGCTGTTAAAAGATCCGGGACATATTGATTCTGGAGCACTACCAACCTTAAAGTCCTTAGTTCCTCGCTCACTGGGTTCACCACTTTTTCTGTTAAATTTGTCAACTGTAGTACTTCCTAGCGGGTTATTTGGATTTACTTGGAATTTGCTGCTGCTTGGATCCCTTGAAGCAAAAGTGATTAAACAAATGTAGACGCCTTGATGAACAGGTGAAACTCTGGTAAAATGGCAGCCAGTCTATCAGATGATTTTTGGGACCATTAGTTGTTGTATCTGCAAATTCTATACACGTTCAAGGATCGGGCTGATCGTGTGTGCACCTCCTCCCTGCTACCTCTTTCTTAATGCTTTGTTCTTATGTAAGCCTTTATGAAACGGTGCAGGATTGTCTTCAAAGGACATAAATACTGAGGGCAAGGGTGGAGCTATATGCAGTGTCACTATGGAGCATGTTCTGCCCCAGTCTGGGACAATGTGGGCGTATGCCTGGGTCCCACATGCCCACCAACAATCCATCAATGCTGCAGTCCTGTTCCTCAACAACAGCAACATCATTCCCTTTTGGCACCCTTTGTTGGTCCCCAAGTGGATCGAGCCATTGAACTGAAACATAAAGTATATTGTGTGAGCTCCCTTATGTGTATAGGTTGTTTATTTTCGTCTGTCCATGTTAGCGCATGGACATGCTCGTTCCAAATTATCCAACAACTATTAGTCACCTATTTTTACCACATCTTCTCCAAACCCTACCAGTCCTTCCACCCTGCATTGCAGCATTCAATTCACCCACCCTTTAGCATGGAAAAGTGAATGCACATTAATGGTCTGATATGGCCCCATGGTATTTTATCTTAATGAGATTTGTAGAGTGCAACATATGCCTGAGGGCATCTTGGCGCTAACAAGAAGAGGTTGATCCAATCAACAGAGAGTTAAAACAGAAAGGTCTTTAGTGCACAGTGCAACGATAGGTGAGAATTGGTTTGTTTATTTATTTATAGGGCGCTCCTCACTCAAAGGTTTCTGGGCGCAGCAAGACTATGCAATATTTATATACAGTACAGGGTAATTACAGGTAAGATATTACTGCTTACAATACAGTCAAATTACAGGTATGGTGCAATCCAAGAATAGTACAAAGGAGGGGATTACAGAATGACAGGGTGACATATGGATGTTGTTAGAGATAAACCGAGTTTTTGTATTTTTCCTGAAGCTTTGGAAGGTCTGGTCAGTTCAGAGGTGCAAGGGGAGGGCATTCCAGTATTGGGCGGCTTGGTCCGGGAAGCTGTTCCACCTGCTGTTTTCAGGTTGAATTTGGAAACTGTAATGCAGTAGGATTGGGCAGCCCTAGTGGGGTGAGAGGACGATTTTCTGATGATTTTTTATCTTGGAGGTATTGTGGGGCAGCATTGTTTAGACATTTGTGGGTGATGGAAACTATTTTGAATAGAATCCTATCCTTGATAGATAGCCACTTGGTATCGCTTCTAGCTTCAGAGATGTCTTCTCCCTTTGGGATGCTTAGAGCGGTTCTCAATGTATTATTTTGTAAAATGTGAAGTTCTTTGGTGGTCTGTTTGCTGGCTCCAGCATAGAGGGTGTTGCAGTAGTCACGTTTTGACAATATTTTGGCTCTAGCTAGAGTAGTACAGATCTTAGTAGATAAATAAGGTTTGCAAGGGAGAATCAGCTCACACGTGTACGCTGTTGCAGAGGAGGTGGCATTGACGTGCTTGCCCATGTTCAGGGTAGCGTCTAGGTAGCCTAATGTTTTGGTTTCTTTAGCCACCTTGATAGCCGTACCATCAATGGTGAAAGATGTATATTGCGCATCGAGTTTGTTGAGATGGGCAGGAGCACCTAGGAGTAGGAATTCTGTCTTGTTGTCATTCAGGCATAAGCCACAGGCCGCCATCCATGCCTGAATGACTCTGTAGTTTTTATTATGGAGAGCAAGATCAAGGTCTCCAGATAAAGGTAAGAGTATCTGGGTATCATCTGCATAATTGGTATAGATGATACCCAGATGGTCCAGTTTGTCAAATTATGGCTTGGTGAATATATTGTACATTGTGGGGAACACGCAATAACACTGAGGGACTCCTCATGTAATAGGGGAAAGGACAGTGGCTGCCGACTTGGAGAAAACCCTCATTGGCCTGTTATTAAGAAAGGATTGAATCCAGTCAGAGTTTCATGATAGAAGTTAGCTGCAGAGAATACGTGTTTGCAAAGGATTTTGTGGTCCACCAGATCGAAGGAGGCCAATAGGTCTAGCAGAAGGAGCAGAGCACATTATCTTTTGTCCTAGAGTGAGTCAATTTGCATTTTCATGTCAATTAGTGCCGTCTCAGTGCCATGGAGTGGTCAAAAGCCCGATTGTTTTAGCCCTACAAGATTATTAGTCTCAAGGTATTGCTGGATCTGGAAATATGCTGCCTTATCTAAGATTTTGAGGAGGAATGGGACAGTTGTAATAGGCCTGAATTAGTTGGAATAGTTGGCTTTTTTAGCAAGGGTAGGACCCAAGCGTCCTTAAGATTCATTGGGACTCTGCAAGTGTGAAATGAAGCATTTATTAGTTTGGTAATGAATGGAGCCAGGTCTCTGGCGGCTTCTTTAATTATTTGGGAGTGGCAGATATTGCCTTGGCATCTTGAGGGCTTGAGTGATGCGAAGATTTTTTCCACCTCTGTAGTAGACACCTGTGAGAATTTGAATTTAGGGGGGGGGGGTTGTGTGGAATTCTTCTGGTTCCAGGTGTGAATCTAATTTGGGGATAGTGAGTCTATTGGCTGCAATTTTAATTTGGAGAGTAGCAATTTTATTTGATAAAGCATTTTGTATGTCTGTACTCCATGCTTTGTCCTTGATGCAAGGATCTTAAGCGTTTATCAGGGATTCCACTCCCCTTAGGATCACAAAGAGTTCCTTGGTACTGGAGTTGACTTTATTAATCCTCTTGTTAAATGTTTCTCTTTTGGTCCAAATTATTTTGGCTTTATATTTGCTAGATATTTCATGCAGGTTGAGTTTATTTTCTTAGGAGGGGAGGTTTCTCCATAGGACTTCTAGTTTTCTTTTTTCTACCCGCACAGCTTTTAAGTGAGGGTTAAACTAGGTGTTAAGGTGGGCTTTTGGTTTGATTTTTTGCATTTTAAATGGCGCAATGGTGTCTAGAGCTCGGGTCATGGTGGAGTTGTATAATTCAACCAGCTAATTCTATGCTGGGTCAGCTAATTCTGATGAAGCGTTTAAGGTAAGTAAGCGTTTAAGGTAGGTAAGAGAAGTGGCAGAAGCTTATCCGTGGTTATGTTCCGTTTGTTCCTGGTGAGGGTAGGTGGCGCTGTCTGTTTAGTTTTGGTGTCTATTAGTTTGGTCTGCGTAGTGAAGGTAATAAGGTAATGGTCAGTCCAGGATAAAGGTTGAATGGATATGATAGAGGTCACAACATTGTGGTCTACAACCCAACCTAGTATTCTGCCTTTCTCATGAGTAGGTTGATTAACTCTTTGCGTAAAACCTAATTCAGTTAAGGCGTCGGATAGTACCTTGGCCTGATGGTCGTTAAGGTCCCGGTAGTCCAAGTTAAAATCACCTGACAGCAATATTTGTGATGTAGGTTTTGTGTTGTCTGAGAGTAATGTGTTCTTCTAAAGTCCCAATGGGGCCTGGCGGTCTGTAAATTAAGTGGATGGTTAATGTGCTTGTCTTAGTCATGGAGCGTTTAACTGTAAGTAATTTGCAGGACTTAACAATGGGCGATGTAGTTACTCTGAGCCCTAGAGGAAGCTGGTTCCAGGCATTTGCCGCAGCCAAGAGAAAGCACACCCACCCATATAAGCATGCCTGAACCTCGGGGGTTGTAAAGTCCTAAGATCCAGAGAATGGAGAGGCCTAGAGGGAGTATACAGAACAAATTTGTTCTGAAGAAATTCAGCGGCAAGTCCATAAACGGTCTTGTGCACAATACACAGTGGTTTAAACCAAGTACGTTGCTCGACAGGGAGCCAGTGGAGTTTCCATAGCAGCACGGTCATATGGACACCCCAAGGAGGGCGATCAACAGCCATGGCAGCCGTAATTTGTAGCAGCTGAAGGCAGCGCAGATGTTTGGGTAGGGCCAGGTAGAGGGCATTACAATAGTCGATGTTGCTAATGACTGATAAAGAAACTACAGGTGTGTGGAACCTGGCAGTGATACAGGGTAGAACTTTGAGGAGAGTCCGTAATTTAAAGTGTGCTTTCTGACATGCAAGCGAGACCTGGTCGGGCATGGACAGAAAAGCTGAGATTTTAATGGTATATTATGCCCTGTAGCATTTGAACACACTAGTCTGCTGTGAACAATTGTTCCCCCTGTTTTGCCCCTTTTGTAATATATTCCAATATTATGTGTTTGGAGGCATCTACATTCGCCATCTTTGCAATTTTTATTTAATTATAAGCATAGACTTCTCCCCTCATATATTTAGTGGATGGAAACTCTATTTCCCTGTAAAAATGCACCAGAACGTTCCCCAACTGGACTGTTACCTGTTGAGGGAGAAAAAGCTTGGGTGCCCATGTAATTTTTGACACGAGAGAGCACACATGACATGTGCCATTGGCCATCTCTCGCCCCACTAATCTCATAT
Source organism: Ambystoma mexicanum (assembly GCF_040938575.1). Classification (NCBI taxonomy): domain Eukaryota; kingdom Metazoa; phylum Chordata; class Amphibia; order Caudata; family Ambystomatidae; genus Ambystoma; species Ambystoma mexicanum. The sequence continues at coordinate 467,634,340 of NC_090932.1, read as the reverse complement.
TGTTTTACCATACATTGCCAGACTCAGTGCCATGTCCACCCCGGATGCCATTTCTGAACAAGTCGGCTGAACAGTGCAATGTCAACCTTACCTAAGCCCACATCTTAAACTCTCCTCCCTCATGACAAACCACCGCTGCACCCATATGTCGACAACCTGTGTTCAAAACTATCATCGATGAGCCATCAAAGAAGAATATTTCTCCTCTTTCTATGGGCTCTTCCAGGACTCTAGTGTTGTTCTCAATGGTGTCAATGAATGAGGCACAATTGTGCACATACTCCCTTATCTGCGTCCGCTGTGCTATAATTGTTGCTGGCTTGACATCCCAACACCTCACTACCTCAATTGATGGATTGGACAATATCACCTCATATCTCAACACACTCTGAGTTGTTAGTGTGGACTTTTCTAGTATTGCGAAAAACAAATTCTCCACATAGAGAATGAGTGCACAACCCATAGTCATTGTTGCTGATTTCTCAGTGGCAAATGCTGATACTGCGAGTGCCTATTCACAAGGGAAGTGGCCTTGTATTACTGGGTCTATGAGACCACTAATATGCTAGGAGCTTGTGTCCTTGTGGCTTCTTTTGAGTGAGGACAGCAGTCTTCACTGTGCCATCAGAATGTGAAAACACATAGGCCCTCATTACGACCCTGGCGGAGGTCCATGGTGCAATTTGCACCATGGACCATGGCGCAGAGCTGCCAACTCCGCCATGGGGGTTGGCGGACTTACCACCCCATTCCGACCTTGGCGGGGCGGTAAGTCCCCAATCCCCATTTACCCTTCCCCATTACCATTTTTGCCCAATAGGGTATAATGGGAGTGGGGAAGGCGTTAATTACGCCACCGTAGATTACGGTGGCGTAATTAACAAGAGGTCCCGTAGCGCCATGGATTTTTCCGCCCGGAAAATCCAGGCGGAAAAATCACCATGGCGCTACGGAAAGTCGTAATCTGGCGGAGAGGTACGCCATGCATTACGCTGGCGTAAACCCCTCTCCACCAGGGTCGTAATGAGGGCCATAGAATTTTGCCAAAACTGGTGCATGTGCTAATGCTTCCCTGAGCTCTAGAAATGAGTCAATCATCTCACTTCTCCATATTATGGGGACTTTTATTTTCTGTGCCTCTTTTAACTCCTGAAGGAGGGGTTTTGTAAATGTGCAATAGTCGAAGACCCAGGCTCACAATAATTATCCAGGCCTAAGAACTGTTGCATCTGCTTGACCATGCATGGCTGTGGTGTGTTGTGTATGGCTTCTGTTGAATGTAATATGTTCCCAAAATTAGGGCCACGCAGTCTTAAAGGGGCCTCGAGTACGTTTGAAAAATGATTCATGTTCTTTTAGAAACATATCAAAGAGAAAGATGTTAAAACAGACCATTCAAAAGCAGGGTACGTTTTTCATTTTCCTCACAGTCTAAAGATGTGTTTTACAGCCTCCAGGTAGTGTCAGGATAGTGTAGTGATTACTCAGTGGCATACGTGACAACTACATAAAATGTTCTCAAGCTTTAAATGGTGCATTGTCCAATGATACCTCAGTGTAGCTCAAGCTTCATAATTGCATGCTGGCATCATACTGTGTGGTGAACACAAAATAATTTTACCATCTTTGAATGGTGTAATATCTGCTGTTATCTCAGTGTGACATACAGTGCATAATACGTGCCAAACATGTGTGCTTAGAGACTTCAAATTTGCAGTGTTAAGGTTCTATGTCGTTACCCATTAGGGGTTCTGAAAAATAGAGTCCAACAGCTGTTGGCGAGAGGCGATATTTGAGGGTGTGGCTTTGTGGATTTGTTGACGTGATTGCTATCTAGCTAGCTTTGAAGATTCACATTGGTTGTTGACAGCCTTTAATCATTTTCAGCACTGCTCTTCTGAACTCTCTGGAAGAGACTGTCAGACTTCCTTGTTTATATCCCAGTGTGAGGTCATACAACTTATTCCAATGGAATGGGGGGTGTGATTCAGATGTGTTCATATTTGGTCATTGTTGTTCCCGCTACAGATTTCCATATTCTGTGGAGACCACGATCAGGTGAGAACAGTATTAATGAATGCCTAGATTCAAGTATAAATCTACATTTTGAGAGTTTTCCCAGGCGGAAAAAAGCAAAACGTGAATGTAGCTATCCTCACTGATTTGGTGTGTGATAAAATTGAGAATAAATGCAGCCCTCTTACTGTCTCTTAGGACCTTTACTCTAACAACACTTGCAAGGAAATGTGGAGGGTCTGCTGAAGAGACATTTCAGAATTGTAAGAAAGTGCTGACCCAAAAACATGATGTGAGAAATATGTGCTGGCTTCTGAAACCATTGTAAGACCTTTTTGATTGTGAAGTTCTGTGTGGAACCTGGACTTCCAGCTACTTGGCTGAAGTCATGACAGTGCCCAGATCCTCTTGTTGAACAGGACTCACTTTGACGTCTGTCTCAAACCTTGTTCATTCTGGAAGCCTTGCTTGGCCTGGTTGCCGTGTTAACAGCAATGACAAAGAGGATGGAGTAAGTGAAGTGAGATTCACTGGCAACTGACCGAGCAGGATCAGAATTGTCTGCATCATTCCTGAACTTCAGTTGACATTTGCTTAGGGCATCTAGCAACTTCTCTAAGCTACAACAACCCCATGCAGTTGGCCAAGGTGGTCCAAGAGCCTGCCTGGCCACAGAGGTAACATAACCCTGGAAATCTTGAACTGGAGGCAAGGTTCCTGAGTTGTTTTACGGCAGCTGTTTTATGGAGGATTATAACAGTGGGGATCCATCAACATTGTTGGCTGGACCTTGCACTGAGATGCACTCTGCAGGCCAAATAATGGAATTGTGCAAGTTGATTCTTCCAGAGGACTTTCAGAAAGATGATCAGGGTAGATTTAGCACTTGACACCACACAGTGGCAACAAACCCTAAACATGCACCCTGCTGACAACTGCAAAATTAATTGAATCAGCCTCAGGATCATCTCCTGCTCAGCCAACAAGCCATCATATGAATCCTAAATTAACCCAGCATCCCAGTTTCACATTAAATCGTCCTGAGTTACTCAGGGGTGCCTACTCATAGCATATTGAGAGTATCCAGCACTATTAGGTCTTACAACTACCTGTAAACCTTCTGTTGACTATACTCTTAATCGGTTGTGGGGTATGTAAGCTTCAACCATAAAGACTTGGACTGTTATCGATTTACACTGCCTTTCACTGCAAATAAAACGTAGAATAATTTAACTTTTCCTCAAGGTGAACATTCCAAGTATTCACAGTGATACCTGCCTTAACCTGTATCTCGTACACCTCACCACCCTTGTGAGAGATTGATCATGACTGTTCTAACAACCAGGAGAAAACTGAGATTGTTCCGTTTACAGCGAGGAAGTCATTATGATATGATATGATATGGCATTTATAACATGCCTATACACAAACGTGTTTCAAGGCGCGATGAGGCAAGGGAAGGGAATGAAGGGAGGACAGACAACAATCCTACTAGGCCAGGTGTCATTCAGATCGCACAAGTGCGTGGCAAGGGGCCTGGGACTGTGCAGTACATGGGAAAGATGATAACAATAAGTAAGTAAACGGCCAGCATGTGGCAAGTGCATGGGTAAGTGAGGGCATCAGGTGGCAAGGGCTGGTATGGGGACTGTAGGGATACAGAAAGAGTCCCCAAGTGCGGGTAATGCCAGGTGTGCAGTGCAGGTGGGTGACGCTTACGGGGGAAGGACCTGGCCTGAAATCAGAGGGTGTCCAGGTAGCCAGTGCAGTTCCGGTTACAGCCAGGAGGTCAGAAGATGAGAGGAGGAGAAAAAGCAGAAGCAAAGAGAAAATGTTGAGATGCTTCCAGAACCAGAGATGGTTCTCCTCAAGTTTAAGGGAGGCAGGGAGGCTGTTCCAGAGGGAGGCACCAGCCGAAGAAAGAGAGCTACCACCAACTCGTTGCTTGGAGAAGCGACTGACCCTGAGGGAGTTGGAGGCGCATGAGCGAAGAGTTCGAGAAGGAAGATATTTAGGAAGAGAGAGTTGAAGGTATTGAGGCCCCAGGCCACAGAAGGCCTTGTGAATGATGCAGAGGGGTTTGAACTTAATCCTCGCTGCCACTGGGAGCCAGTGCAGAGATTTCAGTCCTGGAGAGATACGATCTCTGGACTTGAGGCCAAGGACAAGTCTCACATCCTGTTCTTGATGAGTTGCAGCGGGCGGAGAGTAGAAGCAGGCAGATTTAGAACAAGGCTGTTGCAATAGTCCAGCCTAGAGAGAACCAGAGCTCTGGAGACAGTGAGCTTCTGGGGGAAGGAGAAGAAATGAAGAATATATCTGAGGAGGTGCAGCTAGTAGTGTGACTTCTGAGAGATGTCAGAGATGTGAGGAGAGAATGAGAGTGTGGAGTCGAAGGTGACCCCGCGGTTTTTAGACTCACAGGTGGGAGCAGGAAGAGGGCCAAGAGAGGCCGGCCATAGAGTGACAGGTAAGGAGGGAGCGGGTGTGCCGATGAGGAGAATCTCAGTTTTACTGCCATTAAGGCAGATATCATTGGCGGCACATCACTCCTGGATGGCGGACAGGCAGTCAGAGATGAGAGAGGGAGAAGAGGTGGCTGAAGGTAGCCTGAAAATGAGCTGAGTGTCATTTGCATAGCACTGGAAGTTTGGGCAGAGCGCGGCAATGCAGTGCGTTTTACTTAACAGTTGGTGCTTGTTGGATCAGGTGCAATTGGCATCTGTGCAGGTTTTTTTCTAGATGCAAATTGCTTTGTACCCTGGAGGTGGTTATTTCAAGATGGGAGGTTTGAAGTGTTTGGCTTGTCAGGGTGCCTTAGTTGGTTGGTGAGGTTTGCAAGTTGATTCGAGAGATGTAGTCTTTTTGAAATGTTGAGCTGGAGGTAAAGGTTTTCTCCATACGTTTGTAGTGGTGTGTTTAGTGGGCATGTGGATAGTGAGTGTGGTTGAAATATGGAGGTTGTTTTGGCGTTTTTAAGGGATGCCTAGCTGTGAAACAACAATAGAGCAACACAATGGAATAATGCACTTTTTAGAGGTAGCTAGATGTGAACACAACTGTACAGTATAGAAACAACACAATGCGCTTTTGGGGATTTATATGTGAAGACAAAAGAGCAATGTGTTTTCTTAGGAATATCTCCATGTGAAAAAACCTAAAGCAAAAAAAGAACAATGTGATGCTCTATCCTTAGGGATGCCTACATGTGAACAGTATACACTACAACATAGAAATAATTCAGTGTGCTTGCTTAGGGATAACTAGACGTGAATGCAACAGGGTCCAACAACTATCTGCTTTCTTGTGGCTACCGAAGAATGAACAGGAACATTACGGAGCAATGGTGAATCCTAAACAGGAACACAACAGAGAATAGTATAGAAACAATGATGTGTGATTTCCATGCAATACCTAAGTGTGAAAATAACAAGGCACAAAGATAGAGCAACGTGCTTTCCTCCAGTTGCCTAGATGTCAAAGATAAGTGAGCAGAACATGTAACAAGCCAATGTGCTTCCTCAGGGATATCTGGATTTTGAGCACCATAGAGCACAATATAGAGTGATGTGTGTGCTTTCTTAGGAACACCTAGATGTCAAAGATAAGAGAGCACAATATTTAACAATCCAATGTGCTTCCGGGGGGATATCTGGATTTAAGCACCATAGAGCACAATATAGAGTGTTGTGAGTGCTTTCTTAGGAACACCTAGATCTCAAAGATGAGAAAGCACAATATGTAACAATGCAATGTGCTTCCTCAGGGATATCTGGATTTTGAGCACAATATAGAGTGATGTGTTTTCTTAGGAACACCTAGATGTTGGCATAATGCATAGCACAATGTAGAAAAATGCTCCCTTTGAGATGCCTTGATGTGAATATTATTAAAGAAATCACAAGTGATTTCACTGCTGAAACTTTATTCGGTAAAGGTTGTGACAAATATCTACGGCAATGGCAAAAACATGATTATAACAACTATTAAATATGACAATGGTCATTGGTTTGCTTCAATAGCTTCATGTGAAGCCATGTATTCTTTTGAAGATCATATTAATTAAACATGGTGCTATTAATGGAGATGGCGGCAATTCATGAACAAGAATTTCCTACTGTGCCAAATATCTCAATTTAAAATAAATGTTTCCCTTGCCTGGTAAGGGTCAGGAAAAGCGGAGCAGTCGGAGCATTTTTCTTTTCTTTTAGGTGAAAAATCTCTCCAATATTAAACTTTGCTACCCGGATTTGAGAAAAGAGATCATGTTCAGTTTTGGTCCATCTCCCCAACTTTTCTGCTGTACGTTCACCTGCTTTGTTCAGGTCTGGTTAAACCTTTTAAGGTTCATTATCTCTTTATAAATGGATTGATTGGAAAGGTTACCCAAATGATACCCAACACTGATGGCTTCCATGATACCACTGCTTGGAGCCATGTCTAGGTCCTTGAATTTTCTTTATGTACTACACCTACCCCCTTTTTATTTGTTAATGTCCCTGCCTCTCCTATGAGGAACCTTGAATAACTAGTTATACATATTTTATGGTGGGTGTACTGTTTCTGAGTTCCGAACTGTAAATGTCTGTAGAATATGTATTGCCAGTGTTTTTACAATTATTATTGACCGTTATAGCTCGATTTGTTCTGATTTTCTTTTCACACGCCCTGTGGTGTAGCAATATTTTAGCACTATTAGCATTCGAAGTATAATGTTGGGGCGGGGTACAAAGGGGTGGAGTCATGGCAGTCAAGTGAAAAGCTACATAAAAGTGTAAAAAAACAGAGCTTAAACAGCACCCCGTACAGTAGAGATCTCTTCAAACACGAACAAATTGCATTAAGGTTTGACGCAATCTAGTGGTTATAATAACATGTTCAGCAGAAAAATGTTATTGCAGCTTTATTTTCCCATTCTTGAATGGAAGCCTAAAATGACCAGCATTCAACGTAACGTAATGAGACAAAATACGCTAAACAAATCTAATCTGGGCTTTATAATTTATCATTTAGATCAAGACTGAAAGAAACACAGTGTATGAAAATGTACAATACCATCAGCATGTGTGTCTTTATTTCATACAAAATGCAGATTTTTGCCCCCTCTTATTTCTAATCACTCACTATTTACAGCTCTTAAAGGACAACAGTGCTTCGGACTACCCACTCTCTGCTATGTCTGCAGCCATTGCATGTTAATCTCACCGTAATGTGATTATATGCAAAGGCGACATGGCAAACAGGAGCAGACCTCTTCCGAGCGTGTACGTTCTTCTATGAGGCAGGGGACAGCTAATCACTGCAGGGGAAGTTCATGGCATCTCAGCATGGGCTTTTTGTTTTCCTGGATTCTGAATTTGAAAAGATCATTTTGACCGGTTTCAGTATCTAGGAACATTTGGTCCACTCATAGCCCTGGTTTCATCCAGTCAGGATCCTCAGATTTGGCTGCTAGCTACTGTTAGTTGGCCACAAACCTATGGATCCTTTCAACAGCATCACCCATCCAGCGGTTGTCTGATTATCCTCAATGGTCCAGTGGCCCCCTCTTATTGCTCAATGTGCTCTTGCTGTCCCACGATGGTGTGTCTACTGCTTGATGCTCCAGCTTTTCTCTGTGATCTGTTGTCCTGTCCCTATTCCGTCTCTTTCTGCTCTTTGAGTTGCCGGCCGAACCTGCTCCGCTCACCTTTTCCATCGACTTGCATTAAATTGAAACAGGACTTTTACCCTGTTGTTGCTCACGCTCTTGCTTCCCTTCTTCCCGGGGGCTATTTTCTAATAGTTTGTTTCTTTGTTTACACTTCTCATTTTCTCTTTTGCGCACCATGTGGTGACAACTCAGGGTGCGCGTGAAAATTAGAGCACAGGTCTGCGACTCATGTGTGGGCATTAACAAGTCCTAATTGCTCTTAACCCTACTTACAGTACTTGCTTCACACCCAGACCGCTAAATTGAGTTGATGGCAATTAAATCTTATTAGCACCTTAGGTGAATGCTAGGGCCAATCAGGTTGCTCCAATCCCAGGCTGAATCTACCGATACAAGCCCAGGTTCAGACAACCCAAAGGCTCTGCGCACCTGCCCGCCATTCTCTGCAGCTGTTACTCCTCCTCCCCTGCCTCCCGCCCCTGAAATACAAACCCTGAATAACCTCCACCCGCCCTCTAATTGCCTGAAAGGGGCTCAGGGATGTAATTTGGGTGTCACCAGTGGTCGCAAATGCGACCCCTGAGGTCTCCCTTGCTACACCTGTGAATTCCCTTGCTACCCCTAAAAATTCAAAACAAATTTAAAAGTATATATTTTTTTTTATTGAAACTCCTGTGCTGTGGCCAGCGCCATGTAGCTGTTTGTTTCTGGAGTGGCAGGCTTTCTTGTTCAGGCTTCTTTAAAAAAAAAACAGGGGGCTCCACAAGGGTAGCACCGAGCAGAGACCCTAAATAAGAAAGAATAGGAATAACAAATCATTTGTCTTTCTTGAATTCTATACAATAATTGCTAAACCCATTCAAAGTTTATTTCAGCCACACTTTAGGGGGTGAGTCACTGATGCAGGCTGGTCTTAAACACCTCAAATTCTCAATGCAAACAAAAACGTTCATAAAGCATTTAGAGTAGAATAAGCATCGATTTTGGACTATGTATTTTCCTTTCGCAAGTTGCGATTTTAGCATTTTTTTCTGCCAGTGTGTCAATTACGATCATTACAAGACATTCCATCTCGGTGTCCTCGGTCACTTGACAAAAGCCTTGTGCCTAGAAGTTTGTGTACATTGTAGAAATGTTTGACCATAACACACAAAGTGGCCCTTGATTTCATTGTGCCACAATTAATGCTTTTTTATAATGTGTCTATCTTTCCTATCTCCCTGACATGCTGTTCAGGATGATTGGTTGCATGTATGAGGTAATGAGTGCCCAGAGTACCGGATGGCGTGTGTGTGCAGCTTTCCCTGTGCTACTCTAAATTATTTAATACACAGTTATGAACCCTCCTAATGGTATGTATTTTGCCAACCTCTGAAGCCTTTGAGTAGATCCACGCAGGCTTGACATGTGGCCAACTTTGCACCAGAACTGCAGATGAACTGGCATGCTGTTAAATGTCAGTTACCAGTTTAGTGGTATTCACTACAGAGGGTAATTTGCTTTCTGACTTTGAGAACATTCAGACATGTAATTGCTCATTTTACTACAGCCGGCAAGATAGCTATAGCTGGTAAAATAGCTCAGTGGGTTGAGCGCTCGCTGCTGCGATGTATGTGTCATTTGCAGGTTTGAATCCGACAAGGCTAAAACAGCCTTTTATCCTTCTGAGGTTGATAAATGAGTACCAACAAAGTTTGGGTGATGTTGTACGTATATTTGTTCTCTATAAACTAAAGTGCTTAAGCATAAGTGCTAAATAATAACACATCATTATCATTTGGCCCTGGACGTCTACTTGCATTCACAGTAATTTGGTAAAATGGGCCTATGCACTGATATTAACGATACATATGGTGATCTATTCTTGTATGCAATGTATATCACATTGCAGTGATATCCTAACCACATTTTTCGTAGTGTACTTAGGAACAATGCTATGTAATGCCACTTCCGGTTTTGTCAAGGGGTGAAAGGTGGTGTGCCATCGCTTCCTGTGATGTCACTTTGGGGTGGGGTCAAATTACATCACTTCCTGTGATGTCATCAGAGGTCAAGGGTCGTGCGATGTCACTTTTGCTACCTCTGGCATTTTGGGGAAATTACATTCCTGAAGGGGCTCCTCCTTCCTAGGCCACACCGGCAACTCTGTTTCCTGTTGAAGCCATGGAAATGGCAGAGGGGCTCTGAGTGGAGTCCCACCTTCCAGTTCCATGACAACCCTGACTTTCCTTGGCCTCTGCTGCGAATGAAGGAGGGAGTTTTTTTATTTGTTATTCCTATTAGCACCTCAAGGGTCTGCCTCGGGGTGCTTATAGCAATAATTGCGCATTCTGCAGGCTACACAGGCCCGTTAACGGCACCAGCACCTGGCAGTACCTAGCGTTACAGCCCTCGCTTCACTCAGGTCTGTAACTTGGGCCTTGGGCCGTTACCGGCCTATGTAGTCTGCCGATTGCCAGATTACTGCTTAATTAGTGCCCACACTCTCTGGCTTTAAAGCTATTAGGATAATATTTTCAAACAGCATTTGAAATGTAATGGACATTGCAGGATTCCACTGATGCTGGCTGGGTATATTAATGCAAGGTTGAGATCATCAGTAGTTTTCTGTCATGGTTCGCTGCACAAACTGACAAGAGACACACACATTTTTTGCATTTTGTAGCCCTCCCTTCACAAAATGCCCACGTTACCCCTGTCTTCTAGCTCCTTGATGTTTAGTGCTTCAATACTTCACATGATCTGCTCAGAAATTGGTAAGTAACACCACTGGTAATCACATTAATAATGAAAACAGTTATTCCATGTGTGATTGAGAATGTTTTGCATAATGTTGTATCAAATTCATTCCAGTGTCACCCCAAGAAGTGCAAAAAATCATAGCCTCACTGAAACCATCTAACTGCCAAGGTGGTGCATTTCCAGCAACTGTTATAAAAGAAGCGGCGAACGTGCTCGCCCCCTTCATAACCACGCTACTCAATGCCTCCTTCAGTATGTGCACTGTCCCCACTAACCTAAATAATTCCTGGGATCTCCCACTTTTAAAAAAAAAGTCCCTAGACCCTAACCTACCCACCAATTTTAGACTTATCACAACAGTCCCCTTCTTATTAAAGATTATTGAGAAAGCAGATACAGAACTGCCTGGAAACCAATAAACTATTAGGACTCCATCAATCGGATTTCAGGCCCCAACATGGTATTGAAACTGTCTTGATAGACCTAAAGACACAGATTGATGATAAAAGACAAAAGGAAATCAGCACTCTTACTTCTGTTAGACTTGTCCGCCACCTTCGAACTGGTCGATCATAAGGTTCTTAAATACCTGTACACAACGGCACAAAGCAACAGCTTGGATCCAATCTTTTCTAAACAACAGATCGATGAGAGTCTTTTCTGCGTCAGCTGCAGCCAAACCCATCCTTATCTCCTGTGGAGTCCCACAAGGATCATGTGTATCACCTGCCATGTATAATGCATTCACTAAACCGCAATTTGACGATCTGGACCATCCGGGTGTCACCTACATGAACTACAAAGATGACACCCAGATCCTCATACCTTTGACTGGCGATTATGACAAAGACCTTACTGTCATAAACAAAATCTACCTCATCATTCCGAAGTGGATGGCTACTCATGGCCTATGCTTGAACAAGGAGAATACTGAGCTTCTCCTCTTAGCTACCTCTAACAACATAAAATAAATGAGTGATCAATAGTGCGCCTTCAACATTGACGGAAACAATATTAAAGTAGCCAAAGAGGTCAAAACTTTGGTTTTCTACTTTGACTCCTCCTTGAACATGTGCAAACAGGTTAGCGCAAAAGCTTCTGCTACTGCATAAACCTGCAAGCTCATACAGGCATGCATACCCTTTTTATCTGTAAAAAGCTGTATTATCCTGGCCAGAGCCCTAGTTTTATCCAAAGTCGACTACTGGTAATGCTTTGTACCTAGCTGCCAATAAACACATTATCAAGAAACTCCAAATCCTGCAGAATAATGCACTTAGGACTGCATTGAGCATACCTCGCTGACATCACATGTCCTCAACCAGACGAGACAGTAAGTAACTGGCTCTCCATTAAGGAGAGAATACAACTTAAAACAGCTTCACTGACCTACAAATGCCTTAACAGCGCAGCCCCTCTATACCTGACTGAAATGTTCATCAAAAACCAACATGCCCGACTCACTAGGTCATCCAATTTCAACACGCTACAAGTGCCCAGGTACAAACTCAAAAAAGCAGGAGGTAGTAGTTTCCCCGTTATGGCCGCACAACTTTGGAACTCCCTACCTAATACACTAAGATCCGACCAGTCCTACAATAAATTTAGGAAAGACATAAAAATGTGATTGATTTCCAATGATGCTCCCTACTAATTTTCCACACCCTGTCTTAATAGGCAAAATGTACAATAAACGGGGGTAACTCATACCATATGTAAAAGTCTACTGTATATTTCGCATTGCCTATGTAACTACACACTGGCCCTCATTACGACCCTGGCGGAAATCGAAAAACGATGGCGGAAATGTAATACCGCCATCAAATACCGCTCGGTGCGATTATGACCCGTCACCGCAAAGTACGATGCCATTAGCGACACCGTAGTGAACGCCAACGCTAACTGCACCAAGTACGCGCACGCGCGCCATGCAAAACCGTAATTACCACCATGGCGCAACGGTACGCAAATTCTGACCCTAGCGGACATTTACTTAACGCCATCAAGCATGGCGGAAAGTACCATTCCGCCATGGTGAGAATTACGGCATCGTGAACCAACCGTAAATGGCCCTACTGAGTGCCTGTACACCACTCCCTGCCCACATTGCACAACTCCTCGTAGGTGCAATGAAGTCACACAATGCAACCAGTGAAATGTACAAGTCACCCATGCATGCCAACGAACAAATGAATGTAGGGGCTCCAAGTGCCTTGTGAGTGGCCATCCATATTCGGCATGTCACCATTGCCGTACCGATGCAGCACAGGCATGTGAAGGTTCAAGTACAGCAATATGAACTGAAATATGAGACAAAACAACAACAGGCCCCCATCGCTTGACACCAGTGTAAGGCAACATTCAAAGCAGTATCCTGAGGGAGACTGCACCAGCCCTGTACTCTTGCCAGTAAACAAACCAACCATCAGCATAAGCATGTACCACACAAGTTGGCAGAGTGACTGAGCAGCCAGGCTCATCCCAAGAGGGGCCAATGGGAGCTGCAGGGCACAGATGGCACGAATACAGAAGCTATTCCAATGGACATGACCTCAGTCTCCCTCCAAGAAACGCACGCAAACACAGGCACCTGTGACCAGCCATTTTCTGATAATCACATCAATCCACCAATCCACCTCGCTGACCGGCATCTGTTACACAAAAGCTAATCCCCCGCCCCTGAGCATGACATCATTAAAACAGTCAAAATGGCTGCCCCTATCCCTGACCTTACTGGGCTTCGTAGGTAAACGCGGCCAGTACAGTACCACGCAACTATACTCAGAAGCCGGAACCCAATGCAGATCTTCTCACAATACATCGCTCCACAAATAGGAATATGCTACATTACTTGCAAAGAATAACGCTACACGGTTAATATCTGAATAAAATATTAATGCACATCAAATTCACCAAGCCCAAACAGCTATTAGGTCATAAACTCCAAAATATTTTTCATTACTGTGGGCTGCATCCGCAATAAATGACCAGCTTCTTCTTGTGTGATGCCCTGTTCCTTCATGGTACACAGGGGCTACATCCACGTACAAAAAGGCAACATGGAAGCACCTAGAACCGCAGGGCCGTCCCATTAGGTAGGCACTAGTCCAGCTGAAAGGTTGATATGTTGCTCCTAGCCACTAGTACTGCGTAAGGGCATGTGGCCCATTGGCGATCGTCCCATAAGATCGTAATGGTGCTCCACTGATTAACTCGAAGCAGCAGGTGTCGGGAGTAAAAGCCATCTGCAGGAGTGGCATACAGATGGCAGCGGCAAAAGGGGAGGAGATACCTGTCACCCAAATGAAATGAAAAAGAATAGTATGGGCATCAGAACTTCATTTGAATTACTCACTTCAATGATCACACTAAATCTACAGGCATATGCATGCTAGCCCACTCTAAAGGATTATTTCCACCCAAAAATCACTTGCGAATCATAACCATATAAATCGAGGTGAAAACACTATTACAAACGAGTGTTCGTGTGCATGCGTCTGTTAAAACAGAATCCATTAGATGGGATTAGTAACGTGCATAGACACAAGTGTTTGAAGGCGCGTCGTGACAGGGAGGGTTCAACAAGGGCAGATAGACGATGGTCCCACTATGGCAGCTCTGCATCACATAGCGCAGGGGAAGGGGATAGATTCCAAAAAGCCATGTACATGGCAAACTCTCAATTAAATCATCTGTCCATGCATCCATACATCATTCCCTCATCCCGGTATAAAAACGCCTGATTATTTACTCACATAACATTTGAAATTTCCATTGAGTCTGTGCGTAATGCAGTCTGCAAAATCCACTGTGCTCCAGCCCGGAATTCTAGTGATGTGAAGTAACATGTATTTGGGAACGTCCTGCCTTATCGTCCACTACGCTATTGCGCATCCCATACTATTCATATCAATCATTGCATTCTCGCCATGGCCCCTGTCCCAAGGACATTAAACAATAGAACGTTATATTTGCAGTCAGACCTGTGGGCGTCTCCTCGCCGCTAGCTGAAAACCGAAAGCGCTGTCCTTCGAATTCCTCATTTGCAACATCACGTCGAAAAGGCATCTGTGACCGCTCGAAATCACAAAATCATCCATGTAGTGCGGCAGTGCGTGAAAATGGCAACTGGCTTCACTCACAAATGGGACGCCCCGCCCGTCGGTGAACCTCGGTACAGTGCTGCATGAGGGTCCACCGTTAATCGAGTACTACATTCCACTGACCCTTCACAAGTTTGTTCGCGACTGCAAAGATTGTATGTGAAACAATGGGACCATAGTAGAATGAACATATAAACCAATATTACACTGCCATCGGGATTAAATACATGATTGTAATAGCAAGATGCCATGCGTCACATTGCAGCGTTGTGTGCGGGACGTGCTCGCCCAAAGGGGATTGCAGCTGGCACAGGTGGAATGAATCACCACAGGTGGAGGCTATACAGCCTGAAAACACATAAATTGCACACCCAACCCCCTCCCACAACCACACCCACTCCAAAATGCTACCGGCAGGACTAGCGATGTTGGCCCTGGGGGACCTGATAGCACTGCAAGTACTCCAACTTCAAGAAGAAGACGAACACCAACTACTACAACAACCGGCCACACAGAGGAGACGCAGGAGGAGGAGGAGGGCAAGGCAGGGCCAGCAAGGCCCACCAGCACAGCCACTACCACCACGCAGGCAGCCCGCAATCCCACGCCTCCGAGCTCATACGTTCAACCTCACTGCTGAGCAGATCCACACCCTCTACCGTTTGGACCGGGACACCATAATTGCCATTGTGAACATGACACACGCTGACCTTGTCAGCATGATAGATAGCCCAACCGCCATCCCACCCCTACTGAAGGTGGTGTCTGTACTCCACTTCCTGGCCACAGGCACCTACCAGCACACAGTCGGACAGTTGCATGGCATTTCACAGCCACTGTTGTCACGGACACTATTGCAAGTGCTCGATGCCCTCCTGAAGCACGCAGACGACTACTTCTCTTTACCACGCTCGGAGCAGGAGATTACAAACACAAAAGTGGGATTCCATGCACTTGCCGGCATACCGGGTTGCATTGGTGCCATCGACTGCACCCATGTGGAATTGGTTGTCCCACATGCCATGGAGGTCCAGTACCGCAACCGGAAACAATATCATTCTCTTAATGTACAAATGGTGTGTGACTCCAACAGGATCTTTACACATTGTTGTGCCCGATTTCCTGGATCAACCCATGATTCTATGGTCTTGAGGAACTCTACGATACCACGCTACATGGAGCGACACGCTGGGAACAGATCCTGGCTACTCGGTGAGTCTCATTTCATGCATGATAATGTGGGGTATGTGATGCGGCAATGACCTGGCAGGAAGGGGGGGGGGGATGCGTACGTAGCAATGTCATTCCACAAACATCCTTTATTGTCCACATACAGGTGATGCCGGGTATCCACTGAAGAGATGGCTCCTTACACCACTCCGGGACCACAGAACCAGCATGAGGAGGACTACAACCATGCCCACTCACGTACCCGTGTAGTCATAGAACAGGCATTCGGCCTACTGAAGGCTCGTTTCCGCTGCCTCAGCAGGTCTGGCGGGGCACTCCTGTACTGCCATGAGAAGGTTGCAAAGATGGTCATGGCATGTGTCATGCTACACAACATGTGCGTACGTAGAAATGTGCCCATGCCCCCTGACGCAGAACTGCAAGCACCTGAAGATGGTCATGATGAGGGTGGGGATGTGGCAGCACCTCAAGGAGTCCGCGAGGCACAGGAGGCCCGTGAAATTCGTCAGAATATCATAGATTCATGCTTCTAGCACTCACGCCTGGTGGCTGATACATGGACACGGGACTTGTGGCACTGTGTGTGTCTGGAACATGCACAATGTGGACTGCACGCCTATAAAGGCCTTGTACACAAAGATCAATGTCCACACATCTCATTGGATGATTATGAAATGTTCATTGCATATCTGAAATTATATTACACACCCCATCGACCCGCCACCCAAGAAAGCCCAACACTCCCCCTCCACCCTCCTACCTCCCCCCCGAACACCAGTGTCCAAAGATGCTCATTGTCAGTGGGCAGACGCTATTGCAAGCCCCCTCTCCGGGTATCAGGGGCACCCCTGCCTGTGGAGCGCAGGTTCCTCCCAGATCTACGTTGGGGGCTGCCCTGGACGGAACTTGCAACGGATGATGTCTCTGCCTGCTCACGTCCATGCATGTCCCTAAGGGTTTGTGAGAGCTCAGTGAGCACACGGCGCACAGCGGCAAGTTCACCACATACGTCTTTGGACGTCGCATGCAGTTCCCCCCTCAGGCTCTCGGTGCTTCTCTCCATTTGTACCCTTAGTGTCTCTGTACTTCCCTCCATTTGTACCCTTAGTGTCTCTGTACTTCTCTCCATTTGTACCCTTAGTGTCTCTGTACTTCGCTCCATTTGTGCCCTAAGTGTCTCAGTAGATGTTTCTATGGCTGCCTTAGAACCCCCACATTCATCAGCATGCTCCTTGAGGAGCGTGGCCAGTTGCTGCTGTTGCACGATCACCTGGTCGAGGGACTGTTGCCTCTGCTGGGCCATGCCCATTTGCGGTGGTGTCACAGAGGGGCTGATCACCTCATGTTGCCTTGCCACAGGGCTTGTGGGGGATGGCCAGTCGTCGTCTTGTGGGTGCCCCTGCGTGGTATCCTCATGGTGTACGGGATGAAACAAACAGGGGGATTGAGACAGGTCATGGATGGGTCCTACATCGACAGCACCGTTTTCTGTGTCGGAGCATGCTGCCATTAATGCAGTGTCACCTATGGTGCTGCTGCCACCAGAAGCAGTGCCTTCTGTGGCATCCATTGGGGGGACCTGTGGTGCTGCTGTTGTGGGCATGCTGGCTGCTGGGGTGCCTGTTGAAGTCCCCTCCTGTGTGCTGCCACTTGATTTGTGCTGCTGCCGTGTCTTGGTCCGTGCAGCTGAGGTGGAGGGTCTTTGGCCGTTGGTCTTGGCCCTCTTTGCAGGTGTGCTGGTAGGGGTGTCCTGAAGCTCGTCGTTTGAATCGGACCCTGTGGTGGAGTAAAGGAGGGCGAGCGTTATTCATGGGTCTGTGGAAATTGGAATGGCAATGTATCACATGCATTGGGGTGGTACCTGAGGGTGATTTGGGTCAGGGCCTTGGAGGTGGTTTCATTTTTGTGTGGATTGAGGATGCAGTTGCTTTGCAGCCTGCAGTTAGGGTGTGCATGCTGCACGTGTAGAGGGTGTTTTTAGGATTTTTAATTATTTATGTATTTTATGTGACTTTTAGAGTGCGCTATCAGGCCAATGTATGTGGACGTTCTCCTGGACATGTGTTTCTGTTGCACTATGTGGACACATGGTACTTCACATGATTGGACATTGTGGATTTAGCATTGTTTTATTTGGCCCACCTACCTGATTCTTCGGTTGTCTGCACTCCTTTCTCCATCCCTCCGACTCCCTCTATACTCTCCATTCCAATGGTGGAGGCACAGATTTCTTCCCAGGGGGTCAACTTGATGGGTGATTCCGATCCTCCCCCGGTTGCTGTGGCAATGTTACGGTTGGCTGATAGTATGCTCCGTACGCGTATCCGCAAGTCGTCCCATCGCTTTCTGCATTGCTGTGGGTTGCGGGGTGCGGTCCCCACCGCACTTACCCGCTGTGCCACCAGGGCCCATATGGCCTTCTTGTTCGCAAGTGCCGTCCTGGTCATTTGCGTCGAGAAGACGGCGGCAGCATTCTCCTGGAGGGTATCTGTGAGCACGGTGAGTTCCTCATGGGAGAAGTGGACCTGCCGCTTGCGGTCGCACGCTTTTTTAGCAACTTTTCCCATTTTGATTGTTTTAACTAGGGTGGCTAACGGGTTGGGATGTGTCTCAGGGTCGGATTTTTGATGGTTGTGTTGGGATTCTGATTTTATGGGTGTACGGCGTGCTGTTTCCCGTTCCGGCCCCATGCTTTTACTTCCGTTTCCGTATATTTACGGTCTCCGTATTTTGCGATTACCGCTCATTACGGTGACCGCTATGATGGGTGGCGGAATTGCACCTAGGGCGCCGTACGACAGCGGTGAGGGGCGTTTTGGGGACATTTCCGCCATCGCGGACTTTGCACTTCCGCCATGGCGTAATGCTCGTGCCCGATGGGTCAGAATTAGCCGCACTTTACTCCATCGTGCAATGGCGGAAACGCTATTTACGCTATGGCGGTCAGGTCAGTTACTTTCCGCCAGGGTCGTAATGAGGGCCACTGACTAATGTGCATTTATTGCAAACTACTTTTGCCCAGAATGTACATATTGTAATATTGTAAATGATTGTATTTTCAGACAGCCACTACTTCTCTGCAATGACTTCGATATATGTACTTTATGTAACCTATAAACTGCATATCCTTGTAATGCGCCCAGATACCTTTGGGTGCGGTGTGAACTATAAATAAATAAACAAACAAATATGTGTTAACCACCACTGAGTGATGTTCCAAAGTTCCAGCATTTCCAATTAGGTTTCTTTTCTTTTATTGTTTTTATTTTTTTCAATTAGGATTTGGTTTGGGTCGCCATACAATGATGTCATTTTTGTTGGGCAGAAAATGGTTTGCATTTTACAAGTGTGTCTGTTTTTAAATTGTGCAGATCGTCGGTATCGCTGTAAAAACTCGATTGATGGCCTGAAGCGTCTCTAGGTGGCCCGTCTATAATAGTGCGGAGGTGTATGGTAGGGGGCGCGTTGAAGACACTTCCGGTAGGCAGGCTGCCGAATTGCTGGTCTTGGATCAACTGCTTAGAGTCTCGCAACGCTTCGGTGTCTGGCGTGTGCTTCTCCAGACTGCCTTTAACCTCTGACACCCGGTCACCAGAGTTAGTTGGTGGAGTCTGGCATAAACTTGGCATATTCCTACGGCTTCCCCTCCCTTCCTCCCTCCTCCCAGGGGGGCACACAAGTTCCTCTGTTGCCATTCGAGAGGTCGCCTCCGAAAACCTCTACTGTATGCGTGATGCTGTAGTAGCTGTTTGTCTAAATGGTGCATACGAATGGGGTTGTTTTAGTGTACCGTGAACAGTTTGTTAATTTTCATAGCTTGCTTTTCATACATTTGCATTGCACTGTTTTCAGGAAACAAGTTGCACAAGTACGATATACTTGTTATTAAAAAAGATTTCACAGATTTAGGCAAAGTTTAGAAACCGAGATTTCTATTAATCGATAAAGTTTACTGTGCCGATATTTATTTACATGATAAAGAGCATTATAGACACAGATTTTCTAAGCGTTTTCTCTTTTGTACAAAAATTAAGCAATGCCATTAGCACCAATTTTGATGCTTGTATAATAGGTAACAGAGCTGGCAGGTTCTGCCCAAATCTGTATCATCAAAAAATGATTGATTGCACTGTGGCAAAAATGAAGCAGGCACTTTCTTTCAGTTATAGTTGAAGTGCAACAGAAATAAACGTGGTAAACACATTCTTTTTTTTAATGTTACATAGCAAGCATAGTACAGAAATAGCCAGCTTCATTTTTATCCTGGTACAGTTTTAGATAATACGGTTTGGGACAAAATCAGTTTTCTCCATTCTGTATGGTGTGGTATGGTAATGATTATTTATATAGCGCCTTTACACAGACACGTGTTTCACCTAAGCTCTGAAAATTGTGTTTAATGCATTCACTTATTTTTTAGCACTGGTACGAGTCTTAGGTATTCTGGCCTCTTGTGTCTGTCAAATGTTCCGGGATGCACCAGTAAAAGTCTCTTAAATAGGGGCGTTTGCAACTTTGTTCTCCCGCATGCACTGAATCCTTACAGTCCTTTGCCTATGAATAACTTTTCATATGTAATTATAGTACCCAAAGAAAAGGTATTTATCCGATAAATAAAAAAGGATATGATGATGATCTGAATTTGACTTGACCAACTCAGAATCCGAAAATCAGGGACAATCACGTTCTGTTCACGTGCTCACTAACATACTTGCATCGACACACTTTATTTCATAACCTCAAAAAATAAAAATACAATGTAATCAAAGTAGAAAAACAGCCCTGTCTGAACAAACTATAATTTCACTGTTCAAGAGCTAAGCGCACCCAAGCAAGTCCCCTCAAGTCCCGCTTTGCCGCGGGTGACTGTTGCTGCTGCTACTCCTGTGTTTGGTCGCATTTTGTTTGGATCCTTTGGAAGTACAGCCGGACAAGGACTCAATATACCAGAAGGCTTGGCTGCCTACAGAGGCGGGACTATAAAATCTGCTGTGCGCGCACACCGCGCTCGCGCACCCAAGCACGTCCCCTCAAGTCCCGCTTTGCGCGGGTGACTGTTGCTGCTGCTACTCCTGTGTTTGGTCGCGTTTTGTTTGGATCCTTTGGAAGTACCGCCGGACAAGGACTCAATATACCAGAAGGCTTGACTGCCTACAGAGGCGGGACTATAAAATCTGCTGTGCACGCGCACCGCACGCACGCACCCAAGCAAGTCCATTCAAGTCTCGCTTTGCCGCTTAGCCACGGAGTTGCCGCTTTGTGGCTATGGGAGTATTGAATTTATTTCTATGTTTATTTCTTTTTCATTTTTTTTAATATATATAATCCTTTTCTGACACAAAGTAAGGTTAAATGCGCATGTGGATTTGATGCATTTAATGCTAGCTTATGACACCTTGTCAACATTACTGTCATCATTTGGCTTAACTGTATTATTGTTTTACTTTTGTAGTAACCTAGTGCCTTGTCTTACATTAGCTTCATTAGTCACATTCTTGTCATGAGTATGATACCTTACACTCTTAAATCCAATATGCCGAATTCAGTAACACAAACTTGCTCGCCTTTGTGAGCAGATTCAAGTAAATCTAAAAGCAATTTAAAACAAGTCTCTTCATCAACCTCAATCACATTAATGCCGCGAGCTAAATCTCGATTAAAAACTCCAACGGCGAGTAAGGATATTAGGCAATTTTGCTCTACTTTGAAAAATACACCACAAAACATCACCATTTCTACTCCACAGAAGGGTCACCTCACTGAAGCAGGTATGCATCCCCCCTCAGGTTCACATGGTCCTTCTGAGACTACTTCTCAGAAGAACTAAGAAAAACAAATCCCTCTGAATTCCAGAGCTGTGGTTCCCATGCATCCGTCTTCACAACTAGAATCCTCAGAGACACCAAAAAATGCTGTTGCGGAACCTCAGATTAGTGAAGAACTTCCTGTGTCTGATAATACCCTGCTACAAAGGCTTAAGCAATCTGAACAAGATAAGCTACCGAAAAATCAATTGTATCAAATCGAAGAAATCTCAGATGCCGAAGACAATGAAGATCATGAAGAGGCATTCTCAGAAGTGTCAATTCATACCGTTGCATGAGGAAAGAGCACGTCTCCGCGATCTGCTACCACAGATTACCATCAGCGTTGCTCAATGGATTCTACCATCTCCATGACTGCTTCATATATACTACCCACGCCGAGACAACGTGCCTCCTCAAAAGAAGAAGTTGTAACCCCAACAAACTCAGGGCTTTTGGAAATCACGTTGGTGGCAGTAAACACCACCATTCAAAGTTTATTTGATATTTTTGAAACCCTTGAGCAAAAAATTAATTTACAATCAGAAAAGATAGATCACATCACCTCATCTGCATCAGAGAGAGCGGTCTCAACAGGAAGACCTATTTGCTAATGACATGTCTAGGAATGTGGAAATCTTGACAATCCCTTTGACGGTCCCGTCAGGTCTCCCTGCCTTTGAACACATCATCGGTCAAATTGAAGCTGATGTCCCGAAAATTGTGGACCCGAATTCTTCATGGATAAGTGTTGACAACAATCCCACAAAAATCAATCAACAGTCTAATAAAGCAACTTATGACGTTTTCACTAAACGACCTTGTCCCAAGGGTAAAGCAAGACATCTTGTTACCAAACCCTTCCAACTCACTAAGAGAAACATTAAAGCTACCCATCTTCCATCATGCAATCCTATGGTTGACCCAACAAATCCCAGGGAGAATCTTGATGAACATTCGAGCAAAGTCAAACCATTGGTTGCAAAGCAAGTTGTTCCAAATCAAATGCCAATTCAGCCTCATTCACCAATGGACCACTCTCTGTTAAATCAGCTTATTACTGCACTTGAGTCAGTGAATCTGGATCATCACAACAAACCAAATTCATCAAGATCTTGTGGGGAAGTCACACATATATCGACCTTTGCTCCGTCTTTGGGTGTTGCACAGCAAACAGCTCTCATAAAAAACAACCACCATCAGACTGATGAAATTAAAAGTGTGGTGGATCCATATCTTTTTCAACGGTCAAATGAACTTAAGTTGCAATTTTACGCTGTGAAATCATATTCTCAAGTTGGAAATGCCTGTGAAGCTGAACAACAAACGAATCAGCTGGGAGGCTGGGCTGAGACAAGTCAACCTAGTTCTAAGAAGTCTGTTCCAGTGTCGTTAAGAGAAACGACTTCTGCCAACTTGTTCAACGAACAGAATGAGACCATTAAGACTGCGATTGAAACCTACTTTGAAAAACATTTTCAGATGTCGAATTTCTCTGCTCCACTGAAAGAAACACAACAAAATGTTACATTTTCTAATGGCAGTTTTCCCCTTCGAGACTCTGCACCACCACAAAAGCCTAGCAATCTGGCGAAAAATCCTTCATTTAAAAATCAAACTATATCTGAAGATTCTTCAACTAAACAGCAAAAGTTGGATCTTAAAAAAAAAAGGTCTTTGAAAATTACCATACTTTGATATTGAAATGTCATGCGGCCCCACACCAGCAATATGATCTATCAAGAGCAAGTGTTCTTAATATCTTTAATGACGTTCCTGAACTAGAAGACCTAACGTCAGCGGATATTGAACAAGTAGAATTCATCTGTGATGTGAACTTAGCCATAGTTCGGTTATGGATGAAATCTGGTCTAAGGTTGAATACTTTATGGCACGCGAGGATGGAACTCTTTAAAATGGGCTTCTTGCTTGCCCAAGATCCGGAAAGGAGGATGTGTGGGTGAAACACAAGTAAGCACAAAACCTTCCATCAATGAGTGCCAGTGCGTGCACTGCACCTTAGAACAAACTTGTACAGGGCATCCACCCTTACCTCAAGCATAACCATCATTGCAGCAAAAAGTGACCAAAGAAAAACCAAGCTCTCTCACATTAGTAAGCTGGAACACGAGGGGATACACTCACTTAATAACGGAACAGAATAACAACCTTGCTGAGGCAAGTATAGTAGCCCTCCAAGAAATTTGGACAGCTATCACACCGATATGGGATAATCACGAGGTATCCATTATTCCAGGAGTAAGAGCACAAAAGGATCAACCTATGGCAGGTCTTCTAGTAGCCGTAAAATCCAGCTCGGGACTAAAATTACAACTGTGGGCAAGCCCGAATAATTACATCCAACTTGTTAAAATTACAGTTGATTCTCAAGATTTGGCACTAATTAATTTGTATAGAAATCCAGCAGCCATATCTGATGGCCTCTTCTACAAAGATCTGTCAGAGCTATTCGAATTGATCGCAAAAATGAAAGGAATCACATCAATCATACTAGCTGGAGATCTCAATCTCAATCCCATCAAAACCACTAAAGGGAAAAAAACTCAAGAGATTAATAAATGGAATAGCTTTATGTCGCACTTAGGAATGAGAATGGCTAATGGATCACTGCCTGGTGATATTCCACCTCAGGTGACATGGCAGAGAGGAACCTCGTCAAGTACCATCAACTATATATACCTATCAGAGGCACATTTCATGTTGTCAACATGTTTTAAGATAATAACACAATTGAGGAATGACCATCATATTCTAACGTTAACCTGGCCCCGGATTAATTACAAGGATCTGCGAGAACGATAATGGATGACTCAAGCACTAAACATTAATAACACTAAATCCTGCTTCAAATGGTCCCCGAAGAACCTGATATCATGAAATGAAACACTGAAGATGCAAAATAATCTTACCCAATCACACTCATATGTGGATGCCTTGTCGGTATACAAAAATCTTTTCATTCCAACCAAAAGATTTCATAATCACATATTTGACCCACTTACACAACAGGCAAAAAGGGAATATCGCAAAGCACTTAGAACAACCGCAAAACTTCCATGGATCGAGAGGATCAAAGCCAGTAAAGCGATAAAAACTGCTATAGAAACTGGGTCAGATCCCACAAAGGTAAAATGTTTCAGCAAGATGGAGAAGCAACATCGAATAAAAATGCCTCACAAATCTGGCAATTACTAAATGCAAATTCAAATAACAAACAATTCAGACCCAACTAAATGGAGTCTCTGAAAACCAATGGATAACACATTTTACTTCATTATATGCTGATAAGTCCTTTGAATCATTCAAGTATAAAAGACAATCCATAACTCCTTGGTTCCTAGAATGTTCAGAGGCTATAATTGAGGAACTAATAGTAAAGCCTTCATCGTCACGAGCTGCTGGTCCTGATGGCATCAACAACTATGTGCTAAAACAACACCCGAAATATTGGCAGTAATCTTGAATAACATCTTCCAACGTATTCTCAGATCGCAGAAAATTCCGTCCTCTTGGCACACCTCTTTAATAGTTCCCATATTCAAAAAGGGTGATCGTGGAACACCGTCGAATTATCGGCCAATAGCTTTACTGGACTCTCCAGGTAAAGTATTTAATCGGCTCGTCCTAAGGGACTTCAACAGATGCACACAGTCAAGCAACTCTCGTGATCGAAATCAGACAGGCTTTGTTGCTGGCCTTGGGACTTCAGTTAAATTAATGATTCTCAATGCTTTAAAAGAACAAGCACAAAACACAAAGACATCCTTGTTCTCTGCATTTATTGATTTAAATGCAGCATTTGACTCGGTCAGAGTGAAGTTAATCGAAAAACTCCTTAAAGCCCAATGTCCCCAGAATCTGATTGACATCATTTTTGCCTTACACTCTTCGACGTCCATACAGGTCCGTTTGACGATTATGGGTCTGCTGTCTGCAGTTATTCGAACATCAAGAGGGCTGAAGCAGGGGTGCATCCTAGCTTCAGCCCTCTTTAATTTCTTCATCCATGATGTAAAAGATATCCTCGTGACTATAGCATCTGATTCACCCAAAATGAATTCAATATAGCTTCATTTACTGCTTCATATCTCAAGATGAAATGTATAGCTAAATCCTGAATGTTTCCTTTCTGTAACCTGTGTTGTTGTGTAAAGTTTTTGTTTTCTTTTGTGTTTTTTGTGTTTTTGAAAGTTTTTGAGGGCCATGCTCATGTAGATAATGTTGAATTTTTGATCTTTTTTACTAATTATGTTGAAAATGTTTTATAATAAGTTGAAAAAAGTTGATTGATTTCAGCTAAATTTCAATAAAAATAAATAAATCATTATAGTACTCAAAGAAAGGTGATGTCATCAATGACAATGACAGTGATGTCATCAATGACATTTGTGATGTCAGCTTTGATGTCAGCTTTGATGTCCTGGGTGTTAGTGTTAGCAGTGCACGGTGGCGCGAGTTATGGTTGCTTATCTTACCATAACTGCCGAATTTCAGGGGTTTTTCGGTTTTACTTTGAACCATAACTTCCCTTTAACAAAGTTTTTTTACTGAATTTGATAGGTTTTTAGTAGCGCAACTTAACCATAACGTCCCTTTTAACAAAGTTTTTTCACTGAATTTCATAGGTTTTTAGTAGCACAACTTAACCATGACGTCCCTTTTAACAAAGTTTTTTCACTGAATTTCATATGTTTTTAGTAGCACAACTTAACCATAATATCCCTGACTTTATATACATGTAACATAGAACATACTGAACCCCTAACTAGTTATTTCGATGTCTGCGGACTACCGCCATGTCCGCGGACATATCGAAAATCTGAGCGTGGTGAATGTAAATTTAAATAGTGTGCCCATTTCCCCTTTGAGGTTGGCTCTGAAAAGAGCTGGTTTTTTGGGGTTTTTTTTGCAGATGCTTGACAGATATTTTATATTTTTTTTTTATTCTTACTTTACTCCTAAAATCTTCACATAACCTTCTCCAAAGCAACCCTTACATTCCAAAACAGAATGGCATTTCCCATCAAAGATGAGGAAATGCCATCTTGGCAGATGGGGAGCAGGTGCAAGTGGATCCAGGTCACCTGGCTTAAGCCCCGCCCACCTGGTACCTTGCTGCCTGCTACTCTTTTTCACCACTTAGCAAGCCCCGCCCACCTGGTGCCTTCCTTCACCATCACTGTCTTGTAGCCAATGCTGGATTTGACTTTTATGGACTTCATTCATTCACGATGCGTCACTCTTTCTCAACTCTCATGCTGGACTTCCTTTGAATCTTGTACTCATGGTGGGCCTGAATCATGCTGTTCCCATCTTCATCTTGTATCCTGGCTTGCAACATTATGTGTTACTAATTACTTCTGCAATTGTATTCGCTCTCCACTTTTGCTTCTCCACTCTTTTTGACTGCTTTCTCTCTTTTCTCTCCTCCTTTTCCTTCTCCCTTTTCCTATCTCCTCCCCTTACTTTCTTCTTTGCACTTACTCTATCAGAATTGTCCCTGGACCTAATATGATAGCAACCTCGTCTGTTTCCTCCGCCCTCCCATTACTGTTTTTTTCCTCCCCAACACGCCTCCAGCACTATCTGAAATGTCGTCAGGCCTAGTATGATAGTCGCTTGTTTTGTTCCTCCCCTCCCTTTCTGCACCCCTCTCCCTCACCTTTTGTTTTTCTCCAGCTCTACCAGAAATGTCGTCAGGCCTAGTACGGTAGTCGCCTGTCTGTTTCCATTTCCTTCCCACTCTCCCCCTCCCTTCCTTATCTATGTCTTAGCTCTTGCACTATCTGAAATGTCGTGAGGCCGAGTACGATAGTTAATTTCACATCCTTACTGTTCATGGCCTGTAAGAATGTGGTTGTATTTTCCCTTGTTCCCTCCCCTGCCTTGAAGCGCTTCGAAACACATTGTGTATAGGCGCTATATAAATAAACGATCATATCATATCATCTTCTTTAAAATAAACAGCATTACTGGAATCAATATTCTCATTATTATAGAAGAACATACCAGCTCTAAGCATGAACGCACATATGCCTCGATTGATTACACACCTAGCATTGTTTTGCTGAGGACAAAAAGCTGAACTATTGCCCATATTGCCCTAGGTACTAATCCAGAGAAAATTACCTTGGCATTTGGAAGGATGTTCATTACTGCTTGAACCAAGTGTTCCAAATCTGCCAACAAAGTAGGGGCACTGACATAGCCGAAAAGGAAAGCACGATAGTGCAAAACTACCACATGGGGACTGTTGATACTGCCCATATCTCCACAAACTTGTACAATTCCCTGTACATTGCAATCAGGCACAGTGCTCCACATGACCTCCACTCCTTTAACATCAAAATACTTTTTCAACATGCCTGCATTGAGCATACTGTTGTAAACCACGCACAAACATATCTCCGAGCACCAACACCCTGACTTTCTCCACTTCTGCCATCTTCACTACACACAGTCTCTTTGAACACAAATCCACAACATCTGATTGGCTGATCCCTACAGTCTTCTTTCCATGCTGGCTTTGCTGGAAAACCCCGGATGTAGCACGCCCTGTCCGCAGACCGCATAACTCTTAAACAGCACTTCTACCATTTCCATTTCATTCTCTGTGCCATTCCCTCATTGGATACAGCTAAGCAGACACACAATACGGAGAACGTCCTCAGAACACCCCCATTTTGTTTATTTTCGAACATTTCAGGACACCGCGAGTGTTCTTAGAACACATTCAACTTGCCAGCGAACAATACGGACAACGTCCTCAGAACACCCCCATTTTCTTAATGTACGAACATTTCAGGACACTGCGAGTGTTCTTAGACCACTTTCAGCTTGACAACGAACAATACAGACAACGTCTTCAGGACACCCCCTGCGAACATTCCAGGACCCCACGAGTCTTCTTAGAACACTTTCACCGAATCAATTCTGTTTATTTACGAACATTTCAGAACAGCCGTGTTGTCCGCAGAAAAATCGAACACAACAAAAGTGTCTAGCACATAAAAAAAACAGAACATTGAACCTATCTCATATTCCCCCACCCTCCCCAAACACTGTTACACACCAACACACTCCACTTAATACAATTTTTAATCCAAGTTTCACTGCGCTGTCCGCGGTCGTCCGCGAATGCAAGATGGCAGGCGCCTCAGAAAATCTGACGCGCTCCACGCCCCATGCCGTCCAATCAGCGAACACGTCGGATGTCCGCGGACATCGCGCAAGCCCCTCAGCCAATCAGGGCACTGTCCACGGAGTGAACCAGGAAGTCCGTCCGCGAAGCGAACCGAGATATCACTAACTTTTTTGCCTTACATTTTGGTCATTTTAAAAAAAAACTACTGGACGGATTTACACCAAATTTGCAAAAGCACGCTTTCTGGACCAAGCCCCCGCTCCTGCCGCAAATTTGGTGTAAATCCGTCCAGCGGTTTGGGCTATAGGCGTGCACAAAGTTTTTTCCCATTATGTCTATGGGAAAAAACAAACGTTTTGGGGCCCCGCCTATAACTTTGCCCCCCCGGACCAAACCTCTCCAAACTTTGCAGAGTGGGCCATATACTTATTTTGCAAAATTTGGTGAGGATTCGTCCAGAGGAAGCGAAGTTATAAGCCACCCAAAAAATGCTCTTCCTATGGAAACACCAACTTAACCATAACTACATGGACGCTACCGTGTATATATATATGTATAAAACAAGAGGGGAGGTCGGGGCGCTACTGCAGTAAGCTCAAACAGTCCAAATATGTTCTCCTCTTAGTGCGCTTTCATGCCTCAGCAATCTTCAGGGAGGCTGATAGGATGCATGTATGCAGGGTTGAATCCCTCTGGTATGTACCAGGCAGTGGCAGCAGGGAAATCTGTTAACTGTAGTGTAGAGCCAGCCAGGATGCAAGTCTTCCCCATTTTTAATGTTAGTCCTCAGTGGGGAGGGGGAGGGAGTAACCATCAGTGTGGCACTCCAAAGTTAGGCAAGAGTAGCCCAGGTGCAGCCCCTCTGGAGCCCCAGTCTCCAGGTAGATATGCAAACAAAACAAGAGGGGTGGCAGGGGCGCTACTCTGGATCCCAGCTGAAGTAAGCTCAAACAGTCCAAAGATGTTCTCCTCCTAGCACGCGTTCATGCCTCAGCAGTCTTCAGGGAGGCTGATTGGATGCAGGTGTGCAGGGTTGAATCCCTCTGGTATGTACCAGGCAGTGGCAGCAGGGAATTCTGGTAATTGTAGTGTAGAGCCAGCCAGGATTCAACTCTCCCCCATTTTCAATGTTAGCCCTCAGTGGGAAGGGGGAGGGAGCAACCATCAGTATGGCACTCCAAGGTTAGGCAGGAGTAGCCCAGGTGCAGCCCCTCTGGAGCCCCAGTCTCCAGGTATATATGCAAACAAAACAAGAGGGGTGGCAGGGGCGCTACTCTGGGTCCCAGCTGCAGTAAGCTGAGTCCAAAGATGCTCTCCACCTTTTGTTTGCATATATATATATATATATATATGTATATATATATATATATATATATATATACATCTGTACATTCCCAAAAGTCTGGTGCAAGTTCAATTAGTAAAATATAAATATAAAGCAGAGGTCTACTACCTGGGGCTCCCCAGATGTACTGGACTATGACTTACTGAACATGGAAGCTGATAGTCGTAATCCAAAACATCTGGAGAGCTAAGGTTTCTGACCTCTGATATAAAACTATAACTGGATTGATATAGTCGAATTCTCTGGGATTTTGCAACATTAAATTGAATATTTAGTAGCATTAAATAACACATTTTGTGGCACAACATTGTATATATTGCAGATTTTTTTAGACACATTTTGTATCGACTGGAAAGAGTAAGACTAACATGTTGCAAGAAAGAGGTGATGTGTGAGCCTTCAAGAGAGCCAGTTTGTCACTATTTGGACCTTTTGTATCAATTGAATAGGAAGTGTCCCTGATGCCCCTTGCTTGACAGAACAGTGTTTTTTTTAATCTACATTTTTGGTGTAATATGCATTCCTATTTAATATTATTAACATTATTGATCATTATCAGTTGTAATGGTGAACATGTTCTCTCTCTATGTTTGTACAATTCTGAAAGCACCCACACCCCCCACTCATCAACATACCTCACACTCATCAATTCCCCATCACAACGTAAACTCCCAAACCTCTCACTCTTCCAGTCTTGTGCATACCCATGTGATCTGTCCCCAGTTCCTACCACACTCCCAACCTTGCTTCTAGCTCACACTTTACACTCCTAGTTCCTCCTGCAGTTAGTACTTCACCTTTTCTCACTCCTGCTGCATCTTGCATCCTTCCTCCCATTCTATCGCATTCTTTACCATCCTTGCTCCCAATTTGCAGCTTGCTGCCTCTTTCCAGCCAACCACTCCCTATCTGTTTTCTTGACCACCTGCCCATCTCTGGCCTAATGCTCCCTCTCTTCTCTCTTGCTCACAGTTTCTGCTCTGGCCCACTGCTCTCCCTCTGCTGTCTTGCCCAT
This sequence comes from Ambystoma mexicanum, assembly GCF_040938575.1. Taxonomy (NCBI): domain Eukaryota; kingdom Metazoa; phylum Chordata; class Amphibia; order Caudata; family Ambystomatidae; genus Ambystoma; species Ambystoma mexicanum. Next base: position 467,603,306 of record NC_090932.1, on the reverse strand, counting down.
CACTCCCCATCTGGCCCATTGCCCCCTCTTCCTTGCTTTCCCCTAATAGTGTGATTATTTGTTTGAAGTTTTTTAAAATGTAGGTTTTGGGCAATTTCCTCAAAAAATGGCCCAGTTAAAAATAGAGAAGAAGATGTGCTGTTTTTAGATGCCCCATTTTTGGATATGTGCATGTCACCTTGTTCTCAAAAGTGAACTGTGCATTTCCACGAGGCTGAGCTGTAGTTCAAATGATGTGCTGCCCAGCCACTGTGACGCTCTCTCAACACTAATGTTATACAAGATTGAAGCACCAAGGTAGGTGCTGGGAGTGCATTTCCCCATGATGGGCCCTTGAAGGGGCTGTACCAGTAAAGTGTGATCAAAAAAACATTGTTATCCATGTTTGAGAAATAGACATTCAAGTGAGACAGCAGCAGTTCATACCTCTGCTGTCACAAAAAGACATTGCATGAAGTGTTCAGCAAAGTCCCTGCCGTGCAATGCGCACCCCAGCACCCATTCCAAACAGACACATTGGGGTTAGCTTAGTTTTCTGCGTATTTAAAAATGCAACTTGTGAATTTGAGATGTGCTTTTAAGTGTGCAGAAACTCTCCCTGATTTGTGCAAATGCACAATGGGGTGAAAAAGGGCTTTTGAATGGGAGCAGATCTCATCACTAGGCCCCAAAAAAGGCTTTGTAAAGCTTGCCTTATGTCTTTCATTAAAAAAATACAGCAGTATTTGCTGAAGTTTTTGCAAAAAACAGCAGTTTTTCACAGCATTTTGCATGATTGCAAAATCGTGATAAGCTGGAGGCTCTGTATAGTGGAGGTTAGATCCAGCTATAGATGCTCCCTTTGTTTTTTGCTTGGGAGGCATGCCACCTTCCGAGATCAACAGGGACTGCGGTAGGGGCTTTAGAGGGCCAGTGATTCAAAGAAAGCTCTGCCAGTTCAATTGTGATATTACACATGGGGACATTGATTGACATCTTGTTGTTGTGGGCCAGAAAGGGAAGGGAGATGCTTAGGTAGATGAAAAGGGGTGTCCCCAAGGGAGGTGTTCCGACATCTTTGATTTTGCTAGGACACCCAAACTTCATGTGACCCCCCCACCCCCAGCTTTCTGCTGATAAAGAACACCGGGACTGACATCAGCAGGGAAATACTCTTGTCACAGCAGCCACGATTGGGCCCTTCAGATGGTTGAAATGGCTACGTTGGTATTACCCAAATTGACCTTTTGTCCTAATTGACCTAATAATAGTGACCCTAATTGACCTTCTCACAATTGACCTTTGCCTTTATTTTAGTTATTTTATATATGTGTGGGATGGATTTGGGATAATAAATATTATAAGTGGATTTGGTGGGGGGTTGTGGATTGGTTGAGGGGTTGAGGGGGTCTCCCTCCGCATATATGTCCTAATTGACCTTTAAAATTAGATCAATTCTCCCGTGATACATTATCCTACGATCAATTGTCATTAGGTCAATTCATATACATCCGGCTCGGTCTGCTGTGGCAAAATATCGTTTAAGGGGAAGAATTACCCACTTATTTGAATCATCTTTGAGTCTTAAGAAGAAGAGGGGAGATTTACCCAGAACTATATTGAGGTACAGGCTGCCCAAAGTCCTCTTCCACAGAGGTGAATATAAAGATTTCCAAGGAGGAAACAAGACCCTCCCCCACTGTGAGGAATTCGACCATATGCATGGTGGGTGTGGGCTTGCCTGGACATTTTTGAAATTTTAAAGCAAATTGAATGATGGTAGAGCAACCTCCGTAAAATGTGTGGGGCTACATCGCACACATTTTCCTATGCTCACCACACGACATGCATATAGACCCGTGTACTCTGGGTGGACACAGCCTATGGGCACAGTCCCCCTGTCATATTAAAATCACTTATGTATTTATTGATTATTAATAAGGCACACTATACAGCAAAATGGTGTTTCTGGGTGCCATGGTGTTTCTATGACAGCTAGGAATACACATTTGTCATCTCAGAAGGGGGAGGGCAAAACCTCCTTCCTGCCATGAACAGCCTAATTAACTAACAAAGGCTCCATGTATCCACCCTGCCCTTTTGTTTAGCTCTGCAGATGGAGGCAGCAATTAACATAATTAACATACTAATAGAGTATACTTCAAAAAGCAAAGGCTAACAAAGGAGCAAGGAAACCCCAACGACCTTTCAGATGCACTGTGTCATTCAGAAGCCAGCTCCCAGCCTCAGTATCACTTTGACAGTAAAATATCCTGGGTGTACTACGTCTATTACATTAGTCATGTATGTTTATTGACGGTGCCAGAAAGTCTGGTCCTACCGCAGCTTCAAGGGAGACCTGCTGCTTTAATCAGGAACCACTGAGATCTCCATTAACCAGAGAGATCCTTTTATCCACAACAGACAGGAATATGGGTGGGACTTAGTATTACATATTTTCACACCTTTACCTTTTCTGTTTCAAAGCACTCTGGTTATGACCTCATGAAAGAGGAGATTGTTGATGGGCACCCAGGTTTGGTTCATTAAGGCAGGCTTAACCTATACCATTCCTTGTGGTCCGTTTGGCTTTAACAGAGGGTTAACACCCTCTTTTGGGCAGGTCAACTGAAGACTTTGCAAGGAGTAACAAGCAGAACTCAGCATTGGACCCTGGCTGAGGGTACAGTCTGCTTTACATCTTCTGACAGTGAAGGAAGGCCAGGACATCAAAGAGGGAAGAAAGACCCCTCCCCTAAACATCTCCCAGAGAACAGAGGGCGATACTGAATCCAGAAGACCCTCCAGCAGCTCCAGAACTGGTACCCAGCCAGCACACAGCGTATCCTGCTAGGCTCGGCATCACACTTCCTAGGTGGGAAGTGCCAGAGAGTCTCTGAACCAAACAAGGACTAGACAGCTGCCTGCAACACTCTCCTCAGCTTTGGGCCATCTGCCTTAAAGGACGACACAAGTCCAGTGAAGAAGCTAGGAGAAGTGTGTTGACAAGCATCTACCAATGTCTGCCTTAAAGGACATTTTCAAGCCAGTCAATCCCCTTCGAGCTGCAACCGACTGCACCGCTGACTATTGTTATTCCGCAGTCGCTAACAATGTTCGAGATGCATCGACCAATGCTTCAGAACTGCCAACCAGCATTGGGACAGTGATTCATGACCCCCACTCGCCATGTAGGCCAACCTGCAGCCATCTGTCCAGCCTCACTCGCCAAACTGCCTGCTGCCTGATCCCTGCAGCTGTCTCCCATCTTGAATTCTGTCACAGAAGCTGCAAAGCCTGCTGAAACTCACTCTACCCTGTAGAGCACCAAGTAGTTCTACATGCACATAGTACATTGTGGTTCTGTCCCCCTGGTCCTTCTCTGAAGGCCCCTAGTAACATGTTATGACCCATTGTTCCCTTTGTGTTGAAACCAAGCATCCCTAAACTATTGAGATAAATTACTTTACCGACTACCCTCCTGTCAGTATCCAGAATACACCCCTTTTCCTTCTATGAAACTGCCTGTCCTCTGCATTCTGTTACAGGGTGGGTTGTATTTTGAAGAACTGTCTGTTGTGAAAATAAAAAAAGTAGATATTCTTATACAACCTTGACTGGACAGTCCCTTTTATCATTGGGTAATAATTGTATTTTTGCTGTGTTGTAACTAACCAACAATCAACAACCTTTCGGAGATAAGCCTGCCCTTCCAGCCACGTTACCAAAATTGGCCAAGAAGGGTTATAATGGACTTGTGTTTCCAATCTATGGATGATTTAGAAACCGAAATTCATCCCTGGACCACTAGTGCCCCAGAAGCTGATTCGTCACACCCACCCACTTCAGAGGACCATTTGAAGTAACCAGCTGTTGAACAAGCCCTGCCTGGTGCTAAGAACCTGGTACACAGAGCCCTGCTTATTGGAAGAAGCTGTTCCTGCATGCACTCTCTGGGAACCTTCCTGGTTGGGAAGGGCAGAAGAAGTACATATTTACAGTAACCTAGATACAACGTAACATCTCAGGTCTCCCGTTCCCACCTCAACCTAAACCATTTTGTTTCTGACTTGACTCATCTGGCAGCACCAACTGAAACTGTCTCTCCTTCAATGAAAGACATCTGTGAGTACCGACTTGCGCTGTTTCAATGCAGACTTGGTGCACGGGGAAGTCTGAGCAGAATAGTTGTGACACTGTTTTGGACCACTGAGAAGTGCTTAGAAGCCTGATTCGTTGCTGTTCAGCACCGAGAACAAGCCTGAAACAGTATGCACAGTTGTGCTATCCCTCTAGCCTGGTTTTAGGCCTTAGTGACATTTAAGACGTCAGTCATTTTTACCTTTAAACGTGTACATTGCGGAAGAGAGTGTTGCCTGTCTATCCCGTATTTAGATCCAGATTGCCTCTTTGAACCTAAAATCTGCATATTCTGTGTCCTCCATTACAGGGAGGGTTATTAGGTTTTTTGTTAATCAGTGTGTTTGCATTTGTAGTTCAATTGAAGACTCCTATTTTGTATAGATCCTTACTTGGACATTTCTTTTATTTTTGGATCTTTGTACTGTTGTTGTGTTTAATGTTTTCTTGCTAGCCTCATAGGTCTCTTGAAGACTATAGCTTACCCTTGGCCCATGCTACCTTAAGTGGTGAAGGAGTTGTACCATTCATGTTGTGCCTGTTTTACATTTCTGACTGGGATCCCTACTGGTTTACTACTAGTGTGGGGCTGAGTAGGCGTTTAGAAACCACTACTCATCCCTCTACTCCTACAGAGTAGTAGTCATTTCGGTACAGTGGCATGTTTGCAAACCACATGTCAAAGTAAGTTTATTATATTTTCAACAATAAAAGGCAATGCATGCACAATTTAAATATTTAAATAGACTTTGTATTTATTAGTTACACTTGTTGCAAACATAATCTCTTGATGACTGTAAGGATTACATGTTCTCTTGTCATTTCACTGTTATTCGATTCAGTCTTTATGCAAGTCTATATACAGTATATTGTTTGGGTATTGGTATTTAGCATTTCTTAGGCTGATTCTGAACTGGCTACTCTTATGCTATGCTCTAAATTATTTGCATAATTTTTAGAGACCAAGTTGAAAACTTCAGGTGCATTTCCCTTAACCTGCATTCGGTTATTAGCGCAAAAATAAGGCAGTATGACCTGAGGTGGTGGGCCACGCAGGGTGGCCCCAGCCACTGAGGGCCATATCGCCATTAGCACCTGTGTAGTATGCTACACAGGTGCTAATGGTTTTTTAAATTTTTTTTAAAAGAAAGTATTTTCTTTCCATCAACGGGATGCCTTGTTGTGTCCCTTTCACAGAGAGAAAATACTTCATTAACATGGCTGCCATGGAATTGTATGGAGCCTCTCTTCCATTTCCATGGTGGCCATACTGGTCCCGGAGCTGACAGAAGCTGCAGTGATGGGGACCTGCTGCCGCTATCAGGGGAAGTTGGTGGAATGGAACCAGCTATCAGGTGGCTTGCAATGCAGGCTTACACCAGTTGTGTCAGCCTGCGTTCCAAACTCCCTGATTGGCTGCCCCCCTACCCCACCCAGAGATAGGGATGGCAGGCTTTGACAATTGTAATGCTCTAATTGATGCCAGCCCTTCAAGTAGAGGTACTCACATAACGCTCCACTGCAAGTGAGGCTGAGGCTATTGAGCAAGCTAAGTAAAAAGGATATCCCTGTGTACTTGCAAACATAGACAAAGGTGTGTTGTTGTAGTGTGGGAAAACACAGCTGTCACAATTACAATGACTCTATGTGCCTGCTTAACTATGTGACCATCTAGGCCCTAGAAACCCAGCAAAAAAGGAAAATGGGGTGGAGGCAGTTTGAACTTCCACTTTTCTGACCCTACTTTGCTTCGAATGACATGGAAACTCCATAGTAGCATGTGATACTCATCCAAAGACATCTTGGTGACTTGGAGCTCCAGCTGGTTCAAGCACCATGCGTAAGTATAGAGGTGGTGGAATCAGGAGGTGATGGAGACCTGAACATCAGATTCCACAGATGTGTTTCCATTGGGAAGCCTAAATATTTCAAGGAGTCACCCAGAATCAAGATAGCCTCAATACTGGGTAAGATCTGCCTTGCTGTTGAACATCCAACGATTGACATCCAAGCCCTGATGAAGACATGGGAGGGTGCCGACCCATCAATCATTAATGTGAGCCACACCCTGGCACAACAATCGTTATCGACCACTGTTGGTGCTCACACTCCCATGAATGTTGAAACACGTGTCTGCATTTCGGTGGCAAACGCCAGTTGTGACATTTAAGCTCCTTCATGTTTTTTCCATTCACACATTTAGGTGTCAAATGCCAATATTATGCATGTAAGGTGTTAGTCAAGAAGTGCATTGTCACGCATATTGACTGACACATGTATGACGTTTTGATTCGCTGATTTCGTGTTGATGCATGTGATGTACCATTGGGTTGTTGGATAATTAAATTCTGCACAACCCTTACCAGCTGTAGTTTCAGATATGTTCTTAAAGTGGCCAACTGTGAGTTTTTCTATGTTTTGACTCATCTACAGAAAACCATGAAGGTGTTTTAAGTGAAGGGGAGTCTTCAAGCTGATAGTGTAGTGGTTATAAGCCTCATAGTCACATTTACCGAGTGAAGGGGCACACGTGCCTGTCTTGTGGTAAACTCAGTCACTATGCAAAAGTGTGGATACAGTCAGACACTTGAAAATGAATCAGAAATCCATGCATGAGTTTGGTCACATGCAGAAAGTTAAACTGATAGAAGCCGACACTTCAACAACAAACAGCAGGGGTGATGAGAACAAGCACGTGTACACCATAGCTTTCATGAACATAGGTTCGAAATTGGGAAGGATAAATCCCAAATGAGAGGTAATCATACAAGGACTTGAAGAGAAGGTACACGATGGCACACTGTTGTTGGCGTATGTCTTGATGGCAGAAGAGTTCATAAAATGTAAAAGAAGTCATGTTTCTGTAGGTTCATAAGAATGGAGGCATCCAGAGGTACCTTCCACATAACATTTAAATGCAGCTTTGTAGGGAAAATGTGCCACGAGGAGAATTAAGTCTAACAATCAATCTTTGTAGTAGTACCCAGCTACTACACTACTGAGCTGAAGCAGAGCAGAACTATTGCAACTAATTACGTTTACAATGAATGTCAGCACATGTACGTTTGATCACCATGGGCGTGGGCCATTGGGGGAGGCCGTGGGGATAAATCCCCCCCACAATGTTAAGTGGGGGAATACAATGGTATTTATCCCCCCTCCCAGTTTCCCCCAGTTTGTGCTTCTCTTTTGTGTCTCTGAGTCTGCAGCATGTGCACTGATGCGTGCAAACTTCATACTCTGAAGTTTGCGTGCAGCAGCGGCCCTGGTATTGGATTCTTGTTACAACAACAAGAACTCTTGCTCGTGCTTGCGTTCCCCCACCCTGTCCCCCTGAGCCTGCGCATTTGAGAGTCACGTGCCCAAGCCGGGCCCGGGCATGGGAACATACTGCACTGCTGCACAGCCTCCTCCTCACCTTTCAGAAGCCACTAGCCCAGCAGGCAGTGACGCATGCTCTGCTCCTGAGAGTGTGACTGACTGCTCCTGCGACACCCGCCATCAGGCTGACTCGACTTCCTGGAGTCCTGAGAGGCAGAGAGACTCGACGAGACCACTTAGCTGAGGTAAGTCAACAATTCTAAAAAAGTGGTCCCCCTGAGTGCAGGCCCGGCCACGGCGCCGGCGGGGTGCATCGGATTGGAATGGGGAAGTGGGAGCCTGAGAGGAGTTCTAAGCGGTGTTGTGTGCCTGGTTAAGAGTGGAGCGAGTACGTAGTTAAGCAGGGGCTACGGGTGTGTGACTGTCACTGTGAATGGTGAGGTAGGTTGGACATTGGCGGTGAGTCTGCCGATGACAAAAGTCTGTGTATGGCATGCAGGTGCGAAATTGCGTGGAGGATTGAGAGTGCCTTTCACATTGATTTGCCGAGCAGAGCGTGTCTTGATTGGAAAAGAGCTCAAGGCCAGCTTCTAAATCACAGAGTTACCCTTGCTGATGGCATTGTAAAGCAGCCCTAAAGAGGCTGTATGGCTTCACCACACATCACACAATAGATTGATGTGTTTTTGAGCTTAAGCAGATCTGAATAGAATTGTTATTGGTATTCTTCGTTTTGTTTCTTGCATTTAACTACACTAAACACACTTTAAGGTAACGGTAGATCTTTTATTACACACAAATGAATGCATTGAATATGAATGACGCAGTGCTTAAAGGATGTGGCAGAGGTGATACTTGCCTTTCTTAGAAGCTCTGTTTCTAAATGGCCCTGAGCAGGCACTGCGCGTCAACTCGAAAAATGTTGGCGCTTATGTGAAAGTGTTGAATGGATGGGCTTAGCCCCACAGGATTGTGGCACATGCTTTACTTGCATCACTTCCACAAGGGCAATGAATATCAGCTGGAGGAGGGTGGGGAGGAGAGATGCAAAATGGGAGAAATGAAAGGAAGGCAGTGAGGCCAGAGCAAACCCAACCAGAACGAAACATAAAGCACTAATTAAAACAGAAAAACACTGCGGTGCCAGTTGTTAATGCCAGAAAGTGGGAGGGTGCAATTGATAGACTGAACAAAGCTCAAAATAATGTGGCAGAAGACTAGTGATTTAATAATTGTGTTTGTGAATTATTAAAAAAATAAACCATTTAAGTCAATTGAATGTGAGATGTACAGAAGAGAAACATGAGCATATTTGTGAAATACATAAACTGAACGGAGCAGAGGTGCAGGTAGGCCACAAATGAGTTCCCGTCCTGGGGTAATGAGAGGGCTGAGTGAGTAGTGAGAGCACAAATGACCGCCGTTTGTATCTGCTCAGGTGTTTGGCTGGAGCTCCCAGACAAACTAATACAACAATAAGTAGGTAGGTGCTGGGAAATATAGCCCAGAAACTCTACAGAACATGGTAGAATTCGGCTGGACAGTTTGTATGTTTTAAAGGTGGGGAAATTGTTTAACCCTTTTCCATTTGTGCTTCGGTTGTGTGTGATTTTTGTGTCCATTTTGTATGATGCCAAAGAAACTGATATTCTCAAATTAACTCCTGAAAGCTATGCAGTCCAGTTCTACTATGATGAAATATCCTGTCTTTCTACGTCAGTGGAACCCCAAAAGAAATCTGCAATGCTAGAAGGGATTCCAGTAAAGAAGGGCAGGAGAGCCATTTACCAAATAACAAAATAACTCCCATCCTTGAGTATCCTCTGGGCCAACCTGGTCCCCTGCCTACAGAACAGGGTGTTTGAGGGTACAATACCTCCTCTGGGGCTCAGGCCCCACCACAGTCAATGTCCTGCACGTCTGAACCTGGCTTTTCCTTTTTGGCTCTAAAGCATGGTGCAGTCTCAGAGTGCTCTGAAGTAGCAGATAAATGGCATGTTAGCACTACATAACACACTGAAATAAGCCACATTCACGATTGACATGTTGCCAAGTCAATATATTCTATAAGGATACATTGGACACCATGTAGTCCCATAAAAATACCTTAGTAGCATAACATGTTAAAATGGAACAACAAAATGCACTTTGGGCCCTTGGGTCCTTAATAGACTGGTATCAAACGACCAGAGACATTTTCAGTGCCAGGACTGCCTGCAAGTAAGATTGTTTGAAGGTCAATCAGTTTACTATTTTCTGCAGTCCATGAGGACTCATGAGCCAATCCACCAACTCCGCAATACCTGACCCCATGCCACAGTATCCCACAGAGCACAAACTCGGCTCTTTGCCATACAACACCCTCCCCCGCCCCATCCACACACACCGGAGAACACAAGATGCATATGTGACAACTTGCCTCCATAACCACAAAACAAATCCCATATCTAGACCCCGACAACACACACCTGACTTCCTGCCCTCACCCAACCCCCTCCAAACACAAGAACCAGATATGGTCCCTATCTTCACCACCCTTCATTATACAAAACCTGTGGCTGGTATCCTGCTAGTCGGGCCAAGAGCACAAAACCCATGTGGTTTCCTACTTTCCAAACCCCACACAACACAGACCCCTACCAATCATACTGCTTCTGCACCCTCGGCAACAGAAGACCCAAACATTGCATCCTTTCTCCCCACACAAAGCAAACCCCAAATCAGGTATCTTGCCTCCCCATCCTTATAAAAGGGCCTCAATGCCCTGTGTGAGCACTTTAAAAATGCAAATACATTTTTTAAAAATAATAATATCATTCAACTACAATTAGCATCTCAATTTTGGAGCATATGACACAGTTAGACTACATTTATTTGCCCTAGAACACACATTTTAGTAAAATGGATTTTGTACTCTGAGCTGCTTTTCTTTTTCTTAATGTTCTTCTGTTTTCTTTTCTTCTTTTCTCTTGTTTTATACAATGATGATATTTGTGATTTAATACGTACTGCTATTTTAATTTTGTGAAAAGTCGAGTTCTTTGACTAAAACACAATAAATAAATTATACAGATTGGGTTTCCCATTACAGTAGTGACTGTGAAGAGAAGGAACTTTCAGAATTTATTTGTAATAGGTGTATTGTGAGCCCTACGTGTTATTTTCGATAACTAGAGAATTAGACATGCTTTTGAAATATGGTTTGCTAGGTTCAGGAGAGGATTTGCCAGATGTTCACTGGCTGATGTACTTCTGGCTTTAACCTGGAAGCTTTTCATTAACCGAGGCTCTGTACCTTCGGAAATGTATTCGTAATAGATGTATTTGTGAAAATATACTTAGTTAAGTGTCCTACAGGTATGCATTTTGGCCTAAGCACATTCGCATCATGCTATAAACCTATTGCTACAATAGTGGTGCCCACCCTGCCATCTTATTTTATTCACCATCTTGAATGCAATGTTCATTTCAGTTCCTTGCTCATTTTGCCTTTCTCACTCTGAACGTGGTGGAAGACCGCGGCATGAACTTTCTGTTAAATACGAGACAGGAATGCACATTCTGCTGAGCGTGTTGTTTGTCTTACACTGTAGAACCTTGAAGTCCTTGCTGAAGCATAGCTAATCTGTAAGTTAAGTGCCCGCCTGTCTCGACCATGGTCCTCCATTAAACCATTAATTGTAATAATGTGCGGCTGCAACGTGTTCCTTTGGTTAAAATCCTGTTTTCTAAGCTTTAGAGCAGACTGATCCCAGGTTGCAAGAGCAACATAGATAAACTGAACAGCAAATGTTACCTTGTACCAGGGAACACGATATGCCCCCACGCACTGCTTTGCCCCACTCCCAGACATTAAACTGTCAATAGGAAGATGGGGAAGAATGCATAAACATTGTCTCAGTAATATTGCGTGTGTGGAAAGTTCATGGACCCTATGGACCCTATGGTATGAGGGGGCAGGACAGGTGTATCGTATGTGATTCCTGAAATGTATATATGCAAGATACTTTGGGTGGTCGGGGCTCCCTCTTGCCACGGTTTCTGTACGCATGCATCGTGGGGTGCTGAGACTCCAGTCCAGACTGCAATAAATTATATTATTGAATCTCGTAACTAGCTATTTCCATTTCTTTGTAGTAAGCCTCATTTTGTGGTCTTTCAGATGGTGCCCGAACAGGGACCCTCCCTTTGATGTTCCATTCATGTTTGGACGAAGACCAGGCTGTCAGATCGAGATCGGTGAGTAAAAGGGGCCCATGCACAAGAGATGTGTTTCCTTGCAGACTGCTACACCTGATCTCCGGCTGATCGCAGCGCCTAAAGGGCCATCGCAGTGAGCGTTCCGGAATCGAGGCTTTCTCTGCCCACTGGGGAAATTGCCAGCCACAACGATTGTCCATTGGACTTGGAAATCAGGTGACCATGTTTCAGTTAGGAAACGGCCTGGTACTTTGAAATGAATTGTAGTATTATTTACGCGTACATATTTTGGCCAGGTAAGACTGTGATTTTAGTATGCCTGGTAAGTTGTCATCCTGTTTTACAATGTTTTGTTGCTGAGGAAGAGAATCTAAGAACTTAGAGGGGTCTGCAACGTATGACATGTATATTTCGTATGGTCTAGGCACGATTGTATTTAATGATTTTTGGTTTCGACAAACCAGACATCCTCTGGACCTTCAGTGGCCAGTAATGAGTTGTTTTGAGTCAGCGAGAATAGAGTATTGGGAATCTGTATTGTTGCGTAAGAAAGCTAGGCCAGCTGCGTTTCACGCTATTAGAGATTGGAAGAAGGAAGCAAATAAGTGACTCAAAAGTAGAGAGAGGCATGCACGTAGACATATGACAAATGCCGAGAAGGCTTTAGTACACAATCAACAGAAGCAGAGTCAGGCCATTAGGAGCATGGATAGGGCCTTTCAGTTAGATGTGCAGAAAATATATCCATCACAAGATTTGCATGTATCAGATGAGTTGTTGAATAAGTTACTGAATGAGCGGAGATCTGATTCAGGAGCCGATTCAACTGCACCACCTCCCTATGTACCTCCCCCCGCATCTGTGCCAAGTCCAATTGTAACAGCTGCCACAACACTGATTGTTCCAACTGCACCGACATTCCCTCCACCGCCGAGCACGCATGATTTATTTTTGCTTTCTTTGCCGTCTGCCTCCACTTCCACTCCGCGACCAGTGATTGATACTGATTTGAGAATAGTGACATGTAGTACGATAGAGAAAAAGAAGGAACTGTGTAAATGGGCTGAAACGGATATGAGGGGGGGTGATGAAACTGCTGCCATGAGTGCAATGTCTGACCATGGGGGTATTCCTGAACAAAAAGATAGAACAAATGGGAGTGTATCTTGTTGAAGTATGTTGTGATTTGACTGGTTCAGCTATTCCACAAGAATTATGGGATTTTAATATTTAGTCTCGTTCAAGGGATACCGCAACTAAAATACATGAGCATGTTGTGAAACTGTTTGTATATAAGAGATAACTGGATCGCTTACACAAAGATGAATTGAATAGGGATAAGCAACACACATCATACGTACAGAAGCAATTCTTGCCACCATTCAAACCTGTTAGTGAAGAAACGTGCATTTGGACAGGGACATGCTTAGATGGATTTCAGATGCTTCTATTCCCCCTATTGAAGTGCATGATACATTTAGCCAGTATACTCCGGCTATGCACCTGAAGGTGTTACAAGTGATAGTTGAATATTTACAAGATGAATTCATGAAAAGACATGTGTGTTGTCCTGCAGACATGATGGTGATTTATAAAAGAGCATTTTCACCGGACACCACAATAGCTTCTTTGTCGCTCGATTTGGCTCTATTGCTTGATAAACATTCAGAACTCCCTACGGTACAATTGCCTATGAGAGAGGTTCCTCCGACGATAGTCCCAAAGGTAGATATTCCAGCAGTAGGACTGATACCTGCTACCACTATTCCAGCGCACTACATCTCACAGTTTGTTCACGTTCCTTTTCCATGGCAGGAAGTTAATACGATTAAGCACTCTATTCCAGACATTAGGAAAAATCCTACAGGGTTCTACAAAGAAATAGAATCAATTGTGAATTCATCAATTTTCACTTTAGGGGATATTGACCTATTGTTTCCTGTGAACCTATCTGCAGATTTATGGAAGCAAATTAGAACCGTAGATGATCAAGCGAGTATGGGCGATACTTGGGATGCCTTGACACAAGCTGATGGGGGTGGGAAAGCAGGTGGGAAACCGCCTCAGTCTATATTGATGTTGCCGAATAATATAGTGATCAAATTGAAAACTTTAGTGCCCGAGAAGAGAATTATATGGGACAAATTGACTGCATGCATGCAAGGTAAAACCGAGGGTGCAACTGAATTTTTTAACAGATTTGAACAAGTGTTTTCAGACTTTAGTGGGTAAGATTTGAGTACGGAACCGGGAAAGAGATTGTTTGTTGACAAATTTGTACGAGGATTATTGCCTGACATTCAAACTCAGATCATGACATCTGAGAGTGCATGGCAAGCAAAATTGCAATCTGAAGTGCTACACATGGCCCAGTATTATGAGAACAGGGTAAACACGGAGAAGGAAAAGGTGGAAAAGAAGAAAGGTGATCTGATGACTAGAGTCCTTTTACAGCAAATAGCAGAGGGTTCAAGGGGTGGGAACATGCAACCGAGAGGTCAGTTTGTGCCACAAATGGGAGCACCATTGGGCCCTCTGCACATGAATAAATGTGCGTATTGTATTCAGGAAGTCCATTGGAGGGCACAATGTCCTTCCCTCCAACAGCGAGCTAATAACCCATATGGTACGATCATCAGGCGATTGAGGGGTCCCCCTGGAATTATGGGTCCTGGTAGATATCAATTCGCACAGAATCAGCAGAGCCAATCGCAAGATACAAATGTGGGTAGCAGGGAGGGGACAGTCAAAAAAATGCGAGTACTGGGAATGTTTTTGATAATCTTACACACTCATATTTTACTGAAGATTTCACATCTTACGATGTACTGTTTCTCTAGGACAGCCCGGAGCAGAGTCTGTAACCAATACCTATTCCCGTTGACCAAAAGGGGCCCTACGTTGAAATGAAGGTGGAGAATAGGGAGCATATCTTTCTAGTGGATACTGGAGCACAGAAGTGTTCCATTGATCATATGCAGGTTCCAGATATCCGACTGTCAAGGCAGAGCAATGTTTCTGTATGGTTCTCAGGTACGCCCGTAGTTAGTCCAGCCTCTCGGCCGGTACCGATTGCACTAGGGCCATTTACTGATTCATGTCCATTTTTGTTGACAACAAATTGCGGCTAAAACTTGTTGGGATTAAATCTGTTGAAGAAATTGAATGCTGTGATTTATTGTTCCCTAGATGGAGTGTAATCGACAATTTCTCCCCAAAAAAATTCTGCTTCCCAATTTTTGTCTATGCCTTTGCCAAGCGAGTAAAGTGGTAACACACTCATGGGCGTTGAATGATAATGATGTTGGGATTTTGAACGTTGAGCTAGTATGAATAATTTAGAAAACAGGTATTACGCTGCCTCGTATTCCACAGTACACAAAATTAGTCGAGGGTGAGCGTGCATTGAAGAGCATTGTTTCAGACTTTATACACCGAGGTTTGATTAAAGAGATTTCCGGGAGTATGTGTAATAGCTTGATTCTTTCTGTATACAAAAAAGGGGATAATATCTTGCCCTACCGTTTTATAATTGATTTGCGTGCAAATAAGCCCTACTTTTTGTTTTTGATGGCCAGAGGATTAGACATAATATTGAAATATGGTTTGCTAGGGTCAGGAGAGGATTTTTCAGACGCTCACTGGCTGATGTACTTCTGGCCTGAGCCTAGAAGCTTTTCCTTAACTGAGCTTCTGTACTGCCACCTTGTCAAAGACTTTGAGATAGTCTGCTGCTTCTGAGTGCTAGCTACCACATCTGGTCATGTGAGATTCCGCTCATCCGAACTCACGAGCTGTCCAATTCCAAAGCCTATCTGCTGTCTCAAGTGAGCCGATGAGCTGCCCCCTAACTCTGTGAGATGCCCTTTATTTAACAATTTGAGCCACACTCCACTGTACCTTTGAGATGCCCTTCTGCTGAGCCTGTGAGCTGCCCCCACTGGAACTATGAGCCATCATTGCTTATCTTTTCAGATGCTTGAGGTGAGCTTGTGAACTGCCTCCTACCTACAATGCAAACCACCCCCTACCCAAGGCTGAGGCCTGGTCACTACCACATTCTGAGCTTGTGGACTGCCCCCCCAACTCATCAAGTGTGCTACCACCTACCTGAGACTGTTAGATGACACGCATTCAAATATGTCAGCTTACCCCACCTGAACTTGTTATCTGTCTCCTGCTGTGCCAGTGTGATCCCCAACAATGAGCCAAAACAGCACGGGCAAATATATTTTACCACAAGCCAAGAAACATTGATACAATGTTAGCTGCTTCATGTAAAACAGCCATTCCTGAACATTGTGGGGGTTTCAGGCAGAATTGTGGGTGTTATAGGCTAGAATCAGTATAATTAAGGCATGCATGGTTCAATTTCAGAACCAGTCTTGTGTAGGCAGAGGCTGGAAGCTGAACACTTATTTGGGGAATTAGCTTTAGTTGAAGGTTATGTACCACATTGGTAATATTTAGTAGAGGGAGAGGTAGAACTTTGATGGGATTTAGTTGAAGGAGAGGTAGAAAAGTTAGATAGGACTTAGCTGAGAGAGAGGTAGAACATTGAAATAAGATAGTACATTATTTGTGACTACTACTTATCTTGTGCAAGATAAACACACGTTCTATTGCTTGTCAGATCGAGGAGAAGATCATCACAGAATTGTTTGGAATGGAACGCAGCCCACCACAAAAACCCTAAGTATTGAATTTAATCAACCAGGACAAACATCTGCAGAATTTGCCTACGGCGCACTCTGCGAGAAAACAGTTTCCTCTTGAAGCCTCGGACCAAACCAATTATTTGCAGTCCCACATGATTCAGCAGCATGCATGTGTGTGGGACAAACACACAAGTACAACAACACCCTCACCCAGAAACCAAACAATATATCCTACCTAGTATATTCTATGACCACAGAAAACATTACCAACATTGCTCCTGATTCTGGGTAACAATTCGGCTTCCGAAAGTGATACTGCCATTAAGCAACAGGTTATAGTAATGGGTCATTTATGCATGGCCATAAATATCACAGTGCACTTTGTTACTGTTAATCTGCCAGTAATGTTGTCTTTTGACCTCTTGAGTTACTATTTTGTCAAATATTAAAGTTTTTGTCAATTCATGAGGAATGTCGATCACCTCTTGGAAGTTGCCAGTAAATGTTTATTCTCATCTAATGCTTTATCAGAGTTATATGATTAAATGCACAATGCAGTGGGTAGGCACTAGGTTAGTCTGTGTACAAAAAAGTACACTTCCCCATGGGCATGTGGACCAGTGTGCAATAACTGCATGGTTGTGCCCTGACACTAGGTGACCTTCCCTTCTTATGATAGCCGAGAGGATTCTGGATCCATAAGCTGGTCACTTTGTGCATGCAAGGATATGAAGACAAAGACCTCTGAGGAATTGACCTCTTGGGCAAAATGGAGGAGGACGTGGTGCAATGGCTAAGATTAGGTGTGGGTGAATATGGCTAAATTCATCTCATGGGAAAATAGGCAGATTCTTGGCTAATTTCGCCCAGTCCATCAATTTTGCTACAGAGAGGAATTGGCAGTTTGGGCCCTTTTGCCCCACAATATTTCGTTATTTCGAAATTTCGTTTTTAAGAAATTTAAATTTTTGGTGGGAAAGTGAAATTTCACCCCCTTTAAATTTCGTTTTTGCCAACATTTCGTTTTAGTGTGTGTTTCGAACCAACTAACAAAATACCCACCACAAACAAAAACTGCAAAAAGCGCAGCAAAAAGCATTGAAGTTCACCCAGCCGGCGGGACGGAATTGTTTGCGAATTTCACCAATTCTGTTTTGTCGGTAGGATTTTTTGTTTTTTGACAACCTCCTAGATCAGACCACAAAACCTGTAGCTGGGCTTTGCTGCTGGTAAAAATGGGAGAAATTCTTTTTTATTCTTTTATTTTTACTGTTTAAAGCACAGACCTAGCTCAACAGCAGTGAAGTGCTGTACAGAGTGTGGGTAGCCAGCACTTTTGCTACCCCCCTGTCCTTGCTGCCCTGAATTAACAAGACCATGCATGTTAGTAAATTCTGACATTCTGCATGTTCTTTATCTTTCGGTGACAGGTTTCTTCAACAATCACCAGCCCATGAAGGGCATGATTGTTATTGCCCAGAACACCAGCTCACAATTAAGCCTGCCTTATCGTGCAAGACGTGTACTGCAACAATTGCAAGTGTGCCACAAGTTGCTACAGCACCAATTGAAGATCAGAATTCTACTTTGCACATGTTTGATGAGTTAGGTAAATGAGTCAATGGGCCTCATTACAAGTGTGGCGGTATGGAAATAAGGGTGCTGGTCGCACCATACTGTCACCCTGCCACACTACAACTCTGCGAGCGGGGGCCCTTGTGCCTGGCAGGTCTGACCTGCCGAACGTAATGGCACCCAACTGCAGAGATTTCACAGAATCACTGGCACAGTTAGTAACGGTGCTGGTACATCTGTATCCCCATTCTCATGGAGTCCCACCGTTAGCGCCGGCAGGTTACCGCCAGACTTGAAATGAGGCCCATTGACTTCCTGCACTGACTGTGCCCCTGTCTGCAGCTCCACCAACACGTGGCCCTTAATACCCAGAGCCATGGTGGTGGAGCTGTGCTTTATCTAGGGCCTCACTGCTTCAGGGCATTGGCTCCCCTTCCAAGATGGTGGTCGAGAAGCCTGCACTGATGAAAGGGCCTGTTTCAGCCCTTCTTCCCGCCTGCATGACCTTGATAGGTCGTCTGAAGAATATGCCCATCTATTGGTGGGGAGCTGGCAGACGAAGCCGGACCCCTTGAAGGACCCCAGAAAGGACATCTCCCCTCTCTGGCCCTGTTTCCTCATCCAATACCCCTGATGATGCTGCACTGACAGTGCACCTCTCCACAGCTGCACCACCACAGGGCCCTTAACACCCAGAACCACAGTGGATGAGCTGTCCTTGATTGAGGGCATCAGAGAATCGGCTCCCCTGCCGAGATAGGGCTCATGATGTCCGCACTGATGAAAGGGCCAGTTTCAGCCCTTCTCCCCGCCTGCAATGCCTTGATAGGCCATCTGAAGAATATGCCTTGCTATTGGTGGAGAGCCGGCAGGCGAAGCCAGCTGTGGTGAAGGACCAAGGAAAGAACATCTCCCCTGTCCGGCCATGTCCTGGCTTGGACCCCGGGGTTACCGTTTTTTGATTCCCTTGTCTTTTCTTGCCCAGCTCTGGGTCCATGCCAAGCTGTTCTACTGCTCTATCCTGTTTCTTTGCTTCTCTGCTTCATGAGATCGGCTATCACGGGTAAAACTGCCTTCACGCACCCTCTTCTGCTCGCCATCCCTGCACTGGTGACCGTTGTAACATCTGCCGGTGCAATGGCCTTGCTGTACCTGGCTGCTGCCCTCCTGACCACTCTTTTCTTCTCCATGTATGCCGGAACCGCATTGTTCATCATCCTGCTTACAACTGCATGGTTTGCATCAGATCCCTACCTGGCAACCCCGCCCTGTATGCATTTCCAGAGGGCACCTTACACCTTTTCTTCTCGTTCCCAATCTGCTATCAATTCCTTAACCTGGGTCCATCAGATCCTCCTTCACTCCCTAACTTTGATTCACCAACTTTTTTCAGTCAGCTGGGATACCATCCCCCGCGCACCACGAGCTGTGGCTTCCCCAACCTGTGCGCTCATGATGATCATGCCTCGTACCTTCTTCAGCGGCTGCGTCCTGTACTTTCTCAGACTGTCCCTCCTAGCCATGCTCTACTTGACTTCAACTACCTGTACCAAAGGACTGACATTCACAGCCTGCGCTGCACTACCTTTAACCTGCCTGTTATGTAACCCCCGCGACCAAAGATGGCACGGCTTTTCCAAACTATCTACCGGGGTTCATGTTGGACTTTACCGAACTGTACCTGCATTTTCGATGTAGCCCACTTAGCATGAGGAGAGGTTTTCCCAATTTATTTTGTTCAGCCTAATGTTTCTTTTTAGCTATCGTGTACCTTTTTGGGGGACTGGAGTTGAATCAAGATGAGAAATCTCTGCTACGAATTAAACTCCTCTTTACAAAGGTAAAATGGTGTAATCCAGATGTTCATTGTGAAAATGGCGTGTCCCAATTTTGGCAAGCAGCAAATGGACAGAATTGTATCTTGCTATGATGTACAACGGGTAGCAATAGCTGGGGGGTGGCTAGAATGAAGCTATATACTTACATTGGGGGCTGCAGTATATAGGAATCTGCTGAAAAGACAAAAAATGACAACAGCTCCAATGCACATCTGTTCCTTTGTGTGCATCCAACGCGTCATTCTAACAATTACAAGGATTTTGATCTGTGCGTTAAAATATGAAGACCCAGGTGTGCTTTTCTACATTGGCATTTCCAGTTCCAAAAAATCATTGTATTTGGACACAGACAACCATTGCTTCCAAGTGGCCATCTTGTGAAAAGAATCCAGGTTTCGTTTCCCAACCGTGAAACAAACACAATTGCCAACAATAAGGCTCTTAAGCCCCTTTGTTTAATTATGTTTAGTGCAGTTTAAAAGGTATTATGCAACCAGTCACTAGACAGCCGGATTAAATACGTTTTAAACAAGATTCTGGGCATGCTGTTGGTAAACATTGTTAATGGCAGACTGAAACATCTGCATATTATCTGCAGAAATGGCCTACCACCAGAGTATGACATTTGATGATCATGGAGGCTTGTGAAGATTTTTTAGAAATTCATTGATGCCAAAAACACATTGAATAACCCTCAGCCTTTAGGAACTGATGAACAAAAGCCAATCAGCATGAAGCAGAGAGACTGCATACTCTGCCTTTTGACACTTGCGTTAGATAAGGATGCCCTGAACAAAGTCAGAAAGTGTTGTGCTGAAATCCATGAGAAGGAACACAAGATGCCCACCCATTACTCTATTGCACCCTCCCACACTTCCAGCCATCCTAAAGCCTTGGCATTCATTGTAATCACAATATACCAATGCAATAGTCTTGTGTGTCAGGATTTTGCTACTGGCAGCATTGTGGTTCTGCTGATTTTCTGCAATGCCCTGCGGTAGTTCTGAAACATCCAGAGCTTTCCATGTTGTTGGCACTGGCTAGCATTGTGGTGCCTTTACTTCCTACAGACTCGTAGAGGCCCACTGGGTCTTGCTACATGAAATATCAATTTTAACGAAAGCGCGAGTGAAATTCAGCTAAGGTAACCCTGATACAAGTGAATGGCAGCCCCTAGAAAAAGTGGTGTGTCAATAGACAATGTTGCTGCACAGAAGGCTAGTACTGTTGGATTTCAACTCATCATAGCGTTCCCGGCTAATAACCTCAGTTACCGAAGTCTCAGGCATGTGTCGCAAATGCGTCCCCAGCTTTATAGTGGGTGCCCGAGCCAAAGAATCAAGAGTGAGCCTGAACTCAGGGAGGTCCCTCGACTATAGCATACGCACCTTGCCGCTGGTGTGTGTTATTTGCCCTGACGTAGGCAATAACATTAGTTCTTGGCTGAAACCAGTCGACATTATATAAGGGAGAATAGTAATTTAATCAAAATGCCCCCTTTACTTTAAAGAAATGGTCTTTTATTAGTGTTATTTTATTTAGTGAGCATTCCTGTTGTGGGGTAAGAAAAGGATGCCCTCCTTTTAGCACACCAGGGATGTTGCCCACATTCCGAACAGAGAAGTCTGTGGTCTGGCTGTTAATAGAATGAGCATACTTAGGTCTCCAACCAGACAATCCGTCTTCATCATAAAACTCTCCCTGCAGGTTTTTCTACCAACAGGTCCTTTTGGAAAAGTTAGACTTTGTCCACCGTGTCTGGCAGTAATTAGACTCCAGAATAAGACCCAACTTGTGAATTGTTGACACCCTGCGAAAGTAAAGGCTTCCACGGGGATGGTCTGAACTTTTAGTCCTCACCACATCTAGATGCAGCGTGAATTCCCCACAAGCGGATGGATTTCAGATTCCCAAATTTTAGACTATTCCATGCGTGGTCTTAATTTTAGCAATGCTGCCTCTAGCTGCGTCTCTCCTCATGGATGTGGATTCCAGTGAGCAATTGTATTACTTTGCTTCTCAAAGCTAGGTTTGTGCACAAAAAGTACCCAAAATAAAATAAAATGAAATCGATAAAATACAAGAGCAAAACCAGACAATGTTGACGTACTCTGTTTAGCCCTATTGTTGTTTCCTTTAGCTGCTGTGTCTGATCTAAGTAGGATGCAACACCCTGTGGACTAACATAATATATACTATTAAAGCTCTATAGAATTAATCTGTGGTGTGTCTTAATTTCCTTTTACCAAAACGAAAAAGTAAATGTTTATTGCTTTCGAATTGGAAACTTTTACATAGTTTCAAACGTGTGATTTGATTTTGTTTCAGCAGACATCGCTATATAATGTTGTATTTCAAAACAATGATTACTTTTAACAAATAATGCACATGTTTAAGCTTCAAACAATTTCTTCCTTGAACAAATGATTCCTTTGATGATGATGATAGGTTGTTTATAACGCGCTTAATACCGAGAGGTTTCTAAGCGCAGATCCAGTGATCCAACCTTTGTTGCTCTGTGTCAGGGATAACAGCTTCATGGCCCCTTTCTTCTCCTTTTTGGAGCAGGAAGGGGTTATGTTTTCAAACTATGCGGACAACACCCAGTGTGTTGCCCCCTTTGCGGCAATCATGTGCGTGATGAACAGTAATTTAATAGAGTATTTAGACTCATTGAGAAATGTATGATCTTTAATAATCTCGCTTGGAATAAGGGGAAGACTGAATTAATGATTGTATTTGTATTTTGTATTTTATTTATTTGTATTGCGCTCCTTGCCCAAAGGCTTGCGGGCGCATGTTTGGTAGGCAGTAGCAAGTTACAGAAAGGACGTTTCAGGTTACAGATAGGGTGATACAGTATACCATTACAGATGCAAGTAACATAGATAGTAACAACAAAGTAGCAGTACCCGGAGGTTACAGAATAGGGGTACGAGCTGTGTGCAGTTATAAGTTACAAGCTGTCTTGTTCCCGTAACCAAAGTTTAGCTTTGGCTTTGAATGCGTGGCATTGCGGAATGTTCCTTAGGGCATTGGGAAGTGAGTTCCAGAGCTTGGCAGCAAGGACCGGAAAACTCGACCCTCCTGCCAAACGTAGTTTGAATCTGGGGATATCCAGTGTGTGCACCTGGGCGGCTCTCAAGGGTCTAGTGGTTGTGTGTTGCGAGAAGCGTGATACTAAGTAGGCAGGAGCTGCATTGTTCTGTGCCTTGTGTGTGAGCACAAGTGATTTGAGTGATATGCAGTGCGAGATAGGTAACCACTGGATGTTGCGTCTAATATTGGAGATGTGATTCCGTCTAGGTAAGTTGAGTGCTGCCCTTATGGCGTTGTTTTGTGTGACCTGGAGTTTGTCCAGATTTCTTTGGCTAGTCCCAAGGTAGAGGGCGTTACAGTAGTCGATTTTGGATAAGATGAGGGTTCTCGCGAGGGTCAAGCAATTATCCGGAGTCAGGAATGGCCTGCAGTCTGTGATCAATTTGCAGGTGTAGGAAGATGCAGAGACAACTGCATTGGTTTGTCGCGTGAGAGACAGGGTGGAGTCGAGGTAGATTCCTAGGGTTTTGGTGACATTGGCCACTTTGATGTCAATCCCATCAATAGTGAAGGATTTGTAGTTAGCGTCGAGTTTCGAGAGTTTAGATTGGGAGCCCAGGATGATTAACTCTGTTTTTTCGTCATTAAAGCAGAGCCCATGATCAGCCATCCAAGCCTGGATGATGGTGTAGACCATGTTGAGGGATTTAGAGTCGGTTACAAAATCACCAGTGATAGGGATGAGTATCTGGGTGTCATCCACATAATTAGTGTAGGAGACACCCAGAAAGTCAAGGATATCGAAGAGTGGTTTAGTGAACACATTGGAAAGTGTGGGCGATACACAAGATCCTTGTGGAACTCCACAAGGGACGTGGGAAGGGTCGGCCGCTGCCAGTGGAGAGAAAACCCTCATGGTTCTGTTGGCAAGGAATGAGCTGATCCAGGAAGTAGCTGCGTCCGAGAAGTGGGCGGCAATTTTGAGGTGGTGACAGAGGATTTGGTGGTCGACCAATTCGAAGGCTGCTGAAAGATCAAGGAGGAGCAGGAGTGCCATTTTGCCCTTGTCTTTCAAGTCCGCGATTTGGGTTTTTAGATCTAGTAATGCAGTCTCAGTGCCATGCCTGGGATGGAAACCGGATTGTCTAAGCCCTAGTAGATTATTGCTTTCGAGATACTCCTGGATTTGGAGATAGGCTGCGCGATCGAGGATTTTAAGCAGGTAAGGCACAGTGGTGATTGGCCTGTAGTTTGAAGGGTTGTTAGGGTCCAGATTGGCTTTTTTAATTAATGGTATGACCCAGGCATCTTTGAGGTTGTTAGGCACGGTGCTTGATTCAAAGGAGGCATTTATGAAGGAGGTAATAAATGGGGCGAGCTTGGGAGCGGCTTCCTTAATGATGACGGCAGGGCATGCATCACCTTGGCAATTGGATGGTTTTAGTTTAGTTATAATGTTTTCTACTTCCTTGATGGAGAGGGGGGAGAAGCTGAATTGTTTGAGATCGTGTTTAGGAGCTTGTATTTTATAATTCATGGCGGCGCTCGTTGAGCTTGAAAGGTGGTTTTTTTTAGCATTGATTTTAGTTTGGAGAGTGGTAATTTTGTCTAGTAAAGCTTTTTGGATATTTGAGCACCATTCAGTGTCCGGAGTACACTTATCGAGAGGAGCAATAGGGGATTCCAGTTCCTTAAGTATCTTAAAGCGTTCCTTAGTGTTAGAACGGGCTTGGGTGATTCTTATATTGTAAGCTTCCTTTTTGGCCGCTAGGATGGCTTCTTTGTAGGCAAGGGTGGCTGACATGAGGTAATTTTTGTTGGCTAGGGAAGGGACACTTTTCCATAAGGCATCAGCTTTTCTTTTTTCTTTGCGTAGGTCGCGTAGTTGCGGTGTGAACCAGGAGTTCAAGTGGGTCCGCGGTTTTTGTTTACGCAATTTGATGGGGGCGATAGTGTTGAGGGCTTTTAGCATGACACGGTTATAAGTGTCTACTAATGCTGTAGGGTCAGTGCAAGACTCCGCAGCTGCGTTCAACAATGGGAGGATGAGAGGTAGAAGTTTCTCAACAGTGATGTCTTTTTTATTCCGTGTGAGCGTGGGTGGTGCGAGTTTTTGAGGGTCCTCGGGAGGGCTGGTGCAAATGGAGAAAGAAATTAGAAGGTGGTCGGACCATGCGCAAGGGGAAACAGAGATATCCTTGATACCACAGTTCATATCGGCGATCCAGTCAAGAATGCGACCCTTAATGTGGGTGGGCTCTGTGATATGCTGTGTGAAACCGAAGTCAGTCAGCACATTTGCAAGATCAGAAGCTTTGGTGTCATTCTTGTCCAGATATCCCAAGTTGAAGTCGCCCAGGATAATAATTTGGCAGCTAGGCTTAGCACTGGATGCTAGGATAGAGGAGATGTCTTCAACAAAGGAAGATGTAGGACCAGGGGGCCTGTAAATGATGTGAACAGTGGCTGTGCGCTTGGTCGAGATAGGTAGTTTGAGAGAAAGCGATTCAACTGAGTGTAACTGAAGGCTGTTCGCAATTCTGATGTTGAGCGTATTCCTAAATATGACGGCTAAGCCACCGCCTTTAGTTTGGTTGGTATCTCTGTCGCACCTGATTATGGTATAGTTGTCAGGGATGGCAAGTGTCAGAGAGGGACCAGAGGCCGCGTGCAGTCAAGTTTCCGTGACTGCAAGTAAGTCCAAGTTTTCTGAGACAATGAGATCAGCAATATCAAGGTCATGAGCTTGGATAGATCGTGCATTTATGAGAGCACCTTTGAGCTTAGGGGCCGTAGTACCGTTGTCTTGTGTATTGGAGGTAGGAGTCAAGAGAAGTTGTGGTATGTGAGGGCTGGAGTTGCAGGTGTTGCCTGATACAGTGCTGTTAGTGTGATAAGACCAGTGTGTGCATCTAGATGCTAATTTATGGTTCCTGATCGATAAGGCACAGGGTAGGCTCGGTTGTGTAGCCGCAGATGATGTAGCGTGGTGAGACTGTATGATGTCGTCGGCGGGATTGTAGGCCAGAGATGCGGTGGGACGCATAGCGTAGTAGCTAGTGCAAGTGGCCGTGTTAATAGTTGCAGCGGGTATGCGCTGGGATACAAGGCGCAGGCGAGAACCAAGCCTCGAGTTTCTGCTGAGTGTCGTGCAAGGGTCAGTGTTGATAGTATCATGGCAGGTATGACTGACGGGCTGGCAAGAGTCAGAAGAGGAAGGTGGGCTAGTTCTCGAATTCAATCTGGTGTTTCTCATAACGGTAGTACAAGGATGGTTAGGTGTTGGTCTGGTAGTAAAGTGGCGTATCCAGAGTGGTGGATCATCCAACTACGGATTTGCAGGTGTCATGGTGCTGGGCCACGAGGAGAGGGTGGTAGTTCCCATACAGGAGCTAGTGAATGAGTCTTGATTAGAGCGAGGGTTGGGTTGGCTAGTCCAGTGTTTACTGTATGTAAACAGCAGGTGGATGAGGGTTGATAAGCAACAATACATGATGTGGTTGACGTCGCTAGTACACAGGGTAGCAGGTGTGGTCTGTTAACGACCAGAAGCACAACACAGGTTGATTCAATGTGGTCAGGGGATAGACTTAGGGATCAACACAGCGATTAAAAATGGTCTGTATACGAATATAGGGCGTGCCACAGCAATCAGTGAGGTCAACTAGGAGGCACAGCAATAGTCAATGTGGTCTGTAGGCGACCATAGGGCACATCACAATGATCAGTGTGGTCAGTAAGTGACCAAAAGGCACATAACAATAATCAATGTGGTCTGTAGGCGACCATAAGGCACATCACAATAATCAATGTGGTCTGTAGGCGACCATAAGGCACAACACAATAATCAATGTGGTCAGTAGGCGACCATAAGGCACATCACAATAATCAATGTGGTCAGTAGGCGACCCTAAGGCACAACCCAATAATCAATGTGGTCAGTAGGCGACATTGAAGCGAGAGCCAGCCTCAGTGCAGATATACATGCTTCTTGCTAAGGTGGGTGCTCTCGCTGCTGCTAATAAAAGTGGTTAAAGGCAGGCATGCTACTGTGTGGTGCTGCAGGGATAATGAGGGGTAACCCTGGGTAGGTGTGCATACGTGGGGCGCTAGGTTAGGGCACAGTAGATTACCTTAGAGGTTGTCCATGTGATTAGCGCTGACCTTCCCGGACGACGCCGTGTGGGCAATGGAACCAGCAATTAGCTTGCAAGTTGTCATAAAGATTTGGATAGTGATTACAGTCCTCTTTAGAATATAGGTTTGTGGCTCAGATCGGTGAACAGGCGGCAAACAGGAAGCCTTAAACCTCGGCCTTGCTCCGCAGGCCGGCTTCCGCCTGTCGGTGGCGAGGATTGGAGGATGAGGCTCCCGGTTGCTCAGCAACGGGATGCAGCCTCATTTTGGTGCCGCACAGCGCCGGCCATATTGGGTCAGGCGCTGGTGCTCGTAGCGTGGCACAACAAAGAAATACGAACAGCTGATGTTGGGTGCCTTCCGAGAAGCATGCGGATCACGCTACAGGCACAGGCCAGGGCAGGAGTGGCTGTTAGGGCTGCGAGTTGAGTCGGATGTTGGTTTCAGGGGTCCTCGGCTCAGTGATGAGAGTGGTAGGCAGCATCAGCACGCTGCTCCAGCAGCTGAGGGGGAAGGGGCTCCAGCCCTCTTCGTTGAAGAGGAGAACTTGAATGCAGATGTCGGCGGCAAACAGGAAGCCTTAAACCTCGGCCTTGCTCCGCAGGCCGGCTTCCGCCTGTCGGTGGCGAGGATTGGAGGATGAGGCTCCTGGTTGCTCAGCAACGGGATGCAGCCTCATTTTGGTGCCGCACAGCGCCGGCCATATTGGGTCAGGCGCTGGTGCTCGTAGCGTGGCACAACAAAGAAATACGAACAGCTGATGTTGGGTGCCTTCCGAGAAGCATGCGGATCACGCTACAAGCACAGGCCAGGGCAGGAGTGGCTGTTAGGGCTGCGAGTTGAGTCGGATGTTGGTTTCAGGGGTCCTCGGCTCAGTGGTGAGAGTGGTAGGCAGCATCAGCACGCTGCTCCAGCAGCTGAGGTGGAAGGGGCTCCAGCCCTCTTCGTTGAAGAGGAGAACTTGAATGCAGATGTCGGCGGCAAACAGGAAGCCATAAACCTTGGCCTTGCTCCGCAGGCCGGCTTCCGCCTGTCGGTGGCGAGGATTGGAGGATGAGGCTCCCGGTTGCTCAGCAACGGGATGCAGCCTCGTTTTGGTGCCGCACAGCGCCGGCCATATTGTGGGTAATCCAGTTACAATAGCCAAGCTGGATCCGGCTTACAGATCTTTTAGGCTAGGGGATGACAATATCGCCCCCGTATGTAAACCAAAAAATATTCTTGACCAGACTTTGTCCATGAGGTCTCATGTGGCCAGCGTTGTGTCTGCTGCCGTTTACTATGTTAAACGTTTGTCCCCCTTATCTCACAAGCTAACGCGGAAACTATAGCTAGAGACATTATAGGGGCAAAGATCGACTACTGCAGTAGTCTTTTGGTCGGTCTTTGCAAGCTGGACTCAAACAGACTCCAGATTGTGCAAAACGGGGCAGTCAGAGTTGTAGTGGCCTATCCCACCGCAATCACGTTTCAGAGGCCAGGCGCTCCATGCATTGGCTTCCTGTTGTGGTTCACGCCAAGTTCAGAACATTGGTTATTACATTTAAATGTAGACTTGGCCTTATACTGTCAAATTTGCAGGCCCACATTACGGAGAAAGGCAATGGCAGGGCGCTAACGTCCTGCGGTCAAAACTATCTGTTACTTCCACCTAGTAGAACAAAGAAAGCTGAGAATGGGGTGTTCTTTTTGGCAGGATCCAAGCTTTGGAATCAGCTCCCGCTAGCATTAAGAAGCCATTCCTCCCTGACAGCATTCAAGAAATATCTAAAAACCCTGTTATTTTCTTATTTACATGTGCTTCTGACTTCTATAACTCAAATCCAGCGGATAGCTTAACCAACTCTCTTGTTTTTTTTGTTTGTTTTGTGAACTTGTCTGTGCCCTAATGCCCTTGGGTCCAAGGTGCACACTATAAATGGCTTAAAGTAAAAGTAAAGTAAAAGTGTTGTCTTGCTTCCAAGGCGAGCACGTTGCCCCTGAGCTAGCCTCCTGAAACAAACAAAAATTATACATGTCAGATGCCTAAAACAAATATTCCTTTAAAGGAACAACACAAGTGTCCAGTGCCTATGTTTGTGCACAATAAATACTACAAATAAAGTTAAAAAAACAATACAATATATATCACTGGCTGAGAATAGATGTGTTCATGCTTGTTATGGTTGTCGAGGGAGCACTATGTCGCAGCAGTGTGTACTACCACATCATGTGACTGCTGAAATCATCCTGGTAGGGTAACAACAAAAATGCCCCCTTGGAGACATTATTTAGATTCTACTTATACATTCTTCATTGTGAATTTTAAATCTCCAATGTAAATCAATCATTGTTGAAGTACAAGTGCAGTAGGAACCAGAAAGGTATGTACGTTTGTTTTAAATGCAATAATCTTTAGACTATTTGTTCACATCAAAGTGCAATGTTATGTTATGTTATGATAATGGGAATTATACTGTGCACCGCTGATATTAGTTGTGGTCTCCAGGCACACAGGCTGATCTGAAAAGGAAAGGGGTTGAGAAGGTTAGTGGGATGAGAGGGAAAAGCGCAAGAGAGCTTTGATGAGCTGTTGGTAGCTTCAGTTCCAAAAAAACAGTCACTGGGCCTCATTACGACCCCGGCGCTAAACCATGGTTCTATTAGCACCATGGTCCATGCCGGAGTCCGCCATGGTGAATGGCGGAATTACCGCCCCATTCCAAGGTTGGAGGGCGGTAATTCCCCATTCACCATGGGCCCTTCCCCATTTTTGCCCCATAGGGCTCAATGGGAATGGGGAAGGCGCTAAGTATGGTGCCGCAAATTGCGGCACCATACTTAGCACCAAGGTCCCTTTGTGGGTTGGATTTTAACGCCTGCAAAAAGCAGGCGTTAAAATCGCCAAGCCGCAAAGGGACCTCGTAATCAGGCGTTAAGGGGTTAACGGCGCCACCACCTTTTGCGGCGCCGTTAACCCCTTAATGCCAGGGTGGTAATGAGGCCAATTGTGTGCTTGTATGAATTTGGTAGATTGGCATTTGTATGTTGTGTTCGGTGTGTGCTGGGTGTTGTGGAGAGATGGGAGAGTGTTTGTAGTTTCAATGACTTATGTCAGAGGTGTGTGTAGTTATGTATTGGGTTGTGGATATGCTGGGTGTTAGGAAGTTAGAGAGTTATTAGTCAAGAATACAACAAATTGGCTCCCCTCAAAATCCTCCAAGTTCAACACATTAGCTCTGTGTATTTCATCTAAGTGTGATGTGTTACCTATCCTCCTAGATCTATTGTGTCATAGACTTAAGCTAGCTTCAACATCTTCTGAGTGCAGTACATGGCTACCCTGTAGGTTTTTGAAGTGCAAAGCAATGGCTAACCTACAAGACTCTTCAGTAACCATAGAAATGTATCTAAGCACAGTACACAGGCTGACCTTCGCAATTCTTCTAGATGCAATACATAGGATATCCTACACATATCATCTAAGCACAATACACAGGCTGACCTTAACAGTTTTTCTAGATGCAATACAGAGGCTAAGCTGCACATTTAATCTAAGTGCAATACACAGGCTGACCTTTACAGTTCTTCTAGATGCAATACATAAGCTTACCTGCTAATCACTGAGTCAGATGTGTTTATTCCCTCTTTCATGATCTTTATCATCACTGATTTTGTAGGTTCTGTTACCTGATCAATAAATCGTTCAGTTTTGTTCCAATGGTCCTTATCATACCTTGCCATGAGAGCAGTAGCTTTGGAAATGTTTACCCCATGGGAGACTGAGGTTGTTATCCTCCTACTAAAAACGTACATCTTTTTTCTTTTTTTATCTGGTGAGAATTTGCCTGTGGATAATGGTGCCCCACTCTTTTCCCAGTAGTACTTGCTACGAGTGAATCTACTTTGTGTTTTCTTTTAATATATTATGGATCATTAGGTGCTGACCCTGTATTTCTTCTCAATTCGAGGGTTAATGGGTTATGTTTGTAAGGGATTCACAAAGAATGAGGTAATTCTATGGATTACCCTCTTTAATAAAGGAATAGCCTGTGAAGCAGACATTCTTTCCTTGAGGACCTCCTCAATGAATGTAATATCTTCTTGTGATTCTTTTTTAATAGGTTACCACACAACACCTGGTCCTCTGTAGGAGAGGATGAGGTAGGAGGTTCACTTATTCCAGGAGATTTCAAGGTGTAGTCATCTAGGTCAATCTCTGAGCTCCTCCTCCTCTTCAATAATCTCCTCTTTGGAGTATATGTCTGCCTACTCCATTATGTGTCCTCATCTTCCTCGGATATGGTGTTATCCTAGCCTTCTTACTAGTTATATCAACCTGGGGCCCCCCTGCCTTTTTGTGGGTAGTCTATAGAAGAAATCCACAAAGAATTCCGTTTTCCCCACAAGGGTCAACAACCTGCCCTCATTCCATAGGAATTCCTGTAAGGGTGGTTCTTGTGATCCTACCCCATCTTGTAAGTATATTGCACCTCTGGTGCCCTTCTGTAAAGCAGCGGATAGGGTACCCTTCCCTTCTATAGTTGTGTATGGTGTTTTACCTACAAGCTGTGTGGAGTCCGATTTCTGAGTTTTCTTCATTTCTACGTCTTTTGGAGTTGGTTTACCTTCTGAAATTTCAGCTTCCTTGGTTTTCAGCCTGGGTTTCAACGGGACTGTCAAAAACTCTGGGCTCTTATGTTTGTATATCCCTGCTGTGTCTGTTCGATGGCCTTACTTTCGGCGCCATTTCGGCTTCTGCTGTCTTTGTTTTCCACATTGCGGAGGGGGGCATCAGACACTTGTTTGAGTTTGGCTGTTTGTTGGCCTTCGGGCCTTGTGCAGCCTTGTGGATGCCAAGGGTAGTCTGCACAGCATGATCTGAGATCTGCCCTACAGAGCTGGGGGCCGGCTGTGAGGAAAAGTTACATTTTTTCTCGATCTCTTGCTCCACATTTCCTCTGCTTCAAGGTCTTCCATGATGATGGTCGACTTGACCCAATTTCTTTTTGGCCTGCATTGCGTAGGCTGTCCACTTTTTAGTGTAAAGCTCTGTGAGTGTTTTCGGTTTAAAGAACCTAAAGGTATTACACCGGGAGTCATTGTGGTCCCTTGGAAGGCAGCTGTTACACATGCAGTGTGTGTCCTTCCAATGGAAGTTTGTGTTGCAGCATGGGAAAAATTTAAATAGAGTATTTTCCATTGAGATAGCTGAGAATAAGCAAGATAGTTATTACATGTGAAAGTGTAAAGGGGGTCAGAGGCATTCTCTAAACTTTAGGAAATATGTGAGAAATGTTCTTCCTCCAACACTTTTCTTACTGCATTGCCTTTTCGACATGTTGCACCTTTCGGCATTCTTTTGCTGCCCCGCCACTCTCACTTCTTTTGGATGCCATTGTCAGCATGGTTAGACCTTGACTAGGCCTCAGTAGTTTCTGTGTTCAGCATTCAAAATCAGTGGTGGAAAAAAACAAGCTGAGAACATCAACATGTGAGGTGGTCATGGGTACCCGCACACGTTGTGCATGGAAAGTGTTGTAGGTACTCCCCTGTCAGTGCCCTTTTTTCGATTCCAAAAAATAATATTTAGTACTCCACAGCAACCACTAAATGGCTGCCTATGCAAAGCATGTGAACCTAAGCAGATTCACAAGCACCAGAAGGAAACATCCTTGTTCTCAAAGGTAAGGGGTAAAACAAATGTGTTTGGTTTACTTACACCCCCGACCTCTCACACCAAAATCTCTGATTTTCCCAGAGGATTGAATGGGTCGGCCTGGGATCTCTGGAGGTTGGATGTAACATTGTTGGTTCTGGTGAGAGGTGCCCAGGAGCTGTGTTTGCAATAATTCTTCTGGTCGGATCCAGGAGTAGAGTTCAACCCTTGGCAATGGAGAAATGCATAACGCAGCGATGTAACCCTCTTCAAGGCACTTCACAGGATGGGGAAGGTGATTTTCAGCAATGGCCACTGCACACATATGGCATACATCCTTCCAGTCAAAGTTGTAAAAGTCCTTCCAACGCAGGAGCCGATGAAGCTGGAAGACATGAATTCAGCCGACAGGCAACATACCACAAGCTGGCGGCCACCTAAGTACGCCGTGCAAACGTGGCAACTGTTCTAATAAGGTAGCTCACTGGAGAGCTAATCAGTCCACCGGGTGGTCCAGGGACACTTCCAAAAGCTCAGGATGGCTGGATCTTCTACAACCAGTTGAAACTGGTTGATCCAACCTGTGCAGGTGTTGAAGAACCGCACAGGGCCTTCTCAGATCAAATAGTCCAACAAGGCTTCACCGGCTCAAACACAGGCAGGAATGACTGGCCTCTTCAGGAGGCTTCTTCAGATCTTCAGTCAGCTGTTCTTCTATGAGGAATTCTTGGCTCCAACACTCAGCTAAAGAAATGGCTGCCGGAGTCCTCCTCATATCCAAAATCCAGCCTGGAACAAGTTCAAGCCCACCAATGATAAGGATCTGCACCATTCAAACAGCAGTTGTCCAATCAGGGACAACCATTTGTTTTACTCCTGCCCCACACCTAGTCTGGCCCCCGGAATGTGGAATGGGACCAGGCATCTCCTCCCCATTATGAGACAGACACACACACACACACACACACACGCACACACGCACACACACACACACGAAAATATTGTCCTTTGTCCGTTTTAGGGCACTAGCTACGTTTAGTAGCCATATGCAGTAAACACAAATGTGCACAATAGAAATAACACAAAAATTGTAAAAATATAATTGCTATCATGAACTTATGTTTAGAGACATAAAAGTAACAAAAAATCCCAAGTGTAAAAATCTAGGGTGCGATAAAGTATCCCGATTGCACTACATTGTAAGATGATGTGTACAATGTTAAAGTAAACGACAAAAAGGGAAACCGTTTCCCAGTACAGATAGTCGGAAGGACTGATCAGTTTCCCCATAACAAAATCAGCAAAAGGCAGGGCAAGTAAAGCTGAAGGCTTTTCCACTCAAAAAGGCAGGTCAAAAAACAAATCAAAAAGACTGGGGGTCTATAAACTAAGAAGGGAAGGTTGCTAAAAGAGAAATCTTCCCCAACACTCAGGTACGTTCGACTTTAAAGTAGTCACTTGCTATTTAGGCTCTGTGATTGTTAATTCTGGGGTCAGCATTACATTTGAAGTGGATTGCTCGGATGTTGGTCTCAGGCATGTGTCATCTGGCTTAAACTTGTGTTTGTTTCACTTTCACAGCCTTATGGACACCAGTGAAGCCCCCAAAGCACGACTTAACATAAGTCCTATGGAGCAGGGTGCTGACTGTGAGAAAACACTCTGACATTTACTCCAATTGCTGCTCTGCTTTCGAAGCAGATGCCCTATCCTCGGCTTTAAAATCATCTACAGCAGCGGGTGATTCTCCAATGCATTCGAAGCCAGCATAGCGTAAGGGTGCTGTGATGAATCTAGGGAATTTGTCCCTTCTCCCCAAGGGGAAGCAACCCTCTTTGAGACTAGGGAGGTGAGCCTGCTACACAAAACACTCTCTATGGGTTTGGGCAATAGGAATTATACTGGGGGTGATCCCCACCCGATTAGGGACAAGATATTCCAAGTGAGCAAACCTGTAACCTCTCCCTTAAGAACAATGTCCAAAATGGTTCTTGCATACATAGGGACTGATAACCTTAATAGTGAAAAGGGCCCGTTCAATAGGCTTTAGTGAAAATGACATCTGAGGAACAATGGAATGGTCTCTCTCATTGCACGGAAAGACATAAGGGACAAGACCCTCAGCCTGACGACCAAGCTCCAATCAAAAATGATGTGCCATTGAAATTAGTGACACAGTGGCTGACAACACCTCAAGTGGGCAAAGGGCTTGAAGAGGTTGACTGTTGGGAGCCAAACCCCGGGTTTGAATGATGCACACGTTTGCCTATTAGCAGAATGATCTCGTTGAATTTCGCAGGGTTAAGGAAAAATCTTTTGGATGATATTTGGTGCAGCTTCATCTGGGGATTTGGATTGATTAATATGCAAGAAACCTGGGGAATGAACCCAATAGAGGTACAGGGATATCAGATATGTTCCACCCCAGCACAGAAAGGCCTAAGGGGAAGGCCACATGGTGGCCTGACAATCTGGATAGAGGTTGCACTAAACTGACATGTTGAGGTACGAGAGACAGGATCTCCTGACCGTCAACATTTAGTAGTACAATTTCTGGGAGGCTATTTTTTCTTGCTTTTTAACATCTATAATAGACCAAATAGTACTTTAAGGGGCCATATGAAAGGATTACAGGAATTGTTCAGTAAGTGGGGGCATCATGATCCCAAGAGAATTTATTTCATAGCAGCTAGGGATTTTAAACTTCAATTCAAGCCATTAAAGGAAGGTTCTGGGATGAACAAGATGGGGCTTGGGATATTCCAGCACTAGTTTCAGATTTCCCTAGAAGAAATCATACTCAAGCTATTGATACTGCCTGTGTTCTATATGGGTTGGAATTGAGGGCTTGCAATGGCTGGTTTGCACAAGATCAACTGGACAAAGATACTTACTTTGGCCAAAACTGCTATTCACTGATTTTATTTTAATAATGGCCAGTGACTGGTGCATGGTGAAACGTTTTGAAGTAATGGTTCGACAGTAGAGTGATCACAAGCCAGTCTCATCCACCCTTAGGATACCACACTGATATGTATATGATCTGGTAGAAAGAGATAAAAGCACAGCTATCGAAGTGGTATGACAGGAACAGCGAGCAATCAAGTGGGTAAAACGCAAAGCATCTGAGTGCAAGTCTAAAATCTATCAGGCGGTACTTGGAAATATAGAAAAAATAAGAAGGGCAGGAAGTGATGCATGAATTTGCCATTCTGGTGAAAGACATGCAGCCTCTGGTAACTCAATATAAGCAACTGATTAAAAGGTTAACAATAACTAGCACCCCAGTGGGGGGAGCCAGCCATACAGGTGGCTACGGACGCAGGCTGAAACCTACAATATCAGCCAGTGTTCTAAGTTGCCTGATGGCTGCTTCCCCTGGCCGCCATCTTCCCCCCGCCATCTGCCCATTTTTTCCCATTTCATACCCCCCTCCCAAACTCACTTACCTGCGTGTCGCGGTGGTGCAGGCCACTGCAGAAGCTTTCCAGCTTCTATGACCGCTATGGAAAGAAAGAGGGCCTCCGTATGGCACCCCTCCTTCCCTTTCCAATGCGTCCATCCTAAGACCGCTCGAGGAGTCCTGTTCAATGACTGAAAATACTTTTTTTTAATCACCCCGGGTTACCGCTTTGGTAACCTGGGGTGCTAATGGGCTTAAGCCCCCGTTCCAGCACTTGGAATGGGGGTTTCACACCACATGAAGGAGAGCTTGTATGATGGTGAGTGTAAAGCACCAAAATAGCAGTTTGTGGACTGCCTAAAAGACAATACTATTGTGGGTAAGATAAATGTACGCACAATGAGAACTAGCTATAAGTCTACAATAAAAAAGAAGAGAAAGAGTCATTTGAGAGATCAATATGGGATAACTTACTGCAGGCTGTCAAGCAGGGTGATTCAGTAACCTTTTGGAAATTGGTTAATATAAAGGAGGTCCGAGTGTAGACATCCATTCTTTGTAGTATAGGTTAGGGTACTTGGCAAACACACTTCTCTGACCTTTATGGGGATGATTCAGATAGTCATGCTATCAGGTCCTTTAATTTGGTAGCTAAAAGACCACAAGGATGAGTATAAGCGAGATGAACTTCCAATTTAATAATGGTGATACATGGGAAGCAATATCCTCACAAAACAGAGGGAAGGCGTCTGGGCCTGACAAAATTCCAATTGACCAGTATAAATACAAATTGTTAATCTGGGCCCCAGTTCTGTGGTGTTTTTTTAACGCTGTAATCAACTTGAATGTGGTCCCTACGTCATGGCACAATGCTGAAATCATCCCCATTTACAAAAAAGGAGGGAGGGAATGCCCCGGGAATCACAGGCCCATATCCTTGCTGGATAGTTCAGGTAAGATCTCTGCCAAAGTGATTATTAAGCACCTCCAAGATAGGGTGCACAGCAACATGATTATTGATCACCTCCAAGTGGGCTTTTAGTCTGGGAAAAGCACCATAGACTAGAGTTTTCATCTGCTCATTTTAGTGCAGAAATATAGAATCCTGGGTTATCTCTCTTATGTCCAACAAGTATATACTGATAATAAGGGAGTAGTTTGTTGGGGTATTGGGGGGTGGGGGTGAAACAACTGCCCCCTTTGCAGTATCCAGTGGAGTGAGACAAAGCTGGGTCCTTGCGCCTCTTATTTTGTATATATGTGAAGTAATTGAGGAGTTGATTAAGAGGGGGAGGTGAAACAACTGCCCCCTTTGCAGTATCCAGAGGAGTGAGACAAAGCTGGGTCCTTGCTCCTCTTATTTTGTATATATGTGAAGTAATTGAGGAGTTGATTAAGAACTGCTTGGACCAGCCCAAGCTTGGGAAAGACATGATCCATGCTCTGTATTTTGCTGATGACACCGCCATCTTGGCAACAGCTGCTATGGTTCAGAGGAAAACCATGAGCAGTTTCCTAACCAATGATTTACATCTTGTGATTAACACAGGGAAGACTAATGCTATGGTATTTATGCCAAAATGCTCAAAATGCCAGGAGTGGAATATTAGTGTGGATGGATGCAGACTGGAGTAAGTCCATTTTTATGACTATTTGGGCATAAGATTAGCAGAGAGTGGTCATTGGATTGCCCAAATGGGTAAAGCCTGTTGCAATCTTGAAAAGTATGTTGGGCCGTCAAAAGATTTTTCTTTTTTAGCCATGGTAGAGCAGCAGTGTTACCAGCCCTCGAATGTTACAGGTTGCAAGTGAAGGCATCAACCCTATATGCTGCTGATATATGGGCCTATACACATTTGGAGATTTTGGCCACAGTGGAAAACACAATTTTAAAGAACTTGTTTATGCTCCCTTTGAGCAGCCCCAATGCACTTATCCACATGGAAACAGATTATCAAGTGAGCTTCTTAATAGGCCTCCATGTTACAACTTTATGTTTACATTTAATAGGCAGCAATGAATGTTACCACATTAATATCAACGATAGAAGCACATAATGAAAAAATAAAAAAGTAAAGAAATAATTAATGAGCACTACTCACATACATATTTCCAAATGGCAATTATAAAATATAAATAAAAAAATAAATAGTCAACGCGTATGAATGTTTTGGCTACATTTTTTGGCTGCCTGTATCGGGACCATGATATCGAACTCTTGCCTCACTAACTTCTCTGCATAAAATAGTGCAATAGATGCCTCCATTATTTCTGCAGGTGGTACCATCAAAGTTGATAGATGGGGATCCGTGTGCTACAGGAACTAGCAGTTATCAGCGGGTTTCAGGTGATAACTCTCTGTCTCATTTGAACTGATCAAGGTTCTAGCACTAAACATCTCCCCTGGAATATGCCAGGAATAGTTCAGCCTCAATTGAGCATACTGTAATCTAAATTGAACCATTGATGTTTAGCATAGAGGTTGAGAGATAGGCAGAAAATCAGTCTTCCTTTTGCCTATTCAATAATAATTTTAAAGAGCCTCTGTAGGATGTGGATTTATCTAGAAAGGCAGGTCATTTGTCACTAAATGTAGCAGGGCAAGGGGTTGTATTATTACCGAGGTGAGTAAAGTCAATGACCTGCCCTCCTACAATCTTAGATAAGCTGTGTCTCTCTGAAACAGTACGTGTGTGATGGAAAGAAAGCCTGTTACCACAAAAAGATACATAATAGGTCTAATGGGTCTCATTACGAGCTTGGAGGTAGCCATGCCGTTTTTACCGGACCCGGACCCGGTACGTCCGCATTCCCATTTGAGCCCCCATAGGGCTCAATGGGAATGGGGAGGATGGTAACAACATTCCTGTTAGTAACAGGACCGTTGCTAGAATCCTGTTCTGCTAGCGGGTGCTGCTCTGCACGTCCGGTCTGACCAGGCGTACAGAGTGGCCCCGCGAGCAGAACTCGGAATGTTGCGGCGAGGTAACAATGGCGCCGGTAGCACTACCGGTGCCGTTGTTGCCTTAACGCAAACACTCATAATGAGGCCCAATGTGTTTTTGTAGTTGGCCCATTGGACTATTGCCTTATGATATGATATAAGTCATTTATAACGCACCTGTACACAGATTTTTCTAGGCATGACAAGACAAAGAGGGGGAAACAGAAGGAGGACAAACAATGACCTTACTGGGGCTTGTGTCATTCAGATTGCGCAAGTGCAGAGAACAGAGGAGGGGAGAGGTGCCAAAGGTGCTGGGGGTTGATGAGAATAGCAGGTGACTCAATAAGACCAAGCAGAGGGTGGCTATTAAATGCAAAGAGAAGGAACTGTAGGGTTACAGATACAGACCTTTAAGTGCTGAGGGAGCCTGGAGACAGTGCACGGGAAACTGGACGAGTTCAGGGGTGGCCAGAGAACCAGTGTGCAGAGCTATCACAGAGATTAACAGGGGAGAGGAAGAGAGAAAGCAGAAGCAAAAAGCAAGGTCTTGAGTTGCTTCCGGAACCAGAGGTGGTTCTGCTCAAGTTTGAGAGAGGCAGGGAAGCTGTTCAAGAGGGAGGTCCCAGCTGAGAAAAGAGATCTGCCCTCATTCTCTGTTTGGAAAAGCATCTGATCCTCAGACAATTGGAGGTGGTTGAGCGGAGAGCTCGGGAAGGAAGATGTTTAGGAAGAGAAAGTTGGAGATAGTGTGGCCTCAGGTCCCAGAAGACCTTGTAGACAATGCAAAGGATAACAAGGCGCCAGTGTAGAGATGTCAGAGCTGGAGAGATATGATCCCTGGGCTTGAGGCAAATGTTACTCTCACCTGGTCTCCACAGGGGCGCTGAATGGAGCTGGATGGTCCGGTGTTCAGTGATTCCTTGTGTCCCCCTCTGATTCCCCTTTTCATCACGAAAGCAGGTTGCCTAAAATGTTAAATCAAATGTTACCCAACCATAAGGACGAGGGCAACTCCCGCCTCCCGTGACCTCTTCTTGCACCCCTCTGCTATGTCTCGCCTTTATGTTATGAATGGCAGACTCTCCATCCTGTGACTGTATGCAGAGGTGCGTAGTAGTTCAGGGATCTACTTACTTCACTGATCCTGCAGAGTTTCAGACAACTGTAAATCAATGGGTAAGTCTTTATTCCAAAGTATGGATTGCTTAAGAGTTCAAGTTGCCAAAAGTTCACTCCTGTTCCTCTTCCTTACAGGTTTCCCCTCGGTGCTTAATTTGGAGCGGGGTCCCTTCCGGAAATGGTAGCCAAGGTAGGTTTAGCGCCAGCGTTATGCAATATTCTTTCCACATGGTATTGTTCTCTGCGCAACTAACCTGCTGTTGTTTGTGTTCTGCAGGTGCAGTATATCCAAGACAGAGATTGCATGGTGATGTCTTGCGGGACCGTGAGGAAGTGCTGCCTTCAGGTGAGTAGCGGCGCTGGGCAAGATTTAAAAGTCTGAATGAGGCCTTTCCCCACTGCGCGGCTAACCTGATGTCTTCTTTTGTGTTCTGCAGATGCGGCAGCTCCGGAGCGGCGATCGGGTGATGGAGCGGCGATCGAGTGATGGATGGATCGCTGGAATTAACAGCCTTCTGGTAAGTATTAGCGTTACGCAGCTAACCTGGTGTCTTTTCCTTTGCAGCTCAGCAGAAGCGGAGACGCCAGAGCGATCGAGATGGAGCATCAGGTAAGAGTCTTGTTCTGTTCTCTTCTCTCTCTTTCTTCCTTGCCGGTAGCTCGAGAGAACTGTACGGGCGTGGCTGAAGACTGGCCTGGAGTTTGCAGACATAGTGAGCGTTACGCTGCAGGAGTGCAGAATAACGCAAAGGCGTGGTTTATATAGCCTTCAAGAAGTAGTCCCCAGGTAAAGTTTTCCCTCCAACCACACCCTAGCAAGTTGTGCCTGCCTTAGACTGGTCTGCATGTGGTTCTCTCCCTTTGAAACCTGCCTTACTTGAGATGGCAGCATGAGCCTGGCACCAACGGCGCCAGGACCTATTCCAGGAAGCCCTTAGTGAATACTTTGGGGCCTTGAATGTCCCCAAGGGTGCCAATACCCTGGGCTGGTTGGTCTGTTCCTGATGTCTGGGGGCAGGTATCGTGACAGCCAAGGACACATCACGCAGTCCTGTTCTGGATGAGTTGTAAAGGTTGAAGAGTAGAGACAATCAGATTTAGAAAGAGGCTGTTGCAAAAGTCCAGCTTGGAGAGGACAATGGCTCTAGAGACAGTGAGCTTCTGGGGGAAAGTGAGAAAAGGCAGAATACCTCTGAGGAGGTGCAGCTTAAAGTGTAACTTCTTAGAGAAGTTAGAGATGTGAGGAGAGGAGAAGAGGGTGGTTTCGAAGATGACACCAAGGTTCTTAGCCACTTAGGAAGGAGCAGGAAGAGGGCCCAAGCTGGGCGGCCAGAAAGAGAGAGGAAAGGAGGGATCACATGTCCCTATGAGGAGGAGCTCAGTCTTACTGGCATTAAGGCAGAGATCATTGGCAGCACACCATTCCTGAATTCAAAGGAAATTCAATCATGTGACCAGCTAGGGCTACATAGTTGTTTGTAACTGTTGATGGTAGTTTGTTTGTTTGTTTTATTTATTTGGTAATGTGCACCAAACCCTCAGGTAGCTGGGCGCAGCAGTTACAAGAATATTTGAGACTTAGTTACAACATACAGGTCAGTACATGAAACATGAATATTTACAATACATACAATTAGGGTGGAGGGTGCACAGTATCAGGTACGTACAATGATGGGGACAGTAGTGAAATAAGCAAAGAATCACACAGGTTAGAACAGGCCCATGAGCACAAGTGGGTGAGCAGTTACTTAAATGTCATTTGTTTGCAGCCAGTTCAGCAAGTTGCGCCTAAAGCTCAAGTAAGACTGATCCACTCTCAAGGCAGCGGGGAATGCAATCCAGATGAGAGCCGCTTTCACTGGGAAACTAGTTCCACCTGCTTTGGAGAGTCTGAATTTAGTAATTTCTAGGCAGAGGTGGTTGGATGATCTAGTGTGGTGAGTGGGGATTTTTCTAGCCAGTCTGGCGGAGAGATAGGGAGGAGCAGCATTATTGAGGCACTTGTATGTGACGGATGCCATTTTGAGTAGTATCCTGTCACTGATTTTTAGCCAGTGCTGGTCTCTTCTGAAGTTGGAAATATGCTCTCTACGAGGTATGTTCAGGTCCGCTCTCAGAGCATTGTTTTGTAGTATTTGCATTTTATTGATGATGTTTTTATTAGCGCCTGCGTATAAGGTATTTGCAATAGTCTAGTTTAGACATTATTAGTGCATTAGCGAGTGTAATGCAACTAGATTTAGATAAAAAGGGTCTGCAAGCCCTGATTAGTTTACAGGTATAAGCTGTAGTTGAGACCATGGAGCTAACTTGTTTTTTTAGAGACAGTGTGGAATCAAGGCAAAAACCTAGTGTTTTTACCTGAGTTACTACTTTGATTACGTTGCCGTCAATGGTGAATGCAGCGTAGCTGGGGCTTCGTTTTTTTAGGTTAGAGTCAGAACCCAGAATCAAGTTCTCGGTTTTGTCGTCATTCAGGCAGAGGCCATGTGAGGCCATACATGCCTGAATGAGGAGGTATATGCTGTTTACCAGAGCTGTGTCTTTGACAAAGTTGCCTGAAAGGGGTATGAGGATCTGGGTGTCATCAGCATAATTGGTATATGTGACACCCAACCTGTCAAGTTTGTCAAAGAGTGGTTTAGTAAAGATGTTATACATTGTCGTTGAGACGCATGAACCTTCCGAACACCACAGGTAATTTGGATTGGGTCTGCTGAAGCTGAAGGGGAAAACACTCTCATTGTACGGTTGGCTAGGAAGAATTGTACCCAGGCTATAGAATCACTCGAGAAGTGTGCAGTTGACGATAGATGTTCGCATAACACTGCATGATCCACCAGGTCAAAGGCTGCCAAAAGGTCAAGGAGGAGTAGCATAGCTGTTTTACCTTTGTCCTTCAACTCTTCGATTTGTGTCTTGAGGTCAATTAAAGCCGTTTCAGTCCCATGTTGTGGTCTGAATCCAGACTGTCGTGATCCTAATAGATGTTTGCCTCCAGAAAGGTTTGGATTTGGAGGTAGGCTTCTCTATCAATGATTTTGAAGAGAAAGGGGACCATGGTAATGGGTCTGTAATTAGTGGGGATGGCCGGACCTAGAGTCTGTTTCTTAAGCAGTGGTAGTACCCACGATTCTTTAAGGTTAATCGGGACAGTGTTGGACTTAAAAGAGGCATTGATTAGCTTGGAGATGAAGGGTGCTAAATCTCTAGCCACGTCCTTGATAGTTTGTGCTGGGCAATTATCGCCCTTGCAGTTAGAAGGCTTCAGGGAGAGTATAAACCTTTCAGTTTCCAGTGTGGAGGTATTGGTAAATCTGAAAGGTGTATCAATGATGGGTGTTGCCATGGGTGGGGTAGGGTGCATCTCAATGGAGTGCAAGGAAGCTTTTCTGACAGCTATTTTCATCTGCAGAGTGGCTATTTTGTTAGATAAAGCATTTTGGATGCTAGTGCACCATTGTTTTTTTTTGGGGCATTATCTATAGGAGGAGAGGGGTTTTCCATTTCACGAAGGATGGTAAAGAGCTCCTTAGTGTTGAAATTCACCTTGAAAATTCTATTGTTGAGCGCCCGCATCATTGGTTCAGGCAGTGCAGGTCAGGCAATGCAAGCGTGCATCGCTTGCTGGATTTTGGCCCAAAAAATATTCAATTAACAAATTGGGCAATGTGTGGGCCAGGTGGTAGAGCGTTACCAAGTGGATGGCTCAGCAAGAATCATCTGGGCCACGTGGAAGGCGTTGGTCGTAGCACAAGGGCTGGGTTGCTGCTGGATCGGATACGTTGTGGGTGAGGAGGGGCTCCTGTCCTCTCCTCGAGGTGGCTACTGGTGTGGCTGCCTGGGGAACAACAGAGCCTTTGTATGGCCTTTGTGTGGCCGCCGGCGCTTCCACCTGCCGGCGGATGTAGTCTTTAGATCTGGACGCTAGTTGCCGGGCAACGAGGTAGCAGCCTCGCTTTGACGCTGCGCTGCGCCCGCCATCATTGGGTCAGGCAGTGCAGGTCAGGCAATGCGAGCGTGCATCGCTTGCTCGATTTTGGTCCAAAAAATTTCCAATTAACAAATTGGGCAACGTGTGAGCCAGGTGGTAGAGCCTTACCGAGTGGTTGGCTCAGCAAGAATCATCTGTCGTGATGTCTATCAATCTATCTGGTTGTCCACCTTATGTATATGACTGAATTGTATGCCTGACTGTAGACTATGCACATTCACCAACGCGCTCTAGTTATGGATTGGGATAGAGTAATTATGCACTTAAAGGATTTTGATCAAAAACCAAACTGAAAAGGAATCAGGAATTTCTTTATCACACTGACCAAATTATTTGGTGATTTTAATTGTTTGTTTGAGGACTGTAGACAGGGGAGTATAGGAACCTTATACCAGCATTTGATTGCCAGCTGTAAAAATGCCGGCCATGGGATTCCCATGTACCAGTTTATCCCACCCTTAAAGGGGGACAATGGGAAGGAGAGTGGGAGCACTGCGTAACTAAAAAACTAAAATAAAAAATGAATGAAAGCCGCAGCCAATGTTTTACTGACGCATTCTAAATGCAACATAATCACTCACATCTGTCCTGGGTTGTACTATATCTTTAGAAGAAATATATCCTTAATCAATGACGAAAAAAAGTCAGGAAATGCCCAAACGTGTCATGAATAGAAGTGTCAGGGCCATAACGCACTGTGGACAGGCACAGTTTAGAGTGATGTATAACACGTGACCAGATGGAGTGAGGATGTGTAAATGAGAGATCATAAGCATGACCAAATGAAGT
The DNA here is from genome assembly GCF_040938575.1 of Ambystoma mexicanum. NCBI lineage: Eukaryota > Metazoa > Chordata > Amphibia > Caudata > Ambystomatidae > Ambystoma > Ambystoma mexicanum. The sequence goes on along the minus strand of NC_090932.1, from coordinate 467,558,529 downwards.
GAGTATGGCATATCAGATTAGACAAAATGTTCGAGGCTAAGGGAACAGAAACATGTCTGATCAAATACATGGTTCCCTCTTCATAAAACAACCTCACAGGTAACACAAGGTGTACAATGTACGCATTGTTTGCTCGAGGTTCATTTTAGACAGGTGGGAATTCTCATGCAGTGAAAATAAAGTGTCTGTGTTGCCTGTTGCAAAACCTAAAGAACAGAGCAGGGTTGTTTACTTTGACAGTGCAGTGCTATGGACTTAAATGGCAACACCCGGCTAAGGAAGCAGTGAGATTGCCCATCACATCTCCCTGAATTATTGGCACCAAACCAGAGAGGCGAGGGACCTTTAGAAATGTCTACCATGGAGGGTCTCTCCTGCAAGGTTGGTGTATCTTTTGGGCTCATGCAAGAGCTGTAGTCTGAATTTGACCAAGAAACAGGAGTCATACGGACATCAGGAAGGTTCCATGTAATAATGTCCCCTCAAAAATATCGCCATGCAAAAGAATTGTGGGAAAATTGCCGTTTTTTGGGAACATTATTACATGGAACATGCGGGGGACACCCCCACAACCCCCATACCCTTTTTTATTTTTCATTGGGAGCGGGGGACACCCCTGCAACTCCTGCCTGCCCCAGTCCCTATATATAGTCACTTATATAATGTCACCACAACCTTTTCCCAGTGACATTATAAACGGCGACCATATATATAGGGATATTATTACCTGATACTATCAGAAATAGGGGTAACAACCTCTTATCTTGGTAAAACGTCAGATCTGGTCTAAATAATAAAGGGGCATTATGGTACCATTAATAAAAGCCTGTGAAATTCAGTGACTACACTTTCATAATGGAACATTTTGGCTGCAGAGCCACATCTAAAGAAATAATAATTTGCCAGCCTTGGTAAGCTTTGCAGCTATTATTCATGACCCAACACACATGAGATCAAATATGACATCATGTATGACAACATTGATCAATTATATCCTGCCATAAAGAGCTTATTTGGAGTTGTGTTTAGGGTACTGCAGCCAATGCATGCAGGACGGGTAGGCATCTCACGAGCTAGTCCTTGCCAGAAAATGTACTAATCCTAAAATAAACTGTCTACTGAAGTTCTATTATGAATGTAGCAATTGTAAAAAAAATACATTACCATTGACAATAGCTAAAACATGTACCATAGAAGTAGAGCACACATGATATGGTCTACTCAGTCAGTAGAATTATATGACCAAGCCTATCAGAACTCTGAGTAAGGTTAAAGTTGCAGTTAAGGGTGACTATAAATAAAGCGATGGACAACTTTGTGGGCATGGAGACTATACATACAGAATTGATGTATACAAGTCTGATACACACTCAACTGACATCTGGTAAGGGTGAACTATTACGATGATCAATCAGATTGTGAAACCAGGATCATACATGCAAGGTATACAACTAGTATTAGCACATGGACATCGTTATTGACCTCTAAGACAATCAGAATGTTTAGAGTGCAGTCAATAACTACCAGTATTGACTGCATTCTGAACATCCTGTCTTCAGAAGCAGACAGGGAAATAACAACGCAATTTCCAGGCAAGATCTTTGTTTCAACAAGCCAATTCCTCACTGGGATGAACGTTGCTTTGCTGCAATAACAATATGCTATTTGACACACAAAAGAGAAAGATAAAACGTTGGAAAATGCTTTAACTTTCTAATAGAGAAAGTGTTTACTTTCACATGACACCTAACGCTTACTCTTGTTAAACCTGTTCCATTTCGACCATGTTCTAATCAAAATGCTTAACCTATGAAGCAAACCCTGTTATTTAAATACTGCACAATAAAACCATTTACTAACTCGGTTTGTCTATTCACTTTACTCACTCTTAAAGCACAATTTTTAAATTCACCACACACACTCTAAAACATGTATTGCCGCTACCAACATGTGCTAATATCCTCATGAACTTCTGAGGGATCAGTATCACTTGAGATGATGACCCTTCACAACGTAGGGCCCTCGGCTTTGCCTCAGGCCATTACTTGGTGGTGTGTCATTATCTCATGATAATGACCCCTCCATAAGTATATAAGGCTATGTCATCTGTGTTTGTGTTGCTTATAAGTACAATCTATGAGCACAATTGACATGATTTGTATCACCCTACCTCTGGAGCCTTCCCTCCACCCCCAATGCTTCTAATGCTCTCATGTGTAAAATAAATCTTTTAATTATGAGAAATAAATAATAAAGAAACATTTCTACCATAATGATCATAACACACTGAAAATGCAAAAAGTAACCGGTGAAACAGCAGCAATTACTTTCATTGCCTCTACATCTAGTCAAGACATAAGACTGATCGACCTTCTCCAAGATATGATAGTCACCTCAAAAAACAACAACCTGTCTCACCGGGTCTCACTAGGCAATCTCACCAACCATGCTAGGCAATCTTCATAGAAGCACCTAAAAGCACCCCCCCCCCTTTTCAATACATCATTACCTCTACATCTTTATCAATCGGGGTCATCTTCGACTCAGCACTCTCCTTCTCTCCTCATATATCGGACGTCTCTAAGAAGTCACACTACCAGCTGCACCTCCTCAGAGGTATTCTTCCCTTCCTCTCCTTCCCCCAGAAGCTCACTGTCTCCCGAACCCTGGTTCTCTCGAAGCTGGACTACTGTAACAGCCTCTATCTTAATCTGCCTGACTCCACTCTCCGTCCTCTGCAACTCATCCAGAACAGAACTGCGAGACTTGTCCTTGGCCTCAAGCCCAGGGACCCTATCTCTCCAGGACTGAAATCTCTACACTGGCTCCCAGTGGCTGCGAGGATTAAGTTCAAAACCCTCTGCATTGTCCACAAGGCCTTCTGGGGCCTGGGGCCTAAATACCTTCAACTCTCTTCCTAAATATCTTCCTTCCCAAGCCCTTCGCTCATCCGTCTCCAACTCCCTCAGGGTCAGCCGCTTCTCGAAGCAACGAGCTGGGGGTAGATCTCTCTCCGTGGCAGGGGCCTCCCTCTGGAACAGCCTTCTTGCCTCCCTGAAACTTGAGGAGAACCATCTCCGGTTCCGGAAGCACCTCAAAACACTTCTTTTTGCTTCTGCTTTCTCTCTCCCTCTCCCCTGCTAAATTCTTCACTGAAACTGCACTGAATCTGCATCTGGGCCACTCTCACCGACCTCGGTCCTAGGCCCAGCCACTCTCAACTTGAACTGCCTCCCTGGCAACCCCTGCACTGAGGGACTGTCTCTGTATCCCTACAGCCCCCCCTCCCCAGCACTTGCCTGCACTTACCTTGCACTTGCCACCAGCTGGCCCTATTTATTTATTTTATTCTACTTACCTTGTACTGCACTTCCCCCCTCCCTTCCCCCTTGCACTTTTTCCCTTCCCCCTACCCCTGCACTTGCGCGATCTAAATGACACCTGGCCTAGTAGGATCGTTGTCTGTCTTCCCCTTGTTCCCCCCTCCCTGCCTCGTCGCACCTTGAAACACTTGTGTATAGGCGCGTATGCCATTTCATATCATATCATATCAATGTGATATAAAGGAAGGGTAAAACACCTTTTATACTCTCTATCTGTAATAGGCAGTTGGATGAGAGCTGGAGGAGCCTGGAGCCTGAAATGTGTTACACAGCCCAAGAAAAATGCCAAAAAATACCAACACTTATCAAAAACCACCACTAAAAATCATTGTGGTCTTAATCAAAAAAGCATAAAAATTGAGAAAAAATGCTCCAACGAGAGTTCATGTCAATTGGGATTGGCAATAGTGCCAGCATGTAGTCAATTAGAATTGAGGTTGTGAGCTATCTTGCCTTGGGTGGACAATTAAAAAATACTCCTGTATAGCTCAATCAGAATCAAAAGTTCTGCTCAAAAGTCAGTAGACACAGTCACCTGGGGATGCAAAATGTCTCAGAAAAGCCAAAAATATTATATAGTGACTTCAACATCCAGCCAGGAAAAAAGCAGTACTTCACCCCTCTCTCTGCTCCACTGCTGCTTCCTCACCACCCTTCTATCTGCCTCTTTATCTTCTTGCCAGCTCCCAGTCTGCACAGAGCAAAATCTTTTGTTGTCGGACTCAAATGCATACCTTTTTATATTCTCTGTGCTCTCACTGTTAAAGTCTACTGTAGCGCGAAGTTGGGTAGCAGCTTGAAATTGGGGAGCAGTTTGAAGTTGGATAAATAAGTTCAATATCAGTGCCCAACATCTTTCCTGCAAGAAGCCAAAACATTGCTCTAAGAACAAGGCAAATGCACCTTTTAGTCACTATAAAATGCTGCCTTAGAGCAAAAGGATCCACAGGAAGTCTTTAGTCTTTTTGTTATTTTGTAGTCCTTTCATATTGCTATCTCAGTTTTGTTTAACTTTTTAGCAACACTTGGCACTCATCTCAGAAAGCCTGGAGAACAGTCATGGGATTTATTTGCACTATGCGCAGCACAGTGTTCTAATACCAAGGTTGCTTGGCCCCCATCCCAGACTCTCGAATGAAAACACTATTTTCTGGTCAATGTCCAATTATGCTTAGCCTCTCCTTAATATAATGTGAATTTGTCCCTTTTCCTCTAGGGACAGCCACCCCTTTTTGGACTAGGGAGGTGAGCCTGTCGGCAAGACACTTTCCTGATGGACACGGCATGCAGGATCTTACTTGGGGTGACCCCTCTTAGAGGACAAGGATGTCATAAACAAGGATGAAATTACATTTTCCTCTGAGATAAAGTGTCCATTGTTTATTGGTTATAGGGGAGGTGAGGCTAAAGGCCTTTTAACTGTGGAGGGTTTGGCTGTTGACCTTACTCTGATGACATCCATGCAAGGAATGCAGAACCAACCCTTATTTCTATATTACTAAGCAGGGGAAGATTAAAGGAAGCAGGATCATACACAAAATTGACATTTCCGATGATCTGTGTATCATTACAGAGCACAACCTCTACCTAAAAAGTTGACAAAACACTAGGATATTAGGCGCATTCCACAAATTCTAATATTCTCTTAATTATCAGGGTGCATGCTTCAATTGGTTTAATCTCATAGATAAAAATACTGTTAACCGCTAAAGATATCTTTTCCTGCTAAAGTTCTACAATACTGAGAGGAGATATGCCCTCTTTGTAATGAGATCATTGTGACAGTGGTTTAACAGAAATCGGTAAAATTGATGAAACAGAGGGAAACCCTGTCATGTACAATGGGAAACTAAAAAGAAGAGCGCGTTGTTGCTGCATTCTCGCAAGCTCTGAAGACTCACTAGTTCCATTCATCACAGCATTCCTAATCATCATTTAACTTGGAAGGGCTTCGCTGTTGGCCCCACTCTATGGACTTGCATACAAGCAGAACCTATCCTAATCTCTATGTTATGAGGCAGGAAAAAGTAAGCAGGATCGTACATGGAGTGGGTGAACATGAAGCCTGAGGAAGCCAGTGTACAGGCATCCCCCTTGCTGGTACGCTGGGTGGATCAAACCTGAGGCAGGACCACATCCGATACGTGGTGGGCAGATACATCCTGGTGCCCACAGAACATTGCTTAGACAAGGCGGGCAGGATGTCTGATGATCCAAGGTCTCCTAGAAGGGGACACTGGGCAGAAGAAACCCAACATCCCCGACACCCCCGCACCAAGCCTAAAAATATGTTGGCCCACCACCACATTCTATCATCCCACCCCTTCTATTATTTCCATCATTCAAAACAGAACTTTGAAAAGGGGATGCAATGGCATTTAGCATTACAAAACGACAGAATAATTTGCAATATTGGGATATCTTAATGTACTTGTTGGCATTGGTGCATACATGTTCTTTTTAAAATTATTTTAACACATTTTATTTTTTGTTCAGTGTTTTATTTTTATTTTGACAGTTTTCTGATGTTGTTTTCTTTTCGGATAGCCTGATATATAGGGCATACATCATCATTCTTCAAAATACATCACCTATCTACAGAATTCATTTTGGTTACTATTGAGATATTCACATATTCTGATCATTACACAACCAGATTGTTAAAAAGCTATGGGTGCATGTGTGCAGGCTTTGTGCACTGTGTGAGAGTGGTTTATTCATTATTCTGGGCACCAAATATATTAAGTGTGTTAGAGCTAGGACTCCCATTCTCTGTAAAACGTGTCAAGCTCTCTTTACCACTTTTAGTGACTCACTTGTGCAAAGAGGTTCTTTTAAGCTCAAATACCGAAGCAGTGCTAGGGGCTCTTAAAACTTTCTAAACGTCTGTGATAGGCTTGGGCACATAACACATTCCTGAGGGCCCATAACTCCCACTGCGGCCCTCAGACCAAATTGATTACACTTAAATATCAGATCCAAGAGAAATAAATGTCAAGTGCTTTTATTACGAATACATTTCCATGTCACTTAAAGCAGTTTAAAGAGAAAGCAGTGCTTGTGTGGTCAGGCATGTATCTCTGTGTTCTGGAGCTACCCCAATATTTCCATCCAAATGTTTTACTGCCCCTTATGATATATTTAGTATTATTGTTTACATAATGTGTGTATCCAAAAAGGACAAAGCTTGGATTTTAAAGGGCTAGGCAACAAAGCTTAAGCTCAGCTTCCCCTCTCTCTAGACCTTGCAGTTATTTTGGGAGAGACCACCGAGGCCTCTTGTGTCTCAGCACATGAACACAGCTCATTTATGGGCACTTAGGGCTTGGTCAATGCTTGGAAACCCTTACAGGTCAATGCTTGGATACCTTTTTGTGGACAGACACATACCTCCTGTATGTAAACTGAGTCGCTTGTCAACATATGCAATCTTTGACACTTCATGTCAGTGCATGGGTGGCACTCCAGTTGGATCAGTTACGACCCCCCTCCCCCGGCCCCTGCATTCTCCTTTATTATGCAATAACCTCGGACTTAGTTTCATAAATCAAATTCGCCGCTGCAAATACAGAATCAATCTAGTCCTGGTGGGTGGAATTGGGAAACATAAGCTCATCCAATTCAATCAGACCCACAGCTACAGTCGACGACTTGAGCAAATCTCGAGCCGATCACACGACCAAAACACTTGATATGACTAGACAAGACTGGTAGACCTGCCTGCTGGTGTACGCAAACAACGTTATCGTTATCTTGCCCTTCTAAACTAATATTCTGCTGTTCCTCTCTTAGAGTAGTCCAGTCCGCCATATTCATTCTTATACCAACACACTCAGAGCCAGACCCACATAACGGTTTTCCATTACCTAACTCCTGCTCTGTGCAACAGGAACAGGACTCAGCTGAATTCTCAAGGGTGAGGGAGCAACGGGTGGAACCGTAGTGCATGCAGAGGGTCATACAGCTCTGATACGAGTTAAACATGGGCCGATTCATGGAATAGTGCACAGAGATCCCACAAAGCCAGTGCGTCGAGAACAACTTTGAGCAAGCCTCCATGCAGGAATTTTTCTGCACGCTCTGCGTATTAATGTAATTGTTCGTGCAAAGTAACCGTATAAGCAAGTCGCAGCCAGAATGCCCCGACACACCCCCATGCAAAGCAAAAACAGCGATTAATAGCTAGCTTTGCATGCTGCCCGGGTGCAAAAACACGCACCCTTAAAACAGTGCCTGGGGTCCCCCACAAGCATGCCTGCATCTCAGGGACTCTGCTACCATCACCCCGACGACATGCGTCCGATTTATCGATACTCGGGTAAAACTCTGAAAATCTGTGCAAAATCCCGTAAACCGTTTCTACACCCCACTGCACTGCGTACTCGCACCCGTAAGCTAGATCAGAACCCTGGCGGCGTACGCACACCCCTAAATTCGACAACCAATCATAACTCTGCAAGGTGATTCCTATGCGCAAGTGTCTGTACACTTGCCTTTGGATGGCAGATAGTATGAGGGCTTTGTGTGGCCATTTCCCTGCTGAGAAGTTGCACGGTCGGAGCCATGAATATGTATCGTTCTGCACAATAGTGGGCGTGCAACGGACTGCTGGTGGGCCATGCCTCGTAACAACCACTTTTTCCTTTGTTCTTCCTCATTTTACGAGTTCCACCCCTTGCCTGCCATCTGCGCATGCCACGCTCAGGCTCTGCGTGGTGTCTTGCACAAGGCACTCGGATGCTCGCAGAGACGTGATGAGCCTGTGCAAAGTCCCCACAAAGTACAGAAAGGTGCCAGGCAGTTTATTCTATGAATCGACAAACGTTTTTACGCACACAGTTTTGTGCATAAAAGCCCTATTTACTGGGCAAATAATTTCACGAATCAGACCCAGCATCAAGTACTTTGCCTATAACCGATTTAATTTCAATGTAAACTGAAAGCTTTGATAAAAAACGATGCATATATTGGTTTCGATTGAGATCTGAAACATAAATTCCTGCGCCGCAACCTCGAGAGAATGATTAAAAATGTGCTTTCTGAGGAACTACACAGATACTTAAAGGAACTGCATGTGAACTAGGCTTTTTTCATTTTCAATTGGATCAATTGCCAATATTTTCTGCAGATGGCATGAATATGTGTACCCTGAGAAAAAATAATCTACTGGTGTCTATGATGGATGTGCAAGTCATTTGGCATATACTTTTTATTTGGCCAAAAATGTCATTTCAGTGGAAAAAGCTATTGCATTATATATATATATATATATATATATATATATATATATATATATATATATATATATATATATATATATATATATATATTTAAATTAAGAATTAACATTATGGCTTTAAAGAGCCTTTATTGTTATTATATAATCCACCAACAAAAATGATTTGTTATTAATTAGAAACATGTTTGAAAAGATGTAACTATGATGTGTATGTATTGTGTACAAGCATTTTTATTCATTTTGGGCAATATATATATTTTTTTATGTGTGCGTGACCTTCCATTGACACATAGCATAGCATAAGAATATCCTCAAAGAATAATGAATGCGACTTAATAGATTTGACTGCGGGCAAGGGAGTGAGAAGAACATTTGAACAAAAAAAATATGAATTAAATTAAAGCAAACACACAATCTCTTTTATTTGGAGAAAAACTCCAATCATTCTTTAGCATCCCCTCCTGAATGAGGTCATCGGTTTGCATAATGGAAAGGTGGAAGGAATCTGCCTGGAAGAGAAGCGCTTCAGTGTGTTGCACAATAGGAACTCAGCCTTGCCGAGGCGACTGCAACAATGGCTTTTCTGTGATGAACTTGGGAAAGTGAAAAACAGCTCTGTGTTTGCCATTTTAAAGACACAGATAGAGGTTTTGGATATTGAAATGCTGCCTTCTATGTAGGACATGAATGTTTGCTTCAAGGATTGGAAACTGGATGGCAATCAGGGACAGACAAGCCCTCCAGCTCTTGGTCGCATTTTTGAGTCACCCCAAGAAAGTGTTGATGAGGCGTCATTTGCATATTTCTCTCTTTACCTCTTTGGAGCTTTTATATAGCATTCACATTATAATAATTATTATTATTTATTATTTATTGAATGTATAGAGTGCTTTACTCCAAAGTGCTTTACATTACAACAACTGAATACATTGAATAAATGGAAGAATAAATGCAAAACATGAGACAAACCATCAAAACAATATAATGAACAATTTACCTAGGGCAGTGAATGAAAAAACAGAAGAGAGGGAGAATGAGAGAAAAGTGAGAAAGTTAACAGGACGGGGAATGAAGGAAATAGGATTTCAAGGAGGAACGAAAGGAGGGGTAGGAATTGTTCATAGGCAGCTTGAAAGAGCTTTGGGGAAGGAGAGGAAGGTGCGTCCCGTGAATCAAGTGACTTACTGGGTGGTATGTCTAGCATACATCGGATGCATGTAGGAAGTGGCAGGTTTTAAGCCCTCTCTGGAATTTGATGATGACTGTCTCGAAGCGAAGCTGTAGCGGGATTGAGTCCCAAAGGAAGGAGCCTTGACTGCAGAATGTTCTGCCTCTGAAACATTTGCATCTTCCTTGAAGTGAGGTAGTCTGTTTTGCGAGGTCGAGCTTTGGTCTGCCGACAGGTCTCTTGCAGGACAGGGTGTATATGATGGATTTAATTCAGTTCCTTCTGGACACATACTCTCATCACTAAAAACATCTTCGCCATTGGAGCTGTTTGTGTTAATATTTTCTCAGAATGTAGGAGACTTCAATGATGACCCTCACTCAAGCCATTGTCAACAAAGCCATTTCATGGCACGACATCTTCTAGACATTGGGCCTTATTCCGAACTTGCCGGTCCTGAAACAAGGGTGCAGGTAAGCTTACTGGTACCCTTTTTTTCCAGACTGGCAAATTACAAGTTTGCCTTCCAGGGCCGCTGCGCCTGACAGGTCTGACCCTGCTGGACACAGCAACCACGGTAGGCAGAGCCGTCACGGAAGCACTGGCAATGTTAGCAACGCTGCCGGTGCATCCGTGAACCCATTCCTGTAGAGTCCTGTGGGACTCCATGGAAATGGCTACTTAAATTTACCGGCACCAAGCTTTCCGGTCCGCCAGGACTTGTGATGTCCCGGTGGCACCAGGAAGCTAGTGCTGGTAAAATGTTACGAGTCCGGCACCAACCTGCCAGTAGCACTGGCAGGGTTACCACCGGTGATTATGCAGTGTTGAAAAATTCAGTCACCTGTTGAGAAATCAGTGAACATCTCGCAATGATGCCAGGGAAATGGAAGAACTCACAGAAAACACTGACGTGGTTGGAGAGAACGGAGGGATATTAGACAGTAACCTTGCTCCATTCATGCTTCGACAGTTTGAAAGGCAATTCATGTCAGTATGCCAATGGCATCACCTGAAGAACAAGTGTTCTTAAGGAAACACTTGACTCAATGAGCTGCCAAGCCCATGAAACAATTCCTACACCCACACATTATTAGACATATGGCCAATATAACGCTGCTACCAGCCACTGTGAGTAGAATGCCACCATGTTATCTGTGCAAAAACTCAGGCAGAGAGACACACGCATGAACAGATGGACCTGATGCCCCAGCATGCCCACACACAGCTGCTACTGTACACACAATGAGGTTGGAAAACAGACACAGAAAGTTCCACAAGCACAGGACAAATGCACACTACACAGACTGCCAACGCATACAGAGAAACTGTTCCATCATCATTACTTTATTTCAGATAAAATGCCATTAATAAAAAGAAATCAACATAAACCTCAAATATCATTAATCAAATTAATCAGAATACAATTAATGAAGACATAAAAAGCATAACCTCTTGGGAGGATAGCTCAGCGGCAACGTGCTCGCCTTGGATGCAAGACGACACGGAGCAACTCAGGTTCGATCCCCGGGTCTGCACTTAGAAACCTCTGGGTATTAAGGGCGTTATGAATAATGTTATGTTATTAGCATTTGTTATGTTATTAGCATTTGTAAAGCGCGCGTTCGCCCAAGGGCATCATGGCGCTAGAAGGGGAGCTACCCAGTCGGAGAAGGCCAGTGGAGTGGTCAGGCTTAGAACAGATTGGTTTTCAACGCTCTTCTGAATCCGAGATGGTTAACAGTGGCCCTAATAGGTTCAGGGAGACTGTTCCAAAGTATGGTCGCGGCAACAGAGAAGGCTCTACCACCGAGCCTTGCCCGGTTAAACCTGGGGACAGTGAGCAGGTTAGAAATAGCAGAGCGGAGGTTCTGGTCCGGACAGTATCGGGTGAATTTAAGCTGCAAAAATTCAGCACCCTGACCGTGAATAGCCCGGTGAACAATACACAGAGATTTAAACTGAATTAGTTGGTTCACCGGGAGCCAGTGCAGTTGGCGAAGCACTGGTGTAATATGGGCACCATTCGGAGAGCCAGTAGCCAGCCTAGCAGCCAGGTTCTGCATACGCTGAAGGCGATGGATGAGGCCGATAGGTTGAGACAGATAGAGTGAATTGCAATAGTCCAGTCGTGTGAGGACTAACGCAGCTACCACAGGGGGGCGGAGGGCTACCGGGATCAGGGGCATAACCCTCTTAAGGATTCTGATCTGGTGATGGGTGGACTGGCACACGGCCGCAACCTGGTTAGACATTGACAAAGAAGCGGAGAGGATAACTCCTAAATTCTTGACTTTGCTAACTGGGTTGGGTAACGGGCCCAAGGCAGCGGGCCAGAAAGCAGGGGTCCACAGGGAGGGGTTGGGGGGGCAGCCTACCAACAGTACCTCCGTTTTATCACCATTTAACTTTAGCCAATTCTGGTCCATCCAGATCCCGACTGCCCTAAGGCAGTCGTGGAGGCATACAGAGGTCTCTGATTGATCCTGGTCCAGACAGATCAGGATTTGGGTATCATCTGCATATGAATAGCAGTTTAACCCATAGGAGCGAATGAGACAGATCAGGGCCCAGATGTAGATGTTAAACAGAATTGACGATAGCGAGGATCCCTGAGGGACACCACAAGTGAGAAAGCAAGAGGCGAAGAGAAACGGTGGCATAGCAAAGGTCTGAGTACGATCCGAAAGAAACGAAGTAAACCAGGCAAGAACAGCACCAGATATCCCAATCTGTGAGAGACGAGAGAGAAGGATGGAGTGGTCTACCGTGTCGAATGCGGCGGAGAGATCTAGCAGGACCAGGGCCCCAACTAAGCCAGCATCGACAAGTCTGGACATGTCATCCTGCACCGAGACCAGGACACTTACCGTACCTCTCCCAGGCCTAAAACCCACCTGGGCATGATTAAATATTTTGGAAGATTCCAAAAAAGAGGACAGAAGCGGAGTGACCAGTGATTCCAGCAGTTTGGACAGAAACGGAAGTAGAGAAATAGGGCGGAAATTAGCCGCGATAGTGGGGTCGAGAGAAGGCTTTTTGAGGAGGGCAATAACCCTAGCAGATTTCAGTTCTGGGGGAACAAATCCCGACTGACAAGAGTTGTTTATTGCCAGTGTGATCTCAGTCAGAATATAAGGAGCAATAACCTTCATAATAGAGGCTGGGATGGGATCCTCGGTAGATGATGATTTAATCTTCAAAATGTCTGTCAAGACTTCTGCCTCGGTGAATGGAGGGAAAGAGGACCAACTAGCCAAGGTATCAGTAGAGGGCACGAAGCTGGGGGTTTCAGGAGGCAATATTGCAAGAGATTTAGCAATGTTTGCTCGTATAGCATCAATTTTGGTGGTGAAAAAGGAGGCCAGCTCATTGCACAGTTCCTGAGAGGGCTTAACCATAGAGGTCAAGGTCTCCGAAGAGGTTAACGAGTGCACAATGGAAAAGAGAGTTTTTGGTTTGCATAGAGCATGTTCAATTTTCTGGGCACAGAAGGAGGATTTTGCCAGTTTCACGCTTGTCAGGTATGAGGACAAATTGCGTTTATATATATCTCTGAGCTCTGGGTTATAACCAGAACGCCATTTCCGTTCAGCTTGTCTAAGATGGAGGCGAGCCGTTTTAAGCTGGTCAGTGAACCAGGGTTGGGAGGGAAGTCTACGGCCTTGAATCAATTTCAGTGGAGCGAAGAGATCGGCCACGGTGGTTAAAGAATGGGACAGTGAGTATAAAGATAGTTGCTTCACGGGGGCACAGTTAGAGACAATCTGATCAGTAAGAGCCTTTAGGTCGACTGAGCGCCAGGAGCGCAAAGGCATCTTAGGAGGGCGAGCTTTACAGGAGGAGTCGGTAGTAAAAAAGGAACATGAGACTAGATAGTGATCTGACCACGTCACTGGCTCGATAGGGCCAGGACATAGCAGCGAGTCATTCGCAAACACTAAATCCAAGGTATTACCACGTACGTGAGTAGGAGCATGGACTAGTTGATGCAGTTGCAGATCTAATAGACTGTCAGAGAGAGATGTAATTTCAGCCGAACTAGACATATTAGAGTGCAAGTTGAAATCACCCAGGATGTTTTTTCGACACTGCAATAACCTTTCATATCATATCATATCATAAAGACAATGAGGCTCTCAATCCCATCTGATGCTAAAAGCATGCCACCATCACTTCATAACAAATTACCAATCACAGAACAACAAATTGCATTCATCTTAATACATCTGGGTGGATCTATATATGTCTAACAAGCAAGCTCTTCAAAACCTGCACATGAGTGCCAGATCTTACTTGTGATTATGCAGTGTTGAAAAAACATAACATGCATGGATAACTCACTTTTGAAAAAACTCTTTCTATAAGGACGTTGCAGAAAACCACCTACAGACGACAGAGGGTCGCTTCACACCCAAAATGGGGACCCACCCTGAAACTGAAACTGCTCACTGCCCTACTCTATTGTGCAACAGGCAGGGGCCGTCACCAGCGGAAACACAGATGCGTAAATCCAGAGGGGGGATGCCTGCATCCTGGCCTATACCCAGGAATGGTGGGATGCTGGCCAGCAGAGGACTGTGTTCTTGATCTGGGTCTGGGAATGGCCATTGACGATTATGGCTGAAAGTAACCTTTGGTTTGCAACTGAGGTTGCACTTGTTTGTTCCTTCTGCAAGCGCCCATTGTTATTTCATGCATGATTGTACTAATTGATCAGATTATGTTGTTGTTGTTTAATATACTTTATTTAGCCCACAAAGTGCCATAAAAGTCACTCAGATTTAAACTTTTACAATGAAAATTAGTGTTACTGTGTTTGAGCGTGAGTTGCATGTTTTATTCGTAGTATGCATGGGGTGAGACTGTTGTCCTCTTAGTAGATTCTATGACTTTTATTTACTTTTTAGTCTTGTTCTATTATTCTGCGATGCATCATATTGTTAGTTGTCTAGACATTTTCCAAGTATTTTATTTATACTGTATCTTTTATGTTATGTGTGTGAGGGACATCCATTGATTTTCTATTCTTACTGGATCTGGCTGATTACATTAATCACCAGCTTGACTGGTGGACACATTTTGTGCTGTCTTGTCTGACACTATAATTTGAGACAATACTTATTCAGATAGTACCAACACAAACCTTGCCCATTCACAGCTCAAAGCATGCCTTGCACAATGGGACACCTTTTAGACAGCATTTTCATTAGTGTTTCAATACCCTGTGTTCAGCAACACACATTTTTTAAAATTATATTATGCAACCAATCACTTGTGAGGAACCACTGGGATAGTAGTCATGGTAGAGAAGATGGAGATCCAGTGTGTGCTTCACAACCTTCTCCAGCACATTCCATTCAACAACTAGTAAACACAGAGTAAACCAAGACTCCTTGAGTTACACTTGACTCTGCTTTTGGTAGCTTGGCCCAAGCTCAAAGTGTAACTCCAGCAGGGGGGTTTTGCACTACAAAAAACAGCAACCCTACAACAAAAACATGCAGGTATACATACATAAAGGGCCCTACAAAGTGTGCTATAACAATGCATTAGCTAAATTCCATCTAAGGACTAATGGGGAAACAAATCAAGTGCAGTAACAACCACACTGAACCCCCAATTCTGGGGAATGAAGATGCTCATGCAAAATTGCAACCGTTTTTTTCCCCCCAGTTCTGTATATTCGCCCATGTGCAAAGGTGTTCTGTAAACGATGCCCCTGCATAGTAACATAAACCCTGCGTGTGGATCTCAAACACCAGAGAACATAACCGTCCTGCTGGCATCGGAATCATCACATAAGTTAATTATGCCTGGGGAAAATCTGTGCTAGTTAGAATCTTCTGGAATAACCATGTGTGGGTCCATTAAGAACCTCATGACCAGCTGTGTGCAGTGATGATGAAAGGGCATCTGCCAATATTTTTCTCCACCCTGTGCATGCTCTTACTATTGAGCACAGAGAAAATACAAGGATGTGTTTGTTGCCTGCATTTAGTGATCTAAAGGAACATGTCAGTTTGCGTGAGGATTTGTTGTATGAATGCTGTGAATCATCCTAATTGAGGATGTAGAGCCTGAGAGGAATACCTAGGAATACCTAGGATTTTGATCAGGTGCTTAATGAGTTATCAGTCAGGCAAAAATCCCGGTTGTTGACACTGGTCAGGAGAATGAGCCTACACACGTGTTAGAGTGTCAGTGTGCGTGGCCGTGCAATAGGACCTAATTATATGGTTTCAGTAGAGTAGGTTAGAGGATATAAATGTGTTGTTATGAGTCTTTTTGTTTCATTTGGATTGAGATCAAAGGTGAAATACCTGAGAATTGAACACTTTGGCCTTAGACAGTGTTTTTGTGTGCTAGAAAAATGTATTTTTCAGATTTTCCAGAGTTTTTCCAGCTCAGCTCACCCAATCAGTGTCTGTTCATAGGCAGTTTTCACAGTAGTCTCCTCAGATGATTCTGACACAACTGAAATTCTCAGTGAAAAAGTCTACACGTGCAGTTAAACATAAAGGGGGTGCAAAGGTGTTTGCGGCTCTATTAACACATCAAGGTTCCCGTCATTGGTTAATTTTAAGTCTGATGTCTAGAAGACAGCTCTGTGAAGCAAGAGCAGATTCAGGGCTTGAAATCAATTGAATCAAAATAAGTGTCATGTCTATATCCCAGAGTATCAACAGGTGGCAATCGAGAGAAAAATAAATATTGTGTGATCTACATTCTGAGAGAGGTTAACGATGGGCTGCAATACAATTTCGGCAAGCTGGACCTAGTGCTAGAATTCAATATATATTGCTGGCCTAAACGGAACATGGGCGTATAGGCCAAACCCAATACTATTACAATTAATACACTTCTTAGGTTTTTGGACTTGTTCTGCAACAAGTCTGCCTCTAAAAATTAGCACTTACATTGGCTAGTAACATACCTGGCCTCATCAACCGTTGAGTAGTGCAGTAAAAATGTGTCAGTAATAGAGTTACTGCCACATTACTGCATCGCTCAACTATATATTGGGTGGAAATTGAGAGGATTCACCTACAGCTCTAAGATGGAGGTAAATCCCCTGACTTTCCACTCATTTTTGGTGCAAATACCATGGTACTATTACCGCCACGGTAATTGTGCCGAAAATGCCCCATTGAGTCCTATGGACTCAAAGAAATTGGGGACATACACAGCCACCGCCACTATCGCTGGACCAATTGGCGCTAACGCTAATTGCGCTCGGCAGTATTCTGGTGGATTTACCACTGGGATACCACCCAACTTGTGATGAGGCCCTAAGTCTTCGTGTGGTCAGATATGTGTAGCCCTAGGTGTTCTGGCCATGGTATGAGGTACGGCACACCTTCCAGGGACATATCCCACTGAACTCACCCACAAGACCAGCTGGAAAGGAAGGGGTGTCAAAGAACCTGCAATAAAGCTATTAATCTCAGAAGAGGTGGGCCACACACCTGAGTTCCTGATGGGAAAATAAGATACAGTAGAGAGGGATGCGTTTTGGAATCTTATGGGCAATTATATTTAAAAGAAAACAACAACCAGCCAGCACAACTTATTATCCTACAAACTGCCCACACTCTAAATGCCCCATCAGCTTAGCTGCCATTTCACCATACAGGGTTAACCCCCGCCCCTTCTGCCCCCGGGCATCCCTCTGACCCTTTAAATAACCTTTGCAGCTGCAGTTTGCCCTAAATAAAAGTCTATGGGCCTCATAATAAGGTGGCATGAGTGGTAAAAATTTGGAGGTAACGCTATTACCGCTGCATTACCGATTCGCCAATCCATGATTGGACAAAAAGTCACCTAGCTTTACCTCTAGCTTTGAGCTGGAGCTAAATGTGGTGATTTAACACCCATTTGCGGTGCTATTTCTGTGGTTCAAACTGAACAGCGGTAAATGTGACAAATCAACTTCTGGGGCATCAGTGGTCCAGGGATGAATATCGTTTTCTTAATCATAAATCAGAACCACACCTCTAGTGCACAATAAGGGACAGGAACAGATTGGAAACACAAGCAAATTATAAACCTCCTTGTCCAAATGTGGCAACATTGATGGAACGGCAGGCTAATCTCTGGTCGTGGATCGTTGGTTAGTTGAAGCATAGCGAAAATACAATTATTACCCAATGATAAAAGGGACTGTCCAGTCAAGGTTGTATGCAACTATCTACTTTATTATTATTCAACAGACAATTCTAGCACACTACAAAATACAATCCACCCTGTAAAGGAATGCAGAGGACAGACAGTTTCAATAAGGAAAAGGGATGCCCTCTGGATACTGACAGGAGGGTTGCCAGTAAAGTAATTAATCACAATAGTTGCAGGATACTTTGTTTCAGCTCACAGGGAGCAATGGGTCGTAAAATGTCACTAGGGGCCTTCAGAGAAGGACCAGGAGGAGAGAACCACAATGTACCTTGTGCTTATAGGCGTTCTTGGTGTTCTACAGGATCTAGTCGGTTTCAGGGCACCTTGCAGTTCCTGCAACAGAGTTCTAGATGGGAGACAGCTGTGGGTATCAGGCAGCAGGCAGATCGGTGAGCGAGGCTGGATGGACAACTGCAGGCTGGCCTACACAGCGGTTCAGGGTTTGGAATCATTGTCTCAGTTCTGGTCGGTGGGTCTGAAGCACTGTTCGAGGTGTTTTGGACGGCCTGAGCAACTGTGGCATGACAACAGTCAGCGGTGCAGTCGTTGCAGCTCTAAGGGCTGGACTAGCTCAAAATGTTCTTTTAATGCAGACACTCGTTGATGCTTGTCGATTCATTCCTCCTCGCTTCTTTACTGGCGTCATGCCATCCTTTAAGGCGAATGGCCCAAAGCTGAGAAGAGTGTTGCAGGCACCGTCCTTGTCCTGGGTTTGGTTCAGAGACTCTCTTGTACTCACCACCGAGTAAGCTTGCTTGCGTCAGCAGTGCACGCTGTATGCTGGATGGGTACAGGTTCTGAAGCTGCCTGAGGGTTCTCTGGATTCAGTATCTCCATCTGTTACCTGGAAGATGTTTAGGGGAGGGATCTTGCTTCCCTCTTTTGAAATCCTGGCCTTCCTTCACTGATGGAAGGTCTAATGCAGACTACCTTCAGCCAGGGTTCCAATGATTACTTATTGTTACTCCTTCCAAAGTCCTCAGATGATCGGCTCAAAAGAGGAGCTCAACACTCTTTTAAAGCCAAATGGGGCCCAGTGATTGGTGTAGGCTAAGCCTAATTTAATTAACAAATCCTGGGTCCCCACCAACAATCTCCTGTATGCATGAGCTTGTAACCAGAGTGCTTTGCAACAGAAAAGGTAAAGTATTGAAAATATGTAATATAAAGTGCCACCCATCTCCCTGTTTGTTGTGGATCAAAAGGTCTCTCTGGTTAATTGACCTCTCAGTGGTTCCTGATTAGAGCAGCATATTTCCCTTGAAGCTGTGGCGAGACCAGACTCTTGTTCCCCACCAAACTACATACCCGTACCTTCTGAATGGGGTCCTCCTGTGGGATGTCTACTGTAAATACATAGTTCCAGACATGACAGGTCATTGCCCTTGATATTGAGACACGGGAGCTGGCTTCAGGTTGACAGAGTAATATCAAAGTTTGTTGGGGTTTTCCTGTCCTTTGTTAGTGCTGTGCACATGCCTGCAGTGGGCGTGTTTGAATTAACTCTGATTAGTATGCAAAGCTGCCATCAGCATCTAACAAAGGAAAAGGTGGATTCATGGAGCCTTTGTTAGTTAATTAGGCTTTCCCTTCCCTCTTCTGAGATGCCTTGATGTACACTTTACAGTCATATTCCAACTAAATATGACAGGGGGGATGGTGCCTGTAGGCTGTGTCCACCCATATTACACAGGTCTATGTGTACGTTGTGCAGTGAGCATAGGAAAATGTGTGCGGATTAGCCCCACACATTTTCCAGATGTTGATCTAACATCATTCAATATCATTTAAAATTTCAAAAAAGCTCAGGTTGTGCGCACATCCACTATGCGGATCGTCAAATTCCTCACAGTAATAGCGCCCAGAATGCCCATTTGGTCCAATGGACACAATGGGAATGGGGATTTATCTTCCCCCCAACTCGGGATTAGCAAGCTAATATCGCCAGACCGAGTTGCGGTAACGCAATTTGCATTGGGTGGTATCCCGGCAGTAAATGCACCCAACTTGTGATGATGGCCTAAATTGTAAAGAGTTAGTCATGGTCTATATAGCTGTTCATAGAACAATACCTTTATGGGCTTGTGATGGTGTCATTCATTTGAAAAAAGTTATTTAGCCGCGCTCCGCCATGGGTGGATGCTAGGGTTAAGTACTGGGCATGGACCTCCTGATCACAAAGCCCCCTTTTCCTCTACGGTGGTGCTTTCATTTTTTTCATTCTCCTCAAGGCTACAGCCGCCCATTTTTCTCTGTGACAGTGCATATCCTCCTTGCCAGTGCTTTTCCTCCATGGCGGTTCCATGCTGGCACCAGCAAAGGAGATCCCTGATCAGCCCCACCCAGGTCTCTGTCTACCTTGGCAGAGTCAACAATGAGCCCATCACACTCCTCCACCAGTCCCTGGCTGCATTGAAGTACAGCCGGGGACTCCAGGTAAGTGCTTTCTTTGCTGCTCCCCTGTTTGGCCCAAGGGCTGGCAGATTAATCTCAGGCCCCTCATGGATGCGGGTCACCCTGCACATGTGGTCTGAGCCTGCAAGTTAGACAGATCTTCATTACCACCCTGCCTGGCCCCAGGGCTGGTGGACTTCCCCATTCAGACCGCCATCTTCACCCGGGCTTCCAGCCATGCGTGTCTTTGCGCATTATTCTTTTCCAGCCCACCCTCTCTAGCCCCTGGGCGGTCAGTTATACCCATAGGCAATGCAAGCCTTGCCTGTGGTCAACCAGCTCATGTTGCCCAGCGTCAATGGCATTTCTTCACCCAGCCTGCAGACTGCATGTAGCCCAGTGCTTGGGTCTTCTCTGGTCCATGCAGTCTGGCCCCTAGGTGGGCCATATGGTTTATAGTCTGTGCCCGCAGGTCTGCAACCACCCCATACATGCAGGCCTAGATTGGGATCATTCCTTTCCTGTGTCAGCATTCTGAGTAATCCTGGATTTGCTAATTTTGTTTGAGCAAAATGAGACCTGGTCAGGTCTCTAAGTGGGCCCACAGCTCCCCAGACCATGCAGGAGCCCGCACTGCTCCTGACACACAGACCAGGCTCTGGATACCTTCAGGCCACAGATGAAATAAGCAGCCCGGCATGCAGGATCCCTCGATGCCCAGGGCGCAGCTCGTGGTCACTACCCTGCAGGGAGCGCTGTAGCTGCCTCTCCTTCCTTTTGTTTTTCTCACAACCATCCCTCAGCTCCTGCTCTGGAATCTAAAGAAAGGTGAGTGTATTGTTCCTGGCAGTGAGTTCTGCCCATGTTCATTAATCTGAAGATTCCAGGTGCCCCCTATGGTGTGTGGCACCTTCATAAAGTCAGGTAAATCCAGTGTACACAGTGAAATCACATGTACTGTGTCTTCTTTTATTTATACTATCCTCTCCCTTAACAGACTTCTGCCTTTGCCCTATGCCTATACCCACATCTATACATGAAAGGGTCCCATTTGTGCCGGTGGTTACATATGACTATAGGACATACTTCTTTAGAAAGACTTAAAAAAGCAATAGAGACCGAATAAAACCACTTCACTCTATCAAACCATTATTTCTGGTAACAAAACCATACCCCCCCCCAACACCACGCCAGGCATTCCTCGTTAAGTCTCTGAGTCATGGAAGTTATTGTGTGGTAAATCAGGACATTGCGCGCCAAATTGCATGGAAAACCCTGTTTGTCGATTCAAAGAATCAACTGTGCAGGATATTCTCGTACTCTGCATGGACTTCGAGGAGGCTCGGCACATCTCTGCGAGCAGCCAGGTGCCTTGTGCGAGACACCCTGCAGAGCGTGGGTGTGGCATGCGCACACACCATAGTAGGAGGTGGAACTCGTAAAATGGAGAAGAACAAGGGAAAATGAGGGCGTCATGAGGGATGGCCTGCTG
Organism: Ambystoma mexicanum; assembly: GCF_040938575.1. Taxonomy (NCBI): domain Eukaryota; kingdom Metazoa; phylum Chordata; class Amphibia; order Caudata; family Ambystomatidae; genus Ambystoma; species Ambystoma mexicanum. Next base: position 467,536,678 of record NC_090932.1, on the reverse strand, counting down.
GCAGTCCATCGCACACCCACAATTGCGCATAACAAAGCGAAATCATGGATCTATCCATGCAACCTCTTTTGACTAGTAAATAGCCACGCAAAGCACTCGATCCGTCCACCACCCGAAGGCAGGCATACAGACACTTGCACATCGGAATCACTATGCAGAGGTAAGATTGCATGTTGGATTTAGGGGTGCATGCATGCAATCTGGGTTCCGATTGGACTTAGGGGTTCACGTAAGGCATGCTTTATGGGGAATCACATTCATATTTACCAGGAAATTACAACTTTTATGATGCATGGTACGCTTGTTGTCAGGGTGCTGTTTGCAGTTACGGAGGACCCTACACAGTATTGCCAGGGGTTGGTTTGGTTGCAGGGGACACCACACAGGATTTCCAGGGTGTAAAAGTTTGCACCCACGGACAGCGCATAGGTAGGTATTAGTGGCTACATTTGCTTTCTGGGGGTGAGTCGGGGGCGTTCTGGCCATGACTTGTGCCTAGGGTTACATTGTAGGGAAGATTCCATGAATATGCGGATCGCACACAAGTTCCTCATGTGTGAAGGGGCATGCAAAGTTCTCGCTTAGTACACACTCTGCATGGTTTATGCACACTTTTCAGTGAATCGGGCCATAAATATCCCATTCACAAACTGCCTCCGTTCTTCAGTAAAAATGCTAAATGTTATGCAGTCCTGGAAACAATCATTTGTTGCACTTGTGGACAATTGGATCTTAAACTTTTTGTGTTCCTATGCTGACCTAAACATACAAACCCCTTCATAAAACCCAAGGAAACATTGTGAGAAAAAATAGCTTAAAGAGAACTTCTCCATGGAGGTTAGGAAGAGCAGCACTTTTGGCACCGCAAGGTCCAGCTATAACCTCTCGTTGAATATAGATGAATTGTATTTAGATTTGACTAGTGGACCTTGCTTCATACTCACTCAGATCAAAATGAAGTACTGTTGCTGTGTCCAGATCATAACAAGTATGTCCATCAACATTAAACACTTAATGTAGGTTTCCATAATAAAAAAATAAAAAAATAAACAATAAGCTTGAATAGTGTCTCCTCCATTAAAAAACCCAAATATGATTGGGAAACAGGATCTTCAAGCCACAGACTCTGCCAAATACCGGACTTCTTCCCAAAGAAACATCAGTAATGCAGGAGAGAACCAAATGTTGCTTATATTCAGAAATGTGTGATGCAGTTGTGCCGGATACTCGAGAAAATACCAACTTTAATCCTGAACAACAAAACTCAATGTTAGGAAAGTGACCAGTGTCTGGATATCAGTAAGAGGATATTTGTGGTGCTGATAGAGAACTTCCTCCTTTCCTGATAAAATATCGGTTTTAATTAACTAAAAACAGTAAAGCAAACCACAACCTCCAATTAACTCTGGATTATCGAGGGCATAATGGTTGCCAAAAAAAATCTGGTTACTTGAAGATGTAAGAGGAAACTCATTAAGATCTGGTTGTCTGAAATGTGATTAATTGTAACTCTAGAATGGATCACCTTTTGAATCAGAGGAAAGACACTCGGCCTCATTACAAGTGTGCCGGTCTGGTGACAACGTGCTGGTAAGCCTTCTGGCACCGTTGTTACTGGCCCAGCACACAAGTCTGCGGGAGGGTGCTGTCAGACCTGGCGGGTGAGACGGCACCCGCCCGCAGAGTTTCACAGAAGCACCAGCACCGTTCTTATTGGTGCCGGTGCTTCTATGGTCCCCATTCCCATTGAGTCCTACGGGACTCAAATGAAAATGGGGAATTACATATTCCAGCACCTGACTTCACAGACTGCCGGGGCGATAATGCCCTGGTGTTTCCGGCAAGTCAGGTGCCGGAAAAATTGGCAAGTCCTGCAGCAACTTGCTGGTTTTACCGGCATGGTTACCGCCGGACTTGTAATGAGGCCCACTGTATTTGAAAAGATCTGGAAAAAATTGCTGTGTGATGAAGGTATTTCCTCCCAGGACCATACTTTCTTTTAATCTGCCGGCTCACTCTCCACCCTTCTATGTTCCCCACAAATATCTGCTATGTGTCTAGGTGTGTACCCATTGTCTACCTCTAGCCGACTAGGCATATTGCTATTTTAAAAACACATCTGAAAACTTTCAATGCTCTCCTTCTGTCGCATTGTACTCGATTTTGTGGATGAGACTCTGGGCTTCATTACGAGTGTTTCGTCTGAAATTAAGGGTGCCGGTATCAAGGTACTGGCACCCATTCCGGGCCTCAGAATTACAAGTCGGCAGGTGGGGGCCGTTGCACCCAGCGGGTCTGACCTGCTGGGTGCAACAGCACCCGCCAGCAGAGTATTCACGGAAGCACCAGCACCGTTAGCAATGGTGCCGGTGCTTCTGTCTCCCTACTCCCGTGGAGTCCTATGGGGCTACATGGGAATGCGGATTAACTATTGCCGGCGCCTGACCTCCCGAACCGCCGGGACCTATAATGTCCCGGTGGCACCGGGGAGTCATGCGCCATTTAAGTGTTGCGAGACCAACGGCAACCCGTTTGCATTTCTATAATTTCATCATTATAATGTTAACTTTATTTTGGCACATAGCCCTGAAATTTGCACATATTACTTTACAATACACAATAAAAAACAGTTACAAATTGATGATATGCAATAAATAGTACAATTCTCAGGAACAGCTTTGAAATACAACTACTTAAGAATATACTATAAACATTAAATAGAATATAAAAACATAGTATCCAATGTTAAAGTGAAGCATAATACAAAAACTATGAATATAATTTGCTAGGGGAGGAAAAGACAAAGGGCTTGATTCATGACAAAATGGGTGCAGAATCCAGTCTGTCGATTTATGGAATTTACTGTGTGAGGTCTTTTGTCAACTTGCGTGGATTACCAGCATGCCTTGTGCGTCTATGTGAGCAGCTGAGTGCCTTGGCAAGAGACCACAGAGGTACGCAGAGGGCAGATTTGTGGGCAAAACGCAGAAAATTGGTAAAACATGCCAATAAGGGAGCATAATGAGAGACGGCATGCAGGCAGTTCATGGCACGCCCACAAGTTCACACGACAAAGAGTATTCATGGATGTGACCGTGCAACCTCTCGCCTACAAAATGCCCACGCAAAGCTGTAGGATTTGCAACTTTGGAGGTGAGTTTGCATGTCGGATTTAGCGTTGCATGCATGCAGACGGGATCCCGATCATAGTTAGGAGTGTGTGTTTGCAGCTTAGCGGGGTGCAGGAGTGGTTTATGGGGGTTTGCACGCAGATTTTCCTGAGTGATAACCACATTACGGTAAATCTTACACATGCTATCGGGGTGACGGTGACAGTTGCAGGGGAACCTTGCGCAGGGGCCCTGAAGTGCCGGCCTGCTTGCCCGGTCCCCACGCACTGTTTACAAGGTGCATGTATGCACATCTGGGGAGCACGCAAATATAGCTGTTCTGGCTGTTTTGGCTTTGCATGAGTGATTCCATGGATATGTGGAGTGTGCAGTGTAACTTCTGTGTGCCAGCTCACACAGGGTCATTCTCGACACGCAGGCATTGCAGGTTAAATGCATACTTTTCAATGAATCAAGCCTTAAATGCTCTCACGTGTTTAACTCTAGAACAACTTGTAGGTAGATATATATAATATGAATTGAAAAAGAACAGTTTGTAACCAGTGCCCAACGATTGGACAGCTTCCAAACATCAGCACTGATGAAATGTGAAGAGTAAGAAAATTCATCCAGTGAGAGAGAATGCAGATCGAAGAAAAAGTAGACTGCAGGGTCTTCAGTTGGGGCAGATTTCGGTTAGTTGTTTTTTCATGAAGTTCAAGGCATATCATAGGCATGTCACACAGCAGTTTGAATAGCAGTTTGCAATGCAATTCTGTTGATTTGCTAATTAAACGGACACTTGTGTATCACAGCTTGCTATTTAAATTCGAAAGAAAACACAGCTCATGCTGAATTCCTCTTACCCTCAGGGTTTTCTCCACCCTCTTTTCCTTGTTGACTGCAAGTTCAAAGGGGCTAATGGAGAGAGAGTGCAACAGTAATAATCTCCTCCACTCTGTTTAAATTATTTTTTATTTACAGGTTTATTAATTTTAAATATAATACAACGTAAGTTATACAACCAATATATGAACATAAAATAAATTACATAAGCCAGGATCATCACATTTATGATTGCACAGTCCCTATAGAGAGGAAAAATTACAGATTTGATTCAAACCAGGAAGACAATAGTCTTATAAGTCCAAAAATCTGCCCCATATTTGATCAAATACGTTAATTTTCTTATCCCTGTATAGAATCAATCTTTCCATTCTGGATACTTGTTTCAGATCACCCATCCATTCTGAAATTGTTGGTCTGTCATCACTTTTCCATTTCCTCAATATCATTTTTTTGGCAGAATTTGACGCCCTGAAAAACCAACATCTCTGCGGGAAAGAGAGATCATCCACCATGTCATCTTCACCCAAAATTACAGTCGTATAATCAAAGTCCAGAAGTCACAGTAGAACTTCATTCATCCTCGTAGTGACCCCACTCCAGAAAGACCTTAGTTCATAACAATCCCAAATCATGTGCTCAAAAGAACCATTAGCATTATTGCATCTCTAACAGGCACTTGAATCTGCCAAGCCTCTTGCATGCAATCTCTGTGGCGTCCAGAAGAACAGAGTTCAAAATTTTGATCTGTCTACACCTTTCTCCTAGATTCAAGGATGTTACAGCCACATTCTTGCACAGATTCCTCCATCTGCCTTCCGACATCTTTGAGTCTATTATGTCTGACCATTTTGATAGCAGTAAGTCATAGTTTGGTTCTTTATACTGTTCAAGATTCTTGTACACTTTGGAAGCCATGCCAGCTTCAGATTTACATTCTCTCAGCCATCCATGCCAGCTCTTGCATCCATCTGAAATCCTGTTCACCAGAGATTTTTTTAGTTTCCTATACTCGACCATTGTGCAATCTCTAAAATCTTTAACTAGCTTCAGTCTTTTAAAGCTGATGCAGTTTCCTTCTTCAAGAAGATCTTCTAGCCACTGTACACCACCCAGTAGCCAGTTTGACCAGAAAAGAGGTTTTACATTCAACATAATGGCTGGATTCAACCAAAGTGAAGTAAATCCATCCTCTAAAACATCCTTTCCACTTCTGTTCCAGAGGTTCCAGAGATTCTTCCAGCATGATCTCACAAAAGCTGTTGGTGGAGATGATTTATATCCTGTTCCATCCACTGTTGATAGAATTGCCCTGGGAAAAAGAGGCGAAGATCTACTTGCTTCCACCATTTTCCAGACATCAGATGAATCTTGTATGAAAGGCACCAAGTGGCGAGCCCCAAATGCCAAATGATAATTTTCAAAATCCGGTACCCCCAGACCACCAAGTTGTTTTCCCTCGCACAAGAAGTACTGGATCAAGCTTTCCATTTTCTTCAAATACCTTTTTTTAAGCTGCAAGGGAATAATGCATAAGACATAGTTAACTCTCAGAGTTGTCGTCATTTTGATTGCATGTACTCTTCCCCATAGACTTAATCGTAACTCACTCCATCTTTTAAAATCTGACTCCATATTTTGGATAACATGTGTTATGTTCACTTCCATCATTTTAGTTACATCCTTAGTCAGCCAAATCCCCAGGTAGCGCATCTTGTCCGGACACCAATTAAAGGCAAAATTCTGCAATGTCAAGGTCGAGCACGAATTCGATGCTGGCAGTGCCTCGGATTTCGACCAATTGATTTTATAACCAGAGACTTTCATGAAAAATGTCAATTTGGTGCATTAACGCTGGGATTGAAGACTCCACATCCTGGACCACCAACAACATATCGTCAGCATAAAGCCAGACTTTTTGACAGGCTTCTCCATAATGAATACATTCAATTGCTCTGTCTTCTCTTATCCTCACAGCCAAAAGTTCCATTGTGATTACAAATAAAATGGGCGACAGGGGGCAACCTTGTCTTGTCCCCCTTTTGAGTTCAAATTTGTCCGAGACCAGACCATTAGTGTTCACACAAGCTGTAGGTGATGTATATAATAGCCTTATCCAGTCTATCATATTTTGACGAAATCCAAAACCTTCTAAGACTGTTAAGAGATATTTCCACTCTATTCCCATCCCCACCATTAGGAGCATATATGTTGCACAAATACTATGGAACATCTTGAATTTTTATATTAACATAAACAATTCTTCCATTTAAATCCTTTTCACATTTCATATCTGTCATCGGAAGATTCTTCCGTATCAAAATGCAAACCCCTGTAGAACTAGAAGTGAAGGATGAACAATATACATTAACAACACACTCTCTTTTCCACTTTTCAACATCCACTTCCAATAGATGTGTCTCCTGTAACATTGCGATATCCATCCCCAATTCCTCTAATCTTTGAAAAATCATTTTCCTTTTATTTGCGCAGTTAGTCCCATTAATATTCCAACAAACCACTCTCAAACTCCTTTTACAAGTGGAAGCCATAAGAGGTCTGTCATGTACCCCTCCTGTGATGAATCCTAGCAATTCAAAGTAACCAAAACCTATGGCAAGAAAATAATAATACAAGAAACAAAAACATAAACAAAAATAACTTTACACAACCCAAAACTCTGGAATCTTCCTTCCACAATCACATTGAAAGGGACTGTCCCGCTTCCTCCCATTTATTCCATTATATACTAACATCAATCAAATATGTCACATGACTTCCTATTACCATTTATATATTGGTTCCATCATACTTGACCCCAAAAACTCACCATAATCCAATTTCAGTTAATGTACAAAAACCAGCTAAATATTCCACACATAACCATAGTCTCGGAGTTCCAGATAGTCCTAATAATGACAGAGACTTAATATCTAGTTCCCCAGCAGACCATTCACCTACGTAATCAATACTAATACTAATACTAAATTAATTCTCAATTACTCCCCAAATGCTTAATCAAGCATATCCCCCTTCCATTCTTCCTACACCTTGAAAATGCCACACACTTACCAGTTGTTACTAACCCAACCACATCAACGAGATTACAAGGCGAATTATTCACAACCCATGTTATCCTTCCTAATAATACTACATGTATATTCTCCATACTACAGCCCCTACACCCTATATGTAAGCCAGAAACTAATTGATGATTCAACTCCGAAATACAAAGCCACAATGTGTCCAAGAATGTTAACCTGAACTTCCATGTAAATCCATAAGCAGCAACAGCATTCTAGTGTTCACACCCTTCTAAACCATCAGTACCATCTAAATTCTTCTGGTGCATTAGATAATCATATCCAAGAACCACATCCCACAATATACTAAATAAACCTAATGTAAATATGAATCAGAATGCATATTCCATGAATGCGCTTAGCATGTAAAGGATGCACCAGCACAAGACAAAAAATAACAGTACAGAAGCCCCTACTATATGCTTGGCACTGCACATATCCTTCAAAACCTGACAGAAGAAGAAGAGCACATGAACTAATTATTATTTACATTTCACTTTTTTAGATCACCTAGCACAATAACCACATTAATACATTCATTCCCCTCCTAGATAAGATGCAGCACCGTAAAAAAACATTTATATAATCGCCGGAAGGGGCAGTTGGCAATCCGCATCATGACGGGATGTAGAAAGATGCAGTAAAAGGATGGATTGTGAGATTACAGGACAGGGAGTATTTAATCCATTAAGCATCAAAGATTGAAGAGACATCTCACCAAGGGCAGTCTACATGAAGGGGTTAATGCTGCTAACACATCACATCAATGGGTGAAAGAGAATTCCACTCATTGAAATATTAGCATTCCATATGCATCCACTGCCAACTACACCCCCTCCACCCCCATAAAAGCAATAAACTCGTCAACAAAAGACAAGCTCAAAAATATTATAGACAACCCTATATCCTTTTACAAATAAAGACTGTTATTTCGTTTTCATTTCCATGCAGTGCTTATCAGTGTTGGGACAATCCACTCAGTTAAGCTTGGAATGCATGTGGTTGCTTTTATTTACTTTCACGTGGGGCTAATAATCTTAGTCTGTTTGATATACTTTACAACGCATAAAACAATCTTTCTACATGCTTATTTGATTATGCATAATGTTTGTTTTGAAATAAATAGCGCCCCTGCAAAACCCACAACCATGATAAGAATTGTCCTATTGTCACAACGATTGTGAGGAGTGTGAAATACAAAGTATATTGACAATCGAGGAAGTGGATGCATTAATGTGATTGATGAAATGTATAGATAAATATTAAATAGTTAATAGATAGTGTGTTAAATTTGAATCAACCCAAATGTACCGGAAATGCCACCACCTAAAATTCAGCCTGAGAACTTGAAAGGAGGATGAAGACAAAACTAAGGGATCAACACGCAAGAAAGTCCAAAAAGTACCAAAGCTTTCACCAATAAAAAATCTGCCCGTGAACAACAGCACATTTTGATTCTGCCTCGTATGGGAAAAGAGTTGTTAAATAACATCAGTATTCGAGTGGACAAACGTACAGAAACCCACTACAACCTGGAATCCACCTTTTGAAGCAGTTCCTATAGGTCCTTAGAACGTTTCTATATGTCTTGTTTCTCCCTAGCAGTTCACAGGCTACATACTGAATAATGGATTCCCCATAGCATGCCGAACACACGTGTCCCTGGAACCCTCCCACCCATCCTCCAGCCCCTCAAACGGTGGTAACTACTCTCTTTAACCCACCGACTAAATCCCAACTTTAAATGCATTTTGAGCATTTAGGTGCGTTCAGTATCCATTTTCCCCTCCTGTTTCAATAAATTTGAGCCCTGCCTCATGCACTGGAAACAATAGGAAGCGTTAGGAATACATCAGGAATCGAATTTCCAAAAAGCTCATAAACTATAACTATATTGAGGCTGTAGAGTTATTATAAACCTTCCAGGAATATTTACCAGAGCGTGATGACAAGTAGGAAGGAAGTCGACAACTGGAAGACAATAGGAGGCAGATGAGAGGTAGGGAAGGGGTACAGAACACGTGTTTAAGCCATAGATCAGGAACACGTGTAGTTGTGAAGGCCATTAAAAAAGTATCAGTACCACAGATGGCGGCTCTGAGTACTGAATGCCACTTTCATGGGTGTACAGGGCTGAAATGATGTCCGTGGGCCTACCTGGCTTGGGGTTGAGGGTATTAGCGGGCTTGTTTTCCCCTGAAAGTGGTATAACGATATATTGAAAACCATATCAAGCACAGGCAAGTTGACAATTACTCTGCCTGCCTCAACACTACATAAGCAGTCTCATGCTAGGAGTTTCCTTTAATTTTGTGAACTTTTTGATTCATGAAACATCTGAACTTTTCCTCGCAGAGCAAATGATGGGTCAAGCATGTTGATCCTACAATATACAGACAGTGCCTTATGCAACACCGACTGTAGCAGCTGCACAGAGCCTTGCACTGAAAACCTGTTTTCCTAATTTTGTTATATCTATTTATTTGTGTCCATTCATGCAGCTAACCTTTACATTTCACAGACACTCATCTCACTAATGTCTCACTTCAGGAGTACACAAAATGCTGTATTGTTGCTCATTTTATGTCTTGGATAGAAATAACGTCTGGTGTCATTAAACATAGGAGTACAAAAATCAAGACATTTTTAATGAGCAAACTCTGCTGATCAATTTTTGAAAACTAATTTGTGCCTTGAAGTGTAAGAGACACTGAATGTGAGGTGGCTATAGCTGGTTTCAAGCAAATTAGCAACTGTCCTTGATTAGGCTCCTTGAACTACTCTCAATCACACTCCCTAGAATATTCAGATTGTCACACTTAGGTCTTCTTTGAACAGTATTGATCAGGGGCAACATTTGACCCTCTACTTGTCCTAGCACCAAAGCTCTTTGTGGCAATTTACAGCTTCTACCTTATTCTCAGAGAGTGCTTTGAGGTCAAAACTATTGGCTTCAAGAAGCTTTTCTGCTAGTCACCTTTGAGCGTTCTCAAGATGGCACATTCACATTTCCTTGCTGTTTACAAGGAGTGAGGAGCCGCAGCTACTAAAGACTGCTGTTTCCAGCTCTGTGGAAGTTGGCCTCTAACAGCAAGCTGTGTCTCACAACTCCACCAACCGATAAAGATCCCACAGTGCATGGGAAAAAGCAACACATCTAGTAGACATTCACTGAAAGACATCTTCAATTCTGCTGCAATACTTGGGAAGTATGAAAAATGTTTTCAAGTGGAAAAACAACTTGACCACAAATAAATTAGAGATTCATGCTTTGCAATTTTAAAGATACCTACTTAAAGAGTAATGGTGGTATTTCAAGTCCCATAATGTGGTACGTGGAAATATCTTGGAAAAATGTCACCCCTGACCCAGATTTGCAAAACATCAAGTTATGGCAAGTTCTGTGAGGTGTCTCTATTCTGAAATCTGACTTTCCATGTCCCTACAAAGAACATGTCAACCCAGAAGGTAATCTGAACACATTCTGCTACAACCTAGTCCTTCAGCTAAACCACAGTATAACCTTGCACGGCAAAGGTTGTCAGATAGTTGTGGTCCCTGGCCATCTGTTAGAATTGAACATGTAGACAGTGCATCAGGTGCATACCCTGCTTGAAAATTTTAAAGTAATACAATGTTTACTATATCTGTAGTTAACATTTTCCATCACTAGGATAATGATGCAAAGCTAGATACAAATGACACACCCCACGTACATGTGCCTTCCATGTACTAGCTGCTGCATTCACTTAAAGACAAGCGTATTCCTATAGTTTAAGCCCAAAAAGAATTACATGACCATCCTCTGCTAGGCCTGACACATAAGGTCCCCTTTTCACAGTGCAAGGAGACATGTAATGGCAGGTTTCTTACATTTCAATATTCCGGTAAACTGTAAAAGACTGGCCTCAAGGGGGTGTGGTGCAGAGCCGCCTTGACTGGTTCGGCTTCATAGGAGCTCCTGCACGGCCCGAAGCACCAACATAATCTACGGCACTTCCAGACCCCGTTATGGGAAGAAATTAACAGCGATTTCTCATGAACCTTTGCCGCACCTATCATCCCGTAGGGATCCCGCCTCGAGTCCGATTTAGGTCAATTCGGCTCGTTTCTGTCTTCGGGACCCGATCGAATCCAAGATGGCGGCATCAACGTGGTCTACGGAGGCCTCCCCATGGGGGGGAGGGGCAGGCACACTCATGTAACTGTAACGCTCACCTGATTCCCGTAGAGGCGCCGGACTTGACTGGGCGTATACCGTATCTTCAAAGGTGATGTGTAACACACGGCTGGCTCTTTGGGCTGGACCTCTGTGCACTGTATGTCTGACTCGAAGGGTAAGATGTCTGCAGATAGAAAATATGGGATTAAGGAACTGGGTTATTGAATGTCTCTCTCTTCTTCCCTTTCTCTTCTCCTGTAGAACCCCAAAGGTTAACGCTCTCACCTTAGGTAAGTGAACGCCGTGCTCTCCATCTGCCTTGGGGCAGGGTGCTGTAACCAGTTTCTTCACTGGATAAGGGGAGCAGGCCTCTTGACTTCAGAGGACTGCTGTCCGTCGTTTACTGCACGAACGGTAAGTTTCGAGTAATTCTAATGTCTTTAAAGTCTTTAGTAATGATGTTTCTTGTTTTGCAGGGTTCCGGCGATGGCGGATGACGGGCTGAAGTGAGTTGAAGATGGAGCCCGTGTGATGAATAGAAGCGCCTGGAAGCACGTAAGTAAGCGCTTGTTGCCTGCTTCACGATGCGCTCTAACTGTCTTTTTATTTTGCAGGTACAAGTTCGGAGCGGCTGCAGGGTGCCGGAATACCCGCTGGGTTAGATGTGGAAAGGAGTAATTACACGTGAGTATTAAAGTTCCCCAATGTCTTTAAACGCACCTTGTTTTGTCTTTCAGATGCGGGATGCAGCGCCGAAGGTCTCCGGAGCGTGCGAAGAGTTGGTAAGCTTTTGTCTTTCAGATGCCGGAATGCAGTGTGAAGACCTCCGGAGCGCACGAAGAGTAGGTAAGCCTTTGTCTTTCAGATGCCGGAATGCAGCGCGAGGCGTTGGTGACAGCCGATGGACCAGGTAAGTGAAGAGCTGTCACTGAAGACCGTAATGCTAACCTGTTCTTTCTTGTCTTTATAGGTGTTGCTGAAGACTGGATTCAGGATGGTAAGCCTTTTTCCTTAGGCCCAGGATCAGATGCAGAAGACACGATGAGCGTTCTGCTGCAGAGGATGCAGAATAACGCAAAGCAAGATTCATCCATCGGGTGTGGTTTAAATAGCCTCCTGTAGTGCTTAGGTGTCTCCTTCCACAGCCACGCCTAGGTAAGAAAAGAGTTCCTGCTTTCCAGAAGAGTTCCAGTGTTCTGAATCTAGGGAGTGGCTCCTGCTCCACCCAACAGGAAAAGTAGTTCCAAACAGAAGAGGATCAGAGGCTCAACTGGCAGGCAAGTAAGCAGCATGGTCTGCTGCAGGTAAGTCCACCCAAGCATTATGAGCCCGGCGCTTCCAGCGCTGGGACTGGGCATATTTATGAGCCTGGTGTCACTGGTGCCAGGACTGGGTCCAAAAGGTCCCAATTGGGACTGGTTGGCACTCGGAACCTGGGTTATGGATCTGCTTCCAAGGGAGTTGGGAAAACCCTGACCTTTTGGAAGCAGAGATCATGACAGTACCCCCCCCCTCAAGGCCCCTCCCAAACCGGGCTTCTCCGGGGGTTTTGGCTTGTCAGGAAATGTTCGGTGAAATCTTTTGATTAGGCGAGGAGCGTGGACATATTCAGCAGGTTCCCAGGATCTCTCTTGGGGGCCCTAGCCTTTCCAGTCAATTAGGTAAAATAGTTTAGATTTGGAGATCTTGGAGTCCAGAATGCTTTTGACTTCAAATTCGAGTTCTCCATCAACTAGGATAGGTTTTGGAGATTTCGTTAGTCGGGTTTGAGGTTGCACGGGTTTTAATAGAGAGACGTGGAAGACCGGATGTATCTTCATGTGCGAGGGCAAGTCCAACTTGACCGCTACTGGGTTTACTATGGTAGTGATGGAATAGGGAACAAGGTATCTTGAGTTGAATGTGCGTGGCCCTTTTAAAGGTAGATATTTGGTGGATAACCAGACTTGATCCCCTACTTGATATTGAGGTGCTTCCTTCCGATGTTGATCTGCTCCTTTCTTATATTGTTCTTTAGCCCTTTGAAGGTGAGAAACAGCTTCCTTAAAGGCTTGGGTGATTGTAGAATGCAGGTAGTCTACTGCTGGTGTTTCAAGATCTTGGAGGGGATCCAACTCCGAGGTTCGAGGGTGACTGCCGTACCAAAGAAAAAACGGGGTTTTCCCAGTTCCCGAATGGACAGAGTTATTGTAGGCATATTCGGCTATCCAAAGGATTTTTTTTCATAGTTTTTTCAGTTTGTTGCAGCATGCAGCGTAAATACTGTTCCAGAGTTTGATTGGTCCTCTCGGTTTGTCCGTCGGTCTGAGGGTGGTGACTGGTCGATAGTCTCACATCAATTTGAGCCGACCAACAGCAACTTCGCCAAAAATGAGAAATAAATTGACTACCTCGATCCGAAATTAGAACCGAAGGAAAACCGTGCAGTCGGACGATGTTTTCGAGAAATTCTCGGGCCAGAGTTGCTGCTGTTAGCAAGCCTTTGAGCGGAATGAAATGCGCCATCTTGGAGAATAAGTCCACGATTACTAGAATCGTATTGTATCCGGAGCATGGAGGTAGATCGGTGATGAAGTCCATAGAAAGCGTATGCCAAGGGCGAGGTGGGATGTCAATAGGGCGTAAGAGGCCTGCTGGTCTTTCCTTTTGACTCTTGTTTTGGGCGCATACTCCACAGGACATTATAAAGTCTCTGATATCTTTTTTCCAAGACGGCCACCAGAAGTAGCGCTTGATCTTTTCTGAGGTCTTGGCCATACCGGGATGTCCTTCCATTAAAGAATCGTGATAACAAGAGATTACTTTTTTCTGTAAATCTGTGCTTGGTAGGTATAATCGTTCTTGGAAATACAATAAGTTGTCCTTTACTGCAAAGTCCTTTCCCTGCAGATGCCAATTCTGTATGTCTGCTGGAGTTACAAGTTGCCTGGCTTTATCCTTAACTTCCTCTATGGATTCTGTGGCGATTACACCCAGAATTCTTTGTTCGGGAATGATTGGTACAGGTGTAGGGTTGATCAAGTGTTCTTCCACTCCCATCCGAGAAAGGGCATCAGCTTTACCGTTCTTTGTACCAGGTCGATAGGTAATTATGAAGTCAAACTCGGCAAAGAATAATGCCCAACGGAGTTGTCTAGAGGATTGGGCTTTTGCGGTTTTCAAATATTGCAGGTTTCGGTGATCCGTAATCACAGTAACGGTGTGTCGGGCCCCCAGCAGATAATGCCGCCAAGCCTTAAAGGCAGACTTGATAGCCAGAAGTTCCTTGTCAGTAATCGTGTAATTGATTTCAGGAGGCGAGAATTTGCGGGACCAAAATGCCACGGGATGCAACTGATTGGTTACCGGGTCCTTTTGTGATAGAACTGCCCCCATGGCAAGGCTTGAAGCATCAGTTTCCACGATGTAGGGGAGTTCGGGGCGAGGGTGTTTTAAGATTGGTGCAGAGATAAATTTAGTCTTCAAATCCTGGAAAGCTTGTTCCGCCTTGGTAGACCATTCAAAACGTTTGTTTTTCTTTAACAAGGCAGTGATGGGCTGGACTATTCGAGAGAATTCGGGGATAAACCTGCGGTAAAAGTTAGCGAAGCCTAACATGCTTTGCACACCTTTTACGGAGGATGGTGATGGCCATTTGAGAACTGCATCGACCTTCTTTGAATCCATACGCACTCCGCCAGGTGATAATATGGATCCCAAGAATTCAACTTCAGTCACGTTGAAAACACATTTTTCCAACTTAGCGAAAAGTTTGTGTTGACGCAATCTTTCGAGGACCATTTTCACGTGTTTCCGATGTTCAGATTCCGATGAAGAATAAACGAGGATGTCGTCAATGTAAACAACAACACACACATCTATGAGCTCTCTGAGGACATCGTTCATAAAATATTGAAAGGCGGCCGGGGCATTGCAAAGTCCGAAGGGCATGACCTGATATTCAAATAGCCCATACTTGGTGCGGAAGGCTGTCTTCCATTCATCGCCCTCTTTTACTCGTACCAAGTGGTAAGCTCCTCTAAGATCCAGCTTTGTATATATGCATGCTTTTCTGACTTGGTCCAGGAGTTCAGGGATCAAAGGTAACGGATATCTATTCTTAACGGTGATCTGGTTCAGGGAGCGATAATCTATACAAGTTCTAAGGCCTCCTTCCTTTTTTGGAACGAAGAACAAAGCTGAAGAAGCAGGGGACTTGGAAGGACGAATAAACCCATTTGCCAGGTATTGATCCAGGTATTGTCGAAGGTGAAGGTTCTCAGGCTCGGTGAGGGCATAAATTCTACTACAAGGAGGAGTAGATCCAGGTATCAGGTCTATCTGGCAGTCATAAGACCTATGAGGAGGTAGAGAGTTAGCCTGATCCTTCCGGAAAACATCTTGGTATTCTAGGTATTCGGGAGGTAATTGGGGAGTCTCTGAAGAAATTGCTGCCAGTGCAACACCAGGTGGAGGGTGACAAGTAGAGACACATTCTGGAAACTGGGCCGTTCTTGCTCGCCAATCGATCAGAGGATTGTGTTTCTCTAACCAAGGTATTCCTAGAATAATCTGAAACTGAGGGGCCTTGATCACATCGAACACGATCTTCTCATGGTGTCCATCTTGACTTACTAGCGTCACCTCTTGAGTGGTATGCGTTACTGGCCCGGAGGCTATCTCCGTACCGTCCACCGTAGTAATGACGTCCTTTACAGCCTTGGGACAAAGAGTTAGATTCATCCTCAAAACCATTTCATGATCCACATAATTGCCGATGGCACCGCTGTCGACGTAAGCTTCAATTGCATGTAATCGATCCGGATTATCAGGGCTAATGAGGACCATAGGTATCATGAAATGCGAGGTCACGGAACTGGTTTTCACGCTCGGCAAGAGGACCTCTATTCTTGTCGGGCGAGGTCGTTTCCCTGCTCAGAGTTTGTAACTTTGGTAACTGCAGCTCCTACTGCCTTCTTGGCAGGTTTCACCGGACAGTCTCGAAGAAAGTGCCCTGAGTTTCCGCAATAGAGGCATAATTGCAACTGTTTTCTCCTTTCCCGCTCCTTTTGTGTTAGAGGACCTTTCAGACCCCCTATTTGCATGGGTTCCCCGGAGTCTACTCCTTTGGAAGGAGTTGGCGGTTTGGAAAATACTCGAGCATCAAACTTGGAACGATCGGCCTTCCTGTTCTGCAGTCTGTGATCTATTTGAACGACTAAGTCGATATAGTCCGAACAATCTTGTGGGGGATTCACTACTTGGGCTAACACATCTTTGAGCTCTCCACGTAGACCTCTATAAAACAGCGTAATCCTTTTGTCCTCAGGCCATTGAGTTTCCACTATCAGTCTGTTGAAAGACGCAATATAAGCCAAAAGGTCTTGATTACCTTGTCGCAACGAAAGAAGCTCATTGTCCAAGGCCTGCCCCTGTGAATGTCTTGCGAAAAGTTTTTCCATACTGAGCTGAAAACCTTGAAAATCATGGAGGACCGGATCATCTTGATTTACTAGAGGGATCGACCAGTCTGCCGCATTGCCACTAAGGTACGAAAGCACGAAAGCTACTTTAGCTTGATCAGTTGGAAAGGCTGCTGGCCGGCATAAGAAATGCAACCGGCACTGATTGATAAATACTGCAAACCTCTTTGGGTCACCAGAAAATCGTTCGGGCGGAGCCAGAGGTACATTCCCAGGTAGGTTGATCTACACTGGATTCATAGAGGATGTAGAAGGAAGATTTCCCCCAGATGCGGGTAACGGGGTCTGTCCGGCTTGTGACTGTAGCAATTGTCTAGCGAGATCATCTGTTCGCTCCTTGGAAATAATCAGTTCCCTTCTTAGAGCGTTAGTTTCCTGACGGGCTGCATGCACTTCTGCCCTTAGTTCCCCAAGAAACTGGGCTAGCTGGTCGGTATCCGAGGTTTCCATAGCGCCTGGACGGGAGTTTTGTGGTAGGCTTTGCGTTCTGTAACGCTCACCTGATTCCCGTAGAGGCGCCGGTCTTGACTGGGCGTATACCGTATCTTCAAAGGTGATGTGTAACACACGGCTGGCTCTTTGGGCTGGACCTCTGTGCACTGTATGTCTGACTCGAAGGGTAAGATGTCTGCAGATAGAAAATATGGGATTAAGGAACTGGGTTATTGAATGTCTCTCTCTTCTTCCCTTTCTCTTCTCCTGTAGAACCCCAAAGGTTAACGCTCTCACCTTAGGTAAGTGAACGCCGTGCTCTCCATCTGCCTCGGGGCAGGGTGCTGTAACCAGTTTCTTCACTGGATAAGGGGAGCAGGCCTCTTGACTTCAGAGGACTGCTGTCCGTCGTTTACTGCACGAACGGTAAGTTTCGAGTAATTCTAATGTCTTTAAAGTCTTTAGTAATGATGTTTCTTGTTTTGCAGGGTTCCGGCGATGGCGGATGACGGGCTGAAGTGAGTTGAAGATGGAGCCCGTGTGATGAATAGAAGCGCCTGGAAGCACGTAAGTAAGCGCTTGTTGCCTGCTTCACCAAGCGCTTTAACTGTCTTTTTATTTTGCAGGTACAAGTTCGGAGCGGCTGCAGGGTGCCGGAATACCCGCTGGGTTAGATGTGGAAAGGAGTAATGGCACGTGAGTATTAAAGTTCCCCAATGTCTTTAAACGCACCTTGTTTTGTCTTTCAGATGCGGGATGCAGCGCCGAAGGCCTCCGGAGCGTGCGAAGAGTTGGTAAGCTTTTGTCTTTCAGATGCCGGAATGCAGTGTGAAGACCTCCGGAGCGCACGAAGAGTAGGTAAGCCTTTGTCTTTCAGATGCCGGAATGCAGCGCGAGGCGTTGGTGACAGCCGATGGACCAGGTAAGTGAAGAGCTGTCACTGAAGACCGTAATGCTAACCTGTTCTTTCTTGTCTTTATAGGTGTTGCTGAAGACTGGATTCAGGATGGTAAGCCTTTTTCCTTAGGCCCAGGATCAGATGCAGAAGACACGATGAGCGTTCTGCTGCAGAGGATGCAGAATAACGCAAAGCAAGATTCATCCATCGGGTGTGGTTTAAATAGCCTCCTGTAGTGCTTAGGTGTCTCCTTCCACAGCCACGCCTAGGTAAGAAAAGAGTTCCTGCTTTCCAGAAGAGTTCCAGTTTTCTGAATCTAGGGAGTGGCTCCTGCCCCACCCAACAGGAAAAGTAGTTCCAAACAGAAGAGGATCAGAGGCTCAACTGACAGGCAAGTAAGCAGCATGGTCTGCTGCAGGTAAGTCCACCCAAGCATTATGAGCCCGGCGCTTCCAGCGCTGGGACTGGGCATATTTATGAGCCTGGTGCCACTGGCGCCAGGACTGGGTCCAAAAGGTCCCAATTGGGACTGGTTGGCACTCGGAACCTGGGTTATGGATCTGCTTCCAAGGGAGTTGGGAAAACCCTGACCTTTTGGAAGCAGAGATCATGACAGTAACTGAAGCCGCCCAGCAATCCCGGCCTGTCCTCCCGCTCTGTCGGACTTTCTCTCAGCACCTTCTCATCGTGCCTAGCAGTGGCAGCTCCTGATCCCCTGGGCAGCGTCTGCCACACATCAGCTGCAACGGACCCACCGTGAAGCACCCCGGCACTGGCATACATCCCACTGTAGAGGCGGGGGGGAAATCATCGATCTCGAGGTGCCCCCCGCACCAGCCCTCTCATCTGGGGCCTGGAGCCCTAAGCAGCCTCCTCTTTCCTCCCCGCACGAAGACCGCAGCACTCACAGACTTTCCCCACCCCCCACGCTTGTGAGCACTCGGTACGGGCCCTAGCATCCGCAGGGGGGCCCTCGAACTGAGGGAGACACATCACGCAACCCTCCAGCGAAATGCCACCTCGCCACCCGGGTCCAGGTTTGGCGCCCTGCCCCCCGTGGGTATGCTGTTCAGGAGGCCCTTCGCCTACAGCATCCGGAGATCCCTCCTGGCATACATCCCGCTGCGCAGGCAAGGGGAGACACATCGTTACAAGGCTACACTAAAGCTCCCGTTCTGACAACCTCTGCACCAGCATGTCCAGAAACAGCAAAGCACCCAAACAAGCAGACATTGTCTCCATGATGGCCAACTCAGCAGCCGATAGATCAAAAAAGGGGGACTCCTCAGAAGAACCCACCAACTTCACCACAACTACAGCACCCACGCCAAACCTATATCCCTCCCAATCGGTCACCAAATCCGACCTACAAGACCTCCTATCAGCCCTAACAAAAGAAATACACAAAAGCACAGAAGAGGTCACAAAGAAAATCACGGTCTTGAATAAGCGGGTGGGCGAAATAGAACACTGAACGGCCGAATTGGAATCTGAGATCTGTGACCAAAGATTCAAAGGGGAACTGGACAGGGACCGGATTACAGCCTTAGAGGCGAAATGTAACCTTCTAGAAGTGAAACAGGAAGATGCAGAAAATCGCTCCCGGAGGAATAACATCCGCTTGGGAGGCATACCTACCTCCATCACAGACGCAGACCTAAAACTCTACGTCTCTGAACTCCTCAGGTTCATAATCACCCTCCCGGATACCTCTCCCCTGGAGCTGGATCGAGTACACAGAACATCCCCAAGACGGGAATCCAACTTTCCTCCAGACGTCCTGGTCAGGGTCCACTTCTTCCAGCTAAAAGAAGAAATCATGCAGGAGGCAAGACAAATGTGACAGATAACCTTCCGGGGAGCCACAATCTCTTTCTATCAGGACTTGGCGCCCTCCACGCTACAAAAATTAAAAATCATGCGTCCATTAACGGAATGGCTACGCGAGAAACAAACCCCATACCAATGGGGATTACCTGCCACGATCAGGTTCAAATGGAACGGATCTCAGAAGCAAATCAGCTCACCGAAAGAAGCAGCGAATTTCATGGGCCTGGGCGCTCAGATGGAGAGTCCGGCTCTGAAGAACCGAATCGCCCTCAGCAGGACAAACCCTCAACAGGGGAATGGTCAAAAGTGGGCTGACGGCGCAGACTCTGAGGTCCCCCGAAGAAGGATAACAAACCAGGATGACCACCCATCAACAATCTGGCAATTCCCCAGCTCTCAAGCCCCTCGCGCGCAGCCTTTGCGGCCCACCATGGGTGAGGTGAGGGACACCACCTGACCCACACTAGCCTTTAACGCGACCCCTGGAGGGAGGCAGCCCACAAAGATCACCACATTCAGTCTCATCGACAGTACGGGAGCACTGTTCGAGCTCCACCTTATTCCTTATCAGCGGCCCAGTTGGTCATTATCATGCGCTTTGGTGCCACCAGTTCCCCGGTGGCAGTGGGATGACAGTTCTCCTACGTGTTCTTGTTTTTGGGGGGTGGGGCTTAAATGGGTTTCATTGACCACAGGCCATGGAGGGGGGTTCCGACATCCACGGACACCGGCCTCGCACTCAAGACAGCAGTACAACGTAACAACAACAACATCTCCACGAGCTCAAAGCAACAATCGCCCTTCATCATCAGTCTCTCGACCCCGGTGGGGAATCATGGACAGAGGCACATCTATCGCCAAGCATAAAAACCAATGTCTGCAGCCAATGACATAACAATCCTCACCTGGAACGTCCAAGGCCTAAATTCACCACGCAAACGCAAATCGGTGGAATACAGACTGAGCCAACAATCGGGAGATATTATACTTCTCCAAGAAACTCACCTGCTGCAAGGCGAGGGCTGGGTCAGATTCAACAGGTACAAAAAAAGATATTTCGCCTCTTCTGGGCAAAAGAAAAGAGGAGTGGCAATCCTCCTAAGCGACAAAATCCCACTGTCAAAGATTACTATAAAGAGGGATCCGGATGGGCGCTTCCTCCTCCTAAGGGGCCTTCTCGAAGAACTCCCGATCACTATTGTCTCGATTTACGGCCCTAACACAGCTCAAGCTAATTTCATTGCTAACCTAACGTCCACCATCACAGCATTCCACGAAGGGCACCTCATCATGGGTGGGGATTTCAACAGCATACCAAACCCACAAATGGATAAGACTCTTCCCCCACAAACGCAGACTTTACACATGCCCTGTCCATTACCAAGCTGCTTAGAGAAACTGAAACGGTCGACCCTGGAGGCTATTCAATGACAATGTGAGAGACAACACCCATTACTAATCAGTCCACAAAGTATTTTCAAGAAAAGACCTCATACTAATCTCAGGAGTCATATTCCCCTATCTTAATAATGTAGAAATCCACACTGGTATGATATCGGACCACGCCCCAGTATCAGCTACCTTAACCATCTCTGGCCAAAAGCACCCTGTTCAAAGACATTGGAAGATCAATGACTCACTGCTATTAGATATATGCATCAGAGCAGAAATCGAAGAAACCATCTCCAATTACTTCAAAGAAAACACAACAGAGGATTCTCCCATCAATATAATCTGGGATGCCATGAAAGCAGTCGTCCGAGGCACATTAATCAGCGCTGGAACAGAACAGAGAAGAATTTCAAATATTGTGTCGGCCGGGCTGGAGGACAAAGTAAAACAACTGAGGAACAAATTGAAATTACACAGCTCCAGAAAAAACAGAAAGAGCCCTGAGGAAAGCGAAAATTGCACTGGAAATGCATTGTGCCGATCGCACGGCCAAATCGCTAGCTTACACAAGGCAATTCTATTACAGCAATTCTATTAATAAGGCAAATAAAGTGCTAGCGCAAAAACTGAAAAAGCTTCGCCCCGAAACAACATCCTGAAACTAAGGGGGGCAGACGGTAACCTGCACTACACCGAGGCAGAGAAAATCGAAGAACTACTCAAGTACCACAAATCTATCATGTCAGGGGAACCTACCACACTAGACAATCTGCCAGAATACCTGCGCGCAACGCCCTCCATCGACTCGTCCCAGCTGGAAGCCTTAGAATCCCGCATCATGAGCAAAGAAATCATGGAAGTCATTACAAATCTCAAAAACACGGCCCCAGTCCCCGACAGCCTGTCCGCAAACTTCTATAAAAAATGTGCCAGAATCCTAGCACCCCAAATGGCAGCTCTATTCAACTCCTTCCTATTCTCAAAATCAGTCACCGGCTCAATGGCGGAATCGCTCACTGTCTTGCTGCATAAACTCAGGAAAGACCCCGAACTGGCCACCTCTTACCGCCCAATCTCACTCCTCAACAACAACGGCAAAATCTTCGCCAAAGTGCTGGCTACTAGACTAGGCCCGACCCTACCATCGTTGATCAACCCAGGCCAAACGGGCTTCATACCAAGGAGAGCGACCCACGATAACATTAGAAGAACGATAAATATCATTGAGAGCGCCCATAGACTAAAAGTGGGAATGGCGGTCATCTCCTTAGATGCCCACAAAGTTTTCGACATGGTCGATTGGGAATATATCCGGGCAGTTCTCGAGCACTTCGGCTTCGGCCCAAACTTTATCACATGGGTAATGGCCAACTACCAGTCTCCCACCACACAATTGCGAGTCAACGGCACCAGGTCAGAGACAATCCATATATCCAGGGGCACTAGACAGGGCTGTCCACTCTCACCACTAATCTTCGCCCTATCAATGGAGCCCTTCGCAGCAAAAATCAGACAAAACCCGAGAATTAGGGGAGTACTCGTGGGAAACCAAGAATACAAAATAGCACTATAAGCTGACAATGTTTTAATAACCGCATCAAATCTAGCAGAATCCTTGGGTGCCCTGTGGGAGCAGATCATAGCATTCGGGACATTATCAGGGTTCAAGGTAAATCTCAATAAATCCGGCGCACTCGCAGTCAACCTTTCTAAACAAGAAAAAGCCTCTCTCAGCACCCTCATGCCGATTCCATGGTCGCCAGGCCCAATTGCTTACCTTGGGGTCCAGATCCCCAATGACCCATTACGCTTATACTCCAGCAATTTCTCGCAACTGATTAGAGAGCTCCAGAGGGACCTTAAAAGATGGAAACCGCAGGAAATCTCCTGGTTCGGGCGAATTACCACCATCAAAATGAACTTAATCCCTAGATGGCTATATCACTGCACAGCACTAGCAACTCAGATCCCCGGCCCAGCCCTAACAGCTTTACAAAAGAAAATTCAAGAATTCATATGGGGGGGGAAGAAACCCTGCATCAGTAAACGAATAATGATGAGAGGGATAGCACAGGGTGGGTTGGGAGTCCCAGACCTTGCTAGATATACTCTAGCGGCGCAGCTATCCCACGCGTTCACTTGGGTCCAAGAATCAGACATACCAAAATGGTCGAACCTCGAAGAAGCCTGGTGCCCGGTCCCACCCTCTGCACTACCACACCTGCCCAACCTAAAATCCCTAGCCACTGGCGGCCCCCTAATTACGACTAGAACTACAGCTCGATGCTGGAAGGCTGCGGCCCGCAGATGGGGTGTTTGCTGCTCTCTGGGTCCCCTAACCCCCATCTGGAATAACCCAGAATTCTCTCCAGGCATGTCCCCACAGAACTTCCAATCAGGGAGGCAGGGCGGCTTACGAATAACCAGCGACTTCCTTGAGGCAGGCGCGCCCATCTCATTTGAAAGGTGCAAAGTGAAATTCGGGGTGAACGAGCAAGAGAGATTCCGCTACGCCCAAATCCAACACTGGCTATCCCACAGAGCGACCAGAGAGAAATGCTCCAGAGCCCTAACCACACTGGAACTATCTCTCATGAACCCCACTAACAAAGGCAGAACCTCGACCCTCTACCAACTCCTAGATAGGGCCGACCATTCTATAAAAGAAAGATACATCCTTGAATGGGAAAAGGACCTGGGCAAAGAAATAGACATTGAAAACTGGGGAAATATTTGGACTAGGCTGCATAAAAGTTTGCAATGTATCACAAACAGGGAAGGGGGCTACAAACTTTGTTATAGGTATTACATTACCCCCCCTCAAATCAATAAGGCCCACCCTAACATCCCTGGGTCATGTTGGCGCGAGTGTGCAACCCCAGGCTCATTATTCCACATGGTATGGACTTGCCCAAAAGCCGAACAATACTGGAGAGAGGTAATCAAACATATCAAAGACATCTCTGGCCTATCCATCCCCTGGGACTCCGGAATCATCCTACTGGGCAACACCGGTGAGGGCGCTCTCCCACTCTCAGGCCACATCCCCCGGCTATGCTCTCACCTACTTCTAGCGGCGAAAATCGCAATGGCAAGAGTTTGGAAATACAAAGAAGGGCCCTCGGTGGCACTCTGGTGGGCGAAATGCTGGGACATAGCGGGCGCCAAAAAAATCACAGCAATCCGATCTGGCTCTCTGAATAGGGCCTTGAACATATGGGACCCATTCATGGACTACGCCGCCAGATATCCGGCTCTCACCAGAAGACCCCCATTAACCAGATGGCTCCAAATCAACCTACTTCACTAACCCCCAGTCGTGGGCCACAGCAATCCAGCTCGCCAAGGACCCCCGCAGCAGCCAAGGACAGTCCAGCCCACGGACGTGATCACTAACTGCTCCTACTAAGAGACACTGACACTCGACCATGATTTACGATCGTTGATCTCTTGTTCTTGCACTTAATGTAATGCTCACTTATGTAAACCCAATAAAATGTTGTTATGAAAAAAAAAAGACTCATTACGAGTTTGGTGGAGTAGGAAAAAAAGTGGTGATAACGGAATTACCACCACTTTTAACGCTCCACACAATTCTGAGTTTGGCCTCGAAGTGGAAGATTTATCTCCAGCATCTTGCTGGAGGTAAATCCTCCCCCTTATCACTGAAAAATCAGCAACATTGGTGGAATTACTGACTGGTGGAACTACCGCCAATGGTAAGTTTCGTAATAGCCCCATGGAATCCTATCGACTCCAAACAATGGGGGCTTAGACTGCCTACCATAACTTGTAATCCTGGAGTAAAAACCATGGGACCATTTGGCGGTAAAGGTAATTTGGTTTGGCAGTTGTTTAGATGAATTACCACTGGACTACGGCAAAACTCGTAATGAGGGCCAGCATCCTTCCAGGCCTGAAAAATAATGTGCAAAAAATCAACATATTTTCGTGCTGACAGACGAGTCTTCCACACACCATCAATTTACTTTCTTATTAAAAGAAAATAAATACTAATTGATCATTAGTTAATATCTAAATTTCATTGCATAAATGTTTACAGATGACTAAAAATGTACAGTTTTATTGAGCATTTGTTGTCCTCTAGTCAGCACTTTCATGCACTCATCATTTCTGACAGAACACATACAGCAATAGTCAGAACATGGATGCAGTTGAGAACAAAAATACATTATGGGCAAAAATAAAATGTAATTAAATGTAGCTGGTCTTCTAGAGTGCCTTTCTGTCAATATTGGTGGTCTGGCTGCTCTTGTTCTGTAAGAGAAAAAGGAGGGTGGGGTTCATTAGTCGGACAGTGGAACAGGAAGATGCAAAACCTGTGGTGTTTATGGGTCCAGGTTGAAAGTACCCGGTTCCTGAGTGCCAATCTGGTTTCTTTGGGTTTGGCTGAATAAACTTGGGAGTGTGATATCCACAGGGAATAGACCAAGGTCTGAGAGACTACATTGCTTTGGTTCTGGTTAGCCGCTGATGTGGGAGAGTGTGCCAGAGCTAAGGAGGAGAGCTTAATCACGGCTCAGTTAGTATTGATGTGCTAACGGCTAGCCATGTGGTAACCTTCTGACAGGATTTATGTGTATATTATAAGGTGGTACGTGATCTTAGGCAGAACTGGCTAGTTGCGGGATGGCTGGTGTAGACCTTACAAGGCAAAACAATGTGCAACCCTGCCCTCCTACCCCAAGCCATTTGCAGGAAGGTCCCATTTCTCTAGCTGCTAAGGACACCTCCCTCGCTGTCTCTCTCTCACTCTCTCTCTCCCTCTCTCTCTCTCTCCCTCTCTCTCTCTCTCTCTCTCTCTCTCTCTCTCTATTTCTCTCTCTCTCTCTCTCTCAAATAAATACATTGCAACCAATGAGGAAAAAAAACAAGTATCTTCGAGTTGGCAGATGAAAGAAAGATGTGGTTTAGAAACTCACAGATTACCATGACCTGCTAAAGCTTATGGGAGGGAAGCATTTAAAGTTTAGTGGAAGGACAGCTCAAAAATTGAGGACCACAGCCCTTAATATGTTGGTTTGCAGGCTGAGAGCTTCCTCAAAACGTGCTCTAACATGCTCAGGTACTATGCTCAATGGACTGCTGGGATTGGTTCCCATCGATGGCGGGGGCCCATCGATGGCGGGGGAAGGCGATTGGCAGGCGTTCGTCAGTGGATTGGTCAGGGGAGGTTGCAGAATCCCGGCTCATTCCTCCTAGAACTCTACCGTACTGTGTCCCACAATTCCCAAACTCTAGTCACACACCCAAAAAGAAGCCCTTTACCTGCTACCAAGAGCCACAACTCACCATGTTTGGACGCAGCACCATTTGTATGAGAACATAAATATGTCTTCATAAGAAATCAGATTGAAATTTCCTATGAGGACATCTGTATATTGTCAGTGGTCCTGCACCACTCCAAGAAATTATTGCTTGAATGGTAACAGAATCAAGAAAGGGAAACCTATATGTAGCCCAACAGGATCAGAAAAGTAGCCCAAATATAGCCAAACTAATACTGGCTCCAAAAAGAATGATCACTATGGCATCCCAGCTTTGAAAGGGACACAGTCACATGACATGGTACAGAACTCCTGATTGGGAGAACATTTGTTAAACAAGCCACAATTTGGTTAAATCGGCATAATGGAACAAACAAACAAAAAATAGTTTGTCGCACAATTATTCCACAGCATTTGCAGTTGTCATGACAACTACAAAGTCAGATTTCTGGCACCCCTTTACTCTCCCTCTTCTCTCTAAAAATGGTGTTGGCGATATTTTGGTCTCACATCAAAACAAATAATTTGAGCATCAAATATAGAACAAAAACAACTTATGCTATCACCCAATAAAAAATCCCACAGAGTGGCAATATGCCAGAAAAATACAAACATTGAAAATTAGCATAGAACACAGCATCTTATAACAAGTGGTAGCTGTAAAACTTTTTACAAGGGCGTGAGTATATTTCTGCAGCCAATATGCGGTAACGACCCAGTGCAGTAAGGAAACCGAATCAAAGAAGGTGGATTTTGAGGGAGTTACCCCCCAAATAAATTGTTTAAAATAATGGGTTAACATGGTGCATTTTATAGCACTTTCTTTTACACAATTGGGTAAAAGGCCACACAGTGTGCAGGTGGTTTTGTATGGTTACAGGAAAACCAAAACATGAATATATGCAATTCACCAGCAATGCACAGGACCATTTTCCAATGCATTTTCATGATGCCTTTGCCCACAACATATGCCAGTATATAATCAATGTTCATGTTGGCTATGCCCATACATGTCCATGCAGGCTGCATCAATATATACCAGTATTATCATATAAGAACTTTCAGCCAGTAGAAAATGCCATGCCACAAAAAGTAAGTATGTCCAGACAAGATATACCAAGATAGGCCAGGGTACCATGTAATCACATTCATGTTTGCTTTTACCCTTGAAGCAAAGTACACACATTCCATGATAAACAAATTACATATGTCCAGACTGGACCCACCGATGTAAGCCAGTCTAGCAATGTAATAAAACTCATACAAATTGCTTTACCTTTGATGTCAAGCAAAAAGTAACAAATGTCCTGACACAATAAGAAATGCACACTGACACCATAGGCCAGCCTAGCCATATAATAACACTTATCATGTCTGTTGTACCCTTAATGCCAAGTGATAAATGGCATGCCACATTAGGAAAGTATGTTCATACTGACAATAGTAGATAGTATACATGTTCACATGTCAGCTGCAAGACCATCCGTTGTGGCTTGCCTAGAGCAAATTTACTTTCAAATTGATACACTCACTTATTTTAAAGAGATAAATATACCAGAATGTCCAGAAGGCTTTGACTTTTGAAGAATCTGTATCCAAACTCGAAGCACAAGGGCAGTAGTTGAAGCCTGACATCTGATGTGATTAAAAGTAAAATGGAAAAACAATACTTTATGTATAATGACAGAGAACAATGTCAATGCCTCTCTAAAATAGATGAACACAAAAAATACTGTTTTCGTGACAGACTGAACAAGTTTTAGCAAAGCCAATCTATTTGCATTTGCCGCTGTTTATTGCAGTTCACAATTTTAAATATGACACAGCTAATTAATTGGGCTCTACTCAGCCAGTAATTCCAAACATGTCTTCAAACAAATGTGTACATAGAGATACAATTAGTAATAGACATGGTAGAAATACTTCTCTTCACCTCAGTGTAAGGACATCTTTTTCATATGTGTATTACTTATTTTACATATCAGCAAACACTATGTTTCGAAATGTTAAGGTCAGCATCATGATTGGGTGAGATAAGGGTCGTGGGGCTAAGGGTGTACTACAGTGGCAGGCAGTAGGCAAGGGTGAGCATGTTAGGCATGAATGAGCAAGTTAGTGGGGATGCATAGGATAGCTCAGGTTCAACGCGTTTGTCTTGGAAGCAAGACAATGCAGTGCAACACAGGTTCGCATCCCGATCCCGCTCTTAGAAACCACCTAAAAGAACAATTATTAATTTATAGGTGAATGCGGTCAAGATAGTTGTTGGGGAGATGCAAGGATGATGAGATAAGGTGCACATAGAGATGGTATGATGCAGTGTATGGCAAGAGCTGAGGAAGGGAAGTTGTGGGTAGTGTGCAGTGAGTTTTTTGGGGCAGTTTAGGGGTATGTCATAGAGGAGAAAGGTTGGTTGGAGTAGGCAAGTGTACAAAGGTGGGTGTGATATGATATGATATGATCAAGTGTTTCAAGCGTTGGGGTAGAGATAGGTAGGGTAGGTTGGTTGGATATAGAGAGGGTGTGGAAGGGTAGGTAGGGGCTGAGAACAGTGAAGTAGGTTTAGTAGGGCACTGGTGGGTGAAGAGGGGTGAGTGGGGTGGAATGGTGAGGAAGGACAGGCGAGGAGTGAAGGTTGAGAGGGGAGCATAAAGGTGGGGTCAAAGAGGGGTGACAAAGGGTGTTTGGGGTAGAGGGGAGTGTGGAAGGGTGGGTGTTTGGGGGTATAGAAGATATTTATGAGTTGCTGGTTGGTAAAGGTAGTTAGGAAGAGTAATTAAAAAGTGATTAGATGGGGTGAAGCAGAATGGGTCTGTACGGGTTACAGATGGAAGAGGAAAGGTGGGTGGAAAAAGATGGGGATGTGTAAGGCCATTGGCCATTGGGTGAGGAAGATCAGAAGGGTGGGGGGAGAGTCTGCTGGGGAAGGAAGGGTGGGGATGGGTGATGAGTGTGTGTGGGCAGGGTCAGGGGATAGAGTGGGCTGAGTTAGAGAGGGGTTCATTGTTAAAGAGGTGCAGCGGTGTGGTGAAGCGGTGTGGAACCATATAGGTGGAGAATGGATTGGTGTGGAGAGGAGGTGGGAGTGTGGAGTAGTGAAATGGGGGTGATGGTGGTGGGGGTGGGGAGGAGTAGGTGAAACAATGGCATGGAGATGTTGTATGGAAGTATATTGTGGTGTGGAGTTTTGGAGTGCAGTGTGGTGTGGAGTGGTGGTGTCAGTGGAGAGTGGGGAGTAGGAGTGGGGTAGCTATTGAGGTAATTCAGAGGTGTGTTATTGGGGTATGGAGTATGGGAGTGTGGGTGGGATAGAGTATGGCACTGGTGAAGTGGAGTGGTGGGGATAACTGTAAACGAAAGAAGCAGAGTGGGCAATGTGCTAGTGGACAGCGCTTCAAAATGCGTGGAGCATTTAGCGTTTACTCAGGACTTCGAACTTGGGGGAGAGAGAACAAAAAGAACAAGCACCCACATCTTTCTGCTGCATTCTATACTAACAATAACAAGGATTGTGTGGACGAGTGGACAGCAGGGGTATGGCATGCCTTTATGAGGGTGGCTCTAAAAAAAGGGGTGTGGCCTCATTGTTGCACACGACCTACTCAAAGAACTCTGAGACCCTATAAACAACCCTGAAAACATGTATTTCAAATTGTATTTTTGTGTCCAGTCTGCATATTGTAAATTAATTTATCTGGGGGTTGTATTCACTAAACAGTATACAAACACAGTATTAAAACAATTCAAACAGTGAAGTAAATTAATCACCATCATTCTGTACATAAATCCAAGAATTAAATAGGTTTTATGAACAGAAATCTGTTTTTATTTTTCTTCAAGAAAGTCAGCCGACACGTGTTCTAATGCTGTTGTGGCAGCATGTTTTGGGGATATAACCCTCGAACGACCAGCAAGGCTCTGGTACATGATGGCTAATACCTGTATTCAGCAACATGCTTACAATTGATGACAGCATTTGAAATATGAATTCAAATACATTAAGGATGGGGAAGCAAGAACAGCATTAGTGATATGTAATTCAGAATGCACACATGATACTGATGAACGGCTTCATTAGAACTCATGCAAATAATCGAGTTTAACTACATTGACCATTTACACAGAATACTGGATGACTGCCTTGTAAACGACTTCAGTCGAAACACGTGTCGGCTGACTTTCTTGAAGAAAAAGAAAAACAGATTTCTGTTCATAAATCCTATGTAATTCTTGGACTTTTGTCACACTGTTTATAATGTAGCGAATCTTACAAATATTGGGCAGATTGCCATACCCCAATCTAGACACTTCTAGCTTTTATAATCTACAGGTACTTATGGGTGCACCTGTATCTTGATTGGACGACGCAGCCGCCCCAACACTTACAGCAACAGTGGTTTTAGCACTGTTTAGGGTCTAATATCCATACTTCACCCTGTTCCTATATCATTCTGTACATAAATCGCCTATGAGAAAGTTGAGGTAGGAAGATAGCACCAATACGGTTTCTTGTTGAATTGCATAACATTAAAGAGTGTTTTGGGATCATAAGTATGGTCACTGAATTGTGTGTTTGAAATATGTCTGTTGTAGTCATTCAAGCATAAAACCGTCTGAGCATGTATTGAACATTAGACTCTCTGCTAATTTCATATGTAACAACTCACCCTAACAGTACCACATCTGCACACCACAAAGCATACTTCCTGAATGTACAGTGTTTGCTGTCGGATGTGAGGCTTCGCTGTTTCGCTTCTCCATATAGCCCTTACCCCAGCTATATTGAAGCATGTTTTCCACACGAGAACGCTAGTGTGTTGCTTATGGGTGACAGAAGGCCAGTTGGCTCATGTGGTCGCATTGTTTAGTGGCAAGGCACGGGAAAGGCTTCAGAGAGGCGGAGCCTGGTGTCCACAGCCAGGCATTTATGGAGTGCAATTCCTAGTTGGTATGGGGAATTGGCATTCTGCACAGTGGTAATGCAGTGGTGGAAAGAACCCCAGTGATAGGGGGGCATCTGATGAGCAACAACAAGCCCACAATGCACAGCGTGCAGAATTAGGGATCTGCTCTTGCTTGCAGTGTGCCATAAGCGGAAGGGGGAAGAGAGAGCTATTTGGTGGTGATGCTAGCTCAATAAAACTAATCAATGTGCAGCTGGTACGTACACCATTTCATGCCACAACCCTTGCCAGCTGCCATGCCAACCAGAGAGTCAGCTTCCTAACACCTTTCTCTCGCTCTACTTTACCTGTAGGAATGTTTCAGCCATAAAGATGTCACTAGTGTCACCAAATGCCGGAACACACAACACGATTGTCCAGCAAAGCGCGACCTATAAATAGGACAATGTTCTTACATGCTTGTGCACGTGTTATATCTTGACAGTTCTTCCACTTCGGAAATTAATGTGGAAATAAGACCCGAGGCGGCTGGCCAATACCACCCCAGGTAATGCCCGGGGCCGTAGTTATAGGCCAGAGTGTAGCGCGGGCCTTAACAGTATTGGCCCGCCACCGAGGGTCTTATTTCCATTAGTACCCCGGCCCGTTAGACCGGGGTACTAATTGCTTTTTTTTTTCTGTTCCGAAACGTTTCGGAACAGAAAAAAAAGAAAAAAAACGACCAAGAAAATTGCCCGCCGCCATGGAAAGGGAAAACGGAGTCCGTTTTCCCTTTCCATGGCGGCCATCGGGAGCGGACGCGCTGGGAACACAAGGGAACACGGCTGGAGGCTTCCCTCGTCCCCCGTTGGGGACGAAGGAACAAGAAGGTAAGTTGGGGGGGGGCGGTGGGAGGGAAGAGACTAAAAAAAAAGCCTTACGTGAGTCCCCGGCAGGGGGCGAAGGCTGCCTCTCAGCCGCGGGGAGGCTCAGAGCAGGGATGGCCCTGTTTCGAGCCTCCTCATTGTCTGAGGGGCTGCCACGCCCCTCGCCGGGAACAGACTATCCGGCACGCACGGCGTAACTGGGAATACCGTGGTATGGCTCGCAAATGAGCCAATCACCACACAGTATTCCCTTTGCGCCGCGCGTGACGGGTACTAATGTAGATTATCACTTTATGCACTGATGCATTTAAGTGTTAGCATTTCCTTTTTAGTAGATCCTTTAATATTACTGTTTTTGCACTTTGGTATGGTAACTATGAAATGACAGAAATGATGACATAGGATGAATATGTGATACTAGTCAGGGGCCATTTAAATAACCCATGTGGCTCGACACAGTGATACATCCACGATGCAAGCTGCAGGATCTCATACATCAGATGCATGAATCCATCTGGCTTAATTAGTATATTAGAAGTTGATGCAACAGGGCTTAAGGTCACAGGTCATAACCTGAATATATTTGTAGGCCCACAAGCACTTAGGAAACCCAAGATCTGGAGTGAACACTTGGGAATAAGAAAGGACTTGGGTACACACTGCCACCAACATTGGTGCATATTCTGATATGATTGGGGTGTCTGTGCACCGTAAACTTCATTGAGACCACCAAATTCCTCATATCAAACTGGTAAATGTTCAGATGTTAATGACTTCAGCTGCCAAACTAGAGAAGCAAGTCTTTCCTACCCAGTGAGCAAAACCGCTGTGCCATACACCTCCCAATATCTTTGCAAGGGGACACAGTTTCGGGAAAACAAGAAATCAGTTCTGCACCCAGCATCTATACTGAAGTATTTAAACTGGCAGACCAGGATTTCGCTTCTGCTTCCTCTCCCCATCACTACAAGGACATTGTCACATCTCCCTTTGTAAGGCTGAAATCTTATTATTCAGAAAGGCATTTCCTTGTATTCATATTGCCTCTTCTCCTCCGCCATTCACACTGAACACTTCTTTCAGAGGAAGATGAGAAAAAGAAAAGGTGGAGGTTATCAATTGTGTGCTTTATTTAATTTAATTAATAGTTTTTCAAGGCTTTGTCCTTCGCTTCTCACCCTCTTCCGTCTTTCAAATCTATTGCAGTCTTATGTCCCCCTGCAGGTTCTGCTTATCCCCCCTTTTGGCCATTCACCATTGTGCATGCAGATGAGTTCTTTCAATGTACACACAACCAAGTGGTTGCAATTTGCAGCTGCAATGGAAATGTCATTAACATTCAGTTCAAGGCCTTAACAGATGCATTACTTCTATTGTATATCTCATTGCTCAATTCGTCAACAGATATATTCGTTTTCCAAGCGGGATACATTTAATGTGTTTTCTTATGTTTGATGACGTGGTTTCAATGTAACAAGGTGGGCATTGATATCCGACCTTTAAAACTGATGGGGTGCAGAGTGGATAAGCAACATACCTCCATTCTTGCACCACAGTTTACCACAGGCCGGCAATTAGGTAGTTGCATGAGACTAGATTACCAGACTAAATGCACAGCTGAAAGAAAGCAATGAGGGACGCAGCGGGTTCCATTTATGCCCAGTTATGGCACTGATCTGTACTGCTGTGGAATTAAGTAACTGGATAGGGCTAAAGCGCTCATAACATACAAGATGTAACACAGATAGTATTCTGTATCTCTTTTGCTGTGAATTGGAGCAATCATAATAACAGGTTATATAATTACCCAATGTTAGCAAACTCAATTGACCAACCTCTGCAAGAGGGAAGGTTCTGCCAGCCCTGCTGTCAGCTAAAACACTTTGAAGCACTGTCTTGCTGTTGGCGTTTTAAACACTGGGGGTCATTACAACATTGGAGGTAGCCATGCAGCTATTTGCGGCATGGCTACCCCCATTCCGGGTACCGGGTCGGGGTTCCTGGAATGGAGAAATACCGGGCCATTTCGACCTTGGAGGGCCCGGTATTTCTCCATTACAGGAACCCATCCCCATTCCCATTCGAGCCCCCATAGGGCTCAATGGGAATGGGAAAGATGCTAACAAAGGGTCCGTTAATGTCGGGCACGTTGATAGCATCCTGTACTGCTAGCGGGTCCTGCTAAGGACGCCTGGTAAATCCAAACCTCGTAATGAGGCGGTAGGGGGTTAACAGGGACAGCAGCTCTACTGGCCCCATTAACCCCCTACTGCCAGGATTGTAATGACCCCCACTGTCTTGCTGTACAAGCACCTTATAAATGATCAATAAATAAATACATAAAGCTATAATCTGCTGCTTTGCTCAATACGCTGAGTAAACAATATCATAAACTCCTAAATGAAACTGCTAGGCATGCCACGCATGGGCAGACACTGCGCACAGCACTTCCTCACTTAACTGGAAATTCATTTTTTTTATTTTTTCTTATTTTTTACATTTATATAGCGCACAGGCAGCCCAGGGGCATTGTGGCACTGTTACTTGCAGCAAACTTAGTTACAATATGCATAAGTTAAAACATTTGAGCGCAGAGATGTAGTACATGTTATACATAAGACGAACATAGTCAACATATCCATGGATGTCATGACAGGGTGTGGTGATCAGGCGAATAAGGTGGTTTTCAAGGTTTTGCGGAAGGCGGTGAGTGAGGGTTCAGCTCGCAGGGCAGTGGGGAGGGCATTCCAGTGCAGGGCAGCTAGGTAGGGGAAGCTGGCACCCACCTGCTCTTTCTCTTTTTACCATGGGTACGGTGAGAAGGTTTGCATAGGGGGTCCTAGTTGGTCTTGAGGATGAGGTAAGGTGGGTCCTTTGTGATAGGTAAGCTGGTGCGGCGTGGTGAATGCATTTGTGGGTGAGGGTCAGGGCTTTAAAGATAATCCTCTGTTTTATGGGGAGCCAGTGGGAGGCTCTTCTGGCAGTGGAGATGTGATCTCTTTTTGAAATACCTTGGGCTGCACGTAGGGCATTGTTTTGAATAACTTGCAGTTTCTCAAGATTTTTTGTGGAGGTCCCTAGGAAGAGAACGTTGCAATAGTCCAACCGTGATCCAGTGATAGCTCTGGCTATATTAGTGCAGGTGTCGGTGGAGAGGTAGGGTCTGACTGCGTTGAGGAGTTTGGCATGGTAGGCAGCTGAGGAGGCAGTGGCATTCACTTGTCTGGTCATGGACAGACCTAAATCCAGGTAGACGCCTAAGGTTTTTACTGATTCGGACACTGGGATTTTGATGGAGTCAATGATGAAGTGACTAAACTGGTCGTCAAGTTTCTTGAGAGTGTCAGGGGAGCCTACAAGCAGGAGTTCGGTTTTGTCTGAGTTGAGACAGAGGCTGTTAGCAGTCATCCAGGTTTGGATGGTGTTGTAGATCATGTTAAGGGTCTTGGAGTCAGTGTCATATTCGCCTGTCAGGGTGAGGAGGATCTGCGTGTCGTCCGGGTAATTAGTGTAGGAGATCCCCATGGCGTCAAGGATGAGGAAGAGGGGGCAAGTGAATATATTGTAGAGGGTGGGAGAGAGGCATTAGCCTTGTGGTACCCCACGAAGCATGATGGTGGGTGAGGCGGTAGCCAGATCAGAGAAAACCTGCATGGTTCTTCCTTGTAGGAAGGAGGTGATCCAGGCGGTAGCATGGGCTGAGAAGTTTGCAGTGGTGGTCAGGTGGTGGCATAGGATGTCGTGATCGACAAGGTCGAACGCGGTGGAGCGACCGAGGAGAAGGAGCAGGACGGGTTTGCCTAGGTCTCTTGCTTCATCCATTCGGTTTTTAAGGTCGAGTAGGGCGGTCTTGGTTCCGTGTTTGGGGCGGAAACCGGATTGTCTCAGACCTAGGAGTTTGTTCTCTTCGAGAAATTGTTGGACTTGCAGGTAGGCTGCTTTGTCTAGAATTTTCAGGAGGAAGGGGGCAGTCGTGATGGGCCTATAGTTGTTGGGTGAGGTGGGGTCGAGTGTGTTTTTTTTTTTTTTATGAGAGGCCTTACCCACGCTTCCTTGAGGGATGAGGGTACTCTCCCTAAGGTGAAGGAGGTGTTGACAAAGGCTGTGAGAAATGGGGCGAGGGGCTCAACGCAGTCTTTGATGATCGTGGCGGGGCAGAGGTCTTCTTTGCAGTTGGAGGGTTTGATTCCTTTCATTAAGTTAATGATGTCTTTCTCCTGGATGGTTTTGAAGGAGAAAGTGGGGGAGGCTTCTGAGGTGTGAGGGCGGGCGGGAGAGGGGGGGCTAGGGAGAGTGAGTCTGGAGTTCATAATTTTGGCTTGAGGCAGGTCCAGTTTGTTGCACATGGCTGTTTAAATGCCATCGCACCAGGCCTTATCTTTAGTGAAGTTTTAGGGTGCAGGGGTAGGGGTTTCAAGTTCCCTGAAAATGGTGAACATTTCCTTTGTGTTGGAATTTGCTTCGGTAAATCTGGCTTTGAATGATTTGGCTTTGGCTTGGATGATGGCATTTTTATACTCCTTCGAGAGGTTTTTGAAGTCAAGTTTGTCTTTGTCATATTGGGAAGTTTGCCAGCGTGCAAGGGCAGAGCGTTTGTCCGTCCGGAGTTTGAGGAGGTCTGGGGTGAACCAGGAGTTGGTGTGGCTCGTGGGTTTGGATTTCCGAGGTTTGAGTGGAGCAATGGAGTTGATTGCTGCCGATATAGCATTGTTGTAATTTTGCGCCAGGGTTTCTGGGTCATTGGAGAAGGGAGGTCTGAAGGCAGGTCCCTGAAGGAATGGTAAGAGTCTTTCTTTGGTGAGAAGGCGGGCGCTTCTGGTGAGGGCAGGTGGCAGGGGTTGAGGTGGGTGGGGATGTCAAAGGTTATGATGTGGTGGTCCGACCACGGGGTGGGGGAGTTGCTTGTGATTGTGAGTGGGCAGTTGTGCTGTGCAATCCAGTCAAGTGTCCTCCCTAAGGAGTGGGTGGGATCTGTGTCGGTGTTAGTGAAGCCCAGAGTTTCAAGGGCTGAGTTGAATGATTTAGAGGCAAGGTCTTTGGGGTCATTTAGTCCAAGGTAGGTATCCCCGAGGAGGATAGCTTTGATTGACTTCTTTAGATTGTCAGCCAAGAGGTGGGTAATGGCAGATTGGGAATCCCCTATGGGGCCGGGTGGCCGATAGATAAGATGGAGCATGATGGTGCAGTGGTGGAATCGTTGGCTATGATTGCTACTCCTCCACCTTTGGTAGGGCGATCTTGTCGAATGACAGCATAGCCTGGTGGGAGGGCAAGGGAGAGTGCGGGCCCTGAGGCTTCGTGCAACCATGTTTCAGTGACCAGGAGGAGGTCTAGGTAGTTGGTGGGGATGAGGTCATGGATGTCCAATGCATGTGCATTGACAGACCGGGCGTTGATCAAGGCAAATTTGAGGTGAAGGGGAATGGGGGGAGTGGAGGGTTTATATTCTGGTAAGGGAGCAGAGGTTTCAGGGATTACAGGCATAGTAACAGTGGCAGGTGCATCAATACTTTGCATGGTTATGGTAGAAGAATTGGCAATAGTGGGGGTCTCATTTTCAGGAGTCATAGGCATAGCAACAGTGACAGGTACATCAATACATTGCATGGTTATGGTAGAAGAATTGGCAATAGTGGGGGTCTCATTTTCAGGGGTCATAGGCATAGTAACAGTGACAGGTACATCAATACATTGCATGGTTATGGTAGAAGAATTCTCAATAGTGGGGGTCTCATTTTCAGGGGTCATAGGCACAGTAACAATGACAGGTACGTCAATACAATGCATGGTTATGGTAGAGGAATTGGCAATAGAGGGGGTCCCATTTTCAGGGGTCATAAGCATAGTAACACTGACAGGTACATCAATACATTGCATGGTTATGGTAGAAGAATTGGCAATAGTGGTTTTCTCATTTTCAGGGGTCATAGGCATAGTAACAGTGACAGGTACATCAATACATTGCATGGTTATGGTAGAAGAATTGGCAATAGTGGGGGTCTCATTTTCAGGGATCATGGGCATAGTAACAGTGGCAGGTACATCAATACATTGCATGGTTATGGTAGAAGAATTGGCAATAGTGGGGGTCCCATTTTCGGGGGAACAGGCATTAAGGTTGTGAGTACCGTAGGTTCGCCCTTGGGGAGGTCAGGTGCCTTGGTGGTGGCCATAGTGCTTGTTGCCATAGTGACAATGCTGGTTGTTTTAGCTGGATAAGGGGCGGGAGCCTTGGAGAGAAGTCAGCTGGTGGGCGGTAGTGGCTGCAGTTTTGTGTCAGGAGAATGTGATTGCAGTGGTCGCGTAGGTTAGTCTTGAGGCAGCACATGGCCTTGATGGAAGGCCTGTATTACGCGTGCTTCTGGGCTGCGGTAGAGATTTAAGTTGCGGAGCGAGGGTACATGAGCGTAGACGATCACGTCTAGATGCTAGTAGTTGGGGCTGCATAGGAGGGGATGCAAGGACCCTCTTACCTGCGAGCATGTCTTTGCAGGCGGTAGGCGGCGAGCAGCGAAGAGCTACAAAGAGGAGCGCTGGCCTTTTTCTGCGGCCTTCTTCTCCCGGCTTCGCCTCACGGCCCACTCCTCCTCCATTTAAAGCAGGAGTGGAGGGGCAGGCAGGTCGGGGGAGCGAATAGGCGCACGGCCTGCTGGTGTCTATTTCACGGGCAGATTTGCGGGCTTTGTGGTAGCATCATGGGTTGCCATGGAGCTCGAGTCAGCGGCGGCCATCTTAGATCCCTCTGGAAGGGCGGCAAATGTAGATTTCAAAATCAATTCTCCGAAGTGGAGACAAACAGCTGATCTGGGGGAAGCTTTCATGTGCGCTCGCAGCAGAGCTGCAAAGAGGAGCGCTGGCCTTTTTCTGCGGCCTTCTTCTCCCGGCTTCGCCTCACGGCCCACTCCTCCTCGATTTAAAGCAGGAGGGGAGGGGCAGGCAGGTCGGGGAGCGAATAGGCACACGGCCTGCTGGTGTCTGTTTCACGGGCAGATTTGCGGGCTTTGTGGTAGCATCATGGGTTGCCATGGAGCTTGAGTTGGCGGCGGCCATCTTAGATCCCTCTGGAAGGGCAGCAAATGTAGATTTCAAATCCAAGTCTCCGAGGCGGAGACAAACAGCTGATCTGGAGGCAGCTTTCATGTGCGCTCGCAGCAGAGCTGCAAAGAGGAGCGCTGGCCTTTTTCTGCGGCCTTCTTCTCCCAGCTTCACCTCACGGCCCACTCCTCCTCCATTTAAAGCAGGAGGGGAGGGGCAGGCAGGTCGGGGGAGCGAATAGGCGCACAGGCCTGCTGGTGTCTGTTTCGCGGGCAGATTCGCGGGCTTCGTGGTAGCATCATGGGTTGCCATGGAGCTCAAGTCGGCGGCGGCCATCTTAGATCCCTCTGGAAGGGCGGCAAATGTACATTTCAAATCAAAGTCTCCGAAGTGGAGACAAACAGCTGATCTCGGGGCAGCTTTCATGTGTGCTCGCAGCGGAGCTGCAAAGAAGAGCGCTGGCCTTTTTCTGCGTCCTTCTTCTCCCGGCTTCTTCTCATGGCACCTGTACCGGCACTGTCAGATCCTCCTGCGGCTGTCCGTCCTGAGGAGAAGAGGCGAGATGCGACATGGACGTGGCCCGCATGGTTTGGTCTGACGGTTGGTTCAGGAGCCTCTGTGATAATCCGACCTTGCAGGCAAGGGGCCTCACCCCTGGCCACGGGATGAAAGGCTGAGCATCCCTGGATACCAGGGCAATGTTTCCTGTGCTGTAACATGGGACCCTGAGCAGCGGCCATAAAAAACAGTAAATGGCTGGAGGCCAGCGTGTCTTAGCGCTCCCTGCCAGTTCTTCATTTTGTTCCCAAACCCTGCTTTTCTTGTTCCTCTACTGCCCACTCCGTTGTGTTGCCTTTCTTGCCTCCTTCTCTTGCTGGCCACGTTTTTCCTTCTCTTCCCACTACTGTGTACTTCCAGCGCTCTTCCTACCCCCTTCTTTCGGTTGTTGCTCTTGCCTTATTCCTGTTTTGCACCTTCCTGTGTGCTTCAGATTCATTGATCGAGGTATTCTGCTGTTGCCCTGCAAAATCCTTGAATCTGGAGATCTGCATGCGGCTTCAACATCTGCTGGCAAATTACCTTTGTGAGCAGATTGGTGTCCTCTATATCCTTCCTAGTACTCCCATTCCTTCTGAACATCCACTTGAAGCCCAGGCCATCAGAAGTGCTGTTAGTAGTACCAGTTCAGCTTCATTGGGAGTCCCAGTGCTGGTCTACCCTGGCCATGATCGATTTGGGAAGATTCAGCAACAATATGGACATTTCTTCTACATAAGCATCTAGAAACCCTTACAAAGAAAGGAAAATCCTGCAAGGCTTGATGTGATTGACAGGACTCCATACGCTTCTATCTGTTTGTTCAGCATTTGATTCCCATATGTCCCTGCTATACAGTGACTGCCTCTGGATGCTGTGAGCTGATGATGTCATGTGGAGTGTTGCCTTGTGAATGTTAGAATGTTTACTTAAGGGTTCCGCACCTAGGCAGTTAGAGCTCACCAGACTGGGTGATGGGAGCCAGTGTTATGCCCTGTCCACTTCTGTCTATATCTTCTTGTAACTGTAACTTAAGTACTTGCTAATAAACACTAGAAGTTACCCTAAAATGCCTGAAGTCACTTTGTAACAGTCCCCTCATCAATGAGCAGACAGAGGATATAGCTTTGGATATCATCAAGTGCCTTTGTTTCATGTGTTCCTAAGATTGACTTCACTGCAGTATTACAATCCCTTCATTAACTGGGCCACCCAAACTCTGCTATTCTCATCAGAAAGATGAACTCAGGTATGTTGCCCCAAAAAGAAGCAAGAGCCGTTGGCTAAGACCCAGACCTGCCTAATAATCCATCCGTCTGAGACCTGAACGAGATCCCATCTCAATACCACCACTTTAAAAAAGTATTCTCCGATTGCTCCGCCATACCTCTCCCACCGCACCAGATGACTGTGCCATCAATCTGGACCCAGAAGCAGTCATAGCCCATGGTAATATTGTTTCCATGGCACCCCAGGACAAAAGACTGCATACAAATTTGGACAAAAGCCTACTCAAAGGGTACATCACCTACTCAAAAAGTACAGGTATCCTCTGCCATTGATATGGGATATACTGGCATCTCTCAGGAATGTACTTACCTTCACAAAACTGGACCTCAGAGGAGCCTACCACTTGTTGCATATCAAGACTGAGGACATATGGAAAACCATATTTTCGTGCCTTGAAACACTTCTGTATAGGCACAATATAAATAAACTATCATATCATATTATTCAAAGCACTGTTAGGCCACTATGAATATCAAGTTATGCCCTTCGGGCTCTGCAACATGCCTGCTATATTCCAGAATTTCATGGACTACATCTTTTCTGACCTTTTGGGCCTTTCAGTGTGGGTATATCTCTGGGTGATATCCTGGTGTTCTCCACCTCTTACGTATAACACATACCTCATGTGTGGACCGTCCTTTTCATTCTGGAAAAGGAACATCTATACCCCAAACAGGAAACATACCTCTTCCACAAGGCACAAACTGAATTTTTGGGGTATCTGATTGAGGTAGGAGGAGTACAAATGGATCCAAGGAAGGTACAGGAGATACAAGATTGGCTTAGTCAACAGTGACTGAATGCTCTACAGCACTTCCTGGGTTTTGCAATTTTGTATTGTCGCTTCCTTCCTGGATGTGACCATATTACTGCAGAGTTGACTCCGCTTACCAGTTCCCGAACACCATTTCAGTGGTATAAAAAGGCAGAAACTGCTTTTTTGGTGCTCAAGGCAGTCTTTGTGTCAGCCCCGGTATTACATCATCTGGATGATTCTCAACCCTTTATCATTGAATCAGATGCTTCTATCACTGCTGTTGGGGGCCTGTTACTTCAACTCCTCGACATGACAACACAAACCGACCATCTGTGTCATATTACTCACACAAGATGACTTCCAGGGAAGTTAACTATGCCATTATAGAGAAGGAACTGTTGGCTATTAAGGAAGCATTGCTGGTAGTCTAGCAATGTAATAACATTCATCATGTTTGCTTTACCCTTAATGCCAAGAAAAAGTAACAAATGCCATGCCACAATAGGAAATGCAAACTGACACCATAGTCCAAGCTATCCATGTAATAAAACTTATCATGTCTGCTTTACCCTTGTCGCCAAATAAAAAATGCCATGCCACATTAAGAAAGTATATGCAGACTCACAATAGTAGTTAATATACGTTTTAACATGTAAGCTGCAAGACCATCCCTTATAGCCTGCCTAGAGCAAAATACTTATCAAATTGTTGCATTCACTCATTTTAAAAAGATGACTATCCCCAGTGTCTAAAAGACGTTGGTTTTTGAAGAATATATATCCAAATTCAAAGCACAAGGGTAGGAGTCCATGCCTGATGTCTGATGAGATTAGAAGTAAAATGGAAAAACAACACTTTATTTATAATGACAGAGAACAAGATCAAGGCCTCTCTAAAAGAGATGAACACCAAAATATACTGTTGTTGGGACAGACTAAACAAGTATTGACAAAGCCAATATATTTTTCATTTGACGTTGTTTATTGCAATTCACATTTTTAAGTAAGACTTCACTAATTACTTGGGCTCTACTTAGCCAGTAATTCCAAACATGTCTTCAAATAAGTGTGTGCATACAAATATCATTAGTAATAGACATAGTAGACATACCTCTCTTCACTGCAGTGTGCAGAAGCCTTTTTCATATTTGTATTAATTCTTTTACATATCAGCAAACACTATGTTTGGAAATGTTAAGGTCAGCATGATGATTTTAAGGGTGAGATAGGGTAATGGGCTGAGGGTAAACTAAGGCGGGAGGTAGAAGGCAAGGGTGAGCATGGTAATCATGGATGAGCAAGTTAGTGGGGGACGCATAGATGAACTAGGTCAAGTTGTTTGTTGGGGATAAGCAAGGATGAGCTAGGGCATATTTAGCATTGCTCGAATGGGTGGCGCAGTCTGAGGTAGGAAAGATGTGGGTAGAGTGTGTTGGGACAGAGCGGGGTATGGCATGGGGTAGAAAGGTAGGGTTGGAGTAGAGAAAGTTTGACGAAAGTGGATTAGGGTAGAGAGGGGTAAGGTAAGTAGTATTATACTTGAGGATATCAACCTGAAATTGGCAAATTATAAGACTGAAATTGAACAGAGGAAGTTAAGAAAATTTAAGAGAGATACCTTTGACTACCTCAATGATATAGTGTATAATTGGCAAGAATATTACCGACAGCGAAATTTCAATTGAAACAAAAAACAAAACTCTAACTCCACAAACTCAGGTAACATTAGCAATAGCAGTGTTGGAGAACCCATCCAGAGGCCTTCCTCAGACCGTACTAGTGAACGTGAACAATCAGAAGACACTAATAGATCAGGAATGTCCACATCTCCAACTAATAAAGACGCTGAACCCAATACCTCAACAGGGGGCGTTTTTAGGCATAAGAGAAAGACCCAGAGAGGGAAGAAAGCCACAAACAAAAAAGAAAAACAAACAAAGGACAACAATCTAGTGGTGAACATTTCCAGCAAGATTCTTTCAGCAGAACAGCTTAACATACTAAACAAAGGATTATCGTTTGTTCCAACGTGCAATACCTCATTATTTCAAGAAAAAAATCTGTCTACACAGATTGATGCGAAAACTAAGACTTAATATTTTCTTTGATTCACAACCAGAAATGGAATCTAGACTACCACAAAGTGACCTACTGGAAATACGTCCCAAGAGTACATTTGACCCCCATGTACAAAATTTTATTCTGAATCTATTTGAGAAGAGTGTCCTACAAGATTTAAGCAGAATTGATTGCAGAAGAAAAACACCCATTAATATCAAAAACTGGCAATTAGATCTAATAGATGAACTAGCGAGAAGTGAAGACATTACCATTAAACCAGCTGACAAAGGTGGCGCAATCATAATCATGGATACATCCTTCTATGTGAAAAGATGCATTGAACTTCTTAGCGACACAGACACCTATGCCATACTAGATAGGGACCCACTACCAGAAATCAGAGAACTGATTAACAATACTATGCTAAAAGCCAAAGAGAATGATTGGATTAATGACAA
Source organism: Ambystoma mexicanum (assembly GCF_040938575.1). Lineage (NCBI taxonomy): Eukaryota > Metazoa > Chordata > Amphibia > Caudata > Ambystomatidae > Ambystoma > Ambystoma mexicanum. Next base: position 467,492,268 of record NC_090932.1, on the reverse strand, counting down.
AACACATCAATATCTCACCAATTCCCATCCGATCACCCGGTCTTTTATGGGCTCCCTAAAATTCACAAAGATAAACAAAATCCACCCCTCAGACCGATTGTTGCTGGGACAGAGAGTGTCTTCGACCCACTGGCAGTCTATATTGACAGATTACTACAACCACTTATACAGACATCATCCACTTACTTAAAGGACACAATAGACTTTTTAAATGGGCTCAAAGATTTTCCAGCTATCAGTGAAGACCGCATACTATTCAGCCTTGATGTATGTAGTTTATATAATTTAATACCCCATAGTGAAGGTATAGATTCTGTTGAATGGTTGCTCCTTAACAATTCAGGTGTGAAAGGTAATCCTCAATTCATTCTGGAACTACTTAACTTGATTCTATACAATAGCTATTTCAGACATCAGGGCAAATACTTTACAAACCTCGGGTACCTCGATGGGATCATAGATGGCGCCCGTTTACGCTAATACTTTCATGTTCCAGTTCGAAAGTCAGCATGTATTGGAACACCCCGTATGGGCATAATACATTTTAACCTGGAAAAGGTTCATTGATGACATTTTCTGCATTTAGTGTGGCACACGAGATGACCTAGATCAGTTTTTTGAATACCTTAATTCAGTGCACCCCAGAAATTTACTATTGAGATTGGTACCCCTTACCTACATTTTCTTGATGTCAACTTGAGTATTGTTAACAATAAGATTGCTACGTCTGTGTACCAAAAACCGACTGATGTAAACAATGTGCTTCATTATTCCAGATTTCACCCGAGGTCGATGATCCAAAGTCTACCATACAGTCAAATTCTACGCCTTTAAAGGATAATTTCTGACCCGGAAGTTCTAGATAAGGGATGCACAAACCTTGTTGATAAATTTCAGAACAGAGGCTACCCACCAGACACTTTGGAAATTGCTACTTCAGAGATCTCTCGTACAGATTTACTGAAACCTAAATCTGATGTTAAAGATACCCCACTTCTATACATATCAAAATTCTCAAGACAGAGTTTTCAGATCACAAAAAGTATAAAGAAACATTGGAATATTCTTCATAATGATCAAACTCTATTGGAATTGTTCCCCACACCACCAATGATGTGTTTTAAAAGGGATAAGAGTATAAGAGACAAGTTGGTGAAAGCTGAAAGAACACCAAAGGAGAAACATCTCTTCCTAGCCACTAAAAAACTAGGCACCTTCCGCTGTTTAGGGTGCACACACTGTAATAACACAATTAAAGGCAATGTAGTGACTCACCCCAGGAATGGTCAAAAAATTAAACTAAGAGACTACTCTACGTGTCTTACATCAGAAGTCATATATATGTTGAAGTGCCCTTGTGGCAAAGTGTACGTAGGACAGACCAAAAGACCTATCAAATCAAGACTGTCTGAACACAAGTCGAACATAAGATGTAACAGCCAATACTCACCAGTACCCCGCCACTTCAACTTGCAGAAACATTCAATTGCCCAACTAAAATTCCAGGTACTTGTAGTTGTCAAACGACCCACAAGAAGAGGTGACTACCAGTCACTCCGATTACAAAGAGAGGCTTACTGCATTGACAAGTTAAGCTCTTTGCAGCCCTGGGGTCTAAATGAAGATTTCACATTGAACTGCTTTCTATGATTAGAATTTGTTAATAAGGAATGCTTCACCCTTAATGAACAACATAAACTTGAAAGTTGCATTGCTGTTCTTGTGTCTGTTTGCCATCTAAGGCACAACTTTGTTGGGACCCCTAGATGGTAGCCAAAAAAAACATTGCCTACAAAACCATTGTTAATTAATTTGTTTTTAACTCTCATTTCTGTTACTTTGTTAACTTATCAAATTTAATTTTGATCCTTTGTGAAAAAATGCATTTGTCCGATTGAGACTGCCATAGTGCATTATGTTGTCCATGTGAAAAGAGAGATCTATGGTTATTTTTCCCTCTTTCTGTACAATTTGAATCAATATTATCCACTTATTATGGACTGAGATGTTATACGCTGTCATTAGGAGACTAGCCTATGAGTGTGGTAGTCCTTACCCTGATGACTTGACAACTATAGCTATTTTCTCCTATTATTTTTCCACTCTAAGATTCGAGCGTTCCGTCCAATTTATGACTCTTTACAGTACCAATATCAATTCTAGTCTACATGGTTAGCTATTTTGCACAGCTTTTTTCTTTCCCTCCTACTACATGCGGATCAGTATTCATACTGCCCGATTTGTACATCATTTAATACACATGGTGTCTGCACCGCATGTATTTTTCTTTTAATTACTCTTGATACGCACATTAGCGTTTCTTGATTTATATCACTTCTTTTCATTGAAACTCTAGAGGTCTACACTCTATTATAACATAACCTTGTTTCAAGATGGCCAATCTTACGGCCGGTTATTTTCTAGTCCCTCTTCTTCATCTGGAACTTTAGTCCTCTATTTATTTTCATGGTTGCATGGCGTATCATTGGTTCGTGAACAACAAGCCGCTCGGCAGCACAGACCCTCTTCAGAGCTGTCCCCTCACACTCCAGGTAAGCGCGAACACATTCACATTTGACAATCTAGGGACCAGGTATAAAATTCCCTAGCCTGATTATCACTTTCCTCCCTATATTCTCTTTAGTTGGGGCCCTGCCTAATCTATCACTGCCGGATTCTCCCGCGGTTGACCGGCCGAACAACTTTGACATCAGCTTCACTTTGACTTCTAGAATTTTGCCATGTGAACATTCTCACCACGGTAATTTAATACATATTTGCTTGCCTTTACTAAACACCTTGTTATGTCTCCATGACTCCATATCAGATTGCTTAGCGCATTACACTAATCTGGACCCTATTTTGTTTCTCATTAATTCTTTACAGCATGTTTATACGCATTACAATATTTCCATAGACTGAGGCACTCCTGTAGTGACGGCGGGAAACTTGAGTTCTACAACTAGTGTGGATTTTGCCTTTCTCTGTTGATTATTTACCACTCTCCATATTTTCTGCTAGGTAGGTTACTCGATCTTCATTATTATTTACTAATGTCCATTACGTTTGAACATTGAGCTTGGCACTTATAAGGCTCTGTTATCTCCAGATTCCTAGCATTTTCTTTGGAATACGCCTTGTTTTAAGGAAAAGTCTGATGTCTTAAAACAGATTATTTCTTCTTGCACTTCTGCTCACAGAGGTAATTATGTTTTCATTACTTCGACTCTACATCGATATAGCCTAGGTACCATTTGATATTTTCTCTCTATATTTTTTCAGCCTATTTTTCACCACCCACTGGAGAGGTCCCAATAGGGGTATACTTCTATTGAACTTTAGTTCACAGGATGGGGGCTACCAATTGACCTTTAATTTCTCTTCCTAACATGGATATTTTATTTTACCTTTTAATGTTGCATGAATGACAATGCATATTATGACATGTTACGTCCTTTCAATTCCCTAATTTCGAGGAATAGAGGAATGTTTCAATTACAACAAGTGTTACTAATGATCAAATTGAAAACAGTGGATATGATATGAACAGTCTATGAATTGTGTCTACAAAACTGTCTTTTCTGAATATGTGTTTTCTTTTTGTATTAAGAGTTGATTTGGACTTCATTTTTCTTCAATTTGAGCTTCATCTATTGATACCATTTTGCTTCTATGTACTGTAAATAACCTTTTTTTGAGCTATAATTCCTATTGAAAATAATATAGTCCGGCTAATGCATGTACAATGTATATAACTTTATTTGAACAACTGTATTGGATTAATCCAAACATTTGAAAGTGTTCAGGGGAAGGGAGGGTTCCCAAGTTGAATCCTCTTTCTTTGCAATGCAGATGGATGTCCCAAACTTTAAACAGAGGCATTCTATAGTAGAACTGAGCCCTGGGAAACCAAAAAGTGGGGAGTCTGCTTGCCTTAAATCTGTTTCCCCTTTTAGTGGGTGGGGGAAGCAACACTGTCTAGATCCTTAGCCTACTTAACTAAAAAGATTAATTTAATTAATTCTCCATTTGGTGGAACAGTACAGGGTGATTTGTGTTAAAATTCAAATTTAACAAAGCCTCCTCTCCTGTGTGCATTGAAAAACTATTGCCTATAATTTAATTGGATAATCCTTTTTGTCCCATTGACCCCGACTTCTTTAAGGAAGAGGGGTGTCTTTGTTCTTAATCAGTCCAATCATTTTTGTCCAGCTTTCCCTTAACATAGTCCTTTCAGTGGACGGTGTCTTAAATCCAAAATTCCCCAAATAATTCCAATTTTTCTGTTCAACTTCCCCAACACAGACCAAAGTAGTGGGGGTCTGAAAAAACAAACTGCTAAAGTGCCCTGTGTTTATTTTAAACCATAAGTGTGGGTGGAATCATAATTTCCATATGTATTTGCATCAATCTTGAAATGCTACTAACACAGGCCTTTCAGTGGAGGGTATCCAAAATCCAAAACAGACCAAAATAGGGGGGTGTCTGAAAAACAAACCGCTAAGTCACCTGGTGTTTATTTTAAATGAAAAGTTTGAGTGGAATCATAACTGCCATATGCATTTGTACCAATCTTGAAATCCTACTGCTAGCATTTTAAGCCTGTGTGAAAATCAAAACTGCACAACACTACATTTATAAGTGTTTTGGTTATGAATCAGTTTAAGTATTTCTTGAAGTGAAATTTAGAGAACGTTAAGAATTGTGATTTTTAAAAAAATCTTATCTGATTTGTATAATTGATTTGTGTAACAAGAAGTTAAGGGTGAGCCAAAAAGAAGATGGCATGTGTAATTGTGTGATTTCTATTACTTTTAATTTAAATAAATACAAATATATTTCCTGTACACCGGCCTGGTTCTTGGGTCATTGGTAGCTCAGGGGGAGGGATCCAAGGGACATGATATGTGTCTGAAGTAAGGCTGATTAAAATAATCTGTTAAACAGTTTGTTGCATAACACCTTGAGTGGGGAGGGAAGGAAATCCCTGTGTTGAGGAGGGCTTCTCGATAAACTGTTAAAAATTGTGGCTCGTGGTCGGGATTTAACCAGTGGTATTCTTGGCATCTTCAAAGGTGACTGAAATCTTGTGGGTGGAAACATAATGTACATTGCTTTAGTCAACACCCCTCCCCCACAGCATATTTCCCTGACATTCCTGTGTAAGCAGTGCTATCTTTTCACTGTGGTCTTTTAAAGTAATTTTCCTTTTTTACACGTGTTCAAGCCGTTTCTTTTTCATCTAATGTTTGAAATCCTGTCTTGTAGTCACAGGATTCATTAATTTCTACTTTTTTTAGCAAGTTTGCATTTTCTTTTGGTCCATTGACAATGAGGCGTAGGCCCCCTTAATCACGGTTCTCTGTTTTGACATAAACAAAAGAAAAAGCCAAGCCGTTTTCATTTGCAGTGTTTCAAGGGCTGCTGTTCAAGTGAAATGGAAAGCAAAAGCCGTGTCTGGCTGTGGTGTTGAAATTCTTGCCCCTCATGTTAATTAAAAGTAAGACAAGGCTGTTTTTTTGTTGCAGAGTATAACTTCTTGTCATTCAGATGAAATAAAAGCAGCACAGGGCCGTTTTTGGATGCAGTGCATAACTTCTTGTCATTCAGATGAAATAAAAGCAACACAGGGCTGTTTTTGATTACAGTGTATAACTTCATGTCATTTAGTTGCAACAAAAGCAAAACAGGGTCGGTTTTGGATTACAGTGTTCAACTGCTTGCCACTCATGTGACAGGGAAAGCAAAGCATGCCCATTTTTGGTGGCAGGGTTTAAACACGGTTTTTCAGGTGAAGGGATTCCTGTTTAGGGTCTTTAAATGCACCCCACACTAACTAGTTCCGACTCATGAAAAAGTGCATTGGGACAGGCTGTTAATTTTTATGCATTTGCATTGAGGTTGAGGGAAAGTCATCTTTGCCTTGTTAAAGTGCCATGAGGATTTGGGTAAAAAAATAAAGATTATGTAAGAATTGACTTGAGTGAGTTAATCAAGCAGGAACAGGGTGATTTTGCCCCTGCATAAAGAGCATTTTGCTAAGGTGCAAAACGTCAGTGTGAAAATGACTACCGTACAAATTGGTGAATCCAGGGAGCATCTCCTAGCTAAATTATTTCTTAAAGGAGAATGGGCTGAGGACGATGCAGGAAACTAGCAAACCAGAATTTTTTGTGGGAGGTTACCTCAATAAACAATGATATTTGTCTTGAAGGTGGAATGTTACACCAAGTGCTTGAGGCATTTTATATGACTTCAACTGCTTGTGATGAACAGATACGAATGGCTCAGCTACCTGCTCAGTTATATTTTTATTTGCTGTTAGTAGAAGAGCCTTGGCAAAATAGTGAGGCTAGTAGGATGAAACAGGCTGGAGACCTGTCACAGGCTAAGGATCTCAATGAACAACTCAAAACTGAGTTAGAAACCCAGCAGCAAGAGCGTACAGAGATTGAAACAGTGTTCTGCAATGCAAAATGCACATAACTAGTGTGTCGAAATTTTGAGCACACTGCAACATAAGGTTAATGATCAGACTGTTTATATAGCGGGTTGTTAGATGACATTATGCCCCTCAAGCAACAAATCAAGACCTTAGGGACCAAGATCAAGACCTCACGGAAAATAGTTTATCATTAAACAAATGGACTCACAAAAGGAGTTTGATGAATTGAACCAAGGTATAAGTACTCTGAAACAACAGAGGACACAGCTGATTCAGGAAAAAGACCTCTTGAATCAGGATAATAGAGTCCTATTAAATAGTATAAATCAGCTGGAAATGGAGGTAGAAAAGCAACATTCAGGTTCTCAGGAACTGACAAGAATGAGAGAAGAAAGGAATGAGCTAGAAAGGCCTGTGAGAGAAATATATGCTGAACTATCAGAGGCAGCAAATGGTAGGGATGAGACAGAGAAAGATATTAATCTCCTGAAGGAAAAGCACCTTGAATATGCATGCAGCATACAAGGCTCACTGAGGGAGAATGAATCACTTCAGCTTGAGGTACAGCAAACAGAGTATCGGGTTGCAACTCAGAGCAGGGTGCATGAGATTAATCAGGCTTAGTGTCAGAATTAAAAAGTCAGTTCTCTGAAAACCAACAGGAAATTAGGACAGAGAGAAGCAGGTGTGAGAGTCTCACAAACATAATTGTGAATTGCAAACAGGCGCTCAGGCTCCCTGACCAATCAGGATATGGGGCACGGCCCACTGATCAATGTGAGATTCCCAACCCATCAGTGGCCTCAGGCCTAGCATTTACAACCTCCCAGGTACAAATGAGAACTGACCTCATTTATGCCACTGACAAAGAACAGGGGAACATGGGGAAGTTGTACTTACCGAGGTTTAGCCGACCGATCCAGAGTGCCATTCCTTGTCTGATAAAGATGAAAATTCATCTATACCATACAGAAGTTAAAGTGGCTGGACCAGTGCATCCTGGGAAGAAAGAAATAATACTGTAAGTACTTCACACCATGAAAGGAGAAGTCAGGTAGTTAGATTGGCTGAAGATGCAACTATAAAGAGACCACCTTGCCCGCCTCCCTAAAGGAGAAAAGTCAGACCCTCAGCCTTTGAAGGGCATTCTAAAAACCTCTGTATATTCAGGGGAAATGGGGCACTCCCTACACTCCCTCATAGGAGGGATGAGGAAACTAGGTTATATCTTGGGCAGGAATGGAAATCCAGGGAGAGTGACCCTGAGAGTTTACTTTGGTCCAGGCGAGAGAAGTCCAGACCCTGTCATATTCCCAGTCTCATAGAGATATGGCATGCCTAGAAGATAGGGAAGGGAGTACCAGTAGGAGCTCTGAGTCAGAAGGTGAATGGACTCTGGTGCAGAAGAAGAAAAAGACAGGGAAATAAAGAAAGGGTTTTGTCAAAGACCCAATCCAATAGATCAAGGCTATAAAGTGCTTCCTGATGCCATACCACAAGAATGGCAAGTATTCAGTGTGGAAGCACCTGGAACTTTATAGCAGATGCTGGCATCATTCCAGATCAGGAATTATGTGATTTGCATTCCATTTGCAAAATGTACCTTCTCACCTGAGTTCTCCAGTTTCTTTGCAGGACTGGAGGAACAGGATCATTATAAATGGTACACCTATAAGGTGGCCATTTTGAAAATAATTTCAACACATAGGAACCCACAAGAGACCTGTAAGGCTGCATATGACTTGCAATGTGGGGTGGACTAGGCACCTATGTAGTTTGTGCAAGAGTTAAAGTGGGTATTTCCCCAAATACATAATGACACAGTTGGTGTGTGATTTTCACACGCATAGGGCCCCGGATTGTCTGATTGAACAAGGCACCAGGATTCATGAGGTCCAGAAACCTGCTGAAGCAGAAACACAGCCAAACACCCCAAACCTTCTAACACCCCTACTGCTGCAAAGGTGGCAGAGGTAAAAACTACCCCTCCATTGAATCCAGAGACAGGGGGGCCCAAAAGTAACCCACCTGCCAACAAGTAAAATGGTGGGCAGAAGGGAACCCCCAACCGGCCCAATCGAATGGTAGTCAGGCAGGGGCCCAGAACAATGATCCCTCTGACCCTGCCACCTATATTTGTCCTAGGTACAAGGGTACTTAACCAATCCTGCAATATGTATACACTGCCACGTCCCAGGGGGGGGGAACTAATTGGGTATGTGCTGCCCTGAAAAACTTCCCTCCAAACTTTCCTCAGGAGAGAAGTATCACACCACCTTCCAATCTGAACTTTTTCCCCAGATATACCCCAAACCAGAACTTCCAAAACAATCCTCCTCTCTCTACCCCATTTCAGGACAATAGATCCCTGAACCTGGGAGAAGGGAGATTCAGGACAGAAAATTATGGAGGAAATTTCCAGTGCCCAAGCAACTCCAGGAGAAGAGACAGTTACCCTTTTCGGGAGCAGCAGAGGTATGACTTGAGACCTCTCTACCACCCAGATATGGTCTTGCAAGTGGAGTGACAGGTCCAGCAACTGACCGATTATCTGGGGTGCCCGCTGAGGGCTCAGTCTAACACTCAACCTAACCCTGCTTCCCAGAATTCCCCAACTCCCAGGTCTGATGCCCCAGGGGGGGAACTGATGAGAGAAATCTCTGGCAAACCACAGGTTCCTGAGGATGGGGCTCGGGTGGAGGGGAGATGTCAAGCCCTAGAGGAACCTTCCTTTCTCACACAAACAGAACCCCTAAAAACTTCTCAGTCTGAAAGAGTCGCTTCTAACCCCAAAATGTTAGAACTCAAAGAGCAAAGGATAAGTAAGAGACGGCAAAGAAAAACCCACTTTGTGGAGAAATTCCAGATTCTCCCCTTGGAGACAGAAGGATCCCTGGAGGATTCAGGTAAGCAGCCCTTTGCTTTCAAAAACGGCTCCCAAAAGACCCTGAGTGGGATAGGGTAAGTATAGAGACCTACTCACAACCAGAAACTATTCAACCCCAAACATGTGGGCCAGAAAGAAAGGAAATGGAGGTGGTATCCTTTCTTCAAACAGGTTCTGAGAACTGTTGCTAGGTAATTGGGTAATGGGGGACATCCAATGAGCTGGATAAAAGGAGGATTCCCCAACAACTCCCATTGCCAGTTGCAAAGTTTTTTTTTACAGATTCCAAACTCTGACACAGAAAATTGCCCAAGATCACAGTGTCAGAGTTCAATATTAAGAAAATGACCGCCAAACGGTCAAATTACTCACATTTTCTTTGCATCTTGTAGGAGAAAGAAGGCCAAGTTTATGTACCAGTCAAGGTGCAGGCTCAGTGTGAATTAACAGCTCTTGTGGATATTGTATCCCAAGCCACCCACCTGTCCAAAAAGGCCTTTGACCAACTAAACTCAGCATCAAATTCCACTCACACCACTTCCCGGGCCACTCCAAAATTTCAACTGGAATGATATTTCCATCGAAGGAACTGCGGATCTGGAAATAAAAATTGGACGACATCGGCTGACACATCCAGTGATATTTGTGACTCCAGGTGGTCACGCCTTGGTTACTGGTAAATAATCTCCTGAGGAGGTTATCAACTCTGATCGACTCTGTAAACAAGGTAATCTGGACTCAGACTAACCATTCTATAAAATTAAAAATGAATACCAATTATGTAAGACTGAATGGTACCTGTCATGTAATTGATCAACACTCTGAGAATGTAGAGTTCTATTTCAAGAATAACTAAGTCCCAGACATCACTGTCATCTCTGTAGGAGAAAAAACTGGTGATGGTAACCCTTCTCCATTCTTGAAAATCAACCTTCCTCCCAGTTTTAAGTGGACATCCACAATGGGAGGGAACACCCTAAAATTGTACACTAGTCCAAAATCAGAAGAAACATTGAGACCTGTGAAACCAGTAAAGGAAGAGCCCGCTCAAAGTATGACAGACATTCAGAAAAAGGGCGAGCAGTTGATTTTCCCCATTCAGTTAAATGAGAAGGAAGAGCTGGTGCTCGCCAGAGTATGCCTGAGCAATGAAAGGACCTTCATCAGCGAAGAATTATTCAGGAAACGCCCAAAAAATCAGACCATTCCCACATTTAAATTGATTGACAAAAGGGAAATAGGTCTGGAAACCTCAAATTCCAAAGATCTTTTGCCTAGCAGGTGTATGCTAAAAATGTCCATTGGCGACAAAAGCGTAGAGCATAGAGAGGGGGTGCTGTTGAGCAGCCAACAAGATGGCCACCTAGCTACGGATCTCCGAGACCCCCAGATCTACATCGGTGGACAAAGGCGGAATCTGTACATCCCCAACCCAGATAACAGTACCGGATAACTCCCCTAACTGCGGGGCACATACTGTGGAAAATCCACGGCCTGGGACTTAGCTGCTGCCGAGATACGACCGACGGAGCCGGCCGGCCCCGTGCAGCCTTTGGGCCTGCCTCCTGGACCTCGGAGAGCGGGGCGCTGTGGCTTCCGAGTGCGCCGCCGCCGGGCCATAGACTGTGCTCCCACCCTGGGACAGCGACGGGTGATTCTTCTGGTCTGCCGCCGCGGGGCCCGCTGATCACGGGCGGAGGAGGTGAGTGCCTGGGGAGTGGGATGCGTGCGCCCAACCATCCGCTGCCTTGCCGGAGCTCCCGCGGGCCCGGCTTCATTGCTGAGGCGGCTGCGGCTCGCTCCCGTCTCCCCCCTCCACTTCGATATTACCTGCTGTTCCCCCTCCGGGCGCGGCGGTGGTTTGCCGTACTCTGGGCCTGGTCACTGCAGCGGTGGCTGCTCCCCGACCCTAACGCCATCAGAGGTGGCGATGACCGCTGCTGCATGAAAGTCTCCCCAGCCCTTCCTCACTCGCGTGCTGTGACCACCACTTGAACAATTGCGCGGCTGCTCCTCACGGCGGGCAATTCCTTCACTCCGCCTACGAGACATATCCAATCCGGGAGCTGAAACAGCACTATAAACTACGAGGGGGGAGGACACCCTTCACTATTGGTGGCTACAACTGGTAGCAAGAACAACACTACACCCAAGAGGGGCCCACATTCATTGAACGTATCCAAGCGAGCCTCAACACCACCAAACACATTTCTGGCTACTCCGGGGCCCATCGAACCTCTCTCCAGCTATCTCCGCCAACTGTTCCTCCGGCGGTCACGGTGTTCCTGCTAACCCCACTTTACGCGCCAAAACTTCTGGTCAGCTGCCGCCCCCACTACTGCACTCCTGTACTGAGTTCACTACTAATCTGCCCATCTGAGACAGAAATGTCGAACAGAGCAAGAGGAGCGAACAAGGTAGGCCGCATGGACAAGTTCACCAAGGCAGCGCCTTTGTCAGACCAGGCGTCCTCCTCCATGGTGCAAGAAGACGGTTAGGCCCTGCTGGCTCCACCTCCGCCTGATTTAACTGTAATGATGGAGTCTATGGCCAAAAACTTTGCAGCCTTCCATGAAAAACTGGACGATATAAACGCTAACGTAGCCTCCCTTAGAGCCAAACTGGACCAACATGGTGCACAAATCAAGGAGGCAGAGCAAAGAATAGGAGCCAACGAGGATAATGTTCACACCTTACAGGGCACCGTCGCAGAGCTCGTCCGAGATATGAAACAGGTCAAAGCCAAGTGTGATGACCTCGAATCGAGGTCATGGAGAAACAATGTACGCATAGTGGGGGTTCCCGAAACGGCTCTAAAGGGCCGCATGGAACAGGCGGTCAAACAACTCCTCAAGGACCTACTTGGCAACCCAGAGCTATCGCCATTCTTTTCTGTGGAAAGAGCACATCACTCCCTGGCACCCCGACCAAAACCTGGAGACTTTCTCAGACCAATAATTGCGAAACTGCTGAGCTACAAAGACAGAGACCATATACTCCGCTTAGCCAGAGAGAAAGGGGAACTAAGTCTGGACTCACAAACAATTAGAATCTTCCCTGACTTTTCTGTGGCGGTGCAGATGGAACGTCGTCCATTTGTAGGAGTCAAAAAGATGCTGAGAGAGAGGAATTTAGAGTATGAGATGCTCTTCCCGGCTTGCCTAAAGTTTACCCATCATAACAAGATTTACTTCTTTACTGTTCCAGACGAGGCAGTTAAATTCATCGAGGCGCAAATCCCATTAGCTGACTAAATGGCGGAACCAATTAATGACACCCAAGGCTGTATGACCTTAGTATGGACTCTATCAGCTATGCCTCTTCCAACTGGTCTCGAACCTCGTCACCTCTGCATATTAGTTGGGGACCAGACCACTCCAACAATGGCTTGGTTCTCATGACCTAAGTACTTACTTGCCTTTCTTGTAACCCTATGTTTCATTGCCATGTAAAATATTTATGTTGTATCATCATAACATGTGTTAACAAATGTGGGTCTTCGGCAGCGGTAGCTCTCACTGCAGCTGCAATGCCTCCTGAGGCGAAGTGTTTATGGTTGAGCCCCCGTTGGGCTGTTAGTCAAGCATTGCCAAATTGGGAACGGCACGCGGCTGGTTGTATTGGGGAAGGGTATTTTCACACTGCTAGTTTCTTTCGGGCGGTGAGGGTGGGGGGCAGGAAAGTTGTGGGAAGTTATAAGAAAATCAGCAAGAAAGTGAGGACTAGGCTCAAAGTGAGGCGCAACAACGCCACAGCGGCACGTCTTTTGGTAAACAGACACAGATTCTTAAGCTCTCACAATTGGGATGTCCCATAGAATGTCAACATGGCTATTAAAATGTCAACATGGAATATCCGGGGTCTGACAAATTTCACAAAGTCCTGTAGGATCACAGCATATGCACAAAGACACGGGATTAAGGTACTCCTGCTGCAGGAGACACACGCTCAGAAACTCCTAGCATCCAATCTTGCACTATCCTGGGGCCCCAATAGATTTTATACCCAATTCTCCATTCAATCCAGAGGAGTCCTAACACTCATTCATAAATCGGTGAAGTTTAAAATCCATGCATCCCACACTGACACGGAGGGTAGGTATGTGATCCTTCATTGCACCCTGGCTAACGATGAATGCGTACTCGTGAATTCTTATGCCCCTAACACCGACTCCCCCGAATTCATAGATGCTGTGACCGCCATTATCATGAAATATGTGGAGGTTCCCATTATATGGGGTGGGGATATGAATCTTATACTTGACAATGACATGGACAGGACAACCTCGACCCGTAGGAGCATGTCCCGAGCCGCCAAACGGCTTCTCACACATATGAATTCCCTGAATTTACATGATGTGTGGAGAACGCTTTATCCCCAGGACAGGGATTACACCTTCTATTCCTCAGTGCACGATAGCTCTTCACGAGTAGACCTGTTCTTATTGTCGGGGTGCCAAGTGGGTAGGGTGTCGGATGTTAAGATTCTCCCCCACACACTCTCTGATCACTCCCCTGTGCTTCTGCAGATCCAACTGGGTAACACTCCAGCCGCCCGATCTGCCTGGCGCTTTAAGTCGGAGGCCTTGTCTGACATCGTCTTCAAAGCTGAGATATTATCGGACATAAACACCTTTTTTGAAAACAATAACACGCAAGACACACCTGAGGGGACCCGCTGGGAACCATTTAAAGTTTACATCAGAGGAATGTGTATCTAGAAGGAGGCTGGGGTCCTTAGAGCTATAAGGCAAGCCCTACACGGCTCCGAAACGAAGCTCAAAATCCTAGAACAACAACATGCTTCCGCCCCAACCCCGGCCACCCTTGCAGAAATTAGAACGGAACTAGAAAGGTTTGAATCCCACGCCTTGAGCGAGGTGCGTTATTTTGCCCGCCCCGTGGCCGCCCGATGGTACTGCGAGGGGGACAGACCTGGTAGAACCCTGGCCAAACTGGTACGTACAGAGGGTGGCAGATCCCGGATAGATAGCATTCTAGATGAACAAGGCCAACGACATTGGTCCGACCAGGCCATAATTGACATCTTCGCTGACTTCTATGCCAGGCTCTATGGCCCCCAACCAGAACACAATGCTCAAGATCTAGACGACATGTTAGAACGGATCCCTATCACCCTCATCTCCCAGAGTACCAGGGAACAACTTGACATCCCGTTCACCCTGGAGGAGATAGTCCAGGTGATTTCTGACCTTCTGAAAAATAAGGCTCCGGGTCCCGACGGGCTCACATCTGAGTTCTACCGTGAACACGTCGCTATCCTAGCCCCCATATTGCACGGGGTCTGGACCGAATCCCTTCGATTGGATACTCCACCCCCTCTTTAAGGGAAGCCCTAATCACCGTTCTCCCCAAACCTGGGAAACCCCCAGATGAATGTGCATCCTATAGGCCCCTATCATTTATCAACAAGGACATGAACATTTTTGCCAAAATAATTGCGAATAGTTTCCTCCCATTTATGCCCCATCTGATCCATGCAGAACAAAGCGGATTTGTTCCAGGCCGATCCACTGCTCTCAACATCCGCAGATTATTCAATATAATGTCCAGAATTGACCTAAAGGCGGACGCAGTGGCAGTAACACTAGACGCCCAGAAGGCATTCGACATGGTTTCCTGGAAATACATATGGGCCATACTGGAAAAAATGGGAATAGGACCGAACATGCTTTCCTACATAAAATTGTTATACACTAACCCGAGGGCCAAGGTGTTTGTTAATTCCATCGTCTCCTCCCCCGTTGTGTTACACAGGGGCACCCGTCAAGGATACCCGTTCTCCCCCATCCTTTTTGCGCTCGCGATCGAACCCATGGCAGATCACGTCAGGGACAGACATACTCGCAAGGGTATTCACCTACAGGGCACGCCGGAAATTATCTCATTGTATGCCAATGACATACTTCTATATATCAGAGACCCCTGCACGCATCTTGACCCGATTATCCGAGACATAACCAAAATAGGAACGTACTCTGGCTTTACCATCAATTACTCTAAATCCAAGATATTCCCCCTTACCGCGGCAACCCAGCAGCCAACATGTGAATTTCCCCTACGATGGTCCCCAGGAGGCATAAGGTACTTAGGGGTACAAGTTTCACTGACCAAAGCTTCCTTACTGGCTGATAATTATGAGGCAACGGCACAGCACATTGAATCTAAGCTGCTCAAATGGCGCAACCTCCCTCTGTCTCTGGTGGGCAGACTGTCACTAGTCAAAATGATTGCAGTCCCTAAACTCCTGTACATCTTTGCTAATGTTCCAGTCTGGCCCGGGAAGCAATATTTTAAGAGACTCCACGCTGCGTGTGCCCAGTTCCTCTGGCATTCTGGGGCAGTCTGCAAAAAGTGGTTACATATGACCCCTCCCTATGATAAAGGGGGTTTACCAGCCCCAGATCTAACCCCATATTGGATTGCGGCACAGGCCCACCACGCCACACATTGGTATACACACCTGAGCCCACCTCCACACGTTAAATTGGAGTAGCTGGCGGGGGACGGGACTAACATTATGACCTTGTTGTTACATCATACGTTCCAGACCGAAGCACCTGCAGACCCCGTAGCCACTACGATTAGAGCATGGAATATGATTTTGAACCCAGCACAAGGGCACCGCCCATACTATAAATGGCTACCCTTGCGTCAATTCCCAGGTCTCTCCCTCACGCACGATCATCATTTCATCCAACACTGGGAAGCCCTGGGATACCGAACACTCGCAGACCTATATCCAAATGGTAAAATCATTACCACCCAAACATGGAGACCTGGGCACTCTAACCCAGTGCTTGAGCTATTACAATACTTTAGGCTGAGGGCGGTGGTCCGTGCAATATGGCCGTCATACCCAGATGAGCCCCCAGATTCGCCCGAACTCCAATATATAGCAAACTCCACAGGTAGTAGGCGTATAGTGTCCTCCCTGTATAAAATGCAGCTAACAAAGCAAGAAAACACGTCCATCAAACCACGGGAAGCCTGGGCCAGAGAGCTGGGAATGGAAATCACTGATGGCATGTGGTACAACATGTGTGCGCACACGCGCAGAGTCTCCCTAAGTGCTAGATTCCGCTGCATACAATATAAATTACTCAATAGACTCCGCTCAGAGTAGCAAACTTCACATGCTCCCCTACCCACAAGTGCCTGAAATGCAACTCTGAAGAGGCAGATCATATGCACATGTTTTGGTCCTGTACTCCACTGAGGGCGTTCTGGCTGGAAGTAACGAGAGCGCTCACAGAGATAATTGGGTCCCCAGTAGACCTCGTCCCGCTGGCCCTGTTGTTTGGAATATGGTCTGGAGATAATGCTAAAAAAATGCCTAAATTCTTAAATGTGTGTGCTATTGTTGCTAAAAGATGTATCTTACAAGGTTGGGAACGCCGCTCTCCCCCCACCTTTGGAATGTGGTTGAAGGCCCTCACCTGGGTACAAACCTGTGAGGAGGAGTATATCGGATCCTTGCCCATGCCATCTCGTCCAAAGAATGTGTGGACGGAATTTTTAACCTATCTGAACAATAAAGATGAGATTGAGTGGGGCCCCGCTCCCCCGCCGGATAAGCCTGTCACACTACCATAAACACTAAACATCTTGCCTCCTCTCGAGTTGTCGATACCCCCCCACTCTGGAGCCGTCTCAAAATGTATTATATAATTCCTAACTGTGCTGTTGTTGTGATTTTTGTATATATCTGTGCAAATGTGCTACTCCTGTCTTAACTTTCTGCCAATAAGCAAAAGGTTAAAAAAAAAAAGCATAGAGCATAGTTGCATAGTTTTTGGGTCGTGAGGGATGTCCCTTCTGCTTTTTATCTGGGGAGTGACAATCTCAACCGATTCGCAATCAATTTGGACTTTATTAAAAATAAAGCCTGGACCCGACTGGGGAGTAACCCCATGAGCTTTGCCACACTGAAAAAGCGTTCCGGTCGGCTTAATCACTGCCTTATGTGGGTGAAGTTCAAGTGCGAGAAGATGTTACCATTAATGGGCAGGTGCAACAATTTACTCTCCACTTCAAAATTAAGCGAGGACAGAACTTCAAACATCAGGAAGCCTATATAAATCTAAATTCCCATCTAGAACAACAAGGTTTGTTTTTAAATCCGGCACCTCTAGTAGACCTAGAACACAACACCATTTGAATATTGGTGGATAACAGCGACCCTCAAAGTATCACTTTGGGTGCAGACACCTTTATTGGAATGACAGTTGATGCTCAATATAATTCTATTTATTTAGGTAATGAAATCATGTGACCAATCCCAAATGACTGTTTCGACCTCACTGATGGTATTCCTCCAGAACAGATTTTTACTAGGCATGGGAGGGAATTTCATGGGGTACTCTTCCTGCTCCTACGGTGTGGAAGAAGTGACCTGTGACATTAGGAGGGAGGAGGTCATGTTCAGAGTCAAGGACCACTACCTCAAATCCCCTGTCCAGGTCAACACCACCATCAAATGAGATTTCTACACCCAACTGGAGGATACTGCTGAAATTGCAAAGCCAGAGGTCTTTCCAAGTTTCAAGCAGATGGTCTTGGAAAATATCAATCTTGCTGATGCCTGTGAGACGGAGGAGCAAAGACAAAAGCTAAAACAGGTCTTCCTGGAATTCCAAGAAATCTTTCAGTGGACTCATACTCCTGTGGACGTACTTCCATTCATTCAATCACCAGTCCCACGGACCCTGAGATGGCTCCAGTATTTGTGAAACAATACCGGTTACCTGTTGTATCCATGGAGTCACTCACAGAGATTATTAAGAATTTAGAATCTGGTAATATAATTCATCCAATCCACAGTACCTTCAATGACCTGGGGATACTCAAACCGAATGCCCAGTGGAGACTAGGTGCAGACATGAGGGTGTTGAACAAACCGGTCCACATGTCAAGATGGCACTTTACCTACATTGATCAGGGACTGGCTCAGATCCAATTGTTAAAGGTGTACACCACCATTGATATGACGAACGGTTACTGGAAAGTACCCATGAGTAGGGAAAACCAGTACAAGCTTGCCTTTACCTTTGGTCGGCAACAGAATCCGTGGACCCAAACCCCCTCTGGATACATGAACTCCAGCAATGAGTTCAACATCTTCCTACATAAGGCTATGCCCGATTTGGGTGAAAAGGGAAACCTGGTTTATGTGGATGATGTGTTGATCAAGAACTAAACTTTGGAGGAACATATAGTAGAAATCTGCTATGTTCTAACCCAGTTGTAGAAATCTGGAGCAAAACTGTCTTTTCAGAAGACACAGTGGTGTATGACCAGAGTGAACTTTTTAGAGCACGAGATCACCCCTGAGGGTCTTAATCCCCAGGCAGAGAAGGTGGAAGCCTTATTGAAATTAAAAGACCCTACCAATCTGCGAAAATTAAGAAGCTTTCTTGGACTCGCTAATTATAGTCGTAAGTTCATTGAAGACTATGCTGAAGTCAGTCGCCCCTTGGTCCATTTATTAAAGGCTGGAATCAATTGGGAGTGGGGCCCAGAACAATCTGATGCAGTTAATCAACTGAAAAGAAGCCTTCCCCAGGCTCCTTGTTTGGCTTACCCCAAAAAGAACACAGAGTTCTTCTTGGAGACGGGGTTCCCAGATACTTGCCTAACAGCAGTATTGCACCAAAAGCATGTTACGGTCAACAAAGTCATCTCATACACGAGCAAGACTTTGGCCCCTATGGAGGAAACATTCAATGACTGTGAGAAGGCACTCCTGGCAACAGTGTGGGGATTGAAAAATGATCATCCATATATCCAGGGGCAGCGCATAATTGTCAAAGACTCCCTACCAACCCTTGCAATATGTACAAAGTGATAGTGATAGAATTCATGTGGGGAACGTTAGTCATTCCAGAATGACTTCCTGGATTCCGTCCATGCAAGGTTTTCATGTGGAGGTCAGATATGGCCAAACCAAGAAGAGTCCCGTCACAAAACGGTTGGCGCACTTTCATGATTGTGCTCAAGAAAACTGTCCCAAGGATGAAAGTCTAATGACCAACAACAACATGGAGGCATACTTACCTTCCCCAAACAAAGTATATGAAGAAGACATGTGTCAGGGGATACCACAATTTATTTGGATGGGTGTTGCTACCATGTTGGTAGATCCGGGGAAAAAGAACCGGTGGCTGGCATTGGGAATGCCTGGGTGAATGGTACCCCGGAACGCTGTGCTGGTTATAAAATAGGTACCAGAAGTAGTCAGGTGGCAGCGTTGATGGCTGTTTATAAAGCCATCCTCACTGCAGTGCACCGCCAACTCAATGAACTGGTCGTAATCACTGACCCTGATTATGTCAGAAATGAGTTTTTGGAGCACATGATTAACTGGAAGAATCGAGGCATGCTTTGTGCCAGCAAAAAATGCCTAAAGCATGCCAAACTGATCGAGTCAATTGACAATGTGGTGACCTCCAATGAAATTTCCATCTATTGGAAGAAAATAAGGGTTCATTCCAAAATAGAGGTGGCAGATAAGACTGTGAATGATGTGGCTGACCAGCTGGAAAAAAAGGGAGCTCTGCAGGGGGATTTCATAGAAACAGAATCCCTGCTGGGTGAAATCCAAGTTGCCGCTGTCACCAGGTCACAAACTTGTGCACACAGGGAACTCTCAACTGCCGAGTGGTATAAAGATACTCCAGATGCAGATTTGATCACTGCACAGAAAGAGGACTCAATCATTGGGAAATGTTATCAACACATTGAAGACCCTGTGAGCTTTCCTCTAAAAGAGTTGGCTGAAATCGTTAAAGAGGATCTCCGGGTCTTGATGAAGTTTTCCAAGATGTTCTGGATCCAAGACGGTTTGTTGGTAAGGAGAGACCTATCTGGCTGTGACCAGTGGGTGGTTCCTAACTCATTACGAAGCCTGATGTTGAATCATGCCCACGACATGGCCACTGGCCACCATAGAGGGTTTCACACAAAATTACAAATATTGAGCAAGGGTGCCCGAAGCCCACACATGGGTCACAACCTCGACGCTTACCTAAAGGGGTGTCTTGTGTGAGCTCAATGTTAACCAGTTCCCTCACACACAGAGCTCCCCTACAAAAAAGGGAAATTACACTGCCTTCATCAGATTTGCAAGTCAATTTCATCGGGTCAGTAATTCACTACTCTAGAGGAAACAAGTACATGTTGACTGTGACATGCTTGTTCATAAAGTGGTTAGAATGTCTTCCAGCCTCAAATTCTAAGGTGGAGACAGCTGCTGCACTAATTGTTAACCACATCTTCACCCATTTCGGCCTCCCGCAAAGGATTGAGTCAGACCAAGGAAGCCATTTTACCAGTGAGGTGATGGAGAAGATGTGGGATATTTTAGGGGTAAAAAGAAAACTCCAAATTCCCTACCTCTAGGTCTCAAGTGGGGGGGGTGTAGAGAGATACAATAAAACAATTGTGAGTATGTTAAAGATGTTTGTGGCAGACTCTGGACCGAGCTGGGACATCAGATTACTGCATGTCCTGATGGCTATTAGTTCTACACCATCTTCTGCAACAAAGATGTCTCCATATGGGATCATGACCAGATGAAAAATTGTGTTACTACAGCATCTGCTCTATAGGACATAGGAGCAGGCACTGATAAAGACATCCACTACTCATGTGTACATTGAAAATTTAAGGAATCATCTCCAGCATGCTTTTGCGTATGCTCAAAGCAATTTAGAAAAGTCGGCAAAAGGAATAAAGACCTATTATGATCTAAAGAACACCAAGAAAGAATATGACAAAGGAGATAAGGTTTATTTGTACAATTATCAAAGGAATCAGGCCACGGAGCAGAACTTCCTCCCATCTTGTTGTGGTACCTTTGAAATTATACATAAAATATCTCCTGTTGCCCACAAGATCCACATAGATATATACATATAATTGGTTATTTATTAATGCTTAATACGGAAAAGGTTTCTAGGCGCAGACCCGGGATTCGAACCTGTCTTGCTCTGCGTCATCTTGCATCCAAGACAAGCACGTTGCCACTGAGCTATACTACCCGTGTTATTGCAAAAGGAGAACAGAGAGAAGAAAAATGGGTCCACATCAATCAGTTGAAAAGCTGTCACTCCAGATATGCTTTATGATTAATTGAAGGCCCAAATGAAAGTCGGGCAGAGGAACCATCTGAAGAATGAAAAGGAAAGATGAGACATCATGTGGATACTGAAACAAACATATAACAGGGAGAAATGTATTTGGTGCTCATGGTGAAACAGAAAGAAAATACATATAATGTGTGTTGTGAAATGGTGAAAATGTCCTTTTATAATTGTATGCTCTTGTTGTTGTCCATTCAATGTACATCTTTTTGGGGGAAATATGTGTGTAAAAAGCACTGAACCTTGTTTTTTTTCTTCTATTATTAGAGAACTAACCTCCTTCATGTCGAGCCTCAAGGCAAGAGGGGAGTCCAGTGAGACCCCCATGGACCACAGAATAGAAGGAATACAATGGGGTGCCATTCCACACTCTCCAACCCAAAGAGGGAAGGGGAGGGTGGAGATCGCACTCCCCAATGAAGGCTATTGTGACTAATGAAACCACACTCTGCTCTGCTCTTCCACACCAAAGAGTCATGGAAAAACATGGGGTGGCATGTGGAGTGCTCTCAAAGGCCCCAGAATGAAGTTCCTTTAACATGAAAAGCAGGACATTTCAACACTGACACAATATATGCGTTGCTATTTAAATGTGAAAATATACCACTACTAAGGGAAATGACATGGTGCATGTTAACAAAAAATAATGTATATTATGTTTCGAATGCAAAACACCAGCAGACATTTGAAAGGAAAGGCCACTTTGGTTTCATGAAAAAGTGTCTATAAGCCAGAGGCAAACCCTTTTGTTGGCAGTGGGACACTTCACAAAGAAATCCCCCACTACCAGTCTGGACTATACATCCCCCATCTAATTACAAACTGCAATATAGTGTCCTGCTAAGGATGTGGAAACCCCAGTTGTTCTCCAGACTTGCTGGTACTGAAGGCATCTACTGCAGGACAAGTACCCCTTGGCTGGAGCATGACTAAAAAGTGTGAAGACTGGGGGCTGCAACTGCAAACAGGCAACCAACTTCAAAGAGCAAGCTGCAAACACAAAGAGAATAATAAAAACTCTGGTTACAGGCTGACCCAGTAAGACCATATGTCCCACATTAAGTTTTACTACTAATTTAAAAGGACTATTTTCTTTTGGGCCTTTTTCCCAGCAACCATAAGGTATATTTTCTTCATTTTCTGTACCATTTTTTAGGTAAATTCCAGGTGATTTTGGAGATATAAAATGCATGCACCTACGAGTTAGGGAACTGTAATGGCCAGTTGAACTAGGTTTCTGGCTGATCTAAAATGTCCAAATGTGAGAGTTGATGAACAGGTGGAGGATAACATTAGGAATATGGGTAATCAATTACATATTCATAAATGTCATGCTTTTTACGGGAGTGGCAGAAAATTGCCACATGGCCGTGCAAAATGGTGCAGACCTGTCTGTCTTATTTAATTCCCCATGATTAGCTCAATCAGAAAACATGCATATTATGTCAGTTATTAGTAAAATTATGACGTTTTGCCCCATAACTAGTTCTTGCCAAAAATGTGACATGACAACACATGTGGCTTGTAAATTAAGCTGCCATATGTTTGCTCCAGACGCTTAAACCAATCCATAGCGAGGGGCTAGAGTGGGCAGCGGAGAGAATGGTAACTGTCCAATTATATTTGCATGACCTCTTGCAGGGTACCCCCCGAAGATTGTAAAATTGGTTGTGTCATGGCTGCTATATAAGGGGACTGTATTAGGAGGAAGGGACAGAACTGCTGAAATTTACCATCAAAGAACGCTGATGAAAGCTCCAAGGTGTGTCCTCTGACAGCTCAAAGGACACACCAAAGGAGATTGCTGAGAGTACATCTGGGTGGAGCGGTTTATTTCTAGGAAGGCTTAAAAGCTGACTGGGTGCTATGGTGGAGAGCAAGAGGCCATCATTGTGAGCGGAGTGGCCAGAATCATTTCCTATCATTCCACAGAGTCCTGGCATGCGGCTGGCATGTCCTGAATTTTAAAAAAAGGCTTTCTATGTAAATAAAACTGAGCCAGGGGAAACCAAAAGTGGGGAGTCTGCTTGCCTTAAAACATTTTCCCTTATAATGGGTGGGGGAAAACTGTGTAGATCCTTAGAGTACTTAACTAAAAAGATTAATTTAATTAATTCCCCACTTAGTGGAACACTACAGGGGGATTTTTGTTAAAATTCAAAACTAACAAAGCTCACTTCCCTGTGTGCGCTCAAAAACTATAGCATATCATTTAATTGGGTAATCCTTTTAGTCAGGTTGACCCCGACCTCTTAAAGGAAGAGAGGTGTCCTTGTTCTTAAATTAGTCCAATCTTTTTGTCCAACTTTCCCCTAACACAGGCCTTTCAGTGGAGGGTATCCAAAACCCAAAACAGACCAAAATAGGGGGGTGTCTGAAAAACAAACCGCTAAATCACCTGATGTTTATTTTAAATCAAACGTTTGAGTGGAATCATAACTGCCATATGCATTTGTACCAATCTTGAAATCCTACTGCTAGCCTTTTAAGGCCACAGGGAAATCAAAATTGCACAGAACTAAATTAATAAGTGTTTTGGTTTAATTATTTCTTGAAGTGAAAATTGTAGAAAGTAAAGAATTGTGATTTGTGTTTTTTTGTAACTAATTTGTATAATTGATTTGTATAATAAGAAGTTAAGGGTGAGCCACAAAGAATGTGGCATGTGTAGTTGTATGATTTCTATTACTTCTAATTTAAATAAATACAATATATTTCCTGTACACTAGCTTGTTTCTTGACTCATTAGTAGCTCAGGGGGAGGGATCCAAGGGGCATGATATGTGTCTGAAGTAGGGTGGCTTCTCAATAAACCATTACAGTTGAGGCCTGGAACTTGGGGGATCCTTTGGTTGTGCTAGAAGACTCACCTCTGCATCAAGGGGACCCAAGATAGGAAGCAAAGTCTGACCACTGCAAGTGAATCATCTTGCATCACTGTACATCAGTGGCTGACGTATAAAACTGCTTTACTGCGTCCAGTCCAATGATGAGCGGATCCATGCATTGAGTTCTGCTGCATTTGCCATACTGAAGACTTGCACCAGCATTTGTAACTGGCAGGTGAAGGGCCCGAAACTGCATTCTCTGGGCATCAATGGCAGATGCTGATGGTGGGGAAAGCAACCTCAGACCTTCTTCAGAAGACCTGCCAAGTCCTAAGAAGAATCAAAGTACAGGGGTGAATTGTAATGATACTTACCTGACCCCCTAACTCCCCTTTTAAAAGTTTGGTAACTTTGAGAAACATTTATTATAGATTGGGTTTTTTTGCACAATCATTCTGAACATTGGGGACACATTTGTTAGTTAGAACAACTTGTCATCTACCACATGGGACTGTTCATATCGGGCCCCAGAGACCTTCATTTCTTCCAGCCTCACAAAACAGTATGGAACTTTGGTAAGCTTTTGGGCACAAATCCCCATACATCATAGGGATGGACCTCTGAAGTTCGTATTGTATTTTTGATTTCTGTGGACCCATAGGGCTTATAGTAATGCTCACCTGTATATGTTTGTTGCCCTACACCAGTGATTGTATATATATATATATATATATATATATATATATATATATATATATATATATATATATATATATATATATATATATAATTAGTGTTGTGTGATAACATTACCTGTTAGTAGTCATTTTTCTCAGTGGTGCATGGCCATAAATAAATAAGTATTTTATAAGTGATTGTCTAAGTGTTTTCCCTGAATGTTCACTGTGTGTTCATTGTGCACCGCTTACAAGCTTACCACCTCTTAAGACTTAGCCTAGACTACTCATCCTCCTACCTTGAACTGGTTTCTGTTCTCTATGCCAGAGTATATAGTTTGAGTCCTAACCATGGCCATTTAAATGATCCAGGTGGATCAACAAAGTGATAAATCCACTGTGTAATTTGCACAAACTCATACATCAGATACATCAGATACATGAAGACATCTGACTTAATTAGTATATTAGCGGATAATGCAGGAGGGATTAAGTTAATAGTTTATAACCTATTTAAATATTTGTAGGCGCACATGCACTTTGGAAATCCATCAGGGTGTGTCAACCATGATCTGGAGGGACCACTTGGGAAAAACAAAGAACTTGTGTACACACTCCCACAAACATTGGTGCTGATTCTGATCATGTGGGGTGTCTACCTACCATAAACTACATTGAGACCACCAAACTCCTCATATCAAACTGGCAAATTGTCAGATGCTAATGACTTCAGCTGCCAAACTAGATAAGCAAGGCTTTCCTACCCAGTTAGCAAAACCGCTGCGCCATACTCCTCCCAATATCTTGCAGGAGGACACACTCGAGAAAACAAGAACGCAGATCAGCACCCAGCATCTATACTGAAGTATTTAAACTGGCAGACCAGGATTTCTTCTTCACCTTCCTCTCTCCTTCACTACAAGGACACTGTCACATCTCCCTTTGTAAGGCTGAAATCCTATTATTCAGAAAGGCATTTCCTTGTATTCATATTGCCTCTTCTCCTCCACCATTCACACTGAACACTTCTTTCAGAGGAAGATGAGAAAAGGAAAAGGTGGAGGTTATCAATTAATAGTTTTTCAACGCTTTGCCCTTCGCTTCTTACCCTCTTCCCTCTTTAAGACCTATTACAGGCGTATGTCCCTCTGCAGGTTCTGCTTATCCACCCTTTTGCCCATTCACCATTGTGCATGCAGATGAGTTCTTTCAATGTACACACAAACAAGTGGTTGCGATTTTCTGCTGCAATGGAACTGTCATTAGAATTTAGTTCAAGGCCTTAACAGATAAATGACTTCTATTTTATATCTCATTGCTCAATTGGTCAACAGATGTGTTTCCAAACGTGGTACATTTAATGTGTTTTCTTACGTTTGATGCCGTCAATTCTGAGTTATGTGATCACTGCGCCAGCCATAATGTCGACATTCAAAAAGACTACTTCCATCATGGCGTGGCGCAGTGATCACATACATCACAGTGCCCCGCAACCCTTACCCACTCCCCTCTACCCACATACCATTTTGGCGGCACACACAGAAGTGTGCCACTGTCTCTCCTTTCCCCTGCAGCGTCTGTTCTGTCCCACTAACGTGGGTCTGAACTGGTGCCACAGGGACCATTTTTCTTTTTTTTTGTTTTCTTACTTTTCACTTTATTGTCCCCTGCTACCATCTAATGGAAGCGGGGGACATCCCTGCAAACCTGGACCCACATTACTCCGATTTACAGGAGTGGGGGACACCCCCGCACTCCCCGCTCCCCTTAGTCGTAGTAATGGAGGTTAGAATTTTAGTACAGTGCAAAGACGCCGTATTCGGTATAGGCAACATTTTTAAGTCGCAGTATTTGTACAATCCTGTGAATTCAATGTAACAGAGCATTTGTATTTATTTGTATTTATTTTATTTGTAACGCACGCCAGACCCCGGGGCATCCGGTCACGAAAACTTAGTAGGCATATTTACATATAAAATACGTTGGCATATTTACATATATTCCACAACATTTACAAAACAACAATAGAGCAAAAATGTACAGAATGGTACATAGGTGATCACACTGGGTGGTTATCATATGAGCACAGTAGGTGAGGCAAAAATTAGAGGTGGCAGAAAACTCAGGTGATTGCGGCAGGCGGGAACTTCCTCAGGTTTGAGCAAGAAGCCAAGATTTGGTTTTCAATTTGAAAGAATTGAATGATGGTTCAGTCCTGATATTGGCTGGGAGAGTGTTCCAAAGCTTAGAGGCCAGAACAGGGAAGCTTACGCCCCCGGCTTTTTGGAGTTTGAATTTTGGCAAGGATAGGCAGTGAATCTGGGCAGTTCTTTGGGGTTGAGAGGATGTGTGCAGGGGGAGGCGGTTGGAAAGGTAGAGGGGGGCCTTCTTTGTCAAGCATTTATGGGTGAGGGCAAGTGTTTTCAGCGCAATTCTTTGTTTGACAGGGAGCCAGTGCAAGTTGGCCCTAATATCAGATATGTGTTGGTTTCTTGGAATATTTAACGCCGCTCTAATGGCGTTGTTCTGGGTAATTTGAAGTTTATTAAGGCTGGACTGGCTAATCCCCACGTAGAGGGCACTACAGTAGTCAATCTTAGACATAATGATCGTTCTCGCTAGAATGATGCTGTTGGGGGTGGTCAGATAAGGCTGCAGCAATGAGTTTGCAGGTATATGCTGACACTGATCTGACAGCATTAGTTTGTCTTGTCAGGGACAAGGTGGAGTCAAGATAGATGCCCAAGGTTTTAGTATCCTTGGACACTTTAATGACATTGCCATCAATGGTGAAGGACTGATACAGGTGATCTAATTTATTAAGCCGTGAGAGGAGCCCAAGATGAGGAGCTCTGTCTTATCATCATTGAGACAGAGTTCGTGTTGGGCCATCCAAACCTGGATTACCAAGTATACTTCATTCAGTGCCTTGGTATCTGCAATGTGATCACCGGTGATGGGGATGAGTATCTGGGTGTCATCAACATAATTATTGTAAGAGACACCCAGATAATCAAGAACATCAAAGAGTGGTTTGGTGAACACGTTGTAGAGTGTAGGTGACACACACGAGCCTTGTGGGACCCCACATTGGAAAGGGTCTGGGTCAGCGGCCGTTGAAGGGGAGAAAACCCTCATATGTCTGTTGCTGAGAAAGGAGCTGATCCACGCAGTGGCTGAATCCGAGAAGTATGGGCAGAGCGGAGGTGCTGACACAGGATTTTGTGATTGACCAGATCGAAGGCCGCAGATAGGTCTAGGATTAATAGCAAGGCTAGTTTCCCATTATCTTTCAAGACTTCGATTTGAGTTTTCAATTCTATCAATGCCGTTTCAGTCCCATGCCTGGGACGGAAGTCAGATTGTCTTAGTCCAAGGAGGTTGTTAAGTACCAAATAGTCTTGGATCTGCAGATAGGCTGCACGATCCACAATTTTAAGCATGAACGGGACGGTTGTAATGGGCCTGTAATTAGATGGTATACTCGGGTCTAAGAATGTTTTTTTTAGCAGTGGGATCACCCAGGCATCCTTCAGATTGTCAGGAACAATACCTGTTTTAAAGGAGGAGTTGATAAATGCTGTTATGAAAGGGGCAAGGTCATGAGCCGATTCCTTGATGATGGAGGCAGCGCAGGAGTCACCTTGGCAGTTTGACGGTTTGATTCTATTGATGATGACTTCTACTTCAGCAATGGTGAGTGGAGAGAAGGCAAATGGTTTGATGTTAGGTGATGCCAAGGGAGGAGTTGTGATAGGGGTGGGCTGTCGATTATCCAGCTTCAATCCATTTTGTTAATCTTTAATTTTAGATTGGAGGGAAGCGATTTTATTCAGAAATGCTGTCTGCATATTAGCGCGCCAAATGCTATCTTTAATACATCGAACGTTTCCGGAAGCCAGATTGTCTTAGTCCAAGGAGGATGTTACATTCTAAATAGTCTTGGATCTGCTCATAGGCCACACGATCCAGAAGTAGGCATTGATAGACTACCCTTAACGACTGACGTGGTGCAGAGTGGGTAAGCAACATGCCTCCATTCTTGCACCACAGTTTATCACCGGCCTGAAATTAGGTAGTTTGCATAGGACTAGATGCCCAGATTAAATATACATCTGAAAGAAAGCAATGAGGGATGCAGGGGATTCCATTTAAGGCCAGTTGTGGCACTGATCTGTAATGATGTGGATTTAAGTAAATGGATAGAGCTAAAACAATCATAATATACAAGATGGAACAATAACATAATTTCATATCTCTTTTGCTGTAATTTGGAGCCATCAAAATAACACGTTTTATAATTACCCAATGTTATCAAACTCAATTGACCAACTTCTGCGAGAGGAAAGGCTCTGTCAGCCCTGCTGTCGGCTAAACATACGATCTGTTGCTTTGCTCAATATGCTGAGTTAACAATATTATAAACTTTTAAATGTGACTGTTAGGTACGTGAAGGCAGGAACCGTGCTGGGCTCTTTCTCACTTACCTGGGAATTCCTGGCACCTGTACCAGCGCTGGCGGCACCTCACATGACTGTGCGTCCTGGGGAGAAGATGTGAGATGCGGCATGGACACGGCCAGCTCTCTTTCTGCCCCCTTCTTGGCATAGTTCCTCATTCCTGTTTCTGATGTCTTCTTGCCTACCTTCTTCCTCATGTTGCTGTTGCCTTATTCCTGCCTTTCACCATCCTGTGTGCTTTTGACTCAGGTATTCTGCTATTGCTCCTCCTCATCCTGGAATTTGGAGATCTGCAAGAAGATCTGACATCTGCTGGCAGCCTTGCCAGTGTTTTGTACTGCCCCATGCCACTAACATACATGGATATGCCATAAGGTGTCATAGGGATCTCACCCAAGGCGTCTATGAGTGTCTTATCTTCTTTGGGGTTCGCTTACAGAGCTTTCTATGTCTCCTGTGCAGCACTACCACTACGGCTGCTTCACCAGAATCATGAGACACTAAGAAATATCCAGGCATGCAATGAAAACGTGATAACCTACTTGATAGATTAAGACGTGAAGGCACCAGAAAAAATGCAGCCCCCCAACGGAAAAAGGGCCAAGACACGCTTGCAAGGATAACAAGTATTTCTTTCTACAAAATTGAAGCGCATCAGCAAAGAACTCTGCTTCCACCAAACGTTCTCAGTCCCGTAGGGACCTGCAGCACATTAGAAGCAGAAAAGATGTCACTAATGATGTCATGTCATGACATCTAGTCCAATTCGACAATATGGATTGATGGGACCCTATATGTGCAGGGCCTGCTCCATATGTGATGCCAGGCCATTAGTCTATCTTCATCTGTCCATCTCTTTCCACGCAGGCACTGCTGGGCTTTTCATCTGAGGTGAAGTTGGCCTAACAATTAATTGGCTACTAACGCAAACAATGTTATTTTATAATTGTAACACGCACCTGGAAGATACAGGGATGGTCTTGTGGGGAGAGCAGAGTTCACACTAACTCAAATGCTTCACTTGCTTCAGAAACAGATCAGCAACTCCCAATGTTCTCCACCTTTGTTTTTGGCTATTATTTGTTGACCTCGCTGCACAAATCATGTGACCCATTTATGAAGGCGTGATAGCTTTGCCTTCTGATCTTAGTGATCGATAGATGGGTGTAAAAGTTGTATGTTCAGTGGTCTGGGTTTGGATAGTCCTGTGGCAAGTAGGGGTCTCAGATTGAAAGCATTGCAAAGCTGTATTTCTTGTGAGGGATCATTGGAGACAGGAGGTCCTTGCTATCTGTCCCGTTGGATGGTACTGCAAAGAAGTGCTCTGTTCCCCTCCTATGACCTTGCAGGGTGCATTCTTCCCCAGGCGTGATGGCCTGTAACTTTTAGGACAATGGAAGATATTTTAGACTCTGTAAGAAATGGCAGGGATGGGGTGGTGTTCGCGCTCATGTAAGGGATCTAATACTGACACACAAAATGCTGTTTGCCGTGCTTGGGCCTAAATTCTAAGATGGCTGCCATTTGCCAAGATGGCGTTCACACCTACACCTGCCATATGGCTTGTAATGCATGCGCTAAAATGATTGCACACCCTACTCTAAGTGCACCCCCTGCCCATGCTTCCTGGATGTGCTTTATAAGCATTGAGTTCTTGTTCGGTATTGCCTACGGGGTGGGAAAACCCTCTCTCTTTCCCACCATTCGCACCTTCATTAATCATAAATTAATAAACCCATCCGCAGTGTCAGAAAAAGTCCAGTAAACATTGTCTTCCTCCTCTGCACCCTCTCTTACATTTTAGCTTCCAAGTATGGCGGAGACCCGTCCTTTGGGATCAATACTCTGTAAACATCTTGCAAACTCGCTCCAGATTGGACATATTCCTCTGGAGTACATGTCATGTAAATTCTCAGGGTCAGGTGGGGGTGTGGTGACAGGCAAAGTGCTTTGGGTGTTGCTCTAATTGAGACCATCATCATTGCGCTACTGGGCATTGCTTTGGCACAACATCGGAGTCCCACTGGGCACATGCAAAAAATGACCAGGATGAAGACGATGATGGGCACTAGCATTTTCGTGATCGCCCCCAACCAGAATGGAGCCCAAGAGAATGTGAGTTCGAACCAGTCTTCATTTGGTATTTCCACTTCTTTCTTCATGCACAATCCAAGGTTGAACAGAGCTTTGATTATGTGTGACAGAGAGCTATTCTCAGCATCTTCAGGAGGCATGAATGTGCAGGAGGAATTGACAATTTCTTTGCACACGCCTCCCTGCATATCAGTAAGTGTATCTAGGATGTATCGGTTCTGCATCGTCATTAGCCTGAGGGCCCGGAGTTCCTCTTTTATGATGTTGAACCCTTGCTCTGTGTCATTGGCCAGCTGTATGAGTTCACAGCATACTATCTTCTGCCATTTAGCATTGGCTTGCACATCGGGCAGTAACAAAGATGCAAATAGTTTGCTTGTGTCTTTCTTTGCAGCATTATTCCCTTTTCTCTCCCGGGCAAGGTGTCAAACTCTGGCACTGGCAACAAGTTTCTTGTTTCTTCAGAGGTTGGGAAGGTGGTAGGGGCAAAAGTCTCTGTCGGCCCCCTTGCAGATGTACTTCTGGGGTTACAAGTAGGGCTGAGGGCAGCGTGGCCAGTGAAAAATAATCCCTCCATGATGGTAGGAGGTGTAAGTACACTTGTTGGTCACACACCCAGAAGTAATCCATCAATGCAGCCGTGCCTTTCTTGAGATCAGGAATGAGCAACATCTTATTGCAATGTTTGTTGTCCCCTACAGATACTGTTGTGGCACTGTAAAAACAAAGTTAATATGTTTTTTCTCTGTGAACTTTGAAGGAGTTGATGGGTAAAAGGGGGTTTGAATTACAGGGACTTATTAGTTTAGCATGCACATGTAGTGGTACATGTAGTTTTAGTCTGAGTTTTAGTGTGGGCTTTATACAGAAAGACAGAAATAGAGACATAAGCAAGACATATGTTGCGAATGCAACCGGCGCGTGCATGATTGAAATAGCACAGAGTTCAGAAATGCAAAGTAGAAGCTTAAAATTGTTTTATTTCAGGATGATATTTCAATTGAATTGCACTAAACTTCATGACTAATATACATTAATATAATTAACCCAACCCCAGAAACATATCCCATGTCCTTAACATTTAGTGCAAATTAGTTTATATAGAAATAACCAGAATCCAAATTTTAAATGCATGTGGCTCTCTTTCAATGGAAAAGTAAACTTTCAGATTGAGCTTGGTGAAGTTGAACAAGTGTGAAATTCCGCTCTGCTGTAGCGCAGGAAGCAGAAAAAATAAATGCAACATTTAGCTTTAGAAATGCAGTTGGCGAAGGCAGGAAAAACACAATGTGGCCATGTGGGTTTCAGTGGTAAGATCTGAAAGGGGCAGGATCTCCCTTGACTGTCAGCAAGAGGTCATACAAAGGACTTAGTGGCCGTAGGACTGTCAGACATCCTCGAATGCTGAGCTGAGATGAGCTGTTAGGCAGATATCCTAGGACACTGTGCTGAATGGGACAGTGAATTGCAGGACAGAGTTCAGTGCTGGCAGACTTCCTGGTGCCATGGCAATTCTTATATGTGGCCGACCGTGTGGGAGATTCCCATGTTCAGCTGAGCCAGAAATATTGTCAACTTCTAGGTAAATATAAGTAAAGTGAGGGGGCTGGTTTGCCTGTCAGTCAGTTAGTCAGGAAAAAAGTTAATTCCACTTCAGCTGCTATCCAGGTTAAAAGTGCATGCATTTTCGAAATTAACTGTTGCCATTACTATGTTCTCTTATTTTTTCAAAGTGTAACTTTTGCCAAGTTCTTCGCTTCCAAGGTCGGATCGGTAAGACTGGTCAAAGCTTATTCTATTTTTGAAATGTGCCATTGCTCATTGTAATACACCTGCGCTGAAAAATCTGTCCCATATATAATTGTTCCCTTGTTTAATTGGTAATTTCATTTATTACGATAAAACAAAATATCTTAAAATCACTTAGTATTCTGGTACAGTTTTGCGGCAGTTGGTCATTTTATTTGTTCTGCAAACACAGACAAGTGCGTGATAATAAATGTTTCCAATTGAGATAACTGCAGTGAACTATCTAGTTAGAGAGTGAATTAATGCATGATGTTTCAATTTGTTGTTTATGATTTTGCAAGTCAGTCACAATGGCATACTGCTGGAATTGTAAATAAAATGCTGTGAGTTGAGAAAGTATTTGTTACCCCCCCCCCCCGGAGTGTACCAAGTCCAGTATTTTGATTAGAGGAAGTACCCTGGTAAAAAAACTGTTGTAAGGCTATATTCTGAAGTTAGTCTCACAAATGTACACCACTACAGATTACCGCAAGAGATACTACCACCATAACATACGATAAAATTAGATGTAACCCCAGAATATATCTCACAATTATCACTGTTTCTCCATTGCCCCAATCCATGTTAGTTTTGTGATATGTTTAGCCAGGAATGGTGCACATACTGCCTCCACGCATGCCAGGACCCCTTCTTCGTATCTCATCACGCCTTCTACTATGCAGCTCACTGTTGTTTCCTGCTATTCGTTATTCATGTATTTCAGTCCTTGTATCACAGGTAGGGTCTTTTCATGCATTTGCCACTTTTTGGATTTTTGTCATACTGCAGGCTGTTCGGATCAACAAGTTCAAGCCATAATTTGTGTGCCCGAAAAGGCCTCCTGAACCTACAGAGCGCAAGATGTACTAGGTATTGTGCCTCTAGACTTGGTACTTTCTGTGGTACTAGGACCTTGCGTGGCCCTGTCACATGCGAAATCAATGAACACACATAACAACTTCCATTCACTTTATTCCTCCCCACTGAGCACATGTCCGTATCCCAACTATTAGACATTTCTTGGTGATACACATCTTCTATGGCGTCAAGACCTAGCCCGTGGTAGGCGTCGTACTTCGCCCTTCATGCTTGTCTTTTCGTACGTTTGGGTGCACCTAAATATCCATTAATAACAGTACTAATATTATCTACATGGATAAAGTTTGTCTTATTAAAAACATCAGAAAGTCTTGGAAACAGTAGGTACCTAGCAATATATTCTAATAATTTATTGTGAGGGGGAACATTGTTATCGTGTATGGAACTGGTGGCATTTTGGTCAGTAAGGTTGAGCCTTGCAGAAAATAAATGTTCAGTTTCATTCGAGTGTATGGTTGATCTATTATTTACATTATTTACATTGATTTTGTAATTTCTCCTTCTCCCCAATAACACCCCTCTTTTATATGCCCCTAAATAAATTCATTAAATAAGCATTGAAATTGCAAATATACCTGCTATAAAATGCATTGCACACATATATGAA
The DNA here is from genome assembly GCF_040938575.1 of Ambystoma mexicanum. Taxonomy (NCBI): domain Eukaryota; kingdom Metazoa; phylum Chordata; class Amphibia; order Caudata; family Ambystomatidae; genus Ambystoma; species Ambystoma mexicanum. The sequence continues at coordinate 467,457,440 of NC_090932.1, read as the reverse complement.
TACGAAAATCTAGGCATACTACTATAAGTACATTTCTTTCTAATGGATAACAAATTATTTGGGAGCGGCAGTTCCATTTTCTTTAAAATCTGAAAGTCAAAATGTAAGCACACAAAAGGAGAGAGAGAGAAAGAGAAAGAGTGCCCCCTATGTAAACCTTTTTAGCAGCTGTGCTTATAAACATGTTTCGTGTTGGGGTGGGGGTAGTTCAAGTTTGAATGCTGTCAGTGACAAAGGAAATTAGGTAAATGCACACTACCAGTGTTTGAAAGTGCCAGTGCAGTGTCCAAAGGTGCCTTTCGAATGTCGAAAGGCAGATTCAGTATGAAACCCTTCAGTTTCACTGCAAGAGGAGTGGAAAAAAACACATTGAACGGTCCATTGAATCTGTGGACAAAGCACTGCATGTAAACAAGTTCTGGCAGCAGCAGTTAAGTGCATGAGGAATCAATTGTGGAGTCTGTTGTGGCGCTTGGTATATATTTTGATCTGGGTGGTGTAATCTGTCGGGAAATACATTTGATGGCTCATGTTAATGTTGTCAAATAGTCTCTGAATGCATCTCCTAAAACAGCTGCTGCCCTACGTGCGTCTGACGCTCTCCGAATGGGGAATATTGGTGTGTGAATGTGGCAACCAGTTACCACTTCATGGGGAGACAAGTGGTGGTCCTTGCTGGGCTGTGATCGCACACTAAACAGTGCCAATGGTAAGCAATGAACCCAGTTTTTCTTTATTGTGGTGCAAAGCTTAGACAGGTTACTTTTGAGGAGTCAGTTGATACTCTCGACAACTCTGTTGGTCTGGGGGTGATAAATCATACATATCCAGTGTTTAATGCCAAGCAGTGCAGTCATATCCTTAAACAACTGATTGAAAAAGTGAGTGCCATTATCTTACCTTAATACATTAAACATGCCCCATCGGGGGAACATTTCTCAGACCAGAAATGTGGCCATGCATTTGGCACACAGATGTGCACAAAGACCAGCCTCCATCCATCGTGAGAGCGGGCAGATGACAAAGATCAGATACCCGGACCTGCTACATCTTTTGCCTATATCCGCATAGTCAATATGCAACTCGTGAAATTGCCCAGTAGGGTGGGGCAAGGTGCGGCAAGGTGCCTCTCAGTTTTTCAGGACAGGAATGACATTGCGAACAATGTCATTCCTGTGCTAAAACTCTGACATGTGGTGCATCTTATTGCTAGATTTGTCAAGTGTTCCTGGATGTTTGGAATGAACCAATCCTCTTGTATATTAGGAGCAATGTGGTGTTTGGAGCTGTGCAAGGGGCGATGTAGTTGATCAAATGCTATTATTAATAGTTTGTGTACATTCTTGCCTGCACAATAAATCAGTAGGGGATTGTGTGCATCCTCGTTTTGCCCACAACTACTGTTCTTCTTCTGGGATCCTCATTGTAACTCAAAAATGCGCGCTAAGGGTAGAGCATTGAATGAGAGAGGTGGCTGGTCATTAGCCGGTGTTCTGGGACGCATGCTGCCATTTTGGCCATGGTGTCTGCAGCAGCGTTCTCGAGCGACACTTTCTCTGTGTTGTTTGCATGGGCAGTGCATTTAATTATCACCACTATAGAGCCTGTGAGAGTGCTAAAATGTGTTTATATAGTAACGCTGCATGCTGTATGGGGACCCATGTGCCCTCCTGAAGCCCCTACCTTTGACAGACCAGCATGCAGCATTGTACTGATGTATGCCAAATCAGAATAAATGGTTAAATGACATCCTTGTGTAGAGAAGGAGCCAAGTACCCCCACCTCAATCACCTCACCGATCTTGCCTATATGTTGGGAACACGATACGTGTGGTACCAGTGAAAATACTTATACTGAGGAGAATCCTGGAGGCAAGGTTCCAATTGAGAAAACAATACATGCATACAAGACAGTATGATGGCCATTTGAATAAAATCTCAGAAGAAACAGGGCCAATGAATGACGAAAACGAATGGTGACATCATAATATAGTCGAGCTGACGTACGTATAAGAGATGTAGAGACTAGAGAATGCGGATATTCTATAAGGCATCAAGAAAGTATCGAAGGTAAGTGGTATCTTGGGATCAAGATGAGGAAACATGCTACAGAACTGATGAAGATGTCAAGTCAGTTTACACATGTACAGATGCAAAGAAATGAAAGCAGACAAAGTATTCTTCAGGCTGGCAAAGTAATGAATAGAGTACCGCAGACACCAACATATACATATATGTAAAAGCAAATAAAGGATGGATGTTTCCACTACTTGTTATAGCAGAGCTGGATTAAAGAAAGAAGGCCTCTTTTCCAGTGTGTCGCAGTTAGAAAACAAGTGAATTACAAAGTGAATCTCAGAAAGGCGAGACTGAATGAGCCAAGAAGCCATGGTCTTATCAGGCTGGATGGAGCAGACATTGGATACAAATCGTGTGAAAAAACGAATCTCCTGTTCAGGAGGCATGAACAAAACAAGAAACACGTCAGAGGTCTATTAGAAAATAGTATTTTTAATGCACGAGAGGCTCGATTTTGTGGTCTTCAGTCATGTGGAGGGATGAAGTTGGATGAACATGATGGTCACACCTACACATAAGGGAAGAGTGTGCCTTCACTCCCCTGAATTCTCCAGAGCAAGGAACACTCACCAGGACAAATTGAAAGCCCTAAATGACAGCAGACCGCTGAGGTGATGATGGATGAATGTGCTAATTGGTGGGAAGCTATGGTCAAAGACTAGCTCACCAGCACCTGGAAGCCCAACCTGCGTGCTGCTAACGTAGGTGGAAAAGTACTGACGGAAGTTAGGATGCCAACCAATGGCAGAGGACTGCATGATTAAGGGATTCTATAGTTTGTATAGCCAATGGGACGTTGTGTATTTAGTGACGTTCATAGTGACCTGTTTTAGGGGATGGCTTAGTTGCCCCACCTGATGTTAAGAGACAACTCACTTTCATTCACTGCATTAGAAGAGTATGGATCATATACTTAGATATTCCCTTAGACCCTATCACACTTGCCATTAGGTTTTTGTAGTTTGCCACATAGGATGACGTTAGTAAATACGCAGGTTAACGTCATCTATGATGAATTTTTCCTATAAAAGAATGCTATTTTTCAGGATGCATTGAGAGTTCTTATGCTGATACGTCCGTTGATGTCTGTTGTGCTCCCTGTTTTAGATAATTGATATTAAAACAGTTATCCTTTTTCCAACTACCTGGGTCGTTTTGATTAATGATGTTTGAGTAACTTCTTCATCCCCATCTATCTCAGGGGGATTACTACCTCATCTTAAAGGGCTGGATGACCCCAGTTCACTTGTGATGATTGCAACACCTCGATGAGCGCAATGAGCTCCGCTGCCTGCGCTGAATAATGCATTGTCTCTTCATAATCAGTGTCTCATATTCACCATCCAATAAGCGCACCACTGCAGCGCCAGTATGTCTGAGACCTGTGTCCTGGTCAAATGTAGCTGACCCATCAACAAAGAGGACCTCCCCCTGTCGAGTGACCTGTCTTGTGCTTTAGGCATGTCGTCCTCCTCCCCCTCGAACAGCACACAATTGTGTCTGGCCAAATTCTCATCTGTGCACATTTCTGTTATAAAAGTTGCAGGGTTCACTCTTTTACATCGTAGAATGGGTATATTTTGGCTGAAGAGAATGATCTTGCATGCAGATGCTCTTTGAGTAGTCAGGGTAGATTTTTAACTTTCAAGGATGGCAAAGATGGCATGTTCCACGTAGAGCGTAATTGAGCAGCCGATCACTATTGTGGACATTTTCTCAATAGCAAATGCCGTAGCTGCAAGAGGCTGTTCACAAGCGAACTGCCTTTGCATTACTGAATCAAACATGCCTCTCTAATAGGCCAATGGCTTCTGTCCCATTCTGCTTTTCTGTGTCAACACGGCAGTCATGAGCTGGCCATTAGAATGTGAGAACAAGTAGAATTCCTGTGTATAATCAGTGGTTTCTAACACAGGGGCAGTTGAGATCACCTTTTTTAGCTCATCAAAATTCTGTAACATACCTTCAGTCCATGCGATTATGTTGTCAGTTTTTTGTGCTTTCTTGAGGCCCTGTAAATGCAGCCGTGTATATGCTGCGTAGAAAAGTATCCATGCCCTGCAGTAATTGCACAACTGTAGGAACCTTTTCATGTCTTTCACTGTCGTGGGCTGGGGGTGGCATTCACAGAGACGGCACAGTCAGGTATTATTTGTTTGCCATGTACTGATATCAAGTGCCCTAGATTTAAAACCTCTTGTAGACAGTATTGCAGTTTTGCCTTGTCAATATTGTAACCCTTGTGAGCCTGAAGCTGTAAAAGTGTAATTGAGTCTTGTCTGCAGTGTTGCTCAGTGTTGCTGCACTCCAGCAGGTCATCCACGTACTGGATGATTGTGCTGGACACTTGGATGCTGCTTAAATCTGCCTGGAGTATTCCATTAAAAATGCTGGGCTCCCACAGTAACCCTGAGGTAATCCTGTATGATCAAACCTCATTCCCCCATGTGTAAAGGCAGTGAGGTACTGTGAGTCTGGGTGCAATGATATGGAGAAGAAAGCATTTTTGAGGTCAACTACCATTCCTTGGCGGTACTACACAAGATTGTGTCAGTATTAGGAACAACAAGAAATTCTTGCTGCACAACATCATTTAGGGGGTGCAGATCCCGGATCATTCTCCAATTGCCCTCTGTTGCCTTTTTACAGGCTAGATGGCAGTGTTGCATGGGGCGGTACAATTATCCCTTAGTTGAGTAGTCCACTGATGGTGTACTTAATTCCCACCTCTGCCTCCCTGGAAAGTGGGTATTTTCACTCGGGATGGAACTGCTCCTAGTTTCAGTTTTATGTGTACTGGGGTTACTCCCTGTACGAGCCCTACATCATGGGGATTAGCTGTCCAAAGTTTCTCGGGCACCTGCTCCAAATCTGCCTCAATGAACTGGGGTGGGTCCGCAAGGGCCATCATGGGACACTGAACCTTCCTGTACTGCACCATTAGTTCACATAGGATACATAGTGCTAGCACAATTTCTCCATCACCTGGCTTGCCCTCAAACAATTTTGCATCAGTCACCTCTTTCAGAGATACCGTGGGATTAATGCAAAGTACTGTGCACCACTCACACCCATCCTGGTTCATCCCGGTCCATCCCTATCACACCAATCCTCTTTGCTGAAACCACCAATCCTTGCAAATGTAAGGACAGTATTGTACTGCTGCCAGTATTGTACCTGCTGCCGGTTAAGGGGACACATAGGGCCTAAAAGGAAATCTGTTAGCACTCACCAACACCCTTTGCCAATCTGAGGCACCGCCTTCAAGCACCGGCATTCCATACACAAACATGTCCGGATCTATGGAAATTCCACAAACCACCATCTCTCCTGCCATTGCATGAATTATCAACATTGCTCTAATGCGCACATCCCTGGCATATTGCACACTATGCCGATGTCTGTGAATGATATTGTCATGTTGAGCTTTCTGAGCAGATCCATGCCCATCAAGTTCACTGCTGAACTTTCAGAATACAGTAGGGGTGCTCACCACGTTTTCTCCTATTTTTAATGTCAACCTCTTTAGTATATGGAACCGTGGAGACAGTCCCAGAAAAGTCCTGCATGTCAAGAGTGTGGCCCTGTGTAGACCATAACATTGAAGTGTTTGTTTCCTATCTTTGCGCTGACTAAGGGTTCCGCATCAGGGCAGACAATCATAGATAGAACTGGGCCGGTAAGCGCTTTCTGTGGGCTGTCCTAGTCAGGGTATGTGTTGGTCCCGGGAAATGTGAAAGGGTTGTTTCCCAGCACGCTCACCCCTCTGTATGGCACTATAGTGGCATTTGGTATTTTGTTGCATGTGTGCATGTTGCTGTTTCCATTTTGGGGCATTGTTTGTTCTGCGTATTGAAGTTGTGGGTGCTGCTGCTGCTGCGGGTACTGCTGTTGAGGGTGTTGTTGTTGTATGTATTATTGTTGTGGGTGCTTCTGCTGGGGATGAGTCAGCGGGAACTGGGGTGGGAGCTGTTTATATGCTTGGTGCATTTCATAGGGTATGGAGGTCATTCTTGGTGTCAGCATTTGTTGTGTGTTTTACAGTAGTGAGTGATAATTATTGTATGTGTTGTATCCGAGCCCTGGCCTGCTTCTACAGTCTCTCGAATAATGTACCAACTTCCCGCAGTACCAATACTGTGAGGAACCCATTCCCATATGTGGTTGAACAGTGCGCCATCATGAGCATCGTCGTCCAACCTTACTCTGGGGTATCCTGCTTTAATCCACATGTCCCAGCCTGCTCTTTCACTATCGCCACTAATAAACTTTTCATACCCCCCACGGCAAGGGGTACCCCGCAGTCTTCTTTTCAAATGTGTACAGCCACGTCCCTGCCCCCACTGTTAACAACAGGCGCACTTTGATGAAATTGTTCTTGTCCATCTGCGGTCAGGGTACATACTGTGCTCTACCCACGCCCTTGTGTATGAAGGGCATCTGCAAGCCCATTCTCTTCCCTTCCTTTCTTCTGGCAGTTCACTTTTTCTTCGCTAATGCCATCCAGCTAAACCTCCTTACCATCTCATCCCACAAACTTTCCACTCAAGGTGTTATTTTTGGTGCCTGTGGCACCTCCTCCTCACCGTCATCCTCAAACTCATCCACTGTACTCCAGCCGTCCTCACTCTGTTCTCCACCTAAGCCTCTGTCTGATCTCACAGTTCCATACTCTGTGATCCGTGCTCATTCATCCTCTTTCTTCTCTATATGCACATCCTTTGTTGCAGTACTGTCCAACCTGAACAAAATGTCCACCACTCTCCACTCGTCATGTTCGCTCCCTTTTGCCTTGCTCTGTGCTGTTTGAAGTCACTCTAGCTCTGTTCACGCCAACTCTAATGCCCCTTTTAATTCCCACTGTCCTGCGCACTCCTGCATTGGCGCGGTTGCTGGAGTGGGTATAAATGCGGGTGGCAGGTACTTGGCCGGGTGGACACATAGGTCGGTTACTGTACCCCATCACTGGGGGCACTGGCAATGGATATGCCCCCTTGCATTCTGCTTGCATCCCACTAGCTTCCGTTAGCTGACCCCCTTCATGGGTCTTCCATGCCCCTCCCTCACTGGTGTCTTCCACGTCCTCAATAATTTTTCATAAGTCTAAAATGTACTTTCTATTCTGTAACTGTTTACCCTTGTATTTCGCTGCTAGGAATGTGGTTATATGCTAGAGAATTCCCTTATTATGAGGAATGTAGTTATATGCTAGATAATTCCCTTATTATGGGTGCCCTGCTCAGGCCAGGACCATGGCATCCCCCCTTGTGTTCCTGTCACCCACTGTTTGTGTTACTTCTCAATTGTCTCCTGGTACAGGGGCAACGCCTTGTACATGAACTCTAAAGGTGTCTCCCCTCCCATTACAGTGGTGTATGCGCTGTAAGGCATACCTACCCGTGCTGCGCATTCTGCAAATGTCACAACCAAAAAATCCATTTGTCATTCTCTCCTCCAAGTCAGCCCACATTACTTTCCCTCCCCTTCCCCTTCACTCATACCCACTCTCACACTCCACGCATTCAAAACACACCGCTATTTAAACAACCAACCTTACACAGCAAAAAACATGAAAACAATAAGCTAAAATAGCAAGTTAAAATAACAACCACTACTGTACCCAAGCCCACCAATTATGTGCGGCTCCTATATATTTCTCTTTCCTCCATTACACAATAAAAGTGGTACCACCTTCTTCCCTCACCCAGGGAGGCTCCCTAGCACTCCTTTCCGCAATGTTCTCCTTACAAAATCAACAATAATATTCAAAACACAGAATCAAACCCATACCACACAAACAAATTGTACAAAAATGACCTCATTTTCCACTTGCTCACAACCCACAAACTTTCCCATATACCCTTCCCCTACTTATCACTTGCAAGGGTCCACTCACATATGCATGTTCACCCGAACTCCTCCATCACAGGGTTCCAACAACGGCCTGCAATCTCTATGGAGCCGCAACCCGCTCCAAATAGCAGACATGAATTCTTCAAAGACGGCTCATGCACACCTGTGGGACTGACGAGTCTGGGACTAGTGGCTGTAGGTGGGCACCTTTGGAGAAGCGACCCGGAAACCTCTGTGAGTGCAGGCGTTTGCTGGGATCACGTCGAGGTCCCCAAATGAAGGCACACCCCTGCACGCTCACACCAGAAAAAATGCCACCCTCTATGGGAAAAAGGCCCAAGACACAGTTACAGGAATAACAAAGAGTTTGTTTCCCCCCTTTTGAGGCTGGGAAACAAACAATGAATGTCAATCAAGAACTACTATCATCATGCTCCTGTATTGATCACAGGTGCAACTTGTTTTAAGTATTTTATATATCTTTGATTTATCTGCTCTGGTTATTTTATGTGTAACTGGTTTTATCTAACAGCGACTTGATGCCCAAGAGCTTATCGCGCTATACAAATGGAAAAATAAATAATAAATAAATAAACAAGTATCTATTTCTACAAAATAGAAGTGCATCAGAAAAGAACTCTCCCGCCGCTGAACATTGTGAGTTCCGTTGGAACGTGCAGCACATTATAAGCACAAAAGATGCAACTAATGATGTCATGACATATAGTCGAATTCTACAATATGGATTGGCAGGACCCTATACGTGTAGGGCCTGCTCCATATGGGATGCTAGGCCATTGATCCATCTTAATCTGTCCATCTTTTTCCACGTGGGCACTACTGGGCTTGTCATCTGAGCTGAAGTTGGCCTAACAATTAATTGGCTACTAACACATACAATGTTATTTTATCATTGTAACAGGCACCTGGAAGATACAGGGATGGACTTGTCTGGGGAACCGAGGTCACACTAACTCAAATGCTTCACTCGCTTTTCAGACAGATGACATCACATGTCTGGCTCCATTTTGTTTTGTACACTGACATATCTAGGGCAGGTGGTTGTCGTCACTGAAAGTCAGAAACAGAAAATTCAAGAGATACTGTGTTTGCAGATGTTCCCTTCTCATATGTTCTTACAGTACTTTCCTTATAGTTCAGTCGCATCTTGTGATGCATATAGATGGGGGAAGAAACAGACCTGAAACACAGCTATAACTTCTGTACATCAAGATAACCATTTAGGTTATGAACAGTTTCTGATGATACTGCTTCTCTTTGGGTTACTTTATATTCCATCTATATGCCACAGATTTGTATGCATTGTGTTGCCTTTATATTTTGTTTGTCGCAGTACAAGTGTGCAGTAAGTGATGCATTATAAGCTAGTTATTACATGTTGCACAGTATGTTAAAGTCTGATACGGCAGTATTCACCATTTTACTATCCAGCATTGCAACATTATAAATATTGCACCTCTATGATGCATGCTGCAGGCAATGCCTATGTTTCTGTAGTAGGTTGCTGTACTATAAAGAACACTGCAATGGAATATTGTTTATATCAGTATATTCTTTAGTGAAGTACGTAGTTCATAATACGTCTCGCAATCACCCCTCACACTTTTTTGCCAACATGATACGCACAACCCCTTGTAGGGACTTTTCATGAAAAGTAACTGCACACGTGATGTCATCAGTGATGCCATCAATGACATTTGTGATGTCATCTTTGATGTCATGGGTGTTAGTCTTAGCAGTGCACGGTGGTGGTGCGAGTTATGGTTGCTTAGCTTACCATGACAGTCAAATTTCTGAGTTTTTTCGATTTTACTGGTAACCATAATATGAATAGGTTTTTATTAGTTCAAAGTAACTATAACATGCTTTAACAAAGTTTTTTCACTGAATTTAATAGGTTGTTATTAGTGCAACTTAACCATAACATTCCTTTAACAAAGTTTTTTTTACTAAATTTGATCGATTTATTATCAGCGCAACTTAACCATAACGTCCCTTTAACAATGTTTTTTCACTGAAATTCATAGAGTTTTACCAGGATACCATTAATTTGTATAGATGTACCATACAACATACTGAATCCCCTGGCCCCATGCCGATAACCACAGGGTCCGCGAACTGTGCGACTGTTTGCGGACCTCGGGTAGCATCCACACTGCCCAAAAGCTCAGGGGTTGTCTTACATTGTTGTATCATGCAGCAAAGACACTGAAAATGTTTGAAGAGCAACACATGAGTGAATTATAAGGAAAAATGAAGTAGGTCTACAAACTCTGTACTTATAAAAGCAGCAGTGCAATTGCATAGCGTGTGCAATATACTGGAATACACCAAGAAGAAAAATAACCTGTGCTTCCAAAACTATTACCTCAGTGCTGCTTCTTTACATATAAAGCAACTGTCAGCGGGAGAAGTGCAAAGTAGTGACAGCACAACCATACTAGAAAGTTGTAAGTACAGTATATATTTTCCTATAACTGGGCAGTTTGTTCTGAGTACATGAGTAGTAAAAAGTTATTTTTTTTACACAGAAATGGAAAGCACCCTGGATTGGCTTGAAGAGAATTTTCCTCTTGATAAAATGAGTAAAGATAGTAACTCCAATGGTACACAGTGCAGTTTGAAAAGTAAGAGAATTAATACACATTGCTTCACATGTAACTGCAACATGTTTTTTTTATTTAACAGTACATCCAGGAAATGAAGGGAATGGCCCGGACACACCAGCTACTACACAAGCGCATGACCACATAGAAACCCAAACTGATAATGCGGCCAATGAACTAGTGAGCATGGGGGCAAAAATTGACCAATTAAATTACAGTTTTGCAGATTTAAAGCTACTTGTTCAAAGGCATATCATGGAAAATATAAAATACAACTGCCCCACTTGCACCTGTAACCCTACCTCCTGTCCCAGCCTACCATCCCCACAAGTCCCCTGTAAGCAAAGACGGTATGATGAGACCTCAATCCTTTCCTGCCCTGATGACAAGAATATACAAAACCAAATTCACCTGTATATGTTTGGGGAGCCCACCCATGTCTGGCAGACACCTGGGGACATGTGCATCATACCCCCTGGGTCCTATGAACAAGGCTCCTATTCGGAACTGTCCCCAGCACCTGTGTCACACTTTTAATTAGTTTGGGGAGCCCAACCCTGTCCATAGGACACCTAGGCGCATGCACACAATGGATCCCGCACAATAGGTGTCCTACGGACAGCCGTCCCATTCGCGAACATTCACAACGTCACCATGTGACAACACCCACGCTGAGCATCGGCCCTTATTTGCATACAGGGTCTGGGCTCCCAAACACCAGAAAAGTGCTTTTTGGGTCAATCTTAGGTGTTTTACTGTGAAACTAAACCCTTGCAGAGTTCCTAGACCATGGCCCTGCCAATCTAGAGACTTTTTGAACTTTCTGAGCCCATCTTGGGGTTTGAAGTGTTCACAAAGTGCGCAACGATCTGCGGAGCACTCCACAACACCCTTATAAAAGGCCATACCCCATTGCTGCTCCTCATTCTGTTTTGGGTTTTCCTGAACAAAGAACTCTGCCAGATTGCTGGATTGGTGCCTTACTGCTCCATATTGCTGGATTCCTGCAGTTCTGCTCCACATTGCTGAATAATGCATTGCTGAGCTGCTGAGTTGCTTCCTGAATAATGGCATCCACTGCTGTTACATTTGCTGCTTCTGCCTCAGCACCATCCCCACCACTACCACCACCACCACCTTCCCAAGGGCCTGGAGAGGGGAACAGGTGTGATGATGCAGAGGAGGAACAAGAGGAAGAAGAGGATGAGGTAGTGAAAGTCCCTATTACCAGCTTCCAACGTGAATCTTGGGTGTGGATCCTTTTTACCATCATTGGGGGGGGGTGGCCAAGGCTCAAGCAGCTAAGGTTTGCTGCAATGAGTGCCAAATGGTATTCAGTCACGGCAAACCTGGGCTGTACAGTTATGGCACCTCCATGCGGCAACACCTGAGATCCAACCACAAAGCAGCAGTTAGAGGGTCATCCCCTTCGAACAGGGTAGTAGGTTGAGCTCCACTGCAGCATCCTCAAAATCTGCTCCTGTCACCACAAGGGACACTCCTGTGGGGTAGCAGATCCCTGACTCAGTCTCGCAGCCCATATGCACTGCAGTAGATCCTTACCTTTCATAGGTCACTGTTTTGTGTGTGTACTGCGACGCAGTACTCTGCAGGGGTGAGCAGTTCCGGAGTGGTTTCAAGACTTCGGTCCGGTACCATGGAGGAAAGTGCCCCCTACCCTACCTCGATGAGGCCCACCCAACATCTTCCTCTCTCCATCTGCGCTTTCTTATCCATGTGGTTGGTGCCCCTTCCCTGCCCTCCCTTCCATTCCCTCCCTTGTGTGTCGTGTTTAAAAAATCCCCAAAAAATCACAAAATACAAAACCAAAAATAAAACTGCTCTTTTCAGAGCCACCATACACAGTTTAAAAATAGAAGTGCCAATGAAATGGCGCAGGCCCCTGCGCAGTCCACGAATTCCGTGGACAGCGCCATAGTCTGCGGACTCCCAAAGCATGCAGTTGGTGGCAGCATGCAAGCCATTGTATTCTTTTCTGGGAGAAAGTGGTGGCTCTGAAAAGAGCCTTTTTTTGTGTTCTTGGAAGTTTTGAAGTGGCCAACACCTACTGCACAAATGCTTGCTATTCTTGAAAGAACAGCTGCAAAGCATTTGGAATTTTGCGCAAAAAAAAGGTGATTGCCAGCATCAGTAAAATGGATGCCACCTCTGCGGAAAATGTTGGTGCTACAAAATATGATGTTTTCATTGTGGAAGGAAGGCATACCAACATCTCGCAAAAATGTGCATACAGCATTGTTTACATTGCTCCTGGTTTTCTCAATTTCTGGACCAAATGATGAAGCGTGCAGCCACATCTGTCTATAGGCAATGCGCAAAAACATTACTTGAGAGTTTGGAAACATGTCCATGGGCCTCATTACAAGTACTCCGGTCCGGAATTAACACTGCCGGTAAAACCATACCGGTACTGTTTCCATGTCCGCCCAATCATGACCCGCGGCCCCGATAATAGCACCACCCTCAACCGTCACCGCGAAAATAGGGGATAGGGGTCCCGTTAAGTCCGTCTGCACGGAAACCCCTCCGGTACCGTCAACACGAAACACCGTGAGCATCACAACTAGCGCGGACACGGAAATACCGGCAAAAAAATGGCGTAAATACCGTGATCACGGTGGCGGAACCGCCGCCACCGCGAACATGGCGTTATACACTGCCTGCTGAACTGAATCAGGGCACAGGTGCACCAAATCAGCCCAGCTGGACCTAGCAGGCCACTGGGAGCCTACAAAAGGGCCACACCCAACCCAACACAACACAGAACCATGCAGGCAGCAGGTCTAGTAGCACTGGGACTGGGCCTACTCAACCAACAGGCAGCACTGCACATGGTGGCAGTAATGGCGCAGAGGAGGAGGCGTAAGCGGTGGAGGCGCAGGCGGCAACCAGCCAAGCCTGCAGCTATGGCAAACCCCATTGCCCAGCCAGCCCGACCCCGCCACCAGCCAGCAATACCACGCATCAGGGCCTCACCCTGGAACCTCACCCCAGGACAGATCCACACACTATACCGGCTGGACCGTGCAACAATCCTGCACATCACCGCCATTATTGAGGACAACATCAGCAGCCAAATTGACACCCCCACCGCCATCCCCCCCTCTTGAAGGTTGTCTCAGTACTGCATTTCCTTGGCACTGGCACTTATCAACACACGGTTGGTGAGCTGCACGGCATATCACAACCCTGTTTCTCAAAAATCCTGGTACAGGTACTGGATGCCCTGTTGCGCCATGTGTCGGAACACATAGCCCTACCCCGCACCCTCCCCGAGGTCATTGCCACCAAGTTGGCCTTCCATGCCATAGCAGGCATGCCAAATTGCATAGGCGCAGTTGACTGCACCCACGTTGAGCTGACAGTACCATGTGCAATTGAGGCGGTGTTCCGCAATAGGAAACAGCATCACTCTTTGAATGTCCAGATGGTTGTGATGCCATGCAACTGATTACACACTGCTGCGCACGTTTCCCAGGCTCATCACATGACTCATTGGTACTGCGGAATTCCACGTTGCCACGGTACATGGAACACTATGCCGGACAAAGCACATGGCTTTTGGGTGAGTACAGCTGACGATGCTACAACCCTGTCAAAGTGGTGTGTGTGTGTCCAGGCCAATGAGCATTGTGAGTGTGCCGCTGTGACCGCACATGCATCATCCCCCTTCCATCTACCAAATACACAGCGGATGCCAAACATCATGAAGGAAGACATGACAGGGCACCACAATGTGCCTGTGCACACGCTGGCACAGCCAATCCCGTCACTGTCCCATGAACCTTGTGCCACTGCAGACACCCACCCTCAATTGAAACACTGCCTCAAAAGGCACGAGAGGCGTGTAAATGAGACGACGTGTACTTACTACTTCCATACAGTGGAGTCACTCTGCCATGTGTGGGCAGCACTGCACCATGACATGCACACAATCAAATGTCACCCGCAGGGCACAGTAAACATGCAAGTTAATGTGTAGGCCCATATCCAGTTAGCGACATACATCGTGATGCCCAAAACATACCTCCATACACTGCATGGTACATATGCATGAATGAATGATGATAAAAGAATGCACAGCAGCAGATGAGGACATGATGCCACAAACACTGACATGTTCCCCCATCTACATCCCATGTAGGTGATGCGGGATATGCACTCACGCCATGGATGATGACACCTGTACGGAGACCAAGGAACAGGCATGAAGAGGCATACAATAGGGCACATATCCGCACACGTGGAATGATTGAGAGGACATTTGGACTGCTGAAGGCCCGTTTCCGCTGTCTGAGTAGATCTAGCGGATCACTGCTGTACAGCCCAGTGAAGACGGGTAAAATCACGCTTGTATGTGCCATGCTGCACAATATATGCCTGCGCAGGAACATCCCAATGCCACCAGACGCAGATGAGGAAGATGGGGATGGGGATGGGGATGGAGATGGGGATGGGGATGGGGATGTGATGGCACCGCCTCCCCCTGGGGGTCCACATGATGGCCAGATAGCACGGGATGCCCTGATTCGCATTTACTTTTGAGTCACAGCACATTCACAGAAATGCACGAACATGGTGACGACAATGAATTAATAGTTGCACTGCAAAATAAATGATCAATGTCCACACATGTATGTCTTGATTCGAAATGGTGATGTATTGATGTAATAACAACAGGGAAGGAGGTGCATTGGTTAGGGAAGCTGTACACCAGGGGCCACCCACCACCCAAACGTGCCCACCCCCACCCAGGCCCCATTGTTCAAACCCCCAAAACTACCTACCCCACCACCCAAACGTGCCCACCCCCACCCAGGCCCCATTGTTCAAACCCCCAAAACTACCTACCCCACCACCCAAACGTGCCCACCCACACCCTTGTAGTCCACATGTGTCCTGCACTGCCCCACACACATGCCATCACTTCCGTGTGCGCTTCTGTGCCTGCGCAACCTTGCCCGAGGGAACCGTTAGCCTACTAGAGTGCCTCCTTGGACTGGCAGTAGTGGAGCTGGATGGGGTGGTTGTGTTTGATTGGGCAGAATCTGGGATTGAGGGCATCCGTGCCAGATTTGCCTGTTGGCCAACCAACATGGCCTCTACAAGCCTGGAGGTGTGGTCGTTGCCCTCCCGCACATGGCATGCAAGGGTCACTATAGTACTCGCAAAGCGTCTGATGGACCTCGACAGGCGACGCAGTGAGGCACTGTAGCTCTCCCTCTGCAACCTGGATTCCTCTAGCTGCCTCTCCACCAGCTGGGTGAGGGTAGCCTGCTGGTCCCCCATCCGCTGCATGCAGGCTTTCAGTTCGGCCATGGATGGGGTGGGCGACCTCATGGGACTCCCCAGTGATGTGGGGCTGAACTCCAGCTCATGGAAGGAGCCCAGGTCTTCCAATGTGGGCATCTCCCCCTGTGGCCCCGTTTCTGAGTGCTCTTGCGGGGCACTGTTATCACTGCAGGCCGCCCCCTCTGCAGTGCTGCTGCCTTGGGTGTTGTGTTGGGTGGCCATGATAGGTTCCCGTGTCACCTGTCTAGACTCAGGCAGTGTGGAGACGGTGGGGATGTTGGTGGTGGTGGTGGGCCGCACATCTGTAGTGGCTGGTAATGTGGCCAGAGGTGCAGAACTGCCGGCAGCATCCTCCTGTGTGGTGGCGGTGGCTTGTGTACTTGCCGGTGCAGATTGGCTGGCCTGTTGTGCAGTATCACTGTCACTTGAAACGGCTGTGGGGACACAAAGGGCATGCAATTAGTGTTGTTGTGGTGGCAGATGGGTGCATCACATGCGTCATTAAGATTGTACATTGAATAGTGTTAGTCACATGCATCTGATTGCTGGTGTATGCATTCTGTGATATTGGTTGCCATACGGATCATGATGGGTCCTTTGACCCACACATGCACTGCCTGGGGGGGGTTGTTAATGGGTCCTTTGGCCCACACATGCACTGCCTGGGGAGGGGTTGTTGATGGGTCCTTTGGCCCACACATGCACTGCCTGGGGGCGGGGGGGGGGTTGTTAATGGGTCCTTTGGCCCAGTACTCACAACTGCATATTTTCATGTGGCATTCATGTTTGGGCACTTACCGGCATCTGCAGGTGGGCTCACTCCTGCCTCAGCCTCCCCGATCCCATGGATTCCCTCTAGGTGGAGGACGCTGCTGCAACACTCCTCCCATGCTTGCAGCCTCAGTGGGGAAGGGGGTCCTCCGCCTGTCCCACTGCTGCATTGGCGGTGCGTGGAAATGAGGTTGCGTACCCTCAGCCTCAGGTCGTCCCACCGCTTGTGGCAGTCCTTCACACTCCTCGCTGTCACGCCCACAGCGGTGCACTTGCGTGCAGCTTCGGCCCACACCTCCTTCCTCCGCTGCTGTGTGGCACGCCGTTGGTCGGCGCTGAACAGCATCTCCGCATTGTCCACAATGTGCTCCACCAAGACGGTTAGCTCCGCCTCGCTGAAGCGCTGTTTGCGCTGCCTCTGAGCAGGAATCCTGGCAGACATGCTGGTGGTACCTTTTGGCTTATCAGAGTTAGGATTGTGCTTGTGCTGGCTCTGTATGGCAATGGATTGTGCTTTTATATGATGGCCGCCTCTCTGTTTCCTGTTTTGGCGATCATGGTATTTCCGGTTCCGTGTCCGTGGCGGCGGAGGCGGACACGGGTTTTGCGCCACTTGTGGCTGCGTTATTTCCATTTCCGTGGGGTTTTCCGTGACGGCGGTAAAAACGTTTCCGAGTCCGTGTGGTGCACGCGACCGACAGCGTGTAATCGGACGGTATTTCCGCAACCTTGCGGACACGGAAACGTTTTTACCGCCGTCACGGATTTTGCACGGTCCCGGACTGGCAGATTGTAATGAGGCCCCATGACTTTCCCAAGTTCCTCCTTCATCGCAAATGGCAGAGATATTCCAGTGACGTGGCCTAAACTGTTCCCTCCACAATGAACAATAATAATGGCTGGATGATGCTGTGTCACCAAAGTCACACAAAAGGGGAAGCAAATCCAGCCACTACATGCAACACACTCCATACCAGTGCACATCCACATGAGGGAATCCAAGATGTGCAGCCACTCCACAGTGCTCTTCATACACCTGCAACCAATGTATCCAAGTTTCCTCTAAAATCCCGGCAATCTGCCTCCTGAAACACAAAGCCATAGCCACATCCATCTGCATGCCTCTCAACAAACAGAGCCTCTCCCACATTCTCACCTTGTACACCACACCCAGGGAACCTTATTGACCAATCCCCTGGCCTCCACAGTCCCATTTCCACGCCTGGCATCCTTAAAAGTCCTGGATGTGGCACCTGCGAACCGTGAACTACCGCAGAGTTTGTGGATAAATCGACCAATTCAGGGGCGTGGTGAGAGAAATTTAACCCAGGGTAGGGTATTCCTCTATTGTGGTGGCTCTGCATTTCCAAGAATGGACAACGAAACAGTGTTTGCGATAAAATAGTGAACACTAAGTGAGTCAATGTTGTCATTGAAGAAAACAGACATCTCAGCATGTCGCAAAACTATACCCATGCCTCTATTAACAAGGCACCTTCCAACATTTTGCTGGGGATTAAAGACATTGGGGTTGTTCCATTGTGCTCTGGGTGGTATTTCAGATGAAAAAAAACACCTTTGAAGTAGGGAAAAGCAGCATTAGTTCTTCCACCAACAACTTCAGTACATATACCAACCTTGGAGCACTGATGTAGCCCAAATGCTCTCCTCCACATCAGGACTACAAAAAGTAGCCATGTTTCTGAAAAGAGCAAGCCATGCCTGCAAATTGGGAAAACCAAGATCAGCAGAAACACCTGTTGCCTTTGCATACCTCTCCAGATCAAATACAAAGGAATCTCCCACTAGCCATACAGTAACTCCAGCCATCTTCACAATACGATCAACACAGCAATGTAAAAAAGTATTATCCTCCCTTCATGTAAAGCACACCCTGAACACCTGATTGGCTAATCCCCACAGTCCCATTTCCATGCTAGGCATGCTGAGAAGCCCCAGATGTGGCATACCCTATCCATGAACTACTGCGGTGTCCGCGGACCCCATAACACAGGGGCAGCCCTTCTTCCCCTTCCACTTCACTCTTTGCAGCCTTCTCTCATTGGCTACTGGTAAGCAGTCCCACAACTATCCACCAATCACATCGAAGAGCTCTACATCTAACTCTATCAACTCAGTACAACACTGCATATGTACTGTTCAACACTCAGAGCACAAGTCTCCTATGATTCTAAAGCACCTCATCCAAAAATACTGTAAAACTCTCCAAGATTTCTACTTCCAGATGCATCCACATCTACATTCATCAACAAAAACTACATGTATGCATATGTTTTGTAATGCACACAGAAAATGAAAACTGCATGTATGTTACCAAAGCATAGCAAGTACATAAATTGCATGCATGTGAACAGGGTGCCTGCTACTTGCCCTGCATAACCTACTCAATAATTATACTCTCATTTGTCCCATCTCCTCACATCAACTGACAGTTACTTACAATGCTGTATGCTTTCAAAGTTTTCTTGTACTGCCCACGTGCAAAACAGCTGCTAACCACATATTTCAATTTCAGCACCACTGTTTGTGTTTTTTTTAATAAAAAAACACACTGGGAACATTTGCACAGAATGTTCCCAGAATGCACACAAGAAAAGGGAAACCACATGTATGTTAGGAAAGCATGGCAAGTACATACATTGCAGAGTTGAAAAAATGTGCCATTGGGAGGAAAGCAAAGAAATGCCTGTGCACATTGGAAACAGTGCTATCTGTAAACAACAGGGGAGGATTTCTGCGCTCATGTAGTAAGCATCTATGAGTGAGAAAGTTAACATAATTCCACACACTGTAACATTCTCCTTTCCAATCTTTATATCGTTCTGCCCTTTTTCTCACCCTAATATGACTTGCACTAATCCATTTCCAAAGCAAGAAGTTCAACAGCATCTCACACACTTGCAAACGTCCAGCCCCATAGGACACAGTTATCACTGCAACACTGGCCCGATATCAACAATGCGGATACTCCCAAGTCCACACTCATATGCAGTGCTGTAAAATTGGACACACAAACTAACTCTTCTTGCCAACAAATCCTCCTACAATCTAAAATAATGTGTTCTTCTAGTGCTATTACCATTAACACACATACCCTCTAACATCCTTCTTTTGCAATTGCAGTGAAAACTGCCTGCCAGTGACATCTCTGCTGGAAGATAAAACCCAGAAGAAACTTACTCTTCACATCCAACAAAGTAAGTGCAGTATTGTAGTAGTGTTCTGCCTGTTACTCAGACAGTGCAGTGTTGTTGTATTGTAGCCTAGACAATTCTATCTAACCCAACAGCACTCACTTCACCCTTACTCATTGCACCTTGGCAGTCCACTCTTTTATTGTCATCAGAACACCAGATTGTTAATACTTGCTAGTTTTATAAAAACATTGTAATGTCCTTACATCTTCAAGCACACTACACTGTCATACACACTGAAGCAAACCTTTCCCACAGGAACACACACACACACACACACACCAGTACAACCTTCCCAAACAAAAGTAACAGCCCTTTGCACAATCACACTCCTATATGTATGCCTACCCTCATTTTCAGACACTCATGCACCGTACACACAGATACATTGCACAACTTCCAAGCCCACACTTTCCTTTTTTCTTTCACAAGACAAGGCCTACCAAAAAGCAACTCTGTAGAAAACAACGCCGAAATAGAGCAGATAAAACTAAAACAATGCAAAATAGCCATCCACCTCTAGCAGACTTTGTATGAAAAGTTAAAACAAAACAGCTAATACAGTCACTGAGCAAAATGGAACCAGGTAGCAGGCAAATAAGTGTTACTTCTATTCCAAAATGTAAAACTAAAAGTAAATGTATTCAGAAAAAATGCAACTTCCAGTAGTGCTAACGCTACATCTACCAATGTTAACATAGCCACAAGTAAGCAATCCAAAAAATAATTTTACACAAAATGTTCCACTATAGAATCCTTCAGAACCTTATAAAAACAGGGGAGAATTCACACTCAACTCTTAAAAATTAACGCAGAAAACTGATCCAGGAAGCTCTCATAGGCAGTGCAATGCTGCTCAAAAGGAAACTGTTTATATAAATATTAAACAGAATGAAACCACTAACAAAATTAATTAGTAAATACAAAAATGACTTCGCAACACACGCAATATCAACATAGATACGTTTGCAAACTTCTGTGTGAGTGAGTGGATTCAAACAAGATCAAACCAACCCAATTGCCATACATAACAGTGACCGAGGGTATGAAAAGGTAGACAGTACCATTATCGCAGAAGAAATGCTGATTGCAAGAATATCCCCAAGAAACTTGCAATCAATACTCCATTCCACCAAACCAATCCATCCTGTCTACAAATGGCCCTGCACCTCATGTGTAACATACGAAAACAATCCTTCAAATCTTTGCAGCAGTTCCTCAATCAGTATGTGAAAGCCAAAGACAAATTTAAAATTAAAATATTACAAACAATGGACTCCTGTCCAGTGCACAAATACACAGGACTATGAGGACATTCATTATCTTGCATTTCTAGGCCTGCTTGCAAAAGCACCTTCCACCACATCAAAATGTAAGCAACACACCACTCTACGATACAACTTCTTGTTCAGAGACTTTACTATGCAAAAAGACCTGCTTTAGCACTGGAACATTTAAATCACATTCTTATACACGGCACAGCCAAAGAACTTCTGGAAGAAATAGACCACATCCAAAGCAAATATTTTGGAAGTGAAGAGCACTTACACAATCCTGCAACTTTAAAAGAGAGTAACAACAACCTTGCAGATGCCAACCCTCTATTGCACACATACAAAAATGAAATAGCAAAGTTTAAAAGCACATCTGCTGAAGTACCAAACCAAGTATGTGTGTGTTGTCACAGAACTTTTTATACAAAGAGCACCAAAACTGTAGATATAATGCACAAAATAGAAGATAATGACAAATCCCAATGGTTCTAATTAGCTCCCTATATTATAGCAGAAAACAAATATGAAATTACTAACCCCTCAATACTTTGCACATACTACACTGGAAAACTTGATAATAGCCAAATGCCTTCACGGGCTATCACTAATAACTTGGAAATATTCCCACTTCCAAAACCACTCCAACAGCTTAATTTGTATGAGAGCATTTTAATACAAACAGTGCACCAATTACAATCAATAATATGCCTACAACCGAAAACAGTCAAGTTGCCGCCTTCTGAATTACTGAAAGGCATTTGTGGCAATTAGTTTATTTGCCATTAGATCTTAAAGAAATGTAGACACTCTCGGAGTGCAATGGCCAATAGATTAATATTTGATTATCCTAGTGAATGGTATACCTACAAAAGACAAAACAAATTGGCAGCAACTAGTAGACTTAAACAAAGTTAGAGAAGCCCTGCAATATCTTAAAGAGAACATTGACTACTCCAAAGTAGTACACATTGAAGAAAATCTGAGAGAAACCACAGAAATAATTCAGGAACCCTGATCAACTGGCCAATTTGAACTTCTAGATCCTACTACAGCCTCCAATATTTTAGACCAGTATACAATTCACCTATTGCACTCCAAAGACACCATAGATGATGCACTAGAAAAATATCAAATGCAGCAAGCCAAAGGATCTCCAATCAGCATATGGGAAAAAAAGTGTAGAAGTGCAAGCCTTTCCTCTACTCTTTCCTACTGGAAAAAGGTGGAAGGTATGATGAAAGATGCACAAAAATAGCAGCATCAGAATACTGCTCTTTACAAATGTATTCTGAGGACCCCAGATTCAGACAAACCATTGAATACATATTCCACCTCCACTTTGACAGGGAACTAGCAACTCTATGTTACATATTTGCACACACATTGAAAACAGGTTCCAGTTTTTTAAACATGTCTGCTACGCAGCTTTTTCAAAAGGTGCAAGAGAAAGATGAAGTTTTACAGTCAAGTATTAGAAATGTCTTGCAAACATGCGTGGTACGAAAGAATACTGGTTCTGACATCACACAGGTGAATGGTGTATGCTACGCAACCTTGGCCCACCCACATGGTTTATCACTTTAAATTGTGCAGATTATGCATGGGAAGACTTGCATGGTTTCCTATGCATAGCAGATGAAAACAAAGGAAGGATAGACATGAAAACACCAGGAGAACTCTGCTCTCTTGACCCTGTAAGTGTGTCAAGGTACTTCCATCACTGCTTTATTGCCATGCTGCACTTCATCTATAATAAAACAATTCCTCCCTTTGCAAAAGAGCAATACTTACTTTGGAGAAAAGAATACCAATCCAGCATAGCACCACTCATCACATGCTTTTGTGGATTAAATATGCTCCTAAATTTGGTATGGACAGTGATGCCACTGTTTTGCAGTTCTTTTACAAATATGTCACTTGCGAAATCCCTTCATAAAGCGCACATGGTGACCTACATGCACAAATTGTGCGGTTTCAAAGACTTAAATGTGGCAAGTATTGTTGGTGCAGATAGAATAACAAAGGCAAATACTACACCAAATATTGCTTTGTATTCACTAGACCAGTTTCAGCAAAAGGACAAGTGAACAGCTTCATTTCTGCTGATAGACACAGTGGCCCTCATTACGACCATTGCGGAAATCAACCGACCGGACCGCCATAGCGTAAATAGCGTTTCCGCCATTGCACGATGGAGCAAAGTGCAGCTCATTCCGACCCATCGGGCACGAGCACCACGCCATGGCGGAAGTGCAAAGTCCGCGATGGCGGAAATGACCCCAAAACGGCCCACACCGCCGCCGTACGGCGCCCTCGGTGCAATACCGCCACCCATCTCAGCGGACACCGCAGTGAGCGCCAACCGGAAAGTACGGTGACCGTAAATATACGGAAACGGAAGTAAAAGCATGGTCCCGGAACGGGAAACATCCCGCCGTACACCTATAAAACCACAAATTCCACACAACCATAAAAAATACTACCCTGAGACACATCCCAACCCGTCATCCACCCTAGTGAAACCAAGAAAAATGGGAAAAGTAGCGAAGAAAGCGTGCGACCGCAAGCGGCAGGTCCACTTCTCCCGTGAGGAACTCACCGTGCTCACGGAGACCCTCCAGGAGAATGCTGCCGCCGTCTTCTCCACGCAAATGACCAAGACGGCACTTGCGAACAAGAAGGCCATATGGGCCCTGGTGGCACAGCGGGTAAGTGCGGTGGGGACCGCACCCCGCAACCCACAGCAATGCAGAAAGCGATGGGACGACCAGCGGATACGCGTCCGTAGCATACTTTCTGCCAACCGCAACATTGCCACAGCTACCGGGGGAGGATCGGAATCACCCATCAAGTTGACCCACTGGGAAGAAATATGTGCCTCCACCATTGGAATGGAGAGCATAGAGGGAGTCGGAGGGATGGAGAAAGGAGTGCAGACATCCGAAGATTCAGGTAGGTGGCCCAAATAAAACAATGCCAAAACCACAACGTCCAATCATGTGAAGTACCACGTGCCCACATAGTGCAACAGGAACACATGTCCAGGAGAACGTCCACATACATAGGCCTGATAGCACACTTTAAAACTCACATCAAATACATAAATAATTAAAAATCCTAAAAACACCCTCTACACGTGCAGCAGGCACACCCTAACTGCAGGCTGCCAAACAACTGCACCCACACTCCACACACAAATGAAACCACCTCCAAGGCCCCGACCCAAATCACCCTCAGGTACCACCCCAATGCATGTGATACATTGCCATTCCAATTCCCACAGACCCATTAATAACGCTCGCCCTCCTTTACTCCACCACAGGGTCCGATCCAAACGACGAGCACCAGGACACCCCTACCAGCACACCTGCAAAGAGGGCCAAGACCAACGGCCAAAGACCCTCCACCTCAGCTGCACGGATCAAGACACGGCAGCAGCACAAATCAAGTGGCAGCACACAGGAGGGGACTTCAACAGGCACCCCAGTAGCCAGCATGCCCACAACACCACCACCACAGGTCCCCCCAATGGATGCCACAGTAGGCACTGCTTCTGGTGGCAGCAGCACCATAGGTGATACTGCATTAATGGCAGCATGCTCCGACACAGAAAACGGGGATGTCGAAGTTAGATCCATCCATGACCTGTCTCAATCCCCCTGTCTGTTCCATCCCGTACACCATGAGGATACCACGCAGGGGCACCCACAAGACGATGACTGGCCATCCCCCACAAGCCCTGTGGCAAGGCAACATGAGGTGACCAGCCCCTCTGTGACACCACCGCAAATGGCCATGGCCCAGCAGAGGCAACAGTCCCTCGACCAGGTAATCGTGCAACAGCAGCAACTGGCCACGCTCCTCAAGGACCATGCCGATGAATGTGGGGGCACTAAGGCAGACATAGAAACATCAACTGAGACACTTAGGGCAGAAATGGAGAGAAGTACAGAGACACTAAGGGCACAAATGGAGAGTAGCACCGAGAGCCTGAGAGTACAAATGGAGAGAAGCACAGAGAGCCTGAGAGTACAAATGGAGAGAAGCACCGAGAGCCTGAGGGGGGAACTGCATGCGACGTCCAAAGACGTATGTGCCGAACTAGCCGCAGTGCGCCGTGTGCTCACTGAGTTCTCACAAACCCTTAGGGACATGCATGGACGTGAGCAGGCAGAGACATCATCCGTTGCAAGTTCCGTCCAGGGCAGCCCCCAACGTAGATCTGGGAGGAACCTGCGCTCCACAGGCAGGGGTGCCCCTGATACCCGCAGAGGGGGCTTGCAATAGCGTCTGCCCACTGACAATGAGCATCTATGGACACTGGTGTTCGGGGGGGAGGTAGGAGGGTGGAGGGGGTGTGTTGGGCTCACTTGGGTGGCGGGTCGATAGGGTGTTTAACATGATATCACATATGCCATAAACAATGCACGATCATGCAATGAGATGTGTGGACATTGATCTTTGTGTACGAGGCCATTATAGGCGTACAGTCCATATTGTGCATGTTCCAGACACACACAGTGCCACGAGTCCCGTGTCCATGTATCAGCCACCAGGCGTGAGTGCTAGAAGCATGCATCTATGAGATGCTGACGAATGTCACGGCCCTCCTGTGCCTCGCAGACTCCTTGAGGTGCTGCCACATCCCCACCCTCATCATGACCATCTTCAGGTGCTTGCAGTTCTGCGTCAGGGGGCATGGGCACATTTCTACGTACGCACATGTTGTGTAGCATGACACATGCCATGACCATCTTTGCAACCTTCACATGGCGGTACAGGAGTGCCCCGCCAGACCTGCTGAGGCAGCGGAAACGAGTCTTCAGTAGGCCGAATGCCTGTTCTATGACTACACGGGTACGTGAGTGGGCATGGTTGTAGTCCTCCTCATGCTGGTCCCGTGGGTTCCGGACTGGTGTGAGGAGCCATCTCTTCAGTGGATACCCGGCATCACCTGTATGTGGACAAGTAAGGAATTTTGAGGAATGCCATTGCTACGTACGCACCCCCCCCCCCTTCCTGCCAGGTCATTGCCGCATCACATACCCCACATCATCATGCATGAAATGAGACTCACCGAGTAGCCAGGATCTGTTCCCTGCGTGTCGCTCCATGTAGCGTGGTATAGTAGAGTTCCTCAAGACCATAGAATCATGGGTTGATCCAGGAAATCGGGCACAACAATGTGTAATGATCCTGTTGGAGTCACACACCATTTGTACATTCAGAGAATGAAATTGTTTTCGGTTGCGGTACTGGGCCTCCATGGCATGTGGGACGACCAATTCCACATGGGTGCAGTCGATGGCACCAATGCAACCCGGTATGCCGGCAAGTGCATGGAATCCCACTTTTGTGTTGGTAATTTCCTGCTCCGAGCGTGGTAGAGAGATGTAGTCGTCTGCGTGCTTCAGGAGGGCATTGAGCACTTGCAATAGTGTCCGTGAGAACAGTGGCTGTGATATGCCATGCAACTGTCCGACTGTGTGCTGGTAGGTGCCTGTGGCCAGGAAGTGGAGTACAGACACCACCTTCAGTAGGGGTGGGATGGCGGTTGGGCTATCTATCATGCTGACAAGGTCAGCCTGTGTCATGTCCACAATGGCGGTTATGGTGTCCCGGTCCAAACGGTAGAGGGTGTGGATCTGCTCATCAGTGAGGTTGAACGGATGTGCTCGGAGGCGTGGGATTGCGGGCTGCCTGCGTGGTGGTAGTGGCTGTGCTGGCGGCCCTTGCTGGCCCTGCCTTGCCCTCCTCCTCCTCCTGCGTCTCCGCCGTGCGGCCGGTTGTGGTTGGTGTTCGTCTTCTTCTTGAAGTTGGAGTACTTGCAGTGCTATCAGGTCCCCCAGGGCCAACATAGCTAGTCCTGCCGGTAGCATTTCGGAGTGGGTGTGGTTGTGGGAGGAGGCTGGGTGTGCAATTTATGTGTTTTCAGGCTGTATGGCCTCCACCTGTGGTGATTCATTCCACCTGTGCAAGCTGCACTCCCCTTTGGGCGAGCACGTCCCGCACACAACGCTGCAATTCGACGAATGGCATCTTGCTATTGCAATCATGTATTTGTACCCGATGGCAGTGTAACATTGGTTGATATGTTCATTCGGCTATGGTCCCATTGTTTCACATACTATCTTTGCAGTCGCGAACAGACTTGTGAAGGGTCAGTGGAACGTAGTACTCGAGTAACGGTGGACCCTCATGCAACACTGTACCGAGCTTCACCGACGGGCGGGGCGTCCCATTTGTGAGTGAAGGCAGTTGCCGTTTTCACACACAGCCGCACTAGATGGATTAATTTGTGATTTCAAGCGGCCACAGTTGCCTTTTTTGACGTGATGTTGCAAATGAGGAATTCGAAGGGCGGCGCTTTCGGTTTTCAGCTAGCGGCGAGGAGATGCCCACAGGTCTGACTGCAAATATAACGTTCTATTGTTCAATGTCCTTGGGACAGGGGCCATGGCGAGGATGCAATGATTGATATGAATAGTTTGGGATGCGCAATAGCGACGTGGGCGATGAGACCGGACGTTCCCAAATACATGTTACTTCACAACACTGGAATTACGGGCTGGGGCACAGTGGATTTTGCAGGCTGCATAACGCACAGACTCAATGGAAATTTCACATGTTATGTGAGTATGGAGACAGGCGTTTTCATTACGGGATGAGGGAATGATGTATGGATGCATGGACAGATGATTTGATACAGAGTTTGCCATGTACAGGGCTTCTTGGAATCTATCCGCCTCCCCTGCGCTATGTGATGCAGGGCTGCCATAGTGGGACCATCGTCTATCTGGCCTTGTTGAGCCCTCCCTGTCTCGATGCACCTTCAGACACTTGTGTCTATGCACGTTACCAATCCCATCAGATGGATTCTGTTTTAACAGACGCATGCACAGGTACACTCGTTTGTGATAGTGTTTTCACCTCGATATAGATAGTTATGATTCGCAAGTGGTTTTTGGGTGGTGATGATCCTTTGGAGTGGGCTAGCATGCATATGGCTGTGGATTTGGTGTGATCATTGAAGTGAGTGATTCAAATGTAGTTCTGATGGCCATACTATTCTTTTTCATTTCATTTGGTTGACAGGTATCTCCTCCCCTTTTGCCACTGCCATCTGTATGCCACTCCTGCAGATGGATTTTACTCCCGACACCTGCTGCTTCGTGTTAATCAGTGGAGCAGCATTACGATCTTATGGGACGATCGCCAATGGGCCACATGCCCTTACGCAGTACTAGTGGCTAGGAGCAACATTTCGGCCTTTCAGCTGGACTAGTGCCTCCCTATTGGGACGGCCCTGCGGTTCTAGGCGCTTCCATGTTGCTTTTTCGTACGGGAATGTAGCCCCTGTGTACCATGAAGGAACAGGGTGTCACACAAGAAGTAGCTGGTCATTTATTGCGGATGCAGCCCACAATAATGAAATATATTTTGGAGTTCATGGCCTAATGGCTGTATGGGCTTGGAGAATTTGTTGTGCATTAAATTTCTATTCTGATATGAACCGTGTAGCGTTCTTCTTTGCAAGTGATGTGGCATATTACTATTTGGGGAGTGATGTATTGTGAGGAGATCTGCATTGGGCTCCAGCTTCGGGGTATAGTTGCGTGGTACTGTGCTGGGCGCGTTTGCCTACGAAGCCCAGTGAGGTCAGGGATGAGGGCTGCCATTATGACTGTTTTGATGATGTCATGCTCAGGGGCGGGGGATTAGCTTTTGTGTAACAGATGCCGGTCAGCCAGTTGGATAGGTGGTATGATGTGATTATCGGAATATTGCTGGTCACAGGTGCCTGTGTTTGCGTGCGTTTCTTGGTGGGAGACTGAGGTCATGTCCATTTGTATGGCTTCTGTATTCGTGCCATCTGTGCCCTGCAGCTCCCATTGGGCCCTCTTGAGATTTATTTGTTCGTTGGCAGGCATGGATGACTAGTACATTTCACTGGTTGCATTGTGTGACTTCATTGCACCTACGGGGGGTTGTACAATGTGGCCAGGGAGCGGTGTACAAGCACTCAGTAGGGCCGTTTACGGTTGGTTCGCGATGCCGTACTTCTCACCATGGCGGAATGGTACTTTCCGCCGTGCTTGATGGCGTTAGGTGCATGTCCGCTAGGGTCGGAATTCGCGTACCGTTGCGCCATGGTGCTAATTACGGTTTGGCATGGCGCGCGCGCGCGTACTTGGTGCAGTTAGCGTTGGCGTTCACTACGGTGTCGCTAATGGCATCGTACTTTGCGGTGACGGGTCATAATCGCACCGAGCGCTATTCGATGGTGGTATTGCATTTCCGCCATCGTTTTTCGATTTCCGCCAGGGTCGTAATGAGGCCAGTGTGAAAGGTAAATCGCCTAAGAACACATATTGCATTAAAGGACTGAAGCATCACAGTACATCAATGATTACAATTCATTCATTGACTTCCTGTGGAATACAAACATAGATGTGCAGTACACTGCAGAAAATTCCACTGCAGTTGCATGATATGTCACAGCCTACATAACCAAAGCTGAGCAAACATAGCTGAAAGACCTCTGGGATGACATATCATCTGACAAAGCACTGTCACAAAAATTATACAGCTTTGGCATAAAAATGCTCTCCCATAGAGAATGCGGCTTCTATGAAGCCGCAGACCGTTTAGCAGGCACAGCCTTGTATGGGAAATCTGAAAACATAGTCTGGCCAAGCTGTGGTCCTGCTGCATCCAGAAAAAGAGTTCTGAAATCATACCGAGATATAGAAACAATAGCCACACATTGTCAGGAATAGGGTCTAGGAAAGACATGGGGTACTGCAATTTGTCAGATAAATAGTGCTTGCATGGGATAACAGGCTAGCTGAAGCAAGAAAACTAGCCTGTGAACTTCAATTCCCAGCAGTCCCTGGGACTAAATGTAGTTTTACTCTTCGTGTGTGTCGCCAGCTGACAGTGATTGTGGGCAGCATATCAGCAGGCAACGGCGCGGTTCAGGTGCAGATTATTTTGCTGGCATGGGCGTTTGCACACGGAGGAAGGAGGAGTTCTATGCACGCTGCTTCGAACGCTGTAAACTGCAGGTGAAGGGAAGAAGAACCACGGGCCATGCAGCAGTGAATCAGCATGAACCTCTAACTACTTACTATTTCTTCAGTCCAGGTAGTCCCACGGGCTCCTGAACCAAAAGCTAAATACTTGTGTGCATGACTCGAAATATTATGATTTTCTGAAGTCGGCGTACCGACTGCAGGAACAATGGTTTTCTGGCACATTGCTTCATGTAATATTATGTTTTCTACGCTATGTTTCCTACACTACGTCTAGAAAGACGCCATTAAGGGTTTTTGGCCTCACGTCTGCCAACAAGTGGGGAGAGCTTTCTTATGATTACACAAGCAGAACTTTTTGAGTATCATATTCAACTGTAATGAGAAGTGGGGAGACAACTACTCCATTATGTTGTGAGGCACATGTGATGAGACAACATATGTCATTTAGGCCCAGCAAGCTCGGTGCACAATGGTTCTTGCTGATAAGTAATGTTATGTTTTTCCTTGCTGTGCATGTTTGCTCATGCCTGCCCTCTGGGCCATGTTTATTGTCAATTCATTTGGGAAGCTTCCATTTGTTTGTTCAATTCAGTTTGTTGCAAATTGTCCTCATGCATTCATGTTTATGTGTTCCATGTGTTATGTTGTGATTGACTATAACTAGGTAGGAGGAAGGTATGCAGTGGTGATCTTATGCTATAGGAGTTTCAGGGTGTGGTAGGCGGGCAGGTTTTGGAGGATAAGAGTATGCTAGGTTATGTTCAGCCATGTTAGGTTTTACCCTTTGCTTCCCCCATACCTATCCCAACAAGGTTTTTCCTCTACCTCTTTCCAGTTTCCCTAACTTCCCCACCCTATCCACAACCTCTCCATAATCCCTCTTCCCCCCATTGGCTGCTACGTGGTTACCTGTGTTTGTAAAATCAGGTGCCTGTGCCAACCACAGTTGTGGTTCAGCGGAGAGTGTCGAACCCTTCCCTTGCAAGTGTGTTTGACACAAATGATCCCAACAGCCAGGACATTTGAACAATAATTTATTGGACACATACTACCCAAACAGGAGTGCTTTGGAAACCATATGTCTATACCACATAGCCCAAAACTTCTCATACAACAATTATTTTAAACCAGATGAGATAAAAGGGAAATACATAGTCAAAAGTTGTGAGGGCGGCCTTGTTAAACTAACCAAACGCAGCCTGATTAATCATATGAAGCTATCATTAAAAAACCCTCAACATAGAGAACTTTACTACATGTCCCTACTGCAACTTTTTAAACCGTGGAGAAAAGAATAAGATGTATTGGACACCCATGCCATGTAAACTTCAAACAGTATAAAAACATGTTGGACAATGAACGCCAACAAGAGGAACAACTTCAAGCACAACTAAATGAGCAGTCAACCTGCTCTTAAAGGAAGCCAAGAACCACTTGGAGAGCCACTCCTAGTAAATGAGGCCGAATTTACCATGACTGAAGTAGAAAGCACCATGTGTCATTATGAGGAATCTGAAGAAAACTTTTCTCTACTGAAATCACAACTGAATGATGAACAGCGTATCATTTTCCTAGAAGTAACTAAAAGAATTGAACATGTTGTGCAGCACGAAACTAAAACGTGTACCTGTCAAAACTATAAACCTGTACTCCTGTATGTAAGTGCTGAAGTTGGTTCAGGCAAACGATTCTTAATAAAAATCATCAGCAGGTTCCTCCAACAATTGACAAATAAAAAGCGTTCAGCTGTTGTAACCGCCCCCCACAGGTTTAGCTGCCTACAACATAGGTGGTGGTACTTTACACCAATTGCTACTCCTTTCAGTAGAACATCAAAACAAATTAGATTACTACAAACTTTCAGCAGAAGCTGCTATGGAGCTTCTCAGAGTTTTGAAACAAATGAAAATGCCCCTAATAGATGAGGTGAGCATGGTCTCCAACCTAATGTTGGCTTTGATTCACCTCAGATTGCAAGGGGTCCTTAAAACGGACTACAAAGAACTGGAGGAAAAACGTTATTGTTTTTGGAGATCTTCTTCAATTAACAACAGCAGAAGGTCAACCGATTTTTAAGACCTTAGGACACAAACTGTGGCATAACACACTTGGAAGCACAGGAAATATAAATCTCTGGCAACATTTCCAATACAGCGAACTAACTGAAAACATGTGTCAGTCGGCAGACCTAACCTTTGCTAACATTTGGAAAAGTATTCGGATTGGTATGCTGTCTAAGGAAGCACAGTCTATATTAAATAGCAGACGCATCCATTAGTTATACAGGCATAAAACATCTGCTACTGATGTCATTGAACAATTAGCACACAAAAATGTAAAATATATGTCCTTAATGCCAACCCTAGCAAGCTGTGCACAATTCAAGGAAACAATGTTGAAAAAAGAAATGCAATCAATAGTGCAAATTTAGCCCACAGACAAACTGGACATGCACGGTATGACAGTAGCTATGTGTCAACAAGCCACAGCATGACTAAATAGCTTAGAAAACTCTATCTCCAACACAGCTGGTTTGATGAAAATGTTAACATTGTGTTAATGCTAAAGCGTAACCTTGACATCGAGCAAGGTTTAGTTAATGGAACACTTGGTACAGTTGTTGGCTTCCAGTAATACCCATGTGACAGTAGCATTCAGTTTGTCAACATCCACGTTTACAAACTTTCAGGAGTTAAAATGTTAGGACGCTCAACAGCCCAATTCCTTCTTTTCTAAGACATGTATGTATGCAGAGGAGAGTTTTCTCTGTCTCATGCATATGCAGTCACTAATCATAAATCGCATGGTCTAACCCTAGACCAAGCTTTGATTGACATTGGCAGCACAGTCTTTAGAGAAGGCATGAGTTACATAGCACTGTCACGCCTACGTACACTTGAAGGGCCCATTTCTTGTCAATTCTGATGCAAGCAAAGTCAAGGCTGAAATTCCTTGCATCGTAGAGTACAACTATATGCACACTACACATCCCATCCCAAAATGTACCCTGTTCCTCAGAAAGGCAAACTGTGTAAAAGAAAACTAGTGCAAACACAACTTATATGTGATCTCCCAACAGTACCCCCAGAGAAACTGAAAGCAGCTGCTACTCCATCAATTACCACAACCACAGAAGGATGTACTGAAAAGGCAAATGCATACCCACCTGCACAAACAAAGAGAAGTGCCTGTTAAAAAAAACAAAAAAAACACGTGGCCTTCCATCAAATTTTCCAACACAACTGGTGTAAATTGCTATGCAAATGTAGCAATCAATGTTCTATTCCAATTGCCACCAATTGTTGAAAACATTTACTTAAACAGCGCAGACCAGTTGTGTTTGCAAATACTACCTCTTCATAGAAATGCAACATACAATCCTGACAACACTTACAGTGTCTCAGGAATTGAACTACTGTACGGGAATGGTGAGATTCACTATAAACACACAAGAAGATTCACAAGTACTGGA
This sequence comes from Ambystoma mexicanum, assembly GCF_040938575.1. Classification (NCBI taxonomy): domain Eukaryota; kingdom Metazoa; phylum Chordata; class Amphibia; order Caudata; family Ambystomatidae; genus Ambystoma; species Ambystoma mexicanum. Next base: position 467,423,799 of record NC_090932.1, on the reverse strand, counting down.
AAACAAATACATACCTATAAATGAATTCTTCCAGATGTCATACATGTTGAAACATACATGCGCTCTCTGCAGCAATGTGGTACAGGAACAAGTCCCTAAGGAGTGCTGTGTGCATGTATCTATACCTAACTGTGAATCCATTCCATTTCAGCAGCTGGTACCAATGCAAATCATGGCATATAATGTACTACTTGCAATTCAGACAATCATTGCACCTTACAGATACAGTCACATAGCCAATACGTAATAGTAATGCTTTTACAATACAATGCAGATGGTACCAAAAACAACTGCAAACTCACTAGCTTCACACACAGGCAAGTATCACTTGGCAAGAAACCCTTCACAACAATAGGCATAATCTATGACACGGGTACCACAACCACTGCAGGTCACTATACTGCATACATTAAAAAGAAATGTGGGTGGTTTGAATACAATGATATTTGCATTACACTGAAGCAGAGATTACCAGCAAATCTTGCAAATGCCTACTTAATATTCTTGAAACCGAAAGGTACTCACTGATTTACAAAAGTAGCATAGACTACTGCCCAATACCCACCAACAGATATGTAACTTGAAACGAAAAATGACCTTCTGCCCTGTGAAACTGGAAAAACGTAGCATGCACCAACTGGCCCATGAGGACATCAGTTGCACTGCTATACATTTATTTCCCCAATGACCCAATGATTATAGTCACAGAAACAACAACTGTAAAAGGACACACTAATATTGTTTCACCCATAGAATTTAAAAAGAAAAGTACTGTATGAGGGTCTACAAACTGTCCTCAATGACCTGTGAAACGACCAACTGTTATAATAAGGCAACAGCTGTCTAACAATGACCATATCACTGCAATAAATACGCAACTGCATGTAACTACACCCATAATACTGTAAAGGCACTTCACAATATTGGAAAATCAAAATCTGTCAACAAGAATGAAGGTGCTTGGAGACATACCCTGCAAAACTGTGAAAATGTAAACAATTACAATACACCAACTGGTATCTAACTAATACCATAATACCTCAATATTACTTCCCATTGCTACACAATTTAAAATGCACCAGCAAAAATAAAAGTTCTTCTGAGGAAACCCTTCAAGACATATTAAGTATAAACAACCAGAATACACCATCTGGTATCTTACTACACCTGCAGAACTACAATGTTACTTCCAGCGGTCAAACTGCCAAAATCAACCTTCAGCAATCAATGTGCTACAAACCTACCCTCAACAACTTTCAACAGAAGCTGCTACCAACAGTTAGAATATGTCAACCAGTATCTAACTCCCCCCACAATTCTGCAATATTCGTTTGCAATAGTACAGTACTTAGAAAACACCAACAGCAATCACACAGCATAAACGGATACTACTAAAAAGAGGAAACAGATAAACAGTTAGAATGCACCAACTGGTATCTCACTGCAACTGTAGTACTCCCACTTCCAAAAAGCAAAACATACACCATTTCAATTCCTCCTACTGCAACAATGCTTATAACAGCAAGATCACACCACACCTTAAACATTCCTGTAACATTCCTGTAAGTACTGCACACGTCAATGAACCAGAGTGTGCCACATAGCATCATATTAATGTAGAAGTTTTTTTTTTAAATCCTGCAATGATTTGTTTTACCACAGGCCCAATGATTATGCAAACAAACACAGGAAGTGAGCACATTGCACAGTACACTTGTATGAAGCATAGTACTTGTAATGTACTAATTATGAGGGTCCACAAAGTACATAAATGTCTGAAATTGAATCCAATACATTATGAAGTACCTTCCCTAACATTTTAGGTTTTTTTCACAGACAATGAAACAAAGACTTCTCCTGCATTTCCACATGCAACAAAGACAATATGTGCCCACAGTGCCACAATATTCAACTCTGCTATTGACACTTCAATGGTATTCTATCATTGAGTTCCCAAAAGGTGTACAGTTCCTCAACAATATATGCAATGAGTATATGATTATTGGTGTCATGCTTCTTTGTAATCAGAAAATTGCATTTCTATACACATGTTTGTGCAATCCATATGCCAGTGTCACATTCTTGAGTGCATGGCTGTTTTATGGTGCGGTGGTTGTGGCCAGGCTCTAGACCCTTGGGTGTATGGCCTATGGCCTATGCCCATAAACCAGCTGCCACACACCCTGTGCAAATATCTACACATACTATTACAGTACTTCAACTAGTGGGCAGACTCTTCCCATGCACTCAAGAGTCCAGGAGTGTGCCACATCCACCACAGCATATAACATCATGTACAAACATCCTCATATCATCTACATTCCACCCTCCTACCCTAATCCGCCTGAGACCCTGTGCACCTCTCTACACATATTATTACAGTAATTCAACCAGTGGGCAGACTACAACCACCAAAGCATAATACTGCCTATACACACATCCTCATATCTACATTCCACTCCCCTACCCTGATGAAGACTGCCTGAAGTCACCAGATAAGCTGCTCACCTGAGGACCTACCCGTTCACATGCTATTACACTATTTGCACCCACTGCAGTGACTCTCATACACCTAAGAATCTCGGTGCAGTCCAATAAGCCACCTGCCACACACTCTATCCACTTCTGTACACATATGTTTACACTACTTGCAGCCAGTGGGCAGACTCTCCGGCCATGCACCCAAGACTCTAGTAGCTGGTCACAATTACCACAGCATAATACAGCCATGCACTAAAGAATCTGCCCAGTGGCCACAACCCTCGGGACAGTCCAATAAGCCACCTGCCACGCACCCTGTCCACTTCTGTACACATACTATTAGACTATTTTCAGCCAGTGGGCAGACTCTTTCAGCCAGTGGGCAGACTCTTGGGTGCATGGCCTGCACCCAAGCCTCTAGTAGCTGGTCACAATTACCACAGCATAATAGAGCCATGCACCCAAGAATCTGCCCAATAGCCACAACCGTCAAGACAGTCCAATAAGCCAGCTGCCACACACCCAGTCCCCTTCTGTACACATACTATTACACTACTTGCAGCCAGCGGACAGACTCTGCACTCAAGAGTCTAGTAGCTGGCCACAATCAACTAAGTTACTAGGGGAATCCAGACGTGGACCCCTTGCTCACTATTTTTAGAGAGGCACAGCTCCTCCCTACTGATGAGGTCCAACCAGACCGAAACACGTGTCTGGGGATGCTGTTGGTACTCTTGTTCAGAGGAGAATTGCCTTGCATTTCGGTGCTGGACTGCCCCAGGGCAGGACAAAGACTGATATGTTTGGGATATTTCTTCTCTGTGAAAGATAGTGAGCTAAAGACTCTGGGTAAGTCTCTCGTACCCAGAACTAATGTCTGGCAGATTGACTCCCAGGACCCCCCTTGTCAATTCACAATCACCACAGCATAATACAGCTATGACTCCAACAATCTGCACGCTGGCCACAACCCACACATATAAGCCAGCCACCTGAGGCCCTGTCCACTTCTGACAACTTCGCAATTTGACTTCAATTAAATAAATAACCCCTGATGATCCGTCCGAAAACAGACAGTGAAACACGTGTTGCGTAGCAGACCAATAAGGCATAACCTCACCACCAGTGTATCCACACTATAATTGGTAGAAAATCAAGCGAAGCAAACCCTAATACTGTGAAGTAACAGTGATCAAGAGGGTAGCAGATCCACAACAATCACTTTTATGCATTTAGGGTATAAAACGCTGTGTTACCTTTAACTGTGAAGTAACAGTGACCAAGTAAGAAACAGTGACCATAACTAAGTTAACCTAAATTTATCTGTGATGTAACAGGATTCATGACAACAGTGTTCATTTTTTCAACAACAAATTGGGACAATATGCAATTAAATATTTATTCTGCATAATCACCTGAATGCACGTAACTGTTACCATCAATTAAAGTTTATAAATTGGGAAAAATTACAAATTGTGACGTTACAGTCTCTTTATTTTTTCGCATGTAAGACTTCAAAACAAAGTCGGGCTAAGACACCGATGGATTTATTTTTTTAGTACAGTCAATCCAGAAACCATAATACACGATTAATTTCTCTTTTCGTGTTGTCCGATTATTTGGATACATTTTTTTGCAAAGCGCAAAACACTTTCAGGTCTAAATAGTTATTTTTACACATTCCACAGAACCCTGGTAACCACAAGGGTCGTGTTCCTCGACGCACAACCCCCAAACATACACAATTACAAAACCAATCTGTTTGCAGATGGGGTATGAGGACTCATATATTGACATGCAACGAAGAACATGTCCACAGATGTTTTAAAGAAAGAAGTCCTACCTAGGCCTGAACAACATTGATGCTTTGTTTATGGATCTTTAATTAACAAAGGTCTGAAAACGTGACATAAGAACCAGATATGTAAAGTGGTCCTGTCTTTGTGCAAGCATTGAAAAGTGGCCTATTATGTGTAAATAGAATGGGTCAATGGACGTGAAAAGGGGACCAATCTCTGGCTAATGAAGACAGGTCCATGTCTGCAAAGGTTTATGGATGCTTAATGACCCGGTCTCATTAACCATCAGTAATGGCATTAGCCGACAATCGATGCAACAGTGGCCTCGAATGTGCCTCTTTTCACTGAGGCAATGGCTGCAGTTTAGAGAGCCAGTTAATCACAGTAACACAGCGCACAGGCAAGGTTGATTTATGGGAAAGGAGCTTTAAGATAAGACACCTTCACCTTATCCGTATCGCTATCTTGAGGATAAGGAAGGATGCAATTTGTCTTTCTTTTTTTTTATTTCCCATCTCTTCTAATCTGTGGAACCAGCTACAGCATGCCATGGAATAAAGCAGTCAGCATTCATGGAGAAAACTGAGGCCAAATTTGGTGATATAATTCTGCATCATGTGTCTCCATTCTCTTTCAGGATAAGCAATATGGCATGTTATGTTATGTTACAATGCTTTCATATCATATCAAATCACTATCATTGTTGTCTCACACTGTGCCCATCCCAAGTGTGTTCAAGTCTAACTCTCCTCTCTGGAGGAAAATGAGCAGGAAGGACAAAAGAGAGGACACATTGGACAGGACACATATTCTATGGTGTAAAAAGGTGAGATGCATTGCAATCTGGACAGATCATCAATATTTGTAACAGTGCTAAAAAAATACGTATATGTACTTAGCTTTTGTAATACAGAAGGGAGCAAATAGGTATGGCCCCAGTGCATACAACATAAGGATGTCAGCACACGAGTGACAAGCATTGACAACGCCAACAGTTTTAGCTTTTTTGTAGATATGGGAAAGGTATTTGCCAAGCATTGCCGTAATGGTACTAACTGGCTATTAATGGTAGCACCTTGAAAATGGTGCACATACCTGGGCATATGATAGCAGTGCCTGGCAAATGACTATATAATACCTACACACACGTCAAAACGGATGCATAACATAAAAAATAAATAAACAGAATCAACCCCAAAGTCCAGTCTTTGGCCCTCATTACAACTGAGGTGCTAAGTGCACCAACTTTACCACCATGGTGTAAACTACGTTTACACCATGGTGGATGGCGGATTTACCGCCCCATTACAAGGTGAGTGGGGCGGTAAATCCCCATTTCCCATTTTCCCTTCCCCATTCCCATTTTTGCCCCATAGGGCATAATGGGAGTGGGGAAGGCGCTAATTACGGCACCGTAAATTACGGTGCCGTAATTAGCACCAAGGTGCCTTAGCACCATGGAACTTAACGCCTGCAAAAAGCAGGCGTTAAGGTGGGAATCAGGCATTAAGGGTTAACGGTGGTGTTAACCCTTAACGCCTGAGTTGTAATGAGGGCCTTTGACTCTGGAAAAATGAAGTTACATTTCATGTGTTCTTCCTTGAGAAATCCTGCATTCCAACTAACATGTATATATCTGCTTTATTGTAACGATGGTTAATACTAACCCTGAGGGGCGTAAGAAAAGAACATGTTTTCAATTGTCGGGAGCCATGTCTAGTTTCACATGTTAGGGCAGGTGGATGCACTGTCAATGCTGAATAAGGATAACACCAATCGCCTTCAGAGGGCGTTCCTGAGGTTTGCCCTATCAGCTCAAGTGAAGACACCCTTGGACAGTTGCATATGTACATTAGGCATGTGCCTGACTGTGACCGCCCACACTTACTCGGGGGCAGTCCTCAGTGATGTCATTATTGCATATCCTGTTAAGAGTCCTGCTGAGCCCATGCTCTAACCTTAATCCTTAAAACAGAATATTAATTTAGTTCAGTACAACCTCTTGCCAACTGTCTTCTCATTGGCCAAATGAGCCAGACCATCTTTCTCCTATTGGTTGCTTCTCAGGAGTCAGGACATTATTATCAAACCTTTCTTAATCTAAGTGCTGAGTTCTCTGGGAGGCTAGAACCATTGTCTCCTCTAAACGTATCTCCTTCCCTTTAGTGTCAAGTAAGTTTGGACCGAAAAAATGGAACTCATATATTTCCTCTTGTCACTGCTTTGAGGTTTTGTGACCATCAAACATACCATGTCACCGTTTAGGTGCAGACCACACAAACCCACCCCTACAGAGCAATTATGTATCTCCTCTACGCATCCCGGGGGCATGTATCCTCCCCACAGCATCTCAAGAACTAGGTTTATGTTTTATTTCCAAGACTTGAGTCTTGAAATCCGAAAACCAATTTAACATGCCCCACAGCATTGCTGTGTGCATATCAGTCCCCAGTAGGTTTGCGGGTCATTATATAGGGCACGTTGTTAATGGCAGCTGAATGCTCTTTGCTCTCTAATTGATCAACCCCAACTTTTCTGAATGAATTTCCAGAAAAGTTCAAATGCTCTGGCTGCCAGAACCTCCAAATGATGCTCAGAAGGCCCAGAAATAAAACATGTTTGTATTGGATGATGCATTATATAATAGGGGGAGATGAGTCCAAAGGCTGTCTGTTATTTGAGCTGAATTCTCCTTTTTATGAGCTGAATATTTTTAATGTGGGAATTGATAAATGGTATGAATTGTGTGTCGTTTTACATTCTTTTAGTGTTCGTTCTCTTTTTATATATGTAATTGTTGTGAAAGGTATTAATACACCAGATCACAGTAAATAAAAAAGAAAAAAAAAACATTAATAAAACTGCCTAGATAGTGATGTTTCTGCCACCTACTTCGGGATTTAGTATAACCCACCAATTCTCGAGTTACTCTATGTCAGCACTGTATGTTTCTTTTTAGATAAAGCAATAAGGTAGCTCATACTTTCTAGACATTGTGGGGTGTGTAAAACGATACAACAGAACGGTAATCAAGCCACACCTAAATTATCACTTTTTCACGTATCTGTTCATCATTCTCATTGTGTTGTCTATTTCATCAGCTGTATGTGCTACCATTCAAAACTTCGGTGGAAGGCGGGAAGGCATATCTGCCTTGCCTTCAGTAATGAGACTTTGCTCTCACCAAATTCCTTATTGTTTTCCTGCACACACGTGCTGTTCCGTATGTGGAGGATAGTCATGCCAGTGACAGGCCAGAAGACCTTAAAGAACACGCAGCATTCTATTGGCAACGTGTGCTCTCACCATAGTCCACCTGTGTGCCACTATTATGGGAAGAGAAACATAACTCTAGCAGGGATACCTCCCAAATCGTCACCTTTTGGCACAGCCAAAGGAGTCAACTGGCGATCAGTGGGGCAATGCCAGCTTTGGGCAGGGCGAGTTGCAGTGAAGAATCAAGCACAATAGTGATGTCAAAACAGAGTGGCTACAAACAACTTTTCGATTAACATGGTGGGCAAAGGTGCAAGACCTTGAAGATCTAGCTTTTTTAATAGAGCGGCCATAGAGTGGTATTTGTATTTGAGTTTGGTAATGAGAGAGGTGGGCCAGGTTGCAGGGGAAACAGATCAAGAAGTTTTGGCGGCAGTGAGTAATGGGAGGTGGACCATTTAAACTTACACAACTGATAAGGGGAAAAGCAAGGACAATCAGGTCAAGAGAGCTACCACGGCAGTGGGCCAGGAGTTTTTGATATGATATGATATGACAGTTTATTTATATAGCGCCTATACACAATGAGTTTCAAAGCGCTTCAAGGCAAGGGAGGGAACAAGGGAAAATACAACAACATTCTTACAGGCCATGAACAGTAAGGATCTGAAATTAACAATCGTACTCGGCCTGACAACATTTCTGGTAGAGCCGGAGGAAAACAAAAGGTGAGGGAGAGGGGTGCAGAAAGGGAGGAGAGGAACAAAACAAGCGACTATCGTACTAGGCCTGACAGCGTTTCAGATAGTGCTGGAGGGAGGGGGGAACAGTAAGGGGATGGGGGACCGACAGACGGAGTTCCTATCATACTAGGTCCAGGGACAATTCTGATAGAGTAAGTGCATAGAAGAAAGTAAGCGGAGGAGATAGGAAAAGGGAGAGGGGAGGGGAGGACAGAACAGAGAGTAAGCAGTCAAAAAGAGTGGAGAAGCAAGAGGGGAGAGCGAATACAATAGCAGAAGTCAGTAGTAACACATAATGTTGCAAGTCTGGATACAAGATGAAGATGGGAACAGCATGATTCAGGGTCACCATGAGTACAAGATGCAAAGGAAGTCCAGCATGAGAGTTGAGAAAGGGTATCGCACCGTGAATCAATGAAGTCCATAAAAGTAAAATTAAGAGAAAAAATTAAGAGAAACAGTGGCGTGGTTAGAGAGGGTGGAGTCAAGTTGGAAACAGTGGTTGTAGAACAAGTTGGGGAGTTTAATCTCACCCATGAACACAACTGCGTCTCACAGTAAAGGGAGTCAAAGTCAGAAAAAATATATATCAAGAGTGACATGGAGAAGTAAATGAGGAAACTGTGCCTTGTCTTGAAGTTCATTAACCCAAAGATGAAATGGAAGGCATGAACTATACCTAAATAAGGCAGTGTTAAAATGTCATACACAGTTTCTGAGGAGAGAGGCACACCAGCAAAACATCCGGACCCAGGGCCCCATTTACAATTTAAGGTGCTATTTAACCCAACAGTGAAATCCCAGAAACATGATTAATTTGCAGGAGAACTACTTTCTCATAAGTAGTGGTGTTTGAAGATGTTAGAAGTAGCTGCCATTGAGAAAAGTTATCTACAGAAATAAAATGTTTGTTTCGAAATATTCCAGATAAACATTCCTTAACATGGATAATAAAATGAAACTCTAATAGAAGGGTAGCATTTTACCATAGTGACTTATTAATTATATTTTTTTGATTCAATATAAACAGATATATGTCTACTGTGAAATATTACAGTACGACATGCATGCTGAAATAGTAGTCAGATTGATGTATATATTTATAATAATCAATCTGACTCCTCTTTCAACTTTTTCCCTGTGACAATTGTTACTCCTCTCCAATCCCTTAAATGGCTATCTTTTGAATCTTGTATTTTGTTTCACTTGCCATGAATCGTGTTTAAAAGTCTCCATAGTAGGACTTCTCGCTATCTTTCCTCCCTAGTCTATTTTCATTCACCGTCCTGCCCATAACGTACTGGGTCCCAATTCCTCCTTACTGTCCCCACCCCTCCTGTGCTTAATCTTGCTTTTGTTTTTTTTTCACTCCTAGCTCCTAAGTTCTGGAACACTCTCCCTCTTGATATTCAATCTTCTTCCTTTTATCTCTTCCGTAAACACATTAAGACCTACTTACTTGCTTCATAATGTCTGCTCATGTGATTTTATTTCTACATTTTATTTGTACAGTCCATGTTCATTAAGCGCTTTGGTGTAGAGGACTCTAAAAATCCAATAAAACACAAATACAAAAAAATCTATATAATTATAAAGGTAAGTTCTCAGATGGTCAACACATATGGGCCTCATCACGAGTTTGGCGGGAACCCTTAAATCCGGCGGTAGCGCTATTACCGCCGGATTTAAGGGTCCGCCAAATCAGGGCTTCGGCGGATTTCTCCCCAGCTCTGAGCTGGGGGGAAATACGCCAAAATTTCGCGCTATTACCGCCGGCGGGAAATCCGCCAGCGGTAAGAGTGCGAAAATTCCCCATTGAGCCCAATGGGGAATTCCCGAATGGGCTCAGTGGGGAATGGGCAATACCCGTTCCGCCAAACCCGTGATCCCGCGCTATTAGCGCCAGGGGTTTGGCGGTAGGGCTATTAACCTCGGCGCTAATAGCGCCGGCGTTACCGCCCAACTCGTGATGAGGCCATAATCTTAAAAATAATACACAGTAGATATTCAGCTAATGGTCTTACTTCGGTATTTCTGTTCAAAACATTTTGGTTTTAAAATGTTCTTTAATTTGCAAAATAACCCGTACACTGGAGGCATTGTAAACATTGTTTAAACACATCGCATAAGTATACATTGAAAATAACTAACAGGCATTGTTTTAGAATATGTTGTGAGTCATTGCCTGTAGATCACATGACAAATAAGCACTGTGACACATTAATGTGCGACTAGACAGTAATAACCTGTTTTACAAAAGCAGCACAAGCTCCCTGGAGAATAAAATGGTGACAGGGAAATTCCCAGCAATGATTTACCATTCTTTTCAGCTACCAAAAACAGAGTTTTTCAACAGATCAGTAGGCCTAGTACTACACAAACAACATCACTGCCAAATTGCCATTGAGCAGGCACACTCTGCCATACCGAATAACAAGGGGGGGTCCTAGGAGACTCTCTGCCAGACATGAGTCCTGGTTACAAGAGCCTTACCCAGAGTCTTTAGATCACTATCTTTCACAGAGGAGAAATATCCTAAACATATCAGTCTTTGTCCTGCCCTGGGGCAGTCCAGCACCGAAATGCTAGGCAATTTTCCTCTGAACAAGAGTACCAACAACAACCCCAGAAACGTGTTTCGGTCTGGTTGAACCTCATCAGTGGGGTGTAGTTGTGCCTCTCTAAGAATAGTGAGCAAGGGGTCCATGTCTGGATTCCCCTAGTAACTGAGGGTTCAACTCATCACTGATGATGCCCAACAATGCTGAAACACGTGTATGGGGTTCCTGTTGGTACTCTTGTTCAGAGGAGAATTGCCTAGCATTTCTGTGCTGGACTGCCCCTGGGCAGGACAAAGGCTGATATGCAGGGGAAATTTCTTCTCTGTGAATGGGACAGTGACCTAAAGACTTGGTAGAGTCTCTCCCAGGGGTCATTCACCCAAGAACAGGTCATTGGGCTGTGTTGTGCTGGTAGAGAGATTCCCAGACCCCCCTTTGTTTTGCATACATTAACTTTGGGTTTCACCCTAAATTAACAGGGCGATCCAGACGTGGACCCTTTGCTCACTGTTCTTGGAGAGGCAACAGTTTCACCTCACTGATGATGCCCAACAAGGCTGAAACACGTGTATGGGGTTACTGTTGGTACTTTTGTTCAGAGGAAAATTGCCTAGCATTTCGGCGCTGGACTGCCCCTGGGCAGGACAAAGGCTGATATGCGGGGAAATTTCTTCTCTGTGAATGGGACAGTGAGCTAAAGACTTGGTAGAGTCTCTCCTAGGGGTCATTCACCCAAGCACAGGCCATTGGGCTGTGTTCGTGCTGGTAGAGAGATACCCAGACCCCCCTTTGTTTTGTCTTCTCTTGTAATTGGGAATTATATTCTGAAACTGCATCCTGCAGCAAAATCAATTGGTTTTATTTTGGATACCAGTTTAAATATGAAATGTCATGTTTCAAAGAAAGTTCAACTGGCTCATTATCAATTAGCTTGAATTCATTGGATTAAGGAATACATCCTTTCCACTGTGTTCCGCTCATTGGTGCAGCCATTGGTTCTGTTTTCTGTTTATGGTGGATTATTCATATTGGTTGGTGTTAAGAGTTCCATCCTGAATCCACTGAAAGTAGTATTTCATACGAAAGCCAAATTGAACATAGGAGTTAGGACATTTAAATGTACAATACTTCAATATGTAAAGCATTGTGATTAGGCCATCTTTTCGATCTTGCTTCCAAACTTCATCACTTAGGAATATAAAATTACTTGCAATCGAAATAACATGACTTGAAGATACCAAAGGTGAATAAAACCAGATATAGAATCAAACGTTTAGTGTTGCGACTTAAATAAACATTTGATTGAAGTTCTTTTGATTTTTGTGTTTGTGTTTAATTTGTCTCACTTTTCCTGTCTTCTTTTGGTTTTTGTGTTTTTTATTTTATGAATCATTTTTTGTAATTTATTGAACTGGATTGTTACATCAAATGAATGATTCTTAACTGTTGTCCAATGCTATGTTAATCATATTTTGATAATGAATGTACCTTATGAATGATCTAAATAAAATAAAATAGACATATTATCCAGACCTGCTATTTTGGCAAGTTGTGTCAGAAAATATGTTATGCAATAAACATTAAAGGAACCGTTACTGCTGCAGTGCAAATGGGACTAAATATTAAATACAACAGTTTAACTGACAGGAGGAATGGTACCCAATGAAAATGTTCTCAGGAAATTGTTAGCAGCACAAAATGTACCCACAATAAACTCAGCAAAAATTAAATGTTGCCATGGTAATATTGTAGCAAGAGAAAATAACTCCAAGCCATAGTTTGGGAAAACACCACCGAGCATTAACCGCAATACATGTGAAGGCTGGACTTAGTAAATTAACTGATTTCTAGAATAAGTTGCAAGTGCCTATTGACAATGAAAAGAGCAAGTCAGCTTGAAGAAGTTTCACTCTGGTGTCCTTATTCGCTTGGGAACATTATTGACCACAACACTATAGAAGCAATATGTTTACTGGAGTCATTTATAAAGGAAACATATTTAAATAGGTTTTGTAAAATGTGTAAAGGGTAGAGATCAGGCCCAGATAGGGATATCCACGTAAGAACAATGGGCACAAGAAACAGTAGTGTATTGTAAAATGGTGGTCTCGAATGTAGCATAAGCATGCCATTCAATGACATGTGTGATACATTCAGAACATGATTATTGAATGCTGATATTCCACAGGTTCAGTGGCATGTGGCAAGACTCTCCAGCAATAGTGCAGGACTAATATATTCCCGTGAGATGGTGCTAGTTGGAGGCCGTGTGTTGAGAGACGTTTTGTCAGTGGAGATATGCAGGTAGTGTTCCAGCAACTCCTCCCAAACACATGCATGATGCTGTGTCATTTGGTCTGAACACAATCTACTTGCCCACAGTGAAGGTGACAAATGCAATGCTTGTTGTGACAGGGACAGGGTCCAGACTGAGTTGTGGGGAGCAGGAGATACCTCAGCTTGGGGTATGTGACCTCCCATGGCATCTCCTGAGCCTATCCTACCACGGAGATGGTATTAATGAGTTGAGAGAGACATAAGTCTCTGACTCCCCACAATGCAGGAATATGCATGGCAAGATTGGTACCAGTGCCTATCAACCTTTGTTGTAGCTACGTTTCCTGTGTTTGTATTTCCACACCACATCTCTCAGAAACCCCCATGCAGCATCCAGGAAAAAAGAAACTGAGCAATGGAAACACATTGCTTATCTGAAGCCATGAGATGAACAATAAATAACCCTACACCAACAAAAGGGCCTTCCCTCGCCCCCCACTTGGTGATGCAGGAAGATCAGGTCATTTGGGCAGAGAGTGGTGGAACAAGGGCAACGTGAAGTGAGGGGAAGAGAGAGAAAGAGAGTTAGTGGGAGGAGAAGGAGAACAGTTAGAATCAGGGTGTGGATTGTCGAGATAGAAAGGGAAGGATAGCAAGGATAGGAGAAGGGTGAAAGAGGGATGGAGAGAGAAGAAAAGAGAGAGAAAGCGAGAGAGAGAGAGAGAGAGAGAGAGAGAGAGACAGAGAGAGAGACAGAGAGAACCTTTAGTGACAAGAGCTTGGAAGACTGGCCCGTGAGAGGAGGGGGGCAGAAGTTCAGGCGCCATTAGGGAGTCCTACAGAGAGAGAATTGGAAAATGCGATGGTATTTAGGACTTCCCTGATAAGGAAACGGAATAAAGACAATACGTGTCACCGATCAATACATATGACCTCTGGAGAAGTAGGGACACCGGGCTAGGGTGGAGGGAACCCACAGGAACATTGAAGAAAGACATAGGGACCCTCTTAGTGTGGCCATCAAGAAGGTTACTGAAGCACATGTTGAATATTATCAATGCAACTCTTAAAACCTCATACGTGCTTGTTCTACTTTTGTGGCTATCCATGACATTGTCTTCTATGAAGGTTGTCCACATTTTGAATCTATATGATTGCATGGGATTTGGTCTGTGCATATATGGATGTTCAGGTTTCATTGATGTATAATGTAAATAGGTTGTCAGTGGTAGTGGTGTTGGTGTGACTGATACATTCAAACATCTTTCATATTCAGATCTTTGAGTATGTATTTTAAATGGAATGTGCACAGGTACAGGGCTCTTTACGAGTTTGGCTGTGCAGGAAAAAAGTGGAGGTACTATCGTTTACCTCAATTTTTCCCACACAGTCAAACTACAAGTTTGCCGGTTTTAACGGCACCGGTTTGAAGCTGAGGTAACACTTCCACTTTACCTCCAGAAATCGCTGGTATTACCATCCTGTAATACCGGTAGAAATGGGGATTTACATGAGCAAACGGCCACTTGTAATTCGCTGGTATTACCACTGAAGGTAGTACCTGCAGTGGTAATACCGCCTGAGCAAGTGGCACTTTCAGTAATTCCACTTGCCGGTTTGCCAGTGGATTTACTGACAGAAAACTGGCAAACTCGTAATGAGCCCCAGTTGGTTTGTGCTGGGATTTGTGCCTCCCATTACTTTGCCCATTCCTCCCTGACTCCATGGAACTGGGAGATGAAGGTGGGGGGGGGGGGATTTACATTAACCTGCTCCTCTACTGAGGGTTGTGGATTTTCCATGCCCTTGTCTTTAGGAAATCTATTCCTTTCCCATCTCTGCCCGCGGAAAACTGGTCTGAGGCTTCTTCAGTGTTGACTGATACACCTGCAATATCTGTGAAGGTACTACTGCATCCTGCAAACCAGAGTATTGAAGTAGACGGGTCACTTGCTCTGAATGGCTGCACCACAATAAAATCCATTAGACCTCACCAGCAGATGTAGAAGCTGCTATGAATGAGGAGAAATGTCCAGAAGATTCATGCCTCTGCCGGCTGCTGGCCCTTTTGGACATCTGAAAACTCTCTTGCCATGTCCTTCACATCAATTTGATCAGTTCCCTGTGTGATGATTCCCCTGCTAACCCCTTTAAGGTGTGTGCGGGCCTGAATCAAGGGGCCGGGTTTCACAACCCACTACATGTTGTTGGGGCTGGGTGATGTGGCGAGGGTTCCCTGGTCTCCCTCATAACACTGAGGGACTGGTGTAGGGGGCTACCATATCTCTTATGCTGCCACTACTGGCCCTTTCACAAAGCAGCCTGAGAATATTTCATTGAAATCCATGGGACATGTAATGCAGAACTACAGCATCGGACCAATTTTTTATATTACACCAAGGCTTTCCAAATTAGAGTCTCTTTGGATCATAGATTCTGCCAGGACATGGAGCAGGCCCGGGTCCTGCAGGCTCTGCTCATAGAGATTGGCATTAGAGTGATGGCACATATGCTATATTTGACCAAATGCAAGATGGTGCCCTGGTCTTTTAGAGCTTAGGTCCACATGATGGAAAAACACAATGGAAAAGCCAAATTAGGTACATCTGGGAGCATGAAGACATGGCAGCCCAATGAATGCATGAACAGAGATGATTTTCACTCCCAGCTGTTAGTCCTTAGACAAGCTAGGCCGAAGGAGAGGGAAGGTTCAGCTTTTAAAAAAAAAAAAGAAAACACATGTAAAGTGTAGCATGGGAGTTTTGAGTAGGGGTGATGTGACTGGAGGGGCAGAGGCATTTGAGGATCAGAAACAGTTGGGGAGGAGTTGGAGGTCCAAGAGGAGTTGGAGTCACATGAGACCTCAGAGTTGCAGGAAGAGCTGGGGGGGGCAAGAGGAGGATAAGCAACCAAAGAAGATGAAGGACATTAAGAGTCAAGATGAGGCAAAGAATCAGAGAGGTTGGAGGAGTGGAAGAAAGGAGGAAATAGAGTAACACCAACAGAGGGGACGGCAGAGAAGTTGGAAAGAGGAAGGAGAAGTAGTCTGTGGAGAGGAGAATAACTATGAAGTAAGATGATGGGACAATCAGAACTCACAGGGATAGTGCTAGACAGGATGAACGTCACTACAAGCTAATTGGTTCTCTGAGAGGAGTAGTAAGAGGAACAAACATGTGACAGAAAGTCATAGAAGATAGATAACACCCAGCTATAGGGCGAGAGCATATATAATGCCAGGTCGTTAGACATGAGTGTGCATGGGCTATGCAAGGTGGGCAGCAATTTGGGGCAGGTAGGTGAACTAAAACCCAAACAGGAAAATGGACATCTCAGTGTCTTCATCATCTCTTGGTAATTCCGTGGAATCTGCTTAAGAAGAACCTAGAGCTGCAACAAAAGAAACGGGGGCCATCTTGGTGATACTGTTCCCTCAGGGGAAAGCAGGGGAAAGCAACTCACCCCCCAAAATATGAATGTCACTGGGGAGAGACCAATACAAACGTTTGGATGTACCCTTTAAAGAAGAAAGTGTTGCTTCTGCTCTGACACTTATGAGTTGCACAACGTTAAACATAGTCCGATCTTAACCTTATAAAATTAATTGCATTCTTTGGGGCGTCCACTTGGCTTCGTGACTCCTGATTAAATTGGTTTTATGATCCAATACCCAAATACCACAAGTATGTAACTACTGACTTGGAATCACTGAATATAATCAGGTTCCTCACAATTAGCCATTGTAACATTCTGCTTAAAAACATGTTGATGCCTGCCAAGACTGAGTCATTTCTGAATCCTCACACTCACACACGTTCTGCACAAAGGCTAGTGGTAGGAGTTTACTGCTCTCTCATACACAAAACAAATGTCTCATGAATGTCGCTGCAACACTGTACTGCCACAATAAAGAACATTCTTAATATGCAATTAAGTCACTGAGATTGTATTCTCCCTCACTCAAGAATGTGTGTGTGTGTGTGTGTGTATACGTGAATGTGTGTCACACTCAAGATAGTCATTGAGATTTTCACTTTGCTGATATCAAAATCACATAGTTTGAGCTCAAGCCTGTCCCTGTGATTTTCTGTTTCCTTAGAAAATATCACATTGTTCATACTCAAGCTAGTTACTGTGATTTTCTGCTTTCCTCAGAATAAAATCAGGTGTTTACTCATGAGATCTCTCTGATTTTCTGTTCCGTTCTAATGATAGCAGATGTGCTTCACACTTTTTGTTTTTTATGTGTATTATTATGTTTGGTGTATTGCAAACCTTTTATATTTTTCAATTATTACAAATCCTCTTGTGTAATACAATCTCTACATCTAAACAATTGCATCACAAATAGAAACATGGAGGTTAAAACATATACACCTTAAGCAGCAAGGATTTTCAAATTATTGCAATTCATCTATTGCAATATAATCTCAACATATAAACAAATTCATCAACAATAAAGAAAAAACGGTTAAAAACCTTTACACCTTAGTCAGGCACACAAACTAAAATTTCATCCAGGAATTTCGTATCAGCAAAAATCATGGAGGGGCCCTCCCCAGTTATGAACATACTCCACTAATCCTCCACTATCAGGGTTTTAAGATGTTTGCAAATGCTAGTTAGGTATTTAGTTCTTACCGATATTAGGCCATTGCATTCTATGACTAAGGGGCCGATTCATGGAACAAACGTGCGCCGAAAATCTACGCGCAAGCAGGCGCAAGCGGAAAAAAAGAGGCGCACGCGCACGCGTGCGATTCATGGAAGTCCCTGCGCGTGTCTTCCTCGGGATGTGCGCCAAACCCGTGCATGGCGCACAAGTCACTGCAACATGCCGAAAGACGTGCGCGACGCGCACAGTGAAAGCGCACAACCTCTGCGCATACACTAGAAAGTGGGCGGAACACGGGGCGTAACGCGCGGAATGGGGAACAACTTGCAAAAACAAGGGCGTAACTGGGGATGTACTGCAGGGAAGCAGAGGGAACGCCCACACGCACCCGAACCACACGTATTCATGGAACCGAATAGGGCAAAGCCACGCACAGCGAAAGACACGCACAAGCCGATACACGTCCGCCACACGAAGGCAGGCGGTAGCGTCCCTGCGCATTACAAAAGTGGCAACATACAGCAATTGTGCGAGCGGGGCACGTGTATTTCGGGGGTTCGCGTGAACTTACTCACGCGATCGGGCCTGGGGGAGCGGGCTACGTGTATTTCAGGGGTTCGCGTGAACTTTCTCACGCGATCGGGCCTGGGGGAGCGGGCTACGTGTATTTCAGGGGTTCGCGTGAACTTCTTCACGCGATCGGGCCTGGGGGAGCGGGCTACGTGTATTTCAGGGGTCCGCGTGAACTTTCTCACGCGATCGGGCCTGGGGGAGCGGGCTACGTGTATTACAGGGGTTCGCGCGAACTTTCTCACGCGATCGGGCCTGGGGGAGCGGGCTACGTGTATTTCAGGGGTTCGCGTGAACTTCTTCACGCGATCGGGCCTGGGGGAGCGGACTACGTGTATTTCAGGGGTTCGCGTGAACTTTCTCACGCGATCGGGCCTGGGGGAGCGGGCTACGCTTATTTCGGGGGCGCACGGGAAGTGACACACGCGATTGAGCGGGGTACGTGTATTTCGGGGGTGCGCGGGAAGTTACACACGCAATTCCATCAGGGTACGTGTATTACAGGTGTGCGCGATATCAACAGGGTACGTGTATTACAGGGGTGCGCGGGGAGCAGCACACTTGAATTGCACGTGTGGGTCCTCCCAGGTGTTCCCTCTACACCCTCCACGGCCCCTGCAGGTGGCTCACACCACAGGGGCCTACCCAGCACATGTCATGCAGGCACCCCACCCACCATGCCCATGCCCACCAGCCAACCCACATGTCAACTTGCACTACTCCCCCCAACGCATGTCCCCCTGCACCCCCAGCCACCAGGGGCAGCCTCCACCAGGCCCCCACCCATGTCTCACACCACCCCCACCCCGCAGTCACCAGGGGCACCTGCCAGCAGTCCCCCACCCATGTCCAACTCATGTTCCCCCCCCAGCACTGTGGGGCACCTGCCAGCAGGCCCCCACCCATGTCCAACTCATGTCTCCCACCACCCCCACCCCCCAGCCACCAGGGGCAGCATCCACCAGGCCCCCACTCATGTCCCCTATCACCCCCACCCCCCAGCCACCATGGGCAGCCTCCACCAGGTCCTCACAATCCCCAACACACATGCACGTCCGCGTGTAATACGAGAAAAGGCCCATGCGCGTAAGCGCGCGGAAACTGCACGTCCGCGTGTAATACGAGGAAAGAGCCTATGCGCGTAAGTGACGTGATGCGCGCGTGCGTTTCCCTCAGCACGGGTTAAAGGTGAGCGGGCCCAGCAGTTCGCTGTACGTGCCTTTCGTGGAGACCGACGTGTGTTGCTGCTTCCTGTTGTTTCGCGCGCCATCACAACTTCACAGCTCTCAAGGACGTATCTCTTCTTTTGGCGGGGGTATTGGCTACGCGTGTTTTTCTGCATCGCGCTAGTCAGACGGTGAGTCACACACGCTCTTTTTCCCACTGCGGGTGCCCCTGTGTATCGCACCCATTTTTGATGTCATAGTAGCCTGCGTGTCCCACGCGTACGCGTTATTCGTGTTACTGGGTGCCACCGCGTACTGCGGGAGGTTCAATCCACGCACGTAGGCTGCAGGGTTGCGTGCACGGTTTTACTGCAGTTTTGGGGTGCCTGAGTGTTGCGTGACCCGTCACCACATCACCGGGGTCACATACAGCCTTGCAGGTGCAGGGGGGCTGTTAACATCTTGCTTCCCACCCCCTTCACCCCAATTGCCCAGGTCAATTGTGGTGTACACCTCCCATTGGCACCACTCCATCTGTGCCAGCACTACTACATCTGTGCCATGGTTGGGAGGCCACCAAAGGTGAGGGGCGCCTCAGCTGGGCGTACTCCTCGTGGCGGGCGTGGTCGGGGACGTGGCCGTGGTGACCAGGGAGTAGGGGGACTCCAGGGTGTCCAGGGCAGCCACAGAGGGGGAAGAGGCAGGGATGCGCCACTTGAGCACAATGTTGTGCCATGTGTCGGTGCAGCCATGCCACCACCCCCTGTGGTTCCGGGGGATGCAGCTCCTGCATCTGGCACTGGCACCCATATGACCCGGCAGTCCATTCCATCGACTGCCACGGGCCCAAGGGTGGTGGTAGCTGCAGGTGCAGCTGTGGACACCGCCACCCAGGCTCAGGGTCTGCCAGCGCAGGCTGCGTTGGCACTTGAAGAGCCCTTGGTAGATCTCCAACAGGCCAGGGGGGAAACCATAGGGGCACGCTGGGCTGCTCAGACCAAGACACGTGTCCCTGGGGCAGTCATGTCATCTGCTGCCCCGAACAGCTGGGTGTTGGCAAGTGCAGGGGCAGATGCACCCAACAGCACCCCGGTTGTGAGTCTGCCAACCAGGACCGTTGCAGCCAACCACCCTGCCACAGCTGATGTTGCTGCGCAGGGTCCATTAGTGGGCACCCAGCTGCCACTGACACAAGTCAGGCCTCTGGTCATCCCTCCACCTGCCACTCCCTTGGCTCAATCCACCGAACCCACTGGCCATGCTGGTCAGGGCGGCATTAGCCAGCCAGGGTCTGCGCCACAGTCCAAGAGGAGGAAGGTTGCACCTGCAGCACAGGCTGGGACCCCACACACAGCCACGACCTCCTGCACGTCGAGGAAGAAGCCTTTCTGTAAGCAGGAACTGGACTTCCTCGTGGACTACGTGCGGGGCCACAGCCGTGACATGCTAGTGGGTGCCAATAGTCAGACCACGGCTGCCCAACCTGACACCCACTGGAAGCATGTTGCGGAACATGTCAGTTCATTCGGCCATGAGGTGCGCACGGCGCAGGAGGGCAAAAAGCGTTGGAATGACATCAAGCGCAGCACTAAGGCCAAGCGTGCCTCAAATTACAACTTGACTCTGGTGACTGGCGGTGGGCCTGCACCAGAGGAGGAAGAACTCACTCCGCATGAGGCTCTCGTTGCGGAGTTCATACCACCTAAATTGGTCGAAGTAGTGGGAGAGAAGCTGGACTTTGATGCCCAGTCCAGTGAGTGTTGATGCGTGTTTGTTGAGGACGTGTGTGGTTCACTTGTGGGATGTGTTGTGCATGATTGCTGCTACATGTGACGTGTACATGGTTCTGATATGTAAGTAATGCAATGCTACCGTCATGCATGTCTCCTCTGCCTGCATGCGGGACTCCATGTAGGCATGCTCCCTTGCCCCTCCTCTGCCACTCTGCACCCCAGTTCCACCTTTGCACTGGTCTGCTCCAATCTTGCCAATGTGTAGTTTCTTGTCCATGTGTCCTGTGTAGATGCTAACTTCCAGCGTAGAATCTGCCAGACATATGCCATGTCGTACAGCCTTAGTACTCGATGCAGGGTATCTCACTTGTACTGTGCATGGGTCAGATGTCCCGCAGGGACATGAGTGCCCATTCATGCTCCATGTGCATTGCACGCATTCCCCTATGTGTCCTTGACTGGATGATCACTGTAATATCAGTCCTTGGTTACATACATTGCCTGCCATCTCATCAGCCTTCCCATGTCAACTGTGCCTCAGTCCTGCGTTGCACACATGTTTAGGCTCTGACAATCTGTGTGGCTCACAGGCCTCAGCCTGTTCAATGGCCAATGACTCTGTCCAACTCTTGTTGTGTCTTCTTCACACGTGGGCGGCCTCCGGAGTTTCCATCATGTGTCCTGCCCACTGTCCCAGCATCATTTGCAGTGTTGTCATCTGAATCACATGAAGCTGTTGATGCCAGTCAACACTGCCTGTCAATACACAGGTGTATGTTCAGCCTTTTGATACCATGATAGGCATCCCTGCTTTGGTACTGGGGTGGAGGGGTGCTTGGCTTCTTGACATGGTACACATTGAATGCACAATGCACGTGATGTCTGATTTTGACATTGCACTGCCTTCACATTTCCTGGCACACACCATGTAGTGCTTGTACATGTAGGTAGTGAGTGGCGTACACATTTTCTGCACTGCATAGACCCACTTCCATGGAAACTGCCACCTTTCAACAGGTCTGATCACAGAAGCTATTCAAAGTAGACCCAGCATGCATGCCAGGTCATATGTTGTGTGTCACATGTCTGCCTGAAGCCTTTGCTGTCGGTGTGTGTGTGTGTCGTGTGCTTCTGACATGTGTATTGACCTTTCCCCCTCTATTTTTCAGGTGATGACGCAATGGAGGCAGAGGATGGTGTTGTCATGCCAGACACAGGGTTGGTAACGCCACATCAACCCGGCACTAGTGGGGGTCGTGGGGTGGTAGGCCACGAAAACCCCCAAGTGCTGCAGTCCATCTTGTCTCTGGCTGCCTATGAGTCCAGCCTTGATGACGACTCTGACGTCCATGTTGAGTTGGATGACCATCAAGTCCATGTGTCAGGGGTGAGTGATTCTGATGTGGACACTCCTCTGTCTGCGACACCTGCACTGAGGGATCAGACAGTCTTGGTTCCTCCGCCCGTGGTGGATTGGGACGCAGGGTCACCCTCCACACCAGTCACTGATGTGCCTTGGACATCACGTCGACGGGGGCATGTAGTCGTGCAGCCGCAGGCGGTGCCAACACAGCGAGGACCCCCGGTCCTTGGGTCCCGCAGGGGTCAAGCCCGGCAACGCGGTCGCCGCGCGCAACCGCTGTATACTGAGTGGGAGCAAGACATGACTGCCAATTCCGAACGGCAGGGGGCAGCAATGGAGAACATCGCTGAGAGCATGGAGCGTGTGGCCCGATCTGTGCTCCCCCCTGCTAGGCAGGTGCTTCTCCAGCAGCAGGCGGCACGGTCCACGGCCCGCTCGCTCAGGCTGGGCATGGCGGCCTCAGACAGGGCACGCCAGGCTGAAATGTCGTCTCTGCGTCAAGCAATTGCTGCTCACGCAGAGGCGCACATGGATGCCTTGAGGGAGGAGTATGCTTCCCTCAGATCCACTCTGGGTGTCCTTATGATGTCCCAGAGGCAGCGGGCAGAGGAGAGGTTTGCACAGCTTGAGTGTACCATCTCGGCTGAGCTACAGGCTTGCCGGGAGGTGCAGCGGTTGTCCAGCCAGGCCTTGCAGGAGGAACTCCGTGTTACACGTGCTACCTTGCAAGAGGAAGCACGTGTATCACGGGAGGTTCTGCATGCAGACCTACGTCACATCGCCACACAGAACCAGGCTCACCCGTCCGGCAGACTTGCTGCCGACGAGGGGCAAGCTGCGGCTAGGCGTGGCCAGGCTACTGTGCCACGTCCTCCTTTCCAGGATGAGCCAGACTCGGACGACCATCTATCTCCCACATAGGTCGTGCTGTGCAGGCGTTGAGCCCATGGAGGTTTTTTTTTTGGCTCAGCATCATCGCATGTGGATGTTGAGCAGCACCCTGTACCTCCCCCCTCCTGGGTGCCTCCCCTCCCCCCCGGGTCGTATGTGGCCATTTTTGATTTTTCTTCTAGTTTAGTTAGTTAAGTTTCTGTTTGATAGTTAGTTTAAATAGGTAATGTAGGTTTTCCATAGTTAGTGTAATTAGTTAATAGATGTTTTAGTTTAAAATTGCTAGTCTATTGTGCTTTCATGTGACGGTGCGGTGCTTTGTGGCTTTTGAAGGCATCCACTGTCTGTTCCAGCTGGGCCCTTCATGGTTGTCTTGTGTATGTGTTTGCTGCTTGGGTTCCTTGACTCACATATGCCACTCCTGCCTCCCTTATCCATGGGCTCGCAAGGATGGTTCGGTGTTACAGCATTTTACACAAGGGCATTGGACTGTCATATCTGTGGCATGTCTGGTGCTGTGTGACTTGTGTTGACACCCCTAGTGGGGATGATTTAGGTGTCATTGTCCACTGTTCAGCTTTTGCTAGATGGGGTGTATCATGATTAATGTGGACATTGATTGCTATGCATTGTGTAGTATGTTTCATTTCTTTCCTGTACATGTGCTTGTTGCAATTCATGCTGTAGATAGTCTTCCACACTTTGTAGGTGAAAGACGGACTGATGGTGTGATTTGTGATGTGACTCTCTGACATGGTCAAGTAATGAGATGCCTGATGAGACACACAAGATGACTTTGAAGCATTAATCATGTGTTACATGCCCTTTCTGCAGGGGGATGAGCCTCCAGAGCACCTTTGCCAGCAGACATGTCCCATTGGACGACGGAATTCTGGACCCGTTTGTTGGTGCCCACATGCACATGTGTGCAGAAGCAGAGGCACAGTGATTGCAGACCCACATCCTAGTACTGCTGACATGTTCCAAGGAACTCCAGGCAAGGTGAGCATCACAGGGGGGCAACGACACAGCAAAGCTTGCACCAGGCGAGTTGCACATGCAGGCTTAGTCACAGCACTGAGGGTGAGCTTAGACGAATATTGGTGTTGAAGCACACAATGCAGCTCAGATGTGTTTGTGGACTGATGGCTGCTGATAGTAGGGTTGTCTGGGACACATGCAGGGGCAGTGGCACATACCCTCCGGTACACCAAGGTCCATTGAGCCACTTGTATCAACCATGTAGCCTTCCGAGACATGGAAAGGGGCAGCTCACAGGGACATGCAGCAAGGGACATACTCGGGTGCAGTGCATGTCTTTTCCACGTACTTCATGATAAATGCACTGCCAACTTTGTTTCGGTCATGGTGGTACACAACTTGCTCTGTAGTCATGGCTTGCAATATGGGTCTGTCTGCTTACCCAGGGAACATTGCATGTTGTGTGAATTGTGACACATTGGTGTTCCATTTGCCCCGCACCCAGCAGCGGCTGCCTTACTGCATTGACTGTGTATGACCCGTCACAGGGGTGATGTTATATATGGGTACGAAGCATCAACCACAGATTGTCTGTTTGTAGAGTAGTCTGTTGCTATGGGGCATGTTTGGTGTTGTGTTTTTGCGCAATTGGCACGTACAGGTTGTTGACTGTGTCTCTCTTTGCAGCATTGTAGTGCTCCTGTAACCGGACCTGAGAGTGCGCAGGAAGGAGGCCAGCACTCAAAACCAGAGCTAAGTGTCTTGTTGTTTTTCTTACAAACTGCTGTGCATAGGCTTGCTGGGGAGTGTACTGATGCATGGATGTATGTGTGGTTCAATTTGGTATGTTATTTTCTCCCTAATCACCCGTGATCCTATGCAATTTTGAAACCTGTACCCTCTACCCAGTGTTCCTGCTTCCCGTGCCTATCCAAGCAACGTTCCCTGACCCTCTTTCCCCACTGGGGTTGCGGATGCCTGTGTAAGCCCCGAACTTGCAGGCGCCAAAACCCTAGAGGGGGTGGTGGGTTCGTACCACTCCTGAGCCTGGACTACAGAAGGCCATGACAATGATGTCCAAGTCTGTTTGGATTGTGTATGTGTTCATGCAGGTTGTACATTTTCGTGCATTCCCTAGTTTCATGTGTCATTCCACCTCCCCTCTCCTGCCGCTCATTCCAGTCATCCAGTGTGTCAACACCTGTCCCGACTGCATATCCCTGAACCTCCTTCCCCACCAGGGTCTCAGGGGCCTGTGTGAGTTTGACCTTGCAGGCACCCGGGACATGGTGGGGGTGGTTGTTTCGTGGCACTCCCGCGCCTGTACAGGGGACCTCTGACAGTACACATCCATTCATGGTGCATCATCCTATGTCATGTACCACACATGTCTCACATCCTGTCGTGACATTGTTTTGCTGTGCTACCTTGGTTGTTGCATCATTGTGGTAGTACTTGGCCTTTGTGAGGTACTGCTACGTCAAGTCATCTACTGGAGGGTGTTTGGGTTCGTTTTTATGCCTTGGATTTTGTGTTTCGGAAATGAGTGTGTATTCTGAGGGTTCAGGCATCTTTTTACACACAAGGTGGGAGATGGTGACGAAGGGTAAAGGTGATCCTGTGGCCAGGTGGAATTGAGGTTTGGGGGCTCCATGACCCAGGTGCAGTTGTTCAGTGGGTCATGGTCATTTGTGAGGGAGGGGGGGGTTGTTGTTGATTGTTGCCTTGCCCTGCAGTGTGATGGGAACTCTGCCATAGTAATGGTGGTATCCCATGTACATGTTGTGTTCTGCTGATCAATGCCTGTTCATGTGTTGTGTTTTCCTTTCAGGTGCGAGGGGATAGTTGTGGTTTGACATGCTGGGGTGTACACATGGTGGATGTTCACATGTGATGTGTAGGGAACACTGATGGTCACTTGAGTGCACATGCATATGTGGAGTGCATGTCCTTGCAGAACCACACACTTGCACTCTGATGCACTACATGTACTCCCACCCTTGCATATACACATGTACACTGTTTGCCTTCTGGTGCCCACTGTGTCCCGGCAGCACATGTTCTGTGACCGATCATGGATCCAGTACATGCCTGATTTGATGTTTGACGTGGTCTGTCACTTAGATGTGATGCTCAGGGTGTGCATCACACACAATGGCTGTTCACTGTGCTGTGCGCTGAGCAGTGTGATGCAGGAGTAGGACACTGCACACATGAGCTGCAGTGTTGATTTTGCAATGCATGATGTGCATGTAGACAGGCATTCATTGTGATGTTACGTCTACGACTGTTGTAATGCATTTTGAAATGACTTATTTTGGGTGGGAGGTTGTTGGTCTGTCATTTCATCTGATTCCGGGTCAGGCAGCAGTGTCCGATGCCACTGTGCATTTAGGACATGGCAATGTGTACCTTATCGTTACTGCATTGGTGTATGGGTATTGCGTGCCATGACATGTTGATGTTTGGGAGGGTTTGTGTGACATGACAGTGATGGCCATGGCCTGGTTTGCAGGTGTGTGTGATGCACACCTTGCATGTCCGTGTCATCCGCTTCTCAGAGCAACTAACTGGGGGTAGATTTCTCTCCGCAGCTGGGCCCTCCCCCTGGAACAGACTTCCGGCCTGACTTGAACTTGAGGGGAATCATCTCCAGTTCTGGAAGCACCTCATGTCCTTCCTCTTTGCTTCTGCTTACTGTCTGCCTCTCCCTTGCAGAATTCTCCACTGGAACAGCACAGGAGCTGCAACTGGGCCACTCTCACCGACCTTGGTCCCTGGCCCAGCCACTCTCCACTTGCACTGCCTCCCTGGCAACCCCTGCACTGCAGTACTGTCTCTCTATCCCTACAGCCCTCCCTTCCCAGCACTTGACTGCACTCACCTTTGTAGTTGCCACCAGGTGACCTATGTATTATTTTTTCGGGCTACTTCCCCTGTACTGGACTCCCCCCCACCCTTCCCCTTGCACTTTTCCCATTCCCCCTACCCCTGCACTTGCACGATCCCAATGACACCTGGCCTAGTAGTACCGTTCTCTGTGTTCCCTTGTTCCCCCCTCCCTGCCTCATTGCGCCTTGGAATACTTGTGTATGGCCCATATCATGTCATATGTCATATGTGTGCCTTTTGGTCACACAGGATAGCTTGTGTTTAAGTAGCTAGGGATGCAGACGATGTGGCACTTCCATGGCAACTATCTCAGGGTGGTAAGGTTGTGACAGTTGACTGTCTCTTTGTCATCATCGATTGTCACCTGGTATGTGCCAGGCCTGTGTGCACTCCGCAGGGGTGGGAGTTCAGGTGAAAAATGTGGCCACAAGCTGGGTCCGGGCTTCCTCGCCACGTGCCCTGTCCCCTCCCATGGGCAGCGCCTGTGGTTGGGGATGTGGGGGCACCACCATGTCCACCGGGACGCCCTGCCGTGTTGCAACATTGTGCAGGACACATGCTGCCACAATGATCCTGCACACTACTGGTGGTGCATAGAGTAGTTGCCCACCAGAGCGGTCAAGGGAGCGGAAACGTGACTTGAGCACTCCGAATGTGCGCTCCACTATGCCCCTGGTTGCAATATGGGCAGCGTTGTATCTTACCTGGGGTGGTGTGGTGGGGTTCCGGATTGGCGTCATCATGTGGTTGCTCAGAGGGTAGGCACTGTCCCCTGGGGAGATGATAATAGTTGAGATAATTAGGGTTTGGATATTTGTCTGTGTGTGACTTGCATGCATGTGCAAGGGCATTTGTACTGACCTAGGAGCCATGTGTCGCCATGCTGCCCAGCTTCCAGGGCCCGGCTCAGGGCGGACATTCTGTATATGAAACTGTCATGGGTGGAGCCAGGGTAGTTTGCATAGACAGAGGTGATGATTCCCTTTGCATCACATACCACCTGTACATTGATGGAATGCCAGTGCTTGCGGTTTCGGTAGATGTGCTCAATGGCCCTAGGTGGACGTAGGGCCACATGGGTGCAATCTATGGCACCGAGCACTTTTGGGAAGTGTGCCACCCTGAAAAAATCCAGGACAACGGCCTGCCTTTCTGCGGGTGTTCTGGGCATGTATATGTGCCTGCGGACTGAGGGGCGCGCTGTCATGATTGCCAGTACCTGGTGTAGGCAGCGTGACTGCGTGGCCTGTGAGACCCCCCCCACTATGGCAGTGGTCCGCTGAAATGACCCAGTGGCCAAAAAATGCAGGACATTGAGCACCTTCTCCAAGGGGCTCAATGCTTGGGAGCAAAGGGTGGGGGATGTGAGGTCATCTTCCCACTCCCTGACCAGGTCTAGGATGATATGGGGTGGAAACCTATACCTGCCATAGACCTGGTCGTCAGGCATCCCAAAAAGGCTTGTCCGTGTTGCGAAAATGCGTGCCCTGGCTATTCTCCTCCTCCTGCGGTGTCCCACGATCAGTGCAGCGACAAATGGGGCATTCATCGTAGCTGTATATACGCGTTTGTTGTTTGCGCGCACTTTTATGCTGTGCGCGGGGACGCTTCCGCCTGCCTTCGTGTGGCAGACGCGTTGACGCCTGTGCACGTCTTTTGCCGTGCGCGTGTTTCCTGTGTTCGGATACGGTCCGAGTGTCATCGCGTGTGATCGGAGGGGAGTGTGCGTACACGCAAGTGGCCTCGGTACGTGTGTTCCGGGGTGCCGGGAACTTTCACACGCGATTGGTGGAAATCCACGTGTGTACTGTCATCATGTGCAATGAGGGAAACACCTGCGCGCGTCACGTCACTTACGCGCATAGGCCCTTTCCTCGTATTACACGCGGACGTGCAGTTTCCACGCGCGCTTACGCGCATGGCCCTTTCCTCGTATTACACGCTGACGTGCATGTGTGTTGGGGATTGTGAGGACCTGGTGGAGGCTGCCCATGGTGGCTGGGGGGTGGGGGTGATAGGGGACATGAGTGGGGGCCTGGTGGGGGCTGGCCATGGTGGCTGGGGGGTGGGGGTGGTGGGAGACATGGGTGGGGGCCTGGTGGAGGCTGCCCCTGCACTGCTGGGGGGTGGGGGTGGTGTGAGGCATGGGTGTGGGCCTGGTGGATGCTGCCCCTGGTGGCTTGGGGGTGGGGGTGCTGGGAGACATGAGTTGGACATGGGTGGGGGCCTGCTGGCAGGTGCCCCACAGTGCTGGGGGGGTACATGAGTTGGACATGGGTGGGGGCCTGCTGGCAGGTGCCCCTGGTGACTGGGGGGTGGGGGTGCTGGGAGACATGGGTGGGGGCCTGGTGGAGGCTGCCCCTGGTGACTGGGGGGGTGGGGGTGGTGGGAGACATGGGTGGGGGCCTGGTGGAGGCTGCCCCTGGTGACTGGGGGTTGGGGGTGCTGGGAGACATGGGTGGGGGCCTGGTGGTGGGTGCCCCTGCACTGCTGGGGGGTGGGGGGGGTGGGAGACATGGGTGGGGGCCTGGTGGAGGCTGCCCCTGGTGACTGGGGGGGTGGGGGTGCTGGGAGACATGGGTGGGGGCCTGGTGGAGGCTGCCCCTGGTGACTGGGGCGGTGGGGGTGCTGGGAGACATGGGTGGGGGCCTGCTGGCAGGTGCCCCGCAATGCTGGGGGTGGGGGTGCAAGGGGACATGAGTTGGTGATCATTGGTGCAAGGAGACATGTGCCTTTGCTGGGGGGCATGCCCATGTTGGGTGGGCTGCCTGCGGGACATGACCAGGGTTGCAGGGTAGTCCCCTGTGGTGTGGGCTGCCTGCAGGGGCCGTGGAGGGTGTACAGGGAACACCTGGGAGGACCCACACTGGCTAATCACATGTAGGACTCCCCGGCACCCCTGAAATACACGTACCCTGCTGAAATCGCGTGTAAAACTTTGTGCGCACCCCTGTAATACCCGCACGCAGCCCAATCGCGTGTGGAACTTCCCACGCACCCCTGAAATACACGCGCCCAGGCCAATCGCGTGTTGAACTTCCCGCGCAACCCTGAAATACACGCGCCCAGGCCAATCGCGTGTGGAACTTCCCGCGCACCCCTGAAATACACGCGCCCAGGCCAATCGCATGTGGAACTTCCCGCGCACCCCTGAAATACACGCGCCCAGGCCAATCGCGTGTGGAACTTCCCGCGCACCCCTGAAATACACGCGGCCAGGCCAATCGCGTGTGGAACTTCTCACGCACCCCTGAAATACACGTAGCCCGCTCCCCCAGGCCCGATCGCGTGAGAAACTTCACGCGAACCCCTGAAATACACGTAGCCCGCTCCCCCAGGCCCGATCGCGTGAGAAACTTCACGCGAACCCCTGAAATACACGTAGCCCGCTCCCCTAGGCCCGATCGCGTGAGAAAGTTCACGCGAACCCCTGAAATACACGTAGCCCGCTCCCCCAGGACCGATCGCGTGAGAAACTTCACGTGAACCCCTGAAATACACGTAGCCCGCTTGCCGTGCTGGTACAGGGTTAGCGCAGCCCTTTGCGCTGGATTGGGGATTTTGATGGCTTTTCCCTGCGCGGAAGGCGTTCTTGGGGGCGTAACTGGCGCTGCTGCAAGGTCGCTGCGCCACTGTGCGCCACGGCTGGTTTTGGTGGCTGGAATCCATGAATACGCTGTGCGCGGAAATGGGTTTTGGCGCACGCGGCTGGCGCAGGGATTCGCACGCGCACACTGTGCACCAGCCGCGTGCGCCACTTGTGCGCTGAATTCTATGAATTAGCCCCTTAATGTTTCGAAGTTTCAATCACTTCTTCCTTTTTACAGAATCTACAATACGACTCAGACCTAGGTATCTGCCTCTGTACATTTAACTCGTGACTGGTCGGCAGTAGGTTTAGACATAGTCGCATAAATAGACCCACCAAACAATGACATGGGAACTTAGATAGACATACCGGCAGTTGGTTAATGGCTCTCCTTTCATGGAACACATTCAATGATAATCGATATGTACTCCGTATGTATTGTTTGTTAATCCAATCTTGTCTCAGTATTTTATTTTTGACCTTCTCTGGATTTGCCAATAATTCCTCCACAGATAAATCTAAGCTATTTACCCAATGTTTCCACTTCTCTTTCCAAATATCAAAGAGCCATTTGTTTTTCTGATTGGGTCCATTTAGTAAGATCTCAAAAGAGGGAAGTTTATCTAGCATGATACACTTGCAAAATAATGACAAGGATTTCATAAGATGATAGAATGGAGTGATTGCAAGCCTAATTCACACCTAACTAGTGTCATTGGCACACTATTGGTGAGATGGAGTACCCTTTTCCAAAAATCACCCTCAAGAAGCTCCCAGAATTGCCAGGGGAGGTTGAAAGCCACTTCAACTCCGTAAGTTAAAATAGGGGTCACCTTCTGTTTATAGAAGGTTACAATCAGGGACACGTGTTGGGATGGAAATTAGTACATCCCATCACCCTAATCGATTTCAGGTGAGGCAAATCCCTTACGAGGTACTGTAATGTATAAGAGGGGAGAGAACCGCACTATGGAACTCGGTGTGAAAGCAATGTAGTGCGAACAGCAGATGCATGGCATTAGAAGTCACATAGAAAGAAATGCCATTTTGTAGTTATGGAGAAAACACAGGCTTGCATGACTGTGCTGCACCAGCCAAGCTCCATGGGAAGATTTCACTAGGTCTGACATCGTTAGGGAAGAATGACCACACAACGACAGTTCCCACGGAAGTCCACTTGCCCCATATCCCTTCACTGTTGAAAACATTTAGTATCTTTCAGAGGAATGCGCCCTACAAGAGCGTTGGACAATACTAGACTCCACGCAGTGCCCATTTATCACCACTAAGCTGCCAGCAGGCCTCTAGCCCCACCCCGCCAGCCCGAAGCTGGCCCCACACCACTGACCTGACCCCCATACCCATTCATTCTGTGATAAGCCAGTGACCCCCCCTCTGAACAAAAATCAAGTGTCCATAAAAGGTCAAAGCATGCAAGACTGTTTACCCCTAGTATGAACACATCCTTTGTAAGAAAAGGTACAGGGAGGGATACATTAAAGATCAAACCCAAGGTGGAGACCTTGAGTGCAATAGGTGCAGTATCAAACGAAGCCCAGCATGTGTGGGTCAGTGTCACTGTATTTCATCCTCCCACCTGGACCCATTCCATGCATCACCCAGGGGCATGCCACAGTGATATATTAAGTAGGATTAGCATGCTAGTTGAGAAGCAACACTGTATTCTTTGAGTGACCCGGCCTTCACCAGACTCCAAGATGAGCCCAGCTGACACATGTGGAGCCTGACCAAAGGTGGAAGAACCAACCAATTGGAGCCTGTCATCCCATATGGTGCAGGATGAAAAGTGCAAATTTGGACCCTATATGTGACATCATCAGTGATGTGTTGGGCCCTTATAATGCATTGTCATGTTTTGTGGAGGCAGAACATTCTCATGCAGCAGAGTCCTTTGCTGATATTTGTATTCTGTAAAATTAAACCTTGTAAAGCTATCTCCTGGCTTATTTCCCCTAGATGGTTGTATTCACTCTGGAGTGAGCGTAAAAAGGTATTTGCCTTCAGAAAGTTACAATCAAGGACATGGTAAACTTACCATACTTTCTATGCAGCACCAAGGCTTGGGTTGACAGATTTTTGCATTTGGTTCTGAATAACAACTTCTAACCTTTTGCTTTCATACTGGAATTAAAAGGAACACAGAGGTAAATTAAAGAATCAACACATTCCAGTTTTTGATTGCCCATGTACCATTTTGGTTTGTGCAGTAGTTAAAACCATTATTTTGGTCTTTTTTACATTGATTCGAAGATCATTCTCTGCCATATTTTCTCAAAATGGTTTAATCTCCGGTGTCTGATCAATCATGACTAGATCATCAGCATATAGGAGCCACGGAATGGGGGTATCATATATTTTTGGAGAAAAGGCTTTTACCGCCATCTGACTTTCACCCATGTCTGACAAATATAGGTTGAATAATGCAGGTGCCAAAGGGCAACCCTGCTTCAAACCCCCAAAAGTTTGAATTGTTTTAGAGAAGACACCATCTCCTGACAATCTCACTTGGATTGATGTCTATGTATATAATGATTTTATTGCCTCCACCAGGTCCATAGGACACTTCCAAGATCGCAGTTTCTCCTAAAACCACTCCTTGCTGACACTGCCAAAAGCTTTTTCCAAGTCATTGAACGCCAAGTAGATTTTAGTCTTTGTCTTGAAAGCTATTAGTTTTAACAGGTGCAGCAGGAAGAGGTTGAGGTTTGTACCAACCCCCTTGACAAACCCAGATTGTCTAGGAACTAGATGTCCTGATTCGGCCACACAGGAGCCTAAATAGTGTAATAGGACTGCTACAAAGATCTTTCCAAAAATGTCCAGAAGAGCAATTGGTTTCTGGTGTTTTCGGGACTCGTGACACATTTAGTTTTCTTATTAATGATTCAATATCATCCTTTTCGAAATCAATCGACCATTTTCTACCAATTCCAAGCTCCTCTAAAACTCCCCCAAATTTAGGCTGCGCAAAAAGAGCTGTGACGTGGGCAATACAGCTCTCCTCTGAAACTGAAGTAGAGAGGGTCGCTGGTTGGATCCTCTCATCGTTATGTAATGCCCAGGATTACATGTGTTGTTCTTGCAAATAGTTTTTAGCATTTGTTCCGCATCTAATTGTATTCTATGGGATTTGGAGGATAATAACCAGTTTCTGTATGGCTGTTTCCTTTTTTCCTTAAAATCATTCTTTACCCTTCCTGAAGCCTGTTCAATTGCCTTTGGTCAGCTCGATAGATTTTCCTGACCTCTATCAACTCCTTGGTATATGTAAGTATTTTTTTTAATTATAGCTTGGACCCTACTCAGCATTTTTCCAAAAATTGCAGTATGACACATGAATATTCTAGGCCCACATTCTTCAAAACTAAATGATTTGTGGATTTGCCTGTGATAGATGTCATTTCACTGGGATTAATTCTCAATCTATACCCATCATAAGTGGCCTGTAAGGTTTCAACAGTACATAGCTGGGGATGCTTTTCTGCACCCTTCCATTTTACTGTTAAGAGATTATGATCACTACTTTCCATGGGGGTTACTACTAGCATGCCAATCAAGTTTATCATTTTCCAAGAGATGAACCAGTAATCCATGTATGCTTTCTGGTCACCCCAAGCCCACATGGCTCTGCCCGGAATGTCACCCCTCATTTGACCATTGAGCATAAAGAAACCCCACTCTTTTAGTTTTCGGACCCATACTGCAGCGCGTTTATGTAAATCAGGTTTAGAGATATCCTTTCCCTGATTGTCTAAGCATTTTATATTAAGGTCTCCACAGATCATTATATACAGATCCATTAAACGAGTATAGGAGTCGTCAATTAATAATGTTGCACAACGGATGACACGTCCATCCCCAATCTTAAAAGAATTCCAGTACAGATTAAATAATGCTACTATTTGATCAGTGCTACCCATGGACTATGCCACTTGAGAATCCATTTTTGTATGAATGGGTAAGGATTTCTTTCTTCAATCGCCAATAATCCCTGCCCAGATGTTACCAATGTCATTAGGCCTGAGTGAGGTCTACCTGCCAGGACTTTTAGGGCAGGATTCAATACAACCATAAACCTGTCACATAATATGATATGATATGATATGATTTATGATATAATATGGCAGTTATAACGCGCCTATACACAAGTGTTTCAAAGCGCGACGAGGCAAGGGAGGGGGAACAAAAAGGAGAACAGACAACGATCCTACTAGGCCAGGTGTCATTCAGATTGCCCAAGTGCATGGGATGGGGGAAGGGACAATTGAGTACATGGGAATAGATAATAACAGTAGGTAAAAGTAACGGCCAGCAAGTGGCAAGTGCAAGGGTAAGTGCAGACATCAGGTGTCAAGTGCTGGTAGGGGGAATGTAGGGATACAGAAACAGTTGAGTGTGACTGGCGGGGGAGGGACCTGGGCCCAAGATCAGAAGGTGTCCAAGTAACTAGTGCAGTCCGGTTACAGCAAGGAGGTCAGCAGGGGAGAGGAGGAGAAAAAGAAGAAGCAAAGAGAATGATTTTGAGGTGCTTCCGGAACCGGCGATGGTTCTTCTTAAGTTTAAGGGAGGCAGGAAGGCTGTTCCAGAAGGAGGCCCCAGCTGAAGAAAGAGATCTATCACCAATTCATTGTTTGGATAAGCGACTGACCCTGAGGGAGTTGGAGGTGGATGAGCGAAGAGCTCGAGAGGGAAGATATTTTGAAAGAGAGAGTTGAAGGTATTGAGGCCCCGTGCCCCAGAAGGCCTTGTGGACCATGCATAGGGTTGTGAACTTAATCCTCGCAGCCACTGGGAGCCAGTGCAGAGATTTCAGTCCTGGGGAGATACGATCCCTGGGCTTGAAGCCAAGGACAAGTCTCGCTGTCCTGTTCTGGATGAGTTGCAAAGGGCAGAGAGTAGAGGCAAGCAGATTTAGAAAGAGGCTGTAGCAGTAATCCAGCCTAGAAAGAACCAGAGCTCTGGAGACAATGAACTTCTGGGGGAAGGAAAGGAAAGGAAGAATACCTCTGAGGAAGTGCAGCTGGTAGTGTGACTCCTAGAAGACATCAGAGATGTGAGGAGAGAAGGAGAGTGTGGAGTCGAAGATGACCTGAGGTTTTCAGCCTTGCAGGTGGGAGCAGGAAGAGGGCCAAGAGAGGCCGACCAGAGAGCTACAGGAAAGGAGGGAGCGGGTGTGCCGATGGTGAGACTCTCAGTCTTACTGGCATTAAGGCAGAGGTCATCGGCGGCTCACCACTCCTGGATAGCAGACAGACAGTCAGAATGAGGGACGGAGAAGAGGTGGCCGAAGGTAGCCTGAAAATGAGCTGAGTGTCATCCACATAGCACTGAAAGTTAGGGCAGAGAGTGGCAATGCAGTGGCCACGGAGTGCCAGGTATTGGTTGAACAGCCAGGGAGAGAGGTTAAACCCCTTGGTGACACCACAAGTAGAAAATAAAGATAGCAGAGAGGAAGGACCCAAGTTGGACCTGGGAGGGTCGGTCAGAGAGGAAAGAAGTCAACCACACCAGCACCTGACCATTGATACCAAGGTTATCACTGAGACAATTGAGCAGGATGACATGGTTGACAGTGTCCAAGGCAGAAGAGAGATCAAGCAAGATGAAGACACATGGGGTGTTAGAGTCAAGGTTGGAGAGGTCTTCCGGATGTTCAGGAGAGCAGTTTCTGTGCTCTGGCAGCTCTGAAGCCAGACTGATGACCAGACTGTTGGTCATGTAGACAACCAACAGATTCTGTGTGGAGATTAAGCTGGGTGATGTGGTCCTTGATGGTTTTGGAGGAACAGGGGTGAACCTGTTTTGATGAGACTTTCATAGATCGGACTTGTCTAGAAACCTAGTCTGTGGAGAACAGGGGAAAGGCACAGAAGGAGGGAGCAGAGGTGGCTGCAGAAGGGCCAGAGGAAGAGCAGGGAGTAGAGGGAGGGAGGGGAGAGGAGCAGATTGAGGACAGGATTTCCTGAGTTTTAGAGATAAAGTGGTAAAGTATTAGAGATAAGAACTGGTGATCAGAGATTCAACAGGCACGAACTAATACAATAAACACTCTCCAAAACAAAATCAAACTACAGAAAGACTCCCTGAACCTACCACAACCAGTTAACTCTCTCCCACCTAGCGATTTAACTAATGCCCAGAATAACAATAGATATAGCTTTACCAAAACATCTTTCTTAGAGGTAGAAAAATCATTTGATCCCTCAAGCCATCCAATTGCAAAGGAGACATATGCCCAGCACACATTATAAAAGAGGCTGCTAGGGACCTTTCTCCATTATCTCTAATCTGATTAATGCCTCATTCTCCTCCGGCACTATCCCGGCTAACCTTAAAGAATCTTGGGTTCTCCCACTCCTAAAGAAACAAACTTTAGATCCACTTATTGCCACCAACTACTGCCCTATCACGCCGTTACCTTTTCTACTTAAAATACTGGACGAAGTCGCATATATTCAGATCCAAAAATACCTTGAGCTTCACAAACTCTTAGGGGTTAGACAATCTGAATTCC
The DNA here is from genome assembly GCF_040938575.1 of Ambystoma mexicanum. NCBI lineage: Eukaryota > Metazoa > Chordata > Amphibia > Caudata > Ambystomatidae > Ambystoma > Ambystoma mexicanum. The sequence continues at coordinate 467,386,387 of NC_090932.1, read as the reverse complement.
GCCCTCTACATGGGATAGAAACTGCCTTAATTGATCTGAAATCTTAGATTGATGAGTTGAGAGATAAAGGAAAGACAGCATTGCTCTTACTACTTGATCTTTCAGCTGCATTTGACTTGGTGGATCATAAGGTCCTCTGTAGGCACCTAGACTCAGCAGCCCATTTTTCCAAAGAGGCCATTAAATAGATAGAATCATTCCTGAGTGAGCGAACCATGAGAGTGTTCTCCCTTATCGGCAGCGGCGGACCCCACCCCAATCCTGTGTGGGGTACCGCAGGGCTCTTGTGTCTCTCCCACTCTTTACAACATATTTACCAAGCCTTTGTTTGACGATCTGGACCTTCTAGGTATTACCTACACTAACTATGCAGATGATACACAGATTATCCTTCCGCTTTCTGGGGATCACGACAAGGACCTGGCATTGGTGAATAGGGTTTACCTCATCATTCAGGCATGGATGGCCACCCACAGTCTATGCCTGAATGATGATAAAACAGAGCTGATAATTCTAGGTATCCCCTCTAACATCATCAAACTGGGTCAGGAATATGCATTTTTTATCATTGATGCAAATATCATCGGAATATCCAAAGAAGTAAAAACCCTGGGTTTTTACCTCGACTCTACTATGTCCTTCGAGAAACAAGTGAAATCTCTGGCCTCTACCACAGCCTACACGTGCAAGCTTATTAGAGCTGGGAAACCTTTCCTCTCTAACGACAGCCGCATTATCCTGGCTAGAGCCTTAATTCTGTCAAGGCTAGATTATTGTAATACTCTTTACAGTGGCACTAATAAAGCCATTATCCAGTGGTTACAAATCCTGCAAAACAACGCTCTAAGGGCTGCTTTCCTGTTTCTTTAGATGTTATTTGTCCCAGCAGGCTGCCATTGATCTGCCTAACCACGACCAATATTGGTTATTGCCTTTGAGTTCACCTCTATTAATTACCTCAGTCACTTTCCTCTCTGAACTATTGGCAGACATACATGTCACATTGATCATGGCAGACAATTTTTTTGATGGACATTGGTCATTGATTGTTCAAAAGGCTTGTAATAGTGGCAGGAGTTTTTTCATGATTTAACTTCTTTTTATTTTCTTTCTGGGTCTGTGGTTGGTCTATCATTTTTAGATTTCGCAAGGAAAGATTTTATTACATTTTTCTTACTTATTTCAAAGCCCAATGGTAACAGATCGGGTGTTGCTTCCAGCACAGCCGCTTTCACCAACATAGAATTCATGTGCAGGATAAACCAGTCTAGACGCGACTCATTGACAAATTGGACTATTTATATATTCTCTGTTGCAATGTCACGCAGTTTGGGGGCACAGTGCAGGAGTTTTAATACATTGCTTCAATTCAAAATTAAGCCATCTTTGGAAGATAATAGTCTCTCTAGTACCACTGTCAATCTCGATGATGGTATCAGGTGATAATTCGATGATGTGTTTTCCTCTATAGTATCCAACAGCCCAAGTGCCCCGTCTGAGATATGTAAGCTGGCATGGTGTAGTTTGCATGTCAGAGCTTGTCTCTTTTCTTCCAAAGTTTACAAAAATGATGGTTCCCCATTTCTTTAGGTTTGTTAGCTGCAATTGTTTTAGGAAATTCAAAGGAAATGTTCTGGTTTTTATCCCAGGGGAGGGGAACATTATCACCATTTTCGTATTCAGGACTACAGGAGAGATCCACTATTTCCCCAGGGTTTGAGGTCTCCTCAAAGCAGTGCATCGTAAGATCCAATAGAGCTGATGTTCCAAGGTCTTCCTCTTGCTCCAGTTGATAATTAATCAGACCCTTATTCAGTTGGGATCTAGGTTCCTCAATATAGAATCTCCTTTGTCCGTGATGTTACTTGTCCTCGATTGCTCCCGCTTTGTGAATATGGGGAGACCTATTTTCTCGATCGGGGGAGGCTTTACATTTTGCAGGGATGCTCTTGATCCATTAGACTCAGGTTCATTTATCACTTGGATATTTTTCTTCTTTCTTTCCTGTTTCTTACTTATCCTTTCAGCAAATTGTTGCTGTTTCTTTGAATTTTCAAAAATAGACAACAGCTTCACACCTGGTGCATTATTTCCATGTTATATTTGGTTCTGCACCAGTGGACCCGATTCATGGAAAAGTTCAGAGACATACCACAATGCCCGCACGTCGAGAACTGCACTGTGTAAGTCTGCGTGCAGAGGTTTTTCTGCATGCTCCACATATTCATGGAATTGTTTGCGCAAAGTAACCGTATACTCAAGTCACAGCCGGAAGGCCCCATCATGCCCCCAAGCATCACAGAAAACAGCCAGAAACAGCCACCTTTTCATTCATGCTCCCCAGCTGCAAATACATGCACCCTCAAAACAGTGTGTGGGGTCCCTGCAAGCAGGGCGGCATCTTGGGGACCCTGCCTGGGTTCCCCCATAACTTTGTGTGACCCCGACAACATGAATACAATTTATCGTAACCTGGGAAAATCTGCATGTGAGCCCCCGTAAACCATTCCTGCACCTCGCTACACTGCATACGAGCACCCCTAAATTAGATTGGTACCCTGGCTGTGTGCACATACCTTTTAATCTGACAACCAATGTTACCTTTGCACAGTGAATCCTATGTGCAAGTGTCTGTACGCCTGCTTTTGGGTGGCGGATAGCATGAAGGCTTTCCATGGCGATTTCCATATCGGGAAGTTGCATGGTCAGATCACTGAATATGTATTGTTTCATGCAATAGTGGGCGTGCGATGGACTGCCTGTGGGCCTTCCCTCGTAATGCCCACTTTATCACGAATTCTTCCCCATTTTCTGTGTTTTGCCCCTTTCCCTGCCCTCTGCGCAAGCCATGTCCATGCTCTGCGTAGTGTCTCGCGCAAGGCACTCGGCCACTCGCAGGGAAACTGCCAAACATTTGATTCCATGAATATACGAACAGGATTACGCGTGCAGTTTGGCATGCAAGTTCCCTATATTCCGTGCAAATAATTCCATGAATCAGGACAAGTGTGTCAGCCCTCTCATTGGCATTTTCTGCTAGTGGTTGTTGATTAGTCCTTAGTACACTACTTTCACTATCTTGTAGTTGGTTTTGTAGTCCATAGGGCCTCTCTTGCACTAAGATAATCGCCTTATCTAACGGTATCTATCGAGTCAAAAACTCCACATCGTCAAGCACCCGAATGATAGTGTGCAAGGTACACGGATGGCGGGTCTCTGAGTGTTTTTACACTTCTGCGTCTCAATAAGTTCCATCCGGGTGCTTGCAGTCTGGAGATAATTGCAGATGGGCTTCACACTGAAGCTAGTCACTGTCTTTCGTGTACCCTGTAAATGTAGCAAGTTTCACACAGAAGCAAGTAACTGTGATTTTCTTCTCCCTTACCCAACCAATCAACTGTGCATTCACACTCAAAATAGTTGCTATGACCCTCTTTTCTTTCAGAAAAAAGTCACATGTGATTCCCACTCCTGCCAATTATAGGAACATTCTGCGCCTGATTTATGGAACTTTTACCGTGGTGCAAACTGACTTTGCACTGCCAGCAAACACCCTGATTCACAGCAGTGCAAAGTGGATTTTTGCAGTGCAAAGTGACTTTGCACCAGTGCAAAGTCAGTACAAAGTCAATGCAAAGTCACTCTGCACTTCAAAAATGCACTTTGCACTGCTCTGTGATTCTGGGTGTTTGTTGGCAGTGCATAGTCACTTTGCAACGCTCTTAGAATTCCATGAATCATGTCCTCTGTGTTCAGAGTTTTGTATCCCCCTTTCTCTCAGGCACAGTGAACAAGGGGTCCACATCTGGATTTCCGTTGTTTACTTAGGGTGAAAACCCAAGTTTTACAAATTTCAAAATTCAAAAGGAGTGTGGGAGCTCCTCTACTGAGAACAAACATTCTATTCCACTCAGGGGTGGGGGGAAGGGTCTACAACCACGTTTTAGCTCACTGCACCCTTCACAGAAGAGAGATATGCATTTGCATATAGGTCTGGTGCCAGCCACTAGGGCAGTCCAGCAGCAAATTGCTAGTCAATTCTCCCCTGAACGATAGTCCCATAAACTACCCCAGACAAATGTTTTGGCTTGTTAGGCCTCCTCAGAGAGGTGAAGCTTAGCCTTTCTAAGGCACAGTGAGTAACAGGTCCATGTTTGCATTACCCCAGTTACATAGGGTAAACCCCCAAGTTTTACAAGATAATTAAAAAGGAGTTTGGGGGCCCCTCTACTGAGAACCAACGTGGGACAAATACCTTGCTCTTCCACTCAGGAGAATATACAAACACATTTTAGCTCACTGCACCCTTCACAGAGGAGACATACTCATTTGCATAGCAGTCCAGTCTCCTCTGAAAAAGAGTACCATCAGCAACCCCAGACACATGTTCCAGCCTTGTTGGGCCCTTTCAGTGAGTCAAAGCAGAGCCTCTGTAAGGGACAGTGAGGAAGGGACCCACACCTGGCTTACCCCTGGTCACTTAAGGTGAAACCCAAAGTTTTGCAAAATTAAAAAGGAATGTGGGAGCCCCTCTACTGAGGATACACATGGATCAAATACTGCGTTCTAAGGAATTTCAGCAGGTTCTACAGCCACGTTTTATCTCCCTGCAAATTCAACAGAGGAGAAATAACCATTTCCATGAGAGTCTGGTCCCACCCGCAAGGGCAGTCCAGCACCAAAATACTAGGCAATCCTCCTCTGAACAAGTTTCACTCTTAGTAACCTGGATAATCCAGATGTGTAGCCGTTGCTCACTCTGCCTTAGAGGGGCTTAGCTTCACCGCACTGAGGAGGCCCAAAAAGGCCAAAGCACGTGTTTGGTGTTGCTGATGGTACTCTTGTTCAGAGTAGAATTGCCTAATATTTCGGGGCTGAACTGATAAGCAAATGAAAGTGTCTCCTCTGTGAAGGGTCAGTGAGCTACAATATGGTCATAAACCATCCTGGGTGGAAGTTCCATAGAACAGGTTATTTGAACCATGTTCATTTTCATTAGAGGGGCTCCCACTTTCTTGAACAATTTGTAAAACTTGGGGCTTCTCTCTAAACAACCGGGGATAATCCCGACGTGGAGCCCTTGCTCATTGAGCTTTATAGAGGCTCAGTTTAATTTCAATGAGGACACTCAACAAGGCTAACACACGTGTCACGGGTAGCTGATGGTACTCTTGATCAGAGTAGAATGACCTATCTTTTTGGGGCTGGACTATCCTTGTGTGTGGGGCCAGAATGATTTGCAAACAAATATTTCTCCTCTGGGAATGGTCAGTGAGCTCAAATGCAGTTGTAGACCCTCCTGAGTGGAAGAAATTCCATAGAACTGTTTATTTGAAGCATATCCATTCTCGCTAGAGGGGCTCTCACACTCTTATATAAATTGATAATTCAATCTGTCAATCAATTTGTTTAATTGGATGTACACATCCATTAAACTAACAAAATACAAAATCAATAGATAAAAGGTAATAACACAATCCAAACAGCAATAAATGATAAAAAATAACAGTATCAAAACAACACAATACAGATGTAATGCGAAAACCATCATAACACCTTCAAAACACCATTCCTCCGATACATTGCTCTTTTCAAAAAGGACAGCAAGGCCCATGCAACAAATACTGAATCAGTCGATAAAATAAAGAGCAAAGCAGAATGATAAAAGCACATGTTAAAATGTCTAAAAACAGGTACAGTTGTATACTTTCTAATATCTCTACATGCTGGGCAAAACAGTATAAAATGCTTTAGGTCCTCCTTAGCTTCTCCACAGGCTGGACAACTTGCTGTTTTAGGATAACCCTTCCAATGTATGGTATTTCCACTCAACTGCAAACAGTTACATCACGCACGAGTAATCAGCCAATGCTCTCCCTTTTTAGAACTTAAAAGGAGGTAAGGCTGAATCACATTCACCCTACTGATAATAACATGGGCTTTATCTAATTTAGTGACAAATTCCCTACTTTCCAACTTACCAACAACTGCTGAAAAAATAAAGATTTATAACGAGGTAGGTGCTGGGGAGACAACAGATTACCAGGGGGTAAAGGGCTAAGGCATTACTCTTGGACAGAAAACCACTAATGAGACTTAACCAAGGGATTTTATGCCAGTTAGTTCTACTCAGCAATGACTTAATAATAACATGTCTTAGATTTGCATGCTCATTTGACCAAAAGCTAAGCCAAAAAGGAATTGGGGCCAACTCCCACTCCAAAAAGCCCACACCCAGGTCCCTGTGCACTGCAACACTGGGGGTGGACCCGGGTAGACCCAGTAAACGTATGAGGAATGCATTTTCCTGAACCTGTAACTCTGGTACTTTCATGTATTCCCAAATATGCACTCCATTGGTCTGAATTGCATAGACCTGTAAAACTAAGTCCAAAGGTTGCCCCCGGCAATGAACCAAGAAAAGAAAGAGCCCTCCTAGATGTTGGTTCATCATTAATGGTAATTTGCTGAGATGGGCTTGACATGTAACTTTCTCTGAAAATCAGAGACCTAAATAATAAAAATCCTTGGCTCTGGGAATGATTGCCCAATTACAGACCATGGGGTGCATTTTCACCAACCTCTTCCCCCCGGAACACCCAATCACTGCTGATTTCGATGTATTAATCTTCAACTCCAGGTTGTCCATTAAGGCCAAATAGGCATTAATCAGGCTATCCAGTGCCATGGGTATTCTGGCTATCAGGACCGTATCATCAGCATAAGCTAATACAGGAAGTACCCTACCACCCAAGCTTGGATAGTCCGCCTGGGTATCCACCAGGGCATCATGTTATCCGTTAATATACAATGCAAACCAAATTGGTACCAAGACACAGCCCTGGCAAACACCCAAGCCAACATTAAAGCAAGCAGTACATTGCCCCCTGGCCTACTTCGTACAGATGCTTGATTTCTACTGTGAAGTTCCACTAAAACAGTAAAATCACCTTTGTGCAACTCTTAGATCTGAGCACAGCCCACAGCCTTGGCCTATTGACCTTGTCAAAGGTCATGCTCAGATCCATAAATGCAGGATATACTGCCCCACCTCTACAGAACACAGAATTAGACACCAATAAATATGAGTTTAATGCCTGTTCCATTGTCCCCACTCCAGGCAAAACCAAAGCTGTATATCTGAAAGAACTGAACATGCTGAGAGGCAGGATTCAATATGTCCCAGCAACACCCTCCCAATGATTTTGAATGCAGTGTCGAGCATGGAGTTAGGTCTATAGGAAAAAGGACAAGAAGGATCCCCTTTTTTGAAAATCAGAAAAATAATAGCTGATTTCCATGAGGGCGTATAATGGTTGATCCTGGAACAAAAAAGCTGGAATATGGCACAATAAATACTTCTGGCCTGAATAATATCACCCTTAGAGCCGACCCTGGATTTTAATACTGTCAGGAGTGAGCTTTAGCGAAAAGACATGATTCATTAAACCATCCCTTCCTAGTTAAACTTGCTTTCCTCTTATACTCCTGTTTAAATCCCTGAGTAAAAGCCCCCAATAAATCCACAAATCCCAACCCCAACAGTACCTGCAAAGTATTGTTTGGATTATCCAGAATCTTCAAAATGCCAGGCAATTGCTCTGCCAAGGTATTATGGTGCAACTTAGAATCTGCTATTCTAGCCCAATTAATCATCCTACTCGCCACCACCTCTAATTTTGTTGTACAAGGGGTGTTATCAGACATAAATTCCCACCCAACAATCCCCCTCAAATTCAAACTGATCAGATGATGAGCACTACTGTGGTCCTCCACTGCTTAACATCCTAACATTCTGTCCCACAAAGACACTGAAAGGCAGAAATAGTCAATAGTGGAGGATCCAAGTGATTTCTGAATGTTGGGGGCCCACAATATCCATTGAGATGCAGCAATTAATGGCACGCATCCCCCATTGAATGAGCCAAACAGAAAATTGCAGACCTTTCGCACACACCCGAACATCATGTATCTGAGGTGTTGGGATATTTAGGGTCAAATCCTCAAGGGGATCAAATAGCTCATCCAGCGGTCCATTGCCCATTTTAAGGTTAAAATCACCCCCCAATACAAACATATCAATATTATCAACCCTCTGCATCAATTGACCATTGATGAATGCTTTAAAGTTGACAACCTGTTTGCCGCTGCCTTGTGAGGACTATTATACAAATTAAGAATGGCTACCAGACCCCTCTGAGATGATGAGATCAACAGCGTTTGTAAGTAATTCATTTTAGTCTCTACAACTTGGCCGCTACCCCATAAGACTCATAACCATCAAGGAGCGAGGTCACCATTTCCTGCAAGGGTATTAACTCATAGGGGGTCATTACGAGGTAGGAGGTAACCATGCCGCTATTAGCAGCATGGCTACCCCCTTACCGGGTACCGGGTCCGGGTTCCTTGAATGAGGAATTACCGGGCCATTCCGACCTTGGAGGGCCCGGTAATTCCTCATTCAAGGAACCCATCCCCATTTCAGCCCCCATAGGGCTCAATGGGAATGGGGAGGGTGCTAACAACGGGCCCGTTAATAACGTTTTACCAGGCGGCTTTAGCGTGTCCTGCAAGCAGAACTTGTAATGAGGCAGTAAGGGGTTGATGGCTCCGGCACCTTTACCACCACCGTTAACCCCTTACTGCCTACCTCGTAATGACCCCCATATTATTTTTTAAAAATAAGCAATATCCAGGTTAGCAAACTTCCCCCTAGCCCCTGCTATATTCCACAACAGTAAAGGTACCACAGAGACAACATCCTTATAGATAGCCAAACCCTCCTCCCTCTCTGGGCTTGGCGCATACCCGTATCCCCTAATACCCCTGTGTCTTGGTGAACAGGGAAAGGACCTGTCTGCCAATCTATTTCCTCAATAATCGAAAGTGGGTCCTAATGGTTTGATACCATCACACCCAATGAAGCCACCTCCCTGCCAGGCTTCTTATGATAAACTGAATTGGATATAATCCTGGGATTCCATATTGTACAATAGTTAGGGTTGCTCAACATCTTCGAGGGCACAACCGTTTTCACTTGACGCAAACATTCACTCATCAGAGGGCCATTGTTGGATTTTTCTCCTCCCCCTGGGATTGTGTAGAAGTACTCCCATGAAACCAACCTACTAAATAGCGTATGGCCATTTGGTTTAAGGCCTCTAGATAGATTGGAATTTACTCGGATGATTAGGATGAATGGATCCGCAAAGAGGACTACAATGCAGTCCCCTTCCCTGGATTCCTTTGTAGGTCCAACCCACCCCACCCTTCTGGCTATCAAGATTTCTCTATGGTTAATGCTTGGGCCCATTAAGCTCATATTAATCCAGTGACTAGCCTTATTCATCAGGGATTTCATCCAAAATTGTAGATTCAAAATCACCATTAGGCAGCCTTGGTACACCCATAATTACTCCCACCAATGGAGTGGCAGCCGGTTGTAAGCTTAGGCACCCCATTTCCATCACTTCCAGGCTTTCTGCATTCTTCCTTACTTTGGCATGAGCCTCCAACTGATTGACCTTCCTATCTCTCACATCCTCTATCAAAATACATTATTGATTCAAATTTATAGCATTTGAATTGGAAAAGCCCACCTCCACGGTATCAATTTCCTCCACCCTTTCCACCCCAACCCTCGCACAACCTTGCACCAGTGCTCTCACAAAATCTTCTTTACCAGAAACACTTGCGTCTCCTGGGATAGTTTACACATATCTTCCCTTGAGTTCCCTTACAGAATCCCCCATAATAGCAAGAGTGTTAATAACCCCATGCTTAAGGATTATAGGAACTCGAGAATTGCTTGAAAGTTTTTTATCCCCTTGCTCCTTTCCTACTGGGTTCGATTTTCTCCCAAAAGGGCAATATATTGCTTGGAGAGAAGCAAAAGTAAGGGCTTCCACTTTTCATCTAGTACAGCCTCTAACAAGATCTTGTCTTCCTCCTCCTTGGTGGCCACCCTCTCAATTAATTCCTGGCATTCCAGCAACTACCCAGGGAGACTCTCGGATAGACCATTGCCCAGCTCCTTGAACTCCTCTACCTCCACCGGCCCACGAGCTACCATGTTTACCTTGATTCCCCAATATTCTGTCCAGCAAGGCAGGGTCCAAACCATCCTCATCCCTCAAACCATACTTATTCCCCAGACCATTGCTAATGGCACTAATGCACCCAACACTCCCCTCAATCCTCTCAGTCCCCAAGGCTGCCTCGCTTATGGCTCTCCTCTATAGGCTGGATGTGACTCTCGATTTTGCCAGCCATATACTTCAAATAACAATCCAAGGAAAGTTGATAGCTGGCCTTAGATTTCTCCTGGGATTGCTTAAGTTTATTAGCCAATGTTCCCATCTTTCCAGGTTCATGATCTTCCAGAGCCTTCCTTTTGCCTGTATTAACAGCAAAACAAAAACAAAAACAAAAAACAACAAAAAACAAAAACAAAACCACTTAGAAAAGTTATGAGGTCTGTAATGCCAACAGGAAAACCTGGGCAAAATCACACAAGGCCGGTAAGACCCAAAACACCCAGAAAGGACTGGGTTTAAAGAATAGTCCGTGGTAGATAGTCAAACCGTTAGGAATTGAGAATTGCAGCATTAAGCCTCCATTATTCTTATCCAAACCCCTGCTGTCAAATGCCGGTACAAACTCTTTTTCCACCGCTAGCCATCAGATGTCTGCCGCCAGCTGCCCACTGCCCGATTGAAAAGTCCACAGACCCTCAAAGGCTAAAAAACAGACACGATAGTGATAGCTGTGGGCAGTTTCGGGGCGTTCCAGCAAGGTAACAGCAAGGCAACAGCCTGTTCCACAGCCTGGCTCCATAGTGCTGCACTGTGCTTCAACTCCTGCAATGATTAAGAGGTCAGCCCTCTAGTGTCCACAGCCTCCTCCAGATGAGGGTTTTTCTGCAATAACAATGTAAAGCAAGGCAACAGCCCATCCTACAGCCTTGCTCTGCAGTGCTCCTCTGCGGTTTGACTCCTGCAATGATTAAAATGTTGGCCCTCTAGTGTCCACACCCTCCTCCAACTGAGGGGTTTGCTGCAATAACAATGTAAGGCAAAGCAATAGCCCATCCCACAGCCTAGCTATGCAGCGCTCTGCTGCACTTTGACTCCTGCAATGATTAAGTGGTCGGTCCTCTAGTGTTCACACCCTCCTCCAGCTGAGGGTTTTGCTGCAACAACAATCTAAAGCAAGGCAACAGCCCCTCGCGAAGTCCAGCTCTGCACCGATAATTATTAAATAGCAATGGCTCGCATTTGTAAATTCACACTAAATACTAATTTAAATTTCAAATTAATAATGTGAATATGAATACTATATTGTAGAAAAGAAAACAAATTTGTTTAAATACGTATTTACTTTTGAAAGCATGCCTTAATTGGTCATACTTTAATTTTTGCCTACGAGTAGCTGAATTTGTTTCTCCTACTGTAATTATTGTTCCACATTTTAAGTAGCCGAAAAATGAATATGCATACTCTGGATCAATACTTGGTAAATTTGGAAGTGACACAGAATCTCCAACTTGATAAGTTTTAGGAACTTTGGAAGGTGCAGGTTATTTTCCTTTTTCTACAATTGCTGCTTTCATGTTTTCTTTCAGTATTTTGCTTTTCAGTTGCAATAACTACAGTGGAACTGTTTTTTTAATTGATGTTTATTCAGTAGTTTCATTTTTTTAAACATTTCAAAAAATATTTGTTCATGTTTATTTCACATATGCTGAATTTCCTACATATTTTTTAGGATTCGCCCTTTTTAATTTTGATTTGCAGATGGTGCACATTACTTCTGTTACAATTTGCACATCATCTGGTTCAGGAGTTTAAGGGGCCGATTCATGGAACAAATGTGTGCCGTAATTTGTGGCGCAAGTGTGAAAAAGCAAGCGAACATGCACGCGTGCGATTCATTGAAGGGCCTGCGTGTGTTTTCCCCGGGATGTGCGCCAAATCCGTGCGTGGCGCTCACGGGTACACACGTCATTGCAACATCCAGAACGCCAAGCGCGAAGCACACAGCGCAAGCGCACAATGTTAGCGCACACACCAAAAAGGGGCCGGAACACGGGGCGGAATGGGCAGAATGGGGAACAACGCGTGAAAATAAGGGCGTAACTGGGGATGTACTGCTGGGAAGTACACAGAACGCCGACATGCACGGGAACCCCACGTATTCATGGAATGGAATAGGGGAGACCCGCGCACGGCCAAAGACACGCACAGGCCTAAACATGTCTGCCACACGAAGGCAGGCGGTAGTGTCCCTGCGCATTACAAAAGTGTGTGCAAACAACAAACACGTATATACAGCTACGATGAATGTCCCATTCTGTGTCTCCCTAGGAGAAATGACATGTCACGCAACACAGAGGCATCCCATAAAAGCAAGAAAAAGAGATAAGCGACCCTTGTAGCCCATGTGCATGTAAAAAAAAACACACACAGTACGCTGTGAAAGCCAGGAACCCAAAAAATACGTACGTGATCAACAAACAGGCTAGTATGGCCTGAAAAAAAGGGGTACGCGACAAACAGGGACACCCGCAATGGGCAAAATCACGTGTGCGATTCACCATCTGCCTTGCGTGTAGAAGAAGAACACGTAGCCAACACCCACGCCAAAAGAAGAAGTACGCACTGTAGCTGCTGTGAAGTAATCGCGTGTGAACCCCAACGCCTGGAAAACACACGCACCGCTTTCCACGAAAAGCACGTACAGTGCGATAGGAACCCACGTGGGATCTTCAACCCGTGTCAGGGGAATTCCCCCGCGTGTCACGTCACAGACGCACTTACGCGCTAAGGGCCTATCCTCGAATTACACGCTGACGTGCAGTTTTTTCACGTGCCAAATCACTCCGTATCAAGCTGGCCACGAGACAACACACGGAAGACCACGCTCCTGCCCAGAAAGCCTAATTACCGCCCCCCAGATCCCCGAGCAGCCTCCCACAAACCAACTGCTGCTGCCTGCTGCCACCGTGCCCTGCCATTTGGTGACTGCACTTCTGCCATTTGCAGGGGTCCAGTTGCTGTGACCACCCCTGCTGGGACAGAAGACTCCCGACTGGTGTGCCATCACTCCACAGCCCAGCCCCAGGACCCAGTTGTCCACCCACACCTGCCTCTGGGTTTGCCATGTCCGACACAACACCTTCCGGCACCAGTGGCAACCCCCCAGCACAGAGGCAGAGGGCTACCAGCTTCAGTGAAAAGGAAGTTGGTATCCTGGTGGAGAAAGTTCTGGGGCATTATGATGCCCTCTTCACACCATTAAACGCCGACAATGAAGGACGGAAGAGGATCTGGAAGGACATAGTGGGTGCCATCAATGCGGAGGGGGTGGCACCCCGCGACATGAAACACGTCCAAAAGCGCTGGGAGGACTACAAGTCCAGGACCCTCAAGAAGGCCCGGTACCTCTTGGAGGCAGCGGATGCAGTGGGGCACCGGGCCCCGCTTACCACCCAGCAGATGAGGGTCCTGGAGCGCATTCGCCCAGTGCTTCACCACCAGATCCTCCAGATGCAGGCCCGTCTGGAGTCGAGCGGTAAGTGCCCATGCATTCACGTTTAAAACAGTGCATGTTGCAGTGTGCTGGTAGTCAGCTACTTGGCTGCATGTGTGACATGGGTCATGTAAGATGTGTGTGTGCAGGGACATGATGGTGCTGCATGTTAGTCCAGTCAGGCGTGACCCACATGGATGGTGTATGTGTTACAATGCATCATGCGGAGCAGTATGCAGAATGCACACATGTATGCATGCCTGTGTCTGTACTTTGACATGTTTGGGGTGTGAGAGATGTGTGCTGCTGTCATAGACATGCATGATGTACATGTCCGTGTGTCTGAGTAGTGTGTGCGCCATGGATGCATGACACATATCCATCACTGATACAGCCTACTCATCCTTTTATCCACTGTGTCTGTGGGCATACGGGGCCAGATGTATGACCCTCTGGTGATGCGTGTGCATGTGATCAGCATGTCCCATGATGCATATGAGTTTCAGCCCCCCATTGGATGTATCTACGGTGCGGTGGACATGGATGCAAATGTTTGTTACATGTGCCATGCCAGTTCCTGAATGTGTGTTGCCTGCACTGACACATGTGTTGTTGGGAGACATGATGGAAGTGATGTTTGACAGTGCCACTCATGTGCTATTGCTTTCTGTCTAGGGGACTATTGTACAGTACCCTGATGCTTGTGTGCAATGTCTCCCTTTACACAGTGGCGAGTGAAGAAGAGGGCGGGACAGCGCTGTGGAGGAAAGCGGAAAGGATGCCTCCACCGGCCAGAGATGCAAGGCCCAGTCACCCTCCCAGGAAATTCCATCATCCGGGAGCGAGGGGACTGGTGCTGCGTCTGCTACTACAGCTTCAGCGGAAGGGGTACATGAGCCCCCACAGGGGCTTGCAATGGCGGAAGACGGTGTGGAGCCATCCAGGTTGCTGGTGTCTATAGAGGAGGAGGTGGCCGCTACAGAGCCACACATGGGGCCTGGTGGGGGTGGTACCACTGGTGCAAGTGGTGCAGTCCAGCGGCAGGAGGCAGCATAGGTCTCTGCAGAGGTGCCTGTGCATGTCTCGATCCCTGACACTGTGACTGCATCACCATGCACCAGCAGGGATGCCCCGTCCCAGGCCCTTCCGCAGGTAGGGGGGAGGTCCACGTCATCTGGCACTCCTCTACGGATGAGGGGACCCATGACTGGATGGAGTCCGTCTTGATTGGTGTCGCGTTGCACACATGTGACATTCGTGATGACGTGTGTGCTTCCTGGGGGGACCACGCATGTCATCACGAAGAGCTGTGTGCCAACGTGACCCAGTTGGGAGGGTCCATGGTCAGGGGTTTCCTCCATGTGTCGGCCAGTCTTGCAGCCCTCTCCTCCTCTGTGCACACTATACGCCAGTCATTCTCTGTGCCGTGTTCCGGCTCAGATGCCACCCAGGGCCCCCTGTGGATCTGCCCCAACCAACACAGCCAGCCAGGTGGAGATCCCATCCCTGCCGCAGTCGGGAGTCGGAGGTCCAGCAGGGTTGGCCACCTCACCAACTGGACCCCAGCGGATGGAGGTATGTGCACGACGGTGCCGGGGATTCCATCAGCCCGGATGCCATTGTGGTGGCAGAGGCAGTTGCGTCGGAGGCAGCAGCAGGCTCAACGTGGGAGGCATCATGGCTAGGGGCCATCAACACCCCGGGGGCAGGCATCGGCCGAGGGGCAGGAGTACCCCGGACTAGGAGTGTCTTCCTTGTGGCAGTGGTTGGGCCGGCAAATAGATGCGGAGAGGTGGCGGGCAGAGAGAGCACGGCTCAGGATGGTCAGGGCGGAGAACTCCATGCACCGGGCTTTGAGGCGGGTGGAGGGCCTTGAGGAAACTCACAGGGAGTTGAGGGATTCCATGGCTGCATCCCTGTGAGACCTCGAGTCCAGGGAACAGGCCCGCCTCTGGAACATCGACATGGAGTTCAATGATACCCTGGGCCGGAACATCAAACAGTGAGCCGTGGGACTAGCCCGTCTCCTTTGTAAATAGTTAGGTAGTGGTAGGTTTCCTTTATTTATTTTTTCCTTTGGGGCGCATGGACTATGCCCCGTCTTTTTGTTAATAGTTATTCATTACGTAGGTTTTTTCTTAGGTTTCCTTTGGATTGTCGGGCACATGGACCCTTGATTTTTACATTGTATATAGTTATGGACCTGATTTTACATTTATTTTTTTTTTTACCATGGAGGAATGGTTTTGTTTTTATTTTGACTTTAGATTTGGTGATATAGACAGACACTTTGGAGGCATTTTTCTTTGCATTTTATTCATTTCACCATTAATAATTTTTCCTTGATTTCGGACATCATTTATCATTTTATTCTTGTGTAATTTCGTTTCATTCATTCACTCTTGTACATAAGACATTTTTATTTTTTACTTCATTTGTGTGGTCTTCTCTCATTGGTTTTGTGCATGTCACAATGTGGGATTTCTCTGTCATGTGTCGCCATTGTGTGGGTCTGACGGACTTGTACTCATGCGCATACTGGTTATTTGGGATCTGTTATGACATAGGGATTTCAATTTGGAGTGGATGGAATGCTTGGTTGGGTGTTTGCCATGGATCTGGATTGTGATGATGTGTTGGGTGGGGGACATAAATCGGGGCCTGCTGGCAGGTGCCCGTCAATGGGGGTGGGTGGGGGACATGAGTCGGGGCTCCCAAGCGCATGGTGCCATGTGGCCTGCCTGTGGGGCATGCCAGGAGTGATGGGCTGCCTGCGGGGCAGGCCCAAGGGTGATGGGCTGTCTGCTGGGCATGCCCAGGGGTGTGGGGTGGTCCCCTGTGGGGTTGGCGCACCCCCGGAATACATGTAGCCCGCACACGCCAGCGCTGTGGCATGTGAAATGCCACGCGCATCCCCGGAATATATGCAGGCAGCCCATCCACCCTCACCATGCCCCGCAGGCAGCCCATCACCCCATTCCATAGCCCGCAGGCAGCTCATCACCCCTGGCCATCCCCTGCATGCAGCCCATCACCCCAGTCCATGCCCCGCAGGCAGCCATCACCCCAGTCCATAGCCTGCAGGCAGCTCATCACCCCAGTCCATAGCCTGCAGGCAACCCATCACCCCTGGCCATGCCCCACAGGCAGCCCATCACCCCAGTCCATGCCCCGCAAGCAGCCCATCACCCCAGTCCATAGCCCGCAGGCAGCCCATCACTCCTGGCCATGCCCCGCAGGCATCCCTTCACCTCTGGCCATGCCCCGCAGGCAGCCCATCACCCCAGTCCATGCTCCACAGGCAGCCCATCACCCCAATCCATAACCCGCAGGCAGCCCACCACTCCTGGCCATGCTGCACAGGCAGCCCATCACCCCAGTCCATGCCCCGCAGGCAGCCCATCACCCCAGCCATAGCCCACAGGCAGCCCACTCCAGAGGGGGGACTTTTTCCACGTGTTTTCGCTGGCGCAAGCAGGGTACGTGTATTCTGAGGGGTGCATGTGAAGTTTTACACGCTATTGGCCTGGCGCGAGCCAGGTACATGTATTCCGGGGGTGTGCGTGGAGTTTTACACGCTATTGGCCTGGCATGAGCGGGATACGTGTATTCCGTGGGTGCGCGTGGAGTTTTAGATGCTATTGGCCTGCTGCAAGCAGGGTACATGTATTCTGGGGGTACGCATGGAGTTTACATGCTATTGGTGTGGCGCGAGAGGGGTACGTGTATTCCGGGTGGTGCGCGTGGAATTTTACATGCTATTGGCCTGGCGTGAGCGGGGTATGTGTATTCCGGATGCACGTGGAGTTTTACACGCTATTGGCCTGGCACGAGCGAGGTATGTGTATTCCGAGGGTGCGTGTGGAGTTTTACACGCTATTGGCCTGGCGCGAGCGGGGTTTGTGTATTCCGGGGGTGCGTGTGGAGTTTTACATGCTATTGGCCTGGCGCGAGCGGGGTACGTGTACTCCGGGGGTGCGTGTGGAGTTTTACATGCTATTGGCCTGGCGTGAGCGGGTACGTGTATTCTGGGGGTGCGCATGGTGTTTTACAAGCGATAGGGCTGGCGCGAGCGGGGTATGTATATTCCCTGGGGTGCGCAGGGAGTTTTACGTGCGTTTTCGCTGGTGTGAGTGGGGTACGTATATTCCGAGGGGTGCGCGGTGAGTTTTACACGCGATTTTGCTGGCACGAGTGGGGTACGTGTATTCCGAGAGGTGCGCGGGGAGATTTTCAAGCATTTTCATGGTTGGGGGGCTGTATGCTGGTCCACTGGCCTTTGCACCATGTACTGGATTTGTACAATGTTTTTGGAGCAGGGGGCGGGGTTCGGGGCGTAACTGCCGCTGCTGCAGGATCACTGCACCACTATGTGCCATGGCTGCTTATGGAATCCATGAATACGCTGTGCGCCTAAATGTGTTTTGGCTCACGCGGCTGGCGCAGACTGCCGCAGCGCACTCTGTGCACTAGCCGCGTGCGCCACTTGTGCGCCAAATTCTATGAATTACTCCCTAAAAGTAGTCCCAAATCGAAGATCTTAATTTGCCAAATGGTATTGTTCCAGGGGTAGTTATTATTTTTGGGATGTTGCTTTTTGTTTTTTTGCTAGTAACAGTGCTGGAAACGCTTTATGGTGTGATTTTTGTTCAGTTGTTAAACTTTTTTATGTATAAGTTTCCATCTTAAGTGCTGACAATGAGTATGTTCGTCCTATTTGCATAGACTTGCATAATAGCCCTGGGGTAGAAGTAATAGGTAACCTCTCTTGTTTGTTTTGTGGGCCACGCTATTTTTACTTTTTAAAATACTACTACTTGAAAGAATTTTAAGTTGCTTTTATGCTGATCTCATAGGAGTTTACCATTTGAACATCAGTTGTTTTATTTTAAGGTGTATGAGAAGTTTTAGTTTTTGAAATTGAAGCAGTCAAATCGCTATGATGTAGTTTTTTTTGGCTCAATAAAGTACTTTGCACTATTGAAATGGTACAAGTAGTAGTAGTACTAGTAATACAGATTTTATTTTTCTTCTTTTTTTAGACTTGTGAACTGTGGAATAGTGGCATGTTTATTATTAGATGAGGTATGTTTTGTTTAATGTGGTATAACATCACGTTCAATTATTAAAGTAGTCCTAGAACTAGCAGTAGGCAATTTAGGTTGTACTTTCACTATGAGAGGTTTGTACTGTAGAAATCCATTCTATTTAAACTGAGGGCTTTTTATTCAATTTAATTTGTTGATGTTAGGTGTCTCGCATGGTGAATGTAATTCATGAGGTGTTGTACAAGTAGCCTCATTGTTAACATTGGGAACATAGTATTCTCTGTGGTTCCTTTTACATTTTTTAAAAAGACTTATAGAAACAGATCGTAAGATTTCAACTGGTGCAAAACATGTTGTTGTTTCTGTTGTAAAATGTTCTTTTAAAGATATATTTTTGACTATTTCTTCTGTAACATTACCAATAGTTGGTATAGCTATACGGTCATTGATGGGAATGTTAATATCAACATCCTGGTGGTTAGTGAGATGTGGGCTCAATGTATTAACTGCAACCTTTTCGTGCATATGTTTTAATAAAAGATGGATCTACGTGATTTTACCAAACCGAAAAGTTTGACTCCCAAAAGTTTGAACCCCAATTTTCTGCAAACATATATGTGGGGAAGACCTCCCACATCCCCCCACCTTACCCCTATACATTTTGTATTCACTTTACCCCCCCACATATATATATAGCATATGTGGGGGGGTAAAGTGAATACAAAATGTATAGGGGTAAGGTGGGGGGATGTGGGAGGTCTTCCCCACATATATGTTTGCATAAAATTGGGGTTCGAACTTTTGGGCGTCGAACTTTTGGGAGTAGGTAATTTTGTACAATACCATAAAAGACAGTAAGTTGTCCATGCAGTTTAAGTTATGTCCAATCAAGCACAGAAATCAGGCAGATCTCACAACGTGCACAAAATCGGACATAAGTCAAGCTTGATTAACTAAGAAAATGCATGTACCTCTAAAAATCCCCCTTGTAACTACCATCGGCGGGACATATGTCAGCGTAAGTGAACTTGTCAAGGAAAGCTGAAGTCAAACATGAAGAACATGTGCACATAAAATGCACATACAATACATGTTTTGCCGTGAACCCACACACCTTTGTCACACATCCCTGCCATCACTGTGCAAATCAACAAATGTATCTGCATTGCACACCCCACATACACCACCAACAGCATGGTTTAACATAAGACACTCCACACCTTTCTCCCCGGATCCAATTTCGTTTAGTAAATACCTTCGAACATATGCCTTTTGGGCATCACACTTGGTGAGATACAATAGGCCCCTGGCACACCCATCAAAACACAGACACACTGACCAACATGCCCCCAAATGCATGGACACTCCCACTGACACACACTCCAGTGGATGGATGCACTCACCAAAAACAGACACACCCACACACACACCCCAACACACCCACAATTCACTGGACACACCTGGAGAAATGCAAATACCACATGTCCAAGAAAGGGAGAATGAAGGCGGAAAGCATGGCACTGACGCATGCAGATTACATGCTGACAACCCGACTCAGGCATTTTGCCATGGAATGGCAGAACATACACCAGTTTTCACATGTATAGGAGAACTGCTCAGACAATGTCAACATATCCAACACAGCAGAATCCAAGTTAGACACAGCAGACACAAGACAAACACTTCACATCAAGACACAAACACTTTTCAATACATACTGAGATATAAATATACATATACAGAACTCATACAGCCAGGTCACTACAAATGTGAAGCCATCAAGAACACCTTTCTCCCACAATCATCAAGCACACCAGGATAAGACGCACCTCTGGTAAAATGGAAGTCACAGCACCTCCGCACACAGCCAAGCAACGCAGTACACATGGTCAAAACCGCAAAACTGAATGATGTACATATTCCAATCAGAGTCAAACGGCCACACCACCACCCTTGAAAACAAACAAAAAATATGAATAATATGTGGCCCCAATCACTGCATCGATTGAAATGTGCAGCCAGAAGGAAACTGTAAAGGAGGTCTGGTGCAAAATGAACTTCACCAAAGTTGAGGTGGACTTGAAGGTGGAGTTCATCTACAGCCAGAAGACCTACATGCTCTGGATGCCTAGACACTGTACCACACGGATCCAGTGACACATAGACTGGCTCAGGCTCAAAGAGCAGGACAATGCACAGAGCATCGAGCAACACACCTAGAGGAAATAAAACAAGAAGCAAAGGGTCACCCAATCCCGCCAAGCCCACGCTTCTCTAGAAAAACCACTAGGCCCCAGGTTTTGACAGATGCCCAGGGAGAAGAAGACCCTGAGCCTGATCCCAAAGGAAATGTGCACTGGCCTACAAGGCACATTGACAGGCATGGACTTCCATGATAAGCACATCACCTTTGCACATCCACCGACATCCATGTCTCAGACACCCACACAGCACTTGAACATACTACATACTATAAAACTGGCTCAAGGGCAACACAACAAGTATGCACAAAGGCCATGACACATGTCCATTGTCAGTACACCACATAAGCCTACTGCACGAAGGGCACACCATAGCGCAAATGCCACACATGGAGCTGGATGCACACGTCCACAGAACACACATGGCATGCACAAGTTGGCATACCGCACAGTATACAACATAACCACTGGCACATGAATACCAGACGCAACTGTAATCCACCTCAGATTAAACCCTAAAGAAAGTATTTTAAGAACATATCAAAAAGTTAATGTGTAGATATATATAGCACCTTTTACATTTTGGAAAAGCTCATTGTCAGTAAAAACAAAAGAATGTGCCTAATCATGTCGGTAAACGGGTGTAATGTGTGTATTTATGATATGGTTGAATTCTATTGTTGTGTCCACGTCCAGTGTCCAGCTTCTTGGGGGCATGGCCACAGGCCCTGCTGCCAAGAATCTGGAAACCGGCCATGGCCACAGTAATATTTGTATAGTAATTATGGCTATTCTAGGGGGAGTTTACAGTATTTGTAATATGGTGGAATGATATTATTGAAGTGTATATAGTATTTATAATTTTACCAGAATTGTGCATACTACCCATGGCTACAATAGTGTGTCCTATAATAATTTCTCCTTAGTAAATATGGTAACAGTATTATGCCGAGAGAAATTGATACTGGGTGTGGATAATTACTTGAATATGGTAACAAGGCTGCAATCTGTGGTTGTTTCTCTGTAAAGAAAAAAAAGCCTCATTTGTAAAAGAAAATACTTAAAATTGATATAGATTTACTTTTTTGACCCTCATAAATAATACAATCTATGTACAATGTTCGGTACAACATTTGTGTGTGGTACACTGTTGTTTTATTAGCATGTAGTAATCATTGCATCATCGGAAAAAGAAAACCATGGTGGATTGAAAACAACCCATTACATACACATACAGTTTCTGGCATGTAAATGGTTTAATGCTTACTTGTTACAGAATTCCTTGGTGTTTTTTAAGTAGTTAGATAGCCATTGGCATATTCTAGCTGTATAAAACTACTATTGTACTAGTATGGATGCATTATGTAAGTATAAGTGTGATGGCATGTTTGAAGTGTATTGTAATGAAGGGTATGTTTATATTAGTTAGATCTGGAAAGCGGAAACATTTGTCCAGAACACAGCATCATTTATATCAATGTATCAACATTTATTTCAGGTGGCTATAGTAGTTAGATACCCATTGGCATGATCTAACTGCATTGAATTTTAAAGGTACTACTGTAGAAATATAGATGTATTATGTAAGTATAAGTATGATGGCACGTTTGAAGTGTATTCTAATGAAGGATATGTTTAAAGTAGTTAGATACCAATTGGCATATTCTAACTGTATTGGATTTTAAAAGTACTACTATGGGTGAATTATGTAAGTATAAATGTTATGGTATGTTTGAAGTGTGTTGTAATGAAGCATATGCTTAAAGTAGCTAGGTACCCATTGGCATATTCTAGCTGTGTATTGCAGTTATTAAGATGTATTACTGTACTTTAATGAGTACATTTGGGTTGAAGGAATATTAAGTAGGCATTTGTTAGATTTGCTTGTAACTTTTGTTCTTGAGTAACGGAAGTGTTGTTACATTCAAACAAACCACTTCTTTTTTTTAACATATGCAGTATAGTGGCATTAATTAGTTGTGGCACCAGTATGGTATATTATGCCTACTGTTGTGAAGGTTTTTTTGCCAAGAGATACTTGGACATGTGTAAAGATAGTTAGTGAGTTTACAGTTATTTTTGTTACCATCTGCATTGCTCTTTAGAAGCATTAGTATGACATATTGGCCATGGAAATGTATTTGTATGCTGGAGCAATTGTCTGAATTGAAAAAGAGTTTAATATGCAATGATTTGCATTTTGTAGAAGCTGGTGAAATGAAATTGATTGAGAATTTGGTATGGATATATACATAAATCGTTCATTAATTAGGAATATGCTCTTGTGAAACAGGGTTGGAGAGAGTGCATGTAGGTTTCCACGTGTATGAAATCTGGAAAATGTAATTCATAGGGATGTTTTTGATTTGTAGTACTTGTATTAAGTACATTAGGGATTCTTGTGCATCTTCCTGTGTGTTTATGGTGAATTGCCCTATTGCTGCAGAGCGGTCCAATGTGTGCCTTATACCTAAGACACTGTAGGTGTTGTCAGGATTATTTATGGCATTTGTATGAAGATTGAGTTTTTACAAACACAACTGCCCCGAGTCTTTTAAGTAAATGTTGTGAACAATTGGTGGCCACTAAAGAAGATCGTTTGCTACATTTGCATAGGAAGGTACTCCAGTTCTATTGCTGAATGAAAACGGACCAGTGAGTTGTTCCTCTGAATTCTTTGATGGACTTGCAGTTGTTTTTCAACAAGAGACATTTGTCTCTGTGTCTCTTGCTGGATCTGCAATTTTTACTGCCATCTTATACAATTGGCCATACGTCAGTAGACTTCATGCAAATTCAATGCTGAAATAAAATTCACTGGGCCTCATTACATGGTAGGCGGTAAGGGTTTACCGGTACCGGTATTTTACCGGTACCGGTAAACCCTTACTGCCTTACTAGGAGGTCCCTTTGCGGGTTGGTACATTAACGCCTGCTTTTGTGCAGGCATTAAAAAACGAACCCGCAAAGGGACCGGGGTGCTAATTACGGTACCGCAATTTGCGGTACCGTAATTAGCGCCTTCCCCATTCCCATTATGCCCTATGGGGCAAAAATGGGAATGGGGAAGGGCAATGGAGGAAGGAGGAATTACCGCCTTCCCAACCTTGGAATAGGGCGGTAATTCCCCTTTCCTCCAAGGCGGTACCGGTAAATTACCGGCATGAACCATGGCGCTAATAGCGCCATGGTTTACCGCCTACCATGTAATGAGGCCCACTGTGTTGATATTTAGAGATATTGATGTAGCATTGCAGATTTTAAGTCACATTGAGTCAGGCGTCAGGGTAACAAATAGGTCTCAGGGTAACAAATCGGTCTAAATGTTTAAAGAAAACCATTTTCCTATTGTGTACCAAACTTGTGCATTCAAATAGTAGATGTTTAAGTGATTCTTCATGTTCAGGTTTTTTATAAAATCTGCAAGTTGGGTCTAAGACTAATGGTCTAGCCCATCTCGCATTTTGCAATATAGTTGGCCACACATTCAGGTGAATTCTCATGAGTGTTGAAGCATATTTCAGGTCCGGGAACTTTACCAAATAATGGGCAATATTGTGTAATGATTTCAACTGAAAATGGCCTTCTTGAAATACGATATAGGAATTACACTTTTCCCATGTTAAACGCCATTGCCAGGACCATATTTTAACTTTGGCCTTGTTTGGATCATCGAGCAACAGGGTCATGGTGATGTCTGCTTTCTGCATGATCTCTGTGTAATATGTTTCCCATGGCTATAGTGGATTTGTTATTCTGTTATTCAGGGCAGCCGTTAAGGTTGATATTAATGTTGTTGAATTATGATTAGGCAATAAACATTTACTCATAACAGAAAGAACTTGCCAAGTGATGGCTGCAGCCAGTGAGACTTGACCTAATTCATACCGAATAATGGAGATCGGTGTGCTGTGAGGGAGGCTCAAGACTTTTTCCCAACAGATACCCTCCAAAGCCTAACAGTTGGGTTGGTCATTTGGAAGTTTTGCTTAAGCTCCATATGCCACAACGGTACAACTTTTTGCTTGTAGTAATAGATCACTGGCATAAAGGTCATTTTTATAGGGTAAATCAGACAGATGATTGTTGAACAGTTGACCTAGGTATTTATATTCAGTCACTATTTTCAAGGGACTTTTCACTAGAATTTAAAGTGGTTTGAATTTTTGAGTTCTCAGTAACAATATCATTGCATTAGACTTTGTCACATTAATAGATAATCCATTGACTTTAGCATATTGTTCTAATGCATATACATTTCTTTGCAGACCTACAGGTATCTGGTCAATTAAAACAAGGTCATCTTCATAAAAGAGCCACTCGATGGATGCTTGTCCACTTCTTGGTGGAAAAGTTTGTGTTGTCTCTAAAACAAAAAAAAAACCTGCAATATAAAAGTTAAAAAGTATTGAGGCTAAAATGCATCCTTGTTTTAAACTAGCAGAAGTTTGTATATGTCTAGTTAAAAGTCCATCTTTGGTTATTTTTACTTGTATTGAAGTATTGGTGTAAAATGTGTGAATCAGATAAAAAATATGCATAGGGCACTAGGCTTCTAATAATGTATTCCATAAAAGTTCATGTGATACTGAATCAAAGGCCTGTTTAAAATCTATAAAATCTATAAAAATGGGTTTCTTATTAAGTATTGCTTGCTTTTTAATCAGTGAGAGTAACATCAAATTAAGTGAAGTCCAAGCTCCTTTAGCACATCCTGATTGGCATACATCTAGAAGTTTATTTGCATAAATGCATTGATTAAATTCTTTAAGAACCAGTCTAGCAAATATTTTTCCCGCTATATCCAATAAGGCAATAGTTCTATAATTTGATGGATTGCTGTGGTTGCCCTTCTTAAAAATCAGTATAATAATGGACTTTCTACACAAGCTCAGAGTTATCCCTGTTTCAATAATATTATTAAATATTATCTCTAATATGGCTGGCTATTTTTGAGGGTGTTTCTTAATAATCGCATGTGTTAGGCCGTGAGGAATTCAGTTTGTTAATTAAAGTTGTGATATCTACTTGATCAAACTCAAGAATCGTTGTAGTTGGTTTTGCATCTTCTAGAGTTGGATTTGCATTCGTTGAGCTATTGAGCAACGACGTAAAGTGCATTATCCAAGCCTGTTCACTAACTGCATTCATGCCTATTGATGATTCAGCCTGATTTGGATTATTAATGAGTACATTCCAAATTTGTGTTGTGGATTTGGAGGCAATGGCAGTTAACGTGGCCTCACCATCCTTTTGTCTTTGACGACTTTGTAATTGTTTAATCGAGTTTTTGTAATGAGTACAGATTGTATGCTTATAGATCATTGATGTCGTTTTTTATAATTCTCTACGCATTTGGGTTTTAAGGGCTTAAATTGCCAAATCGAACTGATATTTATGCTTGAATGTCAGTCGAGTAGTACTATTAGAGGTCTCTGTTATCAAGTTCAATGCATCTGTATATTGAATGGATTTCTGAGATTGAGTTTGGTTGCACAATTTCTCTAGATGGTCTTTTAGTTGAGCATATCTGAATGTCGTCCATTTGCCTCCATTTCTACCATTGTTCACCACTAAAGAATAATTATAAGAATTACATAATGTAAATGGATGGTCACTCCACAATATTTCTACAATATTATGATCACTAACCCTATTTGGGACCACTCGAAATGAGGAAACTTGATTAACGATATGGGATGATATATGGAGATAGTCCAATACCACCTGTGATGTTCCTCTAGTCCATGTTGGTACTGGAGGATCATCATTTACAGTAGTTCCCTTCAAGATGGTCAAATTTCGTTCTATCATTAATGCCATTCATTTTTCTGCTTGTGATGTAAGTGGTTTGTTGTAAGCAGAAAGACAATTCAGGTTCAGATCACCAGCAATAATCGTTAAGAGAGATTTAACATCAAGGGAAACAAAATTCAACATGTTTTCTGCATGATGTAAAAAGATTGTATCAGAAACAGCAAGAGGATTCCAATATAAATTAATAAATGCAGCTTGAGGCCAAAAAGGGTAAATACTTTTTAATGGAATTAGTTTAACTAGTTGAAACCCAGAATGTTGGGATGCCTTTGATTCTACATGGAGATCTGATCACTGCTATTAATAGACCTGCTGAAGGGTGGCCTACAGGGTGTTTTACGGAAGGGACCTATGCTATTTGGTATTCCGGCCATAGTGGCTGAGTTGTAATCCAGGTCTCCTCTAATGCAAAGATGGTATATTTGCTTAGGGCATTCTTCTATGATGTCATTAAATGGGAAACCCCCCTGGTGTTCCATATGGCCATGCTACAAGATGTAAATCCGTGATCTGGTTGGCGCTAGTGATTCAGTGGTTTCTTTGATTGCTCTATGACTTGGGGAAATGACCACTTGGATGTGATATAAGTTTCTGTACAATATTTAAATCAGACTTCTCGATATGAGTGGGCATCTGTAGTGGTCTAATTGACATGCAATGGCTGAAATTGGTGCTGTTCCCCTGCGTGTGACCTTGTTCGCTTGATTCTGGAGTCATCATTCCTTTTACTTCTAGTTGAACGCTGATGTGCAGGAGATGTCTGTCTAGTTTCTCTATGCTCTCAGTGGATGAGTTGCGAGGGTAGGATATCTACTGTTACCCTCATTACATCCTTTAGTTCCATGTTTAATACTTCTATCTTTACTCAATTCAAAACCTCTTTGAGCAAGAGTTCCTCTGGCATGCCATATTAGTTCTTTATTTGAGATGATATAAGCAAATGTACTGTATCAAAAGTATATGACAAAGTAAATCCAATGAATTTCATTTCCTCAGAACACATGTCTTTCAACTCTGGTATAGATTGAACAACTTTTAAGAGTGTGGTCTCGTTTGGATACAGGTCAGTTTGGTCTCTATCTGTCATAGTTAAAAGTAATTGTTCATTAAACTCAGGTACTCCTGCATTAATTCATATTTTAGGGGCATTGGATAACTCTTTCTGACTAGGCTCATCCTTCAGCGTTATAGGACTCTGCAGGTGTGCCCTGGGAAACTCTTCCTGGTTTGCAATCCAGATATGAGAACTCTCAGGTTTTTGAGGTTTTTTCTTTCTCTTTCGCACTAGCGTTTGAAAATGCATGCCATTATTTGTTGAATCTATGTTTGATGTTCTACATGATCTGAGTGATTTCTGAGGACAATGTAAGCTTTCTAAAATGGGATCCATTCGAGGCAGAGAGGAAATGGAATATGTAGAGATCCATGAGATCTGTATCTGTTTCACTATCCCCGCCTGTAAAGGAGCGGGGGGGTGTCTGTACTCCTGCTTTCTATATGGCAGAGGAGAGGCACAGAGGACCCCAGCCAAGATTCTCTATTATTGGTAACATAGTCAAACAATCAAGGCATAGCTTCTCAGGAGGTGATGCAGGCTGGTTCTTAAGTACAATGTAGTCCCCAAGCCCCCACAAAGGAATGTCTACACACTATGGGCCTCATTACGACCCAGGCGGTAAGGGGTTTACGGCAGCGTAAACAGCGCCGACCCTTACCGCCTGAGTACGAGGTCCCTTAGCGCCATGGAGCTTTTAACACCTGCTTTTAGCAGGTGTTAAAATCCATGGCGCTAAGGGACCATGGAGTTAATTACGCCACGGTAATTTACGGTGGCGTAATTAACGCCTTCCCCACTCCCATTATGCCCTATGGGGCAAAAATGGGAATGGGGAAGGGTAAATGGGGATTGGGGACTTACCGCCCTGCCAAGGTCGGAATGGGGCGGTAAGTCCGCCAACCACCATGGCGTAAACGTAGTTTACGCCATGGTGGTAAAGTCACGGCCCAGGTGGTAACTTACCGCCTGGGTCGTAATGAGGCCCTATGTCAGTTAAAACACAGTCTTTATGTAAATAAGGTTCAAGGTTATATACGCAATCACAATAATACACTTTGTGCTCCGACAATTCTAAAATGGTAAATATATGCAGTTCTAGGTGGTACCACGATTACTCTGATGCCATTAAAATGCATCAACTGTACTTAGTTCAAATAGCATACGAATAAACACAGTAAAACGATTTCAACCATAGGTTTAGGCGGAAAACAAATTGGTTAGACAATTGGCAGAATATTGAGCCCCTACCACTAGGCACAGTTCCGTATGAGGATCCCCCCACCTGGGCAACCTGTAAATGAAGATGCACTACAAGCACAGTCCATATATTGTCTATTAACGTCTTATCTTCTTCTATAGTTCTGCAACCAAAATGTACCTTGTGCTGGAGAGTTCTTTGTCGGGCCTTTCTTGAGTGTGCTCCCTTTCATGCAGGAGCCATGGGTTGTCGAACTTCTGAGATGAAGAACAAGGTGAACTATGGTCATCAAGGGAGCAGCTTTGATCTTTGCGGGCTCGTTGACAAAAGTTTATGAACGTCCTGTGAAGAAGAGGTGTGCGGTGCACCTCGACAACGAGTGTTCGTTGCCGCAAAGAGTCAGTGAAGAACTTTGGCCAAGCAAGGGCGTAGAGTCCTCGGTGTCAGGTGTTGGCGAACGGGACGTGACCACGGTTGGCTTCAGTAGCTTAGACGGCGTCTCTGAGGTCTTCGGGTGGCAGGAAACCCACCGGCAGATTCTCCTTGGTCATCAGCGGCCTTAACTTTCTCCGGCAGGACAAAAGCAGTCGACAAGGATGAGCAAGGGAGTCCTTGGATTGAATGTGCTTAGGCAAAGGGAGCATAGCGGCCCCGTCGGCGATGGCGGTCATTGACGGTGGACGGCTGTCCGGTGCTTCTCTTCGTGATTCCTCGGTGGTCCCCCTCTCCGATCGGCAGCCTTTCGTAGGTCTGTCTACCAGGGAGCTTTGGCAAAGATCAGCTGGTACACAATGGTCCCTTGTAGCTTGGGGAGAGGCCTCCTAGCCAGGTCCTCTCTTGGATCAGTTCCTTGAAGGCACAGCAGCTTTCAGATTAGCGAAGGACAGCAGCAGCAGTTCTTCTTCTTCCAGTCGGCTTCTAAGTTAAGTCTCAATTTCAACTTCATGTTCTGAACAGCGTCAGTTTCAATGTCAGTTTCTACTTCAGCTTATGAACGATTTCTAGCAGTGAGAGGCCCTCAGATATACTGTTGATCTCCATTCACTCTGTTGGGTCACACTCAGGCAACCAGTCACTCAGAAGGGCATTCAGGCAGTCATGCAGCCAATCAGGCGCACAGTGCATTCAGGCCATTCTTCTCTATCCAGACACGCACAACAAAGAATGTGGATTCGGAAAAGCACTCTGCCTTTCAGCACTACACACGGCATTCATACCAGTTTCGGGCACGGCTGTCTCAGTCATTGTGTCAAACACTAGATATTAGACACCCATAACACAGAATGCGTATTGGTCACACACTCCATTCAGCCAGGTCCCACCCCACGGGCGGACCCACAACATACAGTCATTGGGAAGGCTCCAGCCAGTCTGGCCTGGACTTCCCCACAACACCATATATGGAACTTCCTCCCATCAGCCAGTCAGGGGGAAGGGACAGAGTCAGGGCTTCCCGGACTTTGGGAAAAGTAAGGTAACAGGCAATAGAAAGCAAGAGGCCACAGAGGCCATCTTGATTCCTATCAGGAATCCACTGATTCTAATGACAGGGCTGGGGCATCCCAAAATGGAGGACGCTCAGGGCACTTGTCAATTCAGCACGCAGCTGCCACCAGCTTATACCCTACTCTGTGGGCCACACAGAGGTGCCCAAAAACATACACAAGGAGTACAGGTTCATACTTCCACCCATGGGTGCCATTAGGGTATCCCAAGGGTCTGTTCACCAAACCAAATACTGGAAGGGCTGCACCGCCAGGAGTCCCACATGAACTCCTGCACGGAAAACAAGACATAACACATGATAAAAAGCAGTAAAGGACAAGGATTCAGAGGCCCTGTCCCTCTGATGCATTTCCAGCATCACACCGCCACCATGGACAGCGATGGAGGGAGCAATGTTCGGAGCCCCTTGATCCAGCTGGGGATTTATACAACCATATGACCCCGACCCAATAGAAGGCAACGCAGTACACAAAGCCGTAGAATCTATATGAGCATCACTGGATGTTGCAGGATTATTCATTGGCGATGACGTCAATGAAAGATTTCCAATGAATTTTTTGGCTTTGGATTTAATTGTTTTTTTGTCAATGGTTGATTTTTAGATTTTTTACTAGCCTTTACTTGGCTTGAATTAGCTTGCTTCATTTTTGTTTTTTTGTTTGCGAGGTAAAGGATGAAATAATTCATAAATCGGGACATCGATTGGGTCAGGCATCGGTAGGTCATGCTCTTCCAAAATCTGCGAATTATCAATTTCATCTAATGCCACAGTCTCAGGGGCAACAGGAGTCCCCCGCATTCTTCATGTCTCATTTGTGCATGTGATTGTGTCTTGTGTTAGTTCTTCTTTCTCGGTCTCTATTACTGAAAGGTGTTAGCATGATGGTCACCTATTGGGGCCATGAGGTCGGCGACACTCAGCAAGATCACTTTGTGGGTCTAATTATTGCTGTGTTGTTTGTGTAGCTAACCAATACATTTTTGACATTATTAAGTTAAGTGTATGACTATGAAAGTCAATTACCTTTTCCATGGCTTCATGGATCTTCAAAAGTGAGTACATATTGTGTTTCTAGCACGGTATTCGCGGGGTGTATCATGCCGAATTAGATACATTTGATAATGTATCAGTGCAGACAGCAGTAGACGCTTGGTGAATTACATGATGACAGCCACTGCCACTTGGCGATATTCGATGGCTATCGGTCGCCAATGTGTCTAGTATAACATGCGAGTCTGAGTTAGGAGCAATCTGGACCACTTGGGAATAATAACGGATGTGGTGAATTGTCATGTGCATGAATTGTAATAACTGGCTGCATAACTGCTGAGTTGGGTGGAACCATATTCAGAGTTGAAAATGTGTCTTGCTCACCCTCCATGAAATCTGGAGTTAAGCAGGCCATCACTTTCAAGTCCGTTGGTATCTGATTGAATTCATGAACTGTATTCAACATGACAGGAATATTAAAGCATGATTCAGGTGCTTGATTCAATTTTTCTATATTTTTACAAAATGTTCTAATGTCAATCGATCTCACAATATAATGCCTAGTACCAGCTCCCATTTTGGCAGTACACGTTTCTTAGGCAAACATCATTGTTAGTTGAGTCAGATTCAAATGTTGCGATGGCAGACAACGGCATTGCTGTGGTCAGCATATAAGTCACCTTGGGACAAGAAAGAAATAATACAATAAGAATGCGCACTGTTTTTAAAGAGTAGGGGCCTCATCACGACTTGGCCGGTAACGCCGAACTCCCCGGCGCTAAAAGCGCCGGATCACGAGTTTGGCGGTAATGTTAATCCCCATTCCTCATTGAGCCCATTCAGGAATGCCCCATTCCCCATTGGGCTCAATGAGGAAATTTCGTGCTAATACCGCCGGCGGATTTCCCGCCGGCGGTATGAGCGTGCATTTTCGGCGGATTTCCCCCCAGCTCAGAGCTGGGGTGAAATCTGCTGAAGTCCTGATTTGGCGGACCCTTAAATCCGGCGGTAATAGCGCTACCGCCAGATTTAAGCGTTACCGCAAAAGTCGTGATGAGGCCCTAGGTGTGCAGATAGTTTAAACTAAGCGGTCAATGTGCTTACCGTGCACCACGTAACACCACAGCTTATCCAAGTGGTAAGAAATAATTAAAACTAAAGTTGTTATATATGTCCACTAAATATATATTAGCTGCTGAGTTAAGTCTCTTGAATAAGCGTACCAAGTAGCTTCTCTCTGGGCAATGCTGTAAGGCTGTAAACAGGTCCACAGCCGCACAGGCAATCAGGCAGTAGTTAGCAAACACGCTGCTCAAGGGATCCACAACAAGTCCTTCCACACAGTGACAGCACTCACTGGTGCACTCCACGCATTCTCTTTTTAAAGTTTTTCTTTTTAGGTACAAGGTACATATCTAGGTGGGGGTGCACAGTGCACATAGCCTGCTATTTTCTAGGATGCAGGGAATGTCAGTGTTGAATTTGTTTGCATGAAGGTTAACTAGGAATAGACCATCGAGTGTACAGGGACATGAAAGTGCTTCGTAACTCATGCCTTCAGAGACTGTGCTGCCAATGTTGATCAGTGCGTAGAGTTAGACCTTGAGACTTGTAAATAGTGACATCGCATGCAAGAGAGAGAGGGAATTGTTCTCTATGTACAAAGATGTCTTTGAAAAGAAGGAAACATGCTATTTTACCAGCCTATTCATTTAATTTCTGCATGTTGATCAAAGTAGATGTTGACAAATTGAATGTTGTTGTCATGTGAACAGGTTTGGAAGCCAACAACCGTAAAAATTGCTCCATTGACTAAACCTTGCTCTATGTGAAGATTATGTTTTACAATTACTCTGCAATTTAGACACAGGGTTAATAGTTTTTCTAAACTATTTAGTGGAGTTGTTGCTTGTTGACACATAGGCAGCGTCATGCCATGCACTTCTGGTTTATCTGTGGAGCATATATGTACTATGGATTGCATGTGTTTTTTCAACATTGCATCGTTGAATTGGGTAAAGCTTGCAAGTGTTGACATTAAGCACATGCATTTTAGATTTTGCTGAGTTAATTGTTCCATTTGTTTAGTGAATTCCAGGTAAAGAGTGAGTTGTTCATCATTTAGCTTTGATTTGAATACTGACAAATCTTCAGATTGTTTAGATTGATATATGGTGCTTTCAACCTCAGTCATAGCTATTTTTGCTTGGTTTTTTATGAGTGGTCCTCCAAGTGGTCTTGACTGCCTGTAAGAGAAGATTAACTGCCTTTAAGAATGTCTTTATCTAGTAGAGTTAAAATATTTTCCACTTGTTGCTGTTCATCGTCCAACATTTGTTTGTATTGTTTAAAATTGACATTTGTTTTACTGCTATCATTTCTCTTAAATGCAGCTTCAAATGTGTCATGGTCACCTAACTATTCTTTTCTCCAAGGTTTAATAGTTGCATTAGGGCCATGTCATAAAGTTCTCTATGTTTTGGAGATTTAAACGATAAATGTACATCTTCAATTAGGCTGTGCTTGGTAAGTTTTACCTGGCTCCATTCACAAGTTGAGACTGAATATTTGCCAATTCTCTCATCTGGTATATCATTGCTTTTGTGGGACTAATTTTGGGCTATTTCGTACAGCCACATGTTTTCCAAATCAGTACTTCTTTTTGGATAGTATGTGTCAATGAAATTGTTTTTTCATATGTCCTGGCTGTTGGGATCATTTGCGGCTATTGTTTCGATATCATAGTAGGATTTCAGTACCCTTTAACGTGATAAAGCTAGACCAAGATTTAGCCAGACAATATTTTCAGATTTCCTATATAAGGATGTACCTGATACATGGTTTGCATCTTGTAGGACCTGCATTAATTATGTGACAGCATTTTGATACCAAAGCCGTACAATTTTTGTGACAGGTTTTTGTCAGATGAAATGTCATCCCAAAGGTCTTTTAGCTATGTCATCTGCGCTTTGGTGAGACAGGCTGTGACATATCTTGCAACTGCAGTGAAATTGTATGCAATGTATTGAATGTCTATATTTGCATTCGACAAGAGGGCAATGATCGAATTGTAATCGTTTGGTTTCTGTTAATTTGCTGACTAACTTTTTTGAAGCACTTACTGATGTTGCAATTTCCTTTATTTTAAATCACTTTTTAAAAGAAAAGATTTTGGGGGGTTTACCCCCCAAACTCTCCTTTCTCTATTGTTTGAACACCTACCCCAGCCCCATCTACACCCATTTTTACCATTCTCCCCTACCCCATGTATTTTCATGAGTTTTTTAAAGTAATTCTGACATAAGAAAGCACTTAGAAAAAAAGTCAGTCGGAAAATAAATGCAAAACCGTAAACTTTGATGTTCTCGGATGCCTCATCTCCTTTACTGTTGTAAGTGTTTTTAGGGGATTTTCCTTTTACAGTGTGACTAACATCAAGCTATTTACTTGTCCTTTGGTGGAAACCGGTCTAGAGTAGCCAAAGCAACATTTGGTGTAGTATTTACCTTTGTTTTTATATTGACGTCTGCAGTATTTGCCACACTTATGTTTTTGGAAGCGTTTTATTTGTGTACGTAGGTCAGTATGTGTGGTTTCTGAAAGATGTCACAGGTAATACATTTTTTCAATAAATTGTAAAACTTTGGCTTCCGAATCACCAGTGGTCCAGGGATAAATATCGGTTTCTAAACCATCAATCAACCCCACACCTCTAGTATACCAGAAGGGATACAAACAGATTGGGGACACAAGTCAATTATAAACATCCTAGTCCAATATTAGTAACATGGATGGAATGGTAGGCTTATCTCCACAAGGTCATGGATCATTGGTTAGTTGCAACACAGCAAAAACACAATTATTACCCAATGATAAAAGGAACTGTCCAGTCAAGGGTGGGTAAAAATATGTACTTTATTATTATCACAATAGACAGTTTGAGCATACTACAAAATACAACCCGCCATGTAAAAGAACGGAGAGGAGAGACAGTTTTACGAAGGAAAGGGATGCACTCTGGATACTGACAGGAGGATAGTCGGCAAAGCAATCAGTTCTAACGGTTCAAGGGTATTCGGTTTCAGCACCAGGGTAGTAATGGGTCAAAAATATCACTGGGGGACTTCGGAGAAGGACCAGAGGGACCGAACCAAAATGCACCTAGTGCTTGAGATATTCTTGTTGCTCAACAGCGTCAACTCGGTTCCAGGATGCTTTGCAGCTCCTGTGACAGAGTTCAAGATTGGAGACAGCTTCGGGGATCATGCCTCAGGCAGTTCGCCAAGCAAGACTGGACGGACGGCTGCAGGCTGGCCCACACAATGCTTCGGGGTCAAGAATCATTGTCCCTGTAGTGGTTGGTGGATCTGGAATGCTGGTTGAGGAGTCTCAGATGGCCTTAGTGACTGCATCGTGACAACAGTCAGTGTTGCAGTCGTTGTGGTTTGAGGGCTTGACTGCCTCAAAAATGTCCTTAAAAGATGAATGCTGGTTGATGCTTGTTGTGGCACTTCTCCTAGCTTTTTTGCAGGGCTTGTGTCATCCTTTAAGGCGGACGGCCCAAATAAATGTGACAGGGAGGACAGGGAGGACTGCACCTGTAGGCTGTGTCAACCAGAGTACAAAGGACTATGTGTTTGTTGTGCGGTGAGCATTCGAAAATGTGTGCAGATTAGCCGCACACATTTTCAGAGGTTGATCTCCCATCATTCAATTTCCTAAAAAATAATCGAAAAAAGCTGAGGCGAGCGCACAATCCCTGTGCCGATGGTTGAATCCCTCACAGTGGCATCACTCCCATAGCCAAACTTGGGAGCATCTTTCATACACAAAAGCATATGGATGTGTGTTGCTCCTCTCCATTGATATTCTCTTATCCAAAGAAGTGTTCTACTTCTCCGAGTGGAGTGGTAGTTCTATTGCAGATGAAGTGCTGCATGGCAATTAAGTGATGGTAAAAGTATCTTAAAACATTGACAAGGCAAGAGAAACACATTCTCCTGGAGTTTGTATGTTTATTCCCTCCTTAGTTTGGTTTGCAGTGCGTAAGAAGTCATGCAAGTCATCCCATGCATATTCTGCACAAATTAAAGTAACAAACCATGTGGGTGGGCCTAGGTTCCTTAGCATACAACATACATCAGCGTGAGGTCGGAACCAATATTCTTTTGTACCACCCATGTTTGCCAAGAGATTTGTGATACTTGACTGTAAACCGTCATCTTTGCCTTTTATCTTTTGAAGGAGTTTGGTAGCTGAAATGTTAAAGAAATTAGAGCCTGTTTTAATGTGTGTGCAACTCCATAACATCGAGTTGCTAGTTCACTTTCGAAGAAGAGGTGGAAAATGTATTCGTCATTGTGTCTGAAACTTGGGTCTTCAGAATACATTTGTAAAGAACAGTATTTTGATGCACTAATTTGTGTGGCTCTTTCATCATATCTTCCTTCTTTTCCTATGAGGAAAAGAATGTGCTTCTACACTTTTCTCCCATAGTGTACACTTTTCTACTCATTGGAGATCCTTTAGTTTTGCACATTTGATATGTTTCTAGTGCATCTTCTATGGTGTCTTTGGAATATAGTGGGTCAATTATATAGTAGTCTAAAAAATTGGCTGCAGTAACAGGATCTACACATTCAAATTGGCCAGTTTATGGCAAATGTTCAATTTTTTGCCTGGTTTCTTTCAAGCTTTCTTCTATGTGTATATCTTTTTTAGTATTGATTGTTTCATTTAAGATATTGTAGAGCGTGTCCAACTGTTTTTAAGGCAACTAGTTGTAGCCCAATTATTTTGTGTTTTAGTTGTACACCATTAACTAGTACAATTAAAGATTGTTCTATTGGCCATCATACTCCTAGAGTTTCTACATTTTCTTTAAGATCTAATGGCAAATAAAATACTTTGCCACAAATGCCATTTAGTAACTTAGATGGAGGCAATTTGGCAGTTTTAGGTTGAAGGCGTATTATAGCCTGACTTGGGTGTACTGTTTGAATTATGATGGTCTCATACAAGTTACGTTTTTGGAGCGCTTTGGGAATTGGGAAGATTTCTATATTATTAGTGATAGCCCTAGATGGCATTTTGTTATTTTCAAGCTTTATATTGCACTATGTGCAAATTATTGAGCGGTCCGTTTTTTAGGATTTATTTTCTGCTCTTAGATATAAAGCTAATTGCAACCATTGGGATTCATTATTGTCCTGTATTTTGTAGCCCATATCTACTATATTTGCACTCTTTTTATAAAATGGTCTGTGACAACAGACACATACTTTGTCTGGTATTTCAGCAAATCTGTTTTGAAACAATGCTATTTCTTTATGTATGTGTTTGTGTGGAGGTTGCTGTTTGTGAGGTGCTCACTAATGTTTTCTAAAGCAACTGAATTTTGCAAGTCAACTTCAGTACCAAAATATTTAGTCTGGATGTGTTCTATTTCTTGAAGGAGTTCTTCGGCTGTTCCACATAGGAGAATGTTATTTAATTGTTGCAGTTGTAGAGCAGGACATTTTGCACAGAAAAATCTCTGGACAAGCTTTGGCAAAGAAGAATGGTGTGTTGCTGACATTTTGATGTAAGGTAAGGTGCTTTTGCAAGAATTTCCAGAAATACAGGCTAATGAATGTCCTCGCAGTCCAGTGTGGATGCGTACTGGGCAGGAGTCCGTTATTTGTAAAGTTTGAATTATCCTTTTGTCTTTTACTTTCACATAGTGATTGAGGAATTGTCATAAACATTTGAACAACTGTTGTTATACCTTACATATTGAACTGCAGGTCCATTTGGATACTGGACAATTTTTCTATAAGGGTTTCTTTTGCCATAAAGTGTCTGCTACCACTTGATAGGCTTGCCCATTATTGTTTATTTATTTATTTCATTTTTACCGCTGAGAGACAAGAGCCCGGCAGCATAGGGGTGCCAATACAGGACATTACAACAAAAAACAGAAAGATCCGAGAGAGGTCAGAAACAATGCAAATCAGTATGAGGAGGGCTGAAGGTTCAGTCAAATAGGAGCGTCTTTAGCCTGCGCTTTAAGAGAAGGAAACTGGAACAGGATCTAATGTCTGGAGGAAAGGCATTCCAGATCTGCCGGGCGGCATAAAGGAAAGATCTCTGTTCCACAAAGGAGAGATTAGTCCTTGGGGTTTCCAGAAGGTATTGTTCGATCTCAATACTCTGTGAGCAGCTAGTCACGAGATGAGGTTAGATAGATATTTAGGAACCTGCCACAAAAATGCATTTGTGCGCAATGCACATCATGTGGTAGGTGATTCTACTATGGACGGGGAGGCAATGTAGCGCTTTCCTTGCTGCTGTAACATGTTCTCTCCTTTGCAGGCATGCAACGATGCGAACAACGTTGTTTTTACTGCCTCTAAGCGAGTAAGGTTGTGTTTGAAGATACTAAGCAGAAGGCTGTAACAATAATCCAATTTAGCTCCTAATATTGCCTGGGCAATCGTAGCACGGTTTGCAGAAGACAGGAAGGGCTGTAGCTGGTCCAGTAATTTCAGATAGTAGCAAGTACTAGACACAAGTTTATTAACCTGTCGTTTCATGTATCATTCTTGATTAAGAATAACCCCAAATGTCTTGACCTTGGGCTGTGTAAGAATATTGCAATCTGCACTTTTAAAGGAAAGCACTCAGAGCTAAGCTTCTTCAACTGTGTGGTGATACCCAGCATCACAAGTTATGTCTTAAAACTCTTAAGGGCAAGCTTATTGTGTTGGATCCATGTCTTGAAGTACTCGTAGGTGGAGCTCAGAGAAGCGGAGTCCAGGAAATAGTAGTCCCCGTAAGGGGAACGAGGCATTGCGTGTCATCTGTGTAATTTCCGTATAGAATGCCCAGTTTACCAAGTTCCAAAAACAGGGGAGCGTAAAGATATTAAAAAGGGTGGGTGGTACGCATGAGCCCTGTGGAACCCTGCAGCTGACAATAAACTCCTCAGCCCGGGCATCCTCAGAGAACATCCTTGCTCTACAATCTGCCAGGAAAGATTTCACCCATTTGGTGGCAGAAATGGAGAAATGCGCTCTATCTCGTAGTCTCTCTGCCAGAATGGCATGATCCACTAGATCAAAAGAGGCAGAGCGATGTAGGAGCATACGCATGGTAGTATTTCCCCTTGCCATGATCTACAATATATTAGATTTACGTTTGAGTAGGGTAGACTCTGTACTATGAGCTCATCTAAAGCCAGATTGTTTAGGCCCTAGGATATCATGTTCAAATAGAAAGGTCTCAATCTGTAAATGTGCCACTTCATCCAAGATTTTTAATAGATGGGGCACATTAGTAATGGGTCGATAGTTTCCTTGAATGATGGGGTCAAGGGAATTTATTTTATTAATGGCGAAGTCCATGCCTCTTTTACGTCACTGCGGACAAAATTCTCCCTAAAAGATGCATTGACACATTTGCTTATAAGAGGTACCAACTGAAGGGCACATGCCTTCACCATAATAGCAGGACAGACACCGCCCTTACAATTGGTAGGTTTCAGTTTGCTAAGGATGTCAGAGAGGTTCTGTTCAGAAATAGGATGAAAAGCAGATTCAGGGAAGGTGCTGGGTGTTGCCGGGCCTACAAAGTAATGGGATTCTTTATTCCTATCCTTGTGTTTGCAGATGTTGTTTACATGAATTTGTTTTAGTTTATCTGAGAAAGCACCTTGGATATCATAACACCACTTTGTGTCTTTAATAGCTTGCGAGGGAATGGGACATGGCGTCTCCAGTTCTTTGAGGACTCTACATAGCTCCTTGGTGATGGAGGCTGCCCCAGGAATGCGTTGCTCATTGTAATTTCTTTTAGCTGAGTAAATAGATGTTTTATACAATTTGGCTGCCTGGGTGTAGATGAGTTTATCCTTGTCGGTTTATTTTTCTTAAGCACATGGATCGCAGCCATACCATTTTATATCAGGTTGTTTCTTGAGTAGACGTGACTGGCACAAGACTTTCAACAGCAGTTTCCAAAAATCTATGGAATGCAGTGGAGAGTTATTCAGCCTAATGCAGATTGGTCAGATTGTCAGTAATGGGTAAGATATAGGGTGCCTTAGCTGTTGGAGTAAGTTTACGTACACTTCTATAGGAAATCCAACATTTTCATGACCGGGGGAATTGACATAATCCAGTACAGAAGATGGTGGTCTGACCATGGACATTGTGTATTATGTAAGTTATCAATGATAATGGTCTGTGATATTTCGTTGTATATTGATATTGATATTGATATATTGATATTGATATTTTATTTCTATTGCGCTCGTACACAAGTGTTTCAGACAAGGCAAGGGAGGGGAACAGGGGAGAACAAAACAGCGATCTTACTTGGCCCAGTGACATTAAGAACGCGCAAGTGCATAAGAGAGGGGGAGGGGAAAAGTGCATGGAAGGGGGAGAAGTGGAAAGTGCGAAGCAGAGGAGAAACAGATAAATAACAATAAATAAATAATAGAGGCAACAAACAGTGGTAGTGCACCCAGCAATTTGCAAGTGCTAGGTTTAAGGCAGCAGACAGGGTAGGTCTGATAAGTGCAGGAAGAAAAAGGGGGGGCTGTATGGGTACAGATACAGACCCCAGTGCAAGGGTTGGCCCGGAGGCAGTGCGGGAGGGTGCGCGTTGAGCAGGTACCTGGGCCCGGAGAACAGAGGGTGGCCA
The DNA here is from genome assembly GCF_040938575.1 of Ambystoma mexicanum. NCBI lineage: Eukaryota > Metazoa > Chordata > Amphibia > Caudata > Ambystomatidae > Ambystoma > Ambystoma mexicanum. The sequence continues at coordinate 467,345,352 of NC_090932.1, read as the reverse complement.
GGAGCACGGTGCCAAGAGAGAACAGATCAGCAGGGGAGAGGGGAAGCGAAGGCAGAAGAAAAGAGGAAGGTCTTGAGGTGCTTCCGGAACCGGAGATGATTCTCCTCAAGTTTTAGAGTGGCAGGGAGGCTGTTCCAGAGGGAGGCCCCAGACGAAGACAGAGATCTACCCCCAACTTGTTTCTTTGAAAAACGACTGACCCTGAGGGAGATAGAGGTAGAGGAGCAAAGAGCTCGAGAGGGGAGGTATTCGCGGAGGGATAGCTGAAGGTATTTTGGACCCATGTATTTTGTATGGCAATTGGGTTTCTTTGTTGTTGTTTATAAGCCTCTTCATTGAAATATGGTTCTGCGTTGCTTGTGTGAAACCATTCACCTTCACAGAAGTTAGAAAAAAAGGTGTCTATATTTACATTGCAAATTTTTAGAAGTAGTTTTTGTAGTTTATTGATTAATTTAGTTAGTGGTTTCATTCTGTTTAAAATCAATATAATGAAATGTTTCTTAAATGCGCTGTCAATCAGAGCTTTGAAGATTGGTTTTTGGTGGTACTACTTGAGCATATAATGTGACTTTCCAGATTTGTTTAAGAGATTACTAAGCACGCTATGTTGGACATTTATTTGTAAAATTTACTTTTTGGAATTATTTACTGTGGCTCTGTTAACATTGGTAGACACAGTAATTTATTCACTCTTAGGCCTAGTTTCCTTTGTACATCTTTTGTTTTTTGTTTTTTGATAGAGGGGGCTTACTTTTTTTTAGTGCTGAATGCTTTTGTTTAGCTGAGTGAGGTTACTAGCTGTTCTGTTTGAATGTTTTCTATAAAATGATTTAGTGGCGGATGACTATATGGCATGTTCTTATTTCTATCTGCTCTATATTTTCTTTGTTTACTACAGAGTTGCTTTTTAGTAGGCATTCTGCTGTGTCTGTTGGAATAAAACAAAGTGTGTGCTTGAAAGTTGTGGAATGTTTATGCATGTATTAGTGTATAAAAATGATGGGCGTGTGGGTGTGATTATAGAGGGATGAAAAAGAGTGCTGTGTGATTCTGTAGTGGGATGATAGGTGTGGTTGGAAAGGTTGTTAGAGTAAGAGGTTGTATAGATGTGAAGGCTTTGGGTAAATATGACACTGAAATTGTCTGGTGTTGTGAGAAATAAGTATATTTATGTGATGGGGAATGGGTGATAAAATATTGACAGTAGAATGTGTTGCACGGTACTGTTGTTAGTGGGTAAGGGAGTGGTGGTGTCATTGAATATGTATGAATATTATGCTGTCAAGAGAATAATAGTGATTGCTGTAACGGTGTGATTTACTCTAGCGGTATGAGGGCGGTATGAGGACTACTTGAGTGTACTTTTAAAGGAGTGAGAAAGAGTGTGTATGACTGGTGATGTGTGTTAGTAATTTGGGATGCAATGAGTGTGAACGTTTTTGGGTTGGATTTCAGGACTTGAGGAGGATAGGGCCATTGAAGAATAAAGAAATGAACTTGTGTTATAGATGTTTATGAGAGACAGTTGTGTTGTTAGACAATACGGAATTGGTGCTCTATTGAATAAAGAGCAATGTTGAGATAGGATTAGAAATAGCGTGACTGCTGAAATAGAATGAGTAGGAGTCAAATACAAAATTGTTGAGTAGAAAAGAATGCTTTAGGATAATGCATAGTGACATTATGTTATTTCAATTAGATACATACATGCTACATTAATATACTTAAATTGTAGGACGTGAAAAGATGTCTTTGTTTGGTACCTCTGTTTGTCAATCTTCTTTTTTCCTGTAATTGTAAAAGAAAGTTAGTGTATGTGGTCATGTTTAAGTAGTTCCAGTACCATAGCTTGTTATTTATTCTGGGAGGTGTAGTTATTGGAAAAGGGAGTGTTGGCTCTATGGCTAATATGGAATGGTATTAGCAGAGCAAAGGTTGCCTTGATGCAAAAATGCAGGGAAAGTGTTTTCTTTGCACTAGGGCAATTACTGCCCTGCTGCTTTTAATATGGAAACTGCAATTGTCGTTGTGCAATGAATTTGTAATGTGTTCCAGTGATTTTACCAAGAGGGCAAACTGGGGCTTAGTGATATTACTTTTCAACTTTGCAATTGCAGAAGTTATGCTGTCAGTATTAGGTGTGTTATCGAAGTGGTTGGAAAACACAAGGCCTTTTTTATGTGAGGAAAAGTGTTGTGCTTAAGATTGCCTGTTTTTAGTAGGAATTAAGTGAAAGGGAAAAATGCATAGATACATTGGCACTTTCTCCATGTTTCTGTGTTTTTGAAGTAAGGAACATGCATGTGCAAAATATTGTAGCACCTGTTTTAAGTGGAACTTGTAATGAGGTGTAATATTGTACCACTATATGAAATATGGTAGTACTAGGTTTAAAACATGGTACATGTATATGTAAGGAAAGATGATACGTTTTACTAATGCCTACTTTCATTTGTATTTTAATATGAAATGTACATCATTAGTACTAAAATGTTAATATTTGTGTAAAGGAAAGGTAATACAGTAGTGAAACACTGGTATGGTACTATTAAGTGGTAGTTGACGTGAGCTGGTGGAAAATGGTTGCACTATAAGGGATGTGATAGCAAAGGTGGAAAACATTACACTTGTATTTAAGGATAAATGCTATTGTCTTAAAACATTTATTTTTAGGAGCATTTTATTGAAAATGAAACAAAATGCATATGTGCATTCGGAGCTGCAACATGTGTAACTTTTTTTACAAGGAAAATGCACTTGCAAAAGATTTGTAGAACACTGTTAAGTGGTAGTTGGTGTGAGCAGGTGCAATATGTTGGCAGTGCATGTAATTAACTGCCACTTAATGTAAGCAGGTGGAGAATGTTGCAATACATGGCATTTGATAGCAGTGGTTACAAAAGATCATATGCTTATTGAGCTGCTTATTAAGTGGTAGCAACCCTGCATAACATTGCAGTGCACAAAGCTCTACATGCAGACCTAGTACCTGACCTCAGGCCAGACCCATAAACCAGACCACCAACCCAGAAGAGGGGGAGCCCAGTGCAACAGCAGCATGAGTGATGAAGTGGCTGGTCAACAGCTTTTTCACATGAGCATGCAAGCTGCCTGAAAGGAACAGTGACCACTCACCTGCCTGAAACACCCAAAGAAACAGTCGTCCATGCATTCACATTGGAAAAATGCAGGCCTTCACAAACACACACATCCCCGAACAGCAGAAAAAAGCAATGGACAGATACATGCAACCAATTCGGCAGGCCAGTACTGGACATCCCCAAAATCTCAAAAGGGGTGTACATGGAGCAAGTGGGGATCAACAACAACTCTGTTGCACACAGCTGCACTCAAAACCCCATGTGCCCATAACCACCACTGGATCCAGCATCAGTGCCCACATATACACCCACACCACCACACATCCGCCCAAACATCACATGACAATCATGAGCAGTCATCTGCATGCCGCACCCACAACAATGAACAATTGCGCAAAACACAACATGACACAATTACAGTACAGTCCAACAGAATTCAAACATACTCCAGTGCCTTAAGCAACATGTGACAATGGAAGACCAACATGAACACGCTGGCTGACCTGACATGCTTTGCGGAAAGTGCACCATACGCCATCTCCTGGCATAACATCTACTATCCAAAAGTGCACAACGGATGCCTAGAGCAGCGTGTGCCTCGACCTTGGGATGCAAACACGATGCACCACATCCTTGTGAGGTGACACTGAGCACACAATGAGATAGACCAGCCCTAGCAAGTACAGAGTTGGGAGGCAGACACATCATCCCTGAAAGGGTGTTGGTAGAGGGAGAACATGGGTGAGATGGGTGTGGAACCCTGAAGTGCATCACCAAGGAGCAGTCAGGGGATGAACAGATGACATGAAGCCTGGTTACTGCTGGCTACAACAAGCTGAATGACAGTAAGAATCAAATAATTCAACCAAAGAGTACATACAACTCGTGATGACACCACAACACTGCCCTCAAGGACACTGACAGTGAGACCTGTCAGAGAACTGCAAATGCTGATGCACACAGCAATCCTGTACCACCTGGCTTGAGAGACCATAGGGAGAGCGCACCACCTGGAATAATCTTGACACAACGGAAAGGTCGAACCACCCCATGGCAATGACTCAAGCTCACCCACATGAGATTGTAGCACATATCGACCACCCACCCACAACAGCTGCTGTCTCTCTGGAAGAGTGCACTTCACACATCACTCCAGCAAACATGGCAGACCTTGACCAAGACATCTGAAGTGTGAACAATCATAGGACACCGGCCCAGACGACCTGTCGTAAAGCTCCAGGACACATCAACCAGTATATTGCTACAGAGGTCTAGAATGAACCCCATGGAATGGCACTTCTCCCCACACACCCACATACATCCACCACCCCTGCATTGCCACCCGGCATGTGCATGAGTGAAGCTACATGTAGCCACATGTGTGCAAGAGCAACAAACACTGTGTACCACACACAGACAACTTCAATTGCACCAGGGGACACTGTGCACTTTATTGCAAATCTTGCACATTGCATCACAGAGGTAGCACGAGTGTGTTGGTCACCATGCATAGCACAGCATGCGGGCAAATCAGCCTGTTGATGTCACTGCACATGATCAATAGGGAGTTTCCCAAATGGCAGGTCAATAGCTGTCACTTCTCTAAAAAATCCATCTTTGGGGACAAATATTCTGCAACGGTGACAGGATGTGACTATGTATCTGGGGAAGTAGAGGGGAAGCACAGTCAGAACCCTACTTGGGATGTCAGACCCCCATACTCAACCACAGCCAGCAACACACATGCATGAGCCATGCCAATGAAGAAGTGTGCTTACATCAGATGCAGAGGTCACGAAGGAAAGACTTGTGATGACATCCCTGCCGTCTGCATGTGTCTGCCACTGGCCCTGTAACACATACCAACATATGTTCAGGCAAGGTCTTGTGATGCACAGTTTGTCTCTGTGGGACACACAGGTACACGCATACTCACAACATACCCACCTGTACTCTGAAATGATCCTGATGCAGAACAGGTTGATGTCCACATACAGCCCTTTCAGATCCTCTTTGGGCAAGAAACTGGGTGGGACTGTTTGCACATATTCATAGGCATCGGCAAAGGAAGCATGACCCCCGCACATTCTGAAGCGCCATTGAATGCACAACTCGCCCTACTCTAATCAGTAGCGGTAGCCCACAATGATGAGCATGTCCTTCACTGTTGCAGAAGAGGCTTCCAACACACAAGAGTTCCTGGAAACAAGGCCCCATTCACCTTATTGACAGAGCAGGCAAGTACAAGGTCAGTGTGTTCACCCAGTATGTGGGCAGGCCATCGCAGATGTGCACAGGATTGCATAGCACCTATCTACAACATGCCCGCACACCACTCCTTCACCTACCTGGAACACTTTGCGTGGAGCCATTCCCCTTGACAACCTGCCATGGCTGCACAAATTGACTGCCCATGCGTGGACACCACACTAGAAGAAGTAGACCCAATGTATACACCCATCCAACGGCACGGCCCATCCAAGCCTTCGCATACCACTCCCAATGGCTGCATGCCTGACGCGCACATCATCGGTGGAGCTGACACACTGCATCCGGCACAGGTCTACACACCTGATACATGTAGATTTCCATGTGTATCCTGACACAGATGCAAAGACGAGCTATGCAAATATGCACACGTCGGGAAATGAGCATGCATCATACCCATGTGAATGCCTTACAATACCATGGCAAAAGAAACACCTGGCATGACCATGTGCAGGGTCAGGCCTGACATTGTCCTACACATTACAACCTATATAGTCACAAAGTACACACACACACGACAAAATTGACATGAGTCGTGGATGGGACAAGATGAAGTGTATTCAATGGCACCGCACAGTGTTGACCACAATAGTGAAAAAGGTACACACACGCATGTCCAGGTAATAAGTGCATGTACGAGTGTGTGCAGATGAGTGGAACAAGTGGGCAATAGAAATGTGAAGTAAAGTAAACTATACACAATGCACATTGTGCAGGGAGAGTGCAGGGAGAGTGAGATGGGATGGACACATAAGGCAAAAACAAATCCTATGACAGCTCTCTCCCTTGCCCCTCTGAATCACTGTCCCCCATGACTACCACTTCCACCTGCTCTTAGTTCCTTTCCCAATGCAGGGGGCACTGGCTTGGCGAGATGGAGGAGAAGGAGAAATAGGGGCCTGCAGTGTGACCCCACTGCCCACCCCTGACTGTAGGTGGAGTCAGAGCAGCTGAGAGTGCAGGGGACCTGTGATGCAAAGGAGCTGTCTGTGTCAGCAATAAATGTCTTTGGATGACACAGACAGCATCCTTGATTGGCCTCACATCCCCTCTGCCTTTCCCGCAATTCAACCCTCAGTGCTGCAACCTCCTCCCTCAGAGCCCTCTATTACTGCAATTGTCTCTCACCAGATTCCCGCACCTCCTTTGCCACCTCATGCAGGACCCCCAGGAACTATTGCATATGTTGGCACCGGCACCTCCAGGTGTGTTGACCTGAGACATGGTGACATGCGTCTAGTCCCCTGAAGGTGCAGTGGCAGTGGTTGTTGGGGCAGAGACAGTGTCCTCAATAGGTGACTGAGCTGCAGCCAGCACTGATTGTCCTGGTGGTGCTATGGGCACTGTGGGGCCTACTCCTGCAGGAGTCATATGACACGGATGTGCCCAATGCAGGGCTGCAGGAGAGGTACACTCCTTACCCCCTTGTGCTGGCCCAAGCTCCAGAATGGGGCAGGTGTAACAGGGGCAAAAGGGTGTGAGATAGCCCAGGTATGGCAGCTGGCCTCATGCAGCTGGGTGGGGGGCACATGGACAAGGGGTGGGGGGACCAGTGGAGCAGGAGGAGGCACATGATCCACAGCAGACAGAGCTATCATAGTCCCTAGGAGGTTACATGTCCCTGCAAACCCTGCCTGCTGCCGCTCCTGAGACTCATCATGCCACACCTGAGGTTCAACTCGTGACATCTCCTCCACCTCCGCCATCCTCCTCCTTGTGCGCGTCCTGTGGACGGGTCACAGCTCTGATACACGGGCGTCATCCTGGACCCTGGGCTCACTGCCAATACTGGCTGCAAGAGAGGAGAAAGGGGCGCATGAGGCAATCCACGCACCAAAGGACATACTGCACAGGCATGTGACACACACATGACGACTACACAGGCAACAGACACCAGATAGATTGACACATGCTTCTAGGAAGACTATGCTTTCCAGCATGGAGTTTTGTGTAGACATGCACGTGGTGTACACACACTCGGAGAATGAAGGACATGTGACAGTAATTATCAACAGGCCGCAGTGGCTGATAAGGTGGGGAACACCTATCAAGCATGTGCTGGGGACTGTCGAGGCACGAGAGCCTCTGGTAGTCACCTGGGTAAATAAAGCATAGGATCCAGTGTACCATTTGGCTGATGGATTGTCTGTGCCACCTACAGCAGCTCCCGTGCTTTGATGACAGTGACCCACCTCAAGTCATCCCAGCACGTCTTTGTCTCCTAGGTGTTGTGCTGGTGGGCCCCGACCTCAGTGATGTGCCTTGTGATCGTTGCACAGGACTTGGCCTGTGCTGCCACCTTGGTGTGCAGCGAGCTGAGACCGGTGATGTGCCTATACCTGCTGAGCACCTCTGTCCAAAGGAAATCAACCCCCTGTTGGTTGAAGTTGAGTTTTCGCAACACTGCTGCTGGAGAGGAGGGATCATCCCCAGATGCTGAGGAGTAATCCTGCAGAGCGGTGGGAGTTGCGATAGGTGGTGCTGACTGCCTTGTGGCATCAGTCATGGCTGGAAGTCTGACAGGCATGCACTCCTCAAGTTACGAGTGTGAGTGGGCACCATGGGGTGAGTTTCGTTTTGATAATTAGTTGTGGTTGTCAGATGTGTAAATTTGGGGTGCATACCCTATAGAAAATGCTTCCGCACAGAGCATTAAAATAGTGGCAAAACTGTGGACTGTGGCTCAAAAATCCAGCGGTGAGGGCTGCACACCCGATGCCTCGCATGTTCGCTATAATACCATTCAGTTAAAGTGTAATCGTGACTTTCATGGTATTACTTCAATGCATAAGAAAAACACCAATCAGTGGTTGAGGCAGAGAACCACTCTGTATTCGCATGAAACCAGTATGACCACTTTAAAGTGGCCTGTGCCAATGTGCTAAAAATGCCAATGCATTTCAGACGTTTTGTCCTTCGTCAGGGCAAATAGCTGTGTGTGCCACAAGGGAGACCACAGGGACCCCCAATGAGCTGATGGTATAATTATAATTGGTAATTTACAATGCGCTTAATACCCTGAGGTACCAACCAACTGGATACAAATCCACACAATAACAATCGTAATTGGTGTGGTAGTTACAGAATTATTACACTGAGAACAAAAAATCACATTTCTGCTTCAAAACGTCCTATTTTTTTTACAGTTGTTCCAATCATGAGAGGTCATTATAAACACGGACCAACGGCACAATTGTACAGAATATAACGATGCATTGTTGTAGATAATTGGATGCGCGTGAGGAGAAAAGGAAAGAGTAAAATAACTAGTTGGACTAAAATATTTACAACAGCACTGGTACAACTGTGTATGTAAAAGACTGGAACAGTGTCATATTCTCTCACCTGGCAAGGTTAGTGTAAACGGTGTGTATTATGCTTCTAAGTGATGACTGTAATGTTTGACTTCAATAGGTCTCTCTCTCACCACGAGAGCACACTCCAAATGGATTGCTAATTATGCCAGTGATCAGCGTATCAAAAACGCTGACGGTCACATCGCTGTAAAACAGTAATGAAAGACAAGTGTCTATAAGTCCACATCCTCTCACTTGGCTACTAACTTATATGGCCAGTGCCGCGTAATAGGGCACCCATGCAGCGAGGAGGCACAGGGGAATAATCTGGGGGCCAAGGGTGACATGACACACACAACTATCTAAGGCTGCCATAAGCAGCAGTACAACACAAGCGGAGGTAGTTCTGGCGCCCACCCTCCCGCCGTCTGTTAGACCGAAACACCTACCAGGAGGAAAACATACCAGGGTGCTAAAGCACCTAAGGGGACAAGCCCAAGGACAGGGAGAGCAGGAGGGAAGAACAAAGGGAGAGAAAGAAGGCCACACCAAGGTGTGAATGGCCTTCAGCGCCAGCTGCCAGAGGGGCAACAAGCCCACATAATCATGCATAGCTTAAGGCTACGTGTGGGGAATGAAAGGAAGGAGCTGGGAGAGTGAATTCAGTCCTTCATGGTACTCTGAATAGAGCACCATAGGTCATCCAGCATACGCAGGAGACTTTTTCTTTTACCAATCCCACCCACTCAGAAGGAATAATAAGGGGAGAAGAAAGGGGAAAACATAACCCACAACGTCTTGGGAACAAGATGGCGGCACAGGCCAGGTAGACGCCCCCTGGACCAGGTGCCCAAAAGATAACATCGTTTATCCATGTGTGATTTTGATAAATACATTTACCAAAATATGTTTTATGATTATCTATCGTGCAATAAAAACCACAGCCTTTTATTGCCAACACCAATACAATGCCTCAGTCGTCATTGTATAACACAAAGCAAGGTGATGGGTCAGTTGGCTCTGGGCTCCAGAGATTATGTGATGTAACAAAATGAAAACATTCTCCTTACCTCGAAGTGCCACTCTGGTGCCCGCTCGAGTGAAAAACTTCTCAAGAATGAATAGCAGCACTTCCGCGTTACTTAATGTGTGAGATCCTCAGATCACAGGCACAGGCACATTATCACCCAGTGATCTAACAAAGTACATGCAAACCCCAATTGGGCGTATATCGATGTGCCTGATCGGCGCCCATACCCACAAACAATTCTTAAACAATATCATCTTCCCAAGCATAAGTGGTCAGTGCTCAGTTTTAGTGTCTGTCATTTCAAGCAGCACACAATTGAGGTGTGCTGTGTCACTGTTCATAAACAACCATTCGTATTGCCGTTGACATGAATACGTCATTGGGAATTATCCCAAAGATAAACATAGATGGTTGTGAACCTGCACAACAGGGTTAATTATGCATATATGCTAATCTCAACTCGCAAGGGCGGTTCATGAGGTGCAGAAAGTTCATGTGCTGTCCATTCCAAATACACTAGGTGCTGCTACTTAGGGCACTGCTGAAACTACGGTGCTTTGCCTTTGATTACGGTATAGTCCTTGCTACATTCTTGCCCGGATTTAATCACACTTTCAAAGTATCCAACACATATGTGTGTGTGTGATTTGCAAATATACAAGGTGAAATTCATGATGCTGTGCTGTGCCTGTGATAATGGATACGTTATAGAAACATTCCCAACAAGACTCATACGCACTAATAATGCTTGCAATAATACTTACAAAGTATGTAAGGCAACTGAGCTACTTCCTGTAGCAAAATGCACTGCTCAAGTACAGCAATTATCTAATAGTTCACAAACAGTCAACAAAGCAGAGATGCACAGGATAGTGAAGAATAGAACATACTGGGCCTCATTACGAGTCTGGCAGTAAGAAACAGCAATTACCGGCATGCCGGTACTAGCGTGTCTGTGCTGCACTTTGCCTGTAATGAATGGGAGATCGCGAGTCCGCGTGCACGCGCGTACTGGCATGCCGGTAATGGCAGGACTGCCATGTCTGCAAGGTCCATACCACCCCCGATAGCGGCATCATTGAATGCCCAGAGACCTCCACCGGCATCGTGGAATCCGCTATGAAGGGCACCATTCACACCGGCATCACTAATACCGGTACCGACATTACCGTGAAGTAACGTCATTGCGCCACAATGGAAAATGCGCTGATGGCCATCTTTGAAAACACAATCCATTGCCATCCAGTCCACACAGGACCTGTTCCAGAGAGCACACTACCCTACCTGACAGATCATGTCTAAGGCAACCAGAAAAGGTACCCCTCGCCTGCGAAAACCCAGGTTCAGTGATGATGAACTGAACATGCTTGCAGATACAGTCGTCGAGCATTCTGATGTAGTGTTTTGTGCTGACCTGCGCCGTGCAGCGGAGATCAGGAAAAAAAACATATGGGAGCAGGTGGCCAGGAAGGTGTCTGCCATAGAGACAACCCTACGCAGCGTGAAGGACTACAGGAAGAGATGAGATGACCTGCAGCTGAGAGTGAGAAACATCCTGTCTGCCAACTGCAGCCAGGGGCAGGCCAGAGGTGGCGGACCTGCCTCATCCATGAAGTTGGCGAGGTGGGAGGAGACGTGCAGCTCCATCATGGATATGGAGGCAATTGAAGGGGTTGGCCATGTGGAGACAGGAGAGCCATCATCGGACGATGACGGTGAGTGACCCTTTGCGCTATACGGATATCAAAACACACACCTGATGACCCAAGTAAACAGTTGAACTCTAAATGGGAGGTAGATGAGAGGAAATACATGGCCCATCAGCCCCACCTAAACACATCCCTAAACCAAACAGCACATCACGGCCAGGATAACACACAAGCAATGCCAATGCCACAAACAAAATGACCACACAATTGCACACACAAACAACACATGCATGCATGCATACACACACACAACCCTGTGGAGATGCTGGCATCACCACCATCCCATTAAAGTGCATGCTGCACGCCTCTCCACTACCAAACACACACTTGATATACAACTAAACAGCACATGGCACACAGCCCCTGAGCCACGGCAACATCACAGAAGCCACGACTCCCCTGTAGGCCACACAACAGACATCATGGCAGTACCAGAAGGATGCCAATACAATCACCCCCCTCCCCAATCCTGCAAGCACTATGTGTGCCCCTCAAACATGTACACAATGATGCACATGACCCAAATTGTACCAACAACGATGCATGCAGGGAGTAAGTACTCCCATGACTGATGCCCTGCCTCTCCACCCCCTACAGGCACAGATCTAGACAGCGACACAGAACACGGCACATCAACAAAGAAGACACCTGCACACATGGGCCACGTTAAGGATGACGCCGACAGGGCATCAACCAATAGGGCTGCAACACACAAGACTGGGACACTAAAATCACACACCAGAGCCCAACATGGTGCACACCCCCAAGACCAGGAGGAGCAGGCACCTGTGGCAGGCACTCAGGAGCACCATGCCAGAGACATTTGTGCCATCAAGGCTAACTTGCAACAAGATGCAGCGGCCAGAAAGGTTGCAGCAATGAGGGAACTCGCCCCCCAGCAGGCACCGCCTGCTGATGATGACCCAACCACAGTGGCCAGTCATGTGGAGGGTACACATTCCACAGCCACTGGTTCCATGGGCGAGGTGGCAGCCTCAGCACAACAAAGAGCTGAGGAGGAGGATGGGCCTAAAGATGGACACACTACAGGACATACCATTATGGGGGATGGCCAACAAACCCCAAGCGAGCATGTCACACCACAGTGCTCCCCTGACCATCTGGCTGATGCCCACAGCACTGAGGAGGAGATGGCTGAACATGGCTTCAGCCCCATGAAGAGAATACCACCACCTCCCGTACCACCTCCCATACAACCATCTGGGAGCAAAGCCATATGGGACATCGAGGGACGGCTGAGCCGAATGGAGGCCATACAGCAAGCCATGCCTGACATGGTCAAAGAGCACCTGGCCGAAGGGGAGGCCACACGCAGGGCAAACAGGGAGAATACACAGGCAATAATATGTGCAGTGAACCGTGTGGCAAAGCAGGTACATGAGGGCATCTCAACCTTGACACAGACTCTTGACCGTATGGCTGGCTACATGGCGCAACAACGTCCTGCCCCGGCCGAGCCATAACAACCATCGATGAGCACTACACCTTCAAGCTCAATGCAGACAAGCCCTGTCCGCAGGTCCCTGCGTAGTCCGCGCTGGCCGGAACCACATACCCATCCATCCAAGAGGGGACGACAATAGCCAGGGACACTGGGACATGCAATGTGGCAGTCCTGTTGGACACAATTGGGCTGAGGGGGCGTGGGTGTGTGGAAGGTTTAGGGTGTGGGGGGTGTGGGTGTGTGGGGCTGTTGGGGGGTTGGGGTGCATGGGTGTGTGGGAGTGTTGGGGGGTTGGGGGCATGGGTGTGTGGGGATCTTGGGGGGGTGGGGCCGTGGGTGTGTGGAGGTGTTGGGGGTGGGGGGCGTGGGTGTGTGTGGGTGATGGTGGTGTGGGGGTGTGTGGGGGTTTTGGGGGGGTGGGCGATCATGGCTGTGTGGGGATGTTGGGGGTTGGGGGGCATGGGTGTGTTGGGGGTGGAAGTGAGTAGTCTGTGGAGTAATGCAGGTGGAGGGTTAATTCATGTACACAGTACCATTTAATTAATGCACCTGTTGTGTGAATAAAATGACATGACTGGACATTGCTTCTTGTGTGTTTGTCAATTTAATGTTCAACAGTGACCAGTGCCCAGAGTCCCTCAATCCCAGTGCGTAGTGTCACACATTACCGGCACCTGCTGTGACCCAGTGCATCAAAAATATTGCGCTATGAATGTTTGGCGTACAGTACGTCCCTCATGCACATCGTGACATGGCCGATGTGCAGCATCTTCTTCATCATCTTCACCCGGTGGTGTCTGGTCCATGTCAGGTGCCAGAGGTACGCTGCGCAGGATGCACATGTTGTGCAGCATGGCACATGCCAATACAATCTTCCCAACCTACTCGGGCCCATGAACGAGTGCCCCCCCGGACCTGCTGAGGCAGCGAAACCGTGCCTTCAACAGGCCAAAGGTCTGCTCTATCACCACACAAGTGTGTGTATGTGCACAATTGTAGTCCTCTTCGTGCCGGTTCAGAGGGTGGCTGACAGGGGTGAGGAGTCACGGCTTCAGGGGATAGCCAGCATCACCTGCATGGGAGCAAATTAAGTGTGATTGTTAGTATTTATGCGATTCCATGCATGCACTGCCTGCACATTATTTATGTCCATATGTAATAGATTTCCATTCCAGATTTTGCCATCACAGCTATGCAAATATCAGGCCTGTGTACTACTCGGCAAGCCATAGTGGGGGGCATGGGTAACGTACACAACCTAGGGACCTTGACATGAGATACACCACTCACCCAGATGAAGTGTGAAGGACCATGATGAACTCACATCTGAGCGGTGCGTGGCAGGTGATAAAACCAAATGCATGTTGTGCACTGTATGATGCATTTGGATGATGTCCTATGTGAGACAGGTGGGTTTGACAGTCATGCTTTCAATGAGTCAATGACGCCATGCACATGTCCCTCGACACCTTCACCCATGTGACCATGGCATAATGTGGTTGGTGGTATGGTCCACCAGCGTAGGGATTCGTCCCTTCACTGATGCAGGGTGTCAACTGGCATGCTGGTCACTCCCCCCCAATCTACCCCATGGGCCAGTATGCAGACATGTTGAATATGCATTTGCCCCCCCCCTCAAATGAGCACCATGGCCCTGAGGTCAGACTTAGCCAACAGCCAGGCACGCCGTGCAGCATTTCGTTCCATGTAGCGGGGGAGCATAGAGTTCAGCAACACAATTGATTCATGTGTGGATCCTGGGTATCTGGCAGAGCATTGTGTTATCATCTTGCTTGCTTTTCACACCATCTGTACATTGATGGAGTGGTATTGTTTCCAATTGTGGTACACCACCTCCACGGCATGCCAGACTACCAACTCCTTGGGGGTGAAGTTGAGGGCACCAATGATGTTAGGCATGCCTGCCAGTGCATTAAATTCAATTTTGGTGTCATTCACCTCCTGTGCAGTCCGTGGTAAGGATATGTAGGCACTTGCATGCTTTAGGAGTGCATCCAGCACACCAGAGAAACATGGCTGCGACATGCCATGCAGCTGCAACACTGTGTGCTGGTAGGTGCCTGTGGCCAGGAAGTGGAGCACACACGCTACCTTCAGCAGTGGTTTGATGGCTGTGCGGATGCTGATTAGGCTGACCAGGTCATCATGAAGAAGATGAATGATGGTGGTGATATTGTCCCTGTCCTGGTGGTACAGAGTGTGGATCTGTTTAGGGGTTAAATCGGATGGACTGGCACTTATGCAAAGGATTGGTGGCTGACTGCGGGGTACCACTGCCTGCACTGGTGGTATTTGCTGGGCCAGTCTTACCCTCCTCCTCCTTTTCTTCCTGCGTCTCCTCTGTAGTCCCTGGTGTACTGCCTGCCCAATGAATATCAGTGCAGGCATGTCCTCCAGCCCCTGTATGGTAACAGTTAGTGGAATCATTTTGGTCTTGGAAGGGGTGTGGTGTGTGGATGTGCACCTTTTGTGCTTGGCCAGACTCCATTGCCTACACCTGTGGTGATTGTGTGCACCTGTGGCAGGTCTGAGCACAGCAGATTGCCGTTAACGCCAGTCTCGCGATGCCAGTGTTAACGGCATCATGGTTGCCCTTCTTACCGGCATATGGATGCCAGTAGGTGCATGTTTGTGTGACTCATAATGTCCTCTTCCTTGTGGTATGCCGGTGTTACTGGCAAGGCAGCCGCGTGATAGTACATATTTCACAGAATGCAATGTAAGTTGGTCTCCTCATTCATCCCACTGGGTGTTAATGACTCAAGCTTAGGTGCCCAGAATGCTACTCTCTGTGCTCTTCTTCTTGCAATGTCTCCTCGATATCCTTTGGTGCACAATACTTCTAGGACCTTGAATTTCTTCTGTTTAATGGTGTGTCCATTTTCATAGAAATGTTGTGCCACAGCTGAATTCACATTATTAGTATGTGCATTTGACTTATGCACATTCCATCTCAGTCTTGCATGCCTTTTTGTTTCCCCAACATAGTAGATCCTGCATGGACATCTAATGCAGTAAATAACATTCTATGAAGAACAATTAGCAAAGTCTCTGAGTTGGATCTTTTCTCCAGTGCTGGGGTGAAAGTGACTACTCACCACAGGTCCCATGTGGGAGGTAGCCCCTAACCATCAACCTACTCCTCACCAGGACTTAGGGTGGTCATGTGCAGGAGTGGACACAATGTCATTGACAGGTGCAGTGTGGCCGCTGTGCTCGGAAGGGTGCACTGGTACCAATGGGTTTGGCAGTGTGCTGCTGGCCCATGGTGACCCTACATGCTGGGCACCTCTGGTGGTTGAGGCACCTGCATCCACTGTGGGGGTCTGCCAGTCCCTGCTCCTCCAGATTGGAGGGTCGCTCCAGTGGGTCTGTTGCATCCCTGCCTTTACGGCATTTCCTGTTCCCTACCATGTACATGTTCGCCAACATATATTGGCACAGTCAACCTTTATGTGACGTGGTAAGGCCATGGGTGCTGGGCATGCTCACTGCTGCCATGGTGCCAGGCTAAGCTGGATGTTACGACATGTATTGGCGGGCAATCCGTGTATGACAGTGTGTGTTGGAGCCGTACAGTGGTGTAACAGGAGTGGTGCATGCAGGGAGCCTTGATTGCTCTGGCATGTCCGGCAGTTGGTGTTTTATATATTGGGAGGGTAGGGCAGTGCCATGACCTGGGTGACCCGTGCACATGCTATGGACTGCTTACTCATCCCTGTGAGGTATGCGATGCTCTATACGTGCAGGTTCACCTGTGTGATGCACTGCACCATGCAGGTTTTTGCGTGTGCCATGCACACCTGTGGCTCATGCCATCAAGCGCTGCTTGTCCATGATGAGTATCGTGCAGCAGATGCAGTGCCCTGTTGAATACACCTGCCGTGACTGGCATTGCAACCATCTGCGCATGTCATGCACATGATGACTATGTCATGCAGACTAGCGGATGTATGTTCCATTGAGTGTAATCCGTAGTTGGGGTTTTTGCTGCGACCTGTTCTGCTGGATTTCTGAGTGGGTGATCTATACAGCTTCTGACTCTGTCTGTGCGTGCATGACACATGCATGTGTAACTTCACTGGTATGTGTTTTGAACATGTATTTATCATGCAGGGCATGACTGGTATCCCTATTTCTGCACAAGCATCATTACGCATGGCACATGTTCAATGTGACGGCAATGCCACTCAGTTTACGATATCACTGGACCGATGAGTGGATGTGTTGGATGGATGCATACAAACTGCTGGTGACACTGAGGGGTATGTCGTCCTTTGCCACCGTGTTGGTGGGTGGGTTTGATGATGCTGTATGTGCAGTGGACATGCGTGGATGTGAAAACAAGTGCACAGACTGTCTCTCCACTGGCTTCCACTTAAACAGTCCCAACTTCCCTACAAAAGTGTGCAGTCCATGTCTCTGCATTATACAATTCATGACAGACAAGTTAGTAGTGAACAAGTGCTTTATTGAGTTCAGTACATATATTTTTTGGGTGCATGTGTGTGGTTGTTTATAGTTAGTCAAAGGTGTAGGTGAAGGCGTTTGACTGTGATTGGAATGTGTGCGACAATCGGTTTTGTGGTTTTGTTCATGTGTACTGCGTCACTTGGGTGTGTGCACATGTGTGGTGTCTTTCATGTGACAAGAGGTGCATCTTTTTCCCAGTGAGCAGCTGGTTTGATGAATGGGGGCGGCATGTGTTCTTAATGGTGTTACATGTGTGGTGGGCTCGCAGTGTGAGTTTTGTATGTTTGTGTCTTGATATGTTTTGCTATGTGTCTGTCGCTGTGTGAAGTGCATGTTCTGTGTCTATTTTGCATTGTGTTGACTATGTTCACATTTCCAGAATGGTTCTCATATACATGTGACATCTGACGTGTGTTCTACCATTTTGTGGTGTAATGTCTGAGTCGGGATTTCCGGCATGGAATGTGCACACATTGGTGGCATGCTTTTTGCCTTCTTTCTTCCTTTCTTTGCCATTTGGTGTGGGCATTTCTGCTAGTTTGCATTTCTGCTAGTGTGTCAAGTAAATTGTGGGCATATCGATGTGTGTGTGTTTATGTTTTTGGTGTGTGTTTCCATCCACTGGGGATGTCAGTGGGAGTGTCCATTCATTTGGAGGCGTGTCGGTGGGTGGGTATGTGTTTTTCTGGGCATGCTGGGGATGTAGTGTGCCTCGGAGAGTGTGATGCCCAAAGGGTGTAAGTTGGGACATATTTACTATGCAAAATCAGATATTGGGAGGTGTGTGTGTAGTGTGTTGTAAGTTAAACCACGCAGCTGATGGTGTAAGTATGATGCACGATGCAGGTACGTCTGTTGATTGACATGGTGATGGCAGTGATGTTTGGAGAAGGTGTGTGGATGTATGAATATGATAATAGAGGCTGGTATGTGCAGGTATTCATCATGCATGACTTTATTTTTCCTTGACGCATTCACTTTCGCTGGCCTGAGTTCCACAGATGGGAGTTATAAGGGGTAATTTTGATGGTACATGCTCTTTCTTAGTATATTAGGCTTGACTCACATCCTATTTTGTGCACGATGTGACATCCGCTGAATATCCGTGTCTGTCTTACTGAATATTCTGATTTCGTTGTTGCTTACCATGCGTTTACGACTAAATGGCTTTTCACAGAACGTACACATGAAAATGTAGTTCGTAAATCGGGCCCATATGTGTGTGTATACATATACATATATACATATAAACATAGTTTTATACCGCAATGGAATTCCCTGTCAACACTATGCTTTTCTATTGCGATTATGTAATTGTCCCTTCCTATCCCTTGCCACAACCACAAATATCTCATCTGACTTCCAGTTCATCTTTCTTTTGAGCCACAACACAGAATCAGAGGTTTCCTTTAGATAGAGAGTAATCTAGGCAAAATCTCGGTAAAACTGTCTGCGATTTTCTGTACTTACATTTAGAAACAACCCACCAACATATTTGTAGCCTTGTATGTCATAAAATGCTATTGCCATGTCAGAGTTACCACCACCAACACAAAGTCCAATAAACTTGGTGCCTTGCCACCATCCACCGTCTTAAATGCCTCATTCTGCAGTGTAATCCCAACCAGGTTTTTTTGAACAAACAAGAGCTTACAGTTTTTTCATTGCTGCTGTATTCTCTATTTTCTTTTCATATTCTCTTTATATACCGTTTATGACAGTCCTGTCTTCTGATTTGTTTTCTTCAAGTGTTTCGTATGCACTCAGCCACAACTGTGAATAGTTACTACATCTGTTTCTGTATTTGAAGGATAGCAACACAAAAAAGCCGAATTGGGCAAAAGTAAGTGGTCACCGTATTATGTTAGAACATTTCACATGTTAGTGGAACTATTATCCAACTGATCAATAGACATTTGTTTTCTGAAGCCTTGCTCTGGTCACTATTCACTCACTATTATATTGTACGATTCATTCATCTTTATAAATTGGGTCTAGCTGTTAATAATAAAACATGAACGTGTTTTATATAGTGCTGCTAACACTGGGAATTCAGTTTCCAGTGTTTGGTAACTGATCTTATTTAGTAGCATCAGTATTAGCCACAATGTGATCCTCAATTCTTTGACCTAGAGGTTGGCGGTTGGGTGGAGGGCTGAGTCGACTACACTCAAATTTCAAGCCCAAGACATGTGGCATCACCCTGTTCTCAAGGTGAGCTCATTTCTATGGGTTTGATGAGGTGAGGGGGTGGAGGGTAACGGTTTGAGTTGACCTAACCATAGTATGATCAGGATGCACAGCATTGTACTGTTTCCAACAAGGAAAATGCTTTAGCTTTAGCTATCCTTCCAGTTAGTTAGTGCTAAAGGTCGGGAAAAAGAGCAAACTAATCTGATATATGTAAGGATGTAGCAAAATGGCGACTGAGCATTGGGATTATGATCTGCTCCATTGTGAAATGAGGCTTAGCTTTTAGGAGTTGGGTCTGGAAGGGGGCTTTGTAAGGTCTCTCAAAGGGGATGGTGCCCCCATGCCCCATCCTAGGAAGTCTCACATGCCTGATGTCTTTGAGAGATCTGCGATTTGACAAAAACAATCAAAATAAGTTTAGCTTTTCTATACCTCCCATAATTGTAAATATAAGCCCGAAATAAGATCCTGAAAACTGGTTAAAGATTGTCACTCAGGGTCACTGCGGGTCAGCATGCAAACCTTTGGTAGCGTACCTGAGGATTGAATCCAACACTTTGTTTCATTGTTATGAGGGCACACGTTATGCTTGACAGTGATGCCTAGATTTTTGAACGATGACTTCACGTAGCCTTAGGTTGCAACAATAGTTAGCTGAGCAGTGGTTGTGTGGATGCAGAACAAAGGTGGCATAATAAGATTGACACTTGATATGTTTCTAGGCACGACAAGACTAGGAAGGGAAGACAGAGGGAGGACAAAACAAATGATCTTACTGGGCCTGTGTAATTCAGATCATGCAAGTGCAACAATGCAAAGTTCAGGGGGGAGTGAGGAGGGGGAAGTGCCAGGGAGAGGCAGGGGCTGTAGGGTTACAGTTGCAACCCCTAAGCACGCAGTAGTCCCAGAGGTAGTGCAGGGGGAAGACTGATCATAGAGGTGCCTGGTACCCTGTGAGACTCTGAGCGTAGCCAAGTGACCAATCAGTGCAGAAGACAGGTAGGTCAGTAGGAGAGAGGGAGAGAGAAAGCAGAGGAGAAACGGAAGGCCTTGATCTGCTTCCGGAACTTCAGGTGGTCCGTCTCAAGTTTGACATGGGCAGGCAGGCCATTCCATGGGGAGGCACCTGCAGAGGAAAGGTATCTACCACTCATGCTTTGCCTGGAGAAGTGGCTGACCCTCAGAGAGTTTGAGGTGGCTGAGAAAGGGCTCGAGAAGGAAGGTGTTTTGGAAGACAGAGTTTGATGTAGTGCGGCCCGGGCACTAGAAAGCCTTGTGGGCGATGCAGAGGGTCTTGAACTTGATCCTTGCAGCCACCGGGAGCCAGTGGAGAGATTTCACAGCTAGAGAGATACAGTCCCTGGGCTTGAGGCCAAAGACAAGTCTTGCAGTCCTGTTCTGGATAAGTTGAAGAGGGCAAAGAGTAGAAGAAGGCAGCTTGAGAAAGAGGCTGTTGCAGTAGTCCAGACGAGAGAGAACCAGGGCTCTGGAGACAGTGAGCTTCTTGGGGAAGGTGTGCAAAGACAGAATACCTTTGAGGAGGTGCAGCTGGTAGTGGGCCTTTTTGGCAAGGCCCATGATGTGAAGAGAGAAGAAGATGGTGGAGTTGAAGATGACACCAAGATTTTTTGCCTCACAGGAAGGCAAAGGAAGAGGGCCCAAGGAGGGTGACCAGAGTGAGAGCGGGAACATGGGAACAGGGGTCCCAATTAGAAGGATCTGAGTCTTAATGGCATTAAGGCAGAGATCGTTAGAGGCACACCAATACTGAATCATGGATAGACAGTCAGGAATGAGTGAGAGAAGGGAGGAGGCTGAGGGGAATCTGAAAGAGAGCTGAGTGTCACCCACACAACACCCAAAGTTAGAGATCAGGTGGGTCAAAGGGGCCAAGTAGACATTGAAGTGCCAGGGTGAGAAGTTAGATCCATGGGGAACACCACATGTGGAGAGAGAGGTGGTGGAGAGAAAGGACCCAAGTTGGACATGGGAGGTTCGGTCCAGGAGGAAAGAGGTCAACCACTCCAGGGCCTGATCCGTGATGCGCAGATTCACACAGAGTCAATCGATCAGGATAGAGTGATTGACCGTGTCAAAACAAGAGGAAAGGACAAGGAGGATGAGAACAGGAGGAAGGTTTGAGTCAAGATTAGTGAGCAGATCTTCACAGGTGTTCAGGAGAGCAGTGTCCATGCTTCTGGCTGCTCTGAAGCCAGACTGATGGGCATGGAGACAACCAACAGATTCAGTGTGCAGAGCATGCTGGGAGATGACCAGCTTTTCCAGGGGTTTGCCAGGAAAGGAGTGATAGAGATCGGGCGATAGTTTGACGGACAGGTAGGATCGGCAGAAGACTTTCTAAAGAGTGGGTGCACAAGAGAGTGCTTGATAACAGAGGGGAAAGTTTCAGTGGCAAAAAAGTGATTGCAGAAATTGGCCAAGGCTGGAGTGAGGGTGTCAATGTGGTCCTTGATGGTCCTTGATGGTTCTGGAGGAGCAGGGGAGCACCTGTTTGGATGACACTTTCATATGTCGGACTAGGCTAGAATAATTGTCATATGTAGACGGAGACGGAGAGAAAGAGGAGAAAGGAGGAAGTGAGGGAGAGGCAGCCAGAGTGGGGCCGAGAGAGGTAGAGGGAGAGGAAGAGGAGAGAGAGGACAGGATGTCCTCAGTTTTAGTGGTGAAATGAGAAGCCAGAGCCATACAGAGAGGGCCTGAGAGGGAACAAAAGAAGTGGATACTGCAGAAGGATCGGCCAGCTCCTTGAAAATTTGAAAGAGTTCACCTGTGTTGGTCGAGGCCGCAGAGATGCAGAATTGGATGTGGGCTCTCTTCTTGAAAAGGACAGAGAGCATGCCTAGCCTTCAGAGCAGGCCCCAGGCCGGTTTGTCAGAGGATGTGCCTGATGCCATCCGCTTCCTCTCAGCCACCCAGCACTTGCGTTTCAGGCCTGGCAAGGTCAAAGTCATACTAGGAGTTTTACTTGGTGTTAGGCTTCAGACGGATTCTCATGACAGGGGCAAGGACGTCCAGAGTGTTAGAGATAGAAAGATTCAGGTTAGAGAGGGCTCTGTCAGAGCATGAGTCATCCACAGGCATAGGCCTAGCAGAGTAAATGGTGGCAAAGGCATCCACTGACACACACTTCATGGGCCGAATGACTAAGAAAGTAGATGGCAGTGCTGAGGTGGGCTCTGTTGATTTGGAATAAGATGACAAGATGCTCTCCCTTGTGGTCTTAAAATGTTCTGTCCGGAAGAAGGCTCGGCCGTTTAGAAAGGAGGGACCCCAGAGCCAAACTTGTATTGGCAAGAAGTTCACTATGCTGACAAGATTTAGTTTCCAATATAAGTTATGGCCGCAGTAAGTACAGCTAAAATGCAGAGGACCGTCTGAAAATAAATAAATGCACTGGTTTTTATTGGTATCAGAATTATGTATACTATAAATTCCAATAAAAACATTTTAAAATAAATAAATAAATCAGGATTATTTCATTGTCCTGTCTTGTGGTCCATTTATCTTAATGGTCCATTTCAAGCATGATTGTGTGTGGTATGTTTGTGTTTGTTAGTATAAGTCTGGAATGATTGGGTTGAGTGTGCGAACTTCGTTACACATCTGGAGTATGCACTTGCACTTAAATACACTGTGATCACGCATGTTGTCATATGCTATGTGAAATATTTGTTGTGTATATATATTTTTGTGATTGTTGGTTTATATCTGATTTTCAACTCTGTCAATTGAATACATTCATATTCAAGAACATGCACTTTTAATTGAATGCGGTTCACGTAGAAATGATTGGTTTCCCCTTAAAACTTGTCAAGGACCACTTTAGTTTTGTGTGCTGTTTATAGTTTGCAACTGCTCCTTTACATTGAATTATCTTGTGGCTAGACTGCAGGTTTGTGAGTTTGGTATAGAAATTCTCTTTCGTCAGGTTAGGCAGTATAGAGGAATATCCCTAGGTATAAAGTATTACCGGGTAAGCACTGCTTAGGGGAGACTCACAGACTCCTGGGGTGAAGCCAAGTGCCATACTTTGTCAAACGTAAGCACCTACACATGAGTGTGGCGACAGAGGGACAATGGTTTACCATGCCTCGCAAATCCTTTGGCTTTGACCATCCGAACAGAAACTGTGACTGGACTCATACCGTGGCTACACCGCAACACCTTCAGAGTGTTTGTCAACATATCATAATACCTCAAGGTAGGAGCAGAACAATCCACTGAAAACAAGGACAAGGCTTCTCTCAAATGAGCCCCCCTCATAGATTCTGTAAATAGAGAATATCAACTGCAGGGAAGAGTAAATCTCTCTGTTCTGCTGCCACATGAGATCCAGCAGGGATCCCTAAAGATTCTACTGCAGAAGAGAACCAGCGGATGCCAAAAGGATGAAGCTTACACAAAAAGTAACACTTATCTCATAGACAGATGCCAGCTCTCCCATTGGATCACATAGACTCACAACTTGTGTTAACAGAATTCTCACCCGCCTTTCTCCCCACTCACGCCTTTGCTGTATTTAGGAAAATCACCTATTTTCAGGAGAAGCGATCTCTCTAAAAAGATATCTCTTCTAAAAAGTAATTTCCGACATGAAATAAGAACTGTGAAAGTGCTAACGTGTTTTATAGACAATTTACTCCACCGCTTCATAAAGCTAGTGTTGCTTCAATATTGTGTGTTCTGTCCTCCGCCAACACACGCTTCCATTTCTGCCTCCTTCCAATCTATAAGGGCAAACTTCCTGATTCTGCACTTTCTTTAAGCTCCACATCAGCAGGGAGCATTGTATGTGGGGAGTGGTGGTGCTCCGATAACATTACAGGCGTCCCCAAAGATAATTTCCATGGTGAATCATTATGTCTTGCCTGGTTATCTCTCAACTTGCACATTCCATCCCAATGACATGCTTCTGAACCCATCCTAAAGGAGAAAAAAGTTATATGTTATGAACTCCATTGTGCTTTTTTTAAGTTGGGTTTCTTCATTATACAACTAAAGACATTATTTTTTGAGGGTGTGCACTTTTAATACGACCAGAGGGACTGCAGCTCTATGACCTGAAGGACGTATGTGTTCACATGATCAGCCAAACACAGGGGGTGCTGCAGTGTTTGCATCCATTGGGGGCAAAACCCTGCTGCAGCAGTTTCAATTTGGGGTCAGTCTGAGTATGGACTTGGCCGAGGTCACAACAGAAGCCTGAAACTCCGGCCCCAAGACTCTCTCTAGCGTGCATTGCCCAAATGATTCTTTCACAAGAACCAATAATTGTCTTTGGTCACTGGTCCTTTTATTCTGCCTGAGAGCTACATGTGTGCATATAGTTCCTTTTTATCTGTCACAAAAGCCATCTCACTGAAACATTTGGCCACTTCGTTGGTCATAGTTTTCCTCTGAAACGCAGTAAGCACAGCCTTCAGAAACAATGCTTACTATTTCACCACTATTTGGCTGCTGGACCTTTACTAGGGGTTAAAGCACGTGAACATGCATGCACATCTATCGGCAAAAATGCAGCTTGAGAAGAGTGTGAAGTAGGCGTCCTTTCAATGACACAGGTGTTCAAGTACCAGTGGTTCTCTATGAATTAGTCGATGTGGAATGAGAGTTTGCCCCATCTTTCTGCAACAACATGGGAATGTTATGGTCCACTTCGAGTTGTAGGAGAAGGCTGGGGAACTTCAGGGGTATTCATTGATCAGGGCAGATTGTACCTGACTGTAAAATGCCTTTTCGGCCACATTCTTTGAACTTGTCCTAGAATTACTGCAGCGTTAGCCAGATGCCTCTTGCAATTTAGGAGCTGCAGTGGTGCTTGTTATGCAGAAACCTATAGGCTGGATCTTGAAGTCTTAGATCTTGAATTTGAATAGAAAAGGGAGAAGAAAGTCAAGAAATCCCAGAATACCAAGAACATCCCTGAATCAGAAGAGCATCTCTAAAATGACCTGAGGGCAACATTGAGTTGATGGAAATTATAGTACAAAACATCTGGGGAGCCAAAGGAGAGCCTGCCCAAGGTAGCAGCCCCTGGCGGTCATGTGAGGCCTCTTGGATGCCTGTTTCAGCTGTGAGAAGCCTGCTTCTGGAGTCCAAAAAAGAGGATCAGCAGCACGTCACGTGATGCTGAACCCCGGAATGTCCGGCTTGGCTCGTTTTCCAATCACAAGACATGGAGTGGGAGGCTGATCAGGCTGCTCCCGTGTCAAACCAACCAACCTATGATCTGGAGGTACACATAATGCATCAAAGGCCAAAAAACAACATGGATTAGTGGGTGAAGCAGCAGATGCCAGAACCTGCACATCCTTTTATTTATGAGTTCAGAAATGGGATTCACATGAATAAGAAGAATCTTTGGATGCCGACACGTGATTAAACACTTACAGCAATGCCTTGGCTTTCCTAGCTCTTCTGTGCAGTGGACATTCTCTGAGCTGTGTAGCCAGAAGCAACATCCGTGTAGCCCATGGAACAATGTGTACCTGTTAAGGGATACCATAAATATGGTTCATGGGATTGGCTGAACAGCAACAGCTGCAACATCGGTCTGCAGTAAATAGTCGAGGAGAAACTATGGCATGAAGAGCCCATGACCTTGATGTGTCCCCTAACATTCCATAACGTGTGCCCCAGTACTATCAAAAGGCAATGGTGGCGCTCTTGTGGCTGGCATCTTTCCAGATCTTTACCAATCATCCCAGTGCCTCATCCTGTGCTCAACATCTTATCCACCCAAACAGAATGTTTCTCCACTCATGTGAAACGCTCAAGACAACCCCCATGACGGCAATGTAATTGACTTCATGGACTGTGAGAAGATCATTCACAGCACTGAAACCCTTTTAACATTCCTTGGACAAGATGTCCCATATTCTGTTCAAACATTGGTTCACCTTTGAACATTATAAACAATGGAATAAAAAGTCAACTTTGATGGTGTTAAGACCATCTGGAAAAACCACAGTTCAAGCAGAAATGAGAGGCCGGGATATCCCACACTCAATAACGAAAATTGTCCAAGTGATTGACAAAACACGCTTTATTAACAATCCAAGATAAAGCAGGAACAACATACAAGCATCAAAAATCTCGTAACTCTCAAAGCTTCTCATGCAAAATAGCAAATTGTAAACCAGAATGTCATTATCACTGATGTCATACTGCAATCTTAGTTACAAAAAGCTATGGGATACGGACACTGGTTAGGGGAATTGCCTATAAATGCATTATACATTGGTTTGTTTTTGAATTGGTTATTACATATCTGACGACATCTATATTGATAAAAGTGAATAAATGTCATCTCTAAAATATATAATTGGTTATTGCAACATGTACTGGACGGCATGCCCTTGGGGTTCCTGATTGGTTGGCATTTTACACACCAACATTGGGCAACTGATAGGCCGTCAAGACATGAGCACAAAGGGGATTAGGGGGGGGGGGTCCACAAACTGCTTTCCTTTCAATTGAAAAACATACTATCCCTTATTCTTAGGCCATGAGCCATAGCGACTTCTCTGTAGTTAACCTTGGAAGGCGTCTGATTTCTGAGAATGTGTGGGTGTCGAAGCAGGTGTTCTATTTGTGTCCAGGGCTAATAAATAGACTACGTTCTTGAATTATGGGTCATATGTGAGAGGACTGCATTTTGAATTATTTCACCGTGCATTTATTGAAGATTCAGCTAAAATATTAATTTCTCGATCTATTAGGTACTTGCTTGATCTGTTCCCTATGAAGGTTTTTAGCTTATAATATTCTACACCTGGCCTTCTAAGACTGTTCATTCTTTTTATGAATATACAGATATATGGCATGTGCCTTGGGAATTATTATCTTGTGTTCTGTCCGAGTCATCCGGACCCTCCAAATTTCTCAGTAAACCTGGGTGGGTCGTTGTAGCTACTGTCTGTGCCCTGCAGTATAGATTCTTCAGTGAATTCAGCATTTTGGGTTTTCATGAATCCTTGGGGACTCTCGTTCACTTCAATGCGTGCTGCTGCTCCCATTTTAAAAAAGATGGCTGCTCAGTATGGTTATGTTTCTATATATACTTGTGTTGATCATGTTGCATTCAGTGAATACATTGCTTATGTTAGTATTCTTCATGGCTAGATGGATGCAATCAATATTCTTTGTTTATAAATGCATATTTGGCCTATTGTTCGTTCTTCATGATGAGTGCATATGTGCTTAATGTCTATTCCATTTCTGTGTATCAGTTGGCAGTGAGTTTGCCTATTCTCACTATCTTTAGTTACATTAGGTCCATTTCCTGCTGTGCCTGCCTGGGATAAGGCAGGTATGGTCATTTTAGTGAGAAACATTTCTCACTTATGCGATATGATATTGGGATGGGGAGGGGCAGTAGCTATGAATGATGTAATCATCTGCCTGTAAACATTGGGTTGGACATCAAGACATCCTTACCTTTATTCTGAAAACCACCATAGTGTCTTTGGTCCAAACTTGGGGATCACGCCAACCAGAATGAAGATAACATGAATTAATTCATGTAAATGATTGGCTAACATGCTTGGACAGTTTTCAATCACCATGTCCCTGCTTCCCTGCCTACCCTTTTTAATCAGGCAACTGCCTTTCACACTCTCCATAGGTCAACACACACTAACTCTCCTCAACACACCACAACCCACCCAGATGCCCTCCGATGAATGATGACAGATTATTTTAATCTATTTATTTATTCATTTATTTGTTCAAGCATTCTGTTGAATCAGTATCTGCAAATAAAGAAGAAAAACATAGTTTTATATATATATATATATATATTACATGGCCACGGTAGTGCCTACGTAGTTATGATTAAGTTGCTGTTTCCATAGGAAGAGCACTTTTGGGCGGTTTATAACTTTGCTCCCCCTGGACGAATCCTCACCAAACTTTGCAAAAAAAGTATATGGCCCACTCTGAATTTTGCAAAGTTTGGTGAGGTTTGATCCAGGGGGGGAAAAGTTATAGGGGGGGTCCTCTTGGATGCTTGCTTCAGCTGTGAGAAGCCTGCTTCTGGAGTCCACAAAAGAGGATCAGCAGCACGTCACGTGATGCTGAACCCCGGAATGTCCGGCTTGGCTCGTTTTCCAATCACAAGACATGGAGTGGGAGGCTGATCAGGCTGTCCACGTGTCAAACCAACCAACCTATGATCTGGAGGTACACATAATGCATCAAAGGCCAAAAAACAACATGGATTAGTGGGTGAAGCAGCAGATGCCAGAACCTGCACATCCTTTTATTGATGAGTTCAGAAATGGGATACACATGAATAAGAAGAATCTTTGGATGCCCACACGTGATTAAACACGTACAGCAATGCCTTGGCTTTCCTAGCTCTTCTGTGCAGTGGACATTCTCTGAGCTGTGTAGCCAGAAGCAACATCCGTGTAGCCCATGGAACAATGTGTACCTGTTAAGGGATACCATAAATATGGTTCATGGGATTGGCTGAACAGCAACAGCTGCAACATCGGTCTGCAGTAAATAGTCGAGGAGAAACTATGGCATGAAGAGCCCATGACCTTGATGTGTCCCCTAACATTCCATAACGTGTGCCCCAGTACTATCAAAAGGCAATGGTGGCGCTCTTGTGGCTGGCATCTTTCCAGATCTTTACCAATCATCCCAGTGCCTCATCCTGTGCTCAACATCTTATCCACCCAAACAGAATGTTTCTCCACTCATGTGAAACGCTCAAGACAACCCCCATGACGGCAATGTAATTGACTTCATGGACTGTGAGAAGATCATTCACAGCACTGAAACCCTTTTAACATTCCTTGGACAAGATGTCCCATATTCTGTTCAAACATTGG
Source organism: Ambystoma mexicanum (assembly GCF_040938575.1). NCBI lineage: Eukaryota > Metazoa > Chordata > Amphibia > Caudata > Ambystomatidae > Ambystoma > Ambystoma mexicanum. The sequence goes on along the minus strand of NC_090932.1, from coordinate 467,315,930 downwards.
TTCACCTTTGAACATTATAAACAATGGAATAAAAAGTCAACTTTGATGGTGTTAAGACCATCTGGAAAAACCACAGTTCAAGCAGAAATGAGAGGCCGGGATATCCCACACTCAATAACGGAAATTGTCCAAGTGATTGACAAAACACGCTTTATTAACAATCCAAGATAAAGCAGGAACAACATACAAGCATCAAAAATCTCGTAACTCTCAAAGCTTCTCATGCAAAATAGCAAATTGTAAACCAGAATGTCATTATCACTGATGTCATACTGCAATCTTAGTTACAAAAAGCTATGGGATACGGACACTGGTTAGGGGAATTGCCTATAAATGCATTATACATTGGTTTGTTTTTGAATTGGTTATTACATATCTGACGACATCTATATTGATAAAAGTGAATAAATGTCATCTCTAAAATATATAATTGGTTATTGCAACATGTACTGGACGGCATGCCCTTGGGGTTCCTGATTGGTTGGCATTTTACACACCAACATTGGGCAAATGATAGGCCGTCAAGACATGATCACAAAGGGGATTAGGGGGGGGGTCCGCAAACTGCTTTCCTTTCAATTGAAAAACATACTATCCCTTATTCTTAGACCATGAGCCATAGCGACTTCTCTGTAGTTAACCTTGGAAGGCGTCTGATTTCTGAAAATGTGTGGGGTGTCGAAGCAGGTGTTCTATTTGTGTCCAGGGCTAATAAATAGACTACGTTCTTGAATTATGGGTCATATGTGAGAGGACTGCATTTTGAATTATTTCACCGTGCATTTATTGAAGATTCAGCTAAAATATTAATTTCTCGATCTATTAGGTACTTGCTTGATCTGTTCCCTATGAAGGTTTTTAGCTTATAATATTCTACACCTGGCCTTCTAAGACTGTTCATTCTTTTTATGAATATACAGATATATGGCATGTGCCTTGGGAATTATTATCTTGTGTTCTGTCCGAGTCATCCGGACCCTCCAAATTTCTCAGTAAACCTGGGTGGGTCGTTGTAGCTACTGTCTGTGCCCTGCAGTATAGATTCTTCAGTGAATTCAGCATTTTGGGTTTTCATGAATCCTTGGGGACTCTCGTTCACTTCAATGCGTGCTGCTGCTCCCATTTTAAAAAAGATGGCTGCTCAGTATGGTTATGTTTCTATATATACTTGTGTTGATCATGTTGCATTCAGTGAATACATTGCTTATGTTAGTATTCTTCATGGCTAGATGGATGCAATCAATATTCTTTGTTTATAAATGCATATTTGGCCTATTGTTCGTTCTTCATGATGAGTGCATATGTGCTTCATGTCTATTCCATTTCTGTGTATCAGTTGGCAGTGAGTTTGCCTATTCTCACTATCTTTAGTTACATTAGGTCCATTTCCTGCTGTGCCTGCCTGGGATAAGGCAGGTATGGTCATTTTAGTGAGAAACATTTCTCACTTGTGCGATATGATATTGGGATGGGGAGGGGCAGTAGCTATGAATGATGTAATCATCTGCCTGTAAACATTGGGTTGGACATCAAGACATCCTTACCTTTATTCTGAAAACCACCATAGTGTCTTTGGTCCAAACTTGGGGATCACGCCAACCAGAATGAAGATAACATGAATTAATTCATGTAAATGATTGGCTAACATGCTTGGACAGTTTTCAATCACCATGTCCCTGCTTCCCTGCCTACCCTTTTTAATCAGGCAACTGCCTTTCACACTCTCCATAGGTCAACACACACTAACTCTCCTCAACACACCACAACCCACCCAGATGCCCTCCGATGAATGATGACAGATTCTTTTAATCTATTTATTTATTCATTTATTTGTTCAAGCATTCTGTTGAATCAGTATCTGCAAATAAAGAAGAAAAACATAGTTTTATATATATATATATATATTACATGGCCACGGTAGTGCCTACGTAGTTATGATTAAGTTGCTGTTTCCATAGGAAGAGCACTTTTGGGCGGTTTATAACTTTGCTCCCCCTGGACGAATCCTCACCAAACTTTGCAAAAAAAGTATATGGCCCACTCTGAATTTTGCAAAGTTTGGTGAGGTTTGGTCCAGGGGGGGAAAAGTTATAGGGGGCGTCCTCTTGGATGCTTGCTTCAGCTGTGAGAAGCCTGCTTCTGGAGTCCACAAAAGAGGATCAGCAGCACGTCACGTGATGCTGAACCCCGGAATGTCCGGCTTGGCTCGTTTTCCAATCACAAGACATGGAGTGGGAGGCTGATCAGGCTGTCCACGTGTCAAACCAACCAACCTATGATCTGGAGGTACACATAATGCATCAAAGGCCAAAAAACAACATGGATTAGTGGGTGAAGCAGCAGATGCCAGAACCTGCACATCCTTTTATTGATGAGTTCAGAAATGGGATTCACATGAATAAGAAGAATCTTTGGATGCCCACACGTGATTAAACACTTACAGCAATGCCTTGGCTTTCCTAGCTCTTCTGTGCAGTGGACATTCTCTGAGCTGTGTAGCCAGAAGCAACATCCGTGTAGCCCATGGAACAATGTGTACCTGTTAAGGGATACCATAAATATGGTTCATGGGATTGGCTGAACAGCAACAGCTGCAACATCGGTCTGCAGTAAATAGTCGAGGAGAAACTATGGCATGAAGAGCCCATGACCTTGATGTGTCCCCTAACATTCCATAACGTGTGCCCCAGTACTATCAAAAGGCAATGGTGGCGCTCTTGTGGCTGGCATCTTTCCAGATCTTTACCAATCATCCCAGTGCCTCATCCTGTGCTCAACATCTTATCCACCCAAACAGAATGTTTCTCCACTCATGTGAAACGCTCAAGACAACCCCCATGACGGCAATGTAATTGACTTCATGGACTGTGAGAAGATCATTCACAGCACTGAAACCCTTTTAACATTCCTTGGACAAGATGTCCCATATTCTGTTCAAACATTGGTTCACCTTTGAACATTATAAACAATGGAATAAAAAGTCAACTTTGATGGTGTTAAGACCATCTGGAAAAACCACAGTTCAAGCAGAAATGAGAGGCCGGGATATCCCACACTCAATAACGGAAATTGTCCAAGTGATTGACAAAACACGCTTTATTAACAATCCAAGATAAAGCAGGAACAACATACAAGCATCAAAAATCTCGTAACTCTCAAAGCTTCTCATGCAAAATAGCAAATTGTAAACCAGAATGTCATTATCACTGATGTCATACTGCAATCTTAGTTACAAAAAGCTATGGGATACGGACACTGGTTAGGGGAATTGCCTATAAATGCATTATACATTGGTTTGTTTTTGAATTGGTTATTACATATCTGACGACATCTATATTGATAAAAGTGAATAAATGTCATCTCTAAAATATATAATTGGTTATTGCAACATGTACTGGACGGCATGCCCTTGGGGTTCCTGATTGGTTGGCATTTTACACACCAACATTGGGCAACTGATAGGCCGTCAAGACATGAGCACAAAGGGGATTAGGGGGGGGTCCACAAACTGCTTTCCTTTCAATTGAAAAACATACTATCCCTTATTCTTAGGCCATGAGCCATAGCGACTTCTCTGTAGTTAACCTTGGAAGGCGTCTGATTTCTGAGAATGTGTGGGGTGTCGAAGCAGGTGTTCTATTTGTGTCCAGGGCTAATAAATAGACTACGTTCTTGAATTATGGGTCATATGTGAGAGGACTGCATTTTGAATTATTTCACTGTGCATTTATTGAAGATTCAGCTAAAATATTAATTTCTCGATCTATTAGGTACTTGCTTGATCTGTTCCCTATGAAGGTTTTTAGCTTATAATATTCTACACCTGGCCTTCTAAGACTGTTCATTCTTTTTATGAATATACAGATATATGGCATGTGCCTTGGGAATTATTATCTTGTGTTCTGTCCGAGTCATCCGAACCCTCCAAATTTCTCAGTAAACCTGGGTGGGTCGTTGTAGCTACTGTCTGTGCCCTGCAGTATAGATTCTTCAGTGAATTCAGCATTTTGGGTTTTCATGAATCCTTGGGGACTCTCGTTCACTTCAATGCGTGCTGCTGCTCCCATTTTAAAAAAGATGGCTGCTCAGTATGGTTATGTTTCTATATATACTTGTGTTGATCATGTTGCATTCAGTGAATACATTGCTTATGTTAGTATTCTTCATGGCTAGATGGATGCAATCAATATTCTTTGTTTATAAATGCATATTTGGCCTATTGTTCGTTCTTCATGATGAGTGCATATGTGCTTCATGTCTATTCCATTTCTGTGTATCAGTTGGCAGTGAGTTTGCTTATTCTCACTATCTTTAGTTACATTAGGTTCATTTCCTGCTGTGCCTGCCTGAGATAAGGCAGGTATGGTAATTTTAGTGAGAAACATTTCTCACTTATGCGATATGATATTGGGATGGGGAGGGGCAGTAGCTATGAATGATGTAATCATCTGCCTGTAAACATTGGGTTGGACAACAAGACATCCTTACCTTTATTCTGAAAACCACCATAGTGTCTTTGGTCCAAACTTGGGGATCACGCCAACCAGAATGAAGATAACATGAATTAATTCATGTAAATGATTGGCTAACATGCTTGGACAGTTTTCAATCACCATGTCCCTGCTTCCCTGCCTACCCTTTTTAATCAGGCAACTGCCTTTCACACTCTCCATAGGTCAACACACACTAACTCTCCTCAACACACCACAACCCACCCAGATGCCCTCCGCCTTTTAATCTATTATTTATTCATTTATTTGTTCAAGCATTCTGTTGAATCAGTATCTGCAAATAAAGAAGAAAAACATAGTTTTTTATATATATATATATATTACATGGCCACGGCAGTGCCTACGTAGTTATGATTAAGTTGCTGTTTCCATAGGAAGAGCACTTTTGGGCGGTTTATAACTTTGCTCCCCCTGGACGAATCCTCACCAAACTTTGCAAAAAAAGTATATGGCCCACTCTGAATTTTGCAAAGTTTGGTGAGGTTTGGTCCAGGGGGGGAAAAGTTATAGGGGGGGTCCTCTCGGATGCTTGCTTCAGCTGTGAGAAGCCTGCTTCTGGAGTCCACAAAAGAGGATCAGCAGCACGTCACGTGATCCTGAACCCCGGAATGTCCGGCTTGGCTCGTTTTCCAATCTCAAGACATGGAGTGGGAGGCTGATCAGGCTGTCCACGTGTCAAACCAACCAACCTATGATCTGGAGGTACACATAATGCATCAAAGGCCAAAAAACAACATGGATTAGTGGGTGAAGCAGCAGATGCCAGAACCTGCACATCCTTTTATTGATGAGTTCAGAAATGGGATTCACATGAATAAGAAGAATCTTTGGATGCCCACACGTGATTAAACACTTACAGCAATGCCTTGGCTTTCCTAGCTCTTCTGTGCAGTGGACATTCTCTGAGCTGTGTAGCCAGAAGCAACATCCGTGTAGCCCATGGAACAATGTGTACCTGTTAAGGGATACCATAAATATGGTTCATGGGATTGGCTGAACAGCAACAGCTGCAACATCGGTCTGCAGTAAATAGTCGAGGAGAAACTATGGCATGAAGAGCCCATGACCTTGATGTGTCCCCTAACTTTCCATAACGTGTGCCCCAGTACTATCAAAAGGCAATGGTGGCGCTCTTGTGGCTGGCATCTTTCCAGATCTTTACCAATCATCCCAGTGCCTCATCCTGTGCTCAACATCTTATCCACCCAAACAGAATGTTTCTCCACTCATGTGAAACGCTCAAGACAACCCCCATGACGGCAATGTAATTGACTTCATGGACTGTGAGAAGATCATTCACAGCACTGAAACCCTTTTAACATTCCTTGGACAAGATGTCCCATATTCTGTTCAAACATTGGTTCACCTTTGAACATTATAAACAATGGAATAAAAAGTCAACTTTGACGGTGTTAAGACCATCTGGAAAAACCACAGTTCAAGCAGAAATGAGAGGCCGGGATATCCCACACTCAATAACAGAAATTGTCCAAGTGATTGACAAAACACGCTTTATTAACAATCCAAGATAAAGCAGGAACAACATACAAGCATCAAAAATCTCGTAACTCTCAAAACTTCTCATGCAAAATAGCAAATTGTAAACCAGAATGTCATTATCACTGATGTCACACTGCAATCTTAGTTACAAAAACCTATGGGATACGGACACTGGTTAGGGGAATTGCCTATAAATGCATTATACATTGGTTTGTTTTTGAATTGGTTATTACATATCTGACGACATCTATATTGATAAAAGTGAATAAATGTCATCTCTAAAATATATAATTGGTTATTGCAACATGTACTGGACGGCATACCCTTGGGGTTCCTGATTGGTTGGCATTTTACACACCAACATTGGGCAACTGATAGGCCGTCAAGACATGAGCACAAAGGGGATTAGGGGGGGGGGGTCCACAAACTGCTTTCCTTTCAATTGAAAAACATACTATCCCTTATTCTTAGGCCATGAGCCATAGCGACTTCTCTGTAGTTAACCTTGGAAGGCGTCTGATTTCTGAGAATGTGTGGGGTGTCGAAGCAGGTGTTCTATTTGTGTCCAGGGCTAATAAATAGACTACGTTCTTGAATTATGGGTCATATGTGAGAGGACTGCATTTTGAATTATTTCACCGTGCATTTATTGAAGATTCAGCTAAAATATTAATTTCTCGATCTATTAGGTACTTGCTTGATCTGTTCCCTATGAAGGTTTTTAGCTTATAATATTCTACACCTGGCCTTCTAAGACTGTTCATTCTTTTTATGAATATACAGATATATGGCATGTGCCTTGGGAATTATTATCTTGTGTTCTGTCCGAGTCATCCGGACCCTCCAAATTTCTCAGTAAACCTGGGTGGGTCGTTGTAGCTACTGTCTGTGCCCTGCAGTATAGATTCTTCAGTGAATTCAGCATTTTGGGTTTTCATGAATCCTTGGGGACTCTCGTTCACTTCAATGCGTGCTGCTGCTCCCATTTTAAAAAAGATGGCTGCTCAGTATGGTTATGTTTCTATATATACTTGTGTTGATCATGTTGCATTCAGTGAATACATTGCTTATGCTAGTATTCTTCATGGCTAGATGGATGCAATCAATATTCTTTGTTTATAAATGCATATTTGGCCTATTGTTCGTTCTTCATGATGAGTGCATATGTGCTTCATGTCTATTCCATTTCTGTGTATCAGTTGGCAGTGAGTTTGCCTATTCTCACTATCTTTAGTTACATTAGGTCCATTTCCTGCTGTGCCTGCCTGGGATAAGGCAGGTATGGTCATTTTAGTGAGAAACATTTCTCACTTATGCGATATGATATTGGGATGGGGAGGGGCAGTAGCTATGAATGATGTAATCATCTGCCTGTAAACATTGGGTTGGACATCAAGACATCCTTACCTTTATTCTGAAAACCACCATAGTGTCTTTGGTCCAAACTTGGGGATCACGCCAACCAGAATGAAGATAACATGAATTAATTCATGTAAATGATTGGCTAACATGCTTGGACAGTTTTCAATCACCATGTCCCTGCTTCCCTGCCTACCCTTTTTAATCAGGCAACTGCCTTTCACACTCTCCATAGGTCAACACACACTAACTCTCCTCAACACACCACAACCCACCCAGATGCCCTCCGATGAATGATGACAGATTCTTTTAATCTATTTATTTATTCATTTATTTGTTCAAGCATTCTGTTGAATCAGTATCTGCAAATAAAGAAGAAAAACATAGTTTTATATATATATATATATTACATGGCCACGGTAGTGCCTACGTAGTTATGATTAAGTTGCTGTTTCCATAGGAAGAGCACTTTTGGGCGGTTTATAACTTTGCTCCCCCTGGACGAATCCTCACCAAACTTTGCAAAAAAAGTATATGGCCCACTCTGAATTTTGCAAAGTTTGGTGAGGTTTGGTCCAGGGGGGGAAAAGTTATAGGGGGGGTCCTCTTGGATGCTTGCTTCAGCTGTGAGAACCCTGCTTCTGGAGTCCACAAAAGAGGATCAGCAGCACGTCACGTGATGCTGAACCCCGGAATGTCCGGCTTGGCTCGTTTTCCAATCACAAGACATGGAGTGGGAGGCTGATCAGGCTGTCCACGTGTCAAACCAACCAACCTATGATCTGGAGGTACACATAATGCATCAAAGGCCAAAAAACAACATGGATTAGTGGGTGAAGCAGCAGATGCCAGAACCTGCACATCCTTTTATTGATGAGTTCAGAAATGGGATTCACATGAATAAGAAGAATCTTTGGATGCCCACACGTGATTAAACACTTACAGCAATGCCTTGGCTTTCCTAGCTCTTCTGTGCAGTGGACATTCTCTGAGCTGTGTAGCCAGAAGCAACATCCGTGTAGCCCATGGAACAATGTGTACCTGTTAAGGGATACCATAAATATGGTTCATGGGATTGGCTGAACAGCAACAGCTGCAACATCGGTCTGCAGTAAATAGTCGAGGAGAAACTATGGCATGAAGAGCCCATGACCTTGATGTGTCCCCTAACATTCCATAACGTGTGCCCCAGTACTATCAAAAGGCAATGGTGGCGCTCTTGTGGCTGTCATCTTTCCAGATCTTTACCAATCATCCCAGTGCCTCATCCTGTGCTCAACATCTTATCCACCCAAACAGAATGTTTCTCCACTCATGTGAAACGCTCAAGACAACCCCCATGACGGCAATGTAATTGACTTCATGGACTGTGAGAAGATCATTCACAGCACTGAAACCCTTTTAACATTCCTTGGACAAGATGTCCCATATTCTGTTCAAACATTGGTTCACCTTTGAACATTATAAACAATGGAATAAAAAGTCAACTTTGATGGTGTTAAGACCATCTGGAAAAACCACAGTTCAAGCAGAAATGAGAGGCCGGGATATCCCACACTCAATAACGGAAATTGTCCAAGTGATTGACAAAACACGCTTTATTAACAATCCAAGATAAAGCAGGAACAACATACAAGCATCAAAAATCTTGTAACTCTCAAAGCTTCTCATGCAAAATAGCAAATTGTAAACCATAATGTCATTATCACTGATGTCATACTGCAATCTTAGTTACAAAAAGCTATGGGATACGGACACTGGTTAGGGGAATTGCCTATAAATGCATTATACATTGGTTTGTTTTTGAATTGGTTATTACATATCTGACGACATCTATATTGATAAAAGTGAATAAATGTCATCTCTAAAATATATAATTGGTTATTGCAACATGTACTGGACGGCATGCCCTTGGGGTTCCTGATTGGTTGGCATTTTACACACCAACATTGGGCAAATGATAGGCCGTCAAGACATGAGCACAAAGGGGATTAGGGGGGGGGTCCGCAAACTGCTTTCCTTTCAATTGAAAAACATACTATCCCTTATTCTTAGGCCATGAGCCATAGCGACTTCTCTGTAGTTAACCTTGGAAGGCGTCTGATTTCTGAGAATGTGTGGGGTGTCGAAGCAGGTGTTCTATTTGTGTCCAGGGCTAATAAATAGACTACGTTCTTGAATTATGGGTCATATGTGAGAGGACTGCATTTTGAATTATTTCACCGTGCATTTATTGAAGATTCAGCTAAAATATTAATTTCTCGATCTATTAGGTACTTGCTTGATCTGTTCCCTATGAAGGTTTTTAGCTTATAATATTCTACACCTGGCCTTCTAAGACTGTTCATTCTTTTTATGAATATACAGATATATGGCATGTGCCTTGGGAATTATTATCTTGTGTTCTGTCCGAGTCATCCGGACCCTCCAAATTTCTCAGTAAACCTGGGTGGGTCGTTGTAGCTACTGTCTGTGCCCTGCAGTATAGATTCTTCAGTGAATTCAGCATTTTGGGTTTTCATGAATCCTTGGGGACTCTCGTTCACTTCAATGCGTGCTGCTGCTCCCATTTTAAAAAAGATGGCTGCTCAGTATGGTTATGTTTCTATATATACTTGTGTTGATCATGTTGCATTCAGTGAATACATTGCTTATGTTAGTATTCTTCATGGCTAGATGGATGCAATCAATATTCTTTGTTTATAAATGCATATTTGGCCTATTGTTCGTTCTTCATGATGAGTGCATATGTGCTTCATGTCTATTCCATTTCTGTGTATCAGTTGGCAGTGAGTTTGCCTATTCTCACTATCTTTAGTTACATTAGGTCCATTTCCTGCTGTGCCTGCCTGGGATAAGGCAGGTATGGTCATTTTAGTGAGAAACATTTCTCACTTGTGCGATATGATATTGGGATGGGGAGGGGCAGTAGCTATGAATGATGTAATCATCTGCCTGTAAACATTGGGTTGGACATCAAGACATCCTTACCTTTATTCTGAAAACCACCATAGTGTCTTTGGTCCAAACTTGGGGATCACGCCAACCAGAATGAAGATAACATGAATTAATTCATGTAAATGATTGGCTAACATGCTTGGACAGTTTTCAATCACCATGTCCCTGCTTCCCTGCCTACCCTTTTTAATCAGGCAACTGCCTTTCACACTCTCCATAGGTCAACACACACTAACTCTCCTCAACACACCACAACCCACCCAGATGCCCTCCGATGAATGATGACAGATTCTTTTAATCTATTTATTTATTCATTTATTTGTTCAAGCATTCTGTTGAATCAGTATCTGCAAATAAAGGAGAAAAACATAGTTTTATATATATATATATATATATATATATATATTACATGGCCACGGTAGTGCCTACGTAGTTATGATTAAGTTGCTGTTTCCATAGGAAGAGCACTTTTGGGCGGTTTATAACTTTGCTCCCCCTGGACGAATCCTCACCAAACTTTGCAAAAAAAGTATATGGCCCACTCTGAATTTTGCAAAGTTTGGTGAGGTTTGGTCCAGGGGGGGAAAAGTTATAGGGGGGGTCCTCTTGGATGCTTGCTTCAGCTGTGAGAAGCCTGCTTCTGGAGTCCACAAAAGAGGATCAGCAGCACGTCACGTGATGCTGAACCCCGGAATGTCCGGCTTGGCTCGTTTTCCAATCACAAGACATGGAGTGGGAGGCTGATCAGGCTGTCCACGTGTCAAACCAACCAACCTATGATCTGGAGGTACACATAATGCATCATAGGCCAAAAAACAACATGGATTAGTGGGTGAAGCAGCAGATGCCAGAACCTGCACATCCTTTTATTTATGAGTTCAGAAATGGGATTCACATGAATAAGAAGAATCTTTGGATGCCCACACGTGATTAAACACTTACAGCAATGCCTTGGCTTTCCTAGCTCTTCTGTGCAGTGGACATTCTCTGAGCTGTGTAGCCAGAAGCAACATCCGTGTAGCCCATGGAACAATGTGTACCTGTTAAGGGATACCATAAATATGGTTCATGGGATTGGCTGAACAGCAACAGCTGCAACATCGGTCTGCAGTAAATAGTCGAGGAGAAACTATGGCATGAAGAGCCCATGACCTTGATGTGTCCCCTAACTTTCCATAACGTGTGCCCCAGTACTATCAAAAGGCAATGGTGGCGCTCTTGTGGCTGGCATCTTTCCAGATCTTTACCAATCATCCCAGTGCCTCATCCTGTGCTCAACATCTTATCCACCCAAACAGAATGTTTCTCCACTCTGTGAAACGCTCAAGACAACCCCCATGACGGCAATGTAATTGACTTCATGGACTGTGAGAAGATCATTCACAGCACTGAAACCCTTTTAACATTCCTTGGACAAGATGTCCCATATTCTGTTCAAACATTGGTTCACCTTTGAACATTATAAACAATGGAATAAAAAGTCAACTTTGATGGTGTTAAGACCATCTGGAAAAACCACAGTTCAAGCAGAAATGAGAGGCCGGGATATCCCACAATCAATAACAGAAATTGTCCAAGTGATTGACAAAACACGCTTTATTAACAATCCAAGATAAAGCAGGAACAACATACAAGCATCAAAAATCTCGTAACTCTCAAAGCTTCTCATGCAAAATAGCAAATTGTAAACCAGAATGTCATTATCACTGATGTCACACTGCAATCTTAGTTACAAAAACCTATGGGATACGGACACTGGTTAGGGGAATTGCCTATAAATGCATTATACATTGGTTTGTTTTTGAATTGGTTATTACATATCTGACGACATCTATATTGATAAAAGTGAATAAATGTCATCTCTAAAATATATAATTGGTTATTGCAACATGTACTGGACGGCATGCCCTTGGGGTTCCTGATTGGTTGGCATTTTACACACCAACATTGGGCAACTGATAGGCCGTCAAGACATGAGCACAAAGGGGATTAGGGGGGGGGGGGTCCACAAACTGCTTTCCTTTCAATTGAAAAACATACTATCCCTTATTCTTAGGCCATGAGCCATAGCGACTTCTCTGTAGTTAACCTTGGAAGGCGTCTGATTTCTGAGAATGTGTGGGGTGTCGAAGCAGGTGTTCTATTTGTGTCCAGGGCTAATAAATAGACTACGTTCTTGAATTATGGGTCATATGTGAGAGGACTGCATTTTGAATTATTTCACCGTGCATTTATTGAAGATTCAGCTAAAATATTAATTTCTCGATCTATTAGGTACTTGCTTGATCTGTTCCCTATGAAGGTTTTTAGCTTATAATATTCTACACCTGGCCTTCTAAGACTGTTCATTCTTTTTATGAATATACAGGTATATGGCATGTGCCTTGGGAATTATTATCTTGTGTTCTGTCCGAGTCATCCGGACCCTCCAAATTTCTCAGTAAACCTGGGTGGGTCGTTGTAGCTACTGTCTGTGCCCTGCAGTATAGATTCTTCAGTGAATTCAGCATTTTGGGTTTTCATGAATTCTTGGGGACTCTCGTTCACTTCAATGCGTGCTGCTGCTCCCATTTTAAAAAAGATGGCTGCTCAGTATGGTTATGTTTCTATATATACTTGTGTTGATCATGTTGCATTCAGTGAATACATTGCTTATGCTAGTATTCTTCATGGCTAGATGGATGCAATCAATATTCTTTGTTTATAAATGCATATTTGGCCTATTGTTCGTTCTTCATGATGAGTGCATATGTGCTTCATGTCTATTCCATTTCTGTGTATCAGTTGGCAGTGAGTTTGCCTATTCTCACTATCTTTAGTTACATTAGGTCCATTTCCTGCTGTGCCTGCCTGGGATAAGGCAGGTATGGTCATTTTAGTGAGAAACATTTCTCACTTATGCGATATGATATTGGGATGGGGAGGGGCAGTAGCTATGAATGATGTAATCATCTGCCTGTAAACATTGGGTTGGACATCAAGACATCCTTACCTTTATTCTGAAAACCACCATAGTGTCTTTGGTCCAAACTTGGGGATCACGCCAACCAGAATGAAGATAACATGAATTAATTCATGTAAATGATTGGCTAACATGCTTGGACAGTTTTCAATCACCATGTCCCTGCTTCCCTGCCTACCCTTTTTAATCAGGCAACTGCCTTTCACACTCTCCATAGGTCAACACACACTAACTCTCCTCAACACACCACAACCCACACAGATGCCCTCCGATGAATGATGACAGATTCTTTTAATCTATTTATTTATTCATTTATTTGTTCAAGCATTCTGTTGAATCAGTATCTGCAAATAAAGAAGAAAAACATAGTTTTATATATATATATATATATATATATATATATTACATGGCCACGGTAGTGCCTACGTAGTTATGATTAAGTTGCTGTTTCCATAGGAAGAGCACTTTTGGGCGGTTTATAACTTTGCTCCCCCTGGACGAATCCTCACCAAACTTTGCAAAAAAAGTATATGGCCCACTCTGAATTTTGCAAAGTTTGGTGAGGTTTGGTCCAGGGGGGAAAAAGTTATAGGGGGGGTCCTCTTGGATGCTTGCTTCAGCTGTGAGAAGCCTGCTTCTGGAGTCCACAAAAGAGGATCAGCAGCACGTCACGTGATGCTGAACCCCGGAATGTCCGGCTTGGCTCGTTTTCCAATCACAAGACATGGAGTGGGAGGCTGATCAGGCTGTCCACGTGTCAAACCAACCAACCTATGATCTGGAGGTACACATAATGCATCAAAGGCCAAAAAACAACATGGATTAGTGGGTGAAGCAGCAGATGCCAGAACCTGCACATCCTTTTATTGATGAGTTCAGAAATGGGATTCACATGAATAAGAAGAATCTTTGGATGCCCACACGTGATTAAACACTTACAGCAATGCCTTGGCTTTCCTAGCTCTTCTGTGCAGTGGACATTCTCTGAGCTGTGTAGCCAGAAGCAACATCCGTGTAGCCCATGGAACAATGTGTACCTGTTAAGGGATACCATAAATATGGTTCATGGGATTGGCTGAACAGCAACAGCTGCAACATCGGTCTGCAGTAAATAGTCGAGGAGAAACTATGGCATGAAGAGCCCATGACCTTGATGTGTCCCCTAACATTCCATAACGTGTGCCCCAGTACTATCAAAAGGCAATGGTGGCGCTCTTGTGGCTGGCATCTTTCCAGATCTTTACCAATCATCCCAGTGCCTCATCCTGTGCTCAACATCTTATCCACCCAAACAGAATGTTTCTCCACTCATGTGAAACGCTCAAGACAACCCCCATGACGGCAATGTAATTGACTTCATGGACTGTGAGAAGATCATTCACAGCACTGAAACCCTTTTAACATTCCTTGGACAAGATGTCCCATATTCTGTTCAAACATTGGTTCACCTTTGAACATTATAAACAATGGAATAAAAAGTCAACTTTGATGGTGTTAAGACCATCTGGAAAAACCACAGTTCAAGCAGAAATGAGAGGCCGGGATATCCCACACTCAATAACGGAAATTGTCCAAGTGATTGACAAAACACGCTTTATTAACAATCCAAGATAAAGCAGGAACAACATACAAGCATCAAAAATCTCGTAACTCTCAAAGCTTCTCATGCAAAATAGCAAATTGTAAACCAGAATGTCATTATCACTGATGTCATACTGCAATCTTAGTTACAAAAAGCTATGGGATACGGACACTGGTTAGGGGAATTGCCTATAAATGCATTATACATTGGTTTGTTTTTGAATTGGTTATTACATATCTGACGACATCTATATTGATAAAGGTGAATAAATGTCATCTCTAAAATATATAATTGGTTATTGCAACATGTACTGGACGGCATGCCCTTGGGGTTCCTGATTGGTTGGCATTTTACACACCAACATTGGGCAACTGATAGGCCGTCAAGACATGAGCACAAAGGGGATTAGGGGGGGGGTCCACAAACTGCTTTCCTTTCAATTGAAAAACATACTATCCCTTATTCTTAGGCCATGAGCCATAGCGACTTCTCTGTAGTTAACCTTGGAAGGCGTCTGATTTCTGAGAATGTGTGGGGTGTCGAAGCAGGTGTTCTATTTGTGTCCAGGGCTAATAAATAGACTACGTTCTTGAATTATGGGTCATATGTGAGAGGACTGCATTTTGAATTATTTCATTGTGCATTTATTGAAGATTCAGCTAAAATATTAATTTCTCGATCTATTAGGTACTTGCTTGATCTGTTCCCTATGAAGGTTTTTAGCTTATAATATTCTACACCTGGCCTTCTAAGACTGTTCATTCTTTTTATGAATATACAGATATATGGCATGTGCCTTGGGAATTATTATCTTGTGTTCTGTCCGAGTCATCCGAACCCTCCAAATTTCTCAGTAAACCTGGGTGGGTCGTTGTAGCTACTGTCTGTGCCCTGCAGTATAGATTCTTCAGTGAATTCAGCATTTTGGGTTTTCATGAATCCTTGGGGACTCTCGTTCACTTCAATGCGTGCTGCTGCTCCCATTTTAAAAAAGATGGCTGCTCAGTATGGTTATGTTTCTATATATACTTGTGTTGATCATGTTGCATTCAGTGAATACATTGCTTATGTTAGTATTCTTCATGGCTAGATGGATGCAATCAATATTCTTTGTTTATAAATGCATATTTGGCCTATTGTTCGTTCTTCATGATGAGTGAATATGTGCTTCATGTCTATTCCATTTCTGTGTATCAGTTGGCAGTGAGTTTGCTTATTCTCACTATCTTTAGTTACATTAGGTTCATTTCCTGCTGTGCCTGCCTGAGATAAGGCAGGTATGGTAATTTTAGTGAGAAACATTTCTCACTTATGCGATATGATATTGGGATGGGGAGGGGCAGTAGCTATGAATGATGTAATCATCTGCCTGTAAACATTGGGTTGGACAACAAGACATCCTTACCTTTATTCTGAAAACCACCATAGTGTCTTTGGTCCAAACTTGGGGATCACGCCAACCAGAATGAAGATAACATGAATTAATTCATGTAAATGATTGGCTAACATGCTTGGACAGTTTTCAATCACCATGTCCCTGCTTCCCTGCCTACCCTTTTTAATCAGGCAACTGCCTTTCACACTCTCCATAGGTCAACACACACTAACTCTCCTCAACACACCACAACCCACCCAGATGCCCTCCGCCTTTTAATCTATTATTTATTCATTTATTTGTTCAAGCATTCTGTTGAATCAGTATCTGCAAATAAAGAAGAAAAACATAGTTTTTTATATATATATATATATTACATGGCCACGGTAGTGCCTACGTAGTTATGATTAAGTTGCTGTTTCCATAGGAAGAGCACTTTTGGGCGGTTTATAACTTTGCTCCCCCTGGACGAATCCTCACCAAACTTTGCAAAAAAAGTATATGGCCCACTCTGAATTTTGCAAAGTTTGGTGAGGTTTGGTCCAGGGGGGGAAAAGTTATAGGGGGGGTCCTCTCGGATGCTTGCTTCAGCTGTGAGAAGCCTGCTTCTGGAGTCCACAAAAGAGGATCAGCAGCACGTCACGTGATCCTGAACCCCGGAATGTCCGGCTTGGCTCGTTTTCCAATCTCAAGACATGGAGTGGGAGGCTGATCAGGCTGTCCACGTGTCAAACCAACCAACCTATGATCTGGAGGTACACATAATGCATCAAAGGCCAAAAAACAACATGGATTAGTGGGTGAAGCAGCAGATGCCAGAACCTGCACATCCTTTGTTTGATGAGTTCAGAAATGGGATTCACATGAATAAGAAGAATCTTTGGATGCCCACACGTGATTAAACACTTACAGCAATGCCTTGGCTTTCCTAGCTCTTCTGTGCAGTGGACATTCTCTGAGCTGTGTAGCCAGAAGCAACATCCGTGTAGCCCATGGAACAATGTGTACCTGTTAAGGGATACCATAAATATGGTTCATGGGATTGGCTGAACAGCAACAGCTGCAACATCGGTCTGCAGTAAATAGTCGAGGAGAAACTATGGCATGAAGAGCCCATGACCTTGATGTGTCCCCTAACTTTCCATAACGTGTGCCCCAGTACTATCAAAAGGCAATGGTGGCGCTCTTGTGGCTGGCATCTTTCCAGATCTTTACCAATCATCCCAGTGCCTCATCCTGTGCTCAACATCTTATCCACCCAAACAGAATGTTTCTCCACTCTGTGAAACGCTCAAGACAACCCCCATGACGGCAATGTAATTGACTTCATGGACTGTGAGAAGATCATTCACAGCACTGAAACCCTTTTAACATTCCTTGGACAAGATGTCCCATATTCTGTTCAAACATTGGTTCACCTTTGAACATTATAAACAATGGAATAAAAAGTCAACTTTGATGGTGTTAAGACCATCTGGAAAAACCACAGTTCAAGCAGAAATGAGAGGCCGGGATATCCCACAATCAATAACAGAAATTGTCCAAGTGATTGACAAAACACGCTTTATTAACAATCCAAGATAAAGCAGGAACAACATACAAGCATCAAAAATCTCGTAACTCTCAAAGCTTCTCATGCAAAATAGCAAATTGTAAACCAGAATGTCATTATCACTGATGTCACACTGCAATCTTAGTTACAAAAACCTATGGGATACGGACACTGGTTAGGGGAATTGCCTATAAATGCATTATACATTGGTTTGTTTTTGAATTGGTTATTACATATCTGACGACATCTATATTGATAAAAGTGAATAAATGTCATCTCTAAAATATATAATTGGTTATTGCAACATGTACTGGACGGCATGCCCTTGGGGTTCCTGATTGGTTGGCATTTTACACACCAACATTGGGCAACTGATAGGCCGTCAAGACATGAGCACAAAGGGGATTAGGGGGGGGGGGGGGTCCACAAACTGCTTTCCTTTCAATTGAAAAACATACTATCCCTTATTCTTAGGCCATGAGCCATAGCGACTTCTCTGTAGTTAACCTTGGAAGGCGTCTGATTTCTGAGAATGTGTGGGGTGTCGAAGCAGGTGTTCTATTTGTGTCCAGGGCTAATAAATAGACTACGTTCTTGAATTATGGGTCATATGTGAGAGGACTGCATTTTGAATTATTTCACCGTGCATTTATTGAAGATTCAGCTAAAATATTAATTTCTCGATCTATTAGGTACTTGCTTGATCTGTTCCCTATGAAGGTTTTTAGCTTATAATATTCTACACCTGGCCTTCTAAGACTGTTCATTCTTTTTATGAATATACAGATATATGGCATGTGCCTTGGGAATTATTATCTTGTGTTCTGTCCGAGTCATCCGGACCCTCCAAATTTCTCAGTAAACCTGGGTGGGTCGTTGTAGCTACTGTCTGTGCCCTGCAGTATAGATTCTTCAGTGAATTCAGCATTTTGGGTTTTCATGAATTCTTGGGGACTCTCGTTCACTTCAATGCGTGCTGCTGCTCCCATTTTAAAAAAGATGGCTGCTCAGTATGGTTATGTTTCTATATATACTTGTGTTGATCATGTTGCATTCAGTGAATACATTGCTTATGCTAGTATTCTTCATGGCTAGATGGATGCAATCAATATTCTTTGTTTATAAATGCATATTTGGCCTATTGTTCGTTCTTCATGATGAGTGCATATGTGCTTCATGTCTATTCCATTTCTGTGTATCAGTTGGCAGTGAGTTTGCCTATTCTCACTATCTTTAGTTACATTAGGTCCATTTCCTGCTGTGCCTGCCTGGGATAAGGCAGGTATGGTCATTTTAGTGAGAAACATTTCTCACTTATGCGATATGATATTGGGATGGGGAGGGGCAGTAGCTATGAATGATGTAATCATCTGCCTGTAAACATTGGGTTGGACATCAAGACATCCTTACCTTTATTCTGAAAACCACCATAGTGTCTTTGGTCCAAACTTGGGGATCACGCCAACCAGAATGAAGATAACATGAATTAATTCATGTAAATGATTGGCTAACATGCTTGGACAGTTTTCAATCACCATGTCCCTGCTTCCCTGCCTACCCTTTTTAATCAGGCAACTGCCTTTCACACTCTCCATAGGTCAACACACACTAACTCTCCTCAACACACCACAACCCACCCAGATGCCCTCCGATGAATGATGACAGATTCTTTTAATCTATTTATTTATTCATTTATTTGTTCAAGCATTCTGTTGAATCAGTATCTGCAAATAAAGAAGAAAAACATAGTTTTATATATATATATATATATATATATATATTACATGGCCACGGTAGTGCCTACGTAGTTATGATTAAGTTGCTGTTTCCATAGGAAGAGCACTTTTGGGCGGTTTATAACTTTGCTCCCCCTGGACGAATCCTCACCAAACTTTGCAAAAAAAGTATATGGCCCACTCTGAATTTTGCAAAGTTTGGTGAGGTTTGGTCCAGGGGGGAAAAAGTTATAGGGGGGGTCCTCTTGGATGCTTGCTTCAGCTGTGAGAAGCCTGCTTCTGGAGTCCACAAAAGAGGATCAGCAGCACGTCACGTGATGCTGAACCCCGGAATGTCCGGCTTGGCTCGTTTTCCAATCACAAGACATGGAGTGGGAGGCTGATCAGGCTGTCCACGTGTCAAACCAACCAACCTATGATCTGGAGGTACACATAATGCATCAAAGGCCAAAAAACAACATGGATTAGTGGGTGAAGCAGCAGATGCCAGAACCTGCACATCCTTTTATTGATGAGTTCAGAAATGGGATTCACATGAATAAGAAGAATCTTTGGATGCCCACACGTGATTAAACACTTACAGCAATGCCTTGGCTTTCCTAGCTCTTCTGTGCAGTGGACATTCTCTGAGCTGTGTAGCCAGAAGCAACATCCGTGTAGCCCATGGAACAATGTGTACCTGTTAAGGGATACCATAAATATGGTTCATGGGATTGGCTGAACAGCAACAGCTGCAACATCGGTCTGCAGTAAATAGTCGAGGAGAAACTATGGCATGAAGAGCCCATGACCTTGATGTGTCCCCTAACATTCCATAACGTGTGCCCCAGTACTATCAAAAGGCAATGGTGGCGCTCTTGTGGCTGGCATCTTTCCAGATCTTTACCAATCATCCCAGTGCCTCATCCTGTGCTCAACATCTTATCCACCCAAACAGAATGTTTCTCCACTCATGTGAAACGCTCAAGACAACCCCCATGACGGCAATGTAATTGACTTCATGGACTGTGAGAAGATCATTCACAGCACTGAAACCCTTTTAACATTCCTTGGACAAGATGTCCCATATTCTGTTCAAACATTGGTTCACCTTTGAACATTATAAACAATGGAATAAAAAGTCAACTTTGATGGTGTTAAGACCATCTGGAAAAACCACAGTTCAAGCAGAAATGAGAGGCCGGGATATCCCACACTCAATAACGGAAATTGTCCAAGTGATTGACAAAACACGCTTTATTAACAATCCAAGATAAAGCAGGAACAACATACAAGCATCAAAAATCTCGTAACTCTCAAAGCTTCTCATGCAAAATAGCAAATTGTAAACCAGAATGTCATTATCACTGATGTCATACTGCAATCTTAGTTACAAAAAGCTATGGGATACGGACACTGGTTAGGGGAATTGCCTATAAATGCATTATACATTGGTTTGTTTTTGAATTGGTTATTACATATCTGACGACATCTATATTGATAAAAGTGAATAAATGTCATCTCTAAAATATATAATTGGTTATTGCAACATGTACTGGACGGCATGCCCTTGGGGTTCCTGATTGGTTGGCATTTTACACACCAACATTGGGCAAATGATAGGCCGTCAAGACATGAGCACAAAGGGGATTAGGGGGGGGGTCCGCAAACTGCTTTCCTTTCAATTGAAAAACATACTATCCCTTATTCTTAGGCCATGAGCCATAGCGACTTCTCTGTAGTTAACCTTGGAAGGCGTCTGATTTCTGAGAATGTGTGGGGTGTCGAAGCAGGTGTTCTATTTGTGTCCAGGGCTAATAAATAGACTACGTTCTTGAATTATGGGTCATATGTGAGAGGACTGCATTTTGAATTATTTCACCGTGCATTTATTGAAGATTCAGCTAAAATATTAATTTCTCGATCTATTAGGTACTTGCTTGATCTATTCCCTATGAAGGTTTTTAGCTTATAATATTCTACACCTGGCCTTCTAAGACTGTTCATTCTTTTTATGAATATACAGATATATGGCATGTGCCTTGGGAATTATTATCTTGTGTTCTGTCCGTGTCATCCGGACCCTCCAAATTTCTCAGTAAACCTGGGTGGGTCGTTGTAGCTACTGTCTGTGCCCTGCAGTATAGATTCTTCAGTGAATTCAGCATTTTGGGTTTTCATGAATCCTTGGGGACTCTCGTTCACTTCAATGCGTGCTGCTGCTCCCATTTTAAAAAAGATGGCTGCTCAGTATGGTTATGTTTCTATATATACTTGTGTTGATCATGTTGCATTCAGTGAATACATTGCTTATGTTAGTATTCTTCATGGCTAGATGGATGCAATCAATATTCTTTGTTTATAAATGCATATTTGGCCTATTGTTCGTTCTTCATGATGAGTGCATATGTGCTTCATGTCTATTCCATTTCTGTGTATCAGTTGGCAGTGAGTTTGCCTATTCTCACTATCTTTAGTTACATTAGGTCCATTTCCTGCTGTGCCTGCCTGGGATAAGGCAGGTATGGTCATTTTAGTGAGAAACATTTCTCACTTGTGCGATATGATATTGGGATGGGGAGGGGCAGTAGCTATGAATGATGTAATCATCTGCCTGTAAACATTGGGTTGGACATCAAGACATCCTTACCTTTATTCTGAAAACCACCATAGTGTCTTTGGTCCAAACTTGGGGATCACGCCAACCAGAATGAAGATAACATGAATTAATTCATGTAAATGATTGGCTAACATGCTTGGACAGTTTTCAATCACCATGTCCCTGCTTCCCTGCCTACCCTTTTTAATCAGGCAACTGCCTTTCACACTCTCCATAGGTCAACACACACTAACTCTCCTCAACACACCACAACCCACCCAGATGCCCTCCGATGAATGATGACAGATTCTTTTAATCTATTTATTTATTCATTTATTTGTTCAAGCATTCTGTTGAATCAGTATCTGCAAATAAAGGAGAAAAACATAGTTTTATATATATATATATATATTACATGGCCACGGTAGTGCCTACGTAGTTATGATTAAGTTGCTGTTTCCATAGGAAGAGCACTTTTGGGCGGTTTATAACTTTGCTCCCCCTGGACGAATCCTCACCAAACTTTGCAAAAAAAGTATATGGCCCACTCTGAATTTTGCAAAGTTTGGTGAGGTTTGGTCCAGGGGGGGAAAAGTTATAGGGGGGGTCCTCTTGGATGCTTGCTTCAGCTGTGAGAAGCCTGCTTCTGGAGTCCACAAAAGAGGATCAGCAGCACGTCACGTGATGCTGAACCCCGGAATGTCCGGCTTGGCTCGTTTTCCAATCACAAGACATGGAGTGGGAGGCTGATCAGGCTGTCCACGTGTCAAACCAACCAACCTATGATCTGGAGGTACACATAATGCATCAAAGGCCAAAAAACAACATGGATTAGTGGGTGAAGCAGCAGATGCCAGAACCTGCACATCCTTTTATTTATGAGTTCAGAAATGGGATTCACATGAATAAGAAGAATCTTTGGATGCCCACACGTGATTAAACACTTACAGCAATGCCTTGGCTTTCCTAGCTCTTCTGTGCAGTGGACATTCTCTGAGCTGTGTAGCCAGAAGCAACATCCGTGTAGCCCATGGAACAATGTGTACCTGTTAAGGGATACCATAAATATGGTTCATGGGATTGGCTGAACAGCAACAGCTGCAACATCGGTCTGCAGTAAATAGTCGAGGAGAAACTATGGCATGAAGAGCCCATGACCTTGATGTGTCCCCTAACATTCCATAACGTGTGCCCCAGTACTATCAAAAGGCAATGGTGGCGCTCTTGTGGCTGGCATCTTTCCAGATCTTTACCAATCATCCCAGTGCCTCATCCTGTGCTCAACATCTTATCCACCCAAACAGAATGTTTCTCCACTCATGTGAAACGCTCAAGACAACCCCCATGACGGCAATGTAATTGACTTCATGGACTGTGAGAAGATCATTCACAGCACTGAAACCCTTTTAACATTCCTTGGACAAGATGTCCCATATTCTGTTCAAACATTGGTTCACCTTTGAACATTATAAACAATGGAATAAAAAGTCAACTTTGACGGTGTTAAGACCATCTGGAAAAACCACAGTTCAAGCAGAAATGAGAGGCCGGGATATCCCACACTCAATAACGAAAATTGTCCAAGTGATTGACAAAACACGCTTTATTAACAATCCAAGATAAAGCAGGAACAACATACAAGCATCAAAAATCTCGTAACTCTCAAAGCTTCTCATGCAAAATAGCAAATTGTAAACCAGAATGTCATTATCACTGATGTCATACTGCAATCTTAGTTACAAAAAGCTATGGGATACGGACACTGGTTAGGGGAATTGCCTATAAATGCATTATACATTGGTTTGTTTTTGAATTGGTTATTACATATCTGACGACATCTATATTGATAAAAGTGAATAAATGTCATCTCTAAAATATATAATTGGTTATTGCAACATGTACTGGACGGCATGCCCTTGGGGTTCCTGATTGGTTGGCATTTTACACACCAACATTGGGCAACTGATAGGCCGTCAAGACATGAGCACAAAGGGGATTAGGGGGGGGGTCCACAAACTGCTTTCCTTTCAATTGAAAAACATACTATCCCTTATTCTTAGGCCATGAGCCATA
This sequence comes from Ambystoma mexicanum, assembly GCF_040938575.1. Taxonomy (NCBI): domain Eukaryota; kingdom Metazoa; phylum Chordata; class Amphibia; order Caudata; family Ambystomatidae; genus Ambystoma; species Ambystoma mexicanum. The sequence continues at coordinate 467,291,744 of NC_090932.1, read as the reverse complement.
GCGACTTCTCTGTAGTTAACATTGGAAGGCGTCTGATTTCTGAGAATGTGTGGGGTGTCGAAGCAGGTGTTCTATTTGTGTCCAGGGCTAATAAATAGACTACGTTCTTGAATTATGGGTCATATGTGAGAGGACTGCATTTTGAATTATTTCACCGTGCATTTATTGAAGATTCAGCTAAAATATTAATTTCTCGATCTATTAGGTACTTGCTTGATCTGTTCCCTATGAAGGTTTTTAGCTTATAATATTCTACACCTGGCCTTCTAAGACTGTTCATTCTTTTTATGAATATACAGATATATGGCATGTGCCTTGGGAATTATTATCTTGTGTTCTGTCCGAGTCATCCGGACCCTCCAAATTTCTCAGTAAACCTGGGTGGGTCATTGTAGCTACTGTCTGTGCCCTGCAGTATAGATTCTTCAGTGAATTCAGCATTTTGGGTTTTCATGAATCCTTGGGGACTCTCGTTCACTTCAATGCGTGCTGCTGCTCCCATTTTAAAAAAGATGGCTGCTCAGTATGGTTATGTTTCTATATATACTTGTGTTGATCATGTTGCATTCAGTGAATACATTGCTTATGTTAGTATTCTTCATGGCTAGATGGATGCAATCAATATTCTTTGTTTATAAATGCATATTTGGCCTATTGTTCGTTCTTCATGATGAGTGCATATGTGCTTCATGTCTATTCCATTTCTGTGTATCAGTTGGCAGTGAGTTTGCCTATTCTCACTATCTTTAGTTACATTAGGTCCATTTCCTGCTGTGCCTGCCTGGGATAAGGCAGGTATGGTCATTTTAGTGAGAAACATTTCTCACTTATGCGATATGATATTGGGATGGGGAGGGGCAGTAGCTATGAATGATGTAATCATCTGCCTGTAAACATTGGGTTGGACATCAAGACATCCTTACCTTTATTCTGAAAACCACCATAGTGTCTTTGGTCCAAACTTGGGGATCACGCCAACCAGAATGAAGATAACATGAATTAATTCATGTAAATGATTGGCTAACATGCTTGGACAGTTTTCAATCACCATGTCCCTGCTTCCCTGCCTACCCTTTTTAATCAGGCAACTGCCTTTCACACTCTCCATAGGTCAACACACACTAACTCTCCTCAACACACCACAACCCACCCAGATGCCCTCCGATGAATGATGACAGATTCTTTTAATCTATTTATTTATTCATTTATTTGTTCAAGCATTCTGTTGAATCAGTATCTGCAAATAAAGAAGAAAAACATAGTTTTATATATATATATATATATATATATATATTACATGGCCACGGTAGTGCCTACGTAGTTATGATTAAGTTGCTGTTTCCATAGGAAGAGCACTTTTGGGCGGTTTATAACTTTGCTCCCCCTGGACGAATCCTCACCAAACTTTGCAAAACAAGTATATGGCCCACTCTGAATTTTGCAAAGTTTGGTGAGGTTTGGTCCTGGGGGGGGAAAAGTTATAGGGGGGGTCCTCTTGGATGCTTGCTTCAGCTGTGAGAACCCTGCTTCTGGAGTCCACAAAAGAGGATCAGCAGCACGTCACGTGATGCTGAACCCCGGAATGTCTGGCTTGGCTCGTTTTCCAATCACAAGACATGGAGTGGGAGGCTGATCAGGCTGTCCACGTGTCAAACCAACCAACCTATGATCTGGAGGTACACATAATGCATCAAAGGCCAAAAAACAACATGGATTAGTGGGTGAAGCAGCAGATGCCAGAACCTGCACATCCTTTTATTTATGAGTTCAGAAATGGGATTCACATGAATAAGAAGAATCTTTGGATGCCCACACGTGATTAAACACTTACAGCAATGCCTTGGCTTTCCTAGCTCTTCTGTGCAGTGGACATTCTCTGAGCTTTGTAGCCAGAAGCAACATCCGTGTAGCCCATGGAACAATGTGTACCTGTTAAGGGATACCATAAATATGGTTCATGGGATTGGCTGAACAGCAACAGCTGCAACATCGGTCTGCAGTAAATAGTCGAGGAGAAACTATGGCATGAAGAGCCCATGACCTTGATGTGTCCCCTAACATTCCATAACGTGTGCCCCAGTACTATCAAAAGGCAATGGTGGCGCTCTTGTGGCTGGCATCTTTCCAGATCTTTACCAATCATCCCAGTGCCTCATCCTGTGCTCAACATCTTATCCACCCAAACAGAATGTTTCTCCACTCATGTGAAACGCTCAAGACAACCCCCATGACGGCAATGTAATTGACTTCATGGACTGTGAGAAGATCATTCACAGCACTGAAACCCTTTTAACATTCCTTGGACAAGATGTCCCATATTCTGTTCAAACATTGGTTCACCTTTGAACATTATAAACAATGGAATAAAAAGTCAACTTTGATGGTGTTAAGACCATCTGGAAAAACCACAGTTCAAGCAGAAATGAGAGGCCGGGATATCCCACACTCAATAACGGAAATTGTCCAAGTGATTGACAAAACACGCTTTATTAACAATCCAAGATAAAGCAGGAACAACATACAAGCATCAAAAATCTCGTAACTCTCAAAGCTTCTCATGCAAAATAGCAAATTGTAAACCAGAATGTCATTATCACTGATGTCATACTGCAATCTTAGTTACAAAAAGCTATGGGATACGGACACTGGTTAGGGGAATTGCCTATAAATGCATTATACATTGGTTTGTTTTTGAATTGGTTATTACATATCTGACGACATCTATATTGATAAAAGTGAATAAATGTCATCTCTAAAATATATAATTGGTTATTGCAACATGTACTGGACGGCATGCCCTTGGGGTTCCTGATTGGTTGGCATTTTACACACCAACATTGGGCAAATGATAGGCCGTCAAGACATGAGCACAAAGGGGATTAGGGGGGGGGTCCGCAAACTGCTTTCCTTTCAATTGAAAAACATACTATCCCTTATTCTTAGGCCATGAGCCATAGCGACTTCTCTGTAGTTAACCTTGGAAGGCGTCTGATTTCTGAGAATGTGTGGGGTGTCGAAGCAGGTGTTCTATTTGTGTCCAGGGCTAATAAATAGACTACGTTCATGAATTATGGGTCATATGTGAGAGGACTGCATTTTGAATTATTTCACCGTGCATTTATTGAAGATTCAGCTAAAATATTAATTTCTCGATCTATTAGGTACTTGCTTGATCTGTTCCCTATGAAGGTTTTTAGCTTATAATATTCTACACCTGGCCTTCTAAGACTGTTCATTCTTTTTATGAATATACAGATATATGGCATGTGCCTTGGGAATTATTATCTTGTGTTCTGTCCGAGTCATCCGAACCCTCCAAATTTCTCAGTAAACCTGGGTGGGTCGTTGTAGCTACTGTCTGTGCCCTGCAGTATAGATTCTTCAGTGAATTCAGCATTTTGGGTTTTCATGAATCCTTGGGGACTCTCGTTCACTTCAATGCGTGCTGCTGCTCCCATTTTAAAAAAGATGGCTGCTCAGTATGGTTATGTTTCTATATATACTTGTGTTGATCATGTTGCATTCAGTGAATACATTGCTTATGTTAGTATTCTTCATGGCTAGATGGATGCAATCAATATTCTTTGTTTATAAATGCATATTTGGCCTATTGTTCGTTCTTCATGATGAGTGAATATGTGCTTCATGTCTATTCCATTTCTGTGTATCAGTTGGCAGTGAGTTTGCTTATTCTCACTATCTTTAGTTACATTAGGTTCATTTCCTGCTGTGCCTGCCTGAGATAAGGCAGGTATGGTAATTTTAGTGAGAAACATTTCTCACTTATGCGATATGATATTGGGATGGGGAGGGGCAGTAGCTATGAATGATGTAATCATCTGCCTGTAAACATTGGGTTGGACAACAAGACATCCTTACCTTTATTCTGAAAACCACCATAGTGTCTTTGGTCCAAACTTGGGGATCACGCCAACCAGAATGAAGATAACATGAATTAATTCATGTAAATGATTGGCTAACATGCTTGGACAGTTTTCAATCACCATGTCCCTGCTTCCCTGCCTACCCTTTTTAATCAGGCAACTGCCTTTCACACTCTCCATAGGTCAACACACACTAACTCTCCTCAACACACCACAACCCACCCAGATGCCCTCCGCCTTTTAATCTATTATTTATTCATTTATTTGTTCAAGCATTCTGTTGAATCAGTATCTGCAAATAAAGAAGAAAAACATAGTTTTTTATATATATATATATATATTACATGGCCACGGTAGTGCCTACGTAGTTATGATTAAGTTGCTGTTTCCATAGGAAGAGCACTTTTGGGCGGTTTATAACTTTGCTCCCCCTGGACGAATCCTCACCAAACTTTGCAAAAAAAGTATATGGCCCACTCTGAATTTTGCAAAGTTTGGTGAGGTTTGGTCCAGGGGGGGAAAAGTTATAGGGGGGGTCCTCTCGGATGCTTGCTTCAGCTGTGAGAAGCCTGCTTCTGGAGTCCACAAAAGAGGATCAGCAGCACGTCACGTGATCCTGAACCCCGGAATGTCCGGCTTGGCTCGTTTTCCAATCTCAAGACATGGAGTGGGAGGCTGATCAGGCTGTCCACGTGTCAAACCAACCAACCTATGATCTGGAGGTACACATAATGCATCAAAGGCCAAAAAACAACATGGATTAGTGGGTGAAGCAGCAGATGCCAGAACCTGCACATCCTTTGTTTGATGAGTTCAGAAATGGGATTCACATGAATAAGAAGAATCTTTGGATGCCCACACGTGATTAAACACTTACAGCAATGCCTTGGCTTTCCTAGCTCTTCTGTGCAGTGGACATTCTCTGAGCTGTGTAGCCAGAAGCAACATCCGTGTAGCCCATGGAACAATGTGTACCTGTTAAGGGATACCATAAATATGGTTCATGGGATTGGCTGAACAGCAACAGCTGCAACATCGGTCTGCAGTAAATAGTCGAGGAGAAACTATGGCATGAAGAGCCCATGACCTTGATGTGTCCCCTAACTTTCCATAACGTGTGCCCCAGTACTATCAAAAGGCAATGGTGGCGCTCTTGTGGCTGGCATCTTTCCAGATCTTTACCAATCATCCCAGTGCCTCATCCTGTGCTCAACATCTTATCCACCCAAACAGAATGTTTCTCCACTCATGTGAAACGCTCAAGACAACCCCCATGACGGCAATGTAATTGACTTCATGGACTGTGAGAAGATCATTCACAGCACTGAAACCCTTTTAACATTCCTTGGACAAGATGTCCCATATTCTGTTCAAACATTGGTTCACCTTTGAACATTATAAACAATGGAATAAAAAGTCAACTTTGATGGTGTTAAGACCATCTGGAAAAACCACAGTTCAAGCAGAAATGAGAGGCCGGGATATCCCACACTCAATAACAGAAATTGTCCAAGTGATTGACAAAACACGCTTTATTAACAATCCAAGATAAAGCAGGAACAACATACAAGCATCAAAAATCTCGTAACTCTCAAAGCTTCTCATGCAAAATAGCAAATTGTAAACCAGAATGTCATTATCACTGATGTCACACTGCAATCTTAGTTACAAAAACCTATGGGATATGGACACTGGTTAGGGGAATTGCCTATAAATGCATTATACATTGGTTTGTTTTTGAATTGGTTATTACATATCTGACGACATCTATATTGATAAAAGTGAATAAATGTCATCTCTAAAATATATAATTGGTTATTGCAACATGTACTGGACGGCATGCCCTTGGGGTTCCTGATTGGTTGGCATTTTACACACCAACATTGGGCAACTGATAGGCCGTCAAGACATGAGCACAAAGGGGATTAGGGGGGGGGTCCACAAACTGCTTTCCTTTCAATTGAAAAACATACTATCCCTTATTCTTAGGCCATGAGCCATAGCGACTTCTCTGTAGTTAACCTTGGAAGGCGTCTGATTTCTGAGAATGTGTGGGGTGTCGAAGCAGGTGTTCTATTTGTGTCCAGGGCTAATAAATAGACTACGTTCTTGAATTATGGGTCATATGTGAGAGGACTGCATTTTGAATTATTTCACCGTGCATTTATTGAAGATTCAGCTAAAATATTAATTTCTCGATCTATTAGGTACTTGCTTGATCTGTTCCCTAGGAAGGTTTTTAGCTTATAATATTCTACACCTGGCCTTCTAAGACTGTTCATTCTTTTTATGAATATACAGATATATGGCATGTGCCTTGGGAATTATTATCTTGTGTTCTGTCCGAGTCATCCGGACCCTCCAAATTTCTCAGTAAACCTGGGTGGGTCGTTGTAGCTACTGTCTGTGCCCTGCAGTATAGATTCTTCAGTGAATTCAGCATTTTGGGTTTTCATGAATCCTTGGGGACTCTCGTTCACTTCAATGCGTGCTGCTGCTCCCATTTTAAAAAAGATGGCTGCTCAGTATGGTTATGTTTCTATATATACTTGTGTTGATCATGTTGCATTCAGTGAATACATTGCTTATGCTAGTATTCTTCATGGCTAGATGGATGCAATCAATATTCTTTGTTTATAAATGCATATTTGGCCTATTGTTCGTTCTTCATGATGAGTGCATATGTGCTTCATGTCTATTCCATTTCTGTGTATCAGTTGGCAGTGAGTTTGCCTATTCTCACTATCTTTAGTTACATTAGGTCCATTTCCTGCTGTGCCTGCCTGGGATAAGGCAGGTATGGTCATTTTAGTGAGAAACATTTCTCACTTATGCGATATGATATTGGGATGGGGAGGGGCAGTAGCTATGAATGATGTAATCATCTGCCTGTAAACATTGGGTTGGACATCAAGACATCCTTACCTTTATTCTGAAAACCACCATAGTGTCTTTGGTCCAAACTTGGGGATCACGCCAACCAGAATGAAGATAACATGAATTAATTCATGTAAATGATTGGCTAACATGCTTGGACAGTTTTCAATCACCATGTCCCTGCTTCCCTGCCTACCCTTTTTAATCAGGCAACTGCCTTTCACACTCTCCATAGGTCAACACACACTAACTCTCCTCAACACACCACAACCCACCCAGATGCCCTCTGATGAATGATGACAGATTCTTTTAATCTATTTATTTATTCATTTATTTGTTCAAGCATTCTGTTGAATCAGTATCTGCAAATAAAGAAGAAAAACATAGTTTTATATATATATATATATATATATTACATGGCCACGGTAGTGCCTACGTAGTTATGATTAAGTTGCTGTTTCCATAGGAAGAGCACTTTTGGGCGGTTTATAACTTTGCTCCCCCTGGACGAATCCTCACCAAACTTTGCAAAAAAAGTATATGGCCCACTCTGAATTTTGCAAAGTTTGGTGAGGTTTGGTCCAGGGGGGGAAAAGTTATAGGGGGGGTCCTCTTGGATGCTTGCTTCAGCTGTGAGAACCCTGCTTCTGGAGTCCACAAAAGAGGATCAGCAGCACGTCACGTGATGCTGAACCCCGGAATGTCCGGCTTGGCTCGCTTTCCAATCACAAGACATGGAGTGGGAGGCTGATCAGGCTGTCCACGTGTCAAACCAACCAACCTATGATCTGGAGGTACACATAATGCATCAAAGGCCAAAAAACAACATGGATTAGTGGGTGAAGCAGCAGATGCCAGAACCTGCACATCCTTTTATTGATGAGTTCAGAAATGGGATTCACATGAATAAGAAGAATCTTTGGATGCCCACACGTGATTAAACACTTACAGCAATGCCTTGGCTTTCCTAGCTCTTCTGTGCAGTGGACATTCTCTGAGCTGTGTAGCCAGAAGCAACATCCGTGTAGCCCATGGAACAATGTGTACTTGTTAAGGGATACCATAAATATGGTTCATGGGATTGGCTGAACAGCAACAGCTGCAACATCGGTCTGCAGTAAATAGTCGAGGAGAAACTATGGCATGAAGAGCCCATGACCTTGATGTGTCCCCTAACATTCCATAACGTGTGCCCCAGTACTATCAAAAGGCAATGGTGGCGCTCTTGTGGCTGGCATCTTTCCAGATCTTTACCAATCATCCCAGTGCCTCATCCTGTGCTCAACATCTTATCCACCCAAACAGAATGTTTCTCCACTCATGTGAAACGCTCAAGACAACCCCCATGACGGCAATGTAATTGACTTCATGGACTGTGAGAAGATCATTCACAGCACTGAAACCCTTTTAACATTCCTTGGACAAGATGTCCCATATTCTGTTCAAACATTGGTTCACCTTTGAACATTATAAACAATGGAATAAAAAGTCAACTTTGATGGTGTTAAGACCATCTGGAAAAACCACAGTTCAAGCAGAAATGAGAGGCCGGGATATCCCACACTCAATAACGGAAATTGTCCAAGTGATTGACAAAACACGCTTTATTAACAATCCAAGATAAAGCAGGAACAACATACAAGCATCAAAAATCTCGTAACTCTCAAAGCTTCTCATGCAAAATAGCAAATTGTAAACCAGAATGTCATTATCACTGATGTCATACTGCAATCTTAGTTACAAAAAGCTATGGGATACGGACACTGGTTAGGGGAATTGCCTATAAATGCATTATACATTGGTTTGTTTTTGAATTGGTTATTACATATCTGACGACATCTATATTGATAAAAGTGAATAAATGTCATCTCTAAAATATATAATTGGTTATTGCAACATGTACTGGACGGCATGCCCTTGGGGTTCCTGATTGGTTGGCATTTTACACACCAACATTGGGCAAATGATAGGCCGTCAAGACATGAGCACAAAGGGGATTAGGGGGGGGGTCCGCAAACTGCTTTCCTTTCAATTGAAAAACATACTATCCCTTATTCTTAGGCCATGAGCCATAGCGACTTCTCTGTAGTTAACCTTGGAAGGCGTCTGATTTCTGAGAATGTGTGGGGTGTCGAAGCAGGTGTTCTATTTGTGTCCAGGGCTAATAAATAGACTACGTTCTTGAATTATGGGTCATATGTGAGAGGACTGCATTTTGAATTATTTCACCGTGCATTTATTGAAGATTCAGCTAAAATATTAATTTCTCGATCTATTAGGTACTTGCTTGATCTATTCCCTATGAAGGTTTTTATCTTATAATATTCTACACCTGGCCTTCTAAGACTGTTCATTCTTTTTATGAATATACAGATATATGGCATGTGCCTTGGGAATTATTATCTTGTGTTCTGTCCGTGTCATCCGGACCCTCCAAATTTCTCAGTAAACCTGGGTGGGTCGTTGTAGCTACTGTCTGTGCCCTGCAGTATAGATTCTTCAGTGAATTCAGCATTTTGGGTTTTCATGAATCCTTGGGGACTCTCGTTCACTTCAATGCGTGCTGCTGCTCCCATTTTAAAAAAGATGGCTGCTCAGTATGGTTATGTTTCTATATATACTTGTGTTGATCATGTTGCATTCAGTGAAAACATTGCTTATGTTAGTATTCTTCATGGCTAGATGGATGCAATCAATATTCTTTGTTTATAAATGCATATTTGGCCTATTGTTCGTTCTTCATGATGAGTGCATATGTGCTTCATGTCTATTCCATTTCTGTGTATCAGTTGGCAGTGAGTTTGCCTATTCTCACTATCTTTAGTTACATTAGGTCCATTTCCTGCTGTGCCTGCCTGGGATAAGGCAGGTATGGTCATTTTAGTGAGAAACATTTCTCACTTGTGCGATATGATATTGGGATGGGGAGGGGCAGTAGCTATGAATGATGTAATCATCTGCCTGTAAACATTGGGTTGGACATCAAGACATCCTTACCTTTATTCTGAAAACCACCATAGTGTCTTTGGTCCAAACTTGGGGATCACGCCAACCAGAATGAAGATAACATGAATTAATTCATGTAAATGATTGGCTAACATGCTTGGACAGTTTTCAATCACCATGTCCCTGCTTCCCTGCCTACCCTTTTTAATCAGGCAACTGCCTTTCACACTCTCCATAGGTCAACACACACTAACTCTCCTCAACACACCACAACCCACCCAGATGCCCTCCGATGAATGATGACAGATTCTTTTAATCTATTTATTTATTCATTTATTTGTTCAAGCATTCTGTTGAATCAGTATCTGCAAATAAAGGAGAAAAACATAGTTTTATATATATATATATATATATATTACATGGCCACGGTAGTGCCTACGTAGTTATGATTAAGTTGCTGTTTCCATAGGAAGAGCACTTTTGGGCGGTTTATAACTTTGCTCCCCCTGGACGAATCCTCACCAAACTTTGCAAAAAAAGTATATGGCCCACTCTGAATTTTGCAAAGTTTGGTGAGGTTTGGTCCAGGGGGGGAAAAGTTATAGGGGGGGTCCTCTTGGATGCTTGCTTCAGCTGTGAGAAGCCTGCTTCTGGAGTCCACAAAAGAGGATCAGCAGCACGTCACGTGATGCTGAACCCCGGAATGTCCGGCTTGGCTCGTTTTCCAATCACAAGACATGGAGTGGGAGGCTGATCAGGCTGTCCACGTGTCAAACCAACCAACCTATGATCTGGAGGTACACATAATGCATCAAAGGCCAAAAAACAACATGGATTAGTGGGTGAAGCAGCAGATGCCAGAACCTGCACATCCTTTTATTTATGAGTTCAGAAATGGGATTCACATGAATAAGAAGAATCTTTGGATGCCCACACGTGATTAAACACTTACAGCAATGCCTTGGCTTTCCTAGCTCTTCTGTGCAGTGGACATTCTCTGAGCTGTGTAGCCAGAAGCAACATCCGTGTAGCCCATGGAACAATGTGTACCTGTTAAGGGATACCATAAATATGGTTCATGGGATTGGCTGAACAGCAACAGCTGCAACATCGGTCTGCAGTAAATAGTCGAGGAGAAACTATGGCATGAAGAGCCCATGACCTTGATGTGTCCCCTAACATTCCATAACGTGTGCCCCAGTACTATCAAAAGGCAATGGTGGCGCTCTTGTGGCTGGCATCTTTCCAGATCTTTACCAATCATCCCAGTGCCTCATCCTGTGCTCAACATCTTATCCACCCAAACAGAATGTTTCTCCACTCATGTGAAACGCTCAAGACAACCCCCATGACGGCAATGTAATTGACTTCATGGACTGTGAGAAGATCATTCACAGCACTGAAACCCTTTTAACATTCCTTGGACAAGATGTCCCATATTCTGTTCAAACATTGGTTCACCTTTGAACATTATAAACAATGGAATAAAAAGTCAACTTTGACGGTGTTAAGACCATCTGGAAAAACCACAGTTCAAGCAGAAATGAGAGGCCGGGATATCCCACACTCAATAACGAAAATTGTCCAAGTGATTGACAAAACACGCTTTATTAACAATCCAAGATAAAGCAGGAACAACATACAAGCATCAAAAATCTCGTAACTCTCAAAGCTTCTCATGCAAAATAGCAAATTGTAAACCAGAATGTCATTATCACTGATGTCATACTGCAATCTTAGTTACAAAAAGCTATGGGATACGGACACTGGTTAGGGGAATTGCCTATAAATGCATTATACATTGGTTTGTTTTTGAATTGGTTATTACATATCTGACGACATCTATATTGATAAAAGTGAATAAATGTCATCTCTAAAATATATAATTGGTTATTGCAACATGTACTGGACGGCATGCCCTTGGGGTTCCTGATTGGTTGGTATTTTACACACCAACATTGGGCAACTGATAGGCCGTCAAGACATGAGCACAAAGGGGATTAGGGGGGGGGTCCACAAACTGCTTTCCTTTCAATTGAAAAACATACTATCCCTTATTCTTAGGCCATGAGCCATAGCGACTTCTCTGTAGTTAAAATTGGAAGGCGTCTGATTTCTGAGAATGTGTGGGGTGTCGAAGCAGGTGTTCTATTTGTGTCCAGGGCTAATAAATAGACTACGTTCTTGAATTATGGGTCATATGTGAGAGGACTGCATTTTGAATTATTTCACCGTGCATTTATTGAAGATTCAGCTAAAATATTAATTTCTCGATCTATTAGGTACTTGCTTGATCTGTTCCCTATGAAGGTTTTTAGCTTATAATATTCTACACCTGGCCTTCTAAGACTGTTCATTCTTTTTATGAATATACAGATATATGGCATGTGCCTTGGGAATTATTATCTTGTGTTCTGTCCGAGTCATCCGGACCCTCCAAATTTCTCAGTAAACCTGGGTGGGTCGTTGTAGCTACTGTCTGTGCCCTGCAGTATAGATTCTTCAGTGAATTCAGCATTTTGGGTTTTCATGAATCCTTGGGGACTCTCGTTCACTTCAATGCGTGCTGCTGCTCCCATTTTAAAAAAGATGGCTGCTCAGTATGGTTATGTTTCTATATATACTTGTGTTGATCATGTTGCATTCAGTGAATACATTGCTTATGTTAGTATTCTTCATGGCTAGATGGATGCAATCAATATTCTTTGTTTATAAATGCATATTTGGCCTATTGTTCGTTCTTCATGATGAGTGCATATGTGCTTCATGTCTATTCCATTTCTGTGTATCAGTTGGCAGTGAGTTTGCCTATTCTCACTATCTTTAGTTACATTAGGTCCATTTCCTGCTCTGCCTGCCTGGGATAAGGCAGGTATGGTCATTTTAGTGAGAAACATTTCTCACTTATGCGATATGATATTGGGATGGGGAGGGGCAGTAGCTATGAATGATGTAATCATCTGCCTGTAAACATTGGGTTGGACATCAAGACATCCTTACCTTTATTCTGAAAACCACCATAGTGTCTTTGGTCCAAACTTGGGGATCACGCCAACCAGAATGAAGATAACATGAATTAATTCATGTAAATGATTGGCTAACATGCTTGGACAGTTTTCAATCACCATGTCCCTGCTTCCCTGCCTACCCTTTTTAATCAGGCAACTGCCTTTCACACTCTCCATAGGTCAACACACACTAACTCTCCTCAACACACCACAACCCACCCAGATGCCCTCCGATGAATGATGACAGATTCTTTTAATCTATTTATTTATTCATTTATTTGTTCAAGCATTCTGTTGAATCAGTATCTGCAAATAAAGAAGAAAAACATAGTTTTATATATATATATATATATATATATATATATTACATGGCCACGGTAGTGCCTACGTAGTTATGATTAAGTTGCTGTTTCCATAGGAAGAGCACTTTTGGGCGGTTTATAACTTTGCTCCCCCTGGACGAATCCTCACCAAACTTTGCAAAACAAGTATATGGCCCACTCTGAATTTTGCAAAGTTTGGTGAGGTTTGGTCCTGGGGGGGGAAAAGTTATAGGGGGGGTCCTCTTGGATGCTTGCTTCAGCTGTGAGAACCCTGCTTCTGGAGTCCACAAAAGAGGATCAGCAGCACGTCACGTGATGCTGAACCCCGGAATGTCTGGCTTGGCTCGTTTTCCAATCACAAGACATGGAGTGGGAGGCTGATCAGGCTGTCCACGTGTCAAACCAACCAACCTATGATCTGGAGGTACACATAATGCATCAAAGGCCAAAAAACAACATGGATTAGTGGGTGAAGCAGCAGATGCCAGAACCTGCACATCCTTTTATTGATGAGTTCAGAAATGGGATTCACATGAATAAGAAGAATCTTTGGATGCCCACACGTGATTAAACACTTACAGCAATGCCTTGGCTTTCCTAGCTCTTCTGTGCAGTGGACATTCTCTGAGCTTTGTAGCCAGAAGCAACATCCGTGTAGCCCATGGAACAATGTGTACCTGTTAAGGGATACCATAAATATGGTTCATGGGATTGGCTGAACAGCAACAGCTGCAACATCGGTCTGCAGTAAATAGTCGAGGAGAAACTATGGCATGAAGAGCCCATGACCTTGATGTGTCCCCTAACATTCCATAACGTGTGCCCCAGTACTATCAAAAGGCAATGGTGGCGCTCTTGTGGCTGGCATCTTTCCAGATCTTTACCAATCATCCCAGTGCCTCATCCTGTGCTCAACATCTTATCCACCCAAACAGAATGTTTCTCCACTCATGTGAAACGCTCAAGACAACCCCCATGACGGCAATGTAATTGACTTCATGGACTGTGAGAAGATCATTCACAGCACTGAAACCCTTTTAACATTCCTTGGACAAGATGTCCCATATTCTGTTCAAACATTGGTTCACCTTTGAACATTATAAACAATGGAATAAAAAGTCAACTTTGATGGTGTTAAGACCATCTGGAAAAACCACAGTTCAAGCAGAAATGAGAGGCCGGGATATCCCACACTCAATAACGGAAATTGTCCAAGTGATTGACAAAACACGCTTTATTAACAATCCAAGATAAAGCAGGAACAACATACAAGCATCAAAAATCTCGTAACTCTCAAAGCTTCTCATGCAAAATAGCAAATTGTAAACCAGAATGTCATTATCACTGATGTCATACTGCAATCTTAGTTACAAAAAGCTATGGGATACGGACACTGGTTAGGGGAATTGCCTATAAATGCATTATACATTGGTTTGTTTTTGAATTGGTTATTACATATCTGACGACATCTATATTGATAAAAGTGAATAAATGTCATCTCTAAAATATATAATTGGTTATTGCAACATGTACTGGACGGCGTGCCCTTGGGGTTCCTGATTGGTTGGCATTTTACACACCAACATTGGGCAAATGATAGGCCGTCAAGACATGAGCACAAAGGGGATTAGGGGGGGGTCCGCAAACTGCTTTCCTTTCAATTGAAAAACATACTATCCCTTATTCTTAGGCCATGAGCCATAGCGACTTCTCTGTAGTTAACCTTGGAAGGCGTCTGATTTCTGAGAATGTGTGGGGTGTCGAAGCAGGTGTTCTATTTGTGTCCAGGGCTAATAAATAGACTACGTTCATGAATTATGGGTCATATGTGAGAGGACTGCATTTTGAATTATTTCACCGTGCATTTATTGAAGATTCAGCTAAAATATTAATTTCTCGATCTATTAGGTACTTGCTTGATCTGTTCCCTATGAAGGTTTTTAGCTTATAATATTCTACACCTGGCCTTCTAAGACTGTTCATTCTTTTTATGAATATACAGATATATGGCATGTGCCTTGGGAATTATTATCTTGTGTTCTGTCCGAGTCATCCGAACCCTCCAAATTTCTCAGTAAACCTGGGTGGGTCGTTGTAGCTACTGTCTGTGCCCTGCAGTATAGATTCTTCAGTGAATTCAGCATTTTGGGTTTTCATGAATCCTTGGGGACTCTCGTTCACTTCAATGCGTGCTGCTGCTCCCATTTTAAAAAAGATGGCTGCTCAGTATGGTTATGTTTCTATATATACTTGTGTTGATCATGTTGCATTCAGTGAATACATTGCTTATGTTAGTATTCTTCATGGCTAGATGGATGCAATCAATATTCTTTGTTTATAAATGCATATTTGGCCTATTGTTCGTTCTTCATGATGAGTGCATATGTGCTTCATGTCTATTCCATTTCTGTGTATCAGTTGGCAGTGAGTTTGCTTATTCTCACTATCTTTAGTTACATTAGGTTCATTTCCTGCTGTGCCTGCCTGAGATAAGGCAGGTATGGTAATTTTAGTGAGAAACATTTCTCACTTATGCGATATGATATTGGGATGGGGAGGGGCAGTAGCTATGAATGATGTAATCATCTGCCTGTAAACATTGGGTTGGACAACAAGACATCCTTACCTTTATTCTGAAAACCACCATAGTGTCTTTGGTCCAAACTTGGGGATCACGCCAACCAGAATGAAGATAACATGAATTAATTCATGTAAATGATTGGCTAACATGCTTGGACAGTTTTCAATCACCATGTCCCTGCTTCCCTGCCTACCCTTTTTAATCAGGCAACTGCCTTTCACACTCTCCATAGGTCAACACACACTAACTCTCCTCAACACACCACAACCCACCCAGATGCCCTCCGATGAATGATGACAGATTCTTTTAATCTATTTATTTATTCATTTATTTGTTCAAGCATTCTGTTGAATCAGTATCTGCAAATAAAGAAGAAAAACATAGTTTTATATATATATATATATATTACATGGCCACGGTAGTGCCTACGTAGTTATGATTAAGTTGCTGTTTCCATAGGAAGAGCACTTTTGGGCGGTTTATAACTTTGCTCCCCCTGGACGAATCCTCACCAAACTTTGCAAAAAAAGTATATGGCCCACTCTGAATTTTGCAAAGTTTGGTGAGGTTTGGTCCAGGGGGGGAAAAGTTATAGGGGGGGTCCTCTTGGATGCTTGCTTCAGCTGTGAGAAGCCTGCTTCTGGAGTCCACAAAAGAGGATCAGCAGCACGTCACGTGATGCTGAACCCCGGAATGTCCGGCTTGGCTCGTTTTCCAATCACAAGACATGGAGGGCTGTCCACGTGTCAAACCAACCAACCTATGATCTGGAGGTACACATAATGCATCAAAGGCCAAAAAACAACATGGATTAGTGGGTGAAGCAGCAGATGCCAGAACCTGCACATCCTTTTATTGATGAGTTCAGAAATGGGATTCACATGAATAAGAAGAATCTTTGGATGCCCACACGTGATTAAACACTTACAGCAATGCCTTGGCTTTCCTAGCTCTTCTGTGCAGTGGGCATTCTCTGAGCTGTGTAGCCAGAAGCAACATCCGTGTAGCCCATGGAACAATGTGTACCTGTTAAGGGATACCATGAATATGGTTCATGGGATTGGCTGAACAGCAACAGCTGCAACATCGGTCTGCAGTAAATAGTCGAGGAGAAACTATGGCATGAAGAGCCCATGACCTTGATGTGTCCCCTAACATTCCATAACGTGTGCCCCAGTACTATCAAAAGGCAATGGTGGCGCTCTTGTGGCTGGCATCTTTCCAGATCTTTACCAATCATCCCAGTGCCTCATCCTGTGCTCAACATCTTATCCACCCAAACAGAATGTTTCTCCACTCATGTGAAACGCTCAAGACAACCCCCATGACGGCAATGTAATTGACTTCATGGACTGTGAGAAGATCATTCACAGCACTGAAACCCTTTTAACATTCCTTGGACAAGATGTCCCATATTCTGTTCAAACATTGGTTCACCTTTGAACATTATAAACAATGGAATAAAAAGTCAACTTTGATGGTGTTAAGACCATCTGGAAAAACCACAGTTCAAGCAGAAATGAGAGGCCGGGATATCCCACACTCAATAACGGAAATTGTCCAAGTGATTGACAAAACACGCTTTATTAACAATCCAAGATAAAGCAGGAACAACATACAAGCATCAAAAATCTCGTAACTCTCAAAGCTTCTCATGCAAAATAGCAAATTGTAAACCAGAATGTCATTATCACTGATGTCATACTGCAATCTTAGTTACAAAAAGCTATGGGATACGGACACTGGTTAGGGGAATTGCCTATAAATGCATTATACATTGGTTTGTTTTTGAATTGGTTATTACATATCTGACGACATCTATATTGATAAAAGTGAATAAATGTCATCTCTAAAATATATAATTGGTTATTGCAACATGTACTGGACGGCATGCCCTTGGGGTTCCTGATTGGATGGCATTTTACACACCAACAGTGGGCAAATGATAGGCCGTCAAGACATGAGCACAAAGGGGATTAGGGGGGGGGGGGGTCTGCAAACTGCTTTCCTTTCAATTGAAAAACATACTATCCCTTATTCTTAGGCCATGAGCCATAGCGACTTCTCTGTAGTTAACCTTGGAAGGCGTCTGATTTCTGAGAATGTGTGGGGTGTCGAAGCAGGTGTTCTATTTGTGTCCAGGGCTAATAAATAGACTACGTTCTTGAATTATGGGTCATATGTGAGAGGACTGCATTTTGAATTATTTCACCGTGCATTTATTGAAGATTCAGCTAAAATATTAATTTCTCGATCTATTAGGTACTTGCTTGATCTGTTCCCTATGAAGGTTTTTAGCTTATAATATTCTACACCTGGCCTTCTAAGACTGTTCATTCTTTTTATGAATATACAGATATATGGCATGTGCCTTGGGAATTATTATCTTGTGTTCTGTCCGAGTCATCCGGACCCTCCAAATTTCTCAGTAAACCTGGGTGGGTCGTTGTAGCTACTGTCTGTGCCCTGCAGTATAGATTCTTCAGTGAATTCAGCATTTTGGGTTTTCATGAATCCTTGGGGACTCTCGTTCACTTCAATGCGTGCTGCTGCTCCCATTTTAAAAAAGATGGCTGCTCAGTATGGTTATGTTTCTATATATACTTGTGTTGATCATGTTGCATTCAGTGAATACATTGCTTATGTTAGTATTCTTCATGGCTAGATGGATGCAATCAATATTCTTTGTTTATAAATGCATATTTGGCCTATTGTTCGTTCTTCATGATGAGTGCATATGTGCTTCATGTCTATTCCATTGCTGTGTATCAGTTGGCAGTGAGTTTGCCTATTCTCACTATCTTTAGTTACATTAGGTCCATTTCCTGCTGTGCCTGCCTGGGATAAGGCAGGTATGGTCATTTTAGTGAGAAACATTTCTCACTTGTGCGATATGATATTGGGATGGGGAGGGGCAGTAGCTATGAATGATGTAATCATCTGCCTGTAAACATTGGGTTGGACATCAAGACATCCTTACCTTTATTCTGAAAACCACCATAGTGTCTTTGGTCCAAACTTGGGGATCACGCCAACCAGAATGAAGATAACATGAATTAATTCATGTAAATGATTGGCTAACATGCTTGGACAGTTTTCAATCACCATGTCCCTGCTTCCCTGCCTACCCTTTTTAATCAGGCAACTGCCTTTCACACTCTCCATAGGTCAACACACACTAACTCTCCTCAACACACCACAACCCACCCAGATGCCCTCCGATGAATGATGACAGATTCTTTTAATCTATTTATTCATTTATTTGTTCAAGCATTGTGTTGAATCAATATCTGCAAATAAAGGAGAAAAACATAGTTTTATATATATATATATATATATATTACATGGCCACGGTAGTGCCTACGTAGTTATGATTAAGTTGCTTTTTCCATAGGAAGAGCACTTTTGGGCGGTTTATAACTTTGCTCCCCCTGGACGAATCCTCACCAAACTTTGCAAAAAAAGTATATGGCCCACTCTGAATTTTGCAAAGTTTGGTGAGGTTTGGTCCAGGGGGGGAAAAGTTATAGGGGGGGTCCTCTTGGATGCTTGCTTCAGCTGTGAGAAGCCTGCTTCTGTAGTCCACAAAAGAGGATCAGCAGCACGTCACGTGATGCTGAACCCCGGAATGTCCGGCTTGGCTCGTTTTCCAATCACAAGACATGGAGTGGGAGGCTGATCAGGCTGTCCACGTGTCAAACCAACCAACCTATGATCTGGAGGTACACATAATGCATCAAAGGCCAAAAAACAACATGGATTAGTGGGTGAAGCAGCAGATGCCAGAACCTGCACATCCTTTTATTGATGAGTTCAGAAATGGGATTCACATGAATAAGAAGAATCTTTGGATGCCCACACGTGATTAAACACTTACAGCAATGCCTTGGCTTTCCTAGCTCTTCTGTGCAGTGGACATTCTCTGAGCTGTGTAGCCAGAAGCAACATCCGTGTAGCCCATGGAACAATGTGTACCTGTTAAGGGATACCATAAATATGGTTCATGGGGTTGGCTGAACAGCAACAGCTGCAACATCTGTCTGCAGTAAATAGTCGAGGAGAAACTATGGCATGAAGAGCCCATGACCCTGATGTGTCCCCTAACATTCCATAACGTGTGCCCCAGTACTATCAAAGGCAATGGTGGCGCTCTTGTGGCTGGCATCTTTCCAGATCTTTACCAATCATCCCAGTGCCTCATCCTGTGCTCAACATCTTATCCACCCAAACTGAATGCTTCTCCACTCATGTGAAACGCTCAAGACAACCCCGGTGACTGCAATGTAATTGACATCATGGACTGTGAGAAGATCATTCACAGCACTGAAACCCTTTTAACATTCCTTGGACAAGATGTCCCATATTCTGTTCAAACATTGGTTCACCTTTGAACATTATAAACAATGGAATAAAAAGTCAACTTTGACGGTGTTAAGACCATCTGGAAAAACCACAGTTCAAGCAGAAATGAGAGGCCGGGATATCCCACACTCAATAACGAAAATTGTCCAAGTGATTGACAAAACACGCTTTATTAACAATCCAAGATAAAGCAGGAACAACATACAAGCATCAAAAATCTCGTAACTCTCAAAGCTTCTCATGCAAAATAGCAAATTGTAAACCAGAATGTCATTATCACTGATGTCATACTGCAATCTTAGTTACAAAAAGCTATGGGATACGGACACTGGTTAGGGGAATTGCCTATAAATGCATTATACATTGGTTTGTTTTTGAATTGGTTATTACATATCTGACGACATCTATATTGATAAAAGTGAATAAATGTCATCTCTAAAATATATAATTGGTTATTGCAACATGTACTGGACGGCATGCCCTTGGGGTTCCTGATTGGTTGGTATTTTACACACCAACATTGGGCAACTGATAGGCCGTCAAGACATGAGCACAAAGGGGATTAGGGGGGGGGTCCACAAACTGCTTTCCTTTCAATTGAAAAACATACTATCCCTTATTCTTAGGCCATGAGCCATAGCGACTTCTCTGTAGTTAAAATTGGAAGGCGTCTGATTTCTGAGAATGTGTGGGGTGTCGAAGCAGGTGTTCTATTTGTGTCCAGGGCTAATAAATAGACTACGTTCTTGAATTATGGGTCATATGTGAGAGGACTGCATTTTGAATTATTTCACCGTGCATTTATTGAAGATTCAGCTAAAATATTAATTTCTCGATCTATTAGGTACTTGCTTGATCTGTTCCCTATGAAGGTTTTTAGCTTATAATATTCTACACCTGGCCTTCTAAGACTGTTCATTCTTTTTATGAATATACAGATATATGGCATGTGCCTTGGGAATTATTATCTTGTGTTCTGTCCGAGTCATCCGGACCCTCCAAATTTCTCAGTAAACCTGGGTGGGTCGTTGTAGCTACTGTCTGTGCCCTGCAGTATAGATTCTTCAGTGAATTCAGCATTTTGGGTTTTCATGAATCCTTGGGGACTCTCGTTCACTTCAATGCGTGCTGCTGCTCCCATTTTAAAAAAGATGGCTGCTCAGTATGGTTATGTTTCTATATATACTTGTGTTGATCATGTTGCATTCAGTGAATACATTGCTTATGTTAGTATTCTTCATGGCTAGATGGATGCAATCAATATTCTTTGTTTATAAATGCATATTTGGCCTATTGTTCGTTCTTCATGATGAGTGCATATGTGCTTCATGTCTATTCCATTTCTGTGTATCAGTTGGCAGTGAGTTTGCCTATTCTCACTATCTTTAGTTACATTAGGTCCATTTCCTGCTGTGCCTGCCTGGGATAAGGCAGGTATGGTCATTTTAGTGAGAAACATTTCTCACTTATGCGATATGATATTGGGATGGGGAGGGGCAGTAGCTATGAATGATGTAATCATCTGCCTGTAAACATTGGGTTGGACATCAAGACATCCTTACCTTTATTCTGAAAACCACCATAGTGTCTTTGGTCCAAACTTGGGGATCACGCCAACCAGAATGAAGATAACATGAATTAATTCATGTAAATGATTGGCTAACATGCTTGGACAGTTTTCAATCACCATGTCCCTGCTTCCCTGCCTACCCTTTTTAATCAGGCAACTGCCTTTCACACTCTCCATAGGTCAACACACACTAACTCTCCTCAACACACCACAACCCACCCAGATGCCCTCCGATGAATGATGACAGATTCTTTTAATCTATTTATTTATTCATTTATTTGTTCAAGCATTCTGTTGAATCAGTATCTGCAAATAAAGAAGAAAAACATAGTTTTATATATATATATATATATATATATATATATATATTACATGGCCACGGTAGTGCCTACGTAGTTATGATTAAGTTGCTGTTTCCATAGGAAGAGCACTTTTGGGCGGTTTATAACTTTGCTCCCCCTGGACGAATCCTCACCAAACTTTGCAAAACAAGTATATGGCCCACTCTGAATTTTGCAAAGTTTGGTGAGGTTTGGTCCTGGGGGGGGAAAAGTTATAGGGGGGGTCCTCTTGGATGCTTGCTTCAGCTGTGAGAACCCTGCTTCTGGAGTCCACAAAAGAGGATCAGCAGCACGTCACGTGATGCTGAACCCCGGAATGTCTGGCTTGGCTCGTTTTCCAATCACAAGACATGGAGTGGGAGGCTGATCAGGCTGTCCACGTGTCAAACCAACCAACCTATGATCTGGAGGTACACATAATGCATCAAAGGCCAAAAAACAACATGGATTAGTGGGTGAAGCAGCAGATGCCAGAACCTGCACATCCTTTTATTGATGAGTTCAGAAATGGGATTCACATGAATAAGAAGAATCTTTGGATGCCCACACGTGATTAAACACTTACAGCAATGCCTTGGCTTTCCTAGCTCTTCTGTGCAGTGGACATTCTCTGAGCTTTGTAGCCAGAAGCAACATCCGTGTAGCCCATGGAACAATGTGTACCTGTTAAGGGATACCATAAATATGGTTCATGGGATTGGCTGAACAGCAACAGCTGCAACATCGGTCTGCAGTAAATAGTCGAGGAGAAACTATGGCATGAAGAGCCCATGACCTTGATGTGTCCCCTAACATTCCATAACGTGTGCCCCAGTACTATCAAAAGGCAATGGTGGCGCTCTTGTGGCTGGCATCTTTCCAGATCTTTACCAATCATCCCAGTGCCTCATCCTGTGCTCAACATCTTATCCACCCAAACAGAATGTTTCTCCACTCATGTGAAACGCTCAAGACAACCCCCATGACGGCAATGTAATTGACTTCATGGACTGTGAGAAGATCATTCACAGCACTGAAACCCTTTTAACATTCCTTGGACAAGATGTCCCATATTCTGTTCAAACATTGGTTCACCTTTGAACATTATAAACAATGGAATAAAAAGTCAACTTTGATGGTGTTAAGACCATCTGGAAAAACCACAGTTCAAGCAGAAATGAGAGGCCGGGATATCCCACACTCAATAACGGAAATTGTCCAAGTGATTGACAAAACACGCTTTATTAACAATCCAAGATAAAGCAGGAACAACATACAAGCATCAAAAATCTCGTAACTCTCAAAGCTTCTCATGCAAAATAGCAAATTGTAAACCAGAATGTCATTATCACTGATGTCATACTGCAATCTTAGTTACAAAAAGCTATGGGATACGGACACTGGTTAGGGGAATTGCCTATAAATGCATTATACATTGGTTTGTTTTTGAATTGGTTATTACATATCTGACGACATCTATATTGATAAAAGTGAATAAATGTCATCTCTAAAATATATAATTGGTTATTGCAACATGTACTGGACGGCGTGCCCTTGGGGTTCCTGATTGGTTGGCATTTTACACACCAACATTGGGCAAATGATAGGCCGTCAAGACATGAGCACAAAGGGGATTAGGGGGGGGGTCCGCAAACTGCTTTCCTTTCAATTGAAAAACATACTATCCCTTATTCTTAGGCCATGAGCCATAGCGACTTCTCTGTAGTTAACCTTGGAAGGCGTCTGATTTCTGAGAATGTGTGGGGTGTCGAAGCAGGTGTTCTATTTGTGTCCAGGGCTAATAAATAGACTACGTTCATGAATTATGGGTCATATGTGAGAGGACTGCATTTTGAATTATTTCACCGTGCATTTATTGAAGATTCAGCTAAAATATTAATTTCTCGATCTATTAGGTACTTGCTTGATCTGTTCCCTATGAAGGTTTTTAGCTTATAATATTCTACACCTGGCCTTCTAAGACTGTTCATTCTTTTTATGAATATACAGATATATGGCATGTGCCTTGGGAATTATTATCTTGTGTTCTGTCCGAGTCATCCGAACCCTCCAAATTTCTCAGTAAACCTGGGTGGGTCGTTGTAGCTACTGTCTGTGCCCTGCAGTATAGATTCTTCAGTGAATTCAGCATTTTGGGTTTTCATGAATCCTTGGGGACTCTCGTTCACTTCAATGCGTGCTGCTGCTCCCATTTTAAAAAAGATGGCTGCTCAGTATGGTTATGTTTCTATATATACTTGTGTTGATCATGTTGCATTCAGTGAATACATTGCTTATGTTAGTATTCTTCATGGCTAGATGGATGCAATCAATATTCTTTGTTTATAAATGCATATTTGGCCTATTGTTCGTTCTTCATGATGAGTGCATATGTGCTTCATGTCTATTCCATTTCTGTGTATCAGTTGGCAGTGAGTTTGCTTATTCTCACTATCTTTAGTTACATTAGGTTCATTTCCTGCTGTGCCTGCCTGAGATAAGGCAGGTATGGTAATTTTAGTGAGAAACATTTCTCACTTATGCGATATGATATTGGGATGGGGAGGGGCAGTAGCTATGAATGATGTAATCATCTGCCTGTAAACATTGGGTTGGACAACAAGACATCCTTACCTTTATTCTGAAAACCACCATAGTGTCTTTGGTCCAAACTTGGGGATCACGCCAACCAGAATGAAGATAACATGAATTAATTCATGTAAATGATTGGCTAACATGCTTGGACAGTTTTCAATCACCATGTCCCTGCTTCCCTGCCTACCCTTTTTAATCAGGCAACTGCCTTTCACACTCTCCATAGGTCAACACACACTAACTCTCCTCAACACACCACAACCCACCCAGATGCCCTCCGATGAATGATGACAGATTCTTTTAATCTATTTATTTATTCATTTATTTGTTCAAGCATTCTGTTGAATCAGTATCTGCAAATAAAGAAGAAAAACATAGTTTTATATATATATATATATATTACATGGCCACGGTAGTGCCTACGTAGTTATGATTAAGTTGCTGTTTCCATAGGAAGAGCACTTTTGGGCGGTTTATAACTTTGCTCCCCCTGGACGAATCCTCACCAAACTTTGCAAAAAAAGTATATGGCCCACTCTGAATTTTGCAAAGTTTGGTGAGGTTTGGTCCAGGGGGGGAAAAGTTATAGGGGGGGTCCTCTTGGATGCTTGCTTCAGCTGTGAGAAGCCTGCTTCTGGAGTCCACAAAAGAGGATCAGCAGCACGTCACGTGATGCTGAACCCCGGAATGTCCGGCTTGGCTCGTTTTCCAATCACAAGACATGGAGGGCTGTCCACGTGTCAAACCAACCAACCTATGATCTGGAGGTACACATAATGCATCAAAGGCCAAAAAACAACATGGATTAGTGGGTGAAGCAGCAGATGCCAGAACCTGCACATCCTTTTATTGATGAGTTCAGAAATGGGATTCACATGAATAAGAAGAATCTTTGGATGCCCACACGTGATTAAACACTTACAGCAATGCCTTGGCTTTCCTAGCTCTTCTGTGCAGTGGGCATTCTCTGAGCTGTGTAGCCAGAAGCAACATCCGTGTAGCCCATGGAACAATGTGTACCTGTTAAGGGATACCATGAATATGGTTCATGGGATTGGCTGAACAGCAACAGCTGCAACATCGGTCTGCAGTAAATAGTCGAGGAGAAACTATGGCATGAAGAGCCCATGACCTTGATGTGTCCCCTAACATTCCATAACGTGTGCCCCAGTACTATCAAAAGGCAATGGTGGCGCTCTTGTGGCTGGCATCTTTCCAGATCTTTACCAATCATCCCAGTGCCTCATCCTGTGCTCAACATCTTATCCACCCAAACAGAATGTTTCTCCACTCATGTGAAACGCTCAAGACAACCCCCATGACGGCAATGTAATTGACTTCATGGACTGTGAGAAGATCATTCACAGCACTGAAACCCTTTTAACATTCCTTGGACAAGATGTCCCATATTCTGTTCAAACATTGGTTCACCTTTGAACATTATAAACAATGGAATAAAAAGTCAACTTTGATGGTGTTAAGACCATCTGGAAAAACCACAGTTCAAGCAGAAATGAGAGGCCGGGATATCCCACACTCAATAACGGAAATTGTCCAAGTGATTGACAAAACACGCTTTATTAACAATCCAAGATAAAGCAGGAACAACATACAAGCATCAAAAATCTCGTAACTCTCAAAGCTTCTCATGCAAAATAGCAAATTGTAAACCAGAATGTCATTATCACTGATGTCATACTGCAATCTTAGTTACAAAAAGCTATGGGATACGGACACTGGTTAGGGGAATTGCCTATAAATGCATTATACATTGGTTTGTTTTTGAATTGGTTATTACATATCTGACGACATCTATATTGATAAAAGTGAATAAATGTCATCTCTAAAATATATAATTGGTTATTGCAACATGTACTGGACGGCATGCCCTTGGGGTTCCTGATTGGATGGCATTTTACACACCAACAGTGGGCAAATGATAGGCCGTCAAGACATGAGCACAAAGGGGATTAGGGGGGGGGGGGGGGGTCTGCAAACTGCTTTCCTTTCAATTGAAAAACATACTATCCCTTATTCTTAGGCCATGAGCCATAGCGACTTCTCTGTAGTTAACCTTGGAAGGCGTCTGATTTCTGAGAATGTGTGGGGTGTCGAAGCAGGTGTTCTATTTGTGTCCAGGGCTAATAAATAGACTACGTTCTTGAATTATGGGTCATATGTGAGAGGACTGCATTTTGAATTATTTCACCGTGCATTTATTGAAGATTCAGCTAAAATATTAATTTCTCGATCTATTAGGTACTTGTTTGATCTGTTCCCTATGAAGGTTTTTAGCTTATAATATTCTACACCTGGCCTTCTAAGACTGTTCATTCTTTTTATGAATATACAGATATATGGCATGTGCCTTGGGAATTATTATCTTGTGTTCTGTCCGAGTCATCCGGACCCTCCAAATTTCTCAGTAAACCTGGGTGGGTCGTTGTAGCTACTGTCTGTGCCCTGCAGTATAGATTCTTCAGTGAATTCAGCATTTTGGGTTTTCATGAATCCTTGGGGACTCTCGTTCACTTCAATGCGTGCTGCTGCTCCCATTTTAAAAAAGATGGCTGCTCAGTATGGTTATGTTTCTATATATACTTGTGTTGATCATGTTGCATTCAGTGAATACATTGCTTATGTTAGTATTCTTCATGGCTAGATGGATGCAATCAATATTCTTTGTTTATAAATGCATATTTGGCCTATTGTTCGTTCTTCATGATGAGTGCATATGTGCTTCATGTCTATTCCATTGCTGTGTATCAGTTGGCAGTGAGTTTGCCTATTCTCACTATCTTTAGTTACATTAGGTCCATTTCCTGCTGTGCCTGCCTGGGATAAGGCAGGTATGGTCATTTTAGTGAGAAACATTTCTCACTTGTGCGATATGATATTGGGATGGGGAGGGGCAGTAGCTATGAATGATGTAATCATCTGCCTGTAAACATTGGGTTGGACATCAAGACATCCTTACCTTTATTCTGAAAACCACCATAGTGTCTTTGGTCCAAACTTGGGGATCACGCCAACCAGAATGAAGATAACATGAATTAATTCATGTAAATGATTGGCTAACATGCTTGGACAGTTTTCAATCACCATGTCCCTGCTTCCCTGCCTACCCTTTTTAATCAGGCAACTGCCTTTCACACTCTCCATAGGTCAACACACACTAACTCTCCTCAACACACCACAACCCACCCAGATGCCCTCCGATGAATGATGACAGATTCTTTTAATCTATTTATTCATTTATTTGTTCAAGCATTGTGTTGAATCAATATCTGCAAATAAAGGAGAAAAACATAGTTTTATATATATATATATATATATATTACATGGCCACGGTAGTGCCTACGTAGTTATGATTAAGTTGCTTTTTCCATAGGAAGAGCACTTTTGGGCGGTTTATAACTTTGCTCCCCCTGGACGAATCCTCACCAAACTTTGCAAAAAAAGTATATGGCCCACTCTGAATTTTGCAAAGTTTGGTGAGGTTTGGTCCAGGGGGGGAAAAGTTATAGGGGGGGTCCTCTTGGATGCTTGCTTCAGCTGTGAGAAGCCTGCTTCTGTAGTCCACAAAAGAGGATCAGCAGCACGTCACGTGATGCTGAACCCCGGAATGTCCGGCTTGGCTCGTTTTCCAATCACAAGACATGGAGTGGGAGGCTGATCAGGCTGTCCACGTGTCAAACCAACCAACCTATGATCTGGAGGTACACATAATGCATCAAAGGCCAAAAAACAACATGGATTAGTGGGTGAAGCAGCAGATGCCAGAACCTGCACATCCTTTTATTGATGAGTTCAGAAATGGGATTCACATGAATAAGAAGAATCTTTGGATGCCCACACGTGATTAAACACTTACAGCAATGCCTTGGCTTTCCTAGCTCTTCTGTGCAGTGGACATTCTCTGAGCTGTGTAGCCAGAAGCAACATCCGTGTAGCCCATGGAACAATGTGTACCTGTTAAGGGATACCATAAATATGGTTCATGGGGTTGGCTGAACAGCAACAGCTGCAACATCTGTCTGCAGTAAATAGTCGAGGAGAAACTATGGCATGAAGAGCCCATGACCCTGATGTGTCCCCTAACATTCCATAACGTGTGCCCCAGTACTATCAAAGGCAATGGTGGCGCTCTTGTGGCTGGCATCTTTCCAGATCTTTACCAATCATCCCAGTGCCTCATCCTGTGCTCAACATCTTATCCACCCAAACTGAATGCTTCTCCACTCATGTGAAACGCTCAAGACAACCCCGGTGACTGCAATGTAATTGACATCATGGACTGTGAGAAGATCATTCACAGCACTGAAACCCTTTTAACATTCCTTGGACAAGATGTCCCATATTCTGTTCAAACATTGGTTCACCTTTGAACAATATAAACCATGGAATAAAAAGTCAACTTTGATGGTGTTAAGACCATCTGGAAAACCACAGTTCAAGCAGAAAAGAGAAGCCGGGATATCCCACACTCAATAACGGAAATTGTCCAAGTGATTGACAAAACACGCTTTATTAACAATCCAAGATAAAGCAGGAACAACATACAAGCATCAAAAATCTCGTAACTCTCAAAGCTTCTCATGCAAAATAGCAAATTGTAAACTAGAATGTCATCATCACTGATGTCATACTGCAATCTTAGTTACAAAAAGCTATGGGATACGGACAGGTTAGGGGAATTACCTATGAATGCATTATATATTGGTTTGTTTTTTAATTGGTTATTACATATCTGACGACATCTATATTGATAAAAGTGAATAAATGTCATCTCTAAAATATATAATTGGTTATTGCAACATGTACTGGACGGCATGCCCTTGGGGTTCCTGATTGGTTGGCATTTTACACACCAACATTGGGCAACTGATAGGCCGTCAAGACATGAGCACAAAGGGGTTTGGGGGGGCGCAAACTGCTTTCCTTTCAATTGAAAAACATACTATCCCTTATTCTTAGGCCATGAGCCATAGCGACTTCTCTGTAGTTAACCTTGTAAGGCGTCTGATTTATGAGAATGTGTGGGGTGTGAAGCAGGTGTTCTATTTGTGTCCAGGGCTAATAAATAGACTACGTTCTTGAATTATGGGTCATATGTGAGAGGACTGCATTTTGAATTATTTCACCCTGCATTTATTGAAGATTCAGCTAATATATTAATTTCTTGATCTATTAGGGACTTGCTTGATCTGTTCCCTATGACATCTGGCCTTCTAAGACTGTCATTCTTTTTATGAATATACAGATATATGGCATGTGCCTTGGGAATTATTATCTTGTGTTCTGTCCGAGTCATCCGGACCCTCCCAATTTCTCAGTAAACCTGGGTGGGTCTGTGTAGCTACTGTCTGTGCCCTGCAGCATAGATACTTCAGTGAATTCAGCATTTTGGGTTTTCATGAATCCTTGGGGACTCTTGTTCACTTCAATGCGTGCTGCTGCTACCATTTTAAAAAAGATGGCTGCTCAGTATAGTCATGTTTCTATATACTTGTGTTGTTCATGTTGCATTCAGTGAATACATTGCTTATGTTAGTATTCTTCATGGCTAGATGGATGCAATCAATATTCTTTGTGTATAAATGCATATTTGACCTATTGTTCGTTCTTCATGATGAGTGCATATGTGCTTCATGTTTATTCCATTTATGTGTGTCAGTTGGCAGTGAGTTTGCTTATTCTCGCTATCTTTAGTTACATTAGGTCCATTTCCTGCTGTGCCTGCCTGGGATAAGGCAGGTATGGTCATTTTAGTGAGAAACATTTCTCACTTAAACGATATTGGGATGGGGAGGGGCAGTAGCTATGA
This sequence comes from Ambystoma mexicanum, assembly GCF_040938575.1. NCBI lineage: Eukaryota > Metazoa > Chordata > Amphibia > Caudata > Ambystomatidae > Ambystoma > Ambystoma mexicanum. The sequence goes on along the minus strand of NC_090932.1, from coordinate 467,261,451 downwards.
ATGATGTATTCATCTGCCTGTAAAAATTGGGTCGGACATCAAGACATCCTTACCTTTATTCTGAAAACCACCATAGTGTCTTTGGTCGAAACTTGGGGATCACGCCAACCAAAATGAAGATAACATGAATTAATTCATGTGAATGATTGGCTAACATGCTTGGATACTTTTCAATCACCATGTCCCTGCGTCCCTGCCTACCCTTTTTAATCAGGCAACTGCCTTTCACACTCTCCATAGGTCAACACACACTAACTCCCCTCAACACACCACAACTCACCCAGATGCCCTCCGATGAATGATGACAGATTCTTTTAATCTATTTATTTATTCATTTATTTGTTCAAGCATTCTGTTGAATCAGTATCTGCAAATAAAGAAGAAAAACATAGTTATATATATGTATATATTATATGGCCACGGTAGCGGCCATGTAGTTATGGTTAAGTTGCTGTTTCCATAGGAAGAGCACTTTTTGGGCAGGATCCCAAAATTATTTTTTTTCCCATAGACATAATGGGAAAAAACTTTGCTCACGCCTGCAGCCCAAACCGCTGGATGGATTTACACCAAATTTGCGGTGGGAGCGGCGTCTTGGTCCCAAAAGCGTGTTTTTTTTTACTTGGTGTAAATCCGTCCAGTAGTTTTTTTAATAATGACAAAAATGTAAGTGAAAAAAATGTGTGATATCTGTGTCCGCTTCGTGGACATACTTCCCTGTTCGCTCCGCGGACAGGACGGGGATTGGGCAAGCGGCTTGCATGATGTCCACGGACATCTGACGTGCTTTCCTATTGGCTGCGGTGAAGCGTGCAGTGTGTCGTATTGTGAAGACGCCCGCCATCTTTGTTTATCGTTTGGATCAGAGCGCTGCATAGTGCGCTCCGTGTCTTCCTCCTGCTCCCTCCACCCCCCGCTCAAGCCCCTTGTCTCTCTCCCATCCCCCCCACGCCCGCGCTCATGGCTCGTGTCTCTCTCCCGTCCCCCCACCCCGCACTAATGCCCCGTGTCTCTCTCCCGTTCCCCCCACCCCCGCTCATGGCCCGTGTCTCTCTCCCGTTCCCCCCACCCCCCGCTCATGCCCCGTGTCTCTATCCCGTTCCCCCCACCCCCCACTCATGGCCCGTGTCTCCCTCCCGTTCCTCCCACCTGCCACTCATACTCCATGTCTCCCTCCCGTTCCCCCACCCCCCGCTCATGGCCCGTGTCTCCCTCCCATCCCCCTCCACCCCCCGATCATGCCCCGTGTCTCCCCTGTTCCCCCCACCCCCTGCTCATGCCCTGTGTCTCACCTGTTCCCCCCACCCCCCGCTCATGCCCTGTGTCTCCCTCCTGTTCCCCCCACCCCCGCTCATGCCCCGTGTCTCCTCTGGTCCCCCCACCCCCCGCTCGTTCCCCCCGTTCCCCCCACCCCCCGCTCATGCCCCGTGTCTCCCTCCTTTTCCCCCCCACCCCCCGCTCATGCCCCGTGTCTCCCCTGTTCCCCCAACCCCCGCTCATGCCCCGTGTCTCTCTCCTGTTGCTCCCCACCCCCGCTCATGCCCCGTGTCTCCCCCGTTCCACCCACCCCCCGCTCATGCCCCGTGTTTCCCTCCTTTTCCCCCCACCCCCGCTCATGCCCCATTTCTCCCCTGTTCCCCCAACCCCTGCTCATGCCGCGTGTCTCCCTCGTGTTCCCCCCACACCCCGCTCATGCCCTGTGTCTCCCTCGTGTTCCCCCACCCCCTGTTCATGCCCCGTGTCTCCCTCGTGTTGCCCCCCACCCCTCGCTCATGCCCCGTGTCTCACTCCTGTACCCCCACCGCCCGCTCATGCTCCATGTCTACCTCGTGTTGCCCCCCAACCCCTGCTCATGCTCTGTGTCTCTATCCTGTTGCCCCCACCCCCCGCTCATGCCCCGTGTCTCTCCCCTGTTCCCCCCACCTCTGCTCACGCTCCGTGTCTCCCTCGTGTTGCCCCCCACCTCTCGATCATGCCCCGTGTCTCCCTCCTGTACCCCCACCCCCGTCCATGCTCTGTGTCTACCTCGTGTTGCCCCCCACCCCCTGCTCATGCTCCGTGTCTCTCTCCTGTTGCCCCCACCCCCCGCTCATGCCCTTGTCTCCCTCCTGTTCCCCCCACCCCCGCTCCGTGTCTCCCTCATGTTGCCCCCCACCTCTCGCTCATGCCCCGTGTCTCCCTCCTGTACCCCCACCCCCCGCTCATTCTCTGTGTCTACCTTGTGTTGCCCCCCACCCCCCGATCATGCTCCATGTCTCTTCTCCTGTTGCCCCCACCCCCGCTCACACCCCGTGTCTCCCTCCTGTTCCCCCCAACCGACTCATGCCCCGTGGCTCCCTCGTGTTACCCCCCACCCCCCGCTCATGCCCCGTGTCTCCCTCGTGTTCCCCCCACACGCCGTTCATGCCCTGTGTCTCCCTCGTGTTCCCCCCACCCCCTGTTCATTCCCTGTGTCTCCCTCGTGTTGCCCCCCACCCCTCGCTCATGCCCCGTGTCTTCCTCCTGTACCCCCACCGCCCGCTCATGCTCCGTGTCTACCTCGTGTTGCCCCCCATTCCCTGCTCATGCTCCATGTCTCTATCCTGTTGCCCCCACCCCCCGCTCATGCCCCGTGTCTCTCCCCTGTTCCCCCCACCTCTGCTCACGCTCCGTGTCTCCCTCGTGTTGCCCCCCACCCCTCGATCATGCCCGTGTCTCCCTCCTGTACCCCCACACCCCGCTCATGCTCCGTGTCTACCTCGTGTTGCCCCCCACCCCCTGCTCATGCTCCGTGTCTCTCTCCTGTTGCCCCCACCCCCCGCTCATGCCCCGTGTCTCCCTCCTTTTCCCCCCACCCCCCGCTCATGCCCCGTGTCTCCCCTGTTCCCCCAACCCCCGCTCATGCCGCGTGTCTCTCTCCTGTTGCTCCCCACCCCCGCTCATGCCCCGTGTCTCCCTCGTGTTCCCCCACCCCCGCTCATGCCCCGTGTCTCCCTCGTATTACCCCCACCTCCCGCTCATGCCCCGTGTCTCCCTCCTGTACCCCCCACCCTCTGCTCATGCCCCGTGTCTCCCTCATGTTACCCCCCACCCCCTCGAATGCCCTGTGTCTCCCTCCTGTTCCCCCACCCCCCGCTCATGCCCCGTGTCTCCCCTGATCCCCCCATCCCCCGCTCAAACCCCTTGTCTCTCTCCCATTCCCCCACACCCCCGCGCTCATGGCCCGTGTCTCTCTCCCGTTCCCCCCACCCTCCGCTAATGCCCCGTGTCTCCACTGTTCCCCCCACCCCCCGCTCATGCCCCATGTCTCCCTCGTGTTCCCCCCACACCCCGCTCATGCCCTGTGTCTCCCTCGTGTTTCCCCCACCCCCCGCCCATGCCCCATGTCTCCCTCCTGTTCCCCCACCTCTCGCTCATGCTCGTGTCTCTCTCTAGTTCCTTCCACCCTCCGCTCAAGCGCTGTGTCTCCCTCCTGTACCCCTCTCCCCCGCTCACACCCTGTGTCTCCCTCCTGTTCCCCCCACCCCCGACTCATGCCCCGTGTCTCCCTCGTGTTACCCCCCACCCCCCGCTCATGCCCCGTGTCTCCCTCGTGTTCCCCCCACACCCCGCTCATGCCCTGTGTCTCCCTCGTGTTCCCCCCACCCCCTGTTCATGCCCCGTGTCTCCCTCGTGTTGCCCCCCACCCCTCGTTCATGCCCCGTGTCTCCCTCCTGTACCCCCACCACCCGCTCATGCTCCGTGTCTACCTCGTATTGCCCCCCACCCCCCGCTCATGCTCCGTGTCTCTATCCTGTTGCCCCCACCCCCCGCTCATGCCCCGTGTCTCTCCCCTGTTCCCCCCACCTCAGCTCACGCTCCGTGTCTCCCTCGTGTTGCCCCCCACCCCTTGATCATGCCCCGTGTCTCCCTCCTGTACCCCCACACCCCGCTCATGCTCCGTGTCTACCTCGTGTTGCCCCCCACCCCCTGCTCATGCTCCGTGTCTCTCTCCTGTTGCCCCCACCCCCCGCTCATGCCCGTGTCTCCCTCCTGTTCCCCCCACCCCCGCTCCGTGTCTCCCTCATGTTGCCCCCCACCCCTCGCTCATGCCCCGTGTCTCCCTCCTGTACCCCCACCGCCCGCTCATTCTCTGTGTCTACCTTGTGTTGCCCCCCACCCCCCGCTCATGCTCCGTGTCTCTTCTCCTGTTGCCCCCACCCCCGCTCAAACCCCGTGTCTCCCTCCTGTTCCCCCCACCCCCGACTCATGCCCCGTGTCTCCCTCGTGTTACCCCCCACCCCCCGCTCATGCCCCGTGTCTCCCTCGTGTTCCCCCCACACCCCGCTCATGCCCTGTGTCTCCCTCGTGCTCCCCCCACCCCCTGTTCATGCCCCATGTCTCCCTCGTGTTGCCCCCCACCCCTCGCTCATGCCCCGTGTCTCCCTCCTGTACCCCCACCGCCCGCTCATGCTCCGTGTCTACCTCGTGTTGCCCCCCATTCCCCGCTCATGCTCTGTGTCTCTATCCTGTTGCCCCCACCCCCCGCTCATGCCCCGTGTCTCTCCCCTGTTCCCCCCACCTCTGGTCACGCTCGGTGTCTCCCTCGTGTTGCCCCCCACCCCTCGATCATGCCACCTGTCTCCCTCCTGTACTCCCACCCCCCGCTCATGCTCCGTGTCTACCTCGTGTTGCCCCCCACCCCCTGCTCATGCTCCGTGTCTCTCTCCTGTTGCCCCCACCCCCCGCTCATGCCCCGTGTCTCCCTCCTTTTCCCCCACCCCCCGCTCATGCCCCGTGTCTCCCCTGTTCCCCCCAATCCCCGCTCATGCCGCGTGTCTCTCTCCTGTTGCTCCCCACCCCCGCTCATGCCCCGTGTCTCCCTCGTGTTCCCCCCACCCCCGCTTATGCCCCGTGCCTCCCTCGTGTTACCCCCCACCTCCCGCTCATGCCCCGTGTCTCCCTCCTGTACCCCCCACCCTCTGCTCATGCCCCGTGTCTCCCTCATGTTACCCCCCACCCCCCGAGAATGCCCTGTGTCTCCCTCCTGTTCCCTCACCCCCCGCTCATGCCCCGTGTCTCCCCTGTTCCCCCCACCCCCCGTTCAAGCCCCTTGTCTCTCTCCCGTTCCCCCACACCCCCGCGCTCATGGCCCGTGTCTCTCTCCCGTTCCCCCCACCCCCCGCTAATGCCCCGTGTCTCCCCTGTTCCCCCCCACCCCCTGCTCATGCCCCAGGTCTCCCCGTTCCCCCCACCCCCTGCTCATGCCCCATGTCTCCCTCCTTTTCCCCCCACCCCCGCTCATGCCCCCACCCCCCGCTCATGCCCCGTGTCTCCCTCCTGTTCCCCCCACCCCCGCTCCTGCTCCGTGTCTCCCTCGTGTTGCCCCCCGCCCATGCCCCGTGTCTCCCTCCTGTTCCCCCACCCCTCGCTCATGCTCGTGTCTCTCTCTAGTTCCTTCCACCCTCCGCTCAAGCCCCGTGTCTCCCTCCTGTACCCCCCAGCCCCCGCTCACACCCCGTGTCTCCCTCCTGTTCCCCCCACCCCGACTCATGCCCCGTGTCTCCCTCATGTTACCCCCCACCTCCTGCTCATGCCCCATGTCTCCATCGTGTTCCCCCCACCCCCCGCTCATGCCCTGTGTCTCCCTCGTGTTCCCCCCACCCCCTGATCATGCCCCGCGTCTCCCTCCTGTTCCCCCCACCCCCGCTCCGTGTCTCGCTCGTGTTGCCCCCCACCCCCTGCCCATGCCCCGTGTCTCCCTCCTGTTCCCCCACCCCTCGCTCATGCTCGTGTCTCTCTCTAGTTCCTTCCACCCTCCACTCAAGCCCCGTGTCTCCCTCCTGTACCCCCCTCCCCCCGCTCACACCCTGTGTCTCCCTCCTGTTCCCCCACCCCCGACTCATGCCCCGTGTCTCCCTCGTGTTCCCCCCACACCCCGCTCATGCCCTGTGTCTCCCTCGTGTTCCCCCACCCCGTTCATGCCCCGTGTCTCCCTCGTGTTGCCCCCCACCCCTCGCTCATGCCCCGTGTCTCCCTCCTGTACCCCCACCGCCCACTCATGCTCCGTGTCTACCTCGTTTTGCCCCCCACCCCCCGTTCATGCTCCGTGTCTCTATCCTGTTGCCCCCACCCCCCGCTCATGCCCCGTGTCTCTCCCCTGTTCCCCCACCTCTGCTCACGCTCCGTGTCTCCCTCGTGTTGCCCCCCACCCCTCGATCATGCCCCGTGTCTCCCTCCTGTACCCCCACCCCCCGCTCATGCTCCATGTCTACCTCGTGTTGCCCCCCACCCCCTGCTCATGCTCCGTGTCTCTCTCCTGTTGCCCCCACCCCCTCTCATGCCCGTGTCTCCCTCCTGTTCCCCCCACCCCCGCTCCGTGTCTCCCTCATGTTGCCCCCCACCCCTCGCTCATGCCCCGTGTCTCCCTCCTGTACCCCCACCCCCCGCTCATTCTCCGTGTCTACCTTGTGTTGCCCCCCACCCCCCGCTCATGCTCTGTGTCTCTTCTCCTGTTTCCCCCACCCCCGCTCACACCCCGTGTCTCCCTCCTGTTCCCCCCACCCCCGACTCATGCCCCGTGTTACCCCCCACCCCCCGCTCATGCCCCGTGTCTCCCTCGTGTTCCCCCCACACCCTGCTCATGCCCTGTGTCTCCCTCGTGTTCCCCCCACCCCCTGTTCATGCCCGTGTCTCCCTCGTGTTGCCCCCCACCCCTCGCTCATGCCCCGTGTCTCCCTCCTGTACCCCCACCGCCCGCTCATGCTCCGTGTCTACCTCGTGTTTCCCCCCACTCCCCGCTCATGCTCCGTGTCTCTATCCTGTTGCCCCCACCCCCGCTCATGCCCCGTGTCTCTCCCCTGTTCCCCCCACCTCTGCTCACGCTCTGTGTCTCCCTCGTGTTGGCCCCCACCCCTCGATCATGCCCCGTGTCTCCCTCCTGTACCCCCACCCCCAGCTCATGCTCCGTGTCTACCTCGTGTTGCCCCCCACCCCCTGCTCATGCTCCGTGTCTCTCTCCTGTTGCCCCACCCCCCGCTCATGCCCGTGTCTCCCTCCTGTTCCCCCCACCCCCGCTCCGTGTCTCCCTCGTGTTGCCCCCACCCCACGCTCATGCCCCGTGTCTCCCTCCTGTAGCCCCACCCCCCGCTCATTCTCCGTGTCTACCTTGTGTTGCCCCCCACTGCCCGCTCATGCTCCGTGTCTCTTCTCCTGTTGCCCCCACCCCCGCTCATGCCCCGTGTCTCTCCCCTGTTCCCCCCACCCCCTGCTCATGCCCCGTGTCTCTCCCCTGTTCCACCAACCCCCGCTCATGCCCCGTGTCTCTCCCCTGTTCCCCCCACCGACCGCTCATGCCCTGTGTCTCCTCCCTATTTCCCCCCACCCCCCACTCATGCCCCTTGTCTCTCCCCTGTTCCCCACAACCCCCGCTCATGCCCCGTGTCTCTCTCCTAGTCCCCCCCGCTGATGCCCTGTTGTGTTCTCTTTATACACCCCGCCTTCCCGTTCCATGGTGTCCATCGTGGTAAAAGATTTTCCGGTTTGGGAAGAAAAATCTTTTTTTTACCACCCCGGGTTCCCACTTAGAGAACCTAGGATGCTAATGGTCCATTGAAAAGGACATTATGGTTACGTTGCACTAATAAAAACCTATGAAATTCAGTTAAAAAAAATGTGTTAAAGGGACGTTATGGTTAAGTTGCACTAATAAAAAACTTTGAAATTCAATGAAAAAACTTTGTTAAAGGAACGTTATGGTTAAGTTGCACTAATAAAAACCTATGAAATTCAATGAAAAAACTTTTTTAAAGGGACGTTATGGTAAAGTTGCACTAATAAAAACCAATGAAATTTAGTGAAAAAACGTTCTTAAAGGGACGTTATGGTTAAGTTGCGCTACTAAAAACCTATGAAATTCAGTGAAAAAACGTTGTTAAAGGGACGTTATGGTTCCAAGTAAACCCGAAAAACCCTTGAAGTTCGCAAGTTATGGTAAACTAACCAACCATAACTTGCGCCACCATCGTGCACTGCTAAGCCTAACACCCAGGATATCAAAGATGACATCATAAATGTCATTGATGACATCACTGATGACATCACATGTGCATTTACCTTTCATGAAAAGTCTTTACAAAGGATTCTTAGTGCAATGTTAATAAAAAAAGTGTAAAGGATTTTTGGAATAAATATCAAGTGCTAATTAGTGCATTAAGCTATGCATTGATATAAATAGCATTCTATTATTAAGTTCAATCCAGTATACTAAAGTACTCATGTAGAAACATAGGCATTTGTGCAGCATGCATTATGGAGGTACAATATTCATAAGCTTGCCATGTTGATTAGTGAAATAACTGTTTTCTTATTAGAGATTTGCGTACTGTGAAACATGTGATAAGTATGTAATAAAACCCACTTACTACATAATTGCATTATTATAGACAAAAAACAAAGAGACAACACCACATACAAATATGAATACATACAAGGAAATAGAAGTAAAAAAAAAACAGCAGTAGTAGCAGAAAATGTTCACAACTTAACTGATTACCTTTATGCAGAGAAATGATTGCTCTGTTTCTAAGCTGTTACTTACCCTATGTATATATATCACATGATGTGCTTGGACCCTAAGGTAAATAGTGTGAGCACAACATATAAAAATAGGAGCATATACAGGGAAAGTACAGTAAGAAAAAAACATCAGAACTATCAGAAAGTGCTGATACTCTACTGATTATTTTAATGTACAAAAAGGATTGCTGTCTTTCAAGGTTGTGTCTTCCCCTATGTATGTACTGGACCATAAGGGAATTATTGTAAGAACATACTTGAATGATAAGTCTACAAATATTCCCCTATGTACTGGACCATAAGGGAATTATTGTAAGAACATACTTGAATGATAAGTCTACAAATATAGTATGTTTACAATTCTTAGTTCCTAACTGTTACTGAAGAAAAACATGTGTCCTAGATATGTCAGTAAAGAAAATATGGGGAGCCAGACATGTGATGTCATCAGTGATGTCATCAATGACATTTGTGATGTCATCTTTGATGTCCTGGGTGTTAGGCTTAGCAGTGCACGATGGTGGCGCGAGTTATGGTTGCTTAGCTTACCATAACTTGCGAATTTCATGGGTTTTTCGGTTTTACTTGGAACCAAAACGTCCCTTTAACAACGTTTTTTCACTGAATATATATATATACAGCCCGCGATAGTGGCTGTCGGCTGCATAGTTATGGTTAAGTTGCTAAACCATAGGAAGAGCACTTTTTGGGTGGCTTATAACTTCGCTCCCCCTGGACGAATCTTCACGCAAAAAAAGTATATGGCCCACTCTGATTATTTTTTGCAAAGTTTGGTGAGGTTTGGTCAAGGGGGGCAAAGTTATAGGGGGGTCCCAAAATGTCTTTTTTTCCCATAGACATCATTTCTGTCGCACCTACAGCCCAAACCGCAGGACGGATTTTCACCAAATATGTGGCAGGAGCGGCGGCTTGGTCCCGAAAGTGTGCTTTTGTTAATTTGGTGTAAATCCGCCCAGTTGTTTTTATTTAACCGACCAAAACATAAGGAAAAAAAATGTGTAATATCTATGTCCGCTCCACGGACACACTTCCCTGTTCGCTCCGCGGACAGGAAACCGATTGGATGATTGGCTTACATCATGTCTGCGGACCCGCAAAGTGTTCTCTGATTGGCTGGGATGAGGCATGAGGTACGTCAAATTCTTTCGATGTGCCCGCCATATTGCATGCGCGGACATGCGCTGGAAGTGAGCAGAAATCCAATTTTGGGAAGTGTGTTGGTGTGTATGAGAGCTTGGAGAGGATGAGGGAGTAAGTAATGGGTCAAATGCTGTATTTGTTTAGGTGGGAGAAGGCCGTGATGTGCTTGCGGTGTTCGCGGTCATCGCGATTGTCCGCGGACATACTAAACAGTGGGCGCACTTCTGGGAATTTTAGTTTAATATGATGTTGGTTTTGGGTCGTTAGAAGAGCATTGGGTGAAGGGGGTATGTATTGAAGAGTTTGTACATTGGTTGTAATTATATTTTAGTATGTTAATTGAAGTGCATAGTTTTGAGGTGGGTGTATTATGTTTTTGGGGTGAGGTCATTTGGTAGGTGTTTGCTTCTATGGGTGTGTTATGCTGCGGTGGTTGTGGCCAGGGCCTAGAGTCTTCGGTGCATACCACAGTTTTGAAGTTCAAGTTTTGTTTATGTTCATACACCGATTAGTTATTACATTTTGGTTTTAAGAATATTAAGTAAGAGTTTACAAGATTTGCTGGTAATCTCTGTTTTAGAGAGATGGTAGTATCATTTCATTCAAACCATCCACAATTCTTTTTCATAAATGCAGTGTAGAGACCTGCATTGGTTGTGGCTCCTGCGTGGTAGATTATACCTATTGTTGTGAAGATTTTCTTACCAAGTGATACTTGACCATGTGTGAATACAGTTAGCTTGCAGTTGTTTTTGGTACCATCTACATTATAATGTAAAAGCATTACTATTACGTATTTACTATGTGTCTGTATTTGTAAGGCGGAACGATTATCGGAATTGCAGGTAGTACATAATCTGCCATGGTTTGCATTTTGTACAAGTTGTTGAAATGGAATAGATTCACAGTTAGGTACGGATACATCCACAAAGCGTTCATTAGGAACTTCTTCTTGTACTACATGCCTGCAAAGAGTGCATGTATGTTTCCACATGTATGAAATCTGGAAGATTTCATTAATAGGTATGTTTTTGTTTTCTAGTACTTGTAGTAAGTACATTAGAAATTCTCGTGGATCTTCTTGTGAGTTCATAATGAATTCGACCATTCCAGCACAGTAATCCAATTCCTGCCTTATTCCAGAAACACTGTAAATGTTGTCAGGATTGTTGGTTGCATTTCTATGAAGGACTAACATTTGCAAACACAATTGTTCTGTAGCATGTAAGTAAATGTAGTCAATAATTGGAGGCAATTGGAATAGAATATTAATTGCTACATTTGCGTAGCAATTTACACAAGTTGTATTTGAAAATGTTAATGGACCTGACAGTTCTGTGTCCAAGTCATTTGTTAGGAGTGTGCGTTGCTTCTTTGAAGAGGTAGTTGCGTTACTTTGAGCAGTAGATTCTTCTTTGGTTGCGGTCCATGATGAAGTATTAGCTTCTTTTATTTTCTTTGTAGGAATTGCTGTGAGATCATGAATAGTTTGAGTCTGAAGTAGATTTCTTTTACAACGTTTTGCTTTTTGCGGAACAGGATAGGTTTTTGGGTGGAGTTGTAGAGTGAAAGCAGTCTATTGTATTCTAGAATGCAAGAAATATTAGCATTTACTTTACTTGCATCAAAGTTGATTAGAAATAGTCTGTCAAGTGTACGTAAGCGTGATAGTGCTACATAGCTCATGCCTCCTTTAAAGACTGTGCTACCAATATCTATCAATGCTTTATCTAGGGCAAGACCTTGTGATTAGTGAATGGTGACTGCGTATTCTAGAGTTAGAGAAAATTGTTCTCTGCACACATACATGTCTTTGAAAAGCAGGAAGCAGGCTGTAGAGCGTCCTATCCTTTTAACTTTGGATAGTTTGTCAAAGAGAATATTGACAAATTGAATGTTGTTGTCACGTGGGTATGTTTGAAAGCCAACAACTGTACTACTGCTCCATTAACTAGTCCTTGGTCCATGTCAAGGTTACGTTTAAGAATTACTCTACAGTTTAAAGATAATTTGAATATTTTCTCGAAACCAGCTTTGTTAGAGATAGAGTTTTCCAAGGTACTTAGCCTTGTTGTGGCTTGTTGATACACGGGTAGTGTCATACCGTGTACGTCCAGTTTGTCTGTGGAGCAAATTTGAACTATTGGTTGCATTTCTTTTTTTAACATTGTTTGATTAAATTTTGAACAGCTTGCAAGAGTTGGCATCAAGGACATGCAATTGACATTGTTCTGTGCTAATTGTTCCATGACATCAGTAGCACATGAGTTATGGCCATAGAGTGCATGTATGTGCCTGGTTTTTAATATAGATTGTTTTTCTTGAGATAGTACACCAACTCTAATACTTTTTAAAATGTTGGCGTATGTGAGGTCTGCAGACTGATGCATGTTTTGAGTTAATTCTCTGTATTCGAAATGTTGCCAAAGGTTGACATTTCCTATGCTGCCAATAATATTATGGCACAGTTTGTGCCCTAAGGTTTTAAAAATAGGTTCACCTTTCACTGCTGTTAATTGAAGAAAATCTTCGAAAACAATAATGTGTTTTCCTCCGAAGAGCTCTTCATAGTCTGTTTTGAGGACCTCTTGTAATCTGAGGTGAATCAAAGCCAACATTAGGTTGGAGATCATGCTCACCTGTCATGGTCATGATGTCAGGGGCACAGGCATGCAGGGGTCACCTGCACAGGAGACCTGAATGGACACTGTCCTGGCACCTTTGGCGTCAGGCTCATGAACAAAAGTAAACAAGAACATCCACTTTCCACCAAACCTTTTATTATGGACATAGCAATTCAGATGCATTAACCTTGAACATTCCATCCATTAAGCAGGATGCATTAACCTTGAACAATCCATCCAGTAAACAGCCCCAAGTGCATTCTTGGGTGTGTCTGCTAATGGACTGCCTTCACACATGCTCACTCTCTAGGAGTGGCAGGGTGTGGCTGGTAAACCGGCCCTAATGGGCGTGCCCACGATCTCAGCTATATAAGCTGCCCGGACCTCAAGACAGACGCTTCGCGTTATTCTGCACTTGCAAGCAGCGTAATGCTCACCGTCGCCTGAGGTCAGACTTACCTTTGAAGATCCTGCTTCCTGGACATCCTGCTTCCAGCCAGCATACTTACCAACTGGGGGAAGCTGTTCTTACCTGTACATCTCTTCGGCGAACCAAGTATTCATCTTTACACTTTCTGGAACGCCGAAATCTTCATCTTGGCACCGCAGCACAACACGCTCCATCGTCGACAGCAGCGCCTGCAAGGAAAAACAGTAGACAAGGTTAACAACGAAAAAACAGTCCGTTTAAGGTTGCGCTTCACCATACTTCGTGCTTTTCCTTCAACCATCACTTACCTGCTGTCGAACATTGCGGTAGCATCCATCTTCCATCCGGCCGCGTCTCGCGTCTCACAGCTGCGTTGACATTTGACACGCCCCTGCCAGAAGTAGCAGGACGGAGATCTTATCTTCCATAATTCACAGGCAAGCTTTATGGGCCGGCATATGCTCACAGAAACCGTACTTTGGGGTGAAGGGTTTGAGAGGTACAACAATCACAGATTGACGCACTCACATACTCTTATCTCCACGCACGAGCAGTATAACCACGTACCACCGCTCACAGCTTTTCTACTGAGGGAGAGGCCTGAAGGGGGTGATTCAAATTCAGAGAGGGCTGCAACCAAGCACCAACGCCTCTGCAGAAATCAGGTGAGCGTAACAGAACGCAAAGCCTCTAATACTCTCTGCCTGGGCATTATGGAAACTTCAGAAACAAATCAGTTAGCCCTCTTAGTGGGGGAATTACAGGCTGAAATACATGCTTCAAGACAGTAAACCAATGCATTACGGAGGGATTTTATTGTAACTCGAGAAGGAACTGCGGAATTGGCAAGACAAATGCTACAAGCACAAGCTGGACTGGTTCCACTGCCTTCTCATTCTTCCACACCACATCAATCAACACCGGTTCAGTTGGTTCTTCCAGGAGCAGTGCCTCTAGCCCCTCCCGAACGCTTCATCAGTGACCCAAATAAGTTTGCTGTATTTATGAACCAATGTCGCCATCATTTCTTGTGCAGACTAGGAGCCTTTCCTAAGGACCAAGCCAAAGTGGCGTTTGTACTCTCGTATTGAGGAGGTACTGCGGCGGACTGGTCTATACCTTTGGTAAATCAAGATGACCCTTTACTCCGGAACTTTGGGAATTTCCAATATGAGATGGAGAAATTGATTGCCCGTCATACTCAAGGACAAGCTCTGGACAACGAGTTGTCACTCAGAGAAGGGAGTCAAGATCTATTAACGTTTATTGCAATCTTCAATCGTCTCATAGCCCAGACCAACTGGCCAGAAGAGAAGAGGACTACACTCTTTTACCAAGGATTACGTGGAGAACTTAAGGATGTGTTGGTGCGAGTGGTGAATCCCCCTGAGAGGTGTGCGGACTACATAGACCTGACTGTGCAACTCGATCATAGGTTGCAGAATCAGAAAATTGATCGAGCTAGATCAGAGGGACAGTCAGTTTATGTACAACCTCATGAGAATCAGACTAAACCACATGAACAGTCAGAGCCAATGCAAATTGGTGGATTACGAAGTCCCCTTACCAAAGTAGAAAGGGAAAAAAGAAGACAACAACAGCTTTGCTTATATTGCAGACAAGCAGGTCACTTCCTCTGTGACTGCCCGGTAAAACCACCCAAGAGAACGGTTGGGGCAACAGACAAAACTGATGAAGATGAAGAACAGAACTCGAGAAACGCCAATGGCCAGCAAGTGGAGGGGTCTGCTTGTCGAGCATGATAAAGGAATCCTCACAGACCTCACATCTAGTCCTTCCAGTGCTTTTGGTGAATCACAAGCAACCATCAAAAATACATGCATTGGAGGCATATATTGATTGTGGAGCTGTGGGTAACTACGTTGATCAAGATTTGGCTCTCCGAATAGGCCTTCCTCTCCGTAAGAAGTAGAAATCAGAAAACGTCACTGCTGTGGATGGTTCTCAGCTTTCACCCGGCCCTGTGACACAATACACAGAGAAAGTCAAGCTTCTGTGTCATGACAGGCATCAAGAGGACATTACTTTTGATCTCATTGGTGCTCCCCAGTTCCAGATAATATTGCGAATGCCCTGGCTGGAGACCCACAATCCTAGGATCAACTGGCGAAAACGAGTTCTGACATTTCCTCATGATTGTGCTGACACATGTTACAAAAAAGATGACACCAATCTGAAACCGAAGAAAGGAATGGTGTTGGGCCTCATCAGCTCCTTGCCGCTTCAATACCAAGATTACCAGGATGTCTTCAAAAAGGAGCAAGCCAACATGCTGCCCCCGCACAGACCCTACAATTGTCAAATAGATCTTGTACCCGGAGCCCAGATCCCTTGCAGCCGAATATACGCTCTGACAGAACAGGAAAATTAGCATCTTAGAACTTACCTGGATCAGTACCTTGCGAACGGTTTCATTTGCCTGTCCAAGTCACCTGCCTCCTCGCCCTTATTCTTCATGCCTAAAAACGGAGGGGGACTTAAGAACTTGCATCGACTATAGAGCCATCAATCAGATCACAGTAAAAAATCGGTATCCTTTACCACTTATACCAGAGCTCCTGGACCAAGTGAAACATGCTCAAATCAATACAAAAACTGTATTTAAGAGGAGCATACCATCTTTTAAGTGTAAGAGAGGGAGATGAGTGGTAAACCGCCTTCCGCACAAAGTATGGCCTCTTTGAATACAAGGTCATGCCCTTCGGGCTATGCAATGCACCCTCAGCATTCCGATTCTTTATGAATGATGTACTCCATGAACTACTGGACGTTTGCGCTCTTGTTTACATTGACGACATTCTTATCTACTCAAATTCCATGGAAGAACATGTAGGCCATGTACGGGCAGTCTTAGAGAAGCTTCAACAACACCAATTATATGCCAAGTTGGAAAATGTGTTTCCCATGTAACCGAGGTTGAGTTTCTCGGTTTCATGCTCATACCACAAAGCGTACATATGGATACACGAAAGGTGGATGCAATCCTCCAATGGCCCTGACCATCATCCTCGAAAGGAGTGCAAAGTGTGCTCGGATTTGCCAACTTTCACCGTCGGTTTATGCCTGGGTTTTCACAAATTGTACATCCAATTACATCCTTGTTAAAGAAAAATCAAAAGTTCTTTTGGTCGACAGAAGCTGAAGAAGCCTTCCAGAAGTTGAAACTAGCATTCACTACAGCACCAGTCCTTCGACACCCACAACCACACCTACCTTACATAGTTGAGACAGATGCTTCAAAAATAGCCATGGGAGCAGTATTGTCACAACGAGACCCTGAAACAGGACAACTACACCCCGTCACATTCTGGTCCCGCATATTTTCAACCCTCAAGTTGAACTACGCTATCACAGATAAGGAATTACTGGCGATTAAAGCAGCATTCAAGGCCTGCACACATTACCTTCTTGGGGCGAGACATACGGTCACTGTCATTACGGACCACCGTAACTTGCAAAACTTGAAAACCACCAAAGCACAATCCTCGCATCAACTTCGTTGGGCACTCTTTTACACGGAATATGATTTTATTATCACTTATAGACCTGGAGTATGCAATGGGAAAGCAAACCCTCTATCACGCACGAGTGAAGAAAAATAGGCTTTACATCATTCGACCCTGTGGCCATAATTCCTGAGAAAAGGATTCAAACCAGTATAGCTGCCACCACGTGTGTAGATGACCAAAGAACCAGTTTGCAATCCCTGATGGATCAATTGACACAACAGGAATGGCATTTAAAAGGTGACTAGTACACCATCGAAGACAATCTACCGTATTTCCAAGTACGATTATATGTCCAAGACCAAGTACTGCAAAAGCAAATCATCACAAATGACCACGATTGATTAGTGGAACGACACCCAGGAATAGCCAAAACTCAGGCTAAGGTAAAACAAAACTACTGGTGGCCAACCTGGCGAAAAGACATCACCCAATTTATTGAAACCTATGGTGTCTGTGCATAACACACATCTCAGAAACAGAACCCCGCTGGCTTACTACATCCCCTAACAGTACCGCTAGCACCTTTGCATACACTGTCGATGGACTTCATCACAGATCTTCCACCCTGCGATAGATACAACATCATATTAGTCATTGTGGATTTATTCTCCAAAATAGCCCATTTCATCCCTCTGAAGGGACCCGCGCCAACTCTTGCTTCTGTGTTCCTAGAGCAAATTGTTTGATTGCATGGATTTCCATCAATATTAGTATCTGATGGCGGAACTCAATTTGTTACTGCCTTTTGGAGACAGTGTTGTGCGATTGCCAAAATCGATCTCCGGTTGTCCACAAGCCATCACTTTCAAACTGATGGGCAAACTGAATGAACCAACCAAACTTTAGAGCAATATCTCAGGTGTATGTTGCAAGAGTCAGAGGATTCTTGGAAAAATATCCTCTGGATAGCTGAGTATGCATACAACAACTCAGGTCACACAAGCACAGGGCAAACTCCATTCTACACTATGCACGGAAGACATCCGAGGACTTCAGTATTTGATCCACCCGATACCCTGGAAATGCCAGCCATAAAAAACTTGCATAAAACCATCATTCAGGTTCCTAAGGAGGCGACAGAGCATCTGACCAAGGCCAAGGAAAGACAAAAACTGTTTGCTGATCGACATCGGAAGGAAGCTCCCATCTACTAGATTGGAGAAAATGTGTGGTTAGCATCCAAATATATTCCCCTGAAGGGGCCAAGAGCTTTCCGCCTAAGATACCTGGGCCCCTATACTATAAAGTCCATAATCAATCCTGTCGCCATGAAATTGGAGTTACCATCTCACATGAAAATGCACCCCGTATTTCATGTCTCTTTCCTCAAACCAATGAAATCCAATACACGGCTTAGTTCTCTGCCAGAGCCCGAAGTAATAGATGGAGAACCAGAATCTGAAGTCAAATCCATCCTGGACTCTAAGGTGGTTTGATCAAAATTGTATTACCTAATTGACTGGAAAGGTTACGGACCTCAAGACCGAACTTGGGAACCCAGTCAACACGTCCATGCTCTGAGTTTAATCAGACAGTTCCATCGCAATAATCCCACCAATCCAGGACTGGGAGGAGAACCACCCTTGAGAGGGGCCTTGAGGGGGAGTGCTGTCATGGTCATGAAGTCAGGGGCACAGGCATGCAGGGGTTGCCAACACAGGAGACCTAGATGGGCATTGTCCTGGCGTCTTTGGCGCAGGCTCATCAACACAACTAAACAAGAACATCCATTTAACACCAAAAATCTTTTATTATGGACATAGCACTTCAGATGCATTAACCTTGAACATTCCATCCATTAAGCAGGATGCATTAACCTTGAACATTCCATCCATTAAGCAGCCCCACATGCATTCTTGGGTGTGTCTGCTAATGGATTGCCTTCACGTTGGAGCCGATGGAGGGCAGAAGCTGATCTGCCGGGCTCCGGCCGAGACGCCGCTTCCTGATCCTTTTTCTCCGGTACATGAGTGGTTGCAGCCAGCGGAAAAGAACGCATCGGTGGGGGAAGTGCTCCCCATTAGGAATTACTCGAGTGTTGGAATTTTCGGAGCCCCCGTGAGGAAGAGCGGGCTCCGGACCCCACCCTCCCCTCCGCCGCGCATTGATCCAAGATGGCGCCTGGCACAGCTTCACGCAGCCCCTGAAACGGCGTCCCCTGACGGAGCGCTTTGGGGATCGGCAACAAGGCCGGGGGGGGCGACCCCCTGTCTGACACTGGTTCGGAATCGACACAGGACCCCAGGCCCCTGACTCCGTTACCCCTGGGCTGGCCCAATTTATGCAACGCGGACTACAACTAGAACCACGTGGATGGCATCACATAAAGAGAAACTCGCCACCCCTGAGAAGCAGCACCCCACCCCACGGCCATCACCCGAACGACCTGATTCCAGCCGAAGCACTCGGGGGCCCTGAAACTCAAGGTGCGTGAGCCTACATAATACCCTTTGGTGGCCCCCTGACCACCACCGCACCCTTGGGCCGCCTCCACTTGGCCCCCCGACTCGGCTGCCCCGGGGCACGCACTTGCCCCTGCATGTTCGGCGATCTACGTCCAGCGGCTTCAAGATGGCCACCAAGAACAAGAGCAGGGCCGCCACCATGGACTCCTTTGTCTCGACCAAGGCGAAGACCTCCACCCAGCCCAGACCTAGCCTCTCCGAAAATACTCATCCGAACGAAGGGGAGGTCAACGACAATCGCTCTCAGATATTGGATGCCATTGCCTCACTGAGAACCCATATTGACTCCAAGATTGATGAGTTCAAAATAGACATACAACTCATCCGCCAAGATGCCCGCAACTTGACGGAGAGGGTAACGACCGTCGAGAATTCAACGACGGAGCTGTCCGGGGCCACCACAACTCTGAAGTCCGAAGTCTCCGATCTAAAGAGGAGGGTCGCCTTCCTGGAGGAAAGGGCTGAGGAAGCCGAAGGACGGGCCAGACGGGGGAACATCAGGATCCTGGGTATCCCGGAGGGAACAGAGGGCCTAACCACCACATCCTATGTCGAAACCCTTCTGCTACAAGAGATCGGGGCCGGAAAACTAACCCAAGGCTTTGCGGTCGAAAGGGCACATAGATCCCTCCAGAGACGTCCTCCCCCCGGCTCGCATCCACGGCCAATAATAGCCAAAATATTGAATTTTCAAGATAGAGAAACCATCCTACGGCACTCCAGGGAAGCAGGTCCCATTGAAAGGGGGGACTCAAAAATTACTATTTACCCCAACTACACCCAGAAAGTGCAGAGGGAAAGGAACTCATTCGTCCCGATCAAGGCGAAGCTTCGCCAATTGGACATTAAATATAGGCTGCTATACCCCGCGCGCCTGAGAGTTGTTTATAATGGGCGAGCGATATTTCTCGAAAACCCGGAGGCGGCCAATATGTGGCTGGAAGATAATAACCTAGCCGATGGCAAGGATCCTCCTCGGAAAGATGATTAAGTCCCGAGTCTCCTCGCACCACCAGTAACCGGACCCCAGCAGGTAATCCAAACAACAGTTTAACTTACGGAAGCGGCCCTCGCACGGCCCTGCCACCTCGCACCAACCCTACCCCCAGCAGAAAATCCAATTGGGCCAGTTCACCGCCCGACCCAGCTCACGCCCGATTCCCGGATGGGTTCAGACGGCTCGAGAGCGCCTGAGCACCGCGACAGTGTTGTAGTCGCTGGGCGCACCAGTTTGTGTTATGTTATTAGTTTAGTTGGTTTTGCAGTCTACGAATCATCAATGTTGGTAAAGTACAAGATGGTGGCAAGTTACGACACAAGACTTCATGAACCAGGGGCCCCCCGCCCGCAGAACGCCACCTGTGGTTCGTTGTGCCACCGGGCCAGCGGGCCAGAACTCCAAGACGAATTCAGAACACCGATCCGATGGAGTCGCAACTTGTTGTGATGACATGGAATGTGAGGGGAATGGCTTCATACCTCAGAAGGAACCGTGTACAGTCCTACCTCAGGAGGAAGAAGGTCTCGATTGCGCTATTACAAGAGACCCACCTTACAGCGGACTCCATGTCTAAGTTAACAGATCGATGGGATGGGACCACGAGGGGGTCTCCCTACTCCAAATATGCGAGAGGCGTACTGATATGGGTGAACCCGAATGTGCCTTTTCAGCTAGAAGGCTGGGATTCTGACAAGGAAGGGAGATATACATCAATGTGGGGTACCATAGAACAAACCCCAGTGTGCTTCATTAACACATACTTTCCGCAGCATGGAATCCCGTCATACTTAAGCAAGTTGAGTGCTAGACTGGCACAACACCGAGGCAGGACCTTCGTGTGGGGGGAGACTTCAACTGCGTCATGGACTTGAGCAAGGACAGATCGCGCCCTCCTCCTCAGCCAAGCAATCCCGCATCCACCTCCTTGACGGAAACACTCGACCAGCTCAACCTGGTAGACATCTGGAGAGAGCAACATCCAGAGGCCAGAATATACTCATACTACTCAGCTCCACATGGCGTCCACACAAGGATCGACTATTTGTTTGTTGATAAGGAACAATCTCCACTGGCCACATCCACCGAATATTTGGGGAGATCGATCTCCGACCACTCCCCGCTCGCCATGCATTGGCGGCTGCATGGACCCAAACCTCCAATTCCCATGTGGAGGATGCCTACAGCAGCGTTGGATGATCCAGAGTTCAGAGAGGACCTTGCTGAGAAGCTAGAGGAATATGTCGAAATCAATAAGGGATCAGTGGCTACCTCGTCCACACTGTGGGAGGCCATGAAGGTGGTTACCAGGGGAGAAATCATTTCAAGAGCGGGCGGAACCCGCAGACAACTACAGTCCTCTCTTGAGGCCCAGGAATTAGAGATCGCAAGACTAGAGTCCGCTCCTGACATTTCCCCAGAGTCCGAGAAGATCCTTAAAACAGCCCGTATAAAATGTCAGGAATCATGGGTCAGACTGGAGAAATTTGACTTCGCAACACATACCGCCAGATCCCACAGCGAGTCTGACAAACCCGGCAGATTGCTTGCCTGGCTCTGCAAGCGGGAACACCCTAAATACCTGCCAACGGAGATAAAGGACGAAAAAGGAGTAACACACAAGACGCAGATGGAGATCAACGAGACTTTTGCTAAGTTCTACTCCAAATTGTATGCCCACGAGTCCCAGGTGCCCGCCGCAGAATTAATCGAAACACTGGAGGAGATAGGCCTCCCTCAAATCTCCAGCGAGCAGAGGGAGGAACTGGACTCGGAAATCACTTTCGAAGATGTGACAGCGGCCATCAGATCGCTCGCTAATGGCAAAGCCCCCGGCAGTGATGGTCTCCCGCCCGAATTCTACAAGACCTACGAACCCATTCTCACCCCCATCCTGCATGAAGTTTATCAAGAAGCCTACACAAATGGCATCCTGCCCAACACCATGAAAGAGACCATAATCATTCCAATGCTCAAGCCGCACAAGTCACCCACCGATTGTGATTCTTACCGACCTTTGGCCATGCTGAATTACGACAGCAAGATCCTCACTTCTATATTAGCCAACAGACTCGCCAGAGTGGTAGGATCCATAATTCACGAAGATCAAAATGGATTCGTCCCAGGACGCAACACCACGGCCAACCTCAGGAGACTACAACACATCATGGCCGAAACCCACGACCGAGAGGAGGACCTGGCGATACTGTCACTTGATGCCATCAAGGCCTTCGACTCTATCTATTGGGAGTGGCTTGTGGAGGTTTTGAGGGGCTTCGGCTTTGGTGCGGGCTTCATCAGATGGATCCAGGTACTTTATAATTCGCCAATGGCAAGGGTTAAAACAGGCAGAATTGTCTCGGGATCCTGGGCAATACAAAGGGGCACGAGACAGGGGTGCCCACTCTCGCCCATGCTGTATATATTGGGCCTAGAACCAATAGCTATATACTTTCGCCAACAGTTTTTTGATGCGGGCATTAAGGTGGGCAACGTTTACAACATAATTTCATTATACGCGGATGATGTACTTCTCTACTTGAGGAACCCTGAGCTCAACGCACCCACAACGCTAGAAGTTCTCGACAATTATGCAAAGTACTCAGGGATACGATTCAGCAGACACAAATCAACTAGCTAGCCTGAGGGGCATTGCAGTAGACGACCTCCCGCCTATCGGAATACAGTGGCAACCTGACAAGTTCCGGTACCTGGGTATCAATGTGGGTCACACCCCGCTACTCACACACGAACATAACACTATAGCAGCAGTCACCGGCCTTCGGCGTTCAATCAAATTTTGGTCCAAACTACCACTGTCAATGGTGGGCAGAGCGGCGATTGCCAAAATGATAATCCTTCCTCGATTTCTGTACTTCTTTGCCAATATTTGCCACTACGTTCGCCCGCCTTTCTTCAAGACACTAGAGGCCATCATCAAGGACTTCTTGTGGGGTCCGCGCAGACACAAGCTCACACTGGCCACGCTGTCTCTCCCACATAAGGAAGGCGGAATAAAACTCCCAGACCTTCACCTTTACTATTTGGCGGCCCAGCTCAGTCACATTACGAAGTGGCTGTCTGATGACACATCGGCCGAACTGGAACTACTCAGGCAATCTTCCGCAAACTTAATCCCCAAAGAAACTCTATGGTTTCCCCCTTGGCTACCTCCCGAAACTCCGCTGATTGTCAAGCTGGGCAGGCAGATATGGGCCAGGGCCTGTCACATAAGGCAAGTGAAACATCCGTACTCACCGGATAACCCCATAATGGTGGATGTGTGCAAGTCGGAGGCGGAACTTCCCACTCCCAGGAGATGGGAGGAAGCAGGCATATATACATGGGGAGACATGTTCACTGATGGGGAATTCAGGGACTTCGAGTCGTTACAGAACATTGAAGGACTACCCAAGGGCCAGTTCCTCTGGTACCACAGGATCAAACAGATCGCTAAGAAGCAGTGGAATAGCTGGCCGGAAGAGCCCACCCCAGACCCACTGTTACAGGAAATGCACGACCTCTCAGATAGATGGAGACCAGTTTCCAGACTTTACAACAGACTCATAGACAAGCCTAACCCCAAAGGTCAGGCACTGAAGGCGAAATGGGAGGCAGATCTTGAATCACCACTTACTGACAAGGAATGGGAGAGAGCACTGATCTACCCCAAGAAAGTGTCCCGGAATTCCAGATTCGGACAAATACAGCTGAATGTCCTTTACCGGACATATATGATTCCCCACAGGATTGCCTCATTCAACCCGAAGATACCCCCCACATGCCCATGGTGCGGAAATGACAAGGCAGACATGATCCACATGTTCTGGTCCTGCACCAAAGTGAAATCACTCTGGTTCAAAGCCAAACAATCCTGCGCAGAAGCTGGCATGGTAAGATACGACTGGACGCCCGGAGAGTGCCTACTAGGTATATATCCTAGACCGGGTAAATTTAAACACTTGGTGAAACTAATGGACGTCTCATGCATTTTGGTCAAGAGAACAATAGCGATGGCCTGGAAGACTCCAGCGGGTCCCAGCCATGCTCGGTGGCTGAGCGAACTGGCGAAATGGACGATTGCTGAAACCAGGGCCTGGCAAGACGGGATCACAACCAGCGGAGAAGCCACAAGTGGAACCCTGAACTCCTGGAAAGCCCTCCTGAGTGACATGCGCTTCAAGGCAGACTATAAGCCTCCCTGAGGGACTGTAGCGTACTACAACACCCGATTTTTCATACTGATACAGAGATGGAACTACCCGAGTCTGTTCCCCTCGCTTCCTGTAACATCGGAACTATAATTTTTACTTGCCACCAATCATCTCATAATTAACGCTACATGTAGACTGCAGTTGTTTTGGTTGTTCTCACGTTACCTTTTTTTTTTTTTTTTGTTGTATCGTTTCTTTATTATCACACTTGTAAATTTGTAATGTTTCTCACTTTCTTGAAAAAACCAATAAAATACTTTACAAAAAAAAAAATGGATTGCCTTCACACATGCTCACTCTCTAGGAGCTGCCCCGATCCTCAAGACAGACGCTACACATTATTCTGCACTTGCAAGCAGTGTAACGCTCACCGTCGCCTGAGGTCAGAATTACCTTTGAGGATCCTGCTTCCTGGACATCCTGCTTCCAGCCAGCATACTTACCAACTGGGGGAAGCTGTTCTTACCTGTACATCTCTTTGGTGAACCAAGTATTCATCTTTACACTTTCCGGAACGCTGAAATCTTCATCTTGGCACCACAGCATGACACGCTCCATCGTCGACAGCAGCGCCTGCAAGGAAAAACAGAAGACAAGGTTAGACATCGACAAAATAGTCAGTTTAAGGTTGTGCCTGGCCATACTTCGGCTTTTAATTAAACCCTAACTTACCTGCTGTTGAACATTGCGGTAGCATCCATCTTCCATCCGGGCCGTGTCTCGTGTCTCACAGCTGCATTGAGGCTGCATTTCCATCTAAGGGAAGAAAACAGAAGAGAGACATTATTGCGGACATAAATAGGAGCAACACATAAAAACATTAAACAGAATGAACAGCATCACAAGAGCGCAAAAAAGACTTACCAATCATATGGAGAAGCATAGTCACAGCTCGACTGGAATAATCCTTATCAGGGATCAGTGAAGGAACCAGATCCCATTTGACGTGCCCCTGCCAGAAGTAGCAGGACAGAGAGCTTATCTTCCATAATTCACAGATGAGCTTTATGGGTTGGCGTGTGCTTACAGAAACCGTACTTTGGGGTGAAGTGTTTGAGAGGTACAACAATCACAGATTGATGCACTCACATACTCTTATCTCCACGCAGGAGCAGTATCACCACGTACCACCGCTCACAGCTTTTCTACTGAGGGAGAGGCCTGAAGGGGATGATTCAAATTCAGAGAGGGCTTCCACCGTGACACAAGCCTCCGCAGAGACCAGGTGAGCGTAATATCACCTCATCTATAAGCAGCATTTTTGTTTGTTTGAAAACTCTGCGTAGTTCCATTGCAGCTTCTGTAGAAAGTTTGTAATAGTCTAATTTGTTTTGGTGTTCTACTGATAAGAGTAGTAATTGGTGTAAAGTGACACTGCCAATGTTGCAGGCAACTAAACCTGTGGGGGCAGTTACAACAGCTGACAGTTTGTTGTTTGTCAATTGTTGGAGGAACTTGCTGATGATTTTGATTAAGAATGTTTTGCCTGAACCAGCTTGACCACTCACGTATAGCATTATAGGTTTGTAGTCTTGGCAGGTACAGTTTTTACTTTCTTGTTGCACACCATGTTGAATTTGTTTTGTTACATCTTGCAAAATGCTACGTTGCTCATTGTTTAGTTGTGATTTTAGTACAGCAAATTCTTCTGTAGATTGCTCCTACTGACACATGGTGTTTTCTATTTCTGTCATGGCTGATTCTGCCTCATTTGCTATTAGTGGCTTGCCAAG
This sequence comes from Ambystoma mexicanum, assembly GCF_040938575.1. Lineage (NCBI taxonomy): Eukaryota > Metazoa > Chordata > Amphibia > Caudata > Ambystomatidae > Ambystoma > Ambystoma mexicanum. The sequence goes on along the minus strand of NC_090932.1, from coordinate 467,235,762 downwards.
TGGTTCTTGGCTTCCTGTTACAGAAGGTTGACTACTGTCAGGAGTGTCCACATCTAGTTGGGCCTTGAGTTCTTCTTCATGTTGCTTTTCATTGTGCAACGTTGTTTGGTACTGTGTAAAGTTTATGTCTGTTATAGTGCTTTCATTTGCTTTGAAAGCGTCTTCATAGGAATCATAGGTATCTAGTAACTCTTCTTCTTTTCTCAATGGTTTAAAAAGTTGTAGCAAGGACATGTAATATAGTTCTTTTTGTTGAGGAGTTTTTAATGACAATTTGATATGATTAATTAAGCTTCGTTTGGTAAGTTTTACTAAGCTGCCTTCACAGTTCGCTACTCTGTATCTACCTTTCTTTTCATCTGGTTTAATATTATTTTGTTTGTGAAGGTGTGGGCTACGTGGTATAGACACATGGTTTCCAAAGTGGTACTCGTGTTTGGGTAGTATGTGTCTAGTAAATTGTTTTTCAAAATGTCTTGGCTGTTGGGATCATTTTTGGCTATTGTTTCTATGTCCTCATATAATTTGAGAACTCTTTTTCTAGATTTAGCAGAACCAAGACTTAGCCATACCATATTTTCAGATTGTCCATACAAGGCAGTACCCCTTAAACGGTCTGCAGCTTCATAGCAGCCACATTCTCTATGAGAGAGCATTTTGATGCCTAAGTTGTACAATTTCTGTGATAGTGTTTTGTCAGATGATATGTCATCCCAGAGGTCCTGAAGATCTGTTTTCTATGCTTTGGTTAATTAGGCTCTGACATAACGTGCAACTGCAGTGGAATTGTCTGCAATGTACTACACATCTATGTTTGCATTCCATAGGATGGCAATGATTCCATTGTAATCATTGATGTATTTTGATTCTTCTGTTCTTTTGATGTTACATGTGTTCTTAGGTGATTTATCTTTGACACTAGGTCTAATTGAAGACATGAAGTTGTTTACTTGACCTGTTGTTGAAACTGGTCTAGGGAACCAAAGCGGCATTTGGTGTAGTCTTTCCCTTTGTTTTTATATTTGCAACAACAATATTTCCCACATTTGTGTCTTTGAAATTGTAAAATGTGTGCATGAAGGTAACTATGTGTTATTTCTGAAGGTATTTCACAAGTGACATATTTTTGGATGAACTGAAAAACAGTGGCACACTGTCCTGACCACATTTAGGAACATCTTTAATCCACAAAAGCATTTGGAGGCGTGGTGCTCCTCTGGCTTGGTATTATTTTCTCCAAAAGAAGTGTTGTACTTCTCTGAGGGGAGGAACAGTTTTAATACAAATGAAGTGAGGCATAGCAATGAAGCAATGATCAAAATATCTTGATACATTTACAGGATCTAGAGAGCAGAGTTCTACTGGTGTTTTTATAGCTATGTTTGTTTTGTTTTTGTTTGCTATGCTTAGGAAATCGTGTAAATCTTCCCATGCATATTCTGCAGAACTTCATCTCACAAACCAAGTTGGTGGGCCAAGGTTTCTTATCATACAGCGTACACCTCCCTGATGTCATAAGCAGTATTGTTTTGTACCACACATGTTCGCTAAAAGATTTGTAATGCTTGACTGTAAAATCTCATCTTTTTCTTGCACTTTTTGTAATAATTCTGTAGCTGACATATTTTAAAAATGGGTACCTGATTTCAATGTTTGTGCAACTCTGTAGCATAGAGTTGCTAGTTCACGTTTAAAGAGAAGGTGGAATTTATATTCCATGTTTTGTCTGAATCTGGGGTCTTCAGAATACATTCATAAAGAGCGGTATTCTGATGCTGTTATTTGTGTAGGTCTATCATCGTACCTTCCTGCTTTTCCAGTAGGAAAGAGTAGAGGAAAGACACATGCTTCTATAATTATTTCCCATATGCTGACTGGAGATCCTTTGGCTTGTCGGTTGTATCTGGTATGTTTCCAGTGCATCATCTATGGTGTCTTTAGAGTGTAATGGAAGAGTTGTATAATGGTCTAAAATAAAGGATTCTGAAGCAGGATCTAGAAGTTGAAATCGACCAGTTTCTGATGACTCTTGAATTATTTCATTGGTTTCCCTCAGGTTTTCTTCAATATTAATTTCTTTGTAGTATTCATTGTTGTCTTTTAGATATTGCAGGGCTTGTCTAACTTTATGTAAGTCCACGAGTTGTTGCCAATTTTTTTTATCTTTTGTAGGTGCGCCATTTACTAAGATAATTAAAGAATGATGTATTGGACATTGCACTCCCAGAGTGTGTACATTTTCTTTGAGATCTAATGGCAAAAAAACTACTTTGCCACAAAAGCCTTTCACTAATTCAGAGGGAGGTAATTTTGCTGTTTTTCGTTGAAGGTGTATTATTGCTTGAAATGGATGCACTGTTTGAATTATGATGCTCTCATATAAGTTGAGTTGTTGCAGGGGATTTTGTAGTGGGAATAATTCCAAGTTATTTGTCATAGCATGTGAAGGTGTTTGGTTGTTGTCAATTTATGTAGTGCAGTAACTGCAAAGTATTAAGGGGTCAGAAGTTTCATATTTGTTTTCTGCTATAAGATAGAGAGCTAATTGGAACCATTTGGAATCTTCATTGTCTTCTATTTTGTACATTATGTTTACAGTTTTTGTGCTATTTTTATAAAAAAAAGTCCTGCGGCAACACACACACACATGGTTTGGTACTTCAGCAGATGTACTTTTAAACTTTAGTATTTCTTTTTTATATGTGTGTAATAGAAGGTTGCCATCTGTACAGTTTTTGCTGGTCTGTTGTAAAGCTATTGCATTTTGTAAGTGGCTTTCAGTTCCAAAATAATTTCTCTGAATATTCTCTATTTCTTCGAGAAGTTGTTCGGCTGTACCATGTAGAAGATTGTTATTTAAATTGGCTAGTGCTAAAGCAGGACTTTTGGTATAGTACAGTTTATGGACCAGATTTCTTATAGTTGATTGATGTGTTGATATCATTTTGATATGATGGAAGGTGCTTTGGAAAATAGGTCCAGAAATGCAGGCTACTGAATGTCTTGGTAGTCCTGTGTATTTGCGCACTGGACAGGAGTCCATATTTTGTAGTAGTTTCATTTTGAATTTGTCTTTGCCATCGCATACTGATTGAGGAACTGGTGTACAGATTTGAATGTTTTTTTTGCAATGTTACACATTGATGTGCACAGCCATTTGTAGACTGGATGTATTGGTTCAGTGGAATTGACAGTTGATACTGAGTTTTCTGGGGATATTTTTGTGAGCAGTGTTTCTTGTTCCATAATGGTATTATTAAGTTTTTCATACCCTCGTCCACTGCTATGTATGGCGATTGGGTTTATTTGCTTTTGTTTGTATGCTTCTTCATTGAAATATGGTTCTGTGCTCGTGGTGTGACTCCATTCACCTCCACAGATGTTTGTAAAGCTACCTTTGTTGATATTTAGTTTATTGAGAAGTCTTTTTTTGTAGTTTAGTACTTAGGTTGTTAGTGGTTTCATTCTGTTTAAAACTAAAATAAATAATGTTCTTTTGAGAAGGATTGCCCTGTCTATGAGAGCTTTTAGGATTAATTTACTCGGGTAAGTTTTAAGGATTGTGTGTGATTTCTCTCCTGTTTTTATAAGGTTCTGAAGGACTCTGTGGTGGAAAATTGTTTGTAAATATTTTGTTTGGTAAGCTTACTTGCCGCTACATCAAGATTTATAGGTGCAGTTTTGGCACTAGTGGTAGCTGCAGTCTTGTTAATCACTTTCTGTTTTGTTTTACATTTTGAAAGAGGAGGTAAAGTTTCTGTACTGTAAGCTTGTTTTGTTTTGCTTAATGACTGTTTTAGCTGTTTTATTTGAACTTTTTGTACAAATTCTGCTAGTGGTGGATGCTAATTTTGGAGACTTTTAGTTTGATTTTGTTTACTTTTCTGTTGCATTCTACGGAGTTGCTTTTTGGTAGGCAATATTTGGGGCCGTTGGAGAAAAAAGGAAGTGTGTGTTGGGATCTTGTGCAGTGTATATGTGCTTTGTGCATGAGTGTCTGAGTATGACGGTAAGGATGTGTGTACCGGTGTGTGATTGTGCAATGGGCTGCTATATCAGGTTGGGAAGGCTATTCTTATATTTGTGTGTTACTATCCTGGTGTTCAGATGACAATACAAAATATGCAGCTGGTGAGGGGAAGCACACATACTGAATCTAATGTTGCAGGGTTAATACAATTGTTTGTTCTACAGTACTAGAATTCTACAGTGTTTGAGTAACAGAACATTATGGCAGTATTGTACTTACTTTTTTGGATGAAAGAGTAGGTTTCTTCTGAGTTCTCATTCGTACTTCAGACGCTGCTGCTTTTCAGGGAAGTGGTCTTCACTGCAATTTTGAAAGAAAGAAGTTAGTAAATATGTGTTTTAATAGCACTGTTGTTAATGTAGACGGGAATTTCTTTCTTTTTGCAGTAGTAGTGTTTTCTGATAACTGTGCATAGCATGTACATGCACTTTCCTTTGCCTATGTGCAATCTGTATATTTTACTTAGAATCTGTTAGTTGAATGTGCTTTAGAAATGAGTACAATAGTAAGCGCACAGAGCACACTTGGCTTCTTAAGGCAGCGTTATTGGATGTTAGGAGATAGAAGAAATAATCGTATGCTTTGTTTGCTATTTTTACAGGGTAAATGGTAGGAACTGTATGGAAAAGTATGCAATGCATGCATTTGTGAAGGTGTGGGAAATAAAGCAGAAGGATTTGATGGGGTCAGCATCTTATTACTCAGCAGGTGATTACCAAACTACTGGGCAATTCTGTGGTGCTTGGAGATGGGAGTGTTTGAAATAAAGTAAGAGCTGCAAGGAAGGATCTGGTGCTTGCATTTCAAACTGAAGGGAAGGGGGAAGATGTTGTATGTCTTGCTTTACAACACTGTATATAGTTGTAGATGATGTGATAGACATAACTGCACCTGTGCATATTTGAATGCTGTTGTAAATTCTAGATCGGAAAGGACAACCAGCTGGAATGAGAGAGCTGTCTAGATTGGAAGAGCCGTTGTAGTGGCAGTGGTGTTGTTTCAGCTGGGAGCCTTTCAAATGATATTGGCTATCTGTGTGCATAAATAAAGATGCATGTACTCATCCTGGCTGCGTGTCATTTTATAACACACTAGAAAGCCTTTTTCCATCATTATACTGTTATTTCTCCCATCTTTTAACATGAAATGACACATTGTTGGGTAGCTCTGTGTGTTGTGTCTGATTACTATTATAATCATTTCTAAAGGAGGTTCAACTGATAGAATGTATGTTAAATATGCAGAATGTATAGAAAGGCAATTGTATGTACAGCCTCAGCACTATAAAGCATTACATGCTATTATGGTTAAAATGTGGATAAATAGGTGGCAGTGGTTACACAAATGATAGAATGAATGAAGAAAGTAACAGTTTGCACATTGCAGTTAGTAATATGGGTAAATAAAAATCTGGAGACCAGAGAACTTTGCAAGTGACACTTGATCAAAGCAGATGGGACAAATGAAAGTAAGCTTGTTTTTTCAGGTTATACAGGGTAAGTGGCAGTTACTCTGTTTATATGCATTTATACAAGAGATGGACATGTACTGTGCAGAACATAGTCATAGCTGTAGTTTATGTTCATGCATGTGGATGTGCATGAATCTGCAAGTAGAAATGTTGGAGAGTTTACTAGTAGTTGCTGTATGTGCTTTGCAGTAACAGCCCAATTGTACTCAGAGTGATCAACAGTACATCTAAAGTGCTGAATTGTGATGATGTAGAGTTCTTGGATGTGATTGGTGGATGGTTGTGTGACTGCTTAACAGTAGCCAATGAGGGAATGGTGCAGAGAGTGAAGTGGAAAGGGTACAAGGGCTGCCCCAGTGGTACGCGCTCCGCGGACACCACGGCTGTCTACGGACAGGCCATGCCACATCTGAGGTTTCTAAGCAAATCCAGCATGGAAAGGGGACTGTAGGGATTAGCCAATGAGGTGTTGAGGCTCTGCTTTGTATTGAGAGAGGCTGTGTGTAGTGAAGATGGCAGAGGTGGAGAAGGTCAGGGTGTTGGTGCTTGGAGATATGTTTGTGAACGGTTTGGAGCAGTATGCAAAATGTAGGAATGTGGGAACCAATTTTGATGTAAAAGGAGTGGAGGTGGTGTGGAGCAATGTGCCTGGTTTCAATTTGCAGGTAATGGTAGAAGTTTGTCAAGATATGGCTAGGGTTACCAGTCCACATGTGGTTGTCCTGTACTGTGGTGGTTTGCATTTGGGTTATGTCAGTGCCCCTACTTTGTTGGAAGATCTGCAAAACTTGGTTCAGGCAGTAATGAAACTACTTCCAAATGCCAAGATATTTTTTTTCTGGTTTGATACCTAGGGCAATATGGGACAATAGTTCTGTTTTTTGTCCTCTGCAAAATATTGCTAGGTGTTAATCAACTGAGGCATGTTTGCTTTTATGACTATAGCTGGCATGTCCTTTGGCAACAATGACAACATTGACTCTAGTAATGTTGATTACTTTAAAGAAGATGGCATGTTTTTATCTTTTATGGGAAATGCCATGCTCTTTTGGAACATGAGGATTGCTTTGGAGAAGCTAATGTGAAGATTGTTGGAGGAAAATAAAAAAAAGCTCCAAATAATACAAAATAAAAGGTGTTTCTGAAGCATCTGCAAAAAAAAGGCTCTTTTCAGAGCCAACCTTAAAGGGGAAATGGGGCACACAATTTAAATTTTCATTCCCCACGCTCAGATTTTTTACGATTTGTCCGCAGACACTGCAGTTGTCCGCATACAGCGCGTATTACATACAGGGATTTTGAGGTTGAGAGGCATGCAAATGAGACTTAGCAGAGCAAGGGATTGGTCAATAGGGTTTACTGGGTGTGATGTTTGAGCAGAGACTTTGTCAGAAAGTCTTTTTCCTGAGAGGAGACCAGATAGCTATGGCTGTATGTTTTAGAAAGCAGATTGTCTCGATTTTGGGAGATTCGTGGATAGATTGGTTGGAGCTGCTTTCAGATCACTGTGGTGTGGCTGTACATCTCCCTCTTGGATTCCGTCATGTGGAAGTGCACTGGCATGGAGTGCGTGGAATGAAGTGGCTAGATTTGGTACCTCTTTGTGCTATTTTGGTGACACAGTGTCATCCAGACATTATTTTTATTCATTGTGGAGGGAACAGTTTAGGACATGTGTCTGGAATCTCTTTGCAATGTGCAATGAAAGAAGGACATGGGAAAGTCATGGACATGTATCCAAATTCCACAGTAATTTTTTCCTGTATTGCGCAGAGACAAATGTGGCTGAGTTCTTCTTCATTTGGTCCACAAATGGAGAAACCGAGGCACAATGTTAACAAGGCTGTCTGTGCCTTTTTGAGAGATGTTGGTATGTCCTCTTTTCACAATAAAAACATTAGGTTTCGTAGTACACACATTTTTCACAGAGATGGAGTACATCTTACTTATGCTGGCAATCAGTTTTTCTGTGAAATATACAAATTGCATTGCAACTCATTGTGGAATTACAGCAATCTATTTTGCAGTAGGTGTTGACTATTTGAAGTTTCGGAATCACAAAAAAACACCACAAAAAGGCTCTTTTCAGAGCCACCACTTGCTCCCGGAGAAAAGTGCAATAGTTTTGATAGGGCAGCACCCCAAAAATTATAATAGTCTGTGGACTGTCCGTGGACTTCTAAAAATGCACAGGGCCCTGCAGCATTTCATTGACACTTCTATTTTTAAACTGTGAAAGTCGGCTATGAAAAGAGCCTTTTTTATTTTTGTTTTTTGTTGTTTTATGTTTTTTTGTTTTTTTAAACACGACACACAAGGAAAGGAAGGGAAGGTAGGGTAAGGAAGGGACACCAACCACAGGGATAAGAACGAGCAGGTGGAGATAGGAAGATGTAGGGTGGGCCTTATTCAGGTAGGTAGCAGTCCTTTCCATGCTCCTTGACCGCAGTCTTTAAAGCACTTTGAAGGTTCTCTCCCCTGCAGTGTACTGTGTTGCAGTACATGCACAATACTGTGACCCTCGAAAGGTAAGGATCAACAGCATCACGTATGGCCAGCGAGGCAGCTGGAGGGATGCGCTGCCGCGCAGGTGTGTCTCTTGTGTGGGCAGAAGTGGAAACGGAGGATGCTGCAGGGGAACTCAACCTACTATGTTTATCACAAGGTGCAACCTTATGAATAGCCCCACCGTGGAATGACTTTAGGTGTCGCTTCATTGAGGTAGTACCATAGCTGTACAAACTCAGTTTTCCACGACTCAGAACCACCTTGCGCTGATTTCAGGTCACCTTGTTTGCACGTGCTTTTGGTACTCCATCAAGAGTGGTAAATAACCTACACACCAAAGATTCACTATGAGTGCTAGTAGTAGGGACTTCCACTACCTCATCCTCTTCTCTGTATCCTCACGCCTGTTCCCCTCTGCAGGCCGTTGGGGAGGTGTTGTTGGTGGAGGGGGTGGGGGTGGTTTTGAGACAGCAGTAGCAACAACAGCAGCCATGGATGCCATGACAGCTGTTTCAAATCTTGATTTTCAAGTAGCAAAAGCAGGATCAATCTCCGGTTGTGCTAGAAAAACAGAATGAGCATCAACTCTGGGGTTTGGCCTTTTATAGGGGTGCTGGGTACGCTTTGCGGACAACCGTGCTGTCCGCAGACACTTTGAACACCAAGAAAGGGCTCAAAAAGTTCCAAAAAGTATGCAGATCGCCAGGGACATGGTCTGGGACATGTGCCTGGGTGATCTTTCCCAGCAAAATACTTTGGATTGCTAAAGAAAAACCTTTTTAGCTGTCCAGGGGCCCGGACAGTGTTCGTTACTCTTAGAGTGGGTGCGGTCACTGATGATGTTGCGGACATGTTCGCGAATGGGCCGGCTGTCCGTAGGACACCAAATGCGGGGGGTGTTCTATGGACAGTGTTCCAGTCCCTGAACTAATTAAAAGTGCGACACACGTGCGGCAGACAGTTGCGGACAGGCACAACATTCGTAGGAGCCAAGGGTGTGATAAGCATGTGCATGCGTGTTCTACGGACAGTGTTCAGGTCCCAGAACAAAATAAATGTGCGTCACAACTTTGCAGACAGGCGGACGGGCTATGTGTTCTACGGGCATATTCATTCTAGTTGCGGACAGTGCAAAAAGGGGGGATGTTCTTAGGAGACCTTAATTTGCATAGTTACGAACATACGGACGTCTTCAGTTTTCTGCGGACACCCCCATTTTGACTATGGGCATTTTGAACAGGTATAGTGTCCTTAGGACATCCCCATTTTGGTTAATTGCGGACATGCAGATATTTTGTGTATCTTAAGGACACCTCAATTTTGATTGCGGACAATGCGAACAGGTATAGTGTCCTTAGGACACCCATATTTTGGCTAATTACGGACATCCCGGACACCCGCGCTGCCTTTTAAAAAAAATAAGACACACGTAATATAGTAAGAACACACATAATATTTTATGATTGTATAAAAATATAAAAACTATGAAAGAGGGGGAAGCAGAAACTGATACAAATACAGGGGAATTAGGGGTTTGTACATGATGGATGGTAGGGGAGGAAGGGATTGAAGTCTCATCATAACGTTTTTCTTGCTGGGGAGTTTTTGAGGGTGGTTGGCCGGGACCTGGAGAAGGGGTACAGATACATGTGGGACAGTGATATTTAATTTTTTCTTTAAATGGTCATCCACAAGGTTTTTCAAATGAATGAAATTTGACATTAATAGAACCTTTTTTGCTCCATTTGCTGCAGATGATTTTCTAAGGTCTCTGTTTCTCTATTATTTTTAATGTCTGTATGGTCTGTTAAAAATAAAATCGTTAAGTACACATAAAGTAATGGTTATCAATTGGTTTATATGGAGAAGTGTAGTGTCTACCATTAGTGTCACTGTTTTCACTCATTTCATCCTGAGGAAAATTTTCTTCCAGCCATTCCAAAGTTCTAGAAATTTCTGTGTAAAAAAAATATATATATATTACTTTCAGTGTACGGAATACAGAAAGTTTATAAATATATAAAATCAAATTAGTGTATTTATTAGTTTCTTGCTAAGCTTTGCTGTTACTGCTGCGTAGGTGTGCTGTTGATTTTTGCTGTGCAGTTTCTGTGAGGTAGTTCTGTTGGAGGCATATTTATTTTGTTTTCGTATATTCCATTATGTTGCATATGCTATGTAATTGGACAGTTGGTGTCTTACATATACCGTTTCCACTTATTATTTATTATTGAATGTAATGTATTTATGTGCTGCTTTCTGAATATGTTCAGTGTTTTTATTGCATGATAGAACAATGTAAGATACCCCCTGAGTTTACTGAGTCTGTCCACGGACATCAAAAGCGCACAGTCCGCGGACATCAAAATCACTAGCGCAGTAATGGGTGCAGTATGTTCTATATTATAAGTATAAAAACTATGGGAATCCTAGTAAACAATGTATATTATCTATATCTATATTGAGTGAAAAAACTATTTTAAAGTGGTGTTATGGTTACGTTGAGCTACTAAAAACCTATGAAATTCAGTAAAAAAACTTTGTTAAAGGGACGTTATGGTTAAGTTGCGCTACTAAAAACCTATGAAATTCAGTGAAAAAAACGTTGTTAAAGAGATGTTATGGTTCCAAAATAAAACTGAAAAACCCCTTAAATTTGAAAGTTATGGTAAGCTAAGCAACCATAACTTGCGCCACCACCGTGCACTGCTAAGACTAACACCCAGGACATCAAAGATGACATCACAAATGACATTGATGACATCACTGATGACATCACATGTCTGGCTCCCTCTTTTTTCCTTTACTGCCATATGTAGGCCACATGGTTTTCTTCAGTAACAGTAAGGAACTAAACATTCAAAAGGTACTATATTTGTAGACTTATCCTTCAAATATGTGTTTACAGTAATTCCCTTAGGGTCCACTCACAACATATGAAACATATACATAGGGAAAGGCACAGGCTTGAAAGACAAGCAATGCTTTCTATGCATGAAGATAATCAGTAAGGTTATCAACACTTTGTTATAGTTCTGCTGTTTTTTTATTACTGTACTCTCCCTGGATATGCTCATAATTGTACACTTTGTACTCACACTACTTTCCTTACGGTCCAGTTACATCATGTGATACTTATAAATAGGGGAAGTAGCAGCTTTGAAGCAGAGCAATCATTTATGTGCATGAGGATATTCACTTAGGTTACGAACATTGTTTGGTAGTACTGCTGCTTTTTTGCTTACTTCACTTTCCCTGTATATGCTCATATTTGTATGTGTTGTTGTCTCTTTGTGTTTTGTCTGTAATAATGCAATTATTTAGTAAGTGGGTTTTATTAGCTACTTAAACTCCAATAAGAAAGCATTTATCATTTCACTATTCAACATGGCAAGATTTTGAATATTGCACCTCCATCATATATGCTGCACACAATGCCTATATTTCTACATGAGTAGCTTAGTATACTGGAATGAACTTCATAATATAATGCCATTTATATCAATGCATTGCTTAATGCACTACGTACCTATTGATATTTATTCCAATGTTCCTTGACACTTTTTTGTCAACATTATAATAAGTATCCCTTGTACAGACTTTTCACGAAAAGTAAATGCACAGTGATGTCATCAGTGACATTTGTGATGTCATCTTTGATGTCCTGGGTGTTATTCTTAGCAGTGCATGGTGGTGGCACAGGTTATGGTGGCTTAGCTTACCATAACTGTCGAATTTCATGGGGTTTTTTCGGTTTTACTTGGAACCATAACGTCTCTTTAACAAAGGCTTTTTCACTGAATTTCATAGGTTTTTAGTAGCGCAACTTAACCGTAACGTCCCTTAACAACGTTTTTTTACTGAATATATATAAATATATATACATCTTTCTTTTTTCAATTGACATTAATAAATATTATATTACTATATATTAGAGTACATTAATACTTTATGCTACCATACACATGGCGAGGAAAGGCAGATGATTCAGAGACTGTGACCTGCTGCTCACTAGCTGTTTCAGATTACAACTCACAACAACCCATCTCTTGGATTTTCCTAGCAGGCTTGTGGTGAGTTTTATTAAAAACAAACATTCACAATCTGTTTCAGAGCAAGGCCATCAGTTACTTTGTTATGTTATGGTATAGAGATTTATATCATGCACCACTGCTATTTGCATGGTATCCGGTTGCTCTGGTGGACCTGAAACAGAGGGTAGGTTAGGTTGTCAGGGAGAGAGGGAAAGTGTAGCATAGCTTTCCGTGCGTTGATGCATGAATATCTGAGATACCTAGAGCTTTGCGTGCATTATGTTATTAGGCACCCCATGCTGAGAGCACAGAGGCATGTGCATTCAGAGGGGAGCCTTCCATGCTTGTGGTGATAGGATAGATTGGCCAGGACTGTTAAATGTAGGCTGACTGTAGTAGTGTATGATTCTGTTTTTTTATGTCTGTTAGGGGAGTTTTTCAATTGCTGTGTGCGAGTGGTTTATTTGTATATGTGTAATCTGTTTGATAGAAGAGAAGCTTAGGGTTGGGAGGTTAGTGGAGGGCCTGGTGGACAACTTGCAGCATACATCTCATGTGGCCATGGTGATGTCTCTGTAGTGGAGCCCTTAGGGTAAGGTCATAATGAGGATGTGTCCTGAGGTACCCAGGAGTGGACTGGTATCACTGGCTGCGGACAGTACGAAATGACTGGTCCTCGTGAGAGTGGGGGAGCACATGGAGGAGTGGAAAGCATATGGAAAATTCAGCAGTCGCTGCTGAGTAGACAGTAGGTGAGCAAACTTCCTGAGGAGATTTCAGAGTATGAATTCCAGAGAGGGAAGTTTCATGTTGGTGTCGATACGAACTACTGTTTATGGGCAGAAATGCCATTTGGATGGTCTCCATGTCTGCTAGCAAATCTGATAGGGAGTGACTTTGGTTGGTGAAATAAAGGAAAAATACAAGATAGCTTTGCTGTCATGTTGATGTTTGCAGACCAGATTTAGCCTGAGGTCTGTGTGTGTCTGTTTCTAGGAGCCTGTGTTAAGAGCCATTAGAGTACAGAGGGCAGTCATGCATGCCGTGGTTATAGGAAGCATTGTTCGGGACTGTGATATGAAAGTTGATTGTAGCGGGTTGTAGCATCCTGTTATTTGATGTTTGTTGGGATGGTTATTCTATTGCTGTGTGCGAGTGGCTCAGTTGGTATGGATGAAGTGTGTTTCAGTGTAGACATCAACAAGGTAAGTGCAGGAGGTTAATGGACGGCCTGGTGGACAACTAGGAGCATCCATCTGCTGTGACCATGGTGAGATCTCAGTAGTGGTGACTTTCAGGTAGGATAGTTGTTAGGAAATGTTCCGTAGCACCCTAGAGGTGGCAAGAATCTCTGGGCGCATGCAACAGTGGGTAATGAGCAGACAGTAGGTAATAGTTCTTGTGGGGATTTCATAGTAGGGGTTCCTTGGAGAGCAGAATCCTGGTGGGGTCACTTGGGACAGCTGAGCATGCTACAAGTTCAAGATGCAACATTTAGGAGCCATTCACCTCAATTACAGTGAGCATGGAAGAACAAAACATGACAGGGCACTGATTGCATCGGGCACAGGGGCTCAAATTCACAGTGGGACTCAAGGGAGCAAAATCTTAAAGGGGCAAAAATACAATATGGAGTACAGGAGCAAGGTTATAGTGGGACACATAGGAGCATAAGCCAGTGCAGAGTCTCAGAATGGAGAACTTGGGAGCAGTATAGTATAAGGTAGAAATTCGAATGGCAAATAGATTGGGGGGGGCACACGTATTCAAGAAACATGTAGCAAGGCAAAGCATGTCCCAGCATGGCATGATAAGATAATATCAGACATAAATAGATGTTGTAAGAGGGCACTAGAACACCTAGCAAGGGCAAACAGCTTTGTCTTCTCCCCACACTCCATCCACTGGCCTATGGAGAATACTGCCATATCCCTTCCTCACTATGGCACTGCTAATCTCTGTCTGCCTCTCTTTCTTTGTCCGTGTGTTTCTATTTCAGCCTCTGTCTGTCTGTCTGTCGTCTGTCTGTCTCTCTCTCTCTCTCTCTCTCTCTCTCTTTCTCTATGTCGCTCGCTCTCAAAGAGATACATTGTGCACTGTGTGGAGCAAGTTCCTGGGAATTGTCTAAAGAGAGGAAGAACAGTGTCGATACTCCACATATCATCATAGGCAGAGTGCTAAGGGAGGAATGCACTTTAGATTCAGAGAAAATGGCTGTCACAGAGAGAAAGTCCCTAGGTTCTTACTTCACCTTCCAGTCTATTTCGGTTGTCAGGCCAAGCACCTTCTTAAACCACACGCTAAAAGACAGTGGATGAGAATAGGGCCTGATGGGATTTCAAACTAAAATTCCAGACAGGGAACAGTGCTTTGGAGTTCATAGCAATAACTCAGCATGCTACAAGGTCAGGATGCAATATATGGGAGCCAGTCACATGTATGCTGTTGGGCATCAAAGAGAAAAGTATGGTAAGGAACTAATTACATTTTCACTTGAGGCAAGGGGGCTACTGTGAGACACCAGGTAACTAAATATCTGAAGGAAAACTTTACAATTCGACAAACAGAAGCAGGCATACACTGAAGCACATAGGATGAATCCCCCAGTGGGGAAATGTAGAGTAGTGCTCCTCAGAACAGTATAGTTAGCAAGGGGCACAAGCAATCAAAACACATGCAGAAAGGCATAACATGTCCTAGCATGGCATGAGAAGGGCATGGCAAGGCGTACCAAAACACCAGAATGTGTAGCAAAGAATGCAAAGAACGAACAAGGGAAAACAGGCGGGTCTCTTTTGCACCATTCTAGGCACAGATCTGCCATGTTGCTACTGTTAATCCTCTCTCTCTCTTTTTCTTTGTTTCTCTTTCTCCCACTCTCTTTCTCTCCCTCTCTCTTTGTGCACGGTGTGAAGCACGTTAAGTTCCAGGAAAATGGCAGATGAGAGGAGGAATCAGTCTAGGGACTCCGTTCACTGCCATAAGCAGAGTTCTAAACACTATGGAAAGCATGAATCGTAGGTTCACAGAAAAAGGCTGTCAGAGATATGATTAATGAATCTCAATCAACTAACATAGAGTTGGGCCAACCTAGTTGTCATGAACTACCAAACAGGATGTTCCTACTCAAAAGGTTGACTGGTAAAGCTGATAAAAATGTCAGACTGATCAGTTTATGATGGGAAATAGGAGGGCTAACGCAGGGGTGAGGTGGGAGGGGAACATTGCAGAAAGGGATGGTGTAGGAAAGGAGGAATGCTAACACGGTGTGGGGGGCAGGGAGTGAGGTAGGAGGAGTGGTGGAATATTGGTGTGTGTTAGCAGGGGAGAGGGCACTGGGGGTCGAGAAGGGGGATTTGGGGGGTGCCTCTCTAACAAGAGTGAGATGGAGCAGGATTAGCTGGGCGAGGTGGAGTTGAATAAGGGACGCGGGGAAGGGGATTTTAAACAGAATTGTTGTGTTAAGGTTGACAGAGATCTTAGGAGGGGGCAGGGTTGCCCTTCTGGGATGAAAAGGAGAGTGATGGTAAGAGGGGATAGGTGGCAAGACAGGGGGCATATTCGAGCATTATGCAACGGCTCTTTGGGAAAAAATGGTCAACCAGCTTTGGGGTTGAGCAAAGGATTTGAGGACCAAAAACGGTCAAGCATTAGACATTGACCCGGAAATGGAAATCTGGAATGCATTTGGCTCTGTAGTAGAATGGAAATTCAACAGGTGTATGCCACTTTACAATACTAAACATCAGGGTCACAGTACAATATTACTGTATGCTGGCATATGCATTCAGAGGGAAAGTGGGGGGTGCAGGGTATGACAGATGTGGTTTACAAGCTTGTTTGGACTATAACCGAGGAAAGGGCACTTGTACTTCTATAGTTGACATGACTAATGTGTCTACCACAGCCAGATGCATGAACAAAACAGTCTAGTTCGTGCCATTGGCAGTCTTTTTAATGCCATAATAGGCAGATGGTAAAAGCATGTCTGTGGTGCAGAGGGGGGGAACCTTCACTAGTGATGTGCACAGTAAAGCATAATTCATTTTAACTAAAGAAGGTTTAGACTATACGGATGTGTTGTTTAGCCCGGAGAGGTGTGCTGTCTGTCTTCAAAGGGACTTCATTATTACAAATGAAAATGCCACTTTAAGGCCATGTGCACCTTACTGAACAACCAATTATTAACGAATAGGGAGGTTATAGCAAGCATCCCAGCACCTACCCCAGGCGGTAACTGATCAAAAGCGGCAACATCACATTGCACAGCTGAGGGATGCCTCATGTGAAAGTAGCGAGGCCAGAACAATTGTGTAGTCTTATATACTGTCATCCACGCATATGTTTAATGTACACCTGCCCTTCTCCGCAGCACAATAACACCCATGCAAAGCTGACTTGTTACAAGGAGGAAACACCTCATGGATACAGCTGTTATGCTGCTGGATGGCGGAGCTGTGTCCACACAATGGATGTGTATGCTAATACAATTCTATGTATAAACAGCCACACTCTAACAATTCGGTTCACCTTGCCTACAGGATAGACAGAAATTGACCATTGGAAAGGTGTAAATCCACAGCTTAAGGAAAGACAATGGCCCTCATTACGACCCTGGCGGAGTGGGTCTACGCCAGCGGTATTCGCGGCGGACCCGTCCGCCCTACTACGAGTTCCCGTAGCGCCATGGAGCGCTTTCCGCCTGGTTTTTCCGGGCGGAGAAATCCATGGCGCTACGGGACCTTGTTGTTAATTACGCCAACGTATTTGACGGTGGCGTAATTAACGCCTTCCCCACTCCCATTATACCCTATGGGGCAAAAATGGGAATGGGGAAGGGTAAAATGGGGAATGGGGATTTACCGCCCCGCCAAGGTCGGAATGGGGCGGTAAATCCGCCAACCCCCATGGCGCTATCGGCAGCTTTCCGCCGTGCTCCATGGTGCATTTTGCACCACGATTTCCGCCAGGGTCGTAATGAGGGCCAATGTCAGATGGCACCAGCTCTCAACTACTGGGTCCTTTGAGTGGGCTAATACATTACACCTTATGAGCCTGGTGCCCCATGTTTGTATTTCTATATGCGAGAAGAAATCACACTCTGAGATAAAGTTCTCACTGAACCATCATGCAAAGCATGTTGCCCGGCAAGGAGGGGGTGAAGAGAATTGCAAATGGAACAAACCAGGGACCAGATTGCAGAAAATGTGCGCCGGTGCAAGTGTGAAGTTGTTTCATATTAGCACTAAGGAAAGGTTTTCCCTTGTGCAAAAAACATGTGAGCCATATTCAAAAAACATGTTATCATGACAAGTGCCATTTCTTATGGTATAAGCACCTGGGCAAAATGTCTGTAGTGCAAAGAAACATGCACTTTCAAAGCATGTTTGCAACAGGGCAAAGTTTGCCCTAGTGATGATATGGACTGGTATTAAGGAACATTTGACACTGTTTCAAAATGCATTGAAAGTTTATGGGACTCATTATGAGGTAGCCATGGTACTAATAGCATTCTGGGTCCGGGTTCCCGAAATAGGGACTTACCGGGTCATTCCAACCTTGGAGGACCCGGTAAATCCCCATTCTGGGAACCATTCCCCATTCCCATTTGAGCCCCCATAGGGCTCAATGGGAATTGGGATGGAGCTAATAACGGTACCGCAATTTGCGGTACCGTTATTAGCTCTGAAGTCCCTTAACGGGTCCCTTCCATAACGCCTGATAAAACCAGGCATTAAGGAAGGGACCCGCTAAGGGACCTCAGAATAGGGTGGTAAGGTATTACTGGCACCGATGTCCTTACCGGTGCCGGTAATCCCTTACCACCTACCTCGTAATGAGGCCCTATGTTTTTTATACAAGGGCAACTTTTACCATAGTGCTTATGCCATGAAAAATGCCACTTGTCAAGGTGCAGATGTTTTCAAGTATGGCAGTGATGTTTGTGGAACTAGGGCAAACTTTGCCCTAGTCCAAATACAGTTAAACTGTGCACTTGCTCTAAAATCTCTCTACTGGCTCCTGGTGGCTGCAAAGATAGAGTTAATGACCCTCTGCATCCACCACAAGGCTTTCTGGGGCTGGGGCCCGCACTACATCCAACTCTCTCTTCCTAAACATCTTCCTTCTCCAGCCCTTTGCTCCTCCACCTCCATTTCTCTGAGGGTCAGATGCTTCTCCAGGCAGACAGTGGGTTGTACATCCATTTCCTCTGCAGGTTTTACCCTCTGGAATGGCCTCCCTGCCCCTCTCAAACTTGAGCCGGTCCATCTGAGGTTCCCGAAGAAGCTCAAGACCTTCTTTTTTCACTTTTGCTTTCTCTCTCTCTCTCTCCCCTGCTGACTTACCTGTCTGCTGCGCTGACTGGTTTACTGGTTACCCTCAGAATCTCTATGGGAACCAGGCTCCTCCACGACCAGTAGCCCCTGCAGTGCCTTCGGCCTACCACACCCTTAAGGACTGTATCTGTAGCCCTACAGTCCCCTGCCTCCTTGCACTCACCCAGAGCTGTGCTGCCCTGGCTGCACTTATTTGGAGCAATGCTGCCCTAATTGCACTTCCCCCTGCCCTCCCCCTGGCACTTCTCCTCTCCCTGTCCCCCTTGCATGTGCACAATCTGAATACACAAGTCCTACTAAGATCGTTTGTTTTGTCCTCCCTCTGTCTTTCCTACCTTGTCATGCCTACAAACACTTGTGTAGAGGCACATTATAAATGACTCATCATATCATATCACTTGCACACGTGGACATTTTCTGTAATCTGCCACTTGATGTTAAAAAGTAACTGTTATCAGCAACAATTGAAGGTCCATTGATTTGCACAGCCTTGTTTTTTCAATTTAGCAACTTATTTATAACGTTTTCATAAAAAACAGTGATGATTGCCAAGGGGTAAGATCCTGAGCACTCTAATAAAGGGAGGTTCTACCAATAGCTCACAAGTGTGCGTAAAGTACCTTTCGAATAGCAATCCTTGAGGCGAATTGCTGCCCCAAGCATGCAAACGCTATTCTATATGCGTTTGTTCTACTTTTCTTGTCAAACGCAGACTAAAGCAACACATAGAACAAGAGGACTATTGAAAAAGACTGCATTTCAATTGAGTTGCAAAAAGGGCAAAGGTTTACTGGTGTTTCAGTAATAACCATTTGAATATTGCCTCCTTTTTTATGTCCTCTTTTAGTTCATGATAGGCCAAGATATAATGGCATAATGTGTATTCTCTCCTGTATTGCCTGGTATGTTCTCCTTTGTTTTCTTGAAGCACTGAAGACATCATAGTGTGTTTACTCTCCATTATACCATTGCAGTCTCACATATATGTTCAAAGTTATAAAAACGTCATAGTGTGTTTTTCTCCTTTCCTCATACCTTCTCCTATATATCCTCTTCACGTTTCACTACATGAGCAGCTCATCAGGAGGAACAATTCTATAAACTGAATTGTTAAGGAAGAATTTCTAAATTCAAATTGCTTTTAAGTTATATCTTAAATTATATTGACAGAATAAAATCCTGATTGTTCATTTTGTGTAATTAGAATAACCTTGTGCTTGATGATGATCAAATGAGCATTGATTCTATTTGCTTTGTTCAGTATTCATGTATCTATCTTTGTTCTTGATGACGACTAATATTAAGTGTGTCTAAAGGGTAAATTGGATCTTCATTAATATGTGCAGTCAATCTTAATATTGTGCAAACATATTTTGTGTATGTTGTATTAAGGATATGGATATTCGCTGACAATAATTAGATTACTAGGGTTACTTTGGAGGATGTTAGATGATCAGAGCCAGAGTTGCACACTGTCCCATGTATGCAAACCTTGCATGGGATCCATGAATCCATGTCCCGGGAGGATAGCTCAGAGGCAACATGCTCGCCTTGGAAGCAAGACGACACGGGTCCGCGCTTAGAAACCACTCGGTATTTAAGCGCGTTATAAAAATGCAACCAAGACCGATAACTACGCAACTAAAACAAACAATTCCTGTAACAGCACCTTGATGCCCGAGGGCTGTGTGATCGCTTTAAAAATGCAAATAAATAAAATAAATAATGCTATGTTGTGAAACAAAATTCAAGTTGGTGTTAGTGTAGGACGACTTTGCACTATGTAATTTGTAATAACATCATCAAACTTCATAACGTTGTTCTGCTTTATAATGTGAGAAGTTGCCATCGCACCTAAATGCTAGTAATGCGTATTCTTGTAGTTGTGATTCAAAATGGTATCTATTTATAGATTACAACAATATAGATATCGTGTGTTACTTCTCCAGGCGTGGTTGTGCATAATGAGGCCATCACACATCAACATAGTTAAATGCATAATTATTTTTTTCGGAATGTGTACATTGTCTGCTACAGTTTAATTCCTCTTTATAAAGCATTTAAATACATTAGTGACTACAATGTTATTGGTATCATTTTATTTTAGAAGATGAAAATCACACAACACATATGTCAACATTATGTATTCATAATTAACAGCTAGTTATTTTGAAGTGATGTGATTTAATGAATGCAGTTTATCTTTCAACGTTAATTGTACATTATAAAAATGCATACAGTTTGCTATTTTTGTTGAGACCTATGTGACATCTGTCCATTTTCTGTATGCCCTTGGTGTCGCTTTGACGTAATAGCAGCTCTTTGTTCCCTCCTCGAGATGGTAGCTGCACTTCTTCAAGACCTGTGCATTTGATCTCATCCATCTTCAGCTGGTTGAGGTCTGGTGCCCAATGAATGGTTAATGGACACGTTGAATCTTCCTTTTAGTGGCTCCAATATGTTCTTGTACTATGGTTTTAGGTTTTCGTATGCTGCTTTCTCAGCACCATTTCAGACAGATGCATTGTATCACATAGCTCACAATATTACTAATACAATTGATGAACAATTACATTTTCTTCTACTTGGTACCTTGATATTTTGCTTCTTAACCCTCATGAACTTGCACATATCACACGATCTACATTTAAAACGTCCTCTTATATTTCTTCCCACCTACGTGTGTTTTCCATCTTCTTTTTGGCTTGACATCTGCTTTCACAAAACTGGGAGCTACTCTATTTCTTATAGTCTATGCATTGCGTGAGTTATGCTTGCTTGGTCTGATAGTTAGTAATAGCCTGTAGTTGTTGTTGAAATCTTTCACCTCTCACGTAAGTTCTCCCTTTTAGCAGGCATCCTTGATTGTGCTCCAGTGGATCCACACAGTCTGGCGGTTGATTCAGATTAAAAAAATCTGGTGTTACCATCTCTGATGCTCTGCTGCAAGCATGGTATAGCCCGTTTAGCGATTCTATAGAGTGTACTTCTAACTCTCGTGAAAGGGCCTTCAAAAGTGTTCATACAAACGTGACACATACAGTGGTAGAAGTGTACCAAAAAAAAGTAGTGGAGCTGTGGTCTCGGCAGGCGAGAGGGTAGGGGGCAGCACAGTGCAACATGTGACAAGGTGACAAGGTGTTGTGGCCGGAGCATTGCAATAGTCAAAGTGACTAGTAACTAAGGTTCCTATTACAACTTTACACTTGTACAAATGTCTATATAGAATGGTGAATATGGCTGTAAAACGTAAAGGAATGGTAAACAGAAAAAAATAAAAGTAGTGGAACCCTGCTCCCGACTGTTCCTGCTCACTTCGATCACGGGGCTCATATCAGCAATAGCAATCACAACAAATACGGATTTGGCAGTTGCAATGCCAATGTGGAAATTGCATTTTTGAAAGATGAGATTAGAATAATGCACAGTAACTTTGGATTGTTTGGATCTGAGCTCAAACCCTTGCCCAGTGGTGCAGCAAGGACAATGGTTAAAGGTTAAAAATCATGTGCCACTCATGGAACCACAGTTAATTGCACCATTTTTTTCTGAAGGTTGGGGAATTAGTGCTTTGGCGCTATCCAGTGTGTAAACACTCTTTCCTTTTGTGAATTGACCCCTATATACTTAACACTGGCCTCCTAAAATGTAAACATGCATTCTGTGTGTACATTCCTACAAACACTCATAAATGCAAACATGCACTTCGGCAGTGCACACACTCTGTGTGTCGGGTTATTTGTTTAGGCACCGAGCCCCCATTATGCAAGTGACATGCTTGGAGAAGGGGTGTCGATGTTGACATTCCCCCCGTGACAGCCAGATACGATCATACACTCATCTGCGCGAGTCTGTTGCTATCTGTCTGCGGGAACAATCCCGCGGAGCACACAGGGTGAAATATTTGCCGGCTTCTGTCTTTAGATAAGGACGCTATCATTGGCCAAACATATTTTATGTATAGCTCACGAGCTGCAACAACAGGCAGCCCGGCATCAGGGTCCTGTTTAAATATACGATGCTATCCGGGAAAGTGGTTAACTCTCTCCGGCCTGA
This sequence comes from Ambystoma mexicanum, assembly GCF_040938575.1. NCBI lineage: Eukaryota > Metazoa > Chordata > Amphibia > Caudata > Ambystomatidae > Ambystoma > Ambystoma mexicanum. The sequence continues at coordinate 467,213,325 of NC_090932.1, read as the reverse complement.
TGTGCTTGCCTTCACACTTCGACGTGCTGAGATGGATGGCCGACGGCAGCCGTCTGCTGAGGCGCTCAGGCCTGCAAAATACGGCCTGATAAACTACCGTGCGACAGCTGCGCGCGGGTGAGCGCTGACAGCAGCATCACCGTGTGATGCGCTTCCATAGAATAAACATTTACCCGCAACTGTATTAACGTTGATATTATTGAGTAATATGTGTTGCACTCAGGGGTGGTCTTGTTTATAGGGAACACTGGAGAATTCCCGGTAGGCCTCTGCACTCTGGGCCTCTTGTAGGTGGTAACCTATTTTATTTTCACATTTTCTCCCAGGAAAGGGGCGGGGCTTGCTGAAAATGGCTAATATGTTGCCACTTCGGACATTATTTGCAGGGCCTCTTTTGGTTCCCAGTCCACCCCTGTTTGCCCTATATACAGCACTCAACCACTTTTTCTCCAACTAAAAAGTGTTCAGACAAATCTTTTCTATATTAGTGCCTCCCGATTTTGGTGGCACACATTTTCCTTCCTTTTACAATGTCTTATATCTTTCTGAGACTCCTAGTCTGCAATTGGCAAATTGACGTTTATAAGGAAGTAAACTAACGGGGTAATTCATGGAATAAATGTGCGCCGGAAAGGGGAGCGAAAGAGTGAAAATCGCAGCGCACGCGTACCAAAGCCGCACACGCAGCCGTTGATCGATTCATGGAATGCGCTGTGCTATTAAAAGCTGGTACTTGTGCCAAATCCGTGGGTGGCGCACGCGGGCGCACACGTCACTAAATGGCGTGCGCTATGCGCACAGGGAAAGTTCACATAGCGTAGCGCACACAAGAAAAGTGGGGGGAACACAGGGCGTAACACACAGAATGGGGAACAATGCGTAAAAATGTGGGCGTTACGGGGAAGTACAGCAGGTAAATGCTCGCAACTCGCACACGCGTGCTAACAAAACGTATTCAGGAATCGAACTGGGGAAAGGCGTCTGCCAAAAAAGACACGCTAATCCGGAAACACGTACGCCAGCAGGAAGCAGGCGTAAGCGGCCCCGCGCAGCATAAAAGTGCACACAAACAACAAACAAGCTCAGACGCTCTGATGAATATACCGTTCCTTGCAGCAGTGGTCGTGGGACACCGCAGGAGGAGGAGGATAGCCAGGCCCTGCATTTTATTACCCAGGACCAGCCTTTTTGGGATGCCTGATGACCAATTGTATGGGAGGTGCAGGTTTCCACCACACATAATACTAGACCTGGTGAGGGAGTGGGAGGATGACCTCACATCACCCACCCTTTGCTCCCAAGCACTGAGCCCCTTGGAAAAGGTGCTCAATGTACTGCACTTCTTGGCTACTGGTTCATTTCAGCGGACAAGTGCCATAGTGGGGGGTGTGTCACAGGCCACGCAGTCACGCTGCCTACACCAGGTGTTGGCCATTATGACTGCACGCCCCTCAGTCTGCAGGCACATATACATGCCCAGAACACATGCAGAAAGGCAGGCTGATGTCCAGCAATGTTACAGGGTGGCACACTTTTCCCAAAGTTCTAGGTGCCATTGATTGCACCCATGTGGCTCTACGTCCACCCAGGGCCACTGAGCATATCTATCGGAACCGCAAGCATTGGCATTCCATCAACGTCTAGGCTGTATGTGATGCCAAGGAAATCATCACCTCAGTATATGCCAACTATCCAGGGTCCAGCCATGATAGTTTCATATTCAGAATGTCACCCCTAAACCTGGACCTGGAAGCTGGCCGGCATGGCGACACATGGCAAATTGGTGAGTATAAATGCCTCTGCACATGCATGCATGTCACAAACTGAGAAATGGGAAAACCCACTAATGACAACTATTATCAGCTCCCCAGGGGACAGTGCCTACCCTCTGAGCACCTACATGATGACGCCAATTCGGAACCCCACCACACCACCCGAGGTAAGATACAACACAGCCCATATTGCAACCCGGGGCATAGTGGAGCGCACATTCGTAGTGCTCAAGTCACGCTTTTGCTCCCTTGACCGCTCTGGTGGGCAGCTACTATATGCGCCCCCAGTAGTGTGCAGGATCATAGTGGCAGCATGTGTCCTGCACAACGTTGCAACACGGCGGGTGTGCCGATGGACATGGTGGAGCCTCCACATCCCCAACCACATGCACGGCCGCTGCGCATGGGAGGTGAAAGGGCACGTGGTGAGGCAGCCCGGACCCAGCATGGTGCAAATTACTTCACCTAAAATACCACCCCTGTGGAGTGCACACAAGCTTGGCACATACCAGCTCGCAATCAATGATGATGACAAAAGGGACAGTCAACTGTCACAACCATACCAACCTGAGATTGTTTACCTGGAAGTGCTACATTGTGTGCATCCCTAACTACTCAAAGATACCCAATGATGTGTCACAAAAAGGCACACATTCATGCAGCATGAAGGACTACCCCCTTTGAAAATACCACATTAAAATAGTGCCATGTCACCCAACACCTCCCCAACACACCATGGCATGGCATGCAATGTGAAAGCAACCAAATGAATGCACAACAAATGACACAAGTGTCACAAAGTGCACTGTCCTAAATGGAAACAGGCCACAGACAATTTGCTCACAATAATGAATACAAAAACAACACACATGAACAAATACTTACCAGCAAGAGAAAACATCAGTACATGGTCAAACAGTGGCAATATATTACAATAAAAATGAAAAGTAGTGCAGTGTCACAACCTGACTAAGGCAGCACATCGACCCCTTCCAACTGCAGATTGTTGGTGGAAGGTAAATGTATCACTGAACTGCATCTGCAAAGTAGATGGGCTTGTTAAGACATGAATAAGGTACATGTATATAAGGAAAAAGTCAGGGATGCAGAACCATACATAAATCCACCATGCAGTGGAGATTTCTACAAGAATACCCACTAGGGATGTATACACAGTTTTGACTACAGACTGTCCACACAACTTATGGGAGCCCAATGTCACTGTGTAAGTTACTGTCACTTGGTCACACCCTTTGCATGCCCATAGAAAGGGGAAGCAGGAGGGGTGTGTGTGTCAGGAACCCAAGCATCTAACCCAAAGACAGGCCAAAACTGCATGTGCCCAGCTGGAATACACAGTGGATGCATACGGGAGACATACACAGCACCACACTGTTAAAAAAATATATATATCAAAAATGACCATGTGTGGACTGGGGGGGCACCCAGGAGGGACGAGGTAGAAGGTGCACCCCAACACCCACATGCGTGGATGTTTAGAAAAAAACAAAATACCTCCATGGGCTCATGGCCTGCATGGCTATGCTACAGTGGGAGAACTGCCGTCTCTGTCACCACCCTCTGGTGGTACATCAGAAGGTGGCCGTGATATGGGAGGCAGCTCACACAAAGCCATGGCATGCTCCTCCATGCCATAAATCATGGGATAGGGGGTGCTGCTGTGCCGTTGGGTTTGTAAGGCAAACAGGGTTACTTTTATTCCTTAGGCTCCTGTTGTTAACCCAATATTGATGCAATGAATGCTGTGCAGTATATTTAATCTAATCCACTTAACTGAATAAGTGGGACACAAAAATAAGGCAAATATAATGATGAAGAAACAAGAAATCAAGCAGACAACAACATAAAAGTCATTGTTGAAGTAGGACAATTCTGTATTTGATTACTCACACAGATTTGTGGGTATCACTGTTTGTGAGGTGTCTATCATCCCAGACATGAGAGTCTGCAACCCATGTCCGTGATAACATCAAAACATGGAGTGTGATAATAAAGGCGACAAAAATAAGAATAAAAATTGCAACAAAGTATAAGTTGCAATGGCTGTAACACACACCTGATACTTTCCTGTTCTATATTCACAGACAAAGTAAGTTTAAATCCAAGTGGTGGTGTTGGATAAAACAGAAAAGACATGCAGATAAGGAGGAGGATAGATAGGCAGAAGTAAGAAAAAAGAGAACATGTAGTTGACAAAAGCAGCAAAGTAAAGACATGAGTATGTTTGCCTGTCCTTGCTCTAAATTAGGAACAAATCCATAAGATCAACATAAATTTGACTGCTGTGGTTGGGGAGTGATTCCTAGTTCTTCCCAATGTAAGGTCTGGGTAGAGAATGCAAACATTAAATTCCTGGTATTTCTTCTCGGATGTATCGTCTTTGTCCGAGGTAAACGTTTGCTCCTCCATGCCAGCAAGCATACGGGTGTGAAAGGTTTGGTTCTGCAGGATGATGGTACGTAGATCCCCATGCAGCACCTCATAGGTAGCATGCATTTCTGCCTGCATGGCCTTGCGTGATGCCCGGATCTCCTGACGGGTTGCCTGGAGCTCAGCTGAGAGTGTACGTGTCAGCTGCTCCAGCTGCTGTTCTGCCCTTGTACTCTGGGACACCTCAAGTTCACCCAGAGTATCTCTGAGGGACCTGTGTTCTAACCTGAGGGCTTCCCTGTGAGCTTGTGATTCTCCAGATATGGCTGTGCGCAGAGTCTCCAGTCCAGCCCGTCGGTCCCTGTCGGACGCCAACATGTCATCCCTGTGTGCGTGGCAAATAGAGTCTGTTGCTTGCTGCTGAAGTTCCATCTGCCTTTCAGGGGGGATAATTGAAGTGGCCACCCTATCCATTGCCTGAGACATCATTTCACATGATGCCCCCTGTTGTGCTGCTATAGTGTAGATGGAGTTCTCCCACACAGTATTGCCTGGTGGCGCACGGCCACCACGTTGGCGGGCACCACACCTGTTTGGGGCAAGGCGATGTGCACCTTGCTGTGCTGGCACTGCCTGAGGCTGCAGGACTGCATACCTCCTTTGATCTGCTGGCCCAGGAACAGGAGCAAATATTGTGGAGTGTGACCCAGCATCAGTAACTGCCACAGGTGGACTTTCCAACACTGAAATCCCCATAGCGGGGTCTACACCCGGTGCCGGTGGGTTGGACAGAACAGCATCCCTACCCGAAACACTCACCTGTGACGGCACATATGTGTCAATGTCCGATTCAGCACCTGATTCATAGAGGTCTCCGGAGGTGTACCCAGAGACACCCGTAGACAGTGTGGTCTGTAGGAGTAATGTGTTTTCACCCACCACCACCCCACGTCCTCCACTGGTGCCCGGTTGTGGCAGTGAGTCCTTCCCGGTCTGCACCATCTGCTCCTCCTCAATAGCATCAAGTGCCTCATCATCTGCAAAAACATGAAAGATAACAAATGGAAACGGGCATGAGCACCAAAGGACACACACATAGGCATGACGAGACAGAGATCCAGTGCATAAATGACACATGTCCCACATGAAAATAACTCTGGCATGCATGCACTGTCAATGATTTGGAAGGGGAGGCAAAAAGCACACACTGATGACTGCAAGATGTAAAACCAACACATGTGCTGCATGTGCAGTGGATAGCACTGGCATCAAACATTAGCCTGTGAGTGGCATGGACAATCCACAGACATGACAGCACACAGATGGCATGTACCATAACCATGGCAGATTTGACAAGGACACCCAGATGGTAGCAAATCAGTACTGTCACCCATCCGTGTGAGATGGACATCATGAAATAAAACATGTAAATAAGAGTGAGAAAACATGCATGTGCCACACGCTGCAACAAAGCCAGTGTTCACTGATGGAATGATGACAGGCACATGGATACATCAATGGTTGGCCACTTCGACATGAGAGAATACAATTGTCAATTTTTTACATTCAAACTGTACCCTAAAAGGATAGTGTGCAGGCCATGTGTAGGTGCACATTACTCAATCAGCCTGATTGTAGAAATCTTTCCCCCAATAAGTCAAGAAATGTGGGCCATTGTGTGGTGTATTCTATGACAGAAGTATGTCACATTTGGGACAGTAGGCCACAAAAATGTCTGGTAAATATGCTTATCATTCCATCAATCAGGCTGAATGAAGAGGAAAAGAGTATGAACAATGTCGTGGCAAGAGGACAGCTGAAGGCCAAGTGGATTAATCATGTCCAAAAAGTGAACTGTGGTCAGAAGGAATACTGTGAAACGGAAACACAAGGCTGATGAATGTTTTTGAGGGACCACGTAGGTGACCCATAGCAGTCGTGACTAGACAGCCTCACCTGGCACTCAATCAGAACACATCACCCAAGCAACATACACATGGATTGCACACACATACATGGTCAGTCACCGGACATTGCTTCAAGATCTGGTAGGTCTCCCACACCTTGGATCTGATCCTCTGTGATGAATGTTCCAGCGACAGACTCATGTTCAATGAGTTGTTCCTCCTGTGGTGGAGACCCACCACCAGTCACCAGAGTAGAGGCATGATTTGAAGCCAGCTTGTTCTTTGCTCTGCGTTTCAGGTCATTCCAGCGCTTAGAGCAATCATCAGCTGTGCGCTTCACAAATCCAAAGGAACTAATGTGGTCCGCTATGGTCTGCCAGTCGGCCCTACGTTGAGCAATCGTCTTGCACTCTGCAGTCACCACCATTTTGCGGCCATGGGCCGCCACATAGTCCACAAGTGCATCTAGTTCTGCATCATTGAAACTAGGCTTCCTTGACGTGCCAGCGTCGGTAGCCGTGTCTGGGGTCCCAGCCTGTACTGCAAGAGCACCATTCTTCCTCTTGGAAGGTGGTGTAGACCCTGAGTGGCTTACGCCACTCTGGTTGGTAGAGGCAGAAGTGCAGGTGGACTGGGCACTGGAAGTTGCCAAAGGCACGATGACCAAAGGTCTTACTGCAGGCATTGGCTGCTCGGTGATGTTGGCAGGACCAGCCTCGGTGTGATGGACTTGGACCGACACTGTCCTGGCTGAGAGACTCGGAGCTGGGGTGGATTGAGCTGCAGCTGCCCATGCAGCCTCCTCACCCTGGCTACTTGGGGCAGCAGATGACATTGCTGCCCCAGATCCACGTGGCCTGGTGACAGCAACTTTCTTTTTTTTTTTATTTTTTATTGTGATATAACCACCTTTGGGTTTTTTTACACATTCATAAGCAAAACGTATATACATACAAAGATCATACTATATATTATATATAGATAACATTTAAAACTAATTCATCACAATCTTATAAAGTTAACATATTAAAATTGAATTCATCACATCAATATCTAATTTTCCTATGAAACAGTTTTGCCCCTTACTTCAACAATCAATCAACAGTATTCTGACGATATAAAACCTGTCAATTGCAAAACCCTTAAAATATTTAGGGTCAATTTTATTTCATGGCCCGCAATCATTCTTTCCCAGAAAGTGTCAGAGGATAATCTATCCAGTGACCCAACTGAATTCCCTAAATGTTCCACCCTAATTTTCCAAGTGCCTTTACAGAATCTTAGCAGGTGCTCTAGAGTTTGTTTACTTAAGTCTGAGCATTCCGTGCATAGTCCCTTCAGAGACTCCCCATTTGGTTAATACTGATCCAGTTTTGATCAAGTTTAACCGTACCCTCATGAAGTTTTGTCTTCCTTTTGGGTTAGGGAACTTCATCAAGTATCTTGGTACAATACCTTGTTTTTTCCCGTACTTGAAAAACCCTTCAGGAATAGAGGATGATCTCACCATATCCCCTGTTGAAATCCAATCTCTCAAAGATAAGGACTTCTTAACTTTCAACGGGTTTGAACTCAGTGTTAATTTATCTGATTCACAATAAGTCAGCAGATTTTCAGCCGTCTTTTTGAGTTCCATCAAAGTTAGTGAGGAATCAAGATTCATATTTTCTAGGAGATTTCCATATAGTGTATTAGTCATTGGCACAATAATTGACCTATACAAGAAAAGAAGTTTCCAATCAACTGCGTTTTTTAAAGATTTTAATCCTAGCTCATATCTGAGTGTTATCGTATGTAATCCTTTTGGCAATCCTAGTACCTGTTTCCAAATATAACCTTCTATTTTTTGCCAATCTATTGACCACAACAAAGGTTTGGCTTCAATTCCGTATAATAGTACAGGGATTACTTTGGCCACATAGAAGTTTATAACAGGCATAATCGAAAATTTACCATAAAGGCTGGCAATCTTCTTCATCTGGGCTATTAGTTGTGTCCCTTTGGCCAGGATTTCACCATACTGCTTCCCAACTGTAGGGGTCGCATACACAGTAATGCCCAGATACGTTACTTCTTTTACCACCGGTATCTGGTTACTACCAATTGACCACCGATATTTTGTTTCTTTACGACTTTTCTGCTCAAAAATTACAATCTTGGATTTGTCAGGGTTTACAACCAGGTCATTTGATTTCATATACTTGTCGAGGGCGTTCAACAATCTTTGTAAACCGGTGGGAGTCCTGTCAAGAAGGACTATGTCGTCCGCATACATAAGCCATCTTACGGCCAAGGACCCCACTTTTGGGCTTATTAATGATGAGGATTCTACGGTGGCTCCAAAATCTCCTAAATAAAACTTAAAGAGAAATGGAGCCACCATACAACCTTGTCTAACCCCCCTATCTATACTTATATATTCTGACAAATATCCGTCCATGTTTAATCTTACTCTGGCTGTATTTCTTTCGTGAAGTTTTACTAGTATATTAATTAGAGTTTTTGGTGCCCCTTTCTGTTCCAATTTGCTCCAAAGTTTATCTCGATTAACCATGTCAAAAGCGCTTGACAGATCGATAAAGGCTCCATAAAGTCTTCCTTTATTATTTTTATCTTTCAGATTTGATAATGATGCTAATATTATACCGTTCAGAGAGGTTGAATGGCCTCTTCTAAATCCGGTCTGCTGTTTAGGGATTATGTTGTTTTGTTTCGCCCATATTTCAAGTTCTCTTAATATCAGACTAGTAAACAACTTGCTTTCCACGTCAAGCAATGTAATTGGCCTGTAGCTAATAGGGTTTTTGCGATCCCCTTCTTAAAAATCGGGATTATAATTGCGGTCTTCCAAGAAGATCGAATCATTCTATTTGCAATCACTTTCTTATACAAGGTATATAGGATTTCAGCCCACAATGTCCCATTTCCTTTGAGGACTTTATAAGTTAGACCATTTGGGCCCGCGGATCTCGACGCCGAGGATTTTATGATCAAATTCAAAATATCCTCTTTGTCAAAATTTAAACCCCAATTTCCGTTATCACCTATATATTTATGTCCTCCCACTGGTTCCTGGTATTTTACACCGAAATAGGTTAGCCAACTTGCATCCGACACATTATTCGTCTGAGCAATGGTTTGGTGTATTTGGGGAGCGTTTACTAGTGACCAGAAGTTTCGCGAGGAGTTATTTTGTAATGCACGCAGCATTTCTTCCCCATCTTTCTGCCATAGTTCTTCTCTATGTTGTCTAGACCAACTCTTTAGATCATTTTTAATTTTTTTTGATTCTGTCTCTAGTTCTAATAAGCTTTTAGCCCGTTTCTTAGCGAGTCTTAACTGTATTTGCATCTCGCGTTTTTTTACCCAAACTGCTTCATCAAAAAAGTGTTTGTGCACTCGCTGAGAACCCTTCTGGGTACTTAAAGGGGGGTCAATTGACCACAGGAATTCATGGAACCGTGATGGGTCACAATGCTGATGCAAAATATTTTGATCTCCCCAGTTGGAAAATCCATCCAGGGCTTTGTTTAACCGCTCCCCTTCCCTCTTGTATTTTACCAACCGATTTCTCTGTGCATTAACTTCTACTCTCTGGTCCCAAATCTTTATTTTTTCCTCACTACACCAATTTAAATGTGCAACTAATCGCTTATGGTCACTTGTTCCACCATCGACCACTGAAAAATGTAAACAAGTATCGAAGCACTCTGTTGATAAAAGCATATAATCCAATGTCGATTCTGATGAACCCCTCTCCCACGTTGTGACCGATGGAACATCGCCTTCTATGGAGCCGTTTAGGAATTTTAAGTCCCAATCCTCGAAGAAATTCGACCACTTTCTCCCATTAATTGTTACTTCTTTCATTTTCCCTCTATGGCATTTGGAGTTAATACATTGCGAATTTAAGTCTCCTGCAACCAATATATGCGCCCCAGGGTACATTATATTAATATCACAGAGGGTTACCGCAATTGATTCTAGAAACTCTAAGAGTTTTTCCCTCACGGGATTCCAATACAGGTTCACAATTATTATCTCCTTGACTGGAGAGCTTTTGAGGGGAGTGACCACTCTCACCACCAGAATTCCTTCCTGTTTGCAGGATAACATTGATATTTCTTTAAATAAAATCTTTCTACAGGCGATCAGCAGACCTCCCGTCGGTCTACCCTTGGCTTTACAGTTAGCTGGTTGTGCTATCAATTTAAAGCCTTCGAGTTCCGGGGTGTTTACTAACCATGTTTCTTGTAACAGGATCAAATCTTTCCCCCCAAATAACAACACACTCATTTTATTATTTTTAAATGAACTGGATCCCCGAGAGTTCCAACTAGTGATCCTCAATTTGTCACTATTAAAGAGATCTCTGCGATACACCCAGCTTCTGGCAGACTTGCATAATTATCTCTGGTAACATTGACCAAGATGGCGTTTGTAACCCTTCATTGGTGATATTTTCATTTTTTCCCGGTGGGTTTCATGCAGTTGGGAAATATTTTCCTGGTTTAACTCATATTCCTCAGTTTCGATCGTTTCTATTGCGAGAGATGGCAATTGCTCATATACTTCCAAACCCACCTCCCTTAATCTTTCTTGTAAGTTTAGAAAAGCTTTTACCCCCAGTTTAGAAACAAATCCAACTTCAACTAAACTGAAACACTCTGATTTAGGGAAACAAACATATTCAATGTATTTTGTTGAGACTAAAAATAATTTTGGAAGTTTTTTGACCAGTGATAGAATCGCGCTCCTATTCAGTGGTGTACCACACTTTCGATTTTCCTCCCTAGTAAACCAAAGTCTCGGGATTGCATATGGATTCGGATCATCTTGGGGATTTGTTATTCTTTCAGTTACCATTTCGGAGGATGAGTTTCCCACCAGGACGTTCACAGTCTCTTCTCTTCCGACCTCTTTGGATTGATCTTGGTAATCCGTATTCGATATTGATGTTTGAATACGTATTGTGTCCTCTGCATGATCCCTCCTAGAATTTTGGGTGACCACCAAATCTCCAGTCTTTGTTTTTGTTTGATTGAATATTGGAGCAATTCTTAAACCAATCTGGGTCTGCATTGGTACTTTAAAGGCATTTTTCTATTTTTGAAGAAATATAGGAGCTATTTTTAACAACTTCCCTGTAGTCTCTGATCTCATCGAGTCATGTTGTTGTTGATTTCTGTCCAGGTCTGCAATTTTTCCTTCTGTTTGAGTGCTCATGGATTTCTTTACCATATGTACATCCCCCTCTGCTTCGGGAATTCTATCAGTCTCAAGTCTTTTCCTTTGTTGTTTTTTGGATTTATTTACCCAGGCAATTCTTTTTGTTGTAGAGAGTTATTACCCTTGCTCCTATCATCTTTATCTAGGATGTTTTGATTCTCATTGGTTTTCGCAGGATCTAAAATTCCCTTGACAAAGCTATTTATCTTTGATTTTTTTGATCTGATATTCTTCACATTTTTTGTTTTCTTTACTTGTCGACCTCGTGATTTTGAATCTGTATTATTTTGCTTTTGATTCTTTCGCCTTTCTCTTCTCCGTCTCTTATAGGGTTGTTGCGAACTCTTTTTCCACATATAGCTGTTTTCTGCCTCTTCTTCGTGATTCTCAATAGCTTCCCGTCGATCTTCCGCCAGCTGTTCCACCATTGACTCAGCAATCTGTGCCGATCGGCAGAATTCTTCCATTACTGATTCGGATAAGGGAGTATCATCCGCAAAAGTATTCAATTCAGGAACTAAGTCTTTTGTTTGAATTGCTAAATCTTGGTTTAATGAAGAAGTCGATATGTTTCTTTCATTCATTTGCAGTAACAAATCTTTGATCTCCTTATACTCCCTCATTAGAGAAGTCATTTGGTGCTTAATTTCCGTTAGGTCTCCACTATGCTTTGTGGAGCCATCTTCCATCTTTATCATCATGGGCAGAACTGAACAATTTATTACATTATTTTGGCCAACGACTGAAAATTCAAGTTGTTCAATATCCTTTGTCATTTCCATTAAAATCCCTGTATGGGTCTGCACATCTCTTTTTAGAAGGTCGAAAACCTTCACCAAGGAATTTAGAACAAAATTTAAGGCCGAGAGAGAGGAATCACCGTCATTAGGGTCATGATTCTTATTTCCCTGTGTCATGCTTGGTATTTGCACCAGTTGATCTAGTAAAATTCCATCAGACACGACCGTGTCCCCTCTCGATGCCACTGTTGAGTTTAATCTTTCCTCATGTGGTTGTAGATTCTGAGCCGAGCTCAACAGATGATTTGGGGTCCTTGAAAGTTCCATGACTGGGATGAGTAGTTCAGATCCACTGTTCTCCGTTTGTAAATTGATATTTTGATTTAAAAATTTTAAGGAATGTGGCATAGGTCCATTTATATTTTCTTGTGCAGATTTCTGGAAATAATAATCAATAGTCCCTTTTCTATTCGTTGATGTAAGAGTAAAGTCTTTCGACTGTCTAAATGGGGTGTTTCTTGTTAAGTCCCTTGAAATTTCTCCCTCTGTTAATTTATCTACTTGAAGTTCTTGATGAATTTGTGCCTCTACTATGTTATTTCTTGTCGAGGCAATCAGAGTTTGAGAACTTACGGGGTTCACATCCTCATACAGGGACTTTTCAATATAGGAACCGTCCCACTCTGGAGCTCTTAGATCATCAACGTGTTGTCCACTCCTTAAATTGTAGCGGGCCATTTCTTACCCCTTCGTTGTCTCGCTGTAGGTATTTATGGAGCAGATCAAAGTGGCTGCCGCTGAAATGGTGCCTCCAAGCGTGACGCCGTACCTCCGCGGGATCGCTGGACGAGCAACTACCTCAGGCCACCAAGAAAATACTCCTCTGTGCCTCGCGGGTACGCAGGTACGTGCCTCGCGAATAAGCCTCGATATACAAAACAAAATATCGGTAGAAGCTCAGTGCCGGCCCGGTCTGCGCCGGTCTGAGCTCGTTCTCCACTTTTAGCAACGACACCGTCGCCTGCTCACCGTCTGCTCAAGAAAATGAAAAGATCTCCTGGGACTTCCTGGGGCTTCCTACTAGAGGAAAGGACCCACACACACACGCTTGCACGTCACCGGCAGTCAAGCCGCACTGAGGAACTGTACTATCGAGCCACAAGCCACGAGTGTACAGAGTGTCAGCCGCTTCCGACCGCAAACCAGAAACAGCCACAGGTCCAGCTGCTTTTTCAGAAGCTGGTGTACACAGCAAGCAGGGAGTAAATGTCAATGGGATTGTAGGAAGCCAAAATGAAGGTTAAAGTCCAGGGCATGGAATTGAAAAATGTGGGCAGCGATATCCGGGATACTCAGTAGCTAAGGAATGGAACTTACTGTATTCTGGCAATCCAGAGCCGTCGCCCACGCCGAACATCCAAACAGCACCAGCCCTTCTTCCACCAGGGCTTACGCCGCGAGGGTGTCCGTGTCGGGAAGATATCCTTCCTTCCCAGTCACGTGATCCAACACGTGACACGCTGAGGCTCCTCCCCGCTCTGGCAGCTGTGTGCGGGCTCTAGGCGGCAAGAGCAGAATGCTCGCAGTGCGGCCGTTCAGTGAAGTAGCAGGGATAAATGGAATTGCTGCTTCAATAAGAAGTGCTTTCTGAAATGCGCAGCTCGTCACCAGCAGTACAAAATAACAAATGCTCATGCGTCTGTGTCGGAAAGATATCCTTCCTTCCCAGTCACGTGATCCAACACGTGACACGCTGAGGCTCCTCCCCGCTCTGGCAGCTGTGTGCGGGCTCTAGGCGGCAAGAGCAGAATGCTCGCAGTGCGGCCGTTCAGTGAAGTAGCAGGGATAAATGGAATTGCTGCTTCAATAAGAAGTGCTTTCTGAAATGCGCAGCTCGTCACCAGCAGTACAAAATCAAAAACACAGCAACTTTCACCGACACACGTGGCTTAGAATTGGTGACATGGAAGTCAGCCTGGGATTCATCCTGTGCCGGTTCTGTTGACAATATGGGCCGTTTTAACAAGGGCTGAACTTGGATTGTGTCAGCTACATCTTCCATTACCATTGGGGGGGGCATAGGTGTCCCTGATTGGTCCTCCACACACTGGCCTCTTGGGCCACCCTGCACATCCTGGCCACGTCCGCTACCGTGCTCACCTCTTTGAGGTCGGCCACCTTTGCCTCCCTTACTGCTTGGTCACCTCCCAACCATGGCACTGATGTTGCGTATGGGAGTTGCAGTAAACAATTGTCCTCGGCAGTTGAGGTGAAAGGGCTAGGGTACTAGATGAATTTGTACCCTAGTGCTCTAGCAAGGCTGTCTGTGACCCCTGGGGGAAGATGACGGGTCACGCAATGCACAGGCACCCCGAAAACAATATTTAAAGTGCACGCAACCCCTGGTAGAGCATGTGCGTGGATAAATGAACCTGCACTATGCTTTGGCACCCAGAAACTCATTAATAAGCGTACACGTGGTACACACAGCCTACAATGACCTCTGAACAGGTACGCGATACACGGGGGCAACCACAGTTCGAAAATACATACGCGACTGACCGTCTGCCTGGAAAAATAATGTGAAAAAGATGCAAGTGTGCGCATTGGCAACACAACCGCCAAAAGAAGAATTGAGTAAACAGGGAGTACGAACTGGAACTGTTGTGAAGTTATCGCGTGTGAACTGACAAGAAGTACAAGAATCACCCGCTCACTCTCCCCAAAAATTATGTACAAGAAAATGGTGTCCTACGCATAGCTTTTAAGCCAGCCCACATGTGCAACGTCACTTATGCACGTACGCGCTAAGGCCCTTTCCTCCAATTGCACGCAGTCACACCCAGATGTGCGGTTTTTGCACGTGTACAATCAACATGCACCCGTGTTGAGGGAAACGCCCTTGCATGTCACTTCACGGACGCGCTTACGCGCCAAGGGCCTTTCCTCGAATTACACGCTGACGTGCAGTTTTTTCATGTGCCAAATCACTCTGTATCAATCTGGCCACGCAACAACACACAGAAGACCACGCTCCTGCCCAGAAGGCCATTTTCCTGCCCCCCAGAGCCCCGAGAATGCTCCCACCTGCTATCTGCTGCCGCCTGCCTGCCTGCTGCCCATGTGCCCTGCTATTTGGTGCCTGCACGTCAGCCATCTGCAGGGGTGCAGTTGCTTAGACCACCCCTGCTGGAACTGAAGACTCCCGACTGGGATACCATCTCTCCACAGCCCAGCCCCAGGATCCAGTTGCCCACCCACACCTGCCTCTGGGTTTGCCATGTCAGACACAACACCATCTGGCACCACTGGCAACCCCCAGCCAGAGAGGCAGAGGGCTACCAGCTTCAGTGCCAGTAAAGTTGGTATCTTGGTGGAGCAAGTCCTGGGGCAGTATGATGGCCTCTTTGGAAGTTTGCGCGCCGACAATGAAGGACGGAAGAGGATCTGGAAGGACATCGTGACTGCCATCAACGAGGAGGGGGTAGCAGTCCATGACATTCAACACATCCGGAAGCACTGGAAGGACTTCAGGTCCAGGACCCTCAACAAGGCCCGGTGCCTCTTGAAGGCAGTGGATGCCAAGGGTGCCGGGTCCACCTAACCAACAACCAAATGAGGGTCCTGGAGCATATACGTCCAGCGCTCCACCTCCAGGTCCTTGAGAGGCAGACCCTCTGGAGTCGAGCGGTAAGTGTACATGTGTACTGATTAGACGCTGTGCATGTTCTGGTGTGGCAGGAGTGTGCAGATTGTACATATGTCTGTGTAGGGCCATGTATGCATGTGTTTGTACAGGGAAATGAGCCTGCTGCATGTGTGTCCTCTCATGTGTGAGGCACATCTACGGTGTATGTCTTGGGAAGCATGCTTGGCAAATGCAGGTGTGGGTGCACACATTTTTTAAATCCTGTGTATGTACTGTGACATGGTTGTGGTGTCACACATGGATGCTGCTTCCACCTGCATGTATCTGCACTATGTACATTTGCATGTGTGTGTATTTGACAAGTGTGCAACTGTGATACACCATGGATGCAAGTGACACTGGCATGAAGGAGGCTGATTGCCAGATGTGACATGGATGGGGATGTTATCACAGCGACAGGTGGTGGAGATGTACAGATGCATGTATGTCTGGTGGCGTGTGTGCATGTGTTCTGCACTCCCCGTGTTGCATGTGATGTCAGACTCACCTTTGGGTGCTCATGCTGTTGTTTGTGTATGGATGGCGCTGCCTGGTGCAACATTCATGTTTATGTGCTCATGTGTGTGAGTAGAAATGACATGTGTGTCGGGGCGTGTGATGCCATGTTTGAAGTTTGACACTGCCACTCATGTAAAACTGTCATGTGTGTATCAGACCATTGTGCAGTGCCCTGATGCCTGTTTTCTATCTCTCTCTGTCTGCAGCATCAACAGAAGATGGCGGAGACGGTGCTGTGGAGCAAAGCGGCAGGTATCGCACTGCCAGCCAGAGACGCAAGGCCCAGCTCCCCTCCCAGGTTGTCATCTCGTCGAGGAGTGAGGAGTCTGGTGCCGCGTCCGTGGCCGCAGCTGCCGAGGGTAGGTCCAAGAGGCAGAGGTCAGAGATGGACTCCTCGGCAGCAGAAGGGGCAGCTGAGACCCCACAGGGTCCGATGGAGGAAGATGGCACAGAGTCATCCAGTTTGGTGGGGGGTTTGGTTGAGGAGGAGGCTGTGGAAGGGACACACGGGGTCTGGAGGGGGATTCCACTGGTGCTAGTGGTGCAGTCCAGGGGCAGGGACAGGAGGATGCAGAGGCCACCGCAGAGGTGCCTGTGTGTAATCCTATCCCCGATCCTGTCACTGCATCATCCCGCACCAGCAGGGATGCCTACGTCCAGACCTGTTTTCAGGGAGGGGATGAGCGCTCAACAACTGGCCTTCCTCTCCCTGCGGACGTGACAATCTGGGACCGGGTTGAGCCTGTCCTGGCTGGGATGGTGTTGTGTCAACGGGGCATGCGAGGTGACCTGCAGTATTTTCGTGAAGACACTGCACGTCATCTCGGATGCCTCTTTGACCGCGTCAATCTACTGGGATGGGTCACCAGGACTGGATTCCTCCATCTGCTGGACCTTCTTCCGACCCCATCCTCACCTGAACCCCCTATGCGCTAGTCGTACTCTGTGCCATCTTCAGGCCAATGTATCACCTGGGAACCCTGTGGAGCTGCCTCTGACCCAGCGGCCAGGCTGGTGGAGGACACATCCCTGCCACAGTCGGGAGTCGGAGGTCCAGCAGGGGTGGCCACACCAACAACTGCACCCCAACAGGAGGAGGACGTGCAGGCAATAAGAGCCAGGGCACAGGCACAGCAGCAGCAGGCTCAAGGTGGGAGCGATGATGGCTCGGGGCCATCAACATCAGAGGGGCAGGCATCGGCCGGAGGGCAGGAGGACCCTGGATTGGGAGTGTCTTCTGTGTGGCAGCGGTTGGGCCAGCACATAGATGTGGAGCGGCGGCGGGAGGAAGAGGCACGGCTCACTATGGTCTGGGTGGAGAACCCCATGGGCAGGGCGCTGAGGCAGGCTGAGTGCCTCGAGGCAATTTGCAGGTAGTTGGAGTTGGACATGGCGTTATCCCTGCGAAACCTCGGGCCATGTAACAGGCCCACCTCCAGGACATAGAACAGGTGTTCCATGATGCCCTGGCCCAGGAAATCGGCAAGTGAGCCGTAGGACTTGCCCGCCGCCATTGTACATAGTTAGTTAGTGTTAGGTTTCATTTATGTTTTTCTTTCATTTGGGGCGCTTGGACTATGCCCCACCTTTGTGTAGATAGTTCTTCATTAGGTTGTTTTTTTAGTAGGTTTCATTTCAATGGTTGTGTTCATGGACCCTGGAATTGTTATTTGTATATAGTTGAACAGTGGATTTATCGTCATTTTATTTTATTTTTCACCATGGAGCAATGGATTTTACTTATTTCTTTCCCTTTGGATTTGCTTTGTTGGACAGTGTCTTTGGACACATTTTCATTTAAATTTATTCGGATTCTGATTTCATATTTGTTTTCATTTTGGAACATGCTGTATTTTATTTATTATTTCCATTATTGTGTGTTTTCATTTAATTCACTTCATTTTGTGTTGAATACATTTTTGTTTCATACTTCAATGTGTGGTATTCTCCCATTGGTTTCATGCATGTCACGATGTGGGTTTTCACATTCACTGGCACCCATTGTGTGTGTGTGACGGACATGTGTTGATGTACATACATACCATTTGGGTTGTTTCATGTAATGGGCATTTAAATGTGGGGTCGATGTAATACCTGGTTGGTTCTTTGGGCAGGGGTGGCATGCAGTGGGATATGGGTGGCCATGAGGGCCATGATTGTGGATCATGATGACGTGTTGGGGGGACATGAGTCGGGGCCTGTTGGCAGGTGCCCCTCACTGCTGGGTGGGTGGCGGTGCAGGGGGAAATGAGTTGGGGCCTGCTGGCAGGTGCCTGTCACTGCTGGTTGGGTGAGGGGTCCAAGGGACATGAGTCGGGCCTGCTGGCAGGTGCCTATCAATGCCGCGTGGGTGGGGGTGCAGAGGGAACTGAGTTGGGGCCTGCTGGCAGGTGCCTGTCACTGCTGGTTGGGTGGGGGTGCAGGGGACATGAGTCGGGCCTGCTGGCAGGTGCCTATCAATGCCGCGTGGGTGGGGGTGCAGGGGGAAATGAGTCGGGGCCTGCTGGCAGGTGCCTGTCAATGCCGGGTGGGTGGGGGTGCAGGGGGAAATGAGTCGGGGCCTTCTGGCAGGTGCCTGTCACTGCTGGGTGGGTGGGCATGCAGGGGGACATGAGTGGGGGCCTGCTGGCAGGTGCCCCTCACTGCCGGGTGGGTGGAGGTGCAGGGGGACATGAGTCGGGGCCTGCTGGCAGGTGCCTGTCAATGCCGGCTGGGTGTGGGTGCAGGGGGACATGAGTTGGGGCCTGCTGGCAGGTGCCTGTCACTGCTCGGTGGGTGGGGGTGCAGGGGGACATGAGTTGGGGCCTGCTGGCAGGTGCCTGTCACTGCTGGGTGGGTGGGGGTGCAGGGGGAAATGAGTCGGGGCCTGCTGGCAGGTGCCTGTCACTGCTGGGTGGATGGGCGTGCAGGGGGACATGAGTCAGGGCCTGCTGGCAGGTGCCCCTCACTGCTGGGTGGGTGGGGGTGCAGGGGGAAATGAGTCGGGGCCTGCTGGCAGGTGCCTGTCACTGCTGGGTGGGTGGGGGTGCAGTGGGACTTGAGTCGGGGCCTGCTGGCAGGTGCCTGTCACTGCCGGGTGGGTGGGGGTGCAGGGGGAAATGAGTTGGGGCCTGCTGGCAGGTGCCTGTCAATGCCGGCTGGGTGTGGGTGCAGGGGGACATGAGTTGGGGCCTGCTGGCAGGTGCCTGTCACTACTCGGTGGGTGGGGGTGCAGGGGGACATGAGTTGGGGCCTGCTGGCAGGTGCCTGTCACTGCTGGGTGTGTGGGGGTGCAGGGGGAAATGAGTCGGGGCCTGCTGGCAGGTGCCTGTCACTGCTGGGTGGGTGGGCGTGCAGGGGGACATGAGTCAGGGCCTGCTGGCAGGTGCCCCTCACTGCTGGGTGGGTGGGGGTGCAGGGGGAAATGAGTCGGGGCCTGTTGGCAGGTGCCTGTCACTGCTGGGTGGGTGGGGGTGCAGTGGGACTTGAGTCGGGGCCTGCTGGCAGGTGCCTGTCACTGCCGGGTAGGTGCGGGTGCAGGGGTAAATGAGTCGGGGCTTGCTGGCAGGTGCCTGTCACTGCTGGGTGGGTGGAGGTAAAGGGGGACATGAGTTGGGGCCTGCTGGAAGGTGCTTGTCACTGCTGGGTGGGTGGAGGTGCAGGGGGACATGAGTCGGTGCTCACTGGTGCATGTTGACATGTGGGCTGGCTGGGGGGCATGCCCAGGGAGGATGGGCTACCTGCGGGGCATGCCCAAAGTGGATGCTCTGCCTGCGGGGCATGATCTGGGGTGCAGGGTAGTCCCCTGTGGTGTGGGCTGCCTGCAGGGTCTGGAGAGGGGAGAGGGCACACCTGGGAGGTCCCACACTGCCAATTTGGGTGTGATACTTCCTGCGCACCCCCAAGATACACGTGCCCCACTCGCCCAGCGAAATTGCGTGTAATGCTCCCCGCGCACCCCCAAAATACACGTACCCCGCTCGCACAAGGCCAATCGCATGTGATACTCCCTGCGCACCCCTCAGAATACACGTACCCCACTCGCACAAGGCCTATCGCATGTGATACTCCCCACGCACCCCCCAGATACACGTACCTGCTCGCCCAAGGCCTATCGCGTGTGATTCTCCCCGTGCACCCCTCAGAATACATGTGCTCCGCTCGCCCAGTGAAATCGCGTGTAATATTCCCTGCGCACCCCCAAAATACACGGACCCCACTCGCACAAGGCCTATCGTGTGCGATATTCCCCGTGCACCCATCAGAATACACGTACTCCGCTCGCACAAGGCCTATCGCGTGTGATACTCCCCGCGCACCCCCAAGGTACACATACCCGCTCGTCCAAGGCCTATCGCGTGTGATTCTCCCCGCGCACCCCTCCGAATACACGTACCCCGCTCGCCCAGCTAAATCACAGGTGAATCTGCACATGCATCCCTCAGAATACATGTACCCTGCTCACCCAGCGAAATCGCATGTAATACTCCCTGCGCACCCCCAAAATACACGTACCCCACTTGCACAAGGTATATCGCGTGTGATACTCCCCACGCACCCCTCAGAATACACGTACCCCTCTCGCACAAGGCCTATCGCGTGTGATGCTCCCTGCGCACCCCCAAGATAAACGTACCAGCTCGCCCAAGGCCTATTGCATGTTATTCTCCCTGCGCACCCCTCCGAATACACGGTTCCTGCTTGCCCAGCTAAATCGTGTGTGAAACTGCACGTGCACCCCTCCGAATACATGTACCCCGCTCACCCAGCTTAATTGCGTGTGATACTCCCCGGGCACCCCTCAGAATACACGTACCCCGATCGCACAAGGCCTATCGTGTGTGATACTCCCCGCGGACCCACAAGATACACATACCCCGCTCGCACAAGCCCTATCGCGTGTGATACTCTAAACGCACCCCTCAGAATACAAGTACCCCGCTCGCCCAAGGCCTATCGCATGTGAAACATCCCGCGCACCCCCCAAATGCACTGTGAACTGGTGCAGGGTTAGCGCGGCCCTTTGCGCTGCATTGGGGATTTCAATGCCTTATCCTTGCGCAAGGGGTGTTCTTGGGGGCGTAACTGGCGCTGCGGGATATTCTCTGTGCCAGCACTCAAAATGGCTTTGATATTCCATGAATACGCGGTGCGCCAGAATGCTGTTTAGTGCAAACGGCTGGCGCACGCTGGCACACGCTACCTCTCTGCGCTGCTCGCGTGTGCTGTCTCCGCGCTGAAATCTATGAATTACCCTGCAAGTCTCTGGCACGAGGGCCGTGTAATGATGTGTTTATGTTCTCCTGTCCCTGCTGGCCATCTATGAATGCTGTGAGAATGTTGGTGCTTGTTGTGATTGTCAACTCAGTAGAATGTTGGTGAGTGTTGTTGTGAGTGTTCTGAGTGGGTCATTTGGGGCTGAGCTTGATGTGGTTGATGATGGCCGGTGGGTGGTATGTTCTCTATCTCTCTGTCCATGTATTTAGCTAATAGTAACTGGAACCCAACAAGGTATATATGTAAATAAAGCTTACCTGGTTTCCTACATTGAGTGGCTCACAGCTGGTCTGTGCTTGGACAATTCCTGCCCACCAGGTCACAGCGGGCAGTCTGCATGTCACAAGTATGAATCCTGCTGTAGAGCCTTCTTAGCCTTTCATCCTTTCAGGGTTGATACATCAAGTACCATCTAAAATGAGGTAATCATAACATCTGTTAATACAGCTTTTAGAAGATAGAGGAGTCCAACATCTCGTGCTGTATAAGTTATTATTATAATTATAACATAAGTGTAATAACAATGTAACAACACGTACCTTATAACTACATAAGAGTGAACCATTAGTGTTAAAGAGGCAATCCAATTTGGATATATCTAGTGTGACTGGGCAGGATTTATGCACAATTCCGTGTTTGTTGGTCCTCTAAAAAATGTTCATGTTTGGGGGGTGGCTATTTATGTTTTTATATTCTTCTATTTAAAGTTCTGTGGTACGAGGCAATATATCATTGTTGTCTTTACATTCCCACCTGCCCCCAGTAGAGATCTTTTTTCCTGACAGCAGCCAGGAAGGCCAAGTCATCAGTGGTGGCAAGCCTATAATAAGGATCACTTCCTGCTATGTCAATTGGAAAGACATAGCAGGGTGGGAAATACCTTTTCTATGTTTAAACCCACAATCATGCCAGTCAATGGGCAATGCTTGCTGGTGCTATGAGAAGTAAGCATGGCTGCTGGAGGTGTGTTTTATCGAAAAGAAGAGGCACTGAGTAGCATGGACAGAGGGTCTCCGAAATATCCTTTCAGCATTTTTAAAACAAGAGAAAATCCTGTAATTATGTCAGTGGGTCCCAAATAATTCAGGACCCCCATGCAGCAGCAACTATTTTTGAATTGCCTGCCTGAATGTTGAGGATTGTTTCATTAGAATATTTAACCATACTTAATAGCTACTAAGCTTTGATGAACTTTGTCACAGCAAACCTATATCACACGACTTTTGATTGATTCGTCAAGGATGAATGTTGATGTACATTTTGGAAAGCTTCATCTAAAGTTTGTCATGGTTTAAAAGGGGACACACAGATGAAGATCCGAGTCAGTCTCAGGCAGCTTTCAGAGAGGCAGGAGGTAGTTTCTTGTGGCAGGTTTAGATATGTAGGTACGTTTAGGAACATTAAGAGTAGTTGCAGATAGACGGGTAGAATGAGTACATGATTGAATGGGATTCAGTCAGAGATTCATGGTTGATTTTGTTTACTCAGCACATTGTGACTGTTCACTGAATTGGAGTTGGTGAACAACACATGTGCCATGTTCAGATATTCTGGGAAGTGGGTAACATATCAGCCAGTGTCTGTCTCTTGAACACAAAAGTTGAGACACATGCTAAAGGGTGACAGCTGGCAGGAGTAGTGGAATGAACTGCGACATCCGTAGGGCAGCATGTCGGAGAGTTGTGCTCCCCCATTTTGCTGGATACTAGTAGCAGAGCTTTGGGAAGGTGGGTGATACAACATACAGTGCCCACGTCATGTAGTGAGTGGGCGAGACATGCTCCATTGAGTATCAGCTAGGACAACGAGGAGCTGGGAATCCCAGAGGACAGCTTGTGGGAGAGTCACGGTTACCTGACTTTGTACCGAGGGATCAGCAGACATTTAAGGAGGTGGTGGGTAACACATCAGTCAGAGTCTGTCTCTTGAAGTGAGTGGATATGATATGATATGATATGACATTTGTAACGCGCCTATACACAAGTGTTTCAAGCCGTGATGAGACATGTGCCATTGGGTGGCACCTTGGAGGAGGAGTAGGAGAAGCCAGGAATCATTGAAGGCAATTTATGTGTGAGTTACAACTGCCTGAATCTGCTGGGAGAGATCAGCACAGATGTATGGAGGTTGTTGACACACCAATCATTACCTGTCTCTTAAAGCAAGATGTAGCATGTTTCAATTGGGAAAAATCCAATTTGGGGGCATTTTCCAGCCACCCCAAATCAGGCATGTGCAATTATTATTCATTTATTTAAGTTCTTCTTTATGAACCTGGGACACTCTATTTAGTAATATTGATTCACAACAGCCTCCCCTCTCCTTTCGGGACAACAAACATGCATTGTTCAACACAAAGTTCTACGCTTGTTCCAGCTCGCAGCTTCCTCTCAGCTCCCTTCCCAAGTGTAAAACAATGCTGCAAAAAAGTGTCACAATTACCTTCCTTGGATTTAAGATGAAAATAGTCTTAATCAGGACTCAGGGATCACTTCCCCCAAGATTTAAGCAACACAATTCAAATAAAAAGTATTCTTTTCTTCTAGATTTTAAATTCCATAGTTCAGTTAATTTTGGTTTCAAATATTTGTTCATATAGTTTGTAGGTTTCACACCAGTTGACATCAATACTCTGTTAACTTTTAAAGTTCCACTGTAAGTTAAGCTTCAGTATCTTTTGTTTGCATGTTCTTTAAAGTCACATTTATTTTAGAACTCAGCATACTGTGGTTTGCTTATCCTTTAAAGTTACATTTATTTCATCGCTTCAACATATAATAGTTTGCTTGAATTTGAGATTCTGTTCCTCTTCTGGGTTCCAAATGTCTTAATTCTGTTTGCTAAAAAGGTTTTCATTCAGTTCGGTATTCAATAATTATATATTTTGCTTATGGTTTATTTTCACCTTTATCAGTTGTTCAGTATTCGTTCGTTTAGCTTTAATTGAACAGAACTTCGAAAACGTGTTTCTTGACACACATGACCACTCCGATAAAAAGTATTATCAGCTGTCTGGTAATTGATATTGAAAAGACCACAGACTTTCATCACACCAACCACTTCGATACAAAGTATTCAGCAAATAATAAAGTTCTCACATGCGCGCACCCTGTTTCCCATTCATCAGAAACTCACTGGTCACTTTAATAGTTCTTTTTCATATAACCTTCTGATTTTAGTGTCGGGGCACCAGCTACTGCCCTTCAGACACTCCTGTTGTGGTTCTCCAACATAGGGGAACAAGCACTTTGAGCTAAAGGGAAAGCAGCAGCCTTCCCGCACAGCTCCCTTCGTCTGGTTCAGCCTACTCCAGGGAGGCCCAGCTCCCACACCACACTTTCATGGACTGCCTCTCTCCGTAGTTCTCAGCGTCTCAGAGTCCTGCTCCAGTAGGAATCTCTGCTGCTTGCACCAGCCTCCTTGCTGCTCCTTCTGTTCTTCTGTCACTCTCGGAGTTCCTTTCGCTCTCGTCCCCACTGGGCTGATCACTTTTTATACACCTGCAGCTCCTTGTCAGGCTGCAAGTGAGAATGTCCAATTAGCCATGCCTGGCCACAACCAAAGGGACATGCCTGACCTTTAAAGCTCTTAGCAGGCATCTTCCTTGACACATACCAGAGTGGTAAATTAACATTGTCTTCATTGCTCTTAGTTGCCTATTCTTTGTCCCAGTACTGTAAAGAGCCAATTGTGGAAAAATCAGGGTATCAGACTTACAACAGCCAGTGGGGGGAAGGATTGGGTTGGTTGTCAATAGATAAACAGGGATACCATGTTTCTCCTGCAGGCCCCTTATTCTTTCTCACCCACCTTCTGGATCTTCGAGGCTTGTCATTTCTCTTGATGTTACTCTGATCAAAGGGACTGATACCACAATATCCCACAAAGGCTTCTGGTACTAAGGGTTCATCACAAAATAGAAAGGAGAAATACTGCATCTCAACTGAGGACATGTCATTGCCATTCCCCAAGAACCCTCCACCCTGTGAGCCTGCCTTGCATCTCCACCCCTACCGTCAGGATCCAAAGGTTATGGCCTTTCCCTGGCCACCTGCGCAGAGGATCCAAGGACAATAGAAGTGAGGACACCCTCAGGTTTCTCACATAGCCTTCCCCTATGCAAATGGCCTCCTGCACAAGGGACTGATATTTTAGGGATTTGAGGGTTAGGTTCTTGTTGTAACCTATTCTTGATCTCAGTCCAGTCACATACAGCATTATCTACTTCCAATGTATCTTTTCGTCTGCAGGTTTGGGAAGGCCTGACTTTGTGTAATAATAATGAAAAATTAGGGAACTCAGTTTCGATAATAGTTTCATCCTGTAACCCCGGGATAATGGCAGAAGGAAAGTTGGTAGTTATTTTTTTATTTCTTTTATTTTTTATTTTTTATTTTTATTTCAAACCGATGTTTTTAGTTTGATCAACAAACTTTTACAACATTTACATCACAATTTTTAAATTAAAACATATTTACAAAAAAAAAGAAAAATAGTCATCGATATTGCTATCACATTTCCTTCAATATATTACCAACATATCCAATATGGCATTTAATTAGAAAAAACTTGCTTCATATAAACTAAGTTAGAAGATAAGAATAAACCAAATCACAGTTTACCTATATGTTTAAATTGCCAGTTGTGCTGCAACATAGTTGTGCAATAAACACAGTTCATTTGATCATGTTACTTTACATGATGGACACTAAAGAGTGCAATATTTATCTCCAGATTGCTAGTATTAAAACCAGTGCACATTATACCATATTCAACCTTCAGCCCTATTAGGCATCTTATTCTCCAATTCCAGATTTATAATTGGAAGAAACCGGGACAGCAGCAAAATAGTTATCACACAATTGCCCCACATGCAGGATAACGAAAACCATTCCCTTTCAGGCGCTGTGCTGCCCACTCTTTCAATTCCAATTAATTTAATGCAATCTTGTTCGAAATACGCACAATATACCACGAGGTGTTTAGTGCACTCTATCTGGGTAACACATTTTTTTTAGTTGTAGTTGGTAGTTATTTCTTTTACTTGAATGGGCACATTTGCTTTAGGGTAAATTTCCTGATCCCCATGTATGCATATTATCTTCACTAAAGAAGCTCCCTTCAACCATTCATGGGGTGCTAGGTCAGCCCTAACTTTGGTTTGTTTACTACCAGAATCCACAAGTGCCTGTACTGGGATTCCATTAACCACTGCTGTTGTATAGCTGAATTGAGCATATGTACCACAAAAGTAATAACTTTGGACTTCTATCACCTTATTATTTTCTGGGTAGTTCCATTCTTCCCCGATCATACACCCAATCTCCATGAGCTCCTCTTTTCTGTTTAGGGACAATTTCTAGCTAAATGCCCTGGCTCTCACCTGGAAAAGCATGTACAAATGTGAGGTTTTGTTGTTCTAATTTCTTCTCTCTTTGTATCTTCTCAAGGTTTGGAGTCTGGTCTCCAATGCAGTCTTATTTTCTCCCCAGTAATTGAATCCCAGAACCGGTACGAGGGCTCGACCCTTTCATTAGGGACAAAGGGAGGTTTAGGAGAGCCTTTACTTTCCCTTCTCTCCTCAGGTTTATTTAAGGAGTGTAAATATCTGTTGGCGTCAGAGACATTTTAGGTGTTCTGAATGGCTAGAGAGAGTGTTGGTCTGTTTATTTGTTCTCCGGGACCCAATTTTAAATGTTTGAATTTTTGGTGATATAAATTGCCAGTTTGCACTACCCATTGTAATATCAGAGAAAGAGGCTGGTACCAGGAGATTCAACAGTTGGTACTTTGTTTGTAACTCTCCTTTTAGGTCCCAAGCAACAGATCTTCAATTCATCCCCCCAATTGAATTGAATGGTTCACCTTTCAAAGTTCCGGAAAACATTTCCTAAATCCTCTCCCTCTTTATGGCTGTAAGACTTCTTCAGGAATATGAGGCTTTTCATGGGCTGCTATGAGTTTCTTCAGGCCCCTTTGTAATATTTGTTCCGCCTCAATTGGAAAGTTAGCTATCCTGATCACTACTTTTTCCAATGATGCTATTGTATCTGGGGAGGACAAGGTATCACTTGAGCCCTTCTCAGATTTGTAAAGAATTCTGGCTCATCTGTGGTGTCAGATCTTATGTCAAGGTCCCCGGAACAAACTGAGATTGACTGCTCTGTTGTTAACACTGTAGGAGGGAAAGGGGTGGAAACAGAATCATTCTCCTGCTCTAATTTTGAGTGGCCTAATGCTCCAGGTCGAATATAGGTTCGGGATTCTCTAACTGATAGCGTGATCTTATCCATGTGTTTCAAGTGATATGTTGCCATTGGAAGGGTGTCCAGGAGGATCTGGGATCCATAAAACAAGTTTTGGCACTTAACTGGTAGATGTAACTGTAAGGCAATTGCTCTTTTAAGTGCTAACACTTTGAGGAATTCAAACATCCACACAGGTGGGTGTGCGCTCACCTCTGCTTTTAAAATTTGTAATATGTAATTGAATGATGGTAGATCAACCTCCGGAAAATGTGTGGGGTTAATCTTCACACAATTTCCTATGCTGACCACACAACATACACATAGAGCTGTGTACTCTGGGTGGACACAGCCTACAGGTGCAGTCCTCCCTGTCACATTTAGTGAGAATCTGACACCCAGGTGTCCATCAAAGCATCTCAAAAGGAGGAGAGCAAAACCATCCTCCTTCCATGGCCAGCCTAATTAAAAAACAGAGGCTCCATGGATCCACCTATGTTGGCCCTGCTGGTGGCCGTGACGCACAGTGATAAGAGTTAATTTAAGCAGGCCCATGAGAGGCCTAGTTGCAGGCCTAACAAAAGACAGGAAAACCCAACACCTTTTATATGCATCTGTCTCAACCTGAAGCCAGCACCCGCCTCTTAGTATCAATGTCAGTGAGCTGTCATGTCTGGTAGATGTATTAACAGTAGGCAACCCCCGCAGGGGACACCATTCAGAGCGTAGGAGTAGGTGATTTGAAGGATACAGAAAGTCTGTTCTCGCCACAACTTCAGGGGAGACCTGCCTTTAATCAGGAAACACAGAGAGGTCATTGACCACAGGGACCATTTGATCCACAACCGACAGGAAGATGTGTGGCACTTAGTAGTACATGTT
Organism: Ambystoma mexicanum; assembly: GCF_040938575.1. Lineage (NCBI taxonomy): Eukaryota > Metazoa > Chordata > Amphibia > Caudata > Ambystomatidae > Ambystoma > Ambystoma mexicanum. Next base: position 467,184,696 of record NC_090932.1, on the reverse strand, counting down.
TTCACCACTTTACCTTTGCAGTTGCAAATCACTCTGGTTATGACCTCACAAATAACAGAAGATTGTTGCTGGGGAACCAGGATTGGTTCATTAAGGTAGGCTTAGCCTACACCTATCAGTGAGGCCTATTGGCTTTAAAAGAGGGTTGAGCCCTCTTTTGGCAGATCGTCTGAACACTCCACAAGAAGTAACAAGAATAACTCATCTAGACCCTGGTTGAAGTGAAGAGGAGGGCCCAATGCCTTCCATGGTCATTGACTTCTGTGGATCAGGCAGGGACTGGGGACAAGGCAAAGAGGCAGAACACTTACCTGGGCTGGTTTCAAAATTCATTGTTAATGCATCACAGGATAGCAGGAAAACAACACCAATGAGCTCCCAAAAATACTGGATTTATATACTTTTGTACGGCTGGTGCAACATTTCATTTTATTACACAATAGATTTTGATTGGCTTTCTTAGTTAAATACAAGCCCTTATTTGCCTGCAATTTGCTGGCTTAACTGCCACTTACCAGGTCCACAGGACATAACTTGGCATGCCTAACTTGACTGGCATATAGGCTAGCTAAAATTGTGTGAGATCCTACTGACCTTTATTATAAATACGTTGATGTCTTGAAAGGAGCAGTTTTTTTCAGATCACCTGAGTTTTTTTGGCAGGTTATACCATGCTTTCCTGCCAAGAAATTCTAAATATAAACATAAGCTGCAGTGAACTGCCTATGAACTCAACACACTTGTTGCTAGTTAGACAGCTATTCTGTCTAATTGGTACTTTCCCAGGCCATAAACTGGCCTCCCTCGACCCATCAGTATGATAGGTTATTTATAATGCGCTTAATACCCAGAGGTTTCTAAGTGCAGACCCTGTGATGGAACCTGTGTTGCTCCATGTCATCTTAGTTCCAGGGCAAGCACGTTGCCCCTGAGCTATCCTCCCAAGACTATTGCTGCCAAGGAGTTATAAATATATGGCCCATCTGCAGTGGACTATCCATGAAAACTTGTTAAAGAATTATTTAATTATCTTTGCATGACTATGGATTTTTCTTCCCACCATCTTGTTTTTCGGCAGCCATTTTGAATTTTAGTTGACTTTTACTCTAGTCTTAATGTTCTGTGCCGCAGCCAATGGGGAGTTGAGGTCATAACTTGGTTTCTGTTCAGTTTTCAGACTAGTTTTTGATATTCGTGATTTATATGTACTACCTGAGATACGCTTCTGCTGGGGAAGGCATTCTGACCCTAAAAAATATATGTCGCCCTAAAATGTGTTTTCTGGCCTAAAAAGTGATACAATTCTGTATTTTGCAATGCTGGAACTATTGATCAGACTGATAAGTATTCTGCATTCAATTTGAGGGGAGTGGGGTCGAGCTAGCCTAGCCCCTCCTCTACAGAAGGTATAGTCAGCCTTATAGCTTGCACCAGTGATTGAAGGCCAGGATTTGCAAAAAAGGAAGCATGATCCCTCCCCTAAACATTTCCCAGGCAACAGAGGGAGATACTAAATCTAGAGGACCTTCTAGCAGCTCCAGACCCAGAACCGGTACCCAGCCAGCAAACAGCATGCCCTGCTAGGCTGCAAGCAAGCTTCCTAAGTGGGGCAAGGACAAGACCGGTGCCTGCAACACTATCCTCAGTTTTGGGCTGTCTGCCTTAAAGGATGACACAAGCCCAGTGAAGAAGCCAGGAGGAGTGCATTGACAAGCATCAACCAGAGTCCACCTTAAAGGACATTTGGATGCAGCTGAGCCCCTTGAGCTGCAACCAACTGCACCACTGACTTTTGTCATGCCACAGTGGCCCAAGGCATCTGAGATGCCTTGACCAGTGCTTTCAATCCGCCAACCAGCACTGAGACAACTATTCCTGACCCGGGCCATCGTGTAGGCTAGCCTGAAGCTGTCTGTCCAGCCTCACTCGCCGAACTGACCACTGCCTGACACCCGCAGCTGCCTCCCATCTTGCACTCTGTCACAGAAACTGCAAAGCGCCCTGAAACCGACTTGAAGATGTCGAGCACCAAAAACTTCTCCAAGCACAAGGTACATTGTGGTTCTGTCCCCCTTGTCCTTCTCAGAAGGCCCCCAGTGACATTTTATGACCCATTGCTCCCCTTGTGTTGAAACCAAGTATCCTTGAACTATTAAGATTAATTACTTTACCAACTACCCTACTGTCAGTATTCAGGGTGCACCCCTTTTTGTTCTTGAAAACTGTATGTCCTCTACATTTCTATACAGGGTGGGTTGTATTTTGTAGTGGGCTAGAACTGTCTCTTGAATAATAATAAAGTAGATGTGTTTATACAACCTTGACTGGACAATCCCTTTTATCATTGGGCAATAATTGTATATTTGCTGTGTTGCAACTAACCAGAGATTCACAGCCTTGCAGATATAAGCCTGCTATTCTGTCCATGTTACCAAAATTGGACAAGGAGATTTATTATTTGCTTGTGTTTCCAATCCGTTTGTATCCGTTTGTATCCTTTCTGGTGTACTAGAGGTGTGGGGCTGATTGATGGTTTAGAAAACGATATTCTTCCCTGGACCACTGGTGCCCCGGAAATTGTTGGCAAGCAGTCGGATTAGTTGGAGCCTTGCACACAACTTAGTCACCCAACAATAAAATTACTGTTGCAGGCAATGTTTAGACACTTCTAGGTATTTGTACAAATCATGGATCTTGACGTAGAGACTGTAAAAGGCATAACCAAGGATGTCCTGCACGTCCTATATCAAGAGAGGGGACTTCCCCACAGCACTAAGCTTAATAAAGCTGAGTTGCTGACCAGCCTCCAAGCTTGGGTAGAAGCGAGGGCAGATGGAGAGAAGACCCCAGGGAATGGGCTAGGCCTGTGTACCCAAACAGAAAAGAACGTCCAAAACTGGAAGTGGAAGATTACAAGGAAGACAGCATGAGCAGTGTTTTTCACCAAACAATCCCACCATGGGTCAAGCATGGTTTCACAACAGTCTAAGGTGTCAATGGGGTCATGGGCTAGTGCGACATCCTGCAGGTCCCAGACCCCAGCACATTCTCTAAGTGGCCCAGTAATTGTTCAGGCTGTTAATGAGGTCGCAGCTAGAAAGCTCCTATCTAGAGAAACAGAAACAGCTGGAAAAGGTCACAATAGAGCAGGATAGGGCCGTCATAGAGCTGTGCAAGCTGGTGCTTGATGAGAAGAAGGAGGCCAGCAGATCCACCTATAGCAAAAGCAGCAGTAGTGGCTCAAACCAGAAAGCCTGGGACAAGCCCCGGAGACACATACCCAAAGACCTAGTGTAGGCTTACGAAGTGAGGAAGGATTTTTGGGACTGGTTTGAAATGCTACAGGAGGTGGAAGAGGTACTATGGGGTGCAGCACTGATGAGTCACTTACTGACACCATGGAATGATGTAATTCTTCAGTTAACTCCTGAGGATAGGCCTGTTTGTGGGAGCATCAAGGCGGTCCTCCTCATGAAGTTCTGTAAAACCCGAGAACAGTATCTCAAGAGCTTCAGAGAGTGCAGAAAGAAATGTCGGCAGACATTTGAAGCATTCACACACTTGCCGTAGAAATATCTGAGCGGGTGGATGGCTGTTAACAAAGTTGACACATTTAAAGGGATGTACAATTTGATTGCTTGTGAGCATGTATTAAAGTTTGTGAGGTTGAAGTTCACCAGCATCTTGTGGACAAGACTATCACACCTCCTAGGGAGCTTGCATAGGCTGCTGCCAGATTTGTGACTACTAGAGTCCAGAAAAAGGTTCAGTTGAGCACACCCAAACCAGAAGAGAAATCTTAAGACAAAAAAGTAAACAAGAATGGGAAGGACAAAGGTCCAACCCACTCGTCTTCGAAGCCAGGGCCTTAAACGAATGAAGGGAAATCCCAAAACTTAAGTTCAGCTGTACACACATAAAAGAAGAGCGCATGGCACCCCTAACACTGGGACACCTGTGTTCTCACCACCCAAACGTTGTTTTGTGTGTAAGGAGTTGGGCCATAGTAGAGGGGATCCTGCTTGCAAGGGCTTACCCAAGCAATCCATAGTGAATTTTGGACTCATGGAAGAGGCCAACATTAGTGTGGACCTCTTAGAGGAGGACTTCCGACGAGGCCGAGTGGCCGAATGTGGATCGGGTACACTGAGTGGGAATGGTACCGGGTCTTCAGAAGAGATCTCAGTTCCCAATAATACTTAACTATTTAGAACATGTGTATATCAATGGACACAAAACTCCTGCAGTCCGAGCACCACGGTTAGCCTCACTGCTGTCACCCGGCAGTGGGTACAGCCAGGCCAGTATATTGATGGGCCTGATTTTAGCGTTAGTGGGTTTGACGGAAAGAGTAAGTGCCCCTTGTTGATGATAGAGTTCAGCTGTTAAGATGAAACTGTTAAACGGGGAACCATATTGTGCGTCCTTTTGATTTATATTGGCCTAAGCCTAGTCGCTCTGCGAAGAAAACCGCGTTGCAAAGTTTGATTTTAGATCGACTTCGCCGCCATTTTAGAATCATACGCTATTTTGATTTCTGTTTGTTTGTGATTCTCTGTTCTAAAATGGTGGACTGTGTTTCGGACTTGCAACCAAGCCTTCCCGACCTTTGAGTTCTGTTAATGGTTAGACTGTCTGAGGGCCGACTGTTTAGACTAAGTAAAGAGACCTTTCACCAAGCATGACTTGTTGTCCTAGGATTGTCTGCACTAACAAGCCTCATCCACGAATACACATCAAGGACAATACTATGTAAATGTCGAGCGTGGACACTGGCAGTACTACATTGTTTAGGTATATGTACTAAGGCTCACTGCTAAATCCAGGAATACACTTTGCCATTGTAACTTGTTGGAAACACAAACCTATGTAATCCATGTGCATATTATTGTATAAGCTATATGTGAACTTGGCACAAACTCTAGACCGCAGATTATTAACCTGTAGAGGGGCTGGACAATATTGTAGGAGATGTATAAAAATGCAAATGTTTAGATGTCTACCACTCTCCCTCGTCACTCTGAGGGGCTGGTACTCATAGCGGGGTGTCGAGAGCCAGATAGCTATCTGTATCAGATCTGTGTTTCTTTGTAACTGCGCAGTATTAAAGATCTGTGAATCTTTATGGCCCGTGTTTGGTGTATTTCCTTTTGTGGTACTCAGCCTCGATATTTCCTTGCTTTTACAGACGTCGCCCGAATTGGGACCCTCAAGATTCATGCCATCTCGTTGAAGTATAGACGTGGCTATCGGACCGGATCGGACGGTGAGAAAGGGGGCCCCTTCTTGGATGAGACGCGATACCTCAACAGTACTGCACAACCCGATCCCTCGATGGTGAGCCTGCGGTCCGAGACGGCATCTTGACGAGGGTCCATATATCGAGGCGGGCAGTTTTGCCGAAATCACCAACCACGAGGGTCCTTAGTTGTCCTTTGTAATCCGATCAGACCTCCGTTAGTTCTTTGATCAGGTGAGTCGTGACCCGATTCTTAAGTATCCTGATAATTTGATTTTGGCGTATTGTACTCGCGAGCACAATTATTGACCAGGTAACACTAGGAATCTGATATGCCTGAGAAATTGTCTGCCTGTTTCAGGGCATTATTCCACAGTGACAGACAATCTTTGGAATTTAGCCATCCGGCACCACAGGAGGGGTCGCCGGCGTGTACTATGTACTGTAAGTATGGCATTGGTAGTGTAGTGTTTAATGATATTTGGCACAGACAAACTAGACATGCTTCCGAACTTCAGTGGCCAACCAATGGTAGCTTTGAGATTCCTCGTATAGAATATTTAGAGTCTATATTGTTAAAGAAAAAAGCTAGACCTGCAGCATTTGATGTATTACAAAATTGGAACAAAGAAGCTAAGCTGCAACTTAAAAGTAGAGAGAAACATGCGCGCCGACATATGTCCAACGCTGAGAAAGCGTTAGTGTATGATAAAAGTAAACAGTCAGAGTCAGTTAGAAATATGGATAGGGCTTTTCAACTTGGTATTCAGAAAATATATCCGTCTAAAGATTTTCATGTGTCTGATGAATTAATTAACAAGCTTCTAAATGAACGAAGTCCTGGTGCCACTGCGCCACCTCCATATGTTACTATTCCTGTTGCTTTACCTCTTCCTGCTGTCGTTCCTCCTCCCGTGGTAGTTCCTGTTCCTCCTATCGTTCCTCCTATTGCTCCTCTTCCTCCGGTTACTATTCCTCCTCCTATCGCTGCTCCTCCACCTGAACCTCCACCTTTGCCTACTGTTACGGGTCTGGTAGATTTGTCTTCTGCACCAGTGATAGTACCTTTGTTACCGATTGTACAAGATTTGTCTACTCTTTCTCTTCCAAGTGGTTCTGTTCTGCTTGTAGTTGATAAGGGAGTGGAATCAAAGATTTTAACTCGCAATACTGTGTCTAAAGAGAGAAAGCATGATTTGACTGCATGGGCAAGACAATGCATGGAGAAGGGTAAACAATCTGATGTTTTTGCCACACTCTCTAATCTAGAAAGTTTTCCTGAGAAAAAGGTTTATATCGAAGGACTGTGATTTCATTTATCTGTAATGTGGAACAGACTGAACGATGTAGATCTCCCACAAGGGTTGAGGGATCTGAATGTTTTAGCATATTCAAGTGATACTGTGGAAAAAGTATATGAGCACGTCGAGAGATTTTTTGAGTATAGAAGGGAGTTAGAAAGGTTACGGAATGAAGAAATTGATGGTGATAGTTTGATCGCTATTTTTGTACAGAAACAGTTCCTTCCTCTTTGGAAGTCGATGAGTGAGGAAACACGAATTTGCACAAAAGATGCAATTAGGTGGATTTCAGACATGTCGATATCTCCCATAGAAGTATATGACACGTATAGTCAGTATATGCCAGAAATGCAGAGGAAAGTGATACAGCTTATGGTAGAATACCTGCAGGATGAATGTATGAAAAGAAAGATTTGTTGTCCTGCAGAATTATTGAATATCTATAAGAGAGCTTATTCGTCTGACACACCTTCAGCTGCTTTAGCCCTCGATTTAGCTCTGTTGCTCAGTAAGCGTTCAGAGTTTCCTATCTCTCAGTTGACCATGAGAGAGGTTCCTCCGACATTTGTCCTAAAAGTTGAGGTTCCAGCTAATGCCGCAGCAGGTACTGCTGCTTATGACATTCCTGCACATTATGTATCACAGTTTGTTCATGTCCCGTTCTCAAGACAGGAAGTGAACACCATTAGACAATCCATTACAGATATTAGAATGAATCCGACGGAGTTCTATAAAGAAATAGAATCTGTCTTGCAGTTTTCAGTATTTACTCTGAGTGATATAGATGTGTTATTTCCCGTGCTCCTACCCATTGATTTGTGGAAACAGATTAGGACTGTAGACGATGCAGCAGTGTTAGGGGATACATGGGATAATATGGCTAGACAAGATAGAGATAGACCAGCTGGTGAGAGACCGCCACAGGCAATACTGACTTTGCCTGATAGAATAGTGACAAAACTGAAAGCCTTAATTTCCTGAGGGAAGGATTGTCTGGGACAAACTTACTGCTTGTGCCCAAGGAAATTCTGAGGGTGCTACCGAATTCTTTAATCGGTTTGAACAAGGGTTTTCAGATTTCAGTGGACAAGATTTGAGCACAGAGTCCAGAAAACGACTATTTGTAGACAAATTTGTGCGTGGATTGCTACCTGACATCCAGTCGCAAATTATGACTTCCGAGAGCGCTAAGCAAGCTAAATCTCAGTCTGAAGTATTGCATATGGCTCACTACTATGAAAACCGAGTCAATATTGAAAAAGAGAGGATCGAAAAGAAAAAGGAGACTTGAAAACTAAAGTTTTATCGCAACAGATTGTTAGAGGTCCTAGAGGGGGTAGTACACAGTTTAGAGGACAGTATGTTCCACAGGGTAATGCGCTGTTGGGTCCTGCACACGGGAACCAATGTGCTTATTGCAGACAAGAGGGTCATTGGCGAGCAAATGCCCGATCATTCAGCAGAGGTCGAATAACACATTTTGTATCGTGGGTAGACGATCCAGAGGCCGCCCTGGGACAGGGGGTCCTGTTAGAAGCCAGTTTTCCCAGAATTCATAGCCTTTTTCACAAGACAATCAGTCACCGAGTGTGGATAATAGAAACATTTTTGATCATCCTACTACTGTATATCTCTCTGAAGACCTTCCATTTGATGATATATTGTTTCGCTAGGATTGCCCGAAGCAGGGTTTGGAACCAACGCATATTCCCGTTTAGCAGAAAGGTCCCTATGTTGAAACGATAGTGAGAAATAGGAAACATCTGTTCTTGATAGATACAGAAGTGTTCCATTGACCTTCGCGGGTTCCAAACATTCCACTGTCAGGGCAAACCAATGTTTCTGTAGGGTTTACTGGTATACCAGTGGTTAGTTTGGTTTCTTCGCCGGTACCGATTATACTGGGTCCATTCACGGATCACTGTCTCTTTCTTTTGACAACGAACTGTGGAGAGAATTTGTTGCGGTTGAATGTGTTGAAGGAATTAAATGCGGTAATTCATTATTCTTCGGATGGAGTGCGTTTGATGATTTCACCAGAGCAACTTTCTGCCTCACAGTTCCTGACTAGACCTTTGCCACTGGAATTTAGTGATGTTCCGGAGTGTTATGGGCGATTGATGACAATGATGTCGGTGTTCTACAAATCGAGCCTGTTAAAATCATTTTGAAACAAGGAGTAAAGTCGCCACGTTGTCCTCAGTATAAGATTTCGGTTGATGGTGAGCAAGCTTTGAAGTGTATAGTTTCTGATTTTGTACACCGTTGGGTAATTGAAGAAATTGCAGGTATTTTGTTCAATAGTCCGATTTTGCCTGTGTATAAGAAAGGAGATATCCCATTCCTTTTTGTTTTATCATTGATTTACGCGCTATCAATAAGATTGTTGCTCCACAATTTCCTATTGTGCCTCATGTAACGATGATATTAACTATGATCCCAGCTTCTGCTACTCATTTTAGTGTTGTAGAGCTTAAAAATGCTTTCTTTAGCATTCATATACACAAGGATAGCAGATACCTGTTCGCATTCACCCTAGGGGGATGCTTGTTTACATTCACCCGTGCGCCACAAGGATACACGGAAAGTCCGAGCATTTATAGTAGGGCTTTCAAAGAGCAGCTTGATACACTCGAGTTGCCTACCACTTGTACATTGCTTCAATACATAGATGATCTTCTTTTAGCAGCTGATTAAGGAAGTGCCTGAAAGGAGGGCACCGTTTTGTTGCTTATTCACTTAGCAAAACACGGACATAAAGCTTCACTCAAAAAGTTTCAATATTGTCGACAGGAGGTTGCCTATTTAGGCTATCTCCTGTCAAGGGAGGGAAGAAGGTTGACGCCAGAACAGATTAAAATCATTTCTAGCATGTCTATCCCAAATACACAGAAGGAAGTCAGAGCCTTGATATGAATGGTTTCTTACTGTAGGCAGTGGATCCCCAATTTCTCACTAGTGATTCACCCAATGTTGGCTTTGTGTCATGATTCCTGCCCCTCATGTCCCCAGCCCTCCAAGATGTCAGGCTGGAGCCAGGCCACGATCACCTACATGCCCCTCAAGGGCCTCTCCATCCCTCCAAAGACCCACTTGGAGTCAGACTTGGCACTTGTGGCACCGGACTCACTCACTCCCATAGGATAACATTGGGGATTGGACTTGTAGTGCATTGATGGGGACAAGATGGATGCCCCCACATATTTTGGTTCCCAGAACTGCATGTGCGGTCTAGTCTTTTGGGTGTGCTTCAGCCCAGAGACACCTGGGATACCCAGAGACTATCTAAGCCACACCCAGGCTGAGAAACATGCTTTGCGTTTTCGGCACCTGCAGCATGACACTCACCGTGTTCGGATCGGTCTCCAGTAGGCCTGCATCTTTCTTCTGCGCTCAGCTTCTGCAAGAACAAGAAGACCGTTAGGAACAGCCTTACCTTGCGGCGCTTCTGCCCATCATTCATCGCTCCTTCTGTTCTGCAGGCATCTTCAGCAGTGTCATTCCCATCCCGGCACGCCGCTTCCTAAAGAAAAGTGAAAAGAAAAGAAAAAAGGCGTTAGGAAGTGTTCTCCAAATCTTTGCTTATTTTTAAATACTGTACAAGCTACAAACGCTTACCTGAATCCCAGCCGCTCTGGGGGAACTCTGTCTCTGGAACTTCTCATCCATCTGCAAGAGGGAAAAACACTCCAGGTTAGCGTGGAAACATCTAGAGGCGCTGCATACCGCGCTTACCCACCGCATTTGTTATTCACAACCGGCATCCAAGCTAAAAACGTTGCGGCACCTTAAAGACACAGAAAAATAACTCAGTTCAATGCAAATACGAAAGGGGTGCATCACGCATCGCACTCTCACTCACCTTCGGCGCTACTCATCTCAGCAGCACGTCGCCATCTCCGGACGCCGGCCATCATCTAAGGAAGGAAAGGAACGAAGTTAGAGAACTGTTCAAAAGACTCATTATACTTACCTGTCTGACTCTTGCCAGTGAAGTAAGTAGGCAGCAACGAGCCAGCATCAATCAACACGCCCCTGCGCTGAAAGCAGGACAGAGAGCACACTATCCAAGAAAACAAGGTGAGCTGTGGATCAAAGGGAAGGGTTGGACCCTGGGGAAGAAATGGGTTCAAGCACACAGAGACACTAGGGAGTTAAACTCTAACAATCCTGTGTTTCAGGCCCAGTCTCCAGTCGAATAGCCTCCAGGGAAGGGTTCGAGGTCGTAAGAGGTCAGAACAGCCTGAGTGACGTCCCTGTGGATACCAGGTGAGCGTTACACTTTGACAAAGAAGGGCATTTCTTTGCCATTGCCTTGGAACTTGGAACACCAAAAAGCGTTTGATCTGCTCAAGACTGCACTGTGTTCAGCACCGGTTTTGGGCACACCAAATTATGAAAAGGCCTTCGAATTATGTGTGCATGAACGTGATGGATGTGCTTTGGCTGTATTAATGCAGGAACATGGAGGGAAGAATAGGCCGTGCGGTTACTTTTCTTCCGCCCTTGATCCTGTTGCATGTGCTTTGCCGAGATGTCTGAGAGCTGTCGCTGCTGCTGCGTCTGTAAAGCAGAGCGAGGGTATGGTCCTAGGCCTTGCTTTAACCTTGTTGGTACCTCACTCTGTAGATGTTCTATTAAATAGAACACAACAAAACACCTCACCTTCGCACGATTAATGCTATATGAATTGATCTTGTTTGCACCGCATATACAAATAAAGAGGTGTTGTGTACTGAATCCGGCTGAACTACTACCTTTCCCGCAATATACTGCTTGCAGTGACGAAATGTCACATGACTGCCTTTACACCACAGAACAAGAGACTAAAGACAGGATCGATCTGAAAGATACACCTTTGAACGATCCACAAGGGGAGCTATTTTGCGATGGCTCCTGTTTCAAACTTCCGGATGGTACATTCACGGCGGCTAATGCCATCACCACACTAAGCACGATTGTGGAAACCAAGAGTATTTCGCATAACTCCGCGCAGGCAGCAGAGATTATTGCATTGACTCGAGCTTGTGAACTTTCCGAAGGGCTTATAGTAAACATATATACTGATAGTCAGTATGCTTTTGGGGTAGTCACAACTTTGGTAGACTTTGGGCAGAACGAGGTTTCTTGACCTCACATGGAACGAAGATTCAATATGTATCCTTGATAGTGCGGTTACTTTCAGCGCTTGCACTTCCAACTCAGTTGGCGATCATGAAACGTGCAGTGCATCAGAAAATCATAAATGATGTAGGAAAAGGGAACACTTTTGCTGACCAGATAGCCAAACAAACTGCTACTGATCTCTATTCAGATATGTACACTACAAGGGAAGCCACAAATGTTTGTACCATAGATGAAGGTATTTAATCTGTAAAGAATATCCAAGCCGATGCCACTTTAAAAGAAACTAAGAAATGGGCTTTGGGTTTGGTGAGGTTGGAGGATGATGGGTGTTGGGTGGATAAGTTAGAAGGAAAATGGATGCTGCCAGATGTGTACATTACTATGATGGTCGCAATGGCTGATGGGCCCACCCACATCTGTGCGAAAAAGATTTGTAAAATGTTAGAAAATGTCTGGGTGAACGACAACATCTCGAAAACAGCTGAGCGTGTTGTCCAAAGTTGCGTGATCTGTCTACAGCACAATGTGGGGAAGGGCACATCGACACCAAGGGGTAGTTTTGGTCCACCTTCTGTCCCCTTTGAAGTGATCCACTTTCATGTAAAAATGTTAAGTTCGTTTTGGTTGTTATTAGCGCCTTTAGTAAATGGTTGAAGCCTTTCCTGTAAAAGATGCCACAGCAATGACAACGGCGAAAACCATGCTTAAGGAATATTTTCCTCAGTTTGGTTTGCCAAGGGTCATCTGGTCTGACAATGGTCCACATTTTATCGCTGCTGTAATTCTGCAGATATGCGCGGGATTACAGATCGATAAACGGTTCCATTCGGCAAGACATGCTCACAGTGCTGGGTTGGTAGAGAGACACAATGGAATTTGAAAGAACAAGCTCGCTAAGACGTGTGCCGTCACCAAATTGAAATGGCCAGACGCCTTACTGATAGTGTTTCTCTCCATGCGCACCACCCCACAGACTAAGACTGGGCTCTCCCCATACAAGGTGGTCATGGGTAGGCCAGCTAACATTTGGAACCTCCATAAACCCTAGGCTCTGAGGGACATTGAGCATGTACTTCTTTCTGATTATTGTGACCGGTTAATTAAAAATCTGTATTTTATTTACCAACAGCTGCGAGAAGCCCTCCCGTCAAAATATGAGGGGCCAGGTCATAGTATCCGACCTAGGCAATGGGTGCTCGTTAAGGCATTCGAACGAGCATCCTGTCTCGCACCACGGTGGAGAGGGCCGTACCAGGTGTCCTCCTGGCCACACAGATGGCGATTAGGGTGGAGGGCAAGAGGCACTAGATACATGCATCACATGTCAAGAGAATACCCATCCCTTTGCCACACGATAAAGAAAATACGGAAAAACGTACTTGCTCTGCTCCCAATGATCATTCAGCATTGAGCAGTACTGAGAGTGCTTCGGAGATACTCCCTAAGCCGGTAGGGCCTGGGGAAACAGCTGCTTCATCTCCACACTCTCCTGCAGATTCTTTTTCACAACTGTTAGGTTCTGTTGCAAATTCACCACTTCCATCAGGAAGCAACGACACGCTGTTCGCAAATTACACTGTACCTGGAGTCACAAGGTACAATCTGCATCCACGGAGCTAGACTTACTGTACGGTTCGGCTGTGCCAAACGGGATAATCATCATAGGGCTTGTCTTTTGCCCTGTCTTTTGCCTACAAAGGAAAGTTGTTGGCTGGGAATAGGGAAACACTAAGAAAATGCGTGATCTGGAGATTACCAGCAAATGAACTACGGTGCTTTTCGTTTTCAAGGAACAATGCCTGTTATCGCCTCTACCCGTACGGAACAAATAAGTGACTGTGTGGCCAGCAAAGACAATGGCCGATCAAATACATGGTCTTTTAAAACGTATTGCTTTCTTGTAATCATGTTAACCGGTTTTACAATAGTAATTGCTTTAGGATTTTGGTACATGGAAGAAATACGCCCGCTTGAAACACTTTTGCCCACTGAAAATGTACCCACTGTACCTACACCGCATCTGCAAACTCTATCGCCTAGAGACTCTCAACACAGACAGAGTTACCACAATTACACACTATTGCTTATAATGAATGAACACATGCCATTTTGAACAGGTCTAACTGCTGGGTCTGCTCTCATTTACCGCAACATGGAGACAAAGGGTTGGGCTGGTATATTCATCCTTTGCATCTAACTACTGCATGGTATGCTTCTTTAAGGGCACTATTCTTTGGCTGATGGAATGATAGCATCTCGGGGAACTTTGATGGAACAAATTTGAATGAGTTTGAAAGACGAGTTCTTACGCCCCTGGGATGCTCACTTTCGCAAATAGAAGCAAGCTTAATGTTGCTTCCATTAGGCCTTCTGATATACTGGGCCTCATTACGACCCAGGCGGTAAGTTACCGTCTGGGCCGTGACTTTACCACCATGGCGTAAACTACGTTTACGCCATGGTGGTAGGCGGACTTACCGCCCCATTCCGAGGTCGGCAGGGCGGTAAGTCCCCAATCCCCATTTACCCTTACCCATTCCCATTTTTGCCCCATAGGGCATAATGGGAGTGGGGAAGGCGTTAATTACGCCACCGTAAATTACGGTGGCGTAATTAACTCCATGGTCCCTTAGCGCCATGGATTTTAACACCTGCTAAAAGCAGGTGTTAAATCCGCCATGGCGCTAAGGGACCTCGTACTCAGGCGGTAAGGGTCGGCGCTGTTTACGCCGCCGTAAACCCCTTACCGCCTGAGTCGTAATGAGGCCCACTGTCTCGACCTTTTCAATCTCTCATCTCTTTAAGATGGCTCCTATAGGCAATAGGGATGCCACGCCACCTTCCTACACTGTTATCCATAGTCCAGACTCAGTTTGTTTTTGCATACAGAGGAATGGTACTCAGTCAATGGGTGATTTCAAGGGTTGCACCAGTGTTGCGAACTTGACCAGTGAGGACATGCCTTAGTATGTAGGCGAACCTGTCTACTTCGTTTGCGGTAATGAGCCTTCTCATGGCTACCTAGGGATTGGCAGGGAACCTGTTATTTAGGGATTCTGTTGCCAGGGGTATTTATAGCTAGTACCACAGAAATCTCTAGGGCTCGCCCAAGGCGGGACGAGAATGGCGACACTTCGTCACAAGTTCTGTGTGACATAGCGAAATACATTGTACCTTTTTGGGGACAAATAGTAAACTCTGAGGATATCAGAAGACTAGTGAGAGTACTGGAGAGAACCATCAACCGGACCACTGACATACTCTATAACATGACTCTAGAACAGAAAGCAATAAGGTTAGTGGCACTACAGAGCCGGATGGCGTTAGATGTCATCCTGGCTGAGCGTGGTGGAGTATGCAAGTTAGTGAGGTCCGCTTGTTGCATTTTCGTACTGGATTCCTCCCCAACCATCTTTAAGGCTACACAAAATCTGCACGTCCTTAGTTCAGAAGTGCATGTTCCCGAGGGAAATTGGGATCTTAGCGCTTGGTTCTGGGACTTCTTACGATCTTGGGGATGGAAGCTACTTTCAGTCTTATTGATTATTCTGGGTATTCTGTTGTTCTGCTGTTGCTGTATACAATGTCTTCCTGCCATATGTTCAATGTTATGGGGATGTTGTGCACAGACTATGGGAACATTAGGACAGAAGGTATGCGAACCGGAAAGAATGACCAATGAATTTGTGTTGAAGGAAATTTCGGCCACAGACCTTATGGCGATTGATATCTCTGATGATTGTGATTCGGGTTGTATGGACATTGAGACGTGGAGTTATTCGTAAAGTGACTAGTTGTAGTTTAGCGCTTGGCTTAGGCCAAAAGGAGGGTTTGTTAAATGGGAAACCATATTGTGCCTCCTTTTGATTTATATTGGCCTAAGCCTAGACGCTCTGCGAAGGAAACCGCGTTGCAAAGTTCTGATTTTAGATTCACTTTGCCGCCATTTTAGAATCATCCGCCATTTTGATTTCTGTTCGTATGTGATTCTCTGTTCTAAAATGGTGGACTGTGTTTCTAACTTGCAACGAAGCCTTCCCGACCTTTGAGTTCTGTTAATGGTTAGACTGTCTGAGGGCCGACTGTTTAGACTAGATAATGAGACCTTGCACCAAGCATGACTTGTTGTCCTAGGATTGTCTGCACTAACAAGCCTCATCCACGAATACACATCAAGGGCAATACTATTTAAATGTCGAGAGTGGACAATGGCAGTACTACACTGTGAAGGGATATGTACTAAGGCTCACTGCTAAATCCAGGAATACACTTTGCCATTGTAACTTGTTGGAAACACAAACCTATGTAATCCATGTGCATATTATTGTATGAGCTATATGTGAATTCGGCACAAACTCTAGACCGCAGATTATTAACCTGTAGAGGAGCTGGACAATAATGTAGGAGATGTATAAAAATGCAAATGTTTAGATGTCCAGCACTCTCCCTCCTCACTCTGATGGGCTGGAACTCATTGTGGGGCGTCAAGAGCCAGATAGCTATCTGTATCAGATCTGTGTTTCTTTGTAACTGCGCAGATCTGTGAATCTTTATAGCCCGTGTTTGGTGTATTTCCTTCTGTGGTACTCAGCCTCGATATTTCCTTGCTTTTACAAAATGACCCAGCACCGTGTATCGAACAAAGACTCCATCCTTGTCCCTCGTCTGTTGGGTAATGTTCTCCCTGATCCCAAGGTAGTTGCAGCGGATACCCGATCGAGGGCCAAAGAGATAGCCAGGTTGAACACTCTCAGAGCTTTAGGGCTTGGAATACTTCCAGAGGGCTTGTTGGAAAGACCGGTGTGGCCGGTGGGCCCTCGTCCAGTTCCACAGACTGCTGAGCCTGCTATTCCTGCAGGAGAGGGGCCAGTATCCACTGAGGACCCTACTTTGGTAGCAGGGTCTCAGTGAATTCACAGTTGTCTTACGCAGTGCAGGGACCAGAGGTGGAAGACCAGGTGATCGCAGTTCTAAAGAGCTGCCCAAAGTTGGATGGGTTTGCATCAGATGTGGGCCCAGATCAGACTGACTTCTTCACAGCCCAGAAAGAGTGCCGCACTGTGACGGGTCTGCAGAAGCAGGCAGAGGAGCAGGCTAATGGCGAGTCCCCTGCACTCTTCAAGGTTTACTGGGGGATGAACTCCTGTAAAGTGAGCCAAAAGACTCTGAGGGTGAGGGCACTAGAAGGTTGGTGATTCCCCAGTACCACAGAAAGATCCTGTTGGATTTGGCTCATCAAATTCATTTTGCAGGTAACTTGGGAATGACTAAGAAATCGGACCGGTTGTCTGCACACTTTTACTGGCCACTGTTTGGCATAAAGGTTTAGGAATGTGTCCGATTCTGCATGACTTGTCGAGCTTCTGCAAGTCAGGTAGTGCCACAAATATCCCCTTAATTCCACTACCCATGGTTGGGCAGCCTTTCGAGAGAATAGGCATTGACATTGTGGGTCCTCTAGATCGTCAAACCAGCTCAGGAAACATATATATCTTGGTGGTGGTAGAACAAGCCACAAGGTACCCTGGGGCTGTCCCTCTGAGGAGCATCGAAGACCATGTGGTTGCGAAAGACTCTGATTGGGATATTCTCCTGTGTTGTGTTTCCCAAGGAAGTCATTTCTGACAGGGGACCAAACTTCATATCTGCATATATGAAGGATATGTGGGAAGAGAATGAAGTAAACTTATGGTTCTCTACTTCCTTCCATCCACAAACAAATGGGCTTGTTGAGCAGTTCAACAAAACCCTGAAATGCTCGACAGGTGAATAGGAAGAGCACCTAAGGAGAACATGGGGTATTCTCCTGCCATGCCTTCTGTTCGCCTACAGGGAGGTACCACAGAACAGTGTAGGGTTTAGCCCATTGGAGCTTCTCTTTCAACACCTTGTACGAGGTCCCCTCGGTCTAGTGTGTGGGATGTTTCACCCACGCATCCAAGCCCTACAACATAATTGTGCATTGCTGGCAGCGGAAACATCATAATGGCCGCCGGAAAGCATGCTGCTTGCCAGAAATAATCCAAAAATGCACAGGGAAAACATGAAAAATAGGTTGCCATCCATTTTTGCCTCTGTCAATGTTAATGCAGGAGACCATTGCCAGACCCTATCCTTTGGCTGCACACAGATCAAAACCAGTGCAAAGGAATATGGTGCTGTTCAGAATCCATTTTAATTGATGTCAAAAATTGCTAAAATCACGGGCACAAAACCACCAAACAAAAAATCCAACTTCTGGTTGGGTGTTCTACATTACTCTACTGCAGAATCCACATCAATACAATGTTAGCAAGGATCATATGCCATCAAGTAAAATCCCCTTTTGGAAATGTATTAATTCAAGGCATCTGCTAAAAATGGGTGCAATACCGGTGTTTGCCACTGACTGGCACTGGTGATCTAAACTCTGACAGGAGACCTGTATTTCAGGAGCTGAAAAGGAACCTGAGTTAGCTGGGACTTCAAAGCCTTGCTTGTCCCCGGGAAGTCTTCACACCTCAGAACTCCACACAAGAAGGCAGAAAATCACAAGTGTCTGTTAATCAAATGGACAGTGGCACCCTGGTCTGCTGACCTCAGTCAAGACAATAGACTCTTTCAGTTAAACAGAATATGCTAATTTGGGTGTGCCTTAACAGCTGCTCTGGGGGAAGGCAAGACATCTGATCTCTCTGAGTCAGAACCAAGTTCCTGGAGGCGGGGACAAACAAATGGGTGTACTGAAGGGGAGGCAAATGTATTTTTTATTAAATTGATTATAAAATATTGTATCAAGCTGATAGAAATGTACAATTTGGGGATTCTTAATATGAAAAATGCACCCTCAATTTGAGACTAAGCTCAACTCCGTACGATGTTCTGAGACCAAACCCCATAATCATTAATATTGCAGACACTGGGATTACACTAGAGAATTGAAAACTTACTGTGATGTGCCCAGAGAGGGTGGGTACCTCCGTGTAAGATTTGATGAAAAAGCAATATGGCGAAACCCACTAAAAGCGCAAAATGTTGTTGTTTCTGAAGCCAAGCTCGTAGAAACATGTGCCTTGAACCGAACTGTACCTTAAGCAATCTATGATGTGTACATGTAATTTCAACAACTTGTGTATCTGGGAAATATGTGTCTTAGGTAAAATTGATTTTCTATAAGAAACCAAAGGGGAGTGTTCTTTCCTTAAAGCCATCAAAATGATACCTGATGACACAGGATGACTCACAACTCCATTCTCCAGTCAGGGCACAGAAAATCCGCTAACCTATCAGGATCCTCAGAGGGTTGGGCATAGAAAGTCAGCCTTCCCACCCACTTTCAAAAGACATAAAAAGAACCGCTGAAACCCAGATAGGGACTGCTCTTTCCACTTTCTTGCGCAGTACTTTGCCGGACGACTTTAAATCCAGACAATATCCAGAGACCAGAACTTAGAATCCAGACTCCAGAACATGTAGCAGAGAGACCTAGTCCACAAGCTGAATCCTTGTCAGGGGCCCCAGAATCCATCAACTTAACTAAACTATTCAACAGCCGCGCTGTGCTGTTCGCTTCTGGCCCAGAACCCATGCCAGAACCGAGATCCAGAGAAAGCAGATCTGTATCCAGAACCGTTAGGTCCAGTTCAAGAGGCCGACCAGGTCAGACCGCTGTGCAGTGCCGATAGCAGACCAGACCGCTGTGCAGTGCCAGACCCAGACCAGAGGCCACGCTGTGAGCAGAACCAGTGGCAGAGACCGTCCCTTGGCGAGAGTGCAGTCCAAGGCCCATTCCGGTCCATAACTAGGAGTGAGTATCCAGCCAGAACTGTACAGAACCAATCTCTTAGTCTAAAATAATCCTATTCAAACCATTTTAACCTGTCCAGAACTGCATCATGGAATTGTGTGTCCATCCTGTTGATTCAAAACCTTCCACAGCGCATCTGTCATTCTGAATTCTTAACTTTATTTCATTCCATCTCCTTATAGTTGTTCCGTAATCGCGATCGACGCACTCGAAAAAAGTGCCACGAATTGCAATTTGACTCAATTTCACCACTTGTAAAAATTAGCTGCTTCTTGCTTTCCACTGCTGAAATTCGTTTTCAATCGGATAATCATCCATGAATGAGTGATAGTATTTGACCTGAACCAATCTCAAGTAACTTTCACTCATCTTAAAGTACCTATAGGGAATTAATATCATTTTTAGCATATTTTTCACTTCATTGCAAATCACATGTAAAAGTATTTTTGACTGTTTAAAAGCATACCGGTTTCTCTAAGCTTGCTAGGGGGGAACTGGAATTTGAACTGCATTTTGATTGTATTCCTGAAAACCTGTGTGCCCTCATTTCCATCTCTTCACATTGCATAGGGGGGAGTGAATTGTCACAAGGAAAAGTGATCATATTATCTCTTGTTGAAACCATATCATTTTATTTCTGTGCTGCGTTCTTTCCATCATTTCTTTTCCTTGAAACCATAAAAGTATTCTCTGCTACCTTATCCTTTCTATACCAACTCCTAAGTAATTAAAGAATTGTGCTACTATAATATTATCCATTGTTGATCACTGTCATATTCATAAGAGTGCTATCAAATATGAATTTATTCATAAAAGTGATATATATATATATATATCTATATATATATATATATATATATGTATATATATATATATATAGATATATATATATATCTATATATATATATATATATATATATAGATATATATATCTATCTATATATATATATATATATTGTTTAATTTTTCAAATAAATCTTTTAATTTGCAAAACAAACCTACTTCTTGGCTCAGTGAGGTCTGGGGGATTCAAAGAGAGGGGTGTTATATAAGGGTTCATCATCCAGATTTATGAACTTGTCATAAAAATATATAAATGAGGGCTTCCATTGGGCATCCCAGACTAGGCATTGACTTAGTTGGAGTGCTGAATTGAAGTCACTTACAAGTGAAAGAGAGATGAGTGGCTGCTCTCCCATCCCTCTTTCACTTGTAATGTGGTGGACTATGTACTTTGCATTCGGACTAGAATGACAAAGTACATGGAACAGTTAATGAGAAACTCAAAAGCCAGGCAGGAGCTGATGAAGAATTGGCACAACCAGAAGGCCACTGTCTATTCTCCCAGCCAGTAGGTGTTGAGTATGGGGCCTGTCAAACCCAGGGCCAATCAGAACAAGTGGACTGAGCCTTACTGTGTTCTGGAAAAAGTCAGTGAGGTGAATTATCTCATTCAATTGAAAGGATCTAAACAGATGTGCAGGATGTTTTATGTCAACCAGCTAAAACCTCATTATAGCCAGGATGAATTGGTCATGGCATTAGTGACTGACGGAGAGACTGAGGAGGAGATTGATCCCCTCCCAGACCTCCTGCTCACTGAAGCCAGAGATGGGTCACTTGAAGGTGTCAACCTTGCAACAGACCTGTCAGAACAGCAACTGACAGGCTGTCCTCGTTAAGTGGGACTGGGTACCGGTCGGTTTTGTGTGACTGCAGGTCACGTAGACTGGTGCACCCATGATGTGGACACTGGAGACAGTAAGCTGGTGAAGAGTAGGATTCACTGAATGTCCGATAAGGTCAGAGACACCATCAAGGAGGACATTTCCAAGATGTTGTCCCTAGGCGTGATAGAGCCACCCCACAGCCCCTGTGCTAGCCCAGTAGTGCTGGTCCCTAGAAATCCCCATTGTGGGAAGACTGAATTTTGTGTTTGTGTGGACTACAGGGGGCTCAATTCTGTCATGAAGACAGATGCTCCCCCCATTCCTTTGACAGGTCAGCTCATTGACAAGCTCAGCGCTTCCAAGTACATGAGTACCTTCAACCTCACTGCAGGGTATCGCAGGTCGGCCTGACAGATGGAGCCAGAGAGAGGTCCGCATTCTCAACCCCAGAAGGACATTATCAGTTCACTGTGATGTCCTTTGGATTGAAGAATGTCCCTACCACTTTACAGTGGATGGTTAACAAGGTTCTGTCTGGTCTGGAAAACTTCAGTGTCGCCTATTTAGATGACATTTTTGTGTTCAGCCACACCTGGTAGGATCATTTATCCCACCTGAAATAAGAGCTTCAGGCGCTGTAGAATGCAGGTCTGACTATCAAGGCCACAAAGTGCCAGATAGCGCACGGTACAGTGACGTACCTAGGCCACCTGGTCAGTAGAGGTAAAAAACAAACCCTCGAAGCAAAGGTACAGACTGTGAAGGATTGGGACATGCCCTCCACACAGACACAGTTGAGAGCCTTTCTAGGTCTCGCCGGGTACTACCGGTCATTCAGCAAGGGGTATGGGACCATTGCCATGCCCCTGAAAGATGTAACTTCCAAGAAGATGCCGAAGAAGGTAACTTGGACCCCTGGCTGTCCAACCTCCTTTCAGGATTTAAAGGATGGATTGTGCAGGGACCCAGTTCTGAAAGTCCCATACTATGGTCAGGAGTTACTTATCCAGACAGATGCCTCTAATTTTGGGATTGGAGCAATGTTAGCGCAGCTGAACTCTCAAGGGGTAGAGCAACCTGTTGCCTACATTAGCAGGCTATTGACAAAAAAGGGAAAGGGAGTGGGCTATCATTGAAAAGGAGACTTACGTGTCGTGTAGGCCATAAAGAATCTGAAACTCTACATCTTTGGGTCACACTTTATGGTCTAGACAGACCACCGGCCTCTTCGATGGTTAATGGCCATGGAAGTGGAGAACACTAAGCTTCTGTGTTGGGCCATATCCCTACAGGGTTTAGATATGGACATCCAGCACAAGACAGGCTACGAGCAAGGAAATTCTGATTGCCTCAGCTGGTACTTTTACCTTGATGATGAACCAGATCCTCAGTAGGGTGTTGGTTCACATGTTGAGGCTGGGGGGCATGTGAGGAATTCAACTATCTGCACAGTGGGTGTGCACTCACATGGGCTTTTTTGAAATTTTATATGAAATGGAATAATGGTAGATCAACCTCTGGAATATGTGTGGGGATAATGAAATCTGGACATATTTTCCTATGCTCAATGCATGACATGCACATAGACCTGTGTGCTCTGAGTGGACATATCCTACAGACACAGTCCTCCCTGTCACATTTAGTTGGAATGTGACACCCAGGAGTACATCAAGGCATCTCAGAAGGGGGAGGTCAAAACCTCCCTCCTGCCAGTGCCAGCCTAATTAAATAACAAAGTGTTAGCCCTGCTGGTGGCAGTGACGCATACTGATGAGAGTTCATTTAAGCAGGCCCAGAAGAGGCCTGGTCACAAGGTTAACAAAAGACAGGGGACCCCAACTACTTTGATTTGCATCTGTGTCAACCTGAAGCCAACTCCCGCCTCTTAGTATCAATGACAGTGAGCTGTCATGTCTGGTACATGTGCTTACAGTAGGCAACCCCACATGGGGACCCCATTCAGAGGATAGGAGTATGTCATTTGATGGAGACAGAAAGTCTGTTCTCACCACACCTTCACAGGAGACCTACCTTTAACCAGGAACCACAAAGAGCTCAATTAACCAGAGAGACCCTTTAATCCACACAGTCAGGAAGATAGGTGGTCTCAGTAGTACATGTTTTAACCCCTTTACCTTTCCTGTTGCAAAGTACTCTGGTTATGACCTCATGCATAAAAGAAGATTGTTGGTGGGGACCCAGGATTGGTTCATTAATGTAGGCTTAGCCTACACCAATCAATGGGGCCCATTTGGCTCTAAAAGAGGGTTGAGCCCCTCTTTTGACAGTTCATCTGAAGGATTTGCAAGGAGAAACAAGAATAACTAATTTAGACCCTGGCAAAAAGTACAGTCTGCCTTACAGCTTCTGCCAGTGAAGGAAGGGCTGGATTTCTAAAGAAGGTAGCAAGGTCTGTCCTCTAAACATCTTCCAGGGAACAGAGGGAGATACTGAATACAGAGTACCTTCCAGCATCTCCAGAACTGGTATCCATCCAGCAAACAGCGTGCCCTGATAAATTCTGCAAGCAAGCATCCTAGGTGGGAATTTGCAGAGAGTCTCTGAACCAAACATAGGACAAAGCTGGTACCTGCAACATTCTCCTTAGCTTTGGGCCGTCCGCCTTAAAGGACTACACAAGAAGCTAGGAGAAGTGCATCAACAAGCTTAAACCAGCGTCCACCTTAAAGGACATATTTGATGCTGTCAAGCCCCTCGAGCTGCAACCACGGTACCGCTGTCTGTTGTCACGCTCACGCCATCCGAGACACCTCGACCATTGCTTTAGACCTGCCAACCAGCAATAACACCAAGATTCCTGCTGACGTGTAGACCAGCCCTCAGCCATCCATCCAGCCTCGCTCGCCAAACTGCCTGCTGCCTGATACCCGCACCTGTCTCACATCTTGAACTCTGTCACAGAAGCTGCAAAGCACCCTGAAACCGACAAGACACTGTCGAGCACCAAGAACCTCCAAAAGCACAAGGTACATTGTGGTTCTCTCCACCTGGTCCTACTTCCGAAGGGCCCTAGTGACATTCTACGACCCATTGCTCCCCCTCTGTTGAGACCAAGTATACTTGAACTATTGAGATGTATTACTTTACCGACTACCCTCCTGTTAGTATCCAGGGAGCATCCCTTTTCCTTCTTGAAAACTGTCTGTCCTCTGCATTATTTTACAGGGTGTGTTGTTTTTTGTACTGTGTAAGAACTGTCTGTTGAAATATAATAAAGTAGATATTTTTATACAACTTTGACTGAACAGTCCCTTTTATCATTAGGTAATAATTGTATTTTCGCTGTGTTGCAACTAGCCAATGATCCACGACCTTGCAGAGATAAGCCTGCCGTTCCATCCACGTTTCCAAAATTGGACAACGAGGTTTATAATTTGCTTGTGTTTCCAATCTGTTCAGATCCATTCTTTTGTACTAGACGTGTGGGGCTGATTGATGGTTTTGAAACCGATATTAATCCCTGGATCACTGGTGCCTCGGAAGTTGATTTGTCACGAATACCCTATCCTGCTCTTGAATTTTAAGGATAAAGTCCATCCTCTCTTTTCGTTGGATTACCAACCAATTAAGGTTCCCTCAGTTTATATCATTTGAATGCTTCGCACAGTGACACCATCAATGAAGGCATCACGAAGCACGGCACAGACACCAGATTCACAATTCAATTCAGTTCAATAAGCTTTATTTTGACAAAAAGTCATCAAAGCACACAATTCATCAACACATCACAAAATACCATAATTCATGTAATAGCCTCGTATAACATAAAATGACAAGTGATCATTTCCAGATATTAGCTAGGCATCCCCCTTTTACTTCTTTTTTCGAATACTCCATATGCACTTTAGATATTTGCTAATAGCAAACAGTACAAAAGTATCAGTGGAATTTAAGCAAATTGCTATAGCTTCCCCAGTGGACTTGCATTCTAGAAGAGTCGCTTTAAAAAGCACGTTCTCGGGGCGTGGCCTGGAGCGCCAGCGATGCGGCTGCTTCCCTGAGGGCCTCCGCCCGAGACCCACGGCATTTGGCATTTAATCAACCCCTAGCGAATGGATCGAATCAACTGATGGAGCTATGGCAAGCTGATATGTGCAGTAATGCTCCATTATTCCTCGATTAACACTGAAATGGATCGAACTCCCCGCGCTCTCAGTCCGGCAGCGACATTTTCAAGATGGCGGACGGGACCTGCTGAGGAGGTGGAGGAGGAGCTGAGAGGAGAGATTCCTCGCCCCATCACCGCCGGCTCGCTCCGAAGATTTCCAGGGTACTGATACGGACATAGCCGTGAAAACGAAGGGCTCCCCTCTCGGTGGCTGACCAGCGAGTAGCGTCGGAGCCAGATCCGAACCGAGGAATGGAAGAACTGCAGGCATCCGAGAGCGGCGACAAAAGAGAGGTGAGCCCATCCCCCCATAAGCATCGGCCCTGCGGATTGAGCGAAGCGCTCAGCCCCCCGAGGCACTCACTAATTGAGGGCCCTGAGGCCTTGCTCTAAACTCGGTCCAACGGGGGTGAATCACTTGAGTCCCTGATGAGTAGCTTAACTCCGGCTCCCCCAACACCATTCCAGCTACGACAGAGGAACCCGGACATGCGGCCATAGAAGCCTGAACCTTGATCCTCCGCTGGCCGAGCCACCTGGCGAATTCCTGGGGCGCCCCTGCCCACCATCACCCTGATATCCTGGATCTCAGCCATGTCTAGAGCCTGAAACATCAGCTCCCTGGTGGGCAGTCCCCTACCCTTTGCGACCCATCCAGAAAAGAAACCCCAGGGTCATTGTACTGGCAAGATCTCGAAGCCCGCTAAAACACCCAAGTCCTCGGACATTTCCACCATGCTCCTAGCGCCGGATAAGGCAAAGAAGCCAGACCTTCCCCCTAGGCTCACCCCACAGAAGGCCTCAGAAGAACAAGCTAAGCTGGCCACCAAAGATGACATTGTGGCCTTAATGCGGGACATTAAAGCTGAGTTTAGGTCCTGCATGACCGAGCTCACCACACATCTAGAACAGACAGACCAACGACTCACAGAAGCTGAACAGAGGCTAGGAGAAGTCGAGGACTTAACCCAGAGCCATGACGCAACGCTAATAGAAATGCAACGCGAGATTGAAGCGCTCCAGACTAGAAGCGAAGTGCTCCAATTTAAGCAGGAGGACCTGGAGAAAAGGGCACAACGGAATAACCTGCGCATCCGAGGGGTCCCGTTGTCTATCCAAGACAGAGAACTACCAGAATATATAAGCAATCTTTTCCAGGCCCTTCTCCCGCTCATGGACAAAGCTCAACTCGTCCTGGACCGAACCCCGGATGTAATCACTATAGTCCATTTCTATGCCACCAAAGAGGCTATCTCGGCGATAAGCCGCACCAAGGACGAGTTCTCATTCATGGGTACCCCACTTCAGATATTCCAGGATCTCTCCCTGATGACCCTTCAGAAAAGAAGAGCCCTCAAGCCCTTGACCCTGTTCCTCCAAAGCCAGCAGATCCGCTACCGATGGCTGTTCCCTTCCACTATCCAATTCACAGACCAGGGAACCCTGCGCAAAATCAGCCATCTTGAGGATGCGAAATCCATCTTGCATCCAAACTCCCGGGAGGCCTCGCTCTCCTCCAGTCCTCATCTCCCGCCAGAAGAACCGGACCAATCACCCCAAAGACAGCAACAACAATCCTGGTCTAAATACAGAGACGCCGGAGGATACGCTGATCCAATCATATCCCTCTATCGTGATCTAGCCGATCCCGAAACTAAAGCGGAACATAACTATGCTGCGGGCCCCAAGCGGCACACACCCCACTCCGAGGAGTATGTCACCAACTCACCCTTGGAGGCGAACCAAGTCCAATGGTTCTACCCCGGCCCTATTGGCAGGGAAAACAGTTTTGGCCCTGTTGGCCGTGGAGAAGGCCGCACAGAAAACCCCAGCCCCCTACACACATCCATGTTCACCCTCCCGGTTCAGTTTGCCCTCCCGTTGGAGAGGTGATAAAAACAAGACCACCAGAGAACCGAATTGTCACGGAGCTCTTGGATGATGCCTGAAAATCATGACTCTCCCCCACACAGCCCACCCCAGCCGTCGAGGAAAGCCCATGATGACCCTCAACCACACCTGAAAGTGAAGTTCCTAACCCTCAACGTCAGAGGCTTAAACGGGCCGCAGAAGAGGAAATCTATGCTACAGCGTCTATAGAACGAAGAGGCCTCAGTCGTATTCCTTCAAGAAACTCACCTGATTCCAGCAGATTTCACTAGGCTCCGCGACAGACAATTCCCATTACAATTCCTGGCATCAAACAGCACCAAAAAAGGTGGAGCAGTTTTACTCATTGCTAAGACACTTAGACCACATTTTAGACACTTTGCTTTGTCCAGATGGCCACTTCGTAGCAATTAAATGCCGAATCTACAGCCAGCTATACTCCCTTATCTCGATCTACGCCCCGAATGATAAATAGGAAGAGTTTAACTCAGCTCTGGAAGATGCCCTCCGGCCATTCGTGGAGGGTCAAACGATAATAGGGGGAGACTTCAACGGAGCCCCTGACCCAATCAAAGATAAATCTCACCCCCCTGCTCGTAAAGACTTCAGTGTGGCAACAGCTCTACTTAAACGTTTCCGCACCTTAGATGTGGTTGACACATGGAGAGTCTTCCACCCAGAGGTCCGCGACTACTCATTCTATTCTTATGTACACAGAACTTACTCTCGCATTGACCTGCTGCTGGCTTCCCCCCAAGTCCTGGCTTACACCGATGAGGTGACCATAGGTCCCAGAATCTTATCGCATCATGCCCCGGTCATGCTAACATTGAGAGCCCATGACCCTGATCCGCTCCCAAAACGCAAGTGGTCCCTATACGACCCGATCTTGAATGACATGTCATTAAGGGATGTGGTAGCGAAAGCCATCAAAGACTACTTCAAAGAAAATAAGAGCGAGGACACCTCACCGGCCAACACGTGGGACGCAATGAAAGCGGTTGTGAGAGAGGTCCTGATCTCCCAAGGAGCAGCCTACCACAAAAAGAAGCGCCAGACTCGCCAGATTTTACAGGAGAATGTAGAGAGAGCAGAAGCTATATGTAAAGCAAAAAACTGGACGTCCAGAACCCATCGAGCCCTGCAGATAGCTCAAAAGAAGCTAGAAGCACTTTACGCTGAAGGCACAGCTCAGATTCTTGCCAGAACTAAGCAGAGCTACTACGCTAAAGGGAACAAGGCCAACAAATTTCTGGTGGAAAAACTGGCGAAGACCAGAAAGAGAAATTCCGTCCTAGGCCTCCGCGATTCCCAGGGCAGAGTCCAGTTCAAAGAGGGAGACAAGCAACACATCGCGATCACTCACCTCACAGACACAATGACAGCCTCCCCGAGATCACCTGAAGAGCAGCTCTCATTCCTGCGAGACGCAGCGCTTCCCTGGATCGCCCCTATGGTGCGAGACGAGCTGGAAACCCCAATCACGAGCGAAGAGGTCGACAAAGTCATCAAAAGTCTCAAACCAAGGGCCCCGGGTCCAGACAGATTCTCGACCCACTTTTACAAAATCTTTTGCTCGCAACTGGTGACCCCCCTCACATTGCTCTTTAACTCCTTCGCTACCTCGGGGTCCATCACCTCATCCATGCAGGAATCGATCACG
This sequence comes from Ambystoma mexicanum, assembly GCF_040938575.1. Taxonomy (NCBI): domain Eukaryota; kingdom Metazoa; phylum Chordata; class Amphibia; order Caudata; family Ambystomatidae; genus Ambystoma; species Ambystoma mexicanum. The sequence goes on along the minus strand of NC_090932.1, from coordinate 467,155,891 downwards.
GTTCTTGCTCTGAAGCCGGGAAAAGACCCCAGAGACATCACAGCATATAGACCTATCTCTCTACTAAACATGGACGCTAACATTTACTCAAAGGTCTTGGTCAACCGATTAGCGAGAGTCCTCCGGGACATCATCGACCCAGACCAGACAGGATTCGTACTGAATAGATCCGCTGCAGACAACGTCCGCAGTGTCCTAAACCTGGTCGAAGTCACTCAACGAGATTCACGTAAATTGGCTGTGCTAGCTTTAGATGCGACTAAAGCCTTTGACAAAGTAGATTGGTCATTCCTCTGATTCACCCTAGAGTCCTTTCACTTTGGACCCACATTTCAGAAACTCGTGTTAGCGAACTACCAATCACCGAAGACCTTGCTCCGCATTAACAGCTTCCTATCTAACCCGATCCCCTTTTCATGCGACACCAGACAAGGATGCCCTTTGTCTCCCCTGCTCTTCGCCCTGGTTAAGGAGCCACTGGCCCAAAGGATCCGACTGAACCCCAGAATGAAAGGCCTCCAAGTAGGCCCCACTCAACATAAAATAGCACTATATGCAGATGATGTGTTATTAACCATATCGGACACCACCCAAGCGCTGAGGTCCTCCCTGGCAGAAATTCATTGCTTTGGTAAAGTTTCAGGATTTGCAATAAACTTTGCGAAATCATCGGCCCTGGGGGTGAGACCGGAGCAGGAAGATAAGGATTCTTTCAGAGCCCTCTGCCCGATCCAGCTCAGCAAAAAGTCCATCCCCTACCTAGGAGTACAGATCACAGCCAGACCGGAGGATACCGACCAAGCGAACTTTCAACCACTGTTCAAGACCTTGGAGGAGGACCTCACTCGCTGGCTCTCGCAGGAGTTCTCACTACTGGACCGTATAGCGGCATGTAAAATGAACCTCCTTCCACGCCTGCCTTACACCTGTTCGGCCATTCTAGTTTTGATCCCCCGGTCCCCACTATTGCGCCTCCAAAGGAAGGTTCTACGCTTCATCTGGAAAGGTAAAAAGTCAAGGATCCCGCTCAAGACGATGCTGATCAATCCGAACCTGGGAGGCCTAGGAGTCCCAGACCTCCAGAAATACCAGATCGCAGCCCAGCTGGCTCGCACTGTGGGCTGGACGATAACTTCGAACAGACCTAGATGGGTTGAGATTGAACAATCCCGCTTACCCCTTCCTCTCCGCTTCCTCCTTCACCTTTCCCTCGTCCTCCGAAGAACGTGGACGAACATCCTCTCTTCCACTAGGCAGACTGTAAAAGCTTGGGAATGGACTCGTAAACAGAGGGGAATCCCTAGAGGCCTAGGCCCAGCTTCCCCGGTATTTCATAACCCAGCGTTTTCCCCAGGAACCCACCTAGTGAACTTTAAGAATTGGATCGCCGGCGACCTCAGCTCCCTAAACCAGCTCTTTGAGAGGAATCAGCCTCTCACCTTTGAACAATGCAAAAACACCTTTGACCTGGCGGAAACAGACAGATTCACATAAGTGCAACTGCGGCATTGGTGTTCCCATCCAAAAACACGCGAGGCAGCGACCCGAGATCTAGACCCTACAGAGCTGACAATCGCAGATCCCCCACACCAAGGGCGAATCTCAACGATGTACAAGCTGTTGCAGACAAATCTCCTGATCGCTAGAGCAACCTACATGAACCAATGGGAGACAGGCCTAGGACACCCAATAGAAGACCAGGTCTGGTCAGACATTTGGTCTCACACGCGGGCCTCCTCCTTCTGCATCACTAATCGGGAGTGTGCCCATAAACTACTTCTAAGATGGTACTACCCGCCACTTAGACTATACCGTATCAACCCAGCCTTGGACGCTCGATGCTGGCGTCGATGCGGCCTACAGGGATCCTTCATCCATATATGGTGGTCCTGCCCAGTGGTGGCAAACTTCTGGGCCCAATGCATTGCCACCATAGCAGACATAACTGGGATAAAGCTGCCCTTGGAGCCAGAATCAATCCTACTAGGAGTCCCGCTTCCAGGCATATACCGAATGTCGGGTAGAAGTGCCACCCTACTTACTAACCTCCTCCTGGCCGCTAAAATCACAGTGGCACGAACCTGGAAATTGCCGGAGGGACCCCTGATGATCCTATGGTGGCTGAAACTTTGGGACATCTTTGTCGCAGAAAAGATCACGGCGGCAAACAGAGGCCTCCTTTACCGCTTCACGAACATCTGGTCCCCTGTAATAGACTGTGACCAGAGCTATCCAGCACTAACTTTTAAGCCACGAGCAGTAGCAAACGCTCTAACGGCAAGGAGCACGGAGATGATACAATGGACAGAAGAGCAAGATTTGGACGTTAACTAAGGGGGGACGGGAATGGGGTTGATGGGGGAGGAGATGATCAATGAGCAGCACAGAGTGTCATGAAAGAATATGTTGTAATGTACTTTTGTCTGGTGTGTCGATCAAAAATAAACATGTTTAAAAAAAACCACGTTTTCAAGGGCAATGTTACTGGGCACAGTATTATTAGATGGATCCGTCCTTGTGCATTTTTACATCACATACATATAGGGCAAACATCATTATTCCACTTGTGCTTCATCACTGCTGTAGGCAAGATCCCTAGCCGCAGTTTTATGTACAGGGATCTTTCAAATTTGGAATTAATATAATCAATCTAGGCCTCATGTCCTTCTTGTTTTAATAGCCAAATAACATGCCAGAGGCCTGGAGCCAGCAGATTTCACAATGATATACTGCTGTGTCTTGATGAGAGCAGCAGATTTAAACACAGCTTTAGAGGTGGTCAAAATTATACTCGGGTTGCGCCAGAGTTCTTCAAGGTCCAGTTCTCTCAAGCATTTATTAACATGGGATACCCACTTCAAGGAACGACTCCCCCCCCACTGAGATAAAACACCCCACTACGCATCTCTATAAATGATGAGTGTCTCATTTCTCCACAACCGAACCTAATAAAACACAGAGCATAGTTGGAAAATTGATTTGATCCCCCGCATGCCTATCTCCAGCAACACTGGTAAGTCTAGCGTGCAGGGTGCCAATCCCAATATATTTTTTAAATACATGTTTTCGGCCCTCACCAACAGTTGAATATTCATCTGCCCCAAAGCTCAGCCCCATAAATTGTGGGTTGCCTTGCATGGGCTTTGTATGTCTCCAGTGAGACATGCACCACCCCACTGCCATGCTCTGCTGCGAAGCCTGAAAGGGCTCCACCATACCTTGCCAGTGTTATCCTGGCTTTTTCAAGCTGCATGGACTAACCACAAAATGCCATAACTCTGACTCCAGATAATCGTAAAAGTCAGTCTGTTCTATTTCTCCTCCATCCAGGTCCATCTTGAGCCCTTTGTGCTTATTCCTGGTGCTGCTGTTAAAGATCATAGTTTTTGTTTTACCGATATCAAGTATGAGGCCATGTTTTTTGCTGAATGCAACAAATATGTCTAGCTGCTTGTTAGTGATAATAAGACTGCATTGTCCGCAAACAGCAAAATAGGTATCTTCTAACCAGCCAGCGTTGGTGCATCAGTCTGCATGCCCAACAACTTCTCTATAACACTGTTAATAAATAAACAAAATAAGTTGGGGGCCAGGACGCACCCCTGATGAACACCTTTTTAAATGTTGATTCTGCTGGAGGTACTCTTGCTGATTGGCCCTCTAACCCTGAAGTGTTGCCTGTGTATGAACTCTGCATGGCAGTAAGGAGGGCGGTCGAGATACCGAGTTCCTCCCATAGGCGTTGCCTTGGCACATTGTCAAATGTGGTAGGCAAGTCTATAAACACTGCGTACACACTGACGTTTCTAAGCACAGCATATTTATCACACACCAGCCGATTCAGAATTCAAAACAAAGGGCCTCATTACAGCTTTGGCAGTAGCCATGCCGCTATTGGCGGCATGGATGCCACAAAAAACAGATCCGGGTTCCCTGAATGGGGAATTACCGGACCATTCTGAGTTTGGAGGGCACCGTAATTCCCCCTACAGGGAATCTGTCTGTGGCCAAAACCTATACTTGCCCTCACAACTAAATCTGTAGAATGTGTAGGGATGTCATGAACCAAAAATAAATCGGTGTTTCACACAACGTTCTGAGCTTCATCCAGCTTTCAGTTTCCTTTCAGCTACCTTCCCCAAGTGTAAAACAGTTTTACAATAGAGTTTCAAAATTTCCTTCCTTGGGCTTAAGGTGAAAATAGTCTTAATCAAGCCTCGAGCTTACCTTCCTCAAGTAAGAACTCTGGGTTCCCTTCCCTAAGATTTGAGCAACACAGTTGAAATACAAAGTATAAATTATCTTAGAAGTTGGTGAATATTATTGGTTGGTGCGCTCTAACCCTTTTCCTTATATAGGTTTCTTATTGGTTTAATTGGATTTCTGACCAATCCGGGCTATATGGTGGTCTGTGGCTGCATGGCTACATAGGGGCCGGTATCCACCAACCGGACTGTAATTTTAGGAACGGGGGGTTACATTTCTAAGTTAGCCCGTGCGCATTAGGAGTATTTAGTTCTGTTGAATATAGCTTATCAACAATAATGTACGAATGTACACTAGTTAGTGACAGAAAACTTATTGTTATTAATTCAATCTTGTCAGTATTTTTATACACGTAATTCATAACAATTCTGTGTCAATTTATAACAGTTTGGCACAAGCTGTTATAAATTGATACAGCATTGTTATGAATTACATGTATAAAAATAATGACAAGATTGAATTAAAAACAATCCGTTTTCTGTCACCAACCATTGTCCATTCATAGATTATTGATGATAAGCGATATTCAACAGAAGTGTATGGGCCTCATCACACGTTGTGCGCTAAAAATCTCAAACTACCGGCATGGCGCTCTTAACGTGTCCGCCCTCGCAAGAGGGCGCTAATAGCGTACCATTACGAGTATGCGGACACGAGCATAGCGCCATGCCGGTAATGACCCTACCGCCATGCCGCTAAAGTCCCCAAAAAGTCTCTTACCGGCTTCAACGAAAGTGCAGATAGCACCTCCGCCCTCACACTGCATGCAAATAGCGGTCACCGCTATTAGCGGTGACCGTTAAATTGCGGAACCGGAAACAGCGTCATCGGACAGGAACGGGCAAGAGCACGGCGGCGATCTTTAAAAATACAATCCATTGCCGTCCTCTGCCCCCTGGACCTGTTCTGAGTAGGTTGCAATAGGAAATCAACAGGGACACCCTCGACATGCGTAAGGCTGTAAAAAAAAACACTGACCGGCAGCGGAAGGAAACATTTACCACAGAGGAGCTATTAATGCTCACCCAGACTCTAGCTGACAATGCCGCCGTGGTCTTTGCCAGCGACATGCGGCGGGAGACACTCATCAAAAAGAAGGCAATCTGGGCTGAGGTCACATTGAAATTCAGTGCCGTCGTCACCACCACCCGCAATGTGAGTGAATGCAGAAATAGGTGGGATGATCTCAGACTCCGGGTGAGACGCATCCTTGCAGAAAACCACAACATTGCCACAGCAGGTGGATCTGGTTCGCCCAAACAATTTAAGGAATGGGAGGAGACCTGCGCCAACCTCATTGGAGTGGAATCAATAGAGGGAGTCGGGACAATGGAGCATGGCATGGCAACCACTTCAGATGGAGGTGAGTGTACACATGAAAGCATGCAATGTGAATCTACTGGTCCCCCCAAATGTGAGCCCAGAATCACCTCATGGATGGCCAAACATCCACACTTGCATCCAACCCTGGCCATGTCAGTGTCAGACCCAAACACACACACATGCACACATCACCAGAGACAAGTGCCACACACAACCATGCATGGATGAGCCACTGAACTGACACATCCCCTGCATCCTTAACAATGAAGTCCAAATGCCCACAACTGCATTATTGATGTATATTGCATTAAGTACATAGAACCGTAACCAATGCCATCCCCCTTCTTGTCCCCGACAGGCTCACATACAGACAGTGAGGATGCTGGCAATGCATCTCAGGCACCCCCTGCGAGTAAGAAAACAAGGGCACAGGACACAGAGGACACCCCCACAACATCAAGGGGCAAAGGTAGAAGGGTCCACATGCAGAGTGTAAAACATCGTTGGAGCGCCACTGCCAAGACACAAGTTGCCACACCACCAACGACTGCCCCACCTCTGGAGGTGAACTCACCACCACCGATCCCAGCCACGGAGGGCCCGCCCTCAGCTGCAACTAGTTCCACGGTAGGCGGTAGGGGTTTAAAGTTACCGGTAATGGAATACCGGTAACGTTAAATCCACATGCCAATTACGACCCGGAACACCGCTATTAGCAGCACCGCTAAGTACGGTGCCACTAATAGCGGCCAGTCCGTGCGCGCGACCCTCCACCCCGTAAATAACGCCATGCCGCTAATAGCCCAGCATCACAAGGCAAGCGGACATGCCAATAGCGGCATGGTAAAGCCCCCAAAACCCCTTACCGCCATGGCACTAATACCGGCATCGCGAACTACCCGTTAAGAGAACTGAGCAGTGCTCCCACCTGCCACAGGTGGACACAATCAGCACAGGTTGCGGCCATGGAGACTGTGGCAGCACAAAAGGAGCACACCACACCCCTTCACACACCAAGATGGTTCCAATACTAGCAGCATAACATGGGCTGGAGGACATGATTGCAGCACAGCAGCAACAACAACAGGCAGCACAGGACCCAGGAGGAGGAGGAGGAGGGCAAGACAGGCACAGCAAGCACCACCACGGCACCTAATCATACCACTGAGGCACCCACCAATCCCCAGGATCAGAGCCAGTCCATTTAACCTAACCCCTGAGCAGATACACACCCTGTACCGTTTGGACCGGGATACCATCACCAGCATCGTGGACATGATACACAACGACATTGTGAGCCTCATAGACATCCAAACCGCCATCCCCCCTCTACTCAAGGTGGTGACTGTGCTCCACTTCCTGGCCACAGGCACCTACCAGCATACAGTGGGGCAGATGCATGGCATCTCACAACCAGTATTCTCACGCACGCTGAACCAGGTACTCAATGCCCTCCTGAAGCATGCACTTGAACACATATTCATGCCACGGACTGCCCAGGAGATTGCAAACACCAAAGTTGGGTTCAATTCACTGGCAGGCATCCCAAGTTGCATCGGGGCCTTCGACTGTACCCATGTGGAATTGGTGGTCCCACATCACAATGAAGTAGTCTACCGAAACAGGAACCAATTCCACTCCATCAATGTCCAAATGGTATGTGACGCAAACAAGATAATCAAACATTGCTGTGCCCGATTTCCCGGATCAACCCATGATTCCATGGTCGTGTGAACTCAACTATTCCACGCTACATGGAGCGACAAGCCGGACAACGTTCGTGGCTACTTGGTGAGTAGCAGGGCAAGCACATGGCAGTGTGATTTGGGGGGGGGAGAAACTTACTCCAACTAGGTGTGATTGGGGGGGGGAGATATACATACTCAAAATGGGTGTGATTGAGGGGGAGAGATACTTACTCCAACTGGGTGTGAGTGGGGGGGAGAGATACTTACCCCAACTGGGTGTGATTGGGGGGGAGCGATACATACTCGAAATGGGTGTGATTGGGGGGAGGGAGAGATACTTACTACAACTGGGTGTGATTGTGGGAGGGGAGAGACACTTACTCCAACTGGGTGTGATTGGGGGGGATACTTACTCCAACTGGGTGTGATGGTGGGGGGAAGATACATACTCCACCTAGGTGTGATTGGGGGGGAGAGATACTTACTCCAACTGGGTGTGATTGGGGGGGAGATATACATACTCGAAATGGGTGTAGCTTGTCGTCCGTCGGACAAATGCACATACAGATGTACGCCAATGTCCATCTGGGAAGGCCGCAACATACTTGAGATGAACGGACATGCAAGTATAAGCTACACACCATAGATAACAATCCAGGTCTAGAAACATTAAACATCCATCAACATCCACATTGCACAACATTCCACGCCACAAAATACACAAATCTCATACATGCCGTCAAGATAGTCATACAGAATTAGCGCAGCACAACATCAATAATGCAATGTGCCCTTGAATGCATGCAAAGGGATCACCCCTAGCCATAGCATTTCACCACGCACCTATAGCACCACTGAAGTGATGCCTGTAAGCATGGCAACATCAATGTTGGAATGGAAGTACACCAGTAGTGTGGTACCAAATCTGACTGGGCCCAGAGACACCTAAGACCTGGCCTCACCCAGGACATGTCAATTAGTGCTGGAGGCATTAATGGGGCATGTCTACTTGCAGGGTCGATCTCACCTTTGCACATTGCAGTCACACAGACCGTCTGCATGTATGCTGTTAATTGTGTACTTCAATCACAATGCAAAGTCAATTTGTGTGATATGAACAGGCCGCTCTTGAGGTGAACAGTAACAGGACCCCATTTGTCCCCCCATACAGGTGATGCTGGCTATCCCCTGAAGAGGTGGCTCCTTACCCCTGTACGGAACCCACAGAACAGGTACGAAGAGGAATACAATCGTGCACATACCCGTACCCGCATCGTGATCGAGCAGACTTCTGGCCTTTTGAAGACACGGTTTAGGTGCATTAGCAGGTCTGGTAGCGCTCTACTGTATGGCCATGAGAAGGTGGCCAAGATCACCATGGCATGTGTCCTGCTGCACAATATGTGTATCAGACGGAATGTGCCACTGCCCCCTGACGTTGAAATAGAAGCACCTGATGAGGATGATGATGGTGATGAGGACGGAGGTGAAGGGGATGCAGGTCATGCAAGAGGGGATAGCCAGGAGGGACCTGCTGTGAGACAGCATCTGATCAACCAAATATTCTAGTAACATGGTTTCTTACTGTCACATGGATATGGGTAGTAATGCACTGGTGTCTGTTTGGAAGCGCACAATGGACCCTGTTGTCAATAAAGTACACATACACAATGAAGAAGTCCAAGCCTGTATTTTGATCAAACACCAGTGTATTAAGGAACGTAAAGATGAAAATGTGCATGTCCCCAAACATCCCACCACCCTTCCCCCCACCCCCCACAACAGTCCCATAACACACTTCCCCCACCCCCCACAACAGACCCATAACACCCTTCCCCCACCCCAACAACAGTCCCATAACACCCTTCCCCCCAACCCCCACAACAATCCCATAACACCCTTCTCCCCACACCCCACAACAGTCCCATAACACCCTTCCCCCCACCCCCACAACAGTCCCATAACACCCTTCTCCCCACCCCCCACAACAGTCCCATAACACCCTTCCCCCCACAACAGTCCCATAACACCCTTCCACCCACCCCCCACAACAGTCCCATAACGCCCTTCCACCCTCCCCCCACAACAGTTCCTCATGTGTCTGCCACAATGTTTCCGTCAAGCCATGCACGCGGAAGCTTGACCATGCACTCCCTATTGGCCATTGCCAACACCAGCATTGGGAGGCTGCCTATACGTGCGCCTGGTGGTGCGTGAGGAGCGGAGGGGGCTTGTCTGCCTCAAACTGGCGGAAGAGGAAGTGGCTGACTGTCCTGGTGGTGATGGTGGGAAGTGGTGGTCCATTGCGTCCGCTATCCGTGTGAGGACCTCCCTAAGTCGGACAATCTCCCCACACAGCCTGTCTGTACAGGCCTCCATCCCCTCCCTGGAGTGCCTTGCTGTCTCCGTAATCTACGCCCTGAGACGGGCAGCCTCCTCCACATGCTGCCCAACCAGCACAGTTATTTCCTGTTGCCGCTGGCTGATGCTGGCCAGGTCGAGGGAAGTGTTGGGTTCCGGTGGTGTGGCTGCTGTGCCCTCTGATGCAACCAGGTCAACAGGTGAAGCCAGCGGGGGGCTACTAAAACCTCCCATGTTGTTCTCGCCAGTGACATTAGACCCAGGTGTCTGCTGTGGTGATGGCTCGGGAGTTCTCAGGGGGGGTTGGGTTGTGCATCTCCATGTGGAAGTCGGTTGTATCCTCCACATCTGATAGTGGTGCAGTGGCTGCCGCCTCTCCTGCGGAACTAGTTGCAGCTGAGGGTGGGCCCTCTGTGGCTGGGATCGGTGGTGGTGGGTTCACCTCTGGAGGTGGGGCAGTTGTTGGTGGTGTGGCAACTTGTGTCTTGGCAGTGCCGCTCCACCGATGTTTTACACTCTGCATGTGGACCCTTCTACCTTTGCCCCTTGATGTTGTGGGGGTGTCCTCTGTGTCCTGTGCCCTTGTTTTCTTACTTGTAGGGGGTGCCTGAGATGCATTGCCAGCATCCTAACTGTCTGTATGTGAGCCTGTCGGGGACAAGAAGGGGGATGGCATTGGTTACGGTTCTATGTACTTAATGCAGTGTACATCAGTAATGCAGTTGTGGGCATTTGGACTTCATTGTTAAGGATGCAGGTGATGTGTCAGTTCAGTGGCTCATCCATGCATGGTTGTGTGTGGCACTTGTCTCTGATGATGTGTGCATGTGTGTGTGTTTGGGTCTGACACTGACATGGCCACGGTTGGATGCATGTGTGGATGTTTGGCCATCCATGAGGTGATTCTGGGCTCACATATGGGGGGACCAGTAGATTCACATTGCATGCTTTCATGTGTACACTCACCTCCATCTGAAGTGGTTGCCACGCCATGCTCTATTGTCCCGACTCCCTCTATTGATTCCACTCCAATGAGGTTGGCGCAGGTCTCCTCCCATTCCTTCAGTTTTATGGGCGAACCAGATCCACCTGCTGTGGCAATGTTGTGGTTTTCTGCAAGGATGCTTCTCACCCGGAGTCTGAGATCATCCCACCTCTTCCTGCACTCACGCACATTGCGGGTGGTGGTGCCCACAGCACTGACTTTCAAGGCAACCTCAGCCCAGATTGCCTTCTTTTTGATGAGTGTCTCCCGCCGCATGTCGCTGGCAAAGACCATGGCGGCATTGTCAGCTAGGGTCTGGGTGAGCATTAATAGCTCCTCTGTGGTAAATTTTTCCTTCCGCTGCCTGTCGGTGGTTGTTTTTACAGCCTTAGGCATGTCGTGGGTGTCCCTGTGGATTTCCTATTGCAAACTACTCAGAACAGGTCCAGGAGGCAGAGAATGGCAATGGATTGTGTTTTTAAAGATGGCCGCCGTGCTCTTTTCCGTTGCTGTGCGATGACGCTGTTTCCGGTTCCGCAATTTAACGGTCATCGCTAATAGCATGCAGCGTGAGGGTAGAGGTGCTATCTGCACTTTTGTCGAAACCGGTAAGAGACTTTTTGGGGACTTTAGCGGCATGGCGGTAGGGTCATTACCGGCATGGCGCTATGCTCGTGTCCGCGTACTCGTAATGGTACGCTATTAGCGTCCTCTGGCGGACACGTTAAGAGCGCCATGCCAGTAATTTGAGATTATTAGCGCACAACGTGTACTGAGGCCCAGTATCTTTTGTTTGCATGTTCTTTAAAGTCACATTTACTTTTGAACTCAGCATACTGTGGTTTCCTTATCCTTTAAAGTTAAATTCATTTAAGCGCTTCAATATGTAATGGTTTGATTGAATTTGTGATTCTGTTCCCCTTCTGGGTTACATATTTCTTCATTTTGTTAGTTCACATGGGTCTGATTCATTTTTGGCATTCAATAGTTATACGTTTTGCATATGGTTTATTTTCGCTATATCTGTTTTTCAATATTTGTTTGTTTCACCTTAATGTAATTGTCAGGGTTCGGAGACCTTCGAGAACATGTTTCTTGACACAAGCGACGACTCCAATACAACGTATTGCCAACTGTTCGCTAATTGACAATGAAAAGACAGGAGACTTTCAAAAACGTGCTCAATCGGGTCACAAAATCACTCTGATACCAAGTATTCAGAAAATAATAAAGTTCAAACATGCGTTCACCATGTTTCTCATTCATCAGAAACTCACTGATAACTTTATTAGTTCTTGTTGCAGCGCGGATCATATGGGCTTCTGTTTTTAGTGTCTGGGCTCCAGCTTCTACTATTTAGACACTCCTGTGTTGGCCCTCTAACACAGGGAAATGAGCAGTTTGAGCAAAACGGAAAGGGGGCTTTCCCACACACTCCCTTCACCTTGTTCAGCCTTCTCCAGGGAGTACCAACTCCCACGCCACGCTCCCATGGACTGCCTCTCTCTGTAGTCCTCAGCGCCTCAGCGTCATGCTCCAATAGGAATCTCTGCTGCTTGCACCGACCTACTTGCTTCTCCATCTCTCACTCTCGTCGCTCCTGTCACTCTTGTCCCCACTGGGCTGGTCTATTTTTAGACACCTGTGGCCCTTTGTCAGGCTGCAGGTGAGAATGTCCAATTAACCCTGCCTGAACACAATCCAAGGGAGATGCCTGACCTTTACAGCTCTTAGCAGGCTTTTTCCTTCTTCAAGTACCAGAGTGGTAAAAGAGCATAGTCTTCATTGCTCTTAGTTGCCTCTTCTTCATCCGAGTACTGTCAAGTGTTAATTGTGGAGAAATTAGGGGAACTGACTTTTAACAGCCTATGAAGGCTGGGCAAGTGTTGGGTTGGTTGTCAGTAGGAAAAGGAGGACACCATATCTTGTTGGCGGGCCCCTTATTCTTTCTCACTCGTTTTATGGATCTTCAAGGCTTGTCATTTCTCTTGATGTTACCCTGAACAAAGGGGCTGGGTTAACAATATCCCACATAGGCTTCTGGGACTAAGGGTTCATCACAAAATGTAAAGGTGAAATACTGCATCTCACCTGAGGACATTTCATTCCCATTCCCCAAGAAAACTCCACCCAGGCGATCCTCCCTCGCTTCTCCACCTGCCGGGCCAGTATCCCAAAGGAATGGCCTTTCCCTGGCCACCTGCACAGAGGATCCAAGGGGAATAGATGTGAGGACACCCTCAAGTTTCTCACAGAGTGTATGATGTCTCAGGATAAAATTGTCATTTGAAAGGAAACCAAATAAATCAGAACATCGATGCCTATCTAAGTCTCTCTACTTCCTATTAATTGAAAAATAAATGTCTTCCCTATCCCACTCAATGCACATGAAATAATTTGAAACAGCATTCTAGAGATTGTAATTAAAATACAAGCTACATAACATTCCAGCATGTGAATCACTTACAAAATAAAATTGTATGTCTGATAGATTCCCTTCAATTGTGCTTCTATTGCTTTACTGTGTAAAAGTGTACATTTCCTATTTTCAATGGACAATTTAAAGTTGTGTAAAAGGGTAACAGTTAATATGTCTTTCCCTTTTGTCTTGAGTGGTTCAGCACTAACAACATGATTTCACTTGATTATGTAACAAGTATGTACATAGTGGCATATCCTTCTGACTCCCAGAATACTTCTGTGTTTGATCACATCATTACACAGAGAAGGAGACAGGGATCTTCCAGTATACACACCATAGAAACTATTCTATCAAATCTACAATTTCAGAAGCACAAACCCTTTGGAAATATGTATTAATTTCATTTCTCATGATGTACAGTCAATGTATCTACCATTCCCCCTCAGTACTTTCACTAATAAAAAAAAGGATTGCACATTAATCTATTTTCCTTTAGAGGATTGCTCCCCTCAGGATTATTACCCCTTAATAGTATGATTACATTTGAAACTATTGGCTGTGTCACAGGTAGGTGGGCACCCTCGTAAAGAATGCTTCAATTCTCTCCCTCTAGGAACAGGTGGGCCTCAGCCAGCAAGATGGGGTCAGTTACCCTGCATAGCCTGGTATCCCTCTCTTTGTATTTGGGCCTGTCTGCTGTCTCTATCACCGAAGAAGGACTAGGATATGACTTCCAGGTAGAGCTCCTTTACAGTGCATTGCTAATAATCCAAAATGGGTGCAAAGGAAGGCCATCTATTACATCTCCTTTCTGTTGTTATCAATTCTCCTTTCTCTCCTGTCAGTCAACAAGTGTGCAAGTGAGTCCCCAGAATCTATGGGTTGTGCATTTGTATAGATTAGAAACCCCTCCCCTTACAGGTGGGTATAATTTCCTCTGATCAAATTGATCAGTGTATGTGATTGGACATTGTTCCAAAAGTGACATCACATAAACTATCCACTTTGTACGCTTTGGGCATATTAATGAATATTGCACTCTATGGAAGTGACTTCTAAACTCAGTTTCCCTTCCATTTGATGCAATGTTATCTTGGAGAGCTCCAGATTAAGCAATTATAACTTTCTAAAACATTATATTTCTCACATGTGACCATGTTACTAATCAGTTCATAAAATTGCTTTCATTTAGGCAAATTAATTTAAGCTAGTGTGATTTCTGCCCGACAGGTGATGTGTGTGTTGCACATTTTGACTTTTTACATACTGATACCCTTACACAATAATGATTTTTTATCTCAGAATAACAGGCTCGATGGCACAATGCTATAATATATGAATCACTGTCGTGAGCTATTTCTGTGCAAGAATATCCACATTCGTCTAATTTGCACAATTAACATAAATGTGAAAAATATATTTATGAAAGTGCTTTTCACCTTGAATGTTTTTTTTTAAATTTTAAATGTTACGTCTCTATGACATTCCATTCAAACGTTAAAAGCAAAAATGTGATTCAATATGTCAAAATCAAAAGGCAGTTTTTCATTTTTGCCTTACAAAATTATTAAATGGCATCTCCAGTTCCTCTGCTCGGTAACAGAGCATCTGGAATCATTTCCTTTGAGCTCAGATCTGGGGCATTTATGACCCCTGAAAAGGCTGATTGTCATGGCTAAAGTCCATTGAAATCCAATTGCTGCTAGGGACATTTATGACTCAGAGTAGCCCACATCAGTGGTTCCAGCATCTGCCTGCCCCTTGTTTCAGACATCCAGTCTCCCTGGAAGGACATGGTTGAAAGAAATATCAGACTAGCTGGAAGAAGACCACTGTTCTGTATTAATTCAGTGCATTTATAAGGCATGTGTCTTCCCCTGCACAGCCTATCGTTGAGAACAAAGCAAAACCTTTGGTCCTTTGGTGAATTCAAGAGAGTGTCAATGTTTTTATGACCCATACGCTGGGCCTGTGTCCATTTCCTTGGAGCAAGCCATCTCCCTCCTGTAGTTGTTGGTGGAGGAATGCCAATTTGCTGTTCAGGCCATGTTACCAGCTTTTTTTTTTACAAATGCAGCTTTTAAATGTCATTTTATTCCCTACATTTCCCCAATATAATTGTTACTTTAAACAGTGCAACCTAAACATTTCTTTGCAATCAATCTCTTGTCAAATATAATAGTTTAAAGTTCGAATATTGATTCTCAGTCCTGTAAGGAAATAAACAGAAAGAATACAGTCCCAATTCGTTTTTTACTTTCCCATGAAATGTTGTGGTTTTACTAAACAAAATGGACTGTTCTCCAAGTAACAAAACGTTGCTGGATTCTATCATATACATTAAGAGATTTCTTTTTGTATATTGTGATATACTTTGAATATTTGTTAAGGGTGGTCAAACCTCTTGCACAGTCTGAACAATTGCTGCACACTGCTCAAACATATATCATTAAGGTAAGTAATAGTTTACATTTTCATACAATTTAACAATGTATTTGGTAACTTAATTTGTTAACCAATGTATCACCTGTCAGGTGTACACATTTGAAGTCTTAATCAATAGAAATCTTTTCACTACTTTACAAACAGAAAAAACAAAGTGCAAAATTATATCATTCACTGATGACCATCTAGATCAATGATGCTGTCGGTCTGATGCATATTGAGTTATAAAACTCTTCTTCAGTGTCTGCCATCTATATACAAGAGATAAATACATTGTTCTCACAATATCCACTTTTCCCATACCATGGAACTGTACAGTAGTGTCAAGATATATTAACTCCAAGATAAATCCAGATGTTGTCATTCAAGACTCCAGAATTATTTTTTAGGAAATTCCAAAAACCAACGAGTAAGTATTCTGTTTTTCGTGTCAAGAAAACAAATGTGTATATTCCATTTCACCAAATGACCTAAATAAAACATCCCACAACCTATTGCTAAAGTGCAATTGAAATATCAAGTGAATAAAGTAACCCTCCCCCTTTCACAGAATGATGTGCCATACTGGGAAGAGGTACTGTAAATAAAGTAATAATAACATCTAATCATTAAGTCTTGCATTTAAAAGGTTTCAAAGTCTAAATCTAGGAACAAAAAAAGCTCTGTCACTCACATCCACTTATATAACAACTTGGCATCAGGGGTAAAGCATAAGTCACAGACATTTACCTAACAATTATTCGCCCACGTCAAGCACCATTTGAGTAAAGTTTAAACTGCCCTGAATACGGCGTCCAATGCCACGTGATCAAAACTACTATAAGGTAGAAAAAATACTTTAAAAGGTAGATTCATTCATACCTTTCTACCATGTCAAATATGGCATCCAATGTCACATGATCAAAACTACTATATAGGTAGAAAGAAAATAGTTAGAAACACTTTTCTGGCATATCAACATATAAAACAAGTGAAATTATTAAGAGCCAGAATAACCACCATCATTTCTACTCTAACATTTCTTGAAACTGTGACTACCAGTGCTGTACTCAAAATAAAATCTGCCACCCACTTTGTCACTCAGAGTGTAGGAGCCAATGTAGTAAATGCAAGACAACTATAACAATACAAGGAATTCTTCTAATGGTAGTGATCAGACCTGCCATACATAATTTGTTAGTACTGTCCTCAAAATCACACAAAAAATACTCAAATTCAATCCAGTAAATTTACAATCTATCCCAGTGCACCCCAGTTCACCATAAGGTTTAAAGTATTAAAAAAAACTCAATTTACCATATGCCAGACTTATTTTCTCTACATCTTCAATACTTTGTATTCCAAAGTATTATTTAGCTTCCTCTTCCAACAAGCACAATGCACTTTAAACAATATCTCAGCGCACGTGCTTGCTATGTACTAAAACTTAATGCCTCTACAATGGTCAATCTGTATAGGAGTTGGTCACTATTCACATTTTGGAAAAGTCGGGATCCCAAGCCCTCAGAGTGAAATAAGGAAATCCCATCATTTAAAAAATGATTTACATTAAATTTTCATACATAGACAGTGCAATGGGTTCCTATTTACATTATAAGAAACAGTCCAAACATAATGTCTCATTCATCCCTTTAGGGAAACGGTATCCAATCCATGAATCCAATATACCTCTCTTTGGAGCAAATTCTTTTCTATATTGCCACCTCTGTAATGCATTTTAACTTTCTCCAACATCACAAATTGTAACTTTGCTTCCAGATGTCTCTATTGTATAAAATGTGTCACAACAGGTAAGTTCATTTTGCCAGTTCTAACATTACCTTTGTCTGTGTTCCAATGAATCTTCACTTTATGGGTTGTCATCCCTGCATACATAATCTCACAATGACAGGGCATACCATAAATTTCATTACTAGTGTCACAATTTATGTAATGACGTGTACATCTTTTCACCTGTATGTGGATGACAAACATACTCCTTTGATTACATTGTTACCATTTTCACACAATAAGCAAGGATAGGTCCCTTTTCTTCAGATTTCATCAGATCTTGGTGGAAATACATCTGCTCTAACTAGCATGGTACGTAAATTCTATGTATTACAATAGGCAAACATAGGCACTGTAGGTAACATTTTATGCAGTGACCCATCATGCTCAAACATCTTCCAATGTTTTTCATGATGTTTCCTATGGAGCTACTTTGACTAGCAACATTCATCACAAGTGGTATCCTTGGTATAGATTGTTAAATTGTCCCATTAACAACGTGTCTCTTGGTACAGATAATGATTTATCTTTAGCTTGAATTTTTGCATCACCATGATAACTTCTCTCTAAGAGTCTACTACCTCTCTCCAAGAATCTACTTTTAATCTTAATTGCTTCCTCATCTATTAGGCATGGGTCAGATACTATTCTTTTTAATTGAAGAAACTGCGAGTAGGGGAGACTCTTCAAAACATGCCAGGGTGGAAGCTTGCAGTTTGCAACATTTTGTCCCTCTCTGTAGGTCTAGGCTAAATAATGGTATGTAAATTGTTATATTGTCATTGTATTAAAACGTAAAATAATGTAAGCATTCAGTATATAGCAATGGGTGTGTTAACGGGCACCATTGTACTTTGCAAATTAAGGATATTTGTCAAAATATCGTTCTGCAGTGTCTACCAGAGCCTGGGATGCCCAGTCCAGGACAAATAAATTAAGAGGTAAAATGATGATATCGACCATCAAACCTGGAGGCAACCCTTGTAGTGAATACTACTGCCTTAGTGACAACATACAACCATAGGTTCACAAATTACAAGTTCATTTTTTTATTATCTTGCTGTCATTCCTTAATGTCTTGTGCTGTGTCTTCTTTACAATCAAAGCAGCATAGTCGGAAGGCAATGCATTTCAGACTGTGCGTCCATCGTCAGGGATAACACTACTGAGATACTATTCCTTTTACTTGAAGAAACTGTGAGTCGGGGAGGCTCTTCAAAATATGCGAGGGGTGAAAGCTTGCTGCGTGCAATATGTTGTTCCTGTCTGTAGGTTTACAATGAATAGTGGTATGAAAATTCTTATCCCACCATTGCAATAAAACATCCAAATAATGTAAGCATTCATTATACACCTCTGATGTGAACTTAATACGAGCATGCTTCATATTAAACAAATCAATACATTCTTGAAACTCATCGATTGTCCTAGCCCGAATTCCAAAAATATTATCGATATATCCATGCCACATTTTCAGTTTATTTAACCAAAACACATTTCTCAACACATGGGCAGTTTCAAAGGCAATCATAAATGCATTTGCAAGCTGGGGGATATAGGCACCCTCATTAATGTCCCTGATGTCTGGAGAAAAATGTATTATCAAATTTGAAATAGTTATGATATAGTACTACATGTAGCAACTGTAAGGAAAACTCTCTATGTACTTGTAATTGATCTTCTTCCAGCCTTTATTCCTTCAAAGTGCGGAAAGAGACCATTGGCGACACATCTTCTCGAACTTCCAAGAAATGTTCTGTATATTTTATGCATGATTCTGACTTGTGTACAATTTTTTATGAAAAATAAACAATGTATTGCCGCAATGTTACTTGCTGCTATGAGTGCCCTGGCGGTGCTTCAGGTTCTCATGGATCATAGGAAATAAGTAAAAAAGGGGAGTTATAGGGTGGCTATTAAAGAAAATTCTCTTTTATTTTTTCAGAAATGCATTCTATTTCACAAGCTTCTTTCAATACCTTGTCAATAGCAGTCTTAAATTCATTGGTAGGATCAGAGTTCAGTTGTAAATAGTTCAATCCATCGTGTTACTGTCTATTTCACTCATTCATATAGTCTTTCCTGTTCATAATGACCAGTGCACTGCCTTTGTCTCTGAGTTTAATCACTATCAAAGGATCAGCAAATAAATCATTGATGACTTTAATCTGATTTCTTGACAAATTCCTCCTACGTTTCACAAAATACAATGTCTGCATTTCTTGTAAAACCATTTTCTCATGTGTGTCTACTAAAGGGTTGTTAATGAGTGGACAAAACACACTTTTTGGTGAAAATTCTTTGTACTGCGTTTCCTCAACAATTTCAGATGGATGGGACTCAAAAAAGATCTTTAACTTAATGTTCCTCATTAGTTTAAATACATTGATTTTCCCATTGAATAATGTCGCGGAGGATGAAGGTACAAATGATAATCCTAATTGCATGGTATCAACTTGTGATTTCTAGAGTCTGGTTGTTGAAATTTTAAAGGCCGTCAGGTGCTGGTAAAATATTACAGGTCTGCCGGCGACCCGCCGGTAGAACCAGCAGGGTTACCGCTGGACCCGTAATGAGGCACAGTATATTTATCTTTTTTATATAGATGACAGTCTCTGAAGAAGAGTTGTATAACTTGAAACGCCTCAGACAGACCGCATCATTGATCTTGCTGGTCATTGTTGAATGATATCATTTTTGTTCTCTGTTTTTTCTGTTTCTAAAATAGTGGAAAGATTCCTACTGATTGAGACTTGAAAGATGTACACCTAATAGTTGACAAATTTGTTAACAAATTGAGTTACCAAATAAATTGTCAAATTGTATTAAAATGTGAATGAATACTGTGGATTTACTTGCCTTAGTGGGATATATTTGGGCAGTGTGCAGCAATTGTTCAGACCGCGCAAGTGGTTTGATCACCCTTAAAGTCTGTTCATTTTTATCCTCTGCTCTGTAGGATCGTCTTGTTGCAAGCGCTCCCATTTATTTGAATAACTATATTGAACTATCTTCTATTATTGATAAATAAATGTAAGGCCAGCAGGGTCTTCACCCCCCTATAGTTTGAATATATACCATTGTAATAGATGGGCTGCTAACTTTGCACATACCTTTTTCAGATGCCGTGCGCAGGCTGCAGCTCACATTTTGTTTTTTAAATGCAAAGTTTTGCTATGCCTATTTTTCTTTTGCATTGATTTTCTTACAAATTGGACAAGTGCCATAGGGTGACATCTGGTAGGAGGAGAGGGATAGCTGGGAATCCCGAGGGCAGCTTGATGACTTACAATGCTCACCAGTTTTTGCCAGGAAGGAACAATAGCGATTCAGAGAGGCAGCGCATAACACACCAGCAAGTGTCCGTCTCTTGAAGCGAGTGGAGGAGCCACGTGCCATTGGTGAATGCCTGGAAGAAGGAGCAGGAGAAGTTGAAAATCCATGAGGGCAGCTTCTGGGAGAGTCTTGCTCACCTAATGTTGCTTGGAAAGAGTAGCAGAAATTAAGGCAGAAGGTGGGTGATGCACCTGGCAGTGCCCATCTCTTGAAGCAAGTGGATATGACACATGCTTGGGTGACACCCGAGAGGAGGAATGCAAGAAGCTAGGAATCCCTGAGAGCAGCTTGTGGGAGAGTGATGGTTGCCTTATGTTGCTGGAGAGGAGTAGCAGAGATTCAAGGAGAGTGGTCATCTCTCAAAGCTAGAGAACATGCCAAATGCTATTGGGTGACACCTAAGAGGAAGAATAGGAGAAGACAAGAATCCCTGAGGGCAGATTGTGGGAGAGTCATGGTTGCCTGATTTTGCTGGGAGGGAACAGCAGAGAATTTGTGAAATAGGTGAAACAGTAGTCACTGTCTGTCTCTGGAAGTGAGTGTAGAAGACAGAGGCCACCAGGTGACACCTGAGAGATGGAGCAGGGGGAGATTGTAATCCCTGATTTTGATGGGAGGGAGCAGCAGAGATTTGGGGGGTGGCGACACCAGTCAGTGTGTGTCTCTCAAAGGGTGAGCAGAAGACAAGTGCCATCAAGTGACACTTTTCATGGAGGAGCTTGAGGAGTTGGGGATCCCAGAGGTCAGCTTGCGGAAGAGTCACACTCAACTGATTTCACCAGCAAGAAGCAGCATGGGGTCAGTGAGGCAACAGGTGACAGACCAGAAAGTTGGACACATTTTAGCACCCAAACAAGTGAAAGACAAAGGGAGATGGGATGCTTGTTTTATTTTCATTAATGCAGCAGTACTTGCAGTGTGCAGTGGAGAAGCCAGAATAATACATGGACAATGGAAGGTATCTTCAAACTCCCATTCCACAATCCCATCACAAGGCATTAAAGGATACATGTGACATTACAAATAGGGCAATGAACATCCATTGGGATCGACAGAGGAGTGTGTAATTTCAGTACTTCCGAGAATCTCAGTGGCAGAAGGAGGAAGTGTGAAGATGTTACCTATCAAAACTCATGGAAGAACATCAGGCAGAACAGTGGTTGGAGACTGAAAATCCCTGCTCTCAATCTCTGTTATCCCCATCCACTTGGCAGACAGTAATGATTAGGAGATGGATGATCTTGTGGACAAATATGCTCCGTCAATGCACAGAGAGGAAACTGCATTGGTGTTGGAAAACAGTGATACTGATGTGGAAGAGGATAATGAAACTGTAACAAATTGACTTCTTCCCTGCAGGAATGCAAGGATGAATAGAGGTTAAAACGCCCTCACACTTCTACAAATCAAGAGCCAAAACAATTATAACGGTAAAACAGGCACAGCCAAGACATTTACCTCTTTTATCTTTTGTGGTAACGTGGGCCTAGAGAAGGCAATACTCTTAAGAGGGGTGTGAATGTGGTTCAGTAGGAATACAAACAGTGAAGCATAACAGTCCAAAATAAAGGAATCTGCAATCAAGATTCTATAAAAAATATACACTTTAAATAAACACATCCTGTATAATAATAACTAACAAAAAAAACACTACACAAACCCGGCCCTGAGGAAAGAACACAGAGTAAGCAAAGATAGTAGATGCAGCACTATGGGTATTGCATCTAGGGTAAAGATGAGTCCCTTTCGCATGCTCCCAAACACAAAGTAGGCTGGCACACAACTGCAGGGGTCCTCCAACACAGTGAGGTCCTGTGTACTGCTGTGGCTGGCAGAGAGGCGGGTACTGTTCCAGCGGCAGATCATCTCCAATGGTCCCTGGGGATAGTTAGGGGACAGAGCTGGTCCCTACATTGGAACACCTGTTTTCACCTCGCAACTAGAGGACTTTGGAAAGGACTTCTCCCTTAGTAAGGTATAGTGACATATTTTCCAATGATGCTACAAGATGATTCCTACGATGATTAAAAGAAGTGGTGGGAGACCCCTTCTTTTATTGGAAAAAGTCCCCAGGTGATTGGACTTAAGATAGCCTGCTTTAGGTTTCCAATCTCTGCTCTTGAACTGTGTGGATGTTTCCTTTTGCTCCAGAGGAAGTGGAGGGGACAGGAAACAGAAAGAGAGGCAGAGAAATTTCAAATGGCAGAACCCTCCTAAAACTTTACAGATTCCTCTCTGGTTTATCCTACATCTGAACCCTCTCCTTTTTAATAGGATCAAATGCCTTTAGAAATACAGCAACCTGGTGTGAGGCCTGGTTCTCTGAGAATGGTTATGCCTATTCATTTCCATTCACAGGCCGTCATCCTGTGCAGTGACTGTCCCAGCAGCAGGGCATTTACCTGCCCTTACGAAGGAATAAAGAGAGGCACCCCACCAGGCTTCCTTCCCGCCAGTAGGGCTGGGTACATCCTGTCTGGGGAATACACATAACCCGCCAACTGCTGAACTGGGTCCACAGAGCTGACACATGTGCGATAACAATTTAATATGGCTGGGATAATTCTGAGAAAGGTAGCCACTATACTCTGATCCAGGTCTGGCTTATTTTTACAGTTGTATGTGTCACCAGGACAACATCTTCAGTGCTATGTAGTTTTGGGAACAGAGGTGAATATTTTAAATACAGCCTCTATGCTGCAGAGACTTGATTGTCACTGCAGCTGTCAAGACCTGTGACCTCTGAACCTGCTCTTTGCCACTGGTAGAGTAGGTGCTGCGAATCAGCATACTGATGCAGCAAGGCACAAATACAAACTGTGCTTTTGGCAATGGAGCTTATGAACGGGGAATTTAATTAGCAGATTTCCCTTTCAGAGATGGAATTACCTGCATAATTTTATTATGTCATAACAATTTTAAAAGCCAGTGCTTTCACACCCTTTCCAGATAGCAATTCATCACAGAAACCACCACTGATGCAGATGCAATAGTAGGAATAGATGGTGGCTCGAAAACCTGCACACAGACACTTTTATCAGAAGACCACCCATCATAGATCAGAAAGCACCTCACAATTAAGTGGCATCCAGACCTTCACCAACCCCATCATGCCCACGTGAAACCATCCTGTGTCCTGCTAGCACATTATGAACATGCCAAGTGTGGCAGTACTTCACAGACAATAAACTGAATCTGGCCACAAGCACACCCTGCCATAAATGATGTGCCCAGTTGTGGAAGGATGGTACAAACTTAGATACCACATCTATGTGATTGTGTCTGCAGTGGCACCATACACAGACATTGGAAAATTACAGCAGTGCTTCCCTCACATTACCTTCAGACAAGCTGCATGCCTGCACTAGTGTGACCAATTACCCCTGGAAATACATCAGCTACATCATCACTTGCCACAGGGTGTATGACACCAATCCCTACCTCCTATAACCAAGTGATGCATAGTAGTGATCCACCATTGCCTCAGGGAAATTGTATGGAAGTGTTTCTGTGTGGGTAGAGATAACACAAGTCCATGTGTGTCAAGGTCAGGTTCTTCACCCTGTCAAGGAGGAGCAGGAACCCCTCACAACCAAAGCTGAACCTATCCTGGAGGTGGGTGAGGGAATTAGGGGGCTCCAGAATTGACCCCCCAGAGTGTCCATTCTGTTGTACAACTATTGATACCACTGTCCTTTCCTCCCTGCCTACTTGACTTTATTTCTAAGCAGAAGTCTTTTCCCTTCCTTTCAGAACTGTGATACCATAAACCCACCACACCAAAAGCAGACCAGGCCAAAAGGAGAATCAGGGTGATAGCTGCGAGTCTCACTTCACTGACAAGCACCCCAACACCTGCAAAAGATGCAGCCTTCACCTTATGGAGAGAGAGACAGGCCACCACAGCGAGTCCTGGCAGCTTGAAACTGAGAAACTGGAAAGCACGCCGGTAAACAGAGAGGGGGTAGGTCAGCCACTGACCTTTACATATTCACCTTTAAAAGAGCTTGCCCAGGGCAAAGCACAGGGGAAAAAAGGCAAAAGAGGACAGCTGACATTAGAGGGAAGGGGAGGAGGTCTCTATCATGACAGCCATGGGTATAAAAACACTGCATTTAGATGGAAGAA
Source organism: Ambystoma mexicanum (assembly GCF_040938575.1). Classification (NCBI taxonomy): domain Eukaryota; kingdom Metazoa; phylum Chordata; class Amphibia; order Caudata; family Ambystomatidae; genus Ambystoma; species Ambystoma mexicanum. The sequence goes on along the minus strand of NC_090932.1, from coordinate 467,131,167 downwards.
TGAGGAATGTTCAGGTGAGGGGTGGGCTGAGAGTGCAGTTGGCAAGAGCAAAAAGAGGTGCAGAGAGCTAAGAAGCTTATGGAAGTGTTGGATGAGAGTACAGGTGAGGCAGTGTATGTGAGAGAAAGTGACATCAAGCTTTAGAAACTTTAGTGATAGTTGTGTATCTGTCGACGTGTGTGAGGAGAGAAGTGTGTGGAAGAGATGAGAGTGTGAGAGGAGAGCGAGGGGTGCACGTAGATAGAGGAAGTGAAAGTGGTGCAGAGTAAAAGAGAGACAGTGAGGGAGATACAGAGTATGAGCCAAAGAAAGAGGAGGATAGTTGTAGAGAGTAAGTAGGCACAGGTGAAACGCCATCTTAACATCATTGAAACCCCCGTTGGATAAACATCAGAGAAGAGAACCGTTAGGAAGTCCCGAAGGGAGCAAGGTAGATAAGGCTATGGCTTTAGGCAGTCCAGACCAGACAGAAGGCGTAACCAGCTTTCAGTCTTTTATCGCATAAAGTTGGGGTGTAGGCACACCTAGGCAAATGTGGAGGGATCCCCTGGGAAGGGATGTGATTAGTCAGTAATCCTACCACTATTTAACAGTCAAACCTTTGACATTAATAATAAAACATCTAAACTTCATATCTATGTCCTTGAGAAATGAGAGCCATCCGTGACAAGTGGTGTCAGAAGTATAATCGTTAAGGCACTGATACAGAAGTCACTGACAGAGAAGAAGGTAGACAGTAAATCAGAGGCTAAAGAACCATGGGTCACTGCTGCTTGTGAGTCCCTCAGTAGAGAAATATGGGAATTAGGAGTGGATCTAGAACTTTGCAGGTTGTACATCATAATCAAATGGTTAGATGACTCCTGGTATTCAGCTTGATCCAAGGGCACCCCTAATGAAGTAGATTACCTGGAAGCAACATAACCTGTCCAGGAACTGAAGATCCAATTGGGAGAACAGATCTCGGAGACCTGGGAATCACTGAAACCTTTGAGGAAGGTGGAAGCCAGTTGGAGCATGCTAAGTAACACCATTGAATTCCAGGAGTGGTGATGCCATGTGTTGTGAGACTAGAAAGGAAAAGACTTACGATTTCCCTTTGAACAGCAGGACGAAGCCTTGGAAGCCAAAGGAACAGAACCAGCCATTTCAATTCTGGAAGATTTACTGTGAGTCCTAGTGAGAAGTATAGGTGATGAGGGGGCAACAGCAGGAGTCTCTAACAGACCTACAGGGAGCCTTCGCTGAAAGGCAAAGTCAGCCAGTAGTTCTTCCCTTGATCCTCCAAAAGCTAAACAATCGAGAAGACCTTGCCATCTTCTTTGTAAAACTTTGAACAAGTGGCAGAGAATGCCGGATTACATCAGGATCATTGGGCTCACTACATTTCACCTTTTCTAAAAGGGTTAGGCCAACATACCTGGAGGGAACTACCCCTTTCAAAGCCTTTAAATGTAGAATATTGAAGAGAATGTTACATGACCAAGAACACTAATGATTAAGACTTGGACATATGTGGTTATGGCACTGGAAATCCCCAAGACAATTGGCCCATTGAGTGAGGTACCTGTTCAATACGTGGCTAGGATGAACAACATATAAGGCAGTCACATAGATGTTATTCACAAAACAATTAATTGGCTCATTGGCACCCTTAGCTCTAGAAGGCAGTATATCTGCTCCATGGGCCTTCACTTGAGTAAGCCATTCAGACTGTAAATGCCTGTCAATGAGCAATGCACTCCATAGATCCTCCCTTCGGAATGAAGAAACCCAAGGAGGCCAAACCTGAAATCTGGACAAGAGAAGGGAGTTTCGCAGTAGGAACGTTCACTATGGAATGAACCCACATCTAAAGGAAAACCAAATTCCCAATAACGGGGAACCGGAATAGATTGAGGCCAACCCCATGACCAAAAATGGGGATCCATTGTTTTGCGTGTGGAAAACTAGGAAACGTTGATGGTTCTGTTTGGAAGAAAAGATAGAGGAACCAATGAAGATTGGATTCCTAATACCAGAACCTATGGGAAGAATTTTTTAAAAGAGTCACATTAAGAACCCAGCATCTCAGAGTATTTTCCAGATCTGTTCCAGAAGAAAAGGAGCCACCAGACACAGCATCTTTGGCTGTCTTCTCCATGAAGAAGGCAGACAAAACATTCAATTTTCCTTTCATGCACTTGCATGTTCTTAATGTCACTGGGCCTAGTAAGATCGTTGTTTTTGTTTCTCCCTTCTTCCCCTCCCTTTGCTTGGTCGCGCTCTGAAACACTTGTGTATGAGCGCAATATAAATAAAATATCATATCAAATCATATCAGCCATGGCCTTGCTGGACTCTGGGAGTCAGAATACAGCTGTTCAAGGCAACCTGAGGTCCCCTGATGAACTAGGATATAGAACACTCCCCCAGATAGTATGCATCCATGGAGACATAGGTCTCTATCCTCAAACTCATCAATTAATCAAAGTACTGGGTAACCCCATAGAAATACCAGTCAAAGTGATGCCTGGGCTAACAGAATAAATGCTCAAAGGTATGGATTTTCCAAAATATGATCTGTGATTGAAGTTCCTTTAGTTTTCCAAGATAAATATGGCCACTCATGTAGCTTGAAAGAGGGAAGATGAGGTAGGTTTGGAAGAAGGTGTGTAGGTATGTGACAGGGTCAGGGTCTTAACCCTGTCAAGGGAAAGCAGGGTCACTTTCCAAACTGGGGTAGGTGACCTACCAGAGCCAATGCCAGAGTAATCCTAAACCAGATGTGGGGTGAGGGAGTTGGGTGGACTCCAATCCCCGCCAATGTGACTTGTGTTGTACAGCTATTGGTACCACTGCCTTTTCCATTGTGCCTAACTACCTTTTTTCTGGACACACATCTTTTCCCTTCCTTTCTGAATGACAAAATCCAGAAACCACAGTGCCAACCGCAGGCCAACCTGAATGGGGGAAAGAGGATGACAGCTGCGATTCTCATTCACAGATGAGTGTCAAAACACTGACTACTATTTAGCCTTTATTGGATGAAGTGAGAAAGGCTGGGGTTAGCCCTGGCAGCCCTGAACTGAGAATACGGGCAGAAAACCTGTGAACAGAAAGGGTGCGGGGCCAATCACAAACTTTGACATGTTTTGCTTTAAAAGCCCAGTTCCAGAGGAGAGCACAGGGGAATATTGTCCAAAGAGGACAGGTGACATTTGAGAACAATCAAAATGGGAGGAGAACTAGATCAAGAACTGCAGGGGTATAAAAACCTTACACTCAGATGCAAGGGGTGCTCGGGTGAGGTTACAAGGTGGTGGGCTGAGAGACCAGGCAGCAGAGATTGGACGGGTAAGCAGAGTGCTGAGAAGTTTTTAGAAGAGTTGGATGAGAGTGTAGCTAAGGAATTTAGTATGAGAGAGTGGCTTCAAGCTTTGAGTATGTAGTGGTTGTTTTCTATATATCTAAGTGTGCGCGGGAGTGTGAGAGTAAGGGGAGGGGAGAAACTAAATAGTGGAAGGTGAGAGTAGTGCACACTAAAAGAGAGAAAGAAAGAAGTGGGTAGGTGAGAAGATGTAGATATAGTGGAGGAGGTTGGAGAACAGAAGGGAGGAAGTGGTAGCTGAGGGCACAGAAAGAAACGAGAGTGGAGCGAGGAAGAAGTGTGAGAAGATCGAGTGAGAGAGAAAGAGAGCAGGAGCAAAGGATGTGTAGGGAGAAAGGTGAGATAGAGCGAAGAGGGATCTAAAGGACATAGGAAGATTGAGAGTTGAGCGTGACGGTGGAGAGAGAGAAAAAAAAGCAAAAGAAACAGATCATAGGAGAGGGGGGATGAGAGAGCTCAAGAAGAGGAGAGAGAGAGTGTGAGACTGTTGAAACACCATCCGAACATCATTAAAACCCATGCTTGGGAAACATGTGAGTAGGGAACCCTTACAAAGTACTGGAAGAAATATGGTAGATAAGTATATTGCTATTATGCCCTCATTGAAAAACCAGACAGTAGGGATAACCTGTCTCTAGTCTTTCATCACATCCTGTTGGAGGGTAGAGACACCTGGGTTGAACTCAAAAGTGGAAAGTGACAAGTGGAAAATGCAAACCATGTTTTCTTTTGTTTTAATAAAGGGAAACTAACAGAAGAAGCAACCACACTAAAAACACACTTAGACAGAAAAATGGCTTCATAAACACACCAAAGCGCAAGATACTACAAAGAGAACAAATACCAAACAGATAGCACCATCCTAAACTCTTTAAAACACTTCCCAAAATTCTACAAAAGCAACAACCACAACTCAAGTGTGACTCTACTATGTGTAACAACTTCCCTCAGAGCATAGCAAACCCCACAAAGGAACAGAAAGTGAGTTTATTTTAGGAGATATTTGTATGCTGATTACAGTTTACTTACAGTAAAATGGGATTTTGTGAGGTATATCATCAGTTTGCAGTGATGAACTGAGACCATGCTTTGGCAAGTAAGCTCTATTCCAACGTGCCTTCACTGAGATGTTGTTCTCTTTCTTATTGGACGGGTATTCAGTGCGGGGGGTGGGGGGCTAGTTTGTTGGAATCATTGATCTTCAAAAATATAGAAAATTTGAATATTCGATTTGCTAATGTGTCTTGTAGTCTAACTTTTGGAGAATCAATGTTTGCAGACTCCTGCCGTAAGGAAAGCAAGGAGACAAGAATACCATGGTTCAATGCATAAAAAATGCTGAGTGAAACAGGAGGTTCTGATCTTGGTTACAAAACAGATATTACAAGTAGAGATAACACTAGACTGATTACACAGAGATTGTGATGTCCAAATTGAACAGAAGAGTTTCTAGAGATTACCTGAAGTTGAGATGGGTGGGGTTAGGGTTCAGGTGGAACGCCACCAGGCGAAGAGGCATTCCAAATGTCAGGTCCAGTAACTTCTAGTTCTTCTTCCTAAATCGTTTCAGCCTGTAGATTGCAAGGATTTGCCTGTTCATGGTGCTGGATTCTAAATATCGCATTGCAATATTTGAGGTAGATAGACAGGTGTTTGAGTTGCTGATCTACTAGTGAAACAGAGCACCTAATAGTCAATCTGAAACAGTATTATTAACCCATGTTGGTTTTAAGTGTACCAGAGTCATAAACATGCTTCCTGAGACAGAAGGGTAACAATGCTGCCCTGTTTTGGATTGCTGTAGGCATGAAGGGCCTAATTCACAGAAGCTTTTACAATGGCACAATCACATAGGAAAACGCTCTGTGAATGAGATCCTCAATCTCTTGCTTGAGGAGCCCTAGTAACAGACTATTCAAGCAAGGTTTCTGCTAGGATCAGAGCCTTGGTGATTTACATTCTGTGGTTCATGTCCAGGGAGAGGTGAACCTTAGGAAGTAGATCAAAAGTGTGATTACAAGTGCTTACAGTAGATGCGAGACATTGAAATAATGAGAGGTGTTGATCAAATGTCACTCTGAGTTTCTTGATTTTCGTTACTGGGCTTGGGACGTTGGTCACTGATTCAAAACTTTGGAATGACACATATTTGTGCATGACTACAGAGCTGAATCTCCATCTTTCCTGTGCTGAGGCATAGCACAGATCATCATGGATTAGACAGTCAACAGGCAAGCACTATCTTACATGTGATGTCATCAGTGATGTCATCAGAGACATTTGTGATGTCATCTTTGATGTCCTGGGTGTTAGTCTTAGCAATGCACTGTGGTGGCACGAGTTATGGTTGCTTAGCTTACCATAACTGGTGAATTTCAGGGGTTTTTCGGTTTTACTTTAACCATAACATCCTTTTACAACGTATTTTACTGAATTTCATAGGTTTTTAGTAGCGAAACTTAACCATAACGCCCCTTTAACAAAGTTTTTCTACTGAATTTCATAGGTTTTTAGAAGCACAACTTAACCATAACCTCCCTTTATCAAATTTTATTTTACTGAATATACATATTCATAGTGTGAATTTGATAGATGTTTACTAGGAATCCCTTACTTTATATACATGTAACATAGAACATACTGAACCCCTTGCTAATAATTTTGATGTTCGCGGACTGTGTGTATGTCCGCGGATGGACGCGGATGACATCAACACTACCCAAACACTCAGGGGGTATCTTAAATTTTTCTATCATGCCCTATAAACACTGCACAAGTTCAAAAAGCAGCACATAAACACATTATAAATCGGAAGTGGAACCTATATGTGTAAGACATCAACCATCAATTAAATACCATATGTAGTAAAAATGGAATATACCGAAACAAAAAAGATATGCCTCCAACATAATTACCTCACAGAAACTGCACAGCTAGGAGCAACAGTAGACCTACACAACAGTAAGAATACAATTTACCAGAAACTAGTAAGTAAACTTAATTTTTCTTATATATTTCTGTACTTTTTGTATTAGGTACACTAAAATGAATATATTTTTGTTTTTTACACAGAAATGTCCAGTACTTTGGAATGGCTTGAGGAACAATTTCCACGTGAGGAAATGTCTGAAGACAGTGATACTAATGGTAGACACTGCTCTATATAAGCAAATAAATAATCTTTACTTTATGTGCACTTAACATATATCATATATATATTACATGGACGCGGTCCATGTAGTTATGGTTAAGATGGTTAAAGAACACTTTTTGGGTGGCTTATAACTTCGCTCCCTCTGGACGAATCCTCACCAAACTTTGCAAAAAAAAGTATATGGCCCACTCTGAATTTTTTGCAAAGTTTGGAGAGGTTTGGTCCAGGGGGGGCAAAGTTATAGGGGGTGTTCCAAAACCTTTGTTTTTTCCTATAGACATAATTGGAAAAAACTTTGCGCACGGCTACAGCCCGAACCGCTGGACGGATTTACACCAAATTTGCGGCAGGAGTGGTGGCTTGGTCCAGAAAGCATGCTTTTGCAAATTTGGTACAAATCCATCATGTAGTTTTTTTTAAAAAATGACCAAAATGTAAGGCAAAAAAATTAGTGATATCTGTGTTCGCTTCGCGCACGGACTTCCCTGTTCGCTCCGCGGACAGCACCCCGATTGGCCCATGGGCTTGCGTCATGTCCGCGGACATGCGACGTGTTCGCTGATTGGGCCGCGTGGGGTGTGATGCGCATCAGATTTTCTGTCGCGTCCGCCATCTTGTATTCGCCGTCCACCGCGTACAGCGTGGTGAAACTTGGATTAAACATTTTATTTAGTGGAGTGTTTTGGTGTGTAAGAGTGGTTCAATGTTTTGTTTTTTTATGTGCTATATGCTTGTGTTATGTTCGATTTGTCCGCGGAGAACACGGCTGTTCTGACATTTTGTAAATAAACTAAATGGTGGGGTGTTCAGAGGACGGAGTATGTGTCCTTTTTGTTTGCAAGGAAGGTAAAATTGAGCTAAAAACACTTGCAGTGTATTTAAATGTTCGTAAATACACAAACTGGGGGTATCCTGAGGACGCTGTCCGTATTGTAATCTGTCAAGTTGAATGTGTTCTAAGAACACTTGCGGTGTCCCGAAATGGTTGCAATAACACAAAATGGGGGTGTTCTGAGAACGTTGTTTGTATTGTTCGTTGTCAGGTTGAAAGTGTTCTACGAAGCCTCCTTTTGTCCGCTGATAGTACAATTTCCTATGGGCCTCACCCGACTTTTTGTCCACTAAAGAAACGATAAATCAGGCTGGTGTGCGCCGACATTATGTGATAATCCTATGACTGGCGCTATTGACCTGGCTGATTTGCTTTTGCAACACTAAATCATATCTCCCGCTCCTAAGCCTGACATTATGAAAGCATTCATATTCCCCGCCGCTCTCCGTGACATTACAGGGTGCGTCATCAAACGCGCCCAGTCATCTCCAGTCCTACGCGACTTTACACAGAACCCGGAAGACAACACACATTATGTCACAAAACAGCACGCCACAATTCGGAATATGAAACTGTGATTTAAAAGCAAAGAGCAAGATTGTAAATTTTGTAAAGTACATTTATTTGACATCAAATGTTTAGAGAATATTCAGCGATTTGCATTTGTCTTTGTTGTCGATCCGCAAAAGTTCATGTTGAGCCACGCGATGTTCCTTTGCGGTACAGAGGGTGTTAGATCAGCTTACAACACAGTGAGCCACAATTCGGAATATGAAACTGTGGTTTAAAAGTAAACAGCAGGATTGTACATTTGGTAAAGTACATTTATTTCACATGAAATGTTTAGTGAATATTCAGTGATTTGCAATTGTCTCTGCTGTCGATCAGCAAAAGTTTATTTTGAGCCACGCGCTGTTCCTTTGCGGTAGATAGGCTGTTGGTTTATGATAAAAGCAGTAAATGGTTGCACTGATAATCGGAAGGTTGCTCCAACAACGAGGCATTAGACCACCATAATGGTTGGTATGTTGCTTCTAGCGCGCTAGTACTGCGCAAGGGCATATTGGTCCTTGGCGATTGTCCCATAAAATGGTGAGGGTCATGAAGTTGCTTACATGGAGCTGCACCTGGCAGTTGAAAAATCCATCCGCTGGAATCTGAAAATCGTGACATTGGCAAAATGGGGCAACAAACCTGTTTTAAAAAACATAAATTAGTCTCACCAGCCGATCTTTATTAAAAATATTCATTTTATTTATTAGGGCATGAAACTATTTGCTAGCGAAGATAGTGCAACGGAGTATGTTAATAATAAAATAATAATATTTTCGCATTTATATAGCGCTAAGAACCGTCAGGTATCTCAGCGCTGCTTATTATTACCCACGGTGTGTGGTGCTCATTTATCGACCACGGAAGGATGAAAGGCTGAGTTTGGCCGTGCTGGAATTCGAACGTGCGTTAGCAAGCTGTGCACGGATGTCAAAGCGAGCGCTCTACTCGCTGTGCCACTTGACCGGCTACAGTGAAGTGGCACAGCGAGTAGAGCGCTTGACCGGCTACAGAACGATTAAAATATTTCTATTAACCCACCCTGTGTCGTCTGCCTTTTTCAGAGCCCTCTAAACGACAGAGGATCAATTTGGAGGTGATAGTGTGCGGTAGAAAACAATATGCCACATTGAACGAACAAGTACAACTTGAGCAGGCTTTAATGCCACGCTATTGTTATTATATTCCGGTATAAAATAATCTAAAGGGTTACTTACATTATAATTGCATTTTCCAGTGTCCAAGTGTAGTGCAGTCCCAAAATACGACTCCGCGTGTGCCAACAATCTTTCTCAAAGTGATATAATATACAAAAGTGGTTTCGTTTCAGAAATTTCATCTTTAACGTGTCTTACATTTTTGCTACACTTCTTCAAAAGAAGTCTTTCAGCACAATCTCTGTCTGTCAAGGTAAAAGAAAAATAGAAACTTATACTGGGAGTCGTGGGCCTCTCCGGGCCGTGAGAAAAAATGGAAGCAGCTGACCTTCACTGTGAACGAGCATAAATGCTTACTTTGAAACATTCTGTGTAAAGCCATCTGTGAGAAATTGCTGTTTACACTACATCTTTGTATATTGTTTGCGTGCTAATAAAAAAAGTTTGTTTAAGGGACGTTATGGTTCCAAGTAAAGCGAAAAACCCCTGAAATTCGCCAGTTATGGTAAGCTAAGCAACCATAACTCGCACCACCACCGTGCAGAGACTGTGGGCCTCATTACGACCCAGGCGGTAAGTTACCGCCTGGGCCGTGACTTTACCACCATGGCGTAAACTACGTTTACGCCATGGTGGTTGGCGGACTTACCGCCCCATTCCGACCTTGGCGGGGCGGTAAGTCCCCAATCCCCATTTACCCTTCCCCATTCCCATTTTTGCCCCATAGGGTATAATGGGAGTGGGGAAGGCGTTAATTACGCCACCGTAAATTACAGTGGCGTAATTAACTCCATGGTCCCTTAGCGCCATGGATTTTAACACCTGCTAAAAGCAGGGGTTAAAAGCGCCATGGCGCTAAGGGACCTCGTACTCAGGCGGTAAGGGTCGGCGCTGTTAACGCTGCCGTTAACCCCTTACCGCCTGGGTCGTAATGAGGCCCTGTGTGTGGTGAAGATGGCAGAAGTGGAGAAAGTCAGGGTGTTGGTGCTTGGAGATATGTTTGTGCATGGTTTACAACAGTACGCTCGATGCAGGCATGTTGAACAGAACTTTGATGTGAAAGGAGTGGAGGTGGTGTGGAGCACTGTGCCTGATTGCAATGTACAGGGAATTGTACAAGTTTGTGAGGATATGGCCATGATGAACAGTCCGCAGGTGGTAGTTTTGCACTATGGTGCTTTCCATTTGGGCAACGTCAGTGCCCCTACTTTGTTGGCTGATTTGGAACGCTTGGTTCAAGCCGTAATGAAGATCCTTCCAAATGTGAAAGTAATTTTTTCTGGATTACTACCTAGGGCAATATGGGACAATAGTTCAGTTTTTTGTCCTCAGCAAAACATTGCTAGGTGTGTCATCAACCGAGGCATGTGTGCCTTCATGCTTAGATCTGGTATGTTCTTCTGTAATAATGAGAATATTGATGCCAGTAATACTGTTAATTTTAAAGAAGATGGCATCTCTTTATCTTTTACGGGAAATGCCTTTTCTCTTTTGGAATGTAAGGGTTGCTTTGGAGAAGGTTATGTGAAGATTTTAGGAGTAAAGTAAGAAAAAAAAACAAGAAAACCCCCCCCCAAAAAACGGCTCTTTTCAGAGCCAACTTCAAAGGGGAAATGGGGCACACTATTTAAATTTACATTCACCACGCGCAGATTCTCGATATGTCCGCAGACATGGCGGTAGTCCGCGGACATCAAAATCACTACGTGGGGGTTCAGTATGTTCTATGTTACATGTATATGAAGTCAGGGATATTATGGTTAAGTTGTACTACTAAAAACCTATAAAATTCAGTGAAAAAACTTTGTTAAAGGGACGTTATGGTTAAGTTGCGCTACGAAAAACCTACGAAATTCAGTGAAAAAACTTTGTTAAAGGGACGTTATGGTTAAGTTGCGTTACTAAAAACCTATGAAATTCCGTGAAAAAACTTTGTTAAAGGGACGTTATGGTTAAGTTGCATAACGAAAAACCTATGAAATTCAGTAAAAAAACGTTGTTAAAGGGACGTTATGGTTCAAAGTAAAACCGAAAAACCCCTGAAATTCGGCAGTTATGGTAAGATAAGCAACCATAACTCGCGCCACCGTGCACTGCTAACACTAACACCCAGGACATCAAAGATGACATCACAAATGTCATTGATGACATCACTGATGACATCACATGTCTGGCTCTCCCTTTTTTCCCTTTACTGACATACCTAGGCCACATAGTTTTCTTCAGTAACAGTCAGGAAGTAAAAATTGAAAAGGTACTATATTTGTAGACTTAGGGTCAAGTCACATCATATGAAACATATACATAGCGGAAGACACAGGCTTGAAAGAGAGCAATCCTTTCTGTGCATGAAGATAATCATTAGGGTTATCAGCACTTTCTCATAGTTTTATTTTTATTACTCTACCTTCCCTGTATATGCTCATATTTGTATACATTGTACTCACTCTCCTTTCCTTTGGGTGCAGTCACATCATGTCATACACATACATATGGTAAGTAGCAGCTTTGAAACAGAGCAATAGTTTCTCTGCATAAAGACAATCAGTTAGGTTATGAACTCTTTCTGCTACTACTTCTGCTTTTTTGTTTACTTCACTGTCCCTGTATATACTCATATTTGTATGTGTTGTTGTCTCTTTGTGTTTTGTCTGTAATCATTATGTATTAAGTGGGTTTTATTATCTACTTATTACATGTTTCACAGTACGCAAAACTCTAATAAGAAAGCAGTTATCATTTCACTATTCAACATGACAAGATTATGAATATTGCACCTTCATCATGTATGCTGCACACACTGCCTATGTTTCTGCATGAGTAGCTTAGTATACTGTATAGAACTTCATAACAGAATGCTATTTATATCAATGCATTGCTTAATGCACTAATTAGCTCATGATATTTATCCCAATGATCCTTGACAGTTTTTGGTCAGCATTATAAGAATCCTTTGTACAGAGTTTTCATGAAAAGTAAATGCACATGTGATGTCATCAGTGATGTCATCAATGACATTTGTGATGTCATCTTTGATGTCCTGGGTGTTAGTGTTAGCAGTGCACGGTGGCGCGAGTTATGGTTACTTATCTTACCATAACTGCCGAATTTCAGGGTTTTTTCGGTTTTACTTTGAACCATAACGTCCCTTTAGCAACGTTTTTTTACTGAATTTCATAGGTTTTTCGTAGTGCAACATAAACATAACGTCCCTTTAACAAAGTTTTTTCACTGAATATATATATATATATATATATATATATATATATATATATATATATATATATATATATATATATTTAACAGACCATACAAACATTGAAAATAATACACCAAAAGACACATTGGAAAATACTCTGCAGCGCATGGAACAAAAAATGGACATGCTCATGGAAAATTTCAATCTTTTTAAACAGTTTGTGGAGGACCACATAAAAGAAAAAAATAAATACCATTGTCCCACATGTACCTGTTCAACCGCTCCATGTCCCAGTCAACTATCCCCAAACCCTCAACACCAAGAAAAACGTTTTGATGAGACTTCCATCCCTTCATCCCCTCGCATCCATCCTCTCCAAACCCCTGATTCCCCTGTATTTGTATCAGTTTCTGCTTCCCCCTCTCTCTCTTAAATTGTGTATTTGTATATAATAAAAAAATATTGTGTCTTTTAATTAAATCTTTTCTGTTTTATTTTCTTTTTATAAGCAGTTAAGGTGTCGGCGGAAAGCGTGCCTGTCTGGAATGTCCGTAATTAACAAAATGGGGATGTCCTAAGGACACTATACCTGTCCGTACCATTCGCAAGCAAGATGGAACTGTTCTTAGAACACAGTCGGTGTGCGGGATGTCCGTAAATGAACAAAATGGGGGTGTCATAAGCACACTATACCTGTCCGTACCCTTCGCAAGCAAGATGGAACTGTTCTTAGAACACACTCGGTGTCCCGGATGTCTGTAAATGAACAAAATGGGGGTGTTCTAAGTACACAATACCTGTCTGTACCATTCGCAACCAAGATGGAACTGTTCTTAGAACACACCCGGTGTCCGTGATGTCTGTAAATGAACAAAATGGGGGTGTCCTAAGGACATTATACCTGTTGGTACCATTCGCAACCAAGATGGAACTGTCCTAAGAACACGCGCGGTCTCCGGGATATCCATAGTTAAACAAAATGGAGGTGTCCTAAGGACACTATACCTGTCCGTAGAGTCTGCAGAACATCTATGCACATGCGCACCACACCCGCAAGTCCTGCGAACATTGCGCCTGTCCGTAACTGTCCATCTCACTTGTGTTGCACTTTTAATTTGTTTGAGGACCCGAACACTGTCCGTAGAACACCCGTGCGCATGCGCACGACTGTTCCCGTGCATTTGGTGTCTTGCGGACACCCGTTCCCTTTGCAGACATGTTCCCGATGTCATCATGTGACCGCACCCACGCTGAGCGTGTGACCTAATTTGGGGACACTGTCCGGTTCCTGAACATTTTAAAAGAACTTTTTCAGACAATCCAAATTATTTTACAGTACAAATTCACCATTGCACATGTCGCAGACAATGACCCTGGCTTCCACATACTTTTTGGAAGTTTTTGAACCTTTTTGGGGTGTTCGATCTGTCCGCGAAGCGCACCCCTCCATCCCTATAAAAGGCCACAACCCAGAGCTGTACTGGCTATTGCAGATTGACTTTTGCTGATTTTGCTGATTTTGCTGATTTTGCTGCTCTTGCTGAGATTATCTCATCAACCCTGATGGCATCCATGGCTGCTGTTGCTACATCTGCCTCAGCACCACCCCCAAACCCTCCACCACCACCACCTCCCCAAGGGCCTGCAGAGGGGAACAGGCGTGAGGATGTAGAGAATGAGGATGAAGAGTATGAAGAGGATGAGGTAGAGGAACTCCCTACTACCAGCACTCGCTGGGAGTCTTGGGTTTGGCGGTTGTTTACCATTCATGGTAACGTACCAAAAGCATGTGCCAACAAGGTCACCTGCAAACAGTGCAAAATGGTGCTGAGTCATGGGAGATGCGGTTCGTACAGCTTTGGTACGACATCCATGAAGCGACACCTAACATCGTTCCACAGTGGGGCCATTCGCAAGGTTGTTCTTTGTGATCAACTTAGTACGTTGAGTTCCTCTACCACATCCTCCGTTTCTGCTCCTCTCACCACAAGAGACACTCCTGTGGGAGAGCGCATCCCTCCAGGTCATTCACAATGCTGTTGACCCTTACCTTTTGAGGGTCACAATATTGTGTATGTACTGCAACGCAGTACTCTGTAGGGGGGAGAGTCTTCAAAGTGCTTTCGAGACTACAGTCAGGGAGCACCAGAAGACCTGCTACCTACCTAATTAAGGCCCACCCTACATCTTCCTCTCTACACCTGCCCTTTCTTATTCCCATGGTTGGTGTCCCTTCATTACCCTCCTTTGCCCTCCACTCCTAGTGTGCCATGTGTAAAAAACCAAAAAAATATAAAATAACAAAAATCCCCCCAAAAAAAGGCTCTTTTCAGAGCCGCCTTTCACAGTTTAAAAATAGAAGTGGCAAATAAACAGTGCAGGGCCTTATGCATTTTTTTGGAAGTCAGCGGACAATCCTGGGACATAAAGTATTAGGGTGCTGCCGTAGCAAAACCAATGCACTTTTCTCTGGGAGGAAGTGGTGGCTCTGAAAAGAGCCTTTTGATGGTGTTTTTGTGTGTTTGAAAAACTTGAAATCATCAACATCTACTGCAAAATAGAGGACTGTAATTCCAAAAAAGGTTGCAATGCATTTTGTGCATTTCTCAGAAAAATCTGATTGCGAGCATAAGTAAGATGGACTCCATCTCTGCAAAAAATGCTACGAAAGATAACATTTTCATTGTGAAAAGAGAACATGCCAACATCTCTTAGAAAAGCACAAACAGCCTTATTGACATTGCGCCTCACCTTCTCCATTTGTGGACCAAATGAAGAAGAACGCAGCCACATTTGTCTTTGCGCAATACGAGAAAAAATTACTTGGGAATTTGGAAACATGTCCATGACCTTCCCAAGTCCTTCTTTCTTTGCAAATTGCAAAGAAATTTCAGACACATGTCCTAAACTGTTCCCTCCACAATGAATTATAATTATGTCTGGATGATGCTCTGTCTCTAAAGTAGCACAGAGAGGTACCAAGTCAAGCCACTTCAATCCATGCACTCCATGCCAGTGCACTTCCACATGAGAGAATCCAAGATCTGCAGCTACTCCACAGCATTCTGCATGCACCTCCAACCAATGTATCCATGAGTCTCCCAAAATCCAGATAATTTGTTTTCGGAAACACACAGCCATAGCCATCTGTTCTTCTCTCAGGAAAAAGACGTTCTGACAAAATCTCTCCTTACACAACACACCCAGTAAACTTTACTGACCAATCCCTAGTTCCGCTCATTCTCATTTGCATGCCTCTCCACCCCAAAATCCCTGTGTGTAATACACGCTGTCAGCAGACTACCGCCATGTCCTCGGACATATCGAAAATCTGAGCATGGTGAATGTAAATTTAAATAGTGTGCCCCATTTCCCTTTTGAGGTTGGCTCTGAAAAGAGCAGTTTTTTTTGTTTTTTTTGCAGATGCTTGACAGACACCTGTTATTTTGTATTTTTTTTTTTTTCTTCTTACTTTACTATTAAAATCTTCACATAACCTTCTCCAAAGCAACCCTTACATTCCAAAACAACATGGCATTTCCCAAAAAAGATAAGGAAATGCCATCTTCTTTAAAATAAACAGCATTACTGGAATCAATATTCTCATTATTACCGGAAAAACATACCAGCTCTAGGCATGAAAGTGCATATGCCTCGGTTGATTGCACACCTACCAATGTTTTCCTGAGGACAAAAAACAGAACTATTGTCCCAAATTGCCCTAGGTAGTAATCCAGGAAAAATTACTTTCGCATTTGGAAGGATGTTCATTACTGCTTGAACCAACTGTTCCAAATCTGCCAACAAAGTAGGGGCACTGACGTACCCCAAATGGAAATCACCATAGTGCAAAACTACCAGATGGGGACTGTTCATCCTGCCCATATCTTCACAAACTTCTACAATTCGCTGTACATTGCAATCAGGCACAACACTCCACACCACCTTCACTCCTTTAACATCGAAATTGTCTAAACACAGTCTCTTTCAACACAAATCCACAATCTCAACATCTGATTGGCTGATCCCAACAGTCCCCTTTCCATGCTGGATTTGCTGGAAAACCCTGGATGTGGCACGCCCTATCCGCGGACAGCCACGGTGTCCGCAAGGCACGTAACTCTTAGCCAGCCCTTCTAGCCTTTCCACATTACTCTCGGTGCCATTCCCTCATTGGATACAG
Source organism: Ambystoma mexicanum (assembly GCF_040938575.1). NCBI lineage: Eukaryota > Metazoa > Chordata > Amphibia > Caudata > Ambystomatidae > Ambystoma > Ambystoma mexicanum. The sequence goes on along the minus strand of NC_090932.1, from coordinate 467,114,720 downwards.
CTAAGCAGTCACACAACCATCCACCAATCACATCCAAGACCTCTACATCTAACTCCATCATCAGAGTTTCGCACTTCAAATGTACTGTTGATCACTATGAGTACAAGTCTCATATCATTGGAAAGCACATACTACAAAAACTACTCTTCAAGTCTACGAGATTTCTACTTACAGCTGCATGCATATCCACATGCATGAATACAACTACAGGTATGCATATTTTATTCACAGTACTTGTACAACTCATATGAAAGCATATAAACAGAGTAATGCCAATAAACCTGCATAACCTATAAAATGAACTTATTGCAATTGTTCCCATCTACTATAATCAACTGTCACTTCCAAACCTGTCTGCTATCTACAACACAGCTTTAAAAAATGTGTGAATTTCATACACTCAAAATTCTACTCATTTGCAAAGCATGTTGAACTAACATATTGTAAATAAAATATAAAGTCTACACATAGTCAAATGAAATGCATGCATACACTATGTTCAGATATCAAACAAGAATACTACTACAAAAACATAAAAATCAACGTCTAAATTAACATCAGTGCTATAAACACACACAATTACTAACTTCTTTCTTTTACAATTGCAGTGAAGACCACTCTCCTGAAAATCAGCAGCATCTGAACTACAAACAACATATCCGAAGAAACCTGCTCATTCCACAAAAAAAGAGTAAGTACAATACTACCTTAATATTTTTACTGTTCCTCAAAAACACTGGTTGGTTCATTCATGTAATTTGCGCACCAAAAAATCAGAGATTTCTGAACCATTCTGCCCACAAATCCCCACTTATTAAAAAGGGATTAGCAGGCAGAATTGCACACAAATCCCTGTTTTTTGGAACACAAATAACATAACTCAACCCCTAGAATGTTAGTATTACAAAACAAAGAACTGTTTTAATTTTATAACATTAGGTTTACTATTAATGCTTCTCCTCACCACTAGCTCACTTTCTACTCTCATCTGAACCGCAGTATAATAACACACAAATAGAAGAATAGCCTTCCCAACTAATTGTAGCTGTCCAATGCACAATCACACATCACCACATACATCTTTCCCATCATACTCAGACACTCACGGACACAGCACACATACATTGCAAAACGGCCAAACCCATACCTTTTCAACAGACCCCAAAGAATGCCTACCAAAAAGCAAGTCCATAGAAAGCAACGCAGAAATAGTGCAAATGAAAATAAAAGTGTCCAAAATAAGCATCCATTTCTACCAGAGTTTGTACAAAAGTTCAAACAAAACATCTAATACAGTCATTTAGCGAAACAAAACAAGCTTCCAGTACAGAAACTTTGCCTCCTATATCAAAATGTAAAATGAAACAGAAAATGATTAACAAGAATTCAGCTACCACTGCTGCTAAAACTGCTCCTATAAATGTTGATATACTAGCAAGTAACCATACCAAAAAAAGTATTTTAGCAAAAATGTTGCGCCACAGAGTCCTTCAGAATCTTATAAAAACAGGAGACAAATCATCCACAACCCTTAATACCTACCGTAGAAAATGTATCTTAGAAGCTTTGATAGACAGTGCAATCCTTCTCAAAAGAAAGTTATTTATTTTAATGTTAAACAGAATGAAAGCACTAACAAACTACTAAATTACAAAAAAGACTTCTTAAATATCTTTGGAGGTGAATGGAGGCACACCACGAGCACAGAAACATATTTTAATGAAGAAGCATACAAACAAAACCAAACAAACACAATTGCCATATATAGCAGTGGACGAGGTTATGAAAAACTTAATAATACCATAATGGAACAAGAAATACTGCTTACAAAAATATCCCCAGAAAACTCAGAATTACCTCTCCATTCGACTGAACCAGAACGTCCAGTATGCAAATGGACATGAACATCAATGTGTAACATTCCCAAAAAATCTTTCAAATCTTTACGCCAGTTCCTCAATCAGTATGTGAAAGGCAAAGAAAAAATCAAAATGAAACTGCTGCAAAATATGGATACCTGTCCAGTGCGCAAATACACAGGACTACAAGGACATTCATTAGCCTGCATTTCAGGTCCTATTGGCAAAAGCACCTTCCATCATATCAAAATGATATCAACACATCATTCAACTATAAGAAATCTAGTCTATAAACTACTATGCTAAAAGACCTGCTTTATCAAATAACAATATTCTACATGGTACAGCCAAAGACCTATTCGAAGAAATCGACCATATCCAGAAAAAAATATTTTGGCAGTGAAAACCACTTACAAAATGCAATAGCTTTACTACAGACTAGCAACAATTCTACACATGGCAACCTTCTACTACACAAATACAAAAAAGAAATACTAAAATTTAAAAGTACATCTGCTGAAGAACCAAACAATGTGTGTGTGTGTGTTGCCGCAAAACCTTTTATAAAAGTAACACAAATACTGTAGACGTAACATACAAAATAGAAGACAATGAAGATTCCAAATGGTTTGAATTAGCTCTCTACCTTATAGCAGAAAACAAATACAAAATAACTGACCCCTTAATACTTTGCAGTTACTGGACTACAAAACTTGACAACAACCAAACTCCTTCACGCGCTATCACACATAACTTGGAATTATTCCCACTACCAAAACCCCTGCAACAACTCACTTTATATGAGAGAATCATAATTCAAACAGTGCACCCATTTCAAGCAATAATACGCCTTCAACCAAAAAGAGCAAAATTACTTCCCTCTGAATTGGTGAAAGGCATTTGTGGCAAAGTAGTTTATTTACCATCAGATCTGGGAGTGCAACGTCCAATGGAGCAATCTTTAATTGTCTTAGTAAATGGTGTACCTACAAAAGACAACAAAATTTGGTGGGAACAACTCGTAGACTTACATAAAGTTAGACAAGCCTTGCAATATCTAAAAGACAATAATGAATACTACAAGGAAATAAATATTGAAGAAAACTTATATAATTCAAGAGTCACCAGAAACTGGTCAATTTGAACTTCTAGATCCTGCTACAGTATCCAATATTTTAGACCATTATACAATTCATCGATTACGCTCTAATGACAGCATAGATGATGCACTAGAAACGTACCAAATGCGTCAAACCAAAGGATCACCAATCAGCATATGGGAAAAAAGTATATAAGCACCTATTTTTCCTCTACTTTTTCCTACTGGCAAAGGAGGAAGGTACGATGATAGACCCACTCAGATAACAGCATCAGAATGCTGGTCGTTACGCATGTATTCTGATTTAGACAAAATATGGAATACATATTCCACCTACTCTTTGAAAGTGAACTAGCAACACTATGTTAAGGAGTTGCACACACATTGAAATCAGGAACCCACTTTAGAAATATGTCAGCTTTGCAATTAATACGAGAAATGCAGAAAAAAGATGAGGTTTTACAATCAAGCATTACAAATCTGTTAGCAAACATGCGTGGTACGAAAGAGTACTGGTTCAGACGTCACAGATATGTACGTTGTATGATAAGAAACCTTGGCCCACACACTTGGTTTGTTACATTAAGTTGTGCAGAATATGAATGGGAAGATTTACATGATTTCCTACGCATATCAAACAAAACCAAAACAAACATAGATATACTAACACCTGGAGAACTTTGCTCTCTAGATCCTGTTAATGTTTCAAGATATTTCCATCATCGTTTCATTGCTATGCTACACTTTTTTTGTAATAAAAATGTTCTTCCCCTCGGAGATTTGCAACACTTCTTTTGGAGAAAAGAATACCAAGCAAGGGGAGCACCACATAGCCACATGCTTTTATGGATTAAAGATGCTCCTAAATTTGGTCAAGACAGTGATGCCACTGTTTTACAGTTTATCAAAAAATATGTCACTTGTGAAATTCCATCAGAAGCAACAAATAGTGATCTTCATGCACAAATTGTACAATTACAAAGACAAAAATGTGGCAAATATTGTCGTCGCAAATACAAAAACAAAGGAAAATACTACACCAAATGTTGCTTTGGTTTCCCTAGATCAGTTACAGAAACAGGTGAAGTGAACAACTTCATGTCTTCAGTTACACATAGTGTTAAAGGTGAATCACCTAAGAACACATATTACATAAAAAGAACAGAAGAAGCAAAATATATCAATGATTACAATGCAATCATTGCCCTTTTATGGAATGCAAACATAGATGTGCAGTACATTGCAGACAATTCCACTGCAGTTGCACAATATGTTACAGCCTACTTAACAAAAGCAGAAAAAACAGAGCTTCAAGACCTCTGGAATGACCTATCATCAGACAAAACACTATCTCAGAAATTGTACAGCTTATGCATAAAAATGCTCTCTCATAGAGAATGTGGCTCCTATGAAGCTGCAGATCGTTCAACCAGTACCACTTTGTATGGAAAATCTGAAAATATAGTATGGCTAAGTCTTGGTCCTGCTAAATCTAGAAAAAGAGTTCTCAAATCATACGACGACATAGGAACAATAGCCAAAAATGATCTCAACAGCCAAGACATATACTACCAAAACAGGAGTACCACTTTGGAAACCAGTCATTCCGAATATGGTGGTAGCCATGGAGCAATTAGCTCCATGGCTGCCTCCCATACCCGTACCGACTCCGGTTTGGTACAATGAGGACTTATCGGTCCATTCTGACCCTGGAGGGACCGGTAAGTCCCCATTGACCAAACCATTCCCCATTCCCATTTGAGCCCACTTAGGGCTCAATGGGAATGGGGAGGGCGCAAATAATGGGCTTGCTAATGGCAAGCCCGTTATTTGCGCTCTGGTCCCCTAACAGGACCTGTAAGGTATGTTTGGTCTGACCAAACGTCCCTTGTGGTTCCCGTTAGGGGACCTCAGAATCGGGCGGTAGGGGATTACCGGCACCGGTCTCCTTACGGTGCCTGGTATCCCCAACCGCCTGACTCAGAAGTACCCCCTATGTGTCTATACCACATAGCCCAAAACTTCACATACAAAAATAATTTAAAACCCGATGAAAAAAAGGTAGATATAGAGTGTCAGATTGTGAAGGCAGCTTAGTGAAACTTACCAAACAAAGCTTAATTAATCATATCAAATTGTCATTAAAAACTCCTCAACATAAAGAACTATATTACATATCCCTGATACAACCTTTTAAACCATGGAGAAAAGAAGAAGACATACTAGAAAACTATGACTCCTATGAAGATGCTTTCAAAGCAAATGAAAGCACTATCACTGATGTAAACTTTACACAGTACTAAACAATGTTGCACAATGAGCAGCAACAGGAAGAAGAACTCCAGGCCCAACTAGATAAGGACACTCCCAACAGTAGTCAACATTCTGTAACAGGAAGGCAAGAACCACTGGGACAGCCACTAATAGCAAATGAGGCAGAATTAGCTATGACAGAAGTAGAGAACACCATGTGTCACTCTGAAGAAGATACAGAAGACTTAACTGTACTACAATTAAAATTGAACATAGAGCAGCGCACCATTTTTCACGAAGTAACAAAACAAATTGCACATGGTGTACAACATGAAAATAAAGAATGTACCTGCCAAAATTACAAACCTATGCTACTATACATCAGTGGTGAAGCTGGTTCAGGCAAAACATTCTTAATCAAAATCATCAGCAAGTTCCTTCAACAATTGACAAACAACACACTGTCAGCTGTTGTAACTGCCCCCACAGGTTTAGCTGCCTAAAACATAGGCGGTGTCACTTTACACTGATAACTACTCCTTCCAGTAGAACACCAAAACAAATTAGAATATTACAAACTTTCTACAGAAGCTGCAATGGAACTACGCAGACTGTTAAAACAAATGAAAATGCTATTAATAGATGAAGTGAGCAGGGTCTCCAACTTAATGTTGGGTTTGATTCATCTCAGATTGCAAGAAGTACTTGAAACAAACTACCAAGAGCTCTTTGGAAGAAAACACATTATTGTTTTCGGAGACCTTCTTCAATTGACACCAGTGAAAGATGAACCTATTTTTAAAACCTTAGGACACAAACTCTGCCGTAAATCTGTTGGCAGCATAGGAAATGTCAACCTTTGGCAACAATTCCAATACAGAGAATTAACAGAAAACAAGCACCAATCTGCATGCCTCACGCCAACATTTTAAAAAGTATTAGAGTTGGTGTACTATCTTAAGAAGCACAAGCCATGTTAAAAACCGGCACATCCATGCACTTTATGGCCATAACTCATGTGCTACTGATGTCATGGAACAATTAGCACACAAAAATGCCAGTCGTATGTCCTTAATGCCAACTCTTGCAAGCTGTTCCAAATTCAATGAAACAATGTTGAAAAAAGAAATGCAACCAATAATTGAAATTTGCTCCACAGACAAACTGGACATACATGGTATGACACTACCCATGTGTCAACAAGCCACAACAAGACTAAATACCTTAGAAAATTCTATCTCCAACACAGCTGGTTTGGAGGAAATATTAAAATTATCCTTAAACTGTAGAGTAATGCTTAAACTTAACCTTGACGTGGAGCAAGGACTTGTTAATGGAGAACTGGGTACAGTTGTTGGCTTTCAAACATACCCACATGACAATAACATTCAGTTTGTCAATATTCTCTTTGACAAACTTTCAGAAGTAAAAAGGATAGGCGCTCAACAGCTCAATTCCTTCTCTTGAAAGACATGTATGTACGCAGAGAACAATTTTCTCTAACTCTAGCATACAAAGTCACCATTCACAAATCACAAGGTCTTACCCTAGACAAAGCATTGATAGATATTGGCAACACAGTCTTTAAAGAAGGCAGGCGCTGCGTAGCACTATCACGCTTACGTACACTTGACGGTCTATTTCTAATCAACTTTGATGCAAGTAAAGTAAACGCTGATATTCCTTGCATTTTAGAATACAATAGACTATATTCACTATACACCCCCATCTAAAAACATATCCTGTTCCACAAAAAGGAAAACGTTGTAAAAGAAAACTAAATCAAACAGAAATGCAACAGGATCTCACTGCAAATCCTCCAAAGAGAGTAAAAGAAGCAAATACTTCATCAATTACCACAACCAAAGAAGAACCTATTACTCGTAACTCAGGTACTTCTTCAAATAAGCAACACACACTCCAAAAAATGACTTGGACACAGAACTATCTGGTCCATTCAAATTTTCAAATATAACTGGTGTAAGTTGCTACGCAAATGTAGCAATGAATATTCTATTTCATTTGCCACCAATTGTTGACAACATTTACTTAAACAGTACAGACCAATTGTGTTTGCAAATGTTAGTCCTTCATAGAAACGCAACAAACAATCCTGACAACATATATAGGGCCTCATTACACGGTAGGCGGTAAGGGTTTACCGGTACCAGTATTTTACCGGTACCGGTAAATCCTTACCGCCTTACTACGAGGTCCCTTTGCGGGTTGGGGAATTTAACGCCTGCTTTTTGGAGGCGTTAAAAACCAACCCGTAAAGGGACCAGGGAGCTAATTACGGTACCGCAATTTGCGACACCGTAATTAGCGCCTTCCCCATTCCCATAGAGCCCTATGGGGCAAAAATGGGAATGGGGAAGGGCAATGGGGGAAGGGGGAATTACCGCCCCACCAACCTTGGAATAGGGCGGTAATTCCCCTTTCCACCAAGACGGTGCCGGTATTTTACCGGCATGGACCAAGGTGCTGATAGCACCTTGGTCCACCGCCATCCGTGTAATGAGGCCCCTAGTGTTCATGGAATAAGACAAAAATTGGACTACTGTGCTGGAATGGTGGAATTCACTATAAACTCACAAGAAGATCCACAAGAATTTCTAATGTACTTACTACAAGTACTGGAAAACAAAAACATACCTATAAATGAAATCTTCCAGATTTCATACATGTGGAAACATACATGCACTCTCTGCAACAATGGGGCACAGGAACAAATCCCTAATGAGCGCTTCATGTATGTATCCATATCTAATTGTGAATCTGTTCCATTTCAGCAACTTGTACAAAATGCAAACCATGGTAGATTACGTACTACCTGCAAGTCAGATTATCACTCCACCTATCTAATACAAACACATAGTAAATACGTAATACTAATTCTTCTACGTTACAATGCAGATGGTACCAAAAACAACTGCAAGCTGACTGGATTCACACATGTTCAAGTATCACTTGGTAAGAAAACCTTCACAACAATAGGTATAGTCTACCACGCAGGAGCCACAACCAATGCAGTTCACTACACTGTATATATAATAAAGACATGTGGATGGTTCAAATGAAATGATAGTACCATTACTCTAAAGCAGATATTACCAACAAATTTTACAAACGCTTATTTAATCTTCTTAAAACCAAAATTTAATAACTCATCTTTACTTAATCATTAACAAAACTTCAATTAAAAAAATATAAACTGTTAGTATATGCCAACAGGTATCTAACTGTCCCAAGATTCTATAACAACCAAACAGATTAATGAATACCACTAAATTATAACAAGAAACAAACAGTTAGAATACGCCAACAGATATCTAACTGCCCCACGATTTTGCAACAACCAAACAGATAAATCAATACCACTAAATTATAACAAGAAATAAACAGTTAGAATACGCCAACAGGTATCTAACTGCTCCAAAAATCTGCAACAATCCAACAGATACAACATTAGCCAGCAACAACAAGTGAACACTGAAAACAAACAAACAAATAGACTGTAGCATAACAAAAAAAGTTTTTTTTTTAAATCCGACATGGATTTTTTTCCCACAGACCCAATGATTTGAAAAACAAACACAGAAACTGAGCAAATTGCACAGTACACTGGTTTGTAAACTACTAAATATGAGGGTCGCAAAAAAGCTGAAATGTCTATTTTACAATGTAATAGGTCTTTATAAAAGACCTACACTAACATGATCTTTTATTTTATCACAGAAATTGAAAAAGAATATGTGCTCCAGTTACTCAACTCATGAAAAAAATATATCCAATCTCAAAAAATCAAGCAGTAAGTATATTCTAATAGAACGCATACATACTGATGCATAACATAACCATTGAAGCAAGCATCTAACCATACACCACAATACAATGTTTACTTCAATGGATAAGTTATACTGCATTGCTTGTTACCAAACTCTCCAATCTTAATGACATGACAAAGCCAAAACATCACATACAAGCTATACAAATCAAACAGTACACAAACTGTAGATTTTCAAATATTTGATAGATATTCGATTCTATGAGTGTGATCTATGCGTGTGATATGCTGCGGTGGTTGTGGCCAGGGCCTAGAGTCTTGGGTACATGGCCTACTGCCTATGGCCTGTGGCCATCCACCCAAGACTCTAGGCCCTGGCCACAACCACTGCAGCATATCAAACCCATAGATCACACCCATAGAATCAAACATTTTAACTGTCTATATGGACCCACCCATATCACACTTTTTGCAAAGTTTGGTGAGAATTCATCCAGGGAGAGCAACGTTATAAGCCACCCATGGTGGCTTATAACGTCGGTGCATATAACTTCGGTCTTGGGTGCATGGCCTTTGGCCATGCACCCATGACTCTAGGCCCTGGCCGCAACCATCGCAGCATATCACACCCATGGTGGTTTATAACTTTGGTGCTTATAACTTCGGTCTTGGGTGCATGGCCTTAGGCTATGATCACAAGAATCTAGGCCCTGGCCACAACCACTGGAGCATATCACACCCATTGATCACACCCATAGAATCAAACATTTTAACTGTCTATATGGCCCACCCATATCACACTTTTTGCAAAGTTTGGTGAGGATTCATCCAGGGAGAGCGAAGGTATAAGCCACCCATGGTGGCTTATAGCTTCGGTGCATATAACTTCGGTCTTGAGTGCATGGCCTTCGGCCATGCACCCAAGACTCTAGGCCCTGGCCACAACCACTGCAGCATATCACACCCATGGTGGCTTATAACTTCAGTGCTTATAACTTCGGTCTTGGCTGTTCGGCCATGCACCCAAGACTCCAGGCCCTGGCCACAACCACTGCAGCATATCACACCCATAGAATCAAACATTTTAACTGTGCCATATGGGCATTTTTCATGTCCGCGGACACCATGCGAGCCCTTAGAATAGTTTCAACTTGCCTGCGGACAGCACGGACGGGAATAGTGTCCTTAGGACACCCCTCATTTTTACTAATTACGGACATCCTGGGCAGCGTGGGCATGGCAAATACATCAGGGGCACCTGCCACCTAAACAAATACAGTATTTGACCCATATATTACTCCCCAAACCTCCCCAAGCACTCTTGCACACCAAAACACTCCCCAAAACTGCATTTCGCCTCTGTTCGCCGCCGGGCTGTCAGCCGGAACAATCTGACGCACTTCACGCTCTTCACCATCCAATCAGCGAACACGTCACATGTCTGTGGACATGACATGAGCTCATTAGCCAATCGGTGTCCTGTCCACGGAGCAAACTGGGAAGTGTGACCGTGTGTCCGCGTAACGGACATAGATATCACACATTTTTTGTGACCTACTTTTTGATTGTTTTTTCAAAAACTACTGGACGTATTTCCACCAAATTTATAAAAGCACGCTTTTGGGACCAAGCCGCTGGTCATGCCGCAAATTTTGTGAAAATCTGTCCAGCAGTTTGGGCTGTAGACGTGCGCAAAGTTTTTTCCCCATTCAGTCTATGGGAAAAGAAGACATTTTGGGACCCCCCCTATAACTTTGCACCCCCTGGACCAAACCTCACCAAACTTTGCAAACAAGTTCAGAGTGGGCCATATAGTTTCTTTTGCAAAATTTGGTGAAAATCTGTCCAGTAGTTTTTCTTTAAATGATCACAAATAGGTCTAAAAAAATGAGTGATATCTATGTCCGTTCCGCGGACACACTTCCCTGTTTGCTCCGCCGACAGGACACCCATTGGTTAATTAGCTTGCGTCATGTCCGTGGACATGTGACGCATTCGCTGATTGGATGGTGAAGAGCATGAAGTGCGTCAGATTGATCTGATGCGCCCGCCATCTTTGATCTGTGTTTTGGTGTCCACGGACATCGCAGCAAAAACATATTAAAAAACACAACACTGCAATTGTTAAATTTATCAAATAATCTCTGGGGCGGTGAGGGTTGATGAGGATGGGATGGGATGTGGCTGCAAGAAGCAAAAAACAGGTGATTTTTGTCCCGAAAGTCACACGATACATTTGGAGGTGTTCCACAATATAATGTGCCTAAAGTACGGGCGAAAGAGATTGCATTTTGTCATTCAAGGGATGGAGATGTATAATCATGGAATTGTGGACTTGTAAATATAGATTGTTGCTTCTGTAGTCTGAAACCCCAACTTTATCATGTGGTATTACAGAGTAATACTACATTCCGAATGCCCGTTATCTATATTGTTTATATTGGTTGCCGAATATTTATTAATATTAAATAGAAGCAATTTTGGGTTATTTTACACTCTTAATTAAAACGCTTGATGTTTATAAATTGATGTGCTGGTGGTACAACCAGAGCACGGCAAATAAAGGACTAATGTGTCTGTGTTAAAATGTAATTAAAATAATAATGGAGTCAGACTGGCGCCCCCTAGAGTCTGGCATCTGAGGAAGCCACCTGCAGTGTCTGATGCAAAGAGCAGACCTGCACCTGTATGAGAATAACAGTTCTCATGGATGCAGTGAGCAAGTTGTTGCAAAGTGAGAATGTAGTTTGATTCTGAGTGAAGGTCACCAGCTTTGAATGTTTGGTTGTGAGCTAAGGAAGCCCACGCATGGGACACACAGTATAAGGTTCAATTGTTTTTTGACCTTGAGAGAAAGGGACCATTTTGTAAGGAATGCAATGAGAGGAGGTTTGTAATAATGAAGATTTGATAAGGGTATGCATTCCAAAAGTGTGTAAAGAACATGTAAATTCAGTTTTTGAAGAATCTTTGGTGCGAACGCAGTGAGCGTCACGGTCTGACTTACACCAAGAGAATGGAAATGGTGTATATAATGTAAGTTTGATTTTCGATGATTGTATACCGGAACAAGCATTACCTTATTATTATCTGAAGATTATTTTTGGGTTATATTCTATTTGTCTGTTCTGTGTTGCTTATTGCAATGAAACGCAAGTACTATCTTTGTGCGTAGTTGTCTTTTTTACGTGGTTATGGGGAGTGCAGCATCGAGGTGCATGTAGACCACCACTAAGTTCACCCAGGTTCAACGCTAATATTACATTAATATGTCATGTATGACCATATTGAATTGTGTATCAGTTTCCGCGTTGTTTTCTCTTTGTTGAGATTTTTTGATGTTTGTGCTAATCGTTAGTTTAAACTCTATGCCGAATTAGTAAGTCAATAGATACATTGTGATAAAGTTCGGGTATTGAGACACATTTTCTGTTATGTTTTCGAAACAGATATATTCTGCCTTTCTGCGATTGTCATAGATTCCAGATGCCAACTGACGGCTTCTTCAGTCGGCAGCTGAACGTACAATGCCTGGATGACAATGACTCTTTTTTGGATGATTGGCCAGGGCCCATGTGCCCATACGCTGTACTAGCGATTAGGAGTAACATAACATCCTTTACGGTGGTCTTGCCCCAAGTTGTTGCATAAGCATTGGAATTCACTGTGCGACCCAAGCGGTTCTTTTACCGAAAACGAACACGTTGTGTATGCAAAAAGAACAACGTGTGCCTCACGATAAACAATTTGGATCGCGAGCGAAGAAACAAATTTGCAATTTGATTGAATATGGCAATAGTCAGATGTTCTCGGGCGTTTCTAGTGAAATAAAAGTACTTTACAAATTGTACAGTGTTATTGTTTTCTTTTAAAGTACAGTTTAATATTGCGAATTGTGATGTGCTGTGTTGTTAGTCGATGTGTGTTGATTTTCCGGTTCTGCGTCATGTCACGTAGGTGATTATGGGTGCGTTTGGCTATGCTGACGAGGAACATCACAGAGAAAGGTGTAGAATATCACTAGGTTTGGTGATGTGAGGTTCAGGGGCGGGGCATATGATTTAGTGATGTCAGGGCAGTTTACCTTAGGCAGATGCAGCAATGGATAAGAATAGCAGAAGATGGACGCGCCCTGCTGCCAGATTTCATATGTTTTTAAAAGAGGAAAAGTGAGGTAAGGTGAATTGGAAATGTTTGCGATAGACCAACGTATGTATAAAAATACATGGCCGAACCGTCGGGACAATAATATTTTCTGAGCATTGCATTTGTGAAATTTATGAAATAATGTTTGGGGAGGTGAGAGGTGATGAAGATGGGTGGGATATTTCTGACCTGATTTCGAATGAGTTTACAAAGTTTGGTAGGATTTTGTGCAGAGGGGGTAGCTTATATGACGATTGTATGTGCATTCATTTGACACATTTGCAAAAATAAAACGTCGGTGGATTTCCAGCAAACTTGCGTAAGGCGCATTGGCAAGGATCTAGAAGCATGGTTTTGCAAATGTGGCAGTGTTTTCTTATTTGACAAGTTTCATAATGTAGTTTAAAAAAAAATAGCGGTACAGCTTTAGTGACTGAGTGGTAGCCTGTGGCCATGGGCAGTGGCCAGAAGGTCCGGTTCATGATATAAGGTCATGATTCAGACAATCTGGCTACTGGCCATGACCAGAAGGGACAAAACATACGATTAATGTGGCATTGTCCACCTGGGACTGGCTTTGTGGTAAAGTTATTCAAAATTAGGATAGATTTGAAAGGGAAGAAAAATGTGCTTTTGGTTATGTGGTCATGGGGTGTTCTTTTTGCCTTCTGCAGGCTGCCATGTAAAGTGAAGAGGGGCCCTGTATGGAACCCCCGCCTTCCATTTCCATGGTGGCCATCTTGGAAAAGGATTTTCCTTCCTAAACCGGGACGCCACAGGGGTCCCGATGTAGGACAAAAAAATCCTCTTTTTTAGTACCACTGGTTCCCGCTTTGGGAACCTAGGCTGCTAATGGCCTTCATCACCGATTTCAGAGGCTGGAATGGGTGGATAAAGTTCCAGAGACCTTGTTATCCACTCTCGCTTTGCTTGGGCTGATAACCTGGGCTGCTGGGCCGGTATCCACTGTTCCAGTCCCTGGAACAGAGGATGAACGCCCCAATATTGCCATTAGCATAACACAAAATGCAAATGGGAATGTTGGAAAATCTTATTTAGTCTATGTACTTTACAGAGAAATATAAAGTAGATGGAGTCTATATGTTTTTTTTAGTTCTATTTTTTAACTGTGAAGGCTTGTTCCTAAAGGAACATTTCTTTTGTTGTTTTTGGATGTCTTTTTTTGGCAGGAGAGCTAAGAACGAAAGGTGGGGAGGGAAATGAGGGAAGAGGCACCAAACTCTAATATGGAGGGGCAGGTGGACAGGGGAAAATGTTGCGCGTGTGTTATTTCTAAGGTAGGGGGCAGTGTTTGTTATGCTCCTTGATTACAGCAGTGGTGGTATCTCTTGTGGAGGAGGGAACGCCTTAGCTGATGCCATTTTAAGATAAATAGCAGTTTTGCTAAAAATATGTATTGTGTACTAGATTTTTAAAGGATGAGTAGGAATAGGTGTTGGAGCTGTGCAAGGGAAATGTTGAAGTTGAAAGTTCCTAGATCAGTAGAAAATGCAGTTCCAAACTGTCCACGAAGCACAGATCTTATTGTGAAGTTCGTACAGGTTCTCGGACACATCATCATGCTGCGCGCCAGCATATGGTCATGTGGCACTCTCCGGAAGGTCTGCAATGAAGTCAGATGTTCGTAGACATTATGGTTAAGTTGCACTAATAAAAACCTATGAAATTCAGTAAAAATACTTTGTTAAAGGGACGTTATGGTTAAGTTGCGGTACTAAAAACCTATGAAGTTCAGTAAAAAAACTTTGTTAAAGGGACGTTATGGTTCCAAGTAAAACCAAAAAACCTTGAAATTCGCCAGCTATGGTAAGCTAAGCAACCATAACTCGTGCCACCACCGTGCACTGCTAAGACTAACTATATAGGCCAGGTGGTTTTGGTCACTGACAGTCAGAATATTAAAATTGAAAAAGGTGCTACATATCTAGACGTTAACCTTGTCATATGTTCTTTAAGTACTTTCCTTAGGGTTTGGTCGCAGCTCATGGTGCACATAAATGGGGAAAGGAGCAGGCCTCAAACAAACAATTCATGTGTATACATGAGATAAACTTTAATGTCATTAATATTTTCTGATGATGCTGTTTCTTTCTTCCTTACTTTAGTTTCCCTGTATGTGCCTCTGATTTGTATGCATTGTGGTTATTCATATGTATTGTTTGTACCAGCACAAGTGTTGTAAATCTTGAATTGTTAGCTAGTTATTACTTGTTTAACATTACACAAAACTCTGATAAGGTAGCATTCATTATTGTACTATGCAAAATTACAAGATTATAAATAGTGTACTTCTATGGTGCATGCTGCAGTCATTGCCTATGTTTATATATGATTCAGTTTCTGTATTAACAACAACACTCCAATACAATGATTTTAGATGTGTACATTCTTTAATAGACTAAGTACTTCACGATAGGTCTCACAATCAACCCTGACATCTTGTTACCAACAATATAAACACAACTCCTTGCAGGGACTTTTCATCCAAATTTTAGTTCACATGTGAGGTCATTAGTGATGTCATCAAGGACATTTGTGTTGTCATCTTAGATGTCCTGGGTTTTAGTCTTGGCAGTGCACGGTGGTGGCGCAAGTTATGGTTGCTTAGCTTACCATAACTGGCGAATTTCAGTGGTTTGTCGGTTTTACTTGTAACCATAACATCCCTTTAACAAAGGTTTTTCATTGAATTTCATAGGTTTTTATTAGTGCAACTTAACCATAACGTCCCCTTAACAATGTTTTTCATTAAATTGCATAGGTTTTTATTAGTGCAACTTAACCATAACGTCCCCTTGACAAAGTTTTTATTAGTGCAACTTAACAATAACGTCCCTTTGACAAAGTTTTTTATTGAATTTCATAGGTTTTTATTAGTGCAACTTAACCATAACGTCCCTTTAACAACGTTTTAACCATAATGTCAATCTGGAAAAATGAATACCCTTCATTTGAATGATAGACGTAACTTGATGGCCGTGGGCCAACCGTCTTATGCACCGAATTATAGAAATATAAACTGCTATGCTTGACTAACGAGCGGCCATTTTAAATGTAGCAAGAATCGCCATTTTGCTTGTTAAGCATTGCTCATTGCTTTCTGTCTAAAAACTGCTTTGCAGCTTGCAATTCTTGCGGATTCTGCTTACTCTACTCAACTGTTAACATTGTTGTCTGAATATGAAAGGACAAGGTCGCGGGACTGAAGAGTTTGTTGAAACTCCTCATGAGTAGCCCAGAGAGGAATGCCCACGCTCCCTCTCTGTAGCCTTGGGAGAGAGCTGCAGGGCATTTAATCACTTCACAGCTGCCAGCCAGTCTTGTACGATGGTAGGATATGTTAGAATAATACAGCTAAAGGCTTGAATTATGCTTTTCTTACGGCCCTCCTTCGCAAAACCCTTTAGAACGTGTCGGCTCCCTGGACACGAACAGTACCTCATAGATAGCAAAGCTTGGAATGTGGCTCTTCGCCCGTGTGCAGCTCGCTTCCAAGAACAGAACCACTGTGTTCTGTTCAACAACAAAAATATGCCTCCGCACTTTCTAATTGCACATTGTTACTAGAATAGACATCGAAAATGTTATAATCGTGATACTCGTCGGATATGTCCATTGTCATCCCGAGTTCAAAGGAACTTAATAAAGAGGGGTGTTGAACATGACTTTGCTGATTGTATGATATGCATTTTGTATATATGTGACTGATGTACGTAATTCGCATTCTTGCGTCCCTCGAGGTCTAGGAAAATCACGTCGTGGGGCGTGAGATCAGAATTGGCCAATTGATACCATCTTTTGCTTGCAATAAACCCTAGCATTGGGAATTTGAACATCGTGTCTGGCGCATCTTTTCGTGTATGGTTATTGCCTTGTTTCCATAGCACGAGGGACCCCTAGGGGCCCCTTTCAAGATGGCGCCTGAATAGGGACCCTCCCCCACTTGCCCCATCGTATACGTTGTAACGGAGTAAAGGCGGAAGAACGGCGAGGACGGGACGGTCGAGCCGGGATCAAGAAGTGTACGGGGCGCCCTCTAGAAGTGAGGAGAGATTCCTTCCGCAGGTCTGCACACATCTGATCCCTGATCGACGTACCGGTCCAGAGGGCAAAGGAGGCGAAGGTCCTGAGACGAGGCAGAAGCCAGAGAAGCACAGACACGACGTTGGGGGAGGTTGCGTTAGAACAGGCGACTTGTTTTATCAGGTGAGTCATTCCCCGATTCAAAGAGAAACCTGATTTTTGGTAGAGTGTTGATTTTGCAAACTCAAACATCCAGGTAAAAGTGGCTAACCAAAGGGGAAGGTTAAAGAAACATGCCTGGAGTACTGTCCACTTCAGCGGGGCTTTTCAGCTGTGGTAGACAGTCCTTGGAATATGGCCAAAGAGCACCGCCTGGGGGAACGCCGGCTTATGATATGTATGCAAAATATGGTGTGGGTGCGATAATATTTTGTGAAATTTGGCATAGGCAAACTAGAAAGCAACCCAACCATCAGTGGCCGATTAATGGTAGTTTTGAGATTGGGAGGATAGATAACCTAGAGAGGGTGCTGATTAGAAAGAAAGCGCGACCTGCAGCTTTTGAGACTGTCAAAGATTGGAGGAGGGAAGCAATGCTCCGACTTAGGAGCAGAGAGAAGCATGCGCGTAGGCACAAAACGAAGCTTGAGATAGCAGAAGAGAAGGAAGAGGAGGAGTGGACTGCAAGTCTAAGACGGGAAGGGAGACGTGCCCAGGTGCACATAGACAGAATATACCCGCAGCGGGAACTACACATAGCAGACGAATTAATATAACATTTGTTAACTAACACGGGTCGAGGCCCAAAACCAGAATCGAAACCAAACACGCCAGCAGTGACTGCGCAGGCCCTACGAGTAGCTCTCATACCCCCTCCCGCAGACAAAGCACTTCCCCTCACGCAAGCGTTAACCCAAGCCCCGCCCACAGCGCGAGCACTCCCACAAGTGCAGACTGCAGACACACAATTTCCCAGCACCCAGCAAGGCCCTTCACAGCTGCCACCTGTGTCACTTGTCCCATCCGCACCTCCCGCTCTAGAGACAGATTCAGCACCATCCGCCCCTCCAGAAGTCGAAATTGAGACCGGGGAGGCGAGAGGCAGGACTGAAGGAACAGGATTTGGACGGGTAACTCGAAGCGCGATCAGCAAAGAAAGAAAGATTGAATTACGGCAAGAGGCAGAAATGTACATAGAAGAAAATGATAAGCCGGCAGCATTGGCCTCATTGTATGGGTACCGAAGAAGCAACGAGAGACAGGTAGTGTTGGAATGCATGGGGACATTTTTGGTGGGAGAATGGAAAAAGTTACTTGACAAATTACCACCACAATGATTGCTAGATTTGAACCAATAAGCATGTTGTAGAATAAAAGATGAAGAAGTGAAGGAACATGTGGATAGACTTTTTGATCTTAAAAATGAGTTGGATAATGAATATGCCGAAATGTTTGATGCACCTGGGTACAGGGGTTGGGATATTAGAAGAGAGGGGAGAGGGAGGGTAGAATCATACATAGAGCGGAGACATTCAACGTCATCTGTACAGAAGGGCGAGAAATTGAAAGTATGTATACGAGAAGCGGTAAAATGGGTATCAAATCCTAGTATTCCAACAATGGTTATACATGACATATTTGACGAATATTCCATACCAATGAAAAGAAAAGCGCTGCAATCGATGGCTGAACATTTGATGGAGAAGGATATAAAAAATAATAAGGCCAGCCCACCTGAGATACTAGCGGTATACAGGAGAGCATTCAAGCGAAGTACAGGAGAAACGGGCCTATCACTGGATTTAGGAATACTATTGAACCTAAGAGAAGGGGGAGGGATCGTGAGTGGGGCATTTCCAATGAGAGAGGTCCCGCCCACGTTTGTACCAAAAGTAGAGATCCCTGCGACGGGAACAGTAGGAGCGCAGGTAATACCAGCCCATTCCACCGCCCAATATGTGCATGTTCCCTTTTCCAGGCAAGAGGTGAATACTATAAAACAGACGATTCCCGATATAAGAAAGAATCCAGCAGGTTTCTACAAGGAAGTTAAGTCAACCCTGAGATCAGCAGTGCTTACTATGAGCGATATACATTTGATTTTCCCAGCCATTTTGCCAGCAGATATATGGAAACAGATGAGGACGGTAGATGACGTGGGGGTTTTTGGCGCCACGTGGGCGGAGTTACTACTGGAGGATAAAAATAGAAAAGTAGGGGAAAATCCGGGAACCCGCATGGCAGATCTACCAGAACGGATAATGCGGAGATTGAGGGAAATAATTCCAGAAAAAAGGATTCAGTGGGACAAATTAACTACATGTGTACAGGGCAAGGATGAGCCAGTAACAGATTTTTTCAATAGATTTGAAGGAGTATTCACAGACTTCAGTGGGCAGGATGTGAGCACAGAGTCGGGGAAAAGGCTATTTGTTGATAAATATGTGAGGGGACTAATATCGCCAATTCAAGATATGTTAATGACGTCGGAAAGTTCCTGGGCAGCAAAACCGGTGAGTGAGATATTACACATAGCCCAATATTACGAGAACAGGGTAAATGTGGCGAAAGAAAGAGAGGTGAAGGATAGAGTAAATTTAAAAACAAGGGTCTTACTGCAGCAGGTCATTGGATACAATAGAGGTAGAGGAAACGCACAAGGCCGGGGAAATTTGAATAATATGCATGGGGTGTCATTGGGATTAAATCAATGTGCGTATTGTAAGGAGGAAGGACACTCGCGAGCGCAATGCTCGCACCTACAGAATAGGGGTGGGTTTGGTCAGAGAAGGCCTCATAGAGGACATCAGGGGTCAAACGGCCCAAGCAGAAATAACATGCAGCAGCAGCAGGGATATACCAATGGAGGTACTCAAACCCAATCATATGGTCAAAACCAAGCACAACAGAACCAGACACTGAACCAAAGTGTTTTGAACCAAAATCAGGGCGGGCAGGGCCAACAGAGAAATGATCAGAGTGGAGGACATCGAGGAGGAAATGGGAATATTTTTGATACACAACCAAACACGTATTATAGCAGTAGCGGTGACTACACATCGAACGATGTGTTATTTTCGCGATAGGACAGCCCACGACAGGGGTCGGAACCAGTGTCTATTCCCGTGAATCAGAGAGGACCCTACGTAGAAATGAGAGTCGGGAATAAGGAGCACCGTTTCCTTGTAGATAAAGGGGCACAGAAGTGCTCGATAGACCACCACTTGGTTCTGGAGATACCACTGTCGGGGCAGAAGAATGTTTCTGTAGGGTTCGCAGGTACACCAGTAATTAACCTCATGTCCGAAGCTGTCCCAATTACAATAGGACCATTTACGGAACAGTGTCCATTTCTTTTGACAGAAAATTGTGGAGAGAACTTGCTAGGATTAAATTTGTTGACAAAATTGGGGGCAGTCATACATTGTATGGCAGACGGGGTGTTTCTCACGATGTGGCCTCACGATGCACCGGTGACGGAATTTATGTCAAAAGAGTTGCCAGAAGAGCTAATTAGAGTACCAACCTGTCTGTGGGCAATGCATGATAATGATGTAGGATGCTTGAAAATAGAGCCAGCAAAAATAACTTTGAAAGAAGGTGTCACACTACCACGAATTCCCCAGTATAAAATTTCTGTTGAAGGTGAGAAGGGATTGAAAAGCATTGTTACTGACCTGGTGAGATTGGGGGTGGTTGAGGAAATTGCAGGTAGCACGTGCAACAGCCCGATTCTTCCAGTTTACAAGAAAGGAGGAAATGAGGTACCCTATCGTTTCATAATTGATCTGCGCGCATTAAACAAAGTGGTAGACCCACAATTCCCTTTGGTCCCAGATGTCACAACAATACTGACAATGATACCGGCCACTGGAGAATACTTTAGTGTAGTTGATCTGAAGAACGCGTTCTTTAGCATTCCAGTGGATAAAAGCAGTAGATATCTGTTCGCGTTCACTCTAGGAGGTCGATCATTCACATTCACACGCATTCCACAAGAGTACACAGAAATCCCGAGCATTTACAGCAGAGCGCTAAAAGAGCAGCTTGACATGCTAGAATTACCCAAAGGTTGCGTACTCTTGCATTACATAGATGACTTATTACTAGCTGCTGACACAAAAGAAATCTGCAAAGAAAGTACTATATTACTATTGACACACTTAGCGACCCATGGTCACAAGGCAAGTTTGAAGAAATTCCAGTATAATCAGAAGGAGGTGTTTTATTCGGGTTACCTACTTTCGAAAGAAGGGAGAAGATTAACACCAGAACGCATAGAAAGTATTTCTAGTATGCCTATTCCAAAAACACAAAAAGGAGTGAGAGCTGTAATAGGCATGGCCTGTTATTGTCGGCAGTGGATCAGTAATTTTGCGTTTATTGTGAAGCTGATGATAAAGTTGACAAAAAAGGATGCAGAGATGCCTTTACAGTAGGATGAGGAATGTCAGAAAGCTTTTGAGCAATTGAAAGCTGCATTGTGTGTTGCGCCAGTTTTAGGCACTCCTAACTATAAAAAGATCTTCAGACTATTTGTGAGTGAGAGTGAAGGATGTGCATTGGCGGTTTTGACACAGGAGCAAGGTGGAAGAAATAGGCCGTGCGGCTATTTTTCTTGCGCGTTGGACCCTGTAGCGTGCGCACTACCACGATGTTTGCGATCCATCGCAGCAGCTGCTGTGTCAGTGAAACAAACAGAAGGAATGGTATTGGGGCACACTTTAATTCTGATGGTGCCACATGCTATAGACGTTCTATTAAATAGGAATCAGACGCAACACCTCACCTCAGCTAGACTGACAAGATATGAGCTTATCTTGTTTGCACCCCACATCCAAATTATGAGGTGTAGCGCATTGAATCCTGCAGAATTAATGCCACTGCCCATAGCAGAAATTGGTGACAACGAATCACCACCCCATGATTGTTTAATGATCACTGAAGAAGAAACAAAGGGAAGGATTGATTTGAGCGATATCCCACAAAAAGAGCCAGATGGGGAGTTATTTTGTGATGGCTCTTGTTTTAAATTACTTGATGGCACATCAACGGCCGCATATGCAATTACTACCCTAAAGAGTGTTGTAGAAAGCAGAAGAATCCCCTACAATTCGGCGCAAGCCGCAGAAATAATAGCACTGACCCGAGCCTGTGAACGCTCTGAAATTTGAACGTGAATATTTATACTGACAGCCAGTACGCCTTTGGCGTGGTTCACAACTTTGGCCGACTTTGGGCTGAGAGGGGTTTCTTGACATCACATGGGGCCAGGATTCAGCATGGCCCTTTGATTGTGCGATTGTTGTCTGCACTCACGTTTCCAAAGCGCCTAGCTATAGTGAAGTGCGAGGCGCATAAGAAAGTAACATGTAGAGTGGGAGAGGGAAACGCATTTGCAGACAGGATTGCGAAGCAAACAGCCACAGATAAGGGGAATAAAATGATGACAGTACAGACTGAGGAAGCACCTTTTATGATAGAGAATGGAGTTGCCACAGTAAAAGAAATGCAGGCTGAGGCCACGACCAAAGAGATTCAGGGGTGGGCTGAGGGCTCTGCTGAGTTAGATTTGGAAGGATGTTGGGTGGACAAGGAAACAAAGAACTGTATGTTGCCAAATTGTTATGTAACTGCAATGGTTACAATGGTGCATAGCCCTACCCACATTTGCGCGAAGAAGATGGTACAGCATTTATCCACAGTATGGAAGAATGAGCACATAAAAAAGAATGCAGAAAGACTAGTGCAGAATTGTATTACGTGCCTGCAACACAATGTAGGGAAGGGAACCGTGACTCCAGCAGATAGTTTCGGCCCACCCTCTATGCCATTTGAGGTGGTCCATTTTGATTTCATAGAAATGGAAAGGTGCCATAGAAATGGAAAGGTGCCAGAACTGCAAATATGTGTTAGTGGTAATTTGTGCATTCAGCAAGTGGGTGGAGGCATATCCTTTAAAAGACTGTACTGCCATGTCCACAGCAAAAGTAATGCTAAAGGAGTATTTCTCCCGGTTTGGGTTGCCCCGCGTCCTTTGGTCAGACAACGGCCCCCACTTTGTGGGTGCAGTAGTGCTACAGATCTGTGCAGGTCTGCAAATAGAGAAGAGATTCCACAGTTCCAGGCATCCCAGTTCTGCCGGGCTTGTGGAGAGACGTAACGGAATCTTGAAGTCAAAGATAGCAAAAATTTGCGCTGGGAGCAAGTTGAGTTGGGTGGATGCATTACCCCTAGCGCTGTTGTGTATGCGCACGTCGGTGCAGGCTAAGACTGGGCTCTCCCCCTATGAGATTATAATGGGGAGACCAGCAAATGTATGGTGCGCACCGCAGTCCAAAAGATTATGTGAGCATCCTATGTTAAGCACTTATTGTGGGCTTTTAATACAGAAGTTGCGTTTGATTCATCAGCAGGTGCAGGAGGCGTTACCAGTGCGATATACCGGACCGGGGCACTCGCTGGAGCCTGGAAGCTGGGTGTTAATTAAAAACTTTGAACGGAAGACAGCATTAGCACCCAGGTGGTGCGGCCCCTATCAAGTACTTTTGGCAACACAGACGGCCATCCGAGTAGACGGACGGAAGGCATGGATCCACGCGACACATGCCAAAAGATTCCCAGGACTGTTGACAACTTCCGACGACCAGAGAAAGGAAACGGTCTCGGAAACGAAAGAAGCTGTTGCCAGTCCAGTGCCACAGCATCAGCCTGAGCGAGAAGTGAAAGTTGAAACAAAGCGAAAACGAGAAGTGAAACTCGAAACAGAGCCTGAGGAGGCTGCCAGTAAGGGGAAAGGGCGAAAAGTGCCCCAACGTTGCTCAGCGGAAACAACATCACTGCCGAGCGACACAAACCCTGCATTGCAAACACAAGCAGAAACAACGCATGTACCCCTTTGGCACCCACCAGTTCCTGCGAATGCACCAAAGCCAAAGAAACAAACTACATCATTGCCACAACGCTCATCGCTACCCATCATTGTGCCAGAGGCTGACACTGAGCCTGATACTGGAAATACAACGGCACTATTCACGGATCATACAATACCAGGAGTGAATCGGTATAATTTGCGGACTCGACAGGCAAAGTGACCCACAGATCTTTGGTGCTTTTCTTTTTGCCTTTGGTTCCACTCACGGACGGAGTAGGAACCAGGGGCGTAGAGGAGAGAAGTGTGAGAATTGTGCAAGTCGGACAATTCAAGACTCACGGCTCCTCGGTGCGCTTATAAAAGTACATGTGTCAGGAGCCAGAGCAGGACAAGCTGGACGCACATAAGTACTAATGCTGATAGAGTACATGTGTCCTAAGCCAGAGCGGGACAAGCTGGATGCACACAGTACTCTATCAATAAAGAACTGTCTGGAAATCGTCTGAGCAGTGGGAGAAAGAACAACTAATCTTGCTCGGAGTGGATAAATGATCCAGGCTGTGAAAAGGCTGGCAGAATTGAACTGTGACATTTCTCGTTGAACTTTTCTGGCATCAAGAACGAGAGACATTTGCGACGAATTTTGCCAGCAAGAAGAAGGACGATGAAGAACAAGTCAAGACCGGTTTCAGCTTCCTCCTGCACCCCTGCTGAAAAGATAATAGATTTAGAGACTGTAAATTTAGGGAAAAAGCATGGTAAAAGGAATAAGGTACTGATTTGGACATTGGTCCTATGTTTTTTAAGTATGATAGTACCAACAATAACAGCTATTACACTATGGTTCCTGGAGTAGGTACACCCATTAGAAAAACTTTTGCCAAAAGCAGCTACTGAAAGCCTGGTTCATGTAATCACTGGTACTTTGCCCCCAATGGAAGAGAGACATAGAGAAGGATACGGCAACAATACATTGTTGCTCATCATGAACATGACCCATGCGGTTTTAAAGAAAAAAAGATTGCTGGGTTTGCACCCATTTACCACAGCACGGTGGGAAAGGGATAGGCTGGTATGTACAACCATTGCCATTGATTTATTCATGTGAAGTAACATTAAGTGCAATGTTCTTTGGGAAATGGAACAAGAGTAATACGGGTCAGCTAGATGAGACCAATGTGAATGAATTTGAGGAAGTGATCATGAGACCTGTGGGTTGTTCCATATTCCAAAAAGCTTGCGTGTTTGCACTAGAACCCATGAGAAAGAATGCACGAAAAATAACAAGACTAGATAGATTACATAGGCAGAATAGACCAAACCCGCCAGCAGAAAGAACATCAGTAATGACATTTCGGATGAGGGATGAATGGAACAAAGATGCTGTGCCCCCTGCCTATACAGTGGATCACAGCCCCAAAACTGCTCCCCTATGTCTACAGAAAAAGGGTTCCTATAAAGTAGGAACGTTTAGCAACTGCCTGAACACAGTGGTTTTAAAACACGAAATAGAACCCATGTATGTAGGAAACCCTGTTTACTTTATATGTGGAGAAAAAGCATATCCATGGTTAACTAGAAACTGGGGAGGTACATGCTACCTAGGTCTACTGTTTCCAGGAGTGTTCCTCTTGGAGACAGCAGAAGTAGCCAAACGAACAAAAGGTAGAACTCAAAGGAGTAGCGAGGATGGAATGATAGCAATGGATATAGCCAAATCATTTATACCGTTCTTGTCCCAAATAGAAAATTCTTACAATATAAGAAAACTGTCTGGAATAGATTCCACAACGGATATTTTATTGAATATGACGTTAGAAGAAAAAGGAATAAGACTAATGGCACTTCAAAACAGGATGGCTCTCGATATAATATTAGTTGATCGTGGGGGAGTTTGCAAGCTCGTAAAAACTGCATGCTGTGTGTATATAGATGACTACTCCCCTACGATATTTAAAGCGATCCGGAAATTACATATCATAAGTTCCACACTCTCTACTGAAGAAGGGGTTTGGGGGATAGGATCCTGGTTTTGGGGATTATTGCGGTCTTGGGGATGGAAGTTAATTTTGATACTAATGATGGTACTCGGGATATTCATAACATGCTGCTGTTGCATACAATGCTTACCAATAGTGTGCACTGAAATAAC
The DNA here is from genome assembly GCF_040938575.1 of Ambystoma mexicanum. NCBI lineage: Eukaryota > Metazoa > Chordata > Amphibia > Caudata > Ambystomatidae > Ambystoma > Ambystoma mexicanum. The sequence goes on along the minus strand of NC_090932.1, from coordinate 467,088,506 downwards.
TGATGGATGTACTAAGGGATGTATGCACATGGTGTCGAGAGGAAAACAAACGCATGGGTGGAATAACAGAGACACTGAGGAAACAAAAACAGTAAAAAAATTCATGGCGATAGACATTAATGATGAAGATGATTCAGATGTAGATACCCCAGACTTATCCTCGTTAGAGGAGGATACAATGAATAAATAAGACATTTGGCATACAGCCAAAAGGAGGGTTTGTCAATCTGGAAAAATGAATACCCTTCATTTGAATGATAGACGTAACTTGATGGCCGTGGGCCAACCGTTTTATGCACCGAATTATAGAAATATAAACTGCTATGCTTGACCAACGAGCGGCCATTTTAAATGTAGCAAGAATCACCATTTTGCTTGTTAACCATTGCTCATTGCTTTCTGTCTAAAAAATGCTTTGCAGCTTGCAATTCTTGCGGATTCTGCTTACTCTGCTCAACTGTTAACATTGTTGTCTGAATATGAAAGGACAAGGTCGCGGGACTGAAGAATTTGTTGAAACTCCTCATGAGTAGCCCAGAGAGGAATGCCCACGCTCCCTCTCTGTAGCCTTGGGAGAGAGCTGCAGGGCATTTAATCACTTCACAGCTGCCAGCCAGTCTCGTACGATGGTAGAATATGTTAGAATAATACAGCTAAAGGCTTGAATTCTGCTTTTCTTACGGCCCCCCTTCGCAAAACCCTTTAGAACGTTTCGGCTCCCAGGACACGAATAGTACCTCATAGATAGCAAAGCTTGGAATGTGTCTCTTCCCCCGTGTGCAGCTCGCTTCCAAGAACAGAACCACCGTGTTCTGTTCAACAACTAAAAGATGCCTCCGCACTTTCTAATTGCACATTGTTACTAGAATAGACATCGAAAATGGTATAATCGTCATACTCGTTGGATATGTCCATCGTCATCCCGAGTTCAAAGGAACTTAATAAAGAGGGGTGTTGAACATGACTTTGCTGATTGTATGATATGCATTTTGTATATATGTAACTGATGTACGTAATTCGTGTTCTTGCGTCCCTCGAGGTCTAGGAAACTCACGTCGCGGGGCGTGAGATCAGAATTGGCCAATTGATACTATCTTTTGCTTGCAATAAACCCTAGCATTGAGAATTTGAACCTGGTGTCTGGCGCATCTTATCGTGTATGGTTATTGCCTTGTTTCCATACCACGATGGACCCCTAGGGGCCCCTTTCAATAACGTCCCTTTAACAAAGTTTTTTCAGTGAATTTCATGGGTTTTTACCAGTGCGTGCTATTTTCCTAAAATGTAACAATATCATACTTACCCAATATAGCAATATTTGTGTCCAATTTACAAAGAGTCACCTTAAAACCCTGTCATTTCCCACCGTCAAGAATCATTTTTAACACTTCTATACACTTTTTGCAACTATTTCAACTATTTTTGCATCCGTCGACGTGTACGAATAGCTGACTTCATTGTGGACCTCCTGGACAGTGCCACATGACCATACGCTGGCGTGCGGCATGATGACGTGTCCGAGAACCCGTCCGCACTTCACGCTAAGATCCGTGCTTCATGGACAGTTCGGAACTGCATTTTCTACTGATCTAGGAACTTTCGACTTCAAAAGTTCCCTTGCACAGCTCCAACACCTATTCCTACTCATTGGGCCTCATCATAATAGTGGCGAGAACAGTATGAACGGTGCCGGTAAGGCACACACCAGCACCGTTCATACCGTCCCGCCGCATTACGAGTTCTGCTCGCGGGTTCCTGACAGCCCACCAGGTCTTACCTGGTGGGTTGTGAGGCACCCATGAGCAGAACTTGTGATTGCACTGGCACCGTTATCAACAGTGCCGGCACAACCATGCTCCCCACCCCATCGGGAGCCCGGCAATACCACCACCCACGAATGGGCAATTGCCAGCCCATTCATCTCGTAATGAGGCCAGTTATTGCCTAATCGCAGGTGGCGGCGTCAGTAGCGAGCATGGCGGTAGCCGTGCCTGCCATACAGGCACGCTTACCGCCATGCTCGTAATGAGGCCCATTATCCATTAACAATCTAGTACACAGTACAGCAAAACTGCTATTTATCTTAAAATGTCATCACCTAATGCCATCCCTCCTCCCCAAGAGCCACCACCATTGCTGTAATCAAGGAGCATGATAATCACTGCCCCCACCGTAGAAATAACACGTGCGCAATATTTTCCTTTGTGCACCTACCCCTCCATATTAGTGTTTGGTGCCTCCTCCTTCATTATCTACCCACCTTTCGTTCTTAGCTCTCCTGCCAAAAAAAAAAAAATACATCCAAAAACAACAAAAGAAATGTTCCTTTAGGAACCACCTTTCACATTTAAAAATTAGAACTAAAAAAAAAACGCATAGACTCCATCTACTTTATATTTCTCAGTAAAGTACATAGACTCAATAAGATTTTCCAACATTTCCATTTGCATCTTGTGTTATGCTAATGGGAATATTGTGGCGTTCATCCTCCGTTCCAGGGACTGGAGCGGTGGATACCGGCGGCCCAGCAGCCCAAGTTATTAGCCCAAGCGAAGCGAGGGTGGATAACGAGGTCTCTGGACCATTAATCCCCCATTCGAGCCCATGTAATGGGGGATGAAGCCGTTAGCACCCTAGGTTCCCAAAGCGGGAAGCTGGGGGGCTAAAAAAAGGAATTTTTCTTCCTACACCGGGACGCCTGCGGCATCCCGATGTAGGAAGGAAAATCCTTTTCCAAGATGGCCACCATGGAAAGGGAAGGCAGGGTTCCATACAGGGCCCCTCTTTGCTTTCCATGGAAGCCTGCAGAAGGAGAAAAGAGAACCCTATGACTTTATTACCACAACCATATTTTTCTTCCCTTTCAAAACTATCAAATCTATCCCAATTTCGAATAACTTTACCACAAAGCCTGAGCCAGGTGGACATGGCCACTTTAACCCCTTGTGTTGTCCCTTGTGATCATGGCCAGTAGCCAGATTGTCTGGATCATGACCTTATTCCATGACCCCAACAATCTGGTTACTGCCCATGGCCACAGGCTACACCTCAGTCACCAAAGATATATCACTATTTTTTGTACCTACATTATGACACTTGTTAAAAAATAAAACACATGCACATTTGCAAAACCATGCTTTCAGGTGCTTTCCGGTCCTTGCCAATGCTCCTTACACAAGTTTGCTGAAAATCCACCCATTTTTTATTTTTTCAAAAGTGTCAAATGTATGCGCATACAATTGTCATATAACCTAGCCCCCACAAAATCCATTCAGACTTTACGAAAACATTTATATCTAGATCAATAGGGGCCGATTCATGGAACAAATGTGTGCCGAAATTTGTGGCGCAAGCGGGCACAAGCGTGAAAAAGCAAGCGCACGCGTGCGATTCATGGAAGGCCCTGTGCGTGTTTTCCCCGGGATGCGCGCCAAACCCGTGGGTGGCGCACACAGGCACACACGTCACTGCAACATCCCAACTCAGTGTGTGACGCTCACAGCGAAAGCGCACAACGTGTAGCACACACACCAAAAAGGGGGCGGAACACGTGGAATGGGGAACAACGCGTGCAAAAGAAGGCATAACTGGGGAAGTACCGCTGGGAAATACACGGAATGCCCACACGCGCGCGAACAACATGCATTCATGGAATCAAATACGGGAAACCCACGCATGCCAAAAGACACACAGAGATCTAAATACGTCCGCCACATGAAGGCAGGCGGAAGCGTCCCCACGCAGTATAAAAGTGCGTGCAAACAACAAACACGTATATACAGCTACAATGAATGTCCAATTTCTCGCAGCACTGATCGTGGGACACCGTGGAAGATGAGAATAGCCAGCCCTCGCATTTTTTTGTAAAGGACCAGCCTTTTTAGGATGCCTGATGGCGAGGTCTATGGCAGGTATAGGTTTCCACTTTGTATCATCCTAGACCTGGTCACTGAGCGGGAGGATGACCTCACATCACCCACCCTGTGCTCCCAAGCACTGAGCCCCTTGGAAAAGGTGCTTAATGTCGTGCATTTTTTGGCCACTGGGTCATTTTAGCAGACAACTGCCATAATTGGAGGTGTCTCACAGGCCACGCAGTCAAGCTGACTACACCAGGTGTTGGCAATCATGACTGCGCGCCCCTCTGTCTGAAGGCACATATACATGGCCAGAACATCTGCAGAAAGGCAGGCCGTGGTCCAGGACTTTTACAGGGTGACACACTTCCCCAAAGTGCTCAGTGCCCAAGATTGCACCCATGCGGTCCTACTTCCACCTAGGGGCACGGAGAATATCCACCACAAACGCTGCCACACCATCAACGTGCAGGTTGTGTGCGATGCACAGGGAATCATCACTTCTGTCTATGCTAACTATTCTCGGTCCACCCATGACAGTTTCATATAAAGAATGTCCACCCTGAGCTGGGACCTGGAAGCTGTGAAGCATGGCTCATAGGTTAGTACAAATGCCTGTGCACATGCATGCATGTCACACACAGACAAATACACAAACCAAACTAATGACAACCACTATCACCTCCCCAGGGGACAGTGCCCACTCTCTGACCACCTACATACAATACAGAACCCCACTACACCACCCCAGGTAAGATACAACACAGACCATATTGCAACCCGGCCATAGTGGAGCACACATTCGGAGTGCTCAAGTCACGTTTTCGCTCCTTTGACCGCTATGATGGGCAGCTGCTATATGCGCCCCCAGTAGTGTGCAGGATTATAGTGGCAGCATGTGTCCTGCACAACGTTGCAACCCGGCAGGGCGTGCCAGTGGACATGGTGGTGCACCCACATCCCCAACCACATGCACAGGTGCTGTGCATGTGAGGGGAAAGGGCACGTAGAGGCCGCTCAACTGAGGCACCCATCACCTTTTGTGGCCTCGCAACCATGGCACAGATGTACTAGTACCAATGGAAAGTGCACACAACAATTGTCCTTGGCAACTTGGGTGAGGGTGAGGGGGGCAAGGTACATGATGCAAAAAGCACCCCTGTGCTCCTGAAAGGCTGCCTGTGGCCCCGTAGGAGGAATGACGGGTCACGCAATGCTCAGGCATCCCACAAAAACAAGAAAAAGAGATACGCGACCCCTGTAGCCCACGTGCGTGTAAAAAAAACACGCGCAGTATGCTATGCCGCCCAGGAACCCAAAAATTGTGTACGTAATCAACACGCGGGCTAGTATGACCGAAAAAAAGGGGTACGCGACAAACAGGGACACCCGCAGTGGGAAAAATAGCGTGCACGGCTCACCGTCTGCCTTGCGTGTAGAAGAAAAACGCGTAGGCAACACCCCGCCAAATGAAGAAGTAGCCGCTGTCAAGTAATCGTGTGTGAACCCCAATGTCTGGAATACACACGCACCGCTCTCCATGAAAAGCACATACAGAGTGATAGAAACCCACGAGGGACCTTTAACCTGTGCCGAGTGAAACACCCGCGCGCACGTTACATCACCTACGCGCTTACACGCTAAGGGCCTTTCCTCAGGATCCACGCCAACGTGCTCTTTTTCACGTGCCAAATCACTCCGTATCAAGCTGGCCACGCGACAACACACGGAAGACCACGCTCCTGCCCAGAAGGCTGAATTACTGCCCCCCAGTGCCCTGAGCAGCCTCCTACAAGCCATCTGCTGCTGCCTGCCTGCCTGCCTGCTGCTAACAGTGCCCTGCCATTTGGTGCCTTTACATCCACCCCTGCTGGAACAGAAGACTCCCGACTGCAGTTCCATCACTCCACAGCCCAGCCCCAGGACCCAGTTGCCCACCCACACCTGCCTTGGGGGTTGCCATGTCCGACGCAACACCATCCGGCACCAGTGACAACCGCCCAGCATAGAGGCAGAGGGCTACCAGCTTCAGTGAAAAGGAAGTTGGTATCCTGGTGGAGCAAGTTCTGGGGCATTATGATGCCCTCTTCACACCATAGCACGCCGACAAGGAAAGACGGTAGAGGATCTGTAAGGACATAGTGGGAGCCATCTACGCGGAGGGGGTGGCACCCCATGACATCAAACAGGTCCAGAAGCACTGGGTGTCCAGGACCCTCAAGAAGGCCCGGTGCCGGGTCCAGTTTATGACCTAGCAGATGAGGGTCTTGGAGCGCATTCACCCAGTGCTTCTCCACCAGATCCTCAGGATGCAGGCCCGTCTGGATTCGAGCGGTAAGTGCCCATTCATTCATGTTTAAAACAGTGAATGTTGCAGTGTGGTGGTAGTTAGCTACTTGGCTGTATATGTCTCATGGGTCATGTACAGATGTGTGTATGCAGGGACATGAGGGTGCTGTACATGAGTCCAGTCAGGCGTGACCCACATGGATGGTGTATGTGTTACTATGCATCATGCGGAGCAGCATTCGGAATGCACACGTGTATGCATGCCTGTGTCTGTAGTTGGACATGTTTGGGGTGTGAGAGATGTGTGCTGATGTCATGGACATGCATGGTGTACATGTCTGTGTGTCTGAGTAGTGTGTGCGCCATGGATGCATGACACATGTCCGTGACGATGTGTTGATTCACTGATACAGCCTAATCATCCTTGTATCCACTGTGTCTGTGGTTATACGGGGCCAGATGCATGACCCTCCGTTGATGTGTGTGCATGTGATCAGCATATCCCATGATACATGTGAGTTTCAGCCCACCATTGGATGTTTCTATGGTGCCTTGGACATGGATGCAAATGTTTGTTGCATGTGCCATGCCTGTTCCTGCATGTGTGTTGCCTGCATTGACCCATGTGTTGTGGAGGGACATGATGGAAGTGTCATTTGACAGTGCCACTCATGTGCAATTGCTTTCTCTCTAGGGGACTATTGTACAGTACCCCGAAGCATGTGTTCAATGGCTCCCTTTACACAGCGGCAAGTGAAGAAGAACGCGGAGATGACGCTGTGGAGGAAAGCGGCAGGGATGCCTCCACCAGCTGGCGACGCAAGGCTGTCACGCTCCCAGGAAATTCCATCATCCGGGAGGGAGAGGACTGGTGCCGCGTCTGCCACTACGGCTGCAGCGGAAGGGGCAAGTGAGCCCCCACAGGGCCTTGCAACGGCAGAAGACAGTGCAGAGCCATCCAGGTTGGTGGTGTTTATGGAGGAGGAGGAGGCCGCTACTGAGCCGCACATAGGGCCTGGTGGGGGTGGTACCACTGGTGCAAGTGGTGCAGTCCAGGGACAGGGGCAGGAGGCCAAACAGGTCGCCACGTAGGGGCCTGTGCATGTCACTGTCCCTGACACTGTGACTGCATCACCATGCACCAGCAGGGATGCCCCGTCCCAGGCCCGTCCGCAGGTAGGGGGGAGGTCCAGGTCATCGGGTACTCCTCTACCTGCAGACGTGGGGACCTGTGACAGGATTGAGTCCATCCTGATTGGTGTCGCGTTGTGCACATGTGACATTAGTGATGACCATGGTTCCTGGGGGACCATGCACGTCATCACGAAGAGCTGTCTGGCAACATGGCCAGGGGGTTTCCTCCATGTATCAGCCAGTCTTAGGGCACTCTCCTCCTCTTTGCACAGTATACACCAGTCGTTCTCTGTGCCGTCTTCTGGCTCGAATGCCAACAGGGCCCCCTGTGGACTTGCCCCAACCAACGCAGCCAGCCTGGTGGAGATTCCATCCCTGCCACAGTCGGGAGTCGGAGGTCCAGCAGGAGTGGCCACCCCACCAACTGCACCCCAGCAGATGGAGGATGTGCCGGCATCATTGGGCAGGGCACGTGCACAATGGCGCCGGGGGATTCCATCAGCCCGGAGGCCGTAGTGGTGACAGAGGCAGTTGCGTTGGTGGCAGCAGCAGGCTCAGCGTGGGAGGCATCATGGCTCGGGGCCATCAAGACCCCGGGGGCAGGCATTGGCCGAGGGGCAGGAGGACCCCGTACTGGGAGTGTCTTCCGTGTGGCAGCGGTTGGGCCGGCAAATAGATGCGGAGAGGTGGTGGGTGGAGAGGGCACGGCTCAGGATGGTCAGGGCGGAGAACTCCATGCACCGGGCTTTGAGGCGGGCGGAGGGCCTCGAGGCCAGGGAAGACACCCGCCTCCGGAACATTGACGTGGAGTTCGATGATGCCCTTTCCCAGAACATCAAAAAGTGAGCCGTCGGACTAGCCCGCCACCTTTGTATAAAGTTATTTAGGCTTAGGGTTCATTTAGTTTATATTTTTATTTGGCGTTCACTGACTTTGCGCCACTTTTTGTATATAGTTCTATATTTTATAGGTTTTTTGGTAGGTTTGCTTTTGTTTTGGGATCATGGACCCTTCTGACTTTCCTTGTAAATAGTACCAGACTTGTACATACTTTCGTTATTTCATCATTCCATGGAGCAATGGTTTTTTGTGCTTTTGTTTTTTATTGACTTTATATGGACTTTGGCGATGGACCACTTTTCAATTTTCATGTCGTCGATATTTGTTTTTTATTGGATTTTACTTTATTTTTGGGATTGCTTTCATTAGTTCATCATTTGAATGTGTGATTTTCATGTTTTTTAATACATGTCATATATCTTCATTATTGGTGTTGTGTACTCTCATTGGTTTTGTGCATGTCTCTATGAGCATTGCCTCCATCATGTGTTGCCACTGTGTGGCTCTGTTGTACATTTATTCATGGACATGCTGGTTCTTTTCAGACTCTCATGGCATGGGTAATTTGGCAGTGGGTGCACTGTATGGTTGTGTGCTCGTACTGGGGGCAGGGGGGATTTGGGTTGACATTAGGGCCATGGGTCTGTTTTGTTATGATATGGTGTTTGGTGGGCCATGTGTTGGGGCCTGCTGGCAGGTTGCCGTCAATGGGTGCGGGGTGGGGGACATGTGTCAGGGCATGCGGGCAGGTTGCTGTCAATGGGGGTGGGGGGCATGTGTCGGGGCTTGCTGGCAAGGTGCCGTCAATGGGGGTGGGGTGGGGGACATGTGTTGGGGACTGCTGGCAGGTTGCGTCAATAGGGGTGGTGTGGGGGACATGAGTCGGGCCTGTTGGCAGGTACCCGTCGCTGGGGGTAGGGTGGGGGGACATGTGTTGGGGCTCCCAAGTGAATGGTGCCATTGGGCTGCCTGCGGGTCATGGTATGGGGTTATGGGCTAACTATGGGGCATGCCCAGGGGAGTAGGGTAGTCCCCTGTGGTGTGAGCTGCCTGCAGGGCATGGGGAGGGGGAAGGGGCACACCGGGGAGGGCCTACACTGCCAAACCACGTGTAAAAGTCCACACGCACCCCCGGAATACACGTCCCCCGCTCGCGCTAGCAAAATCATGTGTAAAACTCCCTGTGCACCTCTCGGAATACTGGTACCCCGCTCGCACCAGTGAAATCGCATGTAAAACACCCCGCGCACCGCTCGGAATACATGTACCCCAGTCCATGCCCTGCAGGCAGCCCATCACCCCAGTCAATGCCCTACAGGCAGCCCATCACCCCAGTCCATGCCCCGCAGGAAGCCCATCACCACTTGGCATGCCCCGCAGGCAGCCCATCACCCCAGTCCATGACCCGCAGTCAGCCCATCCACCCTCTCCATGTCCTACAGGAAGCCCACACCACAAGCATTTTACCTGACGTGACTGGGGTACACGTATTCGGAGGGGTGCGCAGGGAGTTATACATGAGATTTTGCTAGCGCGAGCGGTTTACGTGTATTCAGAGGGGTGCGCAGGGAGTTTTATATGCGATTTTGTTGGCGCGTGCGGGGTATGCATATTTCGAGGGGTGTGTGGGTAGTTTTACATGCGATTTCACTGGTGCAAGCGGGGTACCCGTATTCTGAAGGGTGCGCGTGGAGTTTTACACGTGATTTTGCTAGTGCGAGCGGGATACGCGTATTCCGAGGGGTGTGTGGGGATTTTACATGCAGTTTTGCTTGCGCAAGTGGGGTACATGTATTCCGAGGTGTGTACAGTGAGTTTTAAACGCGATTTCGCTTGCGCGTGCGGGGTACACGTATTCTGAGGGGTGCGCGGGGAGTTTTACATGCGATTTTGCTAGCGCAAGCGGGGTACATGTATTCCGAGGGGTGCGTGGGGAGTTTTACATGCGATTTTGCTAGCTCGAGTGGGTGTACGCGTATTCCAAGGGGTGTGCTGGGAGTTTTACACGCGATTTTGCTAGCGCGAGCGAAGTACGCGTATTCCAAGGGGTGCGCCGGGAGTTTTACACACGATTTTGCTAGCGCGAGTGGGATACATGTATTCCGAGGGGTGCGTGGGGTGTTTTACATGGGATTTCGCTGGCGCGAGCGGGGTACACGGATTCCGAGAGGTGCACGGGGAGTTTTACATGCGATTTTGCTGGCACGTGAGGGCTGTGTGGCATTTTTTGCACGTTTTCATGGTTGGGGGGCTATATACTGGTTTGCGCCATGTAGGGGATTTGTGCAATGTTTTTGGTGCATGGGGCGGGGTTGGGGCGTAACTGGCACTGCTGCAGAGTTGCTGCACCACTCTGTGCCACAGCTGGTTATGGATGTAAAAATCCATGCATACGCTGTGCGTCAAAATGGGATGTGACGTAGGCGGCTGGCTCAAGCTGCCGCATGCACACTCTGTGCGCCAGCCGCGTGCGCCACTTCTGCTCTTGATTCCATGAATTACCCCCATAATCATTTTGCAAACATTTGTGTAGATTTGTCAAATGGCATCACATGTATAAGCCTTTACAATATTTTGGGAACCCCCGTCTAATTTTGACCCTTCTTGACAGAATCCCACCAAACTTTGCAAGAACATTTATATCTAGATCTATTATCGGTTTGCCAAATTAAGTGTAGATTCATCAAATGGCACATCATTTATAAGCCTTTTCATTATTTTGGGACCCCCCTCTAATTTTGCCCCCTCTTGACAGAATCTCACCCAGCTCCGCAAACTCCTTTGGAATCGGGTCAGGACTATAACTTCAAAATTTCATGCACTTTCACTGAGTGGTGCCAAAGTTATTTGTCATCCAAAAACTGCCCCCAAACATCTGAAGTGTCCCGAACTTCTCTGGACTGCTCGCGAACATCCAGACTGTTTGCGGACTTTAGCGGCAAAAAAACACCTGTTTTTTTGCTTTCTTGCAGCTATATCCCATCCAATCCTCATCACCCCTCACCTCCCTGGAGATTATTTGATAAGTTTGACAAGTGCAATGTTGTCTTTTTTAATATGTTTTTACCGCGATATCCGTGGACACCGGCCGCTGTGCGTGAATCCAAGGTGGTGGGCGTTTCAAAAAATCTGACGCACTTCACGTTTTTCACCATCCAATCAGTGGGCGCGTCTGATGTCCACGGAGACTATGTTGCCCTCTTAGCCAATCAGAGTCCTGTCCGTGAACCGAACAGGGAAGTGTGTCCGCGGAGAGGACATAGATATCACTCATTTTTTTAGACCTACTGTTTGGTAGTTTTAAAAAAACTACTGGACGGATTTTCACCAAATTTACAAAGGCACGTTTTCAGGACCAAGCCGCCGCTCCTGCTGCAAATTTGGTGAAAATCCGTCCAGTGGTTTGGGCTGTAGGCGTGAGCAACGTTTTTTCTCCATTCAGTCTATGGGAAAAAAAGAAATGTTGGGACCCCCCTTTAACTTTGCCCCCTCTGGCCAAACCCCACCAAAATTCAGAGTGGGTTATATCCTTTTATTTCAAAGTTTGGTGAGTATTCATCCATGGGGAGCGATGTTATAAGCCACCCAAAAAGTGCTCTTCCCATGGGTTTAGCAACTTAACCATAACTACATGGCCGCTACCGCAGGCCATGTAATATATATTTATAATAGTTCTTTTATAACTTGCTTAATACCAGCAAGTAGTTTCTAAGTGCAGGATCAGAATTTGAACCTGGGTTACGCTACGCTGTCTTGTTTCCAAGACAAACACATTGCCCCTGAGCTATCCTTCCTCCCGCCACACACCACTGTTACTAAAATAAGTAAGTGTACCCCTTTTGATGATTTGCCACAAGTTCCAAGTCACTAGTGCCACATTTCCTACTTTTGGAATGAATTCAAGTAAAAAGAAAATGTTGCAGGCTTGTTCTTATTGCCTCTATGCCATTGAACCACCCTGTATTTTTAGAGCATGAGAGAGAGCAAAGGGGAAGATCGACATATTATTTGTTTCCTTTAGCGTGGTTTTCTGGCACAGCAAGAGGGAAATGCAGGGCGATGCATTAGAGATCTGGGAACAGAGGTCTTGTGACTCTGTACGCCGCTGAACGGATGGACAGCATTGGAATTACTGCATGCGCCTAAATTATTGTCCATCTCTTTGATAAAGGCTGCACGTTAGCAAATGTCTGACTTTTGACTGACTCGGTCCCAGCTGTATGCTACGGTCTGAGACACTAGCCATCCCTTGGCAAGCCTAGGATCTATTCCTGATCTATCTCTGAGAGGCGTGTATGAGAAGCTTGAGCACATCCATCCAACTGGGCACCAAACTACATTGGTCTTTTTGAGCACATCTCAAACTCATCACACAGGCACCTCTACTCCATCTGAGCATACCTTACTGGTGGTATCGGACGTGACAGCTAGAATACAACGCTCAATAAGTAGGCTTTGGAGCCCTACACTGTTATGCCTTCTCACTCAAACTAAAAATGCAGAGTACACATGCACCCACACTTAAAAAACCCACCCCTCAACTCAAGTCGCTGCCTTGCAATATGTACCTTCTACTGTGTGCTTACTACTCCCACTTTATCCAATATCTTCTCAACCCACCCACTCCTATTCCCACCACCGAGCAAGGTGTGGAGACCCAGACATCGGCACAATACCTACTAACCACTCGTAGAAGCATCACTGCTGTGATATCATGATCGTCAGCAAAGGTGCAGAGTAGGAATGCCTATGGCATCACATATGCTAGTGCTTACCTGAGTGGGAGAGTGGGAGGGTTCCATCATAACCAGGAGTACTTGCATTTGCATTTCCCAGCAATTTGTCAGAGGTTTTTTTTGTTTTATTTCAATCGATAGTAACAGCCAGGAATGCTATGGTGGAGCTGTGCTGAACCCCTGAAATAATTCTAAACATCAGCACATTTTCTAGTAGGGTTTCAAAGTTACAAAGACAAGCCATCTTCAATAGTTTCCTGGTGTATTTGTAACAAATGCAGTTGACTTAGAAGCAACTATCTTCTGTCCCTGACACCCTCAGGCTGATGTATGTTTTACAGTGCCATTGTGACCAATACATACTCTCATTGGGCCAGATTAAGAAAGATTTGCACTGAAGCAAATCAGCGACCCTTTTAGCATCTCCGATTTCCACATTATATCTATTTCAAAAAGCCTAAAACTGGAGCAAATTTGGAGTTGAAAGTCTAGCTCTGAGGTGCCCTTGAGCACATCATGAATCACATTTGAAAGTGGGCACCTCACATGTTCTCCAGACATCTACCAGAATCGCTCACATATTCCACTTTGTCAATTAGGCGTAAGTTAGCAGGTGCAAATTGGGGGTGCTCAATGCCATCTCCTGATGATCTCCAGGGAATATATGTGTGTCTAAGGCCCATTAGTGCTGCTTTATAAAGCAGCATAGAATATTACAAGGCTAACACATACAATACTACACCAATGCTGATCAAATTGTTTCAATCTGAGACACAAGACCCTACTCATGAGACTCTGGAATTGAGTGAATTTCCCGAGACTCATGCCCAGTCCTTAGAGTTCCTCCTCCCCGCTGTGGACTTTGTCCAGAAACTCTCATTGTTTGGTCCAGGGTCTCAGATATGTGTTTTGCTTTCATCTCAGGATCCATAAAGCATGGGCTAATTCCTCATTAATAATAATAAATAGACCTGAACCTAAAGATAGCTTAATCTCCCTAGATAATGCGAACATGTCAGCATTCAAATTGAGACAATGGTAATTTCGAACCGTTCCAATGCAAAAGATGCTTTGCCCTTGAAATCGTTCATATATCTGTGATAGTCTTCAAACGTGCAAATTTGTTCTGGATGATCTTGAAAATTACAGAAATATTTATTTGATAATGTGCATAGAAGAAATGTTCTCTTTTGAAGAACTTGATTTCAAGCAGTACAGGGTGCTTTAAATCTGATTGCTGACTGTGCACATATTGCTCCTGACGTGTTTCCTTGTGTTATATTGATATGTTTACTAAATGTGTAATGATGTTTGCAAACCTAACAACAAATAAACATTAGAAGCCGTTTTCTAAATTAAGAATAGGTTAACAATAGGTTTCTGTGAATCTGAAGAGGATTTTTTTAATGGACTAAAATGATAACAATCTCACAATCCGTGAAATATGCAAACGCATGTGCAGCGTGAGATACGGGGTCCACGTTTTGTTACGTGAGTAACGCTGTCCTCTGGCAAAGCATTATACGGCAACATATCTTTCATATGGAATCCAGCAGAAACGTGTGAGCTCTGCGGTTTCTTCTGTATCCAGAAGGGTTCTGCTGGAGTCGTTTCTAAGCCATATGTGTTTTCAGATTTTGGCATGCCTGCACCTCGTGTTTTAGCAACCTTAAGTGTTTTAGCAACCTTAAGGTGCAACAAAGAGGAAATCCATTCTCTTTTGTGGTGACAGCTACTGCAGTCACCCCCCCCACTCCACTCCCCCGCCACTTCACATTCACGATTGTCTGTTATACCCGCTGCCTCGATAAACACATCAAGCCAGTATCACGTTAGTGTGGGCCAGTTTTTTGCCCAAAATGAGCCCGTTGTTTTGTGGCCAATGTCGGCCATTTTAATGAGTTACTTCACTATGCGGCTAGTAGTTTTGACCATTGCTGATGAATACATACCATTTAAATTGCACAATTTGCATTACATTTTATCAAAAAACTCCCCCTTGGGTACTATTAAAACAGTCTGTCACAAAAGGAACGAATTGCCATTTGCAACTATGGGACACGTTTTCACTGGTGCCCGAGATAATTGTATGCCCCTGTCCCACCCTGAGCATTGCTTCAACTGAAAGGGGGTCACTTTGCATGGTCCTGTGGAAGATTTAAAAAAAAATCAGAAAACTCCTGAGTGTGGTCCAAAGTTGTACGTACCAAGCATGACGTACTTTGCCCCCATTGTTGTAATTGAGCTGTTCGAGACACACAAGGAGTAGGACACACATTTCCCTGACAAGGGACATGTGGGTGGTTATATGCCCACAATGTATGTTGAGCTACTTAAGAGTCTCAACCCCAACAGAGCCACTACTACCACAGAATGTATGACAATGGCACCAATTCCTCTAGTTAGAAGGGATAAGCCTCGTGTGGCTGTCAACAGCCGAATTAATACATTCCAGAGTTTCCCAAGGGCTCAGGTGGAAGGCTTTGGGTGTGGGATTTGCGCTTGAAATTACGTCGCAAACAGTGCACATTCACTGCAAAATGGCCGCTACTTCCATGAGGCCTGTTTTCAGCGTGGCCTCAGGGTATAGGACTTCCAGGAGCCACCTGAAGTTGTCAGTGTTACGGCACACCTCTCAACCTGCTTATTCTCCATGGCCGGTGAAATGTCCACGTGTTTTCAGTTTTGGCGGGGATGAGCCCACTGAACGCTGTGAAACAGTACGAGGATTTCCCCCGAGGGTGAAAGGAGTCCAGTGCAGGGGACACCACACAAACAAGATGAACTAAAATGTATGCATTGGCATATGACACATAATCTGCACGCATGTCAAGCAGTGTTTTAAAACCTGTGACCTGTTAAAAAAACATGTCACCCACAGCATCCATTAGTATTGGGGTAGTGAGGGGTGTTGCTAGGTCTGGAAAAGATCCAGAGCTACGCGAATATAGGGACTGTCAGGACTCAGGGCTAGCTAGCGTTTTGGTTGTAGCCCCCGAACTTCTATCCAGGGCTACAATCAAAAGACCGGGGGCTATATCCTCCTAAACCCCCCTAACAACGGATCTGGGGGTGGCGACCAGAGGGAATTTCAGTATTCATAGACAGCAACATCCGAACAATACATAGCCAATTACTATTTGGTGGTGTTGTAGGGTTGGCCATATGCTTGCATTCTAGCATGAGTGCTGTTCTAGGATAATTTCTCACCCACCCTTTGTTGCATAGGCCAACAGAAGTGGGAGCGCTAACCTTTGCTATGTCCCTCCCATCACTCTGGATCAAGTGCTGCCCACCTCTATCCTGGAAATGGCAAAAGGGAAACACTGAGAGAACTACCACAACGTAGTGAAACTAGGCACGCAGACAGTTTAGGGAAATCTAAGTGAAGAGTTTTAATATGTGAAGATTCGGCAAAGCTCCAAGATTGAATTGTTGGCTTTAAAAGAGTTCATGTCTGCCCTGCAAAGGACCTCACTAACAGCAATGCCACTAAATGCATTGATCCAGAACAGCTGATTGTGTCTGGAGTCTTCCTTCGCTTCATTCGTTATCTTGAGTTTACAAACAAGGGGAATGAAGGGTGTGAGGAGCAGTTGTTACTGAGCAGTGTCTCGGGTGGAAAAGGAGGCATCGATAGCATCCTTTGAGCAGGAATATGTATTTGTGGCAGGCAGTGTTCCTGGGTAAATTAGGGGCTACTGGTGATGTGAGGCAGTTAGTGAGGAGAAGTGGGTAGGTGAAAGTTGTATGAAACGGGTAGGTAATTAGGATGAATACTGGATGGGTTGGCTGCATGTGAGAGCTAGTTAGAGAGGCGGGGAGTTGTGTATGTGTGATATTTTGTAACAGTGGTGGGCAGGGTGTGGGGATCAGTGTGACATTTTGGTGGGCATTTTGTGAGCAGGGGAAGTTAGAGCTGTTGCAGTTCGTGGAGTCTTACGAAGAGAGGGCAGCTGGGTTCTGTTCAGTTTTAGGTGGTGTAGAATAGATCACCAATTTTACCAGACGGGTACATTTTGAAGGTGTGCGGCCTGCGAGATGGGTGGCATATGAGGGTGGGAATTTCGCAGAGGGGAGTGAAGGACGGATTGTTCGGACTTGAGGGTAGTATTTTTAGGCAGTTTGAGAGAATAGAAGATAAGACTGTTACTTAGTTTTTTGAAGATACAAAGTGGGTATTGTTGGGCAGTTTTCTTTTTTTTTTTTTGCCTTGGGGTAGACCCTGCCAATGAGCACTTGTGAGCCCGGTTAGGTAGGCAGAGTGAGAAGTCACGTATGTGGAGGGAAGGGAGTACCAATAGGCAGTGTGTGGTGAAGGATGGGTGCATGACAAACAATGTGCCAGGAAGGCGAGTTGGCGTTGTTTAACACTTTGTGACTAAGTGTGGGTGGCGTCGATAGGCAGTTTTTGAGGAGGGACGGGTGGTGTGGCTGAGGCATTGGGTGTCAGGAGGGTGAGCGGCACTTCCGGTGAGCTAGCGGATTCTCCTTATAAATAGATCAGCAGTCCTTTGTGCTGGGGTTCCATCCCAGGCAGTCAGATTATGCAACGTCCCCGGGGTCTCCACTTGGCCGTGATCCTTTTCAAAGCCCATCGCTGTGGCCCAGGAGATAGCGCTGGGTGTCCTTCCCGCCATGGTTACATTTCCTTCCCCTCGCAGATATTAAATATCGGCCCCGGGAAGCCATAAATCAGGGGCGTTATCAGACAATGAGATCACCTCGGTAATAAGGGAGCACTTCCTTTTAATTGGACAGTGCATTAATTTAAAGAGAGGCCGATACCCCTGGAAAGAATGCCTGGCCTGAGTGTTAAGCATCTTTTAATGAGATTTAAACTGTACCCTTTCTTTGGTAGAAAAGCTATTTTCCTCTTCTTGTGTCCAGTGAAATTAGACTTTAAATGAAAGGTTCCACCAGGGCTAATGTCGCTATTCATGCGGCCGCTTCCTGCCTTTTCCTATCTTCATACTAGTTTATATGGAGATGAGATTGTGTCCGTGAGGTGGGAGTAGGGAGTATGTGTGTGCGCGCATACCTGCTATCTTTTTGAAAATGTATCTGTGGAGCTTGAGATGCGTTCGTGCGCACTCGAGAGCCCGCGTGCCTGTTTGTATGGGAGAGAGACATTACATTATGTGCTTGCGCTGAGTGTGGCATTGGTTTGTGAGTAGCAGAGGCATTTGTGCAGATGTGTGTCTCTGTCTGTGAATGGTTATGGTTGTGTGTACATCGGTAGATATTGCATGTGCGTGCTTTCAAGATCGTTATGTGCAGATCAGCGCATGATGTGTATCATGATAGTATTTAATGCATGTGTAGCTCAATTTGTGTAATATGTGTATATTTCTGAATAGGAAAGCATGCATTTGAGGTAGTACCTGGTTTATGCATGCATGCTTCAGCATGAGTGAGTGTGTGCCTAATATCGTGCCTGTAACATTGGGTAATAACGCATATTATTACAGATCATAAAAGTAGGCATAATATGTTATAATGCGATATACAAAAAGCGATGATATTATTATTATTATTATTGTTGTTGTTGTTGTTGTTGTTGTTGTTGTTGTTGTTATGGGGATTGTGTGCCAACAGGCAAGTCCAAATATTATGTGTCTTTCTGCATGATGACGTTGGTAGTTAATCAAATGTATAGTGTGTGTATCTGCATTGAATGTACTGTAGGTGGAACGGGGTACATAGCATGAATGTGGGTCAGACACCATGCCTAATACAAAGTCAAATGTTCACGTATGCATCATTGATTAGACTTGAGTGATTTAACATATTTTGCAGCTTCATCTGGGGTATTCATGTATAGTATTCTGAATGTTAGTGTACATTCACAGAAACGTATTAATGGCTGTGCAAAGGAACACACATGCCAGCATGTGTGCAAGTCCAGTGTGAACTGCTAGTTTTCTGTCAGTGTGCATTTGAATAGATACCAGTGACTGAATGTTTTCTCCTAAGTGGCTATGCATACCTACAGCACCTACATATACTATTCATTGATCCTATTTCAGTTTGGAGAAGGAGTAACTTAATGTATAAGTAAGTTTGTTATATATGTTGTGCCTGTCAACCAAAAGCTAAATATGTGTGTGTATATGTGGTTGCTTATTCTTGTGCATATATGCATGCACATCCAAATGTGTACAACGCATTATCTATGGACGTTTGAGCTTGTGTTTGCATGTATGGTTAGGGGTCAGTGTGAGTGTGTGTGTGTGTGTGCGTGTGTATGTGTGTGTGTGTGTGTGTGTGTGTGTTTGCCTGTGCTAATGTATGGTTACAGGAATAACTGTGTGTGTGTTGGCATGTGGATAGGGGTTTACGAATGTTTTTGATTTTGTCTGCACATACACTGGTGGGTAATCAGGTGTGTTGATTGTTTTGCCTATGCAAGTGTGTTTGTTTGTGGTCATGTGTCTAAGTGTGTGGGTGTCCTGGTGCATGCATTGTTTCCAATGTTATCAGGGACATAGATGAGAATCTAAGTTATTACATCCGTTGTTACATTATTACGTGATCTAACTTAAGTGCTTCTGTGTGTGTTGCCTGAGCATGCAATAGTATTCACATTTGTATATTGTGTTACCTATGTCAGTGTGCATGTTTGTAACTGTATCGGTGTGTGTGTGTGTGTGCATTGCAGCAAGACGATGTATGCACTGGTGTATGTATGTGTTTATTCCTGTCAATGATAGGCTGTGAGGATAGCTGAGAGGCAATGCACTTGTCTTGGAAGCAAGACAACACTGATCAGCAGGTCCCGTTCTTAGAGGCTGGACTTTTAAGTATGATATAAGAATCTAATTTTGCTTTTTGAAATGTGTAGGTGTCTGAATATCAGATGGTACACACATGTGTTTTACTGACAGACTGGCAGTTTATGGGTACCGGTGTGTGTGTTTGTGTGTGTTTGCAATACTTAGTGTATAGTTTCTCTTTTTAATTAATGTGTATGTGGATACATATGTACGTAGCAGTAGATAGGTGGGTCGATCTCAGCTATATCTGTGTTTCCATGCACTATGTTATCAATGAGTAGGTGGACCGCTACACAATTTAGCAATGTATACGTGCATGTATTGTCAGTCAATGACGGTCTTGTGTTCATTAGGTCTCCATGGCTGTACAGTATGTTACCTATATCAGCATATGAATACCTGGGGCTAGGTATAAGTGTATGCATATATTTGGTTATCCGTGATGGTGTTTGGAGGATGGATATTAGGGTATACACAAGTTTTATCTTTGACAGTGCATGTGCGTGTTAGTGTGTTTGTAGTATCAGTGCACAAATGTATTTGGTGCCTGTGTTGGTTTATTGCCTAGTTAAATATGAGATTGTGTTTGTGTGTATTGCTAGGCATCAATGCATGTATATGTGTGTTTGTTTGGCTGTCCCGATGTACAGTCAATGGGCATACGTCCTTGTGTGTGTGTGTGTGTGTGTGGGTGCTGTTGTATACATGATTTTGCTTGTGTCTGAATACACAGCTGGAGTCTCGGGTTTGTTGATTGTGTTGCCTATAACATTGTGTTTGTTAGTATGTTTATGTATATGTGGTTACATGTACTGATGTATACATGAAAGAGTATTGACATTTGTATGTTGCATTACCTATGTCAGTGTGCATATGTGTGGCTATGTATCTATCTGGATGTGTTTGTGAAGAGTATATTGGGTGCATGTTTGGTGCATGGTGGATGAGTACAAATGTGTGTGTGTGTGGGTGTGTGTGTGGGTGTGTATGTGTGGGTGTGTGTGTGTATGTGTGTCTGTGTGTGTGTGCACATCTTGTTGACTTTATCCCCATGTACATGTAAGGATATCCTTGTCTATATATTGTGTTGCCAATGGCAATGTGTTAGGTAGGTAATGGCATATGTGTTTATATTAGTAAAGGGTGACCTGTGGCTCTCCAGCTATTTTGGCCTACATCTTGGGAGTCAAATGCCAAACGATCTGGAGGGACATGCATTGCCCACCACTAGTTTAAATAGTTGGTTCCCTTTTTTAGAGAATGTTGTCTCTGTATCAGAGTGTATGTGTGTTTGCTTTTTCCATATATGAGTACAACACGCATGGATAGTTATTCACATTGTTCCATCTTGTTACTGATTTAATTGTGTGTGTGTGTGTGTGTGTGTGTGGTGGGGTAAGGGAACAATGTATCCATGTGTTTGGGGTTATCAGTGTTGGCATGTGTGGTGGGCAGCAGTGCATGTTTTGTGTTTGTGTACATTTGGCTGTTTGTAAAGGTGTGTGAATATCAGACCGTGTGCACATGTTGGCTGAACGCTTGTACACATGGATGGGTAACCACATATTTACGTTGTGGTATATATGTGTGGGTGTGTGTGTGTGTGTGTGTGTGTGTTTTGTTGTCTGCATTGGGTATCAGTGACAACATTACTACTGCTCTGAAGGAGTACAGGTATTAGTAGTGGTTTCTAAAACTCATCTTATACTCAGTCCTACATTACTACAATACCAGCAGTGTTCTCATTCATATAGATGAAACATGCATCACATGAATGTATTCCTCCTGTGCCTCTATTAGGAAGCAGGGGGAAAGCTCTGCAAGAGTATGTAAGCCAGCATGAAATCTTACAAAACAACAATGGTGCAGTAAGTAGGAAAACAAAAATAACTGTCCAACTATGAGTCTATAAAAATAAGACTTTAATTAAACTAAAAGGACAGACAAACCATTAAAAACACTAACAACCCATCCCCGCAAATAAACACACAGCAAATGCAAACTTTGTAACAAGCAGGCACGCTGGGTATTGAAGAACAGGGCACTGAAAGTAAACAGTCTTGTGGAAAAGGCAGACAGGATAAAGACTACATATATGCTTAAAGCATAAAATGTGGTTTTAAATGACAATACCAAGGATTTATAGTTTTTATCTTCTTTCAAAAGATCTACACCATTGAGCTGGGTTCCTGGCCACTTTCTGGTGCTTCGAATCGGATTCGTGATTTCAACATTGTTCAACAAAGCAGCACAATTCAACAAGCAGCAATGGCACTTGACTCAAAGAAACATTTGGACAGGCAGGTAATGTTAAATCAGTGTGGCATGAAGGCTCAACAGGCCTTGATGTGGGAAAGTGTTGATTTAATTTCAGTGGTGAGCTAGCTTGATTGGCTGCGGAGATGCAATGCAGTTTGAGAAAGGGCGAAGGGTTGAGGCTCGAAGAAGCTTGGGATAGTCAGGCAATGTTCAGATCTGTGCAGGTTCAAGCTGTAGAGTGACAAAGGCAGTTCAGTTGGGTCTTTGCAGGAGCTCAAATTAGTTCAGAGTGCCTGCATCGATGATATTAGGCACAAAATTGGCAGAGATAAAAAGCAGCTTCTTTTAGTCCGTGAGCTGCAGTGAGATCCTCCACTGGGTATCTGAGGAAAGTAAAGTCTGCCTTCTACCCTTCCCAGCCAAGAAGGTTCCCAGGGACACTTGTATTGCTTGTCAATTCAGCAAGCAAAGTTCTGGGTAACACTGTCCAGCAGTAGCCAGGCCTTTTTCAATCATAGGTCACTTCACATGCTCCCATGAAGTGGATTGGGGAATAGTTTGCACTCTCCTTGGAAATCCTTATCTTCGCACTAACGGCTGGGACTTTTTGTAGTATTAACCGCAAAACGGTTTCAATTAAATCTTGTAAGAAGCTTCAACATGTTGATTCTATGAGGATTATTCAAAGAATATTCAATTCAGGATGTGTGGTCTCACTTGCTTATATTGTAAATTTGATATTGAGGATTGGTACATTCAAAGTTTTTTTCAAGGAGCCAATCATTGCTGTTGTAACATGGGATATACATGTTGTTATGTCATCTCCCCAATGTCTAGTCTGCATGAAGTTTGGGGGGGGTCTCAAGAAGGAAGTGTGTCTTGGGAATCTGCTCCCTAGCTACACTATTCTTCTCCCATCATGTCTGCCTGAGATTAAAAGGACTCCAGTAATTATCTCCCTGGTGTGACTTCCCCATTGTGCTGCATAGGTCCCTTTAAAGCTCCCAGCAGTCACCCCACCCCAGTTCTCCCAGGAAGGTGACAATCTTTCCAAGAAGAGAGCAAAAAGATTCATCAGCTTGACATACCATCTGGTGTGGGTGAAACTGCCAGGCCAAGGGCCTCATTACAGGTTGTTGCGGTAAGGGATTAACGTTACCGGTAAGGGAATACCGGTATCGTTAAACACCCATGCCAATTACGACACGGATTACCGCTATTAGCGGCAACGCTAAGTACGGTGCCACTAATAGCGGCTAGTTCGCGGGTGCGCGACCCTTCATCCCATAAATAGCGGCATGGCGCTAATAGCACACCATCACAAGCCATGCGGACATGCTAATAGCGGCATGGTAAAGCCCCAAAAACCCCTTACTGGCATGGCGCTAATACCGGCATCGCGAACCACCCGTTAAGAGAACTGAGCAGTGTTCCCACCTGCCACAGGTGGACACAATCAGCACAGGTGGAGGCCATGGAGACTGTGGCAGCACAAAAGGAGCACACCACACCCCTTCACACACCCCTTCCCACACCAAGATGGTTCCAATACTAGCAGCATTACATGGGCTGGAGGACATGATTGCAGTGCAGCAGCAACAACAGGCAGCATAGAGGAGACGCAGGAGGAGGAGGAGGAGGAGGGCAAGACAGGCGCAGCAAGCACCACCAGGGCATCTAGTAATACCACAGAGGCAGCCACCAATCCCCAGGATCCGAGCCAGTCCATTTAACCTAACCCCTGAGCAGATACACACCCTGTACCATCTGGACCGGGATACCATCACCAGCATCGTGGACATGATACATGACGACATTGTGAGCCTCATAGACATCAGAACTGCCATCCCTCCTCCACTGAAGGTGGTGACTGTGCTCCACTTCCTGGCCACAGGCACCTACCAGCATACAGTGGG
The DNA here is from genome assembly GCF_040938575.1 of Ambystoma mexicanum. Classification (NCBI taxonomy): domain Eukaryota; kingdom Metazoa; phylum Chordata; class Amphibia; order Caudata; family Ambystomatidae; genus Ambystoma; species Ambystoma mexicanum. Next base: position 467,064,699 of record NC_090932.1, on the reverse strand, counting down.
GCAGATGCATGGCATCTCACAACCAGTATTCTCACGCACCCTGAACCAGGTACTCGATGCCCTCCTGAAGCATGCATGTGAACACATATTTCTGCCACGGACTGCCCAGGAGATCACAAACACCAAAGTTGGCTTCTATTCACTGGCAGGCATCCCAAGTTGCATCAGGGCCATCGACTGTACCCATGGACTGTACCCATGTGGAATTGGTGGTCCCACATCACAATGAAGTAGTCTACCGAAACAGAAAGCAATTCCACTCCATCAATGTCCAAATGGTATGTGACGCAAACAAGATAATCACACATTGTTGTGCCCGATTTCCCGGATCAACCCATGATTCTATGGTCCTGCGGAACTCAACCATACCACGCTACATGGAGCGACAAGCCAGACAACGTTTTTGGCTACTTGGTGAGTAGCAGGGTAAGCACATGGCAGTGTGCTTGGGGGGGAGAGATACATACTCCAACTGGGTGTGATTGTGGGGGGGAGAGATACATACTCCACTGGGTGTTGACTGTCGTCCGTAGGACAAATGGGCATACAGATGTACGCCAATGTCCATCAGGGAAGGCCACAATGTACTTGAGAAGAACCCACATGCAATTTGAAGCTGCACAACATTGAGAACAATCATGGTTTCCAAATATTACACATCCATCCACATCCACATTGCACATCATGCCACATCACATAATACACAAATCAGCAACATGGCGTCAAGATAGTTATACAGAATTAGCGCAGCACAACATCAATACAGCAATGTGCCCTTGAATGCATGCAAAGGGATCACCCCTAGCCATAGCATTGAACCACACACCTATAGCACCACTGAAGTGATGCTTCACAGCATGGCAACATCGATGTCGGAATGGCAGTACACTAGCAGTGTGGTACCAAATTTGCCTGGGCCCAGGGACACCTAAGACCTGGCCTCACCCAGGACATGTCAATTACTGTCAGAGGCATGAGTCAGGGATGTCCACTTGCAGGGTCGAGCTCACCTTTGCACATTGCAGTCACACATATCGTCTGCATGCATGCTGGTAATCGTGGATTTCAATCACAATGCAAAGTCGATTTGTGTGATATGTACAGGCCGCTCTGGAGGGGAACAGTAACAGGTCCCCATTCTTCCCCCCATACAGGTGATGTCGGCTATCCCCTGAAGAGGTGGCTCCTTACCCTTGTACGGAACCCACAGAACAGGCACGAAGAGGACTACAATCGTGCACATACCCGTACCCGCGTCGTGATTGAGCGGACATTTGGCCTTTTAAAGACAGTGTTCAGGTGCATAAGCAGGTTGGGTGGGGCTCTACTGTATGGCCATGAGAAGGTGGCCAAGATCACCATGGCATGTGTCATGCTGCACAATATGTGTATCAGACGGAATGTGCCACTACCCCCTGACATTGAAATGCAACCACCTGATGAGGATGATGATGGTGATGAGGACGGAGGTGACGGGGATGCTGGTCATGCAAGAGGCGATGCCCAGCAGGGACGCGATGTGCGACAGCATCTGATCAACCAAATATTCTGAGACGCATGGTTTAACTCTCTAGGATGGATATGGGTATTAGTGCACTGGTGTCTGTGGTGAAGCGCACAATGGACCCTGTCACCAATAAAGTACACATACACAATGACGAAGTCCAAGCCTGTGTTTCAACTAGTCACCAGTGTATTAAGGTATAATGAGATGAAAAAGTGCATGTCACCAACTATCCCACCACCCTTACACCCACCCCACCCCCACAACACTCCCGAAACACCCTTTCCCCCCTCCCCCACAACACTTCCGAAACACCTTTTCCCCCCTCCACCCACAACAACCTCATGTGTGGCTTGCACAATGTTGGTGTCCTGCTGCACACGTGCCAGCTAGACCCTGCTGTCCCTATTTCCCATTGCCACCACCACCATTAGGAGGTTGGGATGATGTGCGCCTCGTGGTGCGCATGGAGCGGCGGAGGGGGCTTGTCTGCCTTGAACTCGCAGATGATGAGGTGGCTGTCTGTCCCTGTGGTGGTGGTGGGAACTGGCGGTCCATCGCGTCCGCTATGCGCGTGAGGACCTGCCTCAGTTGGCCAATCTCCACGCACAGCCTGTTGGTACAGGCTTCCATCGCCTCCCTCAAGTGCCTAGCAGTCTCCCTGATCTCCCCCCTGAGACGGGCAGCCTCTTCCACATGCTGCCCAACCAGCACTGTAATGTCCTCCTGGCGTTGCCTGATGGTGGCCAGGTCATGGCCACTGTGGCCAGCTCGTTGTGTGGCTGCTGTGCCTTCCTCTATGTTCCAGACATCAGGTGAGGCCACCGGTGTGCTCCAGCACCCTCCCGTGTTCTCTTCGCCAGACTGGCCATGGACACTGGATCCTGGTGTTGGCCGTGGAGTTGCTTCTGGGCTTCCTGGGGGTTTGGGGGTGTGCATTTGCATGGTGAACTCTATAGGGTCCTCCACATCTGACAGCAGCGCTGTGGCTGCTGCCTCACCAGTGGAACTTGTGGCAGCGGAGGGTGAGCCCTCCGTGGGTGCAACCTGTGGTGGGGGGTTCACATCAGTGGGTGTGGCATTTGTTGCTGGCGTAGACTGCGGTATTGGTGCAGTGGCGCTCTTGCAATGTTTGACCCTCTGCAGGGGCTCACTCCTCCCTGTGCCCCTTGATGTGGTGGGGGTGTCCCCTGTCTCATGTGCATTGGGTTTTTTCTTGACAGCGGGAGCCTGAGTCGCAGTGGCAGGTTCTTTGCTGTCTGTATGTGAGCCTGTGGGGGACGAAAAGGGGGATGGCATTGTTGCTGGCTCAACATGCTTCATGCAGATTCAGTTCCTCATGCTGTTCTGTGCATTGGGACTTCATTGGTGGGGATTCAGGTGATGGGGCTGTTGAGGGGGTCATCCATGCATGGGTCTGTGTGGCACTTGTCTGTGGTGATGCATGGATGTGTGTGTGTTGGGGTGTGACACTCACGTGGGCAGGGTTGTGTGCATGTATGATTGTGGCTGCATCCATGAGGTGAATCTGGGCTCACATTTGGGGTGTGCCTCAACATTCACAGTGCATTGTTTCATGTGTACACTCACCTCCATCAGATGTAGTGGCCACACCATGCCCCATGCTCCCGACTCTCTCGATTGATTCGACGCCAATCGTGCTTGCGCAGGTCTCCTCCCATTCCTTCAATTTAATTGGTGAATCAGCGCCACCTCCTGTGGCCATGGCCAGCTGGCGGTTCGCAGACAGTATGCTGCGGACCCGGAGGCGGAGATCGTCCCACTGCTTCCTGCACTTCCTGACTGTGCGGGTGGTGGTGCCCACCGCACTCACTTTCAGGGTGACCTCTGCCCAGATGGCCTTTTTCTGGATCAGGGTCTCCCGCCGCATGTCGTTGGCAAATACCACATCAGAGTTTGCTGCTAGGGTCTCTGTTAGCATTATGAGTTCCTTGTTCGTAAACTTCTCTTTACGCTGGCGGTCGGTGTTTTTTTTTTATGGCCTTTGGCATGGTGAGGGGATCATTGTGGCTTTGAGATGGGACAATTGTCGAAACAGGTCCAGGGGGCAGAGGATGGAAATGGATTGTGTTTTTAAAGATGGCCGCCGTGCTGTTTCCCGTTCCTGTGCGATGACGCTATTTCCAGTTCCGCTATTTAACGGTGACCGCTAATAGCGGTGACTGCTATTTGCGTGGTGCAGGAGGTCGGAAGTGCTATCAGCACTTTCATCGGTGCCGCTAAGGGTTTTTTGGGGTCTTTAACGGAATGGCGGTAGGGTCATTACCAGTATAGCACTATGCTCGTGTCCGCGTACTCGTAATGGTACGCAATTAGCGGCACCTTGCCAAGGCAGACACGTTAATAACGCTATGCCAGTAAATGCCGTTTTTTACCGCGTACCGTGTAATGAGGCCCCTAGAAGCTTGCACACAAATAGCCTTGCAACTGTTGGTGGATGGAAACCAAGTAATAATAAGACATTGAATTGTTTTTTTTCAGTTTTCAATGTATCTCCTCACATTCCACTATATCAAAATAGATATAGTTTTATATTTATATTTAACCATATTTCTCCTCTGTGCCATGGATATCTGCTGTACAAATATAGTTTGAATCATGGGTGCTCATTGTTAAAGGCAGCCCATGGCTTTTGGAATTAACTTAATTCCATTAAGATGTCTCAGGATGTGCATGACACTCTATAGCTGCTATGTTGTCAAATAACACTGTATCTGCTTGGGTGTCAGTAGATAGGGTCCAGCAAAGTACACATTTTCGAGCTATAGTTTTTAGCATGGAACATTTGAAAAATGAGGCCTGTTAACTATAGCTCACTTTTAGCGAGCGAAAACCAGCATCAGTTTTTACAGCAAAAATATAAAAAACCTCAGGATTTCACATCCTCATAAGTTTCATTCTGTCTCATTATAAGATGTGTGTACACATTGTTTTCTGCATCAGTGTAAATTTGAATAGGAATGAAGGTTTTTATCTTGCATTGAAATTGAGTGTGTCTTTTTAGGATACCGGGTTTGTCAAGATACACTAGCCTTCTAATAGCCCAGCATATTCTTCTGAGCAGTGAAATCAGCATATTGATGAAAACACTGGCACCATTCAATGTCTGGCCAGAAGCTAAGTTTGAGGCGAAGCGGATTACTTCCTGCTGGAAACACAGATATAACTCTACCCAGCAGGTAAGTGTGGTTGCTGGTGGAGGGGAGAGTGGAAAGGGGATAGATAGGTTGCACATAGTGATGCACTGAGGGATCCCCATGAAAGATGGGAAACTTGCAAAGCCAGGACACAGGTATTGCGATCGGAGGGACAATACCAGTATTCATACCATCATTGTTACCCCAGCTCAAAATCATAGACATGTGTGTGTGTGTGTATGTGTGTGCAAAGTCTCTGGTGCTGTGTCAGTGCATGTATCTTTGTTTCGATGCATGTACTGGTGCATGGTAGCTAGGTATCCAATCACCAATTATGCTGCCAGAGCCTGTGTTCAATCCATACCACAAACTCCAATCCAGTTAGAACCACAGGGGCCAGATTACAGAAGCTTTGCACTTGTGCAAGTGCAAAATTTTTCACGGTATTAGCACTAGGGCAAAGCTTGCCCTATTTCTAAAAGCAATTTCAAATATTATAAAACAATTGCACCGTGGTTTGAGAAATGAATGGGCGAAGATGGATTAACAATTTAATACCAGACTGCTTACATGCGCCTTCATATTCAGGTGCTGATCAAGAATAATACCTAATGCATTAACTTTCTTTTTTGTGGAAATTTTAGTATCCGCAATGAAAAAACAATCATAGGTAGATGCAATTTGTTTTACCATATTCAGAGTGCCAACCACCATGAGTTCAGTCTTGTCTTTGTTCAGAGCAAGACCATTCTGCAGCATCCAGTTTTGGATAAGATTGTACACTCTATTCAGAAGAGTTTCATCCTCTTCATGAAAACCAGTCAGAGGTGTGACACACTGTGTGTCAACAGCGTAGTTTAACTGTGTGTCATCAGCGTAGTTTGTGAATGCCACACCAATCTGTTCCAGAAGAGCATATAAAGAGGCTGTAAAAATATTGTAAAAAGAGGGAAAGACACACGCATCCTCTGGGATACCATATTCAATGATCACAGGCAGAGCTTCGGCCTCTCCCGAATATACTCAATATTCTCTATTGCTTAGGAACGATGATATCCATGAAACGGCTTCATCCTAAAAGTTTGCCATGTCCTTCAACCTGGTGACCAAGATGGAATGATCCACCAAGTCGAAGGCCGCAGAAAGGTCCAGCAACACGAGGAGAGAGGGCTTTCCATTATCCATGTGATCAATGAGCCTAGACTTCAACTCCAATAGTGCTGTTTCAGTTCCATAGCCTTGTCTAAAACCGGACTGATGTTTATTAAGAATTGGATATTTGTTTAAGTGAGCAGATATTTGAGTATAAACCATGCGGTCTTAAATCTTTAACAAAAAAGGCATATTGGTGATGGGTTGATAATCTAAAGCATTTAGGACATAAACCTGTTTTTTATTAAAATAAAAGATAGTGGTTATTCAAGCCTTGTTTATCCCCATTTGCTCAATTTTTCTAAAAATTATGTATTCACAAATCCACAAAGAGAGTCAATCCAAATAGGTGAGCAGGATTTAATGATCATGGCTGAGCATGGATCTCCCTTGCATTTTGTTTATTTAAGATGATCAATTTTGCTAGCTAGCTCTGATGCTGATGTGGGTGTGAACCTAAATTGCTGTATACCGGCATTATCTAAATCATGATCTTCTGAATCCTTAATTAGTTTGTGTTTTTAATTGGCAATATCTACCTTAATTTTATCAAGTTTACCTATCAGGGATTCTTGAATAGATGCGCACCAAGCAACATCCTTCTTCATGAGACCAGTACCCTGTATGTGGGTAGTTCCCTGCTCTCTTAAAATCTTAAAAAGTTCCTTGACTTCCGACTGGTAAGTCTGAATTCTGCTATTAAGAGTGATTGATTTTCCTAGCATCAATGACTGCTAATTTATTGTCTTTAGCATCCACTTTATATGCTTCCAGATTCTGTGAGGTCTGACTAGACTTCAATGCATAAAAGTGTCTTAAATTGGAAGCTTTCAGTTTTATAGACCAGGAGAGAACCACCAATGTTTATTTTGTATCTCTTTAAAATGTTTCTTTTTTAAAGGGGGAAGAGTCTTAGTAATTTTCCCAAATGAATATGAAAGGAGGTTGGACATTTCCTCAATGGAATTTAATTTTTAAAAATCTGCAATGACTGAAGTGAGCAAGGGTTCAATCCGCTCTAATGTAACATTCTTGAGATTTCTACTCATTACTTCTTGAATTTCGAAATCCTTTTGGTTTTAAGGGAAGTTCACTAGTGATCATGAAGTGAACAAAGAAATGGTGAAATCAACAACAAGCAAATACTTGATGATCCTTAGTTATGATATTATGTGTGACAACCCAGTCAAGAATATGACCCTTACAATGAGTCTTTCACCTTTATACTACATTATTGTGACACAGCAGTGGAACCAGCAATCTTGGAAGAAATATCACACTGGGCCTGTCTCAGTAATGCAGTCCTTATCCGATCCTTTGAAGAGTTGGATGTAACACTTGGGTTAGACCAATATTCTCCATAGCCCAAGTCACCCAACAATTCGTGACATGCACCTCTCACAAGATGGATACGCCGCCTGCTTGAGAAATTACATCGATCAATGCTTTTCTGCATTTAAGCAGGGATTGATTCGACCACAGCTGGACCCAATAGTACACCGGATGAAGTTGACAAATGTATTCAATGCTTTGCATGCCTGTTTCTAGGAGCAATGGTGAAAGTTGGACTTGGAAAGTGGTTATCCCAGAATATTCTTTAAATACTTGTTTTCCACTGTCGCCAAGAAGGCAGTTCTCACTTGCCCCCAAAGCTCTGCCCCATAGATTGCAACATGTCTCGCCTGGGCATCATAAGCCTCCAGCAAGGCAAAAACCACACTATCACCCTGTTCAGTTGTGAAGCCAGCAAGGGCCCCACTGTACCTTTTTGACAGTGTGTCCTTTTCTTGGACCTGTTGCATTCTCCAAATACAGAACTCCATTACCTGTATCGCCAGATCAACCTGTTCAATCACACCTTCATCTAGAGCCATTGTGAAACCCCTAGTTTTGCTCCTGGTGTTAGTGATGAATATCATAGATTTTGTGTTGGTTACATTGAGTTCCAGACCTTTTTTCTTACAAAAATCAACACATATCCCCAATGGTTTGCACTTGCCAGTACGTGTTAATGACAAAAAGACTGCCTTGTCAGCAAACAATAGCAGCAGGATCTTATCTCCAGCTTGATTAGGGGCAAATGTCTGTGAGACCAGCAACTCTTCAATTACTCCATTTATGAAGATGCAGAATAACTTGAGGCCAGTACGCACCCTGGTGGACCACCTTTTCAATTTTGACAGTTCTTGTAGTGCTGACATCTGTTCCCCATTGAACCACAGCTGATTTGCCTGAATACAGATTTTAGATGGCAATTAGAAGGCTAGATGTAATTCTGAGCCCCCTGAGAACCACCCACAGATGGCATCTGGGTACTGTGTCAAATGCTGTCAGCAGGTCTCCAAAAATCGCATAGACACAGATTTTTCTAAGTACAGCATATTTGTCACATACCAAATGCAACCATAAACTATGGTCTACTGTGCTCGGCTGCCACAGAATCCAGCTTGCTGATGGTTGATGATTTTGTTATAGGTAGACCAGGAATTGAGGTGTAGTAATATTGCCATAACATAGATTTCCGCCCCTCCCCGCATCCAATAATGAAATTGGGCGATAATTAACAGGCAGTTTTATAGCTCCCTTATTGTGGATGGGGACTTTCTCTGCAAAGATCCAAGATGCGGGAAAAGACTATGCTTAAGGACTGTATTAAATAGTTTAGTTAAATATGGGATCTAGATGACTGGTCGCTAGCATATAGATCGATTGGGACCATATTTGGGCCTGGGGCTTTCTCCAGTAAAGCTCTGGCTACTTCTTCAACAGTAAGTACCAGCTGCATGATTGCAGATGCCCCTGCCCTCAAACCCTCGTCACCCTCCCACGTGCATAAGGCTGCTCTGTGACCTTTCTTCCCTGTAGAACCCAGTAAAGTTCTCAGCCCAAGTATGCTCAGAAAAACAGCCCTGCACAGTGTTGAGCCCCATTGTATGCCCTGTCCCCATTAGTCACCAGAATCCCCTGGAGTCATCTTAGTCTATTACAGTCAAGAGAGCACCCCACATTTCTTCACAACAAGCCCTCTTTTTGTTCTTTAGGAGCTCACGATACACAATTCTAGCTGCCCGCAGCCTGAGGGTGCTTACCAGACATCAAGTCCTGGCTTTGCTTACCAACCTACCCTTAGCCTGCCTACATTCCTTATCATGCCATGGCGTCAAAGCCTCCATCAATTTATGCAATGATCCCAGTGGTATGGAGAAGATAGGCCCTAGCTTCACAGTCAGCCTCTGATGTAGATATACTAGGATGCCACTATCTTGTGGATCTGCATGTGCAAACTCACCTAAAAGAGGCACAATTTCACGATATGCCATAATACAAGGTCAAGGTTTCCCCACCTGATGTCTAGTGTGACCATGGAAGACCAGAGGGACACTACCCTCCAGTGTCTTGCCTTCACCAAACTCTGTCAATCCCATAAGTGGTTATTTTGCCTCCAGCACCGGTGGATGATGATCACTTTCAACCCTTCTTTGGACTCAAAAACTATTCACTAAATGCTATGCCTCTATATTAACACAAATGTAATCTATTCAGTTTTGAGATGGATTACTTTCGAAGGTCAACACTTCAGGGGCGACCCCAGAAAAAATAACTATTACAGGCACTAAGTTTTGCTGAGAGTAGCAGAATAGATACCTCCTCTGCATTCCTGTATTCCCTTCTTGGATAGACGGAGTTACGACTACCTATACTACAATGACTATGCTCCTCACCCATGATTTCAACCATACTGGCCAGGAGCTCAAACTGAAGATTCAAGTACCACATTACCAATATCCTCAGTGGAACCGATGAACTAGTTCTCCACAAATGTATGCGCCTGACCATCCTTGAAATAAGATCCACACCTGAGCTTAACGAGAACCGATTATAGATGTTTATAAGCATAATCATGGAATCATCCTTTAGTTTAAGATGCAATTCAAGCATTTCGTGTGAACCGGAATCCACTAGCTGAATGATCTTAAACAAAGCAGTGTACGCCCACATCACCAGCCCCCCACTTGAGCAGCCCTTCTTGTCTTCAGTTGCTGGAATGACAAAAGTAGCAAACCCTGGAATGCAGGGTGCATCAATGCCCAGTTTTCCTGCAAGCTGATAATCCAATGCCCCTGGATAAATGCCAATCATATTCAACCAAACATGTATTCACCCCAGCAATGTACCAGGATAGGATAGGCCCCCCAGGTCTAAGAAGGTTGAGACTTCCAGGAGGGTGCTGGGGGACATTTCCCCCGATGCCCACAGGGTCAGCTCACTAAAAAGAGGAGCTGTGTTCTGTCTGTCCAGGGTGCCCAGCCCATTAATCAGTTGGAGTCCCCTCAGACCCCCTTGCTTAATTGGATCAATATGCACTGGATCCTGGATGGACCATCAATGTTGCCCAAGAGACACCTGTTACGTTGAGCACTATCTTCAGCACCGGCTTCTCCTCTAGATCTCGTAAGAGGGGGCTGGTGAAGGTGTTTACTGCCCAGTGGGCCTAATGGCTGGTGGGGCACCGACATATTGGCAGAACCTCTGTCTGTCCCCTGGTTTCTCTGAGTGGTTCCCACGCGGTCCAAATTCCACAAGGGCAGAGACATTTTGATTGTAATAGCCAGACCACTCAGGGTTAATGGAAAGATGTCCTGGACCATCATATGACCTGTCATGTCCATTTTAACAAAGTCCGTAACCTGTGGGCCTTCCAGTATTTCGCAGGACAATATGTCACTACTTATAATTGAGTAGCTGTCTCTTTTCACCCACAACCAATGGGGAGCCTTGTTAACTAAACTATCCCCCTGTTCATATTTTGCCTCCTGGGGTTTAGGGAGATTCACCTAAAAAAAAAACCAGGCAGACTTCAATTTATTGCTTGCATTACCACTTGTCTTAGAGCATATGCTGGGGAATGTGCCTTTAAAGGGCTTGGTGCCACAGGTCTGTCCTTGTGATCGAGGATGTAGGTCTTGGTGTATTCTAATCTACTCCTGTGCAGACCCCCCATTGATACCCCCTTTACTTTTGTGAATTTCACCTTGATATCCCCTCCCAGACTCTGGTCCCCTAGCTGTCCATGTTTACTCTGCTACTGGTTGCCCATGAAATGGGTATGGGCGTAGTACCAACCCCTCTACCACACTGTTAAGCCTGCTCAATTCCTTTTTCAATTCATCATTTTCTTTCTGGAGCAAAGCTGCAAGCAGTAAAACGTGCTTGCAGCCCCCGCATCTAAAAGGCCCTTTATCCTCCATTATGTCACTCGCTTCCACTACCACCCGTGATGTGGGGCCAGAAGATGTGGGTTTGGAGTTTGCCTTGGGGTCAGTTTTGTGATTACCCACTGTCTCAAACTGATTACTGATGGTACTTTAAGGGGGATCAGTGATATATAAAGTTACTTCTGACTCAGCCTGTGGTGTATCACTACCCTCATCCACCTCTCATCACCCAATTCCCTCAGTGCAAGCCTCAATAGGATGTTGGTTAACCTCTCTGGTATGCTTAAAGATTTTTCTTCATGCTGTTCTGGGTGGGTAGGTACTTCATAATCAGACACAGTTATACCCACTTCTACTGGAGCAGTTAGGCTCAGTTTGTGGGCATGCATGTTCTCCTGGGCACATTTCTGCATCTCCTCAACATTAATCTTGATGTATCTGCCTTGTCCGGATACATGGTCCTGCTTCCTTACTAGCCAGCGCTATGACCTCTTCACAGATGACCACACTACAGTTTGAGTCTACACTCTTTCCTTTAGGGTCCCCTCCCCCACCCACCTTCCTCAGGGTTTTGGGCCCTTTAGTGCATGGCCTGGCTTCTTGAGAATCAATAGCATACAAATGCCCTGTAGTTTCATCAATCATTCCATTGGCCCCTTCTATTTGCTCAACAAACTTGGAGTTTTGTTTGCCAGTGGTGCTGATAGATGGCAGGCTGGCAGCCTTTCTTTTTGACATTATTACCTTGACCGTATACCAAGGGTGTACTTCAAAAGTGCTTAGAGCTAAAGCGCTCAGTGACTCATTGCCAACGTGATGTTGCCTTAGGGCAGTTGTAATCACAACATATGTCTATAAGTCAATAAAATCTTACAAAAAAGGGAAACACATTTAAGCAGCTACATACAATTTGGTACCGGATAAAATCCCAAACAGGAACTATAAAAGTGCCTTAAAAATATGATATTACAGGTATGACCAAAGGTTAAGTCAACAAACAAAAACCTGGCCAGTTTCTCAACCCCTTGTTCCAGATGTTCAATTGGGTATTATGGGATATTAGCAACTGTCCAAATAAAGGATATGCAGTATGTATAATTTTAAATATCTGTAATGAATAAAATATGTGAAGCCTAAAATATTGAGTCCATATGTTAAGGATGTCTTTAAACTGCCCCCACAATACCCACCACTAGAATTAAATTGAAATAGTCCTCCTTGTAGATAATCAGTTGGAACTGAAGGCAGGCCAATACTAGGCTCAGGGGGAGTCATTTTCAACAGCTTAAGGGGCTGCCAAAGACCATTTTCCCACCTCACCCTGCAGCACTATAAACCATTAATCAGCTAGGTCACCTCTGATTTCCTCAGGTTAGAACAGCTGTGCACCCTGTGCACCTTATGTGCCTTAATGGACACATGCTGCCCCCACCCCTCTGGAAATACAACTTGAGTTACAACAATCAATAGGGTGCTCAATCGATGATTCTGACATGAACATTTTCTCCCAAAGTGAGTGTAAACTCAGGGATTCAAAAACTGCAGCATGCAATGTTCAGGTCGACAACACTATGCAGTTATTAACAGTTATTAACCGTTATTAGCAGAGGCTGTTTCTTAAATCAACAATGACCAGCAATTCTGGGTATGTACATGGTGTGGTTTTATCCAGTGCACCTCCTTTTCACTTGCCCGCCCCACCCCCCGTCCCAGCTCTGGCTGGATATAACCAGAAGCAGTTCCTGTCTTCTGTGCCAGGAATTATCCCACTCCTGGGTCCCACTCCTGGTGATTCCTAATGAGTGGGTTATGGCATTGCAGTGTGCAAGTTGAACAAATTAGTTTGGTCAGCATGTTGCTCCAAATCCAAATGCACCTGCCTCCATAATGCTGATCGGAGAGTGAATCTCCCTCGCGTCTCAATGGCTGGTTCCTGCGCCCCCAGCTGATCCGCTAACACCCTTGGTGGGACAAAAAGACCTTGTTCCTTTTTCCCTGTGGGCTTCACCCTCATGTGGTTTTAATCCAAGATAAATGGTATTGCTGTTGAGGTGGACGGGATGATCCGGGAGGCAGTGGCTCAATGGAAGCAAAAAATAGCAGCAGACCAGCAGAACGCCAATACCCTGTGTCCTTTTCCCGGTGGGCTTCGCCCTTGCTGGGATTTAGTCCAAGCTAAATGGTATTGCATGTGAGGTGGGCAGGATGATCAGCGGGGCTGTGGCTCAATTGAAATAGAAAATAGCAGCAGACCAGCAGTCCACCAACACCCGTGCCCTTTTCCCCAAACAAGCAGATTGCAAGTCTGTTCCAGCTCAACACCAATTTCCAAACAAAGTTCATTGTACAGGGTAATTGCTCGTATAACAATCCAGTATATTCGAAGCACATTGACTTCAAGATAAATAACCCATTCCTTTCTTGAATATGATACTGGCTTCCTCTCTGGTATAGGGAGATTTTGCCACAGCAGAATTGGTTGAGAGAGAATTCATCAAATATTTTGGATGAGTTTCCACACAAATGTAAATGGTGGGGTGGGTGTGCATAGTAGAAAAGGTGTGGGTGGAGTGGGAGCGTAACAAACAAAGAATTAAACGGCACAATCTCCCTCAATCAATTGTTTATGAGGAAATCACAGACAACCTCCTCTCCTCATCAGAATACTATTTAAAACTGCATGTATCGCCTATAGTCCTTCTCCTGCCATGAACAGACCATTCTAAGCAGTCAGGATGAACACAGTCAGAACTTTTGAGAGGATTGAATGAGTTTCAAAGGAGGCGGTTCTGATTGACACGTTGCACAACAGAAAAAGGCTGGTACTTTAACATTTCATATAGGTGCAACTTATATACATGGGCAGGCTTAGGGAGAGAGCTAAAACGGACTGGCAGGAGGCTGGCTCGGGTCTTGGGCTGGTGCAAGCATCTCAGAAATGTCAGGCAGCCTCAGGCACTCTCACTCTCTGGTGACCCTGAGGGCATGCGACAAGTGTTGACAGGCAGGCTGAGGAAAAGTCCTTATGGGCAGATGAAGGGAACATCCTGTGTGGGTGTTATCCTGATAAACAGTGAAAGTTGGCAGTGTGTGGGCCCACATAATTAAGCTTCATTCTTGGTGAGTGTCTGGTTAATTGAGGTGCGTGTAGCTTTAAAATTACAAGCATAGATATTGATTCTTCATGGGTTCTACCTATCAGGCATCCCAAAGTTTGTTTGCTCCTCATTTTACTGAAGTGAAGTGTATTTCCCAATATAGAATTAGTTGCCAAAAAATTATAATTGCAAAGTATAGAAATTACCACTCTCAGAGCTAAGTGTCTCACGGTTGTTGAGTAGTGTTCTCTGCCAAGTTAGAGGTGGGAGAGAGGGCTACAGTAATTCCCTGAACATCTGGAGGGCTCATCGCCTGGGACAGGAGAGAGCAAAACATGTGCTAAGTATTTCTGCTAGTATTGTAAATGCATTTCATATTTTTAACAGATTTTGAAGTAAGCATGGGTACATGATAAAAAGAACATACCTATTCAATGCATTTAATGTGCTGTTTTATTTTATTCATGAGGTTTTGTTACTCATAAAGTGCTTACAAAAGAAACCAGTCAGTTCTGATATTTATGTATGTGCCCTGGTTTCTTGTATTATCATGCAGAGGTGAAGTAAGTGGTAATTGTATTTTACCACAGGCAGTATTTCACTGAATCACATATGTTAAAATGCAAAGCAAAGATAATCACTGTAAATTGTGTTCTTCTAAGAGGCTCTGGATTAATGTTCATATTCGGTTTACCTGGTAAATGTATTCTGAGATCCTGCCAAAACGGCATAATATGGTATTGTAAATAAAATACAGCAAGGGCATGAAGTAATGTTTTATAGTGCACTAAGACCAGTCTTGGCTTACTGTTAGTGAACCCGGTATTAACACAATCACCAGTCAGTTCCATATATTTAGGCTCACCACTATACCACAAACTACCAAAATACCACAAAATATCAGAAATACCACCAACCAACAATACCACCCAGAAATATGTCTAACATACTTGATGGGTTGGCCAGGAATCAGTAAAGGAATTACTGGGCGTGGTTTTGCATCATGAAGCATAACCAAATTGTGCACTCATTCTCTGAGTTAGAGCTCTGAGGTGGTGTAGTGATGTGTGCACATTTGACTTTTGTTATAGGATTATTGGCAATAGTCTCAGATTGAGGCTGAATTTTCCGAGTTATCAAATTACTCTGAGAAGAAACTCTATGCTTACACAACCTGGTCATCTGAAAACCTGATAACATGGACAGATAGGATTTGCAATCAAGTGGAAAAAGAGACATCTGAAGATATTTTTGATAAAGGAAGCATTGTGCAAATGTGTCTCCTTAGACTGTTCCCAGCACCGGAGAGCAAGGAAGAGAAACACTGCCTCATCAGCTTGTGCACAAAGCTTTGGTTTCTGTTAGACAGATCCATAAAGATGCAAAGGAAAGACTGTGAGGACATTAGCAAGTTGCAATGTGATTTAGATGCAGAACAACAGTGATTTCTCCAAATGGAAAAAACATGGGGAGTTTGACATGCGATTGCAGGCCAAATGTACCGAGTTTAATGCCTGGCTGGCTCAGAGAGACAAACAATTTGTTGAAAGTGAGCAAGAATTAAATCATTAAAAAAAGTATTAGATTATGTAACATCTGATAAAGAAGTTGCTATTTCAGAAATTCAGAACCTTAGAAAAGATAATAGTGAAAGAGGTAAGGAATTCCGTGCCACGAAGCAGGAAATATTTAAATTACTGAATGAGAATGAAAAAAAAACAAGCAAAAACAGTTGACTGTTGTCAGGCACAAGATTAAAGAGTTGCAGGAGATAATCAATAAAATCAGGCATGAGAATTCTAATTTTCGCAAGAAGCACCACAGCTTAATGCGCAGTGCAGGGAGTTGAAACAGCAAACCTGCGATCTTAAGTCTCAAGAAAAGTGGCAATGCACCAGGTTCACTGAAGCTGAATTTGGTTACAACCCTAGCCAGGGAAATCTACCAGCAGCTGCTGTCATGATCTCTGCTTCCAAAAGGTCAGGGTTTTCCCAACTCCCTTGGAAGCAGATCCATGACCCAGGTTCCGAGTGCCAACCAGTCCCAATTGGGACCTTTTGGACCCAGTCCTGGCGCCAGTGGCACCAGGCTCATAAATATGCCCAGTCCCAGCGCTGGAAGCGCCGGGCTCATAATGCTTGGGTGGACTTACCTGCAGCAGACCATGCTGCTTACTTGCCTGCCAGTTGAGCCTCTGATCCTCTTCTGTTTGGAACTACTTTTCCTGTTGGGTGGGGCTGGAGCCACTCCCTAGAATTAGAACACTGGAACTCTTCTGGAAGGCAGGAACTCTTTTCTTACCAGGAACTCTTTTCTTACTTAGGTGTGGCTGTGGAAAGAGACACCTAAGCACTACAGGAGGCTATTTAAACCACACCCGGTGGATGAATCTTGATTTGCGTTATTCTGCACCCTCTGCAGCAGGACGCTCATCGTGTCTTCTGCATCCAGTCCTGGGCCTAAGGAAAAAGGCTTACCATCCTGAATCCAGTCTTCAGCAACACCTATAAAGACAAGAAAGAACAGGTTAGCATTCCGGCATCTGAAAGGCAAAGGCTTACCTACTCTTCGTGCGCTCCGGAGGTCTTCATACTGCATTCCGGCATCTGAAAGACAAAAGCCTACCAACTCTTCACACGCTCCGGAGGCCTTCGGCGCTGCATCCGCATCTGAAAGACAAAACATGGTGCGTTTA
The DNA here is from genome assembly GCF_040938575.1 of Ambystoma mexicanum. NCBI lineage: Eukaryota > Metazoa > Chordata > Amphibia > Caudata > Ambystomatidae > Ambystoma > Ambystoma mexicanum. Next base: position 467,047,876 of record NC_090932.1, on the reverse strand, counting down.
AAGACATTGGGGAACTTTAATACTCACGTGCCATTACTCCTTTCCACATCTAATCCAGTGGGTATTCCGGCACCCTGCAGCCGCTCCGGACTCGTACCTGCAAAATAAAAAGACAGTTAGAGCGCATCGTGAAGCAGGCAACAAGCGCTTACTCACGTGCTTCCAGGCGCTTCTATTCATCACACGGGCTCCATCTTCAACTCACTTCAGCCCGTCATCCGCCATCGCCGGAACCCTGCAAAACAAGAGACATCATTACTAAAGACTTTAAAAAGACATTTGAATGACTCAAAACTTACCGTTCGTGCAGTAAACGACGGACAGCAGTCCTCTGAAGTCAAGAGGCCGGCGCTACCTATCCAGTGCAGAAACTGGCTACAGCACCCTGCCCCGAGGCAGATGGAGAGCTCGGCATTCACTTACCTAAGGTGAGAGCGTTAACCTTTGGGGGTCTACAGGAGAGGAGAAGAGGAAAGAGATAGGGACACCCCAATAACCCCAGTTCATTAACCCCATATTTTCTATCTGCAGACATCTTACTCTACACGTCAGGCATAGAGTGCACAGAGGTCCAGCCCAAAGAGCCAACCGGGTGCTACACATCACCTTTGAAGATACGGTAGTCGCCCAGTCAAGACCGGCGCCTCTGCGAGAATCAGGTGAGCGTTACAGAACGCAAAGCCTACCGCAAAACTCTCGCCCAGGCGCTATGGAAACCTCGGATACTGACCCCCTAGCCCGGTTACTTGGGGAACTAAGGGCAGAAGTGCATGCAACTCGTCAGGAAACGAATGCTCTAAGAAGGGAACTAATTATTTCCAAGGAGAGAACAGACAATCCTGCTAGACAAGTGCTACAGTCACAAGCCGGACAGACCCCGATACCCGCATCAGGGGCAAATCTTCCTTCAACATCCTCTATGAATCCAGTGCAGATCAACCTACCTGGGAATGTACCTCTGGCTCCGCCCGAGCGATTTTCTGGTGGCCGTCTTGGAAAAAAGATATCAGAGACTTTATAATGTCCTGTGGAGTATGCGCCCAAAACAAGAGTCAAAAGGAAAGACCAGCAGGCCTCTTACGCCCTATTGACATCCCACCTCGCCCTTGGCATACGCTTTCTATGGACTTCATCACCGATCTACCTCCATGCTCCGGATACAATACGATTCTAGTAATCGTGGACTTATTCTCCAAGATGGCGCATTTCATTCCACTCAAAGGCTTGCCAACAGCAGCAACTCTGGCCCGAGAATTTCTCGAAAACATCGTCCGACTGCACGGTTTTCCTTCGGTTCTAATTTCGGATCGAGGTAGTCAATTTATTTCTCATTTTTGGCGAAGTTGCTGTCGGTCGGCTCAAATTGATGTGAGACTATCGACCAGTCACCACCCTCAGACCGACGGACAAACCGAGAGGACCAATCAAACTCTGGAACAGTATTTACGCTGCATGCTGCAACAAACTGAAAAAACTTGGAAAGATATCCTTTGGATAGCCGAGTATGCCTACAATAACTCTGTCCATTCGGGAACTGGGAAAACCCCGTTTTTTCTTTTGTACGGCAGTCACCCTCGAACCTCGGAGTTGGATCCCCTCCAAGATCTTGAAACACCAGCAGTAGACTACCTGCATTCTACAATCACCCAAGCCTTTAAGGAAGCTGTTTCTCACCTTCAAAGGGCTAAAGAACAATACAAGAAAGGAGCAGATCAACATCGGAAGGAAGCCCCTCACTATCAAGTAGGGGATCAAGTCTGGTTATCCACCAAATATCTATCTCTAAAAGGGCCACGCACATTCAACCCAAGATACCTTGGTCCCTATTCCATCACTACCATAGTAAACCCAGTAGCAGTCAAGTTGGACTTGCCCCCGCACATGAAGATACATCCGGTCTTCCACGTCTCCCTATTAAAACCTGTGCAACCTCAAACTCGACTAACCAAATCTCCAAAACCTATCCTAGTGGATGGAGAACTCGAGTTTGAAGTCAAAAGCATTCTGGACTCCAAGATCTCCAAATCTAAACTATTCTACCTAATTGACTGGAAAGGCTACGGCCCCCAAGAGAGATCCTGGGAACCTGCTGAATATGTCCACGCTCCTCGCCTAATCAAAAGATTTCACCGAACATTTCCTGACAAGCCAAAACCCTCGGAGAAGCCCGGTTTGGGAGGGGCCTTGAGGGGGGGTACTGTCATGATCTCTGCTTCCAAAAGGTCAGGGTTTTCCCAACTCCCTTGGAAGCAGATCCATGACCCAGGTTCCGAGTGCCAACCAGTCCCAATTGGGACCTTTTGGACCCAGTCCTGGCGCCAGTGGCACCAGGCTCATAAATATGCCCAGTCCCAGCGCTGGAAGCGCCGGGCTCATAATGCTTGGGTGGACTTACCTGCAGCAGACCATGCTGCTTACTTGCCTGCCAGTTGAGCCTCTGATCCTCTTCTGTTTGGAACTACTTTTCCTGTTGGGTGGGGCTGGAGCCACTCCCTAGAATTAGAACACTGGAACTCTTCTGGAAGGCAGGAACTCTTTTCTTACCAGGAACTCTTTTCTTACTTAGGCGTGGCTGTGGAAAGAGACACCTAAGCACTACAGGAGGCTATTTAAACCACACCCGGTGGATGAATCTTGCTTTGCGTTATTCTGCACCCTCTGCAGCAGGACGCTCATCATGTCTTCTGCATCCAGTCCTGGGCCTAAGGAAAAAGGCTTACCATCCTGAATCCAGTCTTCAGCAACACCTATAAAGACAAGAAAGAACAGGTTAGCATTCCGGCATCTGAAAGGCAAAGGCTTACCTACTCTTCGTGCGCTCCGGAGGTCTTCATACTGCATTCCGGCATCTGAAAGACAAAAGCCTACCAACTCTTCACACGCTCCGGAGGCCTTCGGCGCTGCATCCGCATCTGAAAGACAAAACAAGGTGCGTTTAAAGACATTGGGGAACTTTAATACTCACGTGCCATTACTCCTTTCCACATCTAATCCAGTGGGTATTCCGGCACCCTGCAGCCGCTCCGGACTCGTACCTGCAAAATAAAAAGACAGTTAGAGCGCATCGTGAAGCAGGCAACAAGCGCTTACTCACGTGCTTCCAGGCGCTTCTATTCATCACACGGGCTCCATCTTCAACTCACTTCAGCCCGTCATCCGCCATCGCCGGAACCCTGCAAAACAAGAGACATCATTACTAAAGACTTTAAAAAGACATTTGAATGACTCGAAACTTACCGTTCGTGCAGTAAACGACGGACAGCAGTCCTCTGAAGTCAAGAGGCCTGCGCTACCTATCCAGTGCAGAAACTGGCTACAGCACCCTGCCCCGAGGCAGATGGAGAGCTCGGCATTCACTTACCTAAGGTGAGAGCGTTAACCTTTGGGGGTCTACAGGAGAGGAGAAGAGGAAAGAGATAGGGACACCCCAATAACCCCAGTTCATTAACCCCATATTTTCTATCTGCAGACATCTTACTCTACACGTCAGGCATACAGTGCACAGAGGTCCAGCCCAAAGAGACAACCAGATGCTACACATCACCTTTGAAGATACGGTAGTCGCCCAGTCAAGACCGGCGCCTCTGCGAGAATCAGGTGAGCGTTACAGCTGCCCACATGTCCAGGCCTGGTTATGATCCAATGTTAGGGTCTGAATCACCTGCAACTGCTCACACACATTCTCACCCACAAACAAACAGGAGTGAGGGACGAAATGGCACATACCAGAATGCACCATGTTGTCCTTGGAAAATTATGAAGTCTAATGAACACTTGATTAGAGCATTCAAGAAAGGTGGGGATTACTGCATAGAAGAACATGTGGAGGCGGTGCATAATATATTCAAGACCCTTCAGATTCATAGGGAACAATAAGTGCAGTATTTTCACCTCACTCTAAATGCGGCTTCTGCTAGTGTTATCTGTTATCTGAATGAACAGGAACATTTGTCATGGGCAGACTTTGAGAAATAAATTAGATACCAATTCTCACCCTATCAGTCTATACAGCAAGCCAAGAAAGATGCTTATAGCATGGCTGCACAACCAAATGAATCCCCTTGCCAGTTTCAAAGCATAAAAAGGACATTCTTACCTTAACTCAGTAGAATAGAAAACAGTGTATTTCTATGGGTTCCAACATTGTCTTGCAATTCATCCATGAATTTTACAGGGAAAACCCATTATAATGGATCCTTGAACAGGTAACCAAACTGTATGAGGTAATATTTAATCAGAAAGTGGATTTGTCTAGAAATAAAGAGACAAAATTGAAGTCTAAGGAATCCACACCAGTGATTTTGGAGGTAAAGTCTGTGAAGATGCCACTAGAATCAGCCCAAATTCAGGCAAATAATGACATGACACCTAATAAAAAGAGGCCTGGCTCCACAGAGAACACAACCCCAGACTCCTATTTTCCAATCCATTGATCCCAGTGACAGAAGTTCTTACATTAGTCCTTGTTACCTTGGTAGTTCTCCCAGAGTGGTGTTTCACTGTGATATTCTTGGTCTAAATAACAATCGACATAAGATGTACAATGGTCGATACCAGACATTAGGTGCACAGAGAAGATTTGACCCAAACACAAAGGTGCATTGCCACAAGAAAGACCAAGGTGTGTGTATAGTTTAATTGAAAACGAAAATCAGAAAATGAACAGTTCCCATCAAATGAAAGGCAAAATATGAATTATGTACCACCAATATATTAAATCCCCATCACGGGTTGACCATAATCAGAGAATGGTCACCTCACGTTATCCACCTCCTATGTCACGAGAATTCAAGGGAGAAATGCAAACAGAAATCAATCTCCTGAATGGTACCAGAACAGGTCTAATCAGGGTGAATGTAACCATTACTGGCCCAGACCACAAAAAGAGGAATTCAGAGATGTGGACAGGTTTCAGTGCTTAGATTCCAGAATTAAAATGTTGCCTGAGGAAATAGGAAAAGTATGTGCAGTTCAAAAGCAACAACCAATTGAAGGTGCAGAAGGTCACAGGAGTGATCTTCCATGTAGCAAAAACAATTGACTAGCTAGTACCTATGCCAAGATGAAAACACAGATGCCCATGAATAAAAACACTGAATTGCTTGCTGACTTAAATCCAAGAAAACAAATGAATGAAAGTGAGACAGGGAATTATAACACACACAAAAAGGGAGTGTGGTTTAAATTGGAGTTGCATCAGACAATTCAGGTGTGTGAAGATGAAGAGCAAAAAGGAGAACATTAACAAGAAAAACCCAAATAACAGAGAGGTAGACTTAAAAAGATTATGCAGTATGAAAAGAAACACAACAAGGGTCAGGATTAACAGATAGTTTACCTATACCTGATAGTCAAAATACAGTTGATACCCTCACAGAAGTAACATTTCCCAAAAAGGCATATGCAGATCAATTACCTTAGGAGCATTTCAAACCACAGATATTGCAGATAAGTGTCACAAATCAGAAACTGCCATGCTGACACATGACACTTGTGAAAAGATACAGCCAATAGGTTCCAGAGTGGAGGTAAGTAGATATAACCCAGACAATGGAAAAAATAACAATGAGAGATTGGAGTGTGAACACTAGTGATCCCAAATCGGACAGGCAATCAGTGACTACAGTTCAAATGGGTACTGAATTCAGAAAAATAAAGAAAGAAATTCTAAAAGAAATTGGCAAAAAGCAGGGTAAACTGTCATTTCATATGCCCCTTTGGCTAGCAAAAAGTAAGACGCTTATCTGAGAAAAGTAAGTCCTGAGATCTGTAACAATTCACACTTTCTATGCGTACTGGAAGAATTTGAGGAAAGATACTATGCTCCCCTCACTGTTGAGGAGAAATGTAACACATTTGCTATGATTGACAAAGGTGTACAAGCAACATAATGTCAAGGGAACTAATGCGAAGTATCAATGAGGGGAGATCCCCACAAAACTATGTAAAAGGGAGGCAAAGTGAAGGCCCTTTGCACAATTTCAATGGGGAAGAAAAACCTATAGTAAGTGTCCCTGAGTTTGACATAAAGATAGGGAAGCATAGGAGGAGACAGGAGGAGACAGGAAGTATTGGTCACACCCATTAATGAAATACCCTTCCTCATAGGGACACATTGCATAAGGAGACTGTCACCCATGATTGATGGGGTAAATGGGGTATTGTGGTCCTTAGCCGAAAAAACACTGAAACCTAAGAAAATAATGACTCAAAGCAACAGTGTAAAAGAATGCCACATTGTTGCTAAATAAGAATGTGCAGTGGAAGTATATCTCACGTGTCAGGATGAAATGCAAGGAGAAAAAGAGAAACAATCTTTGGAGATTTATTTGGACCCTAAGAAAAACTGGCAAACAGAAATAGATGAAAACACATTGTGCTTTTATTTAAATGAGGAATATTGAAAACTAAATATTACTCCAGAATCAGGTCAGGAAAAATGCATTTCAACAATTGCAGAAGTACACATGGGAGAAGGGCAACCATGGATCCCTATCCATGTAAATTGGCTTTCTGAAGTGTTTGAAGCCACTGTGACACTTGAGCAGGAAAGGAGTTTAGTTAATGAACAGCTACTCAGGCAAGTATTTGACAGAGAGGAGATCCCACATTTTTAAATAAAAAAATCAACACATCTTTGGTCTAGATTACCCTGCATTGGGACACAGAATTGTAGGAATATGCATGCTAAATATTACAATTGGCTCTAAGGGCATTCATCACAATGTGTGGATTGTGAGTGGAACACAAAACAAATTCTATCTGGGAAATAACATCATGTCGAGAATATGTATGGTGTTAGATTTTCTATATGAAAAGGTTGGGTCCGGATTGGGTGGAGCTGCACCTGATTTTGTAAACAAGACACAAGCTTACTATTGTGCCCAAATGATGCTGTATGCAATTGTACTTCAAGTGAAAACGGATGTTACAATCCCTTAATTTACTAGACAATTTACAGTAGCATTAAAATACAGGAAGGTACACCAGATGAACAATCCTGATGCATTTGTGTGCCTACATGAATCCATAAAAAATTAAGGATTACAATGCAAATATTCACCATTGATAGAGATTGGGGATGAACACCTTCATTTTCTGGTGAACAATAAAGGGTGTCAAGACATTAATTTGGAAGAAAATACATCATTAGAAATGGCAGTACAGAAATCTTAATAAACTGCTGATTTCAGTAACACAGTGATCAGGAATATTCCTGAAAGCTATGTGACTGCACAGGGTGAGTTACCTGAATCATTGGATTCTAAGCCAAAGGGAATCTTTAAAGCTCAGTCTGTGTACATGTATGAGCCAAATTAAGTGATACGCTGTCATCAGGAGGATTGTGTCCTATTTGAATTAGGTGAATCTAAAAGCAGCATATTGAAGTGGTGGTCAATGGTCCAACATATTTGAGGGTAGAGGCTCTTCAAAGAGACACTGCCACACGGTTAGAAGAAAGAACAGAGGTCCCTCCTTTGGATAATTTCTCAGCGTTTTCTAGAATGGAAGAGGAGCAGATTCAGGCTGCAGATGCTTGCACACATGAAGAAGAAAAAGACCAATTGAGGAAAATATGTGTGGCGTTCAAACAGGTTTTTGCCAAAGATGCCTATGACTGTGTGATGACTGATTTACATGTTGCTACACTACCAGAAGGACATGGTGTGGAGCCGGTATTAATGCAACAATATGGGTTGCTCCTAGCTTGTCTGGAGCCACTGGATAAAAAAATTAAACATTGGGAATCTAGAGGCATCATTAGGCCTATTCATAGTACATCAAATACTCCCATATTAGGTATGCTAAACCCAATGGCTGATGGTGTTTTTGTGCAGAATTATGATAATTAAATAAAAGGGTACCTGTTTCACAAAGGCCACTTCCATTTATTGATCAGGGCTTTGCACAGGTTTGTTGGTCAAATGTATTTACCACTTTGGATTTCACACCTGGATACTGGTATGTACCACTGGCTGAAGCCATTCAACATTTATTTGCATTTTCGTTTGAAAAATCACAATACGCATGGTCCCGGACCCCTTTTGTGTATGTCAATAGTGGAAACGAGTTTTGGATATTCTTGAGCAAGGCATTTCCAGATGCAGCTGAAAGAGGAAAAATTGTTTATATGGATGATGTGCTAATCCAAAATGAAGATTTTAAAATCCATTTAAATGAAATTAGACATGTACTCAGTCAGTTACAAAAGGCTGGTGCAAAAGTATCTTTACAGAAAGCATAATGGTGCAGAAAAAAAGTAAACTTCATAGGCCAGGAAGTGACAGAACATGTGTTAAACCCACAAAAGAAAAAAGTGGAAGCAATTCAGAAACTAAAAGTTCCCACTAATTTGAAAAGTTTAAAAATCTTGTTAGGAATGACAGGCTGCAATAGGAAATGCATTGAAAATGATGTAGAAATGACACAATCTTTAACAAAGTTACTGAAGCACGGTGTACCATGGAAATGGGAAACGGAACAAAGTGAGGCAGTGGCCAAGTTAAAAGGCTGTCTGATGAAAGCACCATGTTTGGCATATGCAACAACAAAAAACAGGATTTCTTTCTAGAAATAGGATTCACAGCTCAATTTTTATCGGTGGTGTTATACCAAAAACATGGTGTAAATAACAAAAACATTGCATATGCTAGCAAGGCATTGTCACTGGTAGAGATCACATTTAGGGAATGTGAAAAGGTGCTTCTGACCACTGTCTGGGCGTTTCAATATTGTTGGCCCATAATTCAAGGGGAGCAGTTGATTGTTATTGATTGTTGAAACAAATCACCATCCTTTGCAATTCTTGCAAAGTAAAATGATCAGATCAGGGAGTTTGGCCCAGTCAAGAATCGCTTCATTGACATTAGCAATTCAGAGATTTCCAGTGAAGGTGAGATATGGCCTGGTTGCTCAAAGGCTAGCAGAATTAGACAACTGTGCAGCTGTTTGTGTACATGAAGACACATAATTAGAAACAAATGTAGGTGAATTTGAGCATTCCCCACACAAGGCTTTCAATGAAAAAACATGTAAGTATCTCCAAACCGTGTATGTAGATGGATGTGCATATCACGTGGAAGGTGATTATGAAAAAGAAGTGGTGGCAGAAATAGGAAACTGATGGATTAAATACAATAGCATTCCAAGAGCAAGCATGAGGCTATGCCCCAAAAGCAGTCAAGTTGCAGAATCCATTACAATATATAAGGCAATATCTACAGCGGTGTAAAATAAATTTACATAAATAGTTTTAGTCACTGATTCTGAGTACTTAAAAAATATTTGTGTGGGGTATTTGCCTGATTAGAAAGGGAGAGGAATGATTACACATAACAATAAACCAGTAATACACAGCAAAATTATCCAAGCCATAGACAAACTTGTTTCAGAAAATGACCTAGTCATCCATTGGAGGAAGGCACGTGGTCATTTGAAAACACCAAGGGAAGACAAGGAGGACAATGGTAAGGCAGATCAATTAGCCAAAATTGGGGCTGTGATGGATTAGTTATTGCCCATTGAACAACTGCTTGATGAAATCCAGGTGGATGTGATAACATGCTCCAAATCTCTGAAAACCATTGATCAGGCAGTGGCACAGTGGAGTTTTCATACGCCTGATCAAGATTTGATTAAGACACAAAAAGAGGATCTTATTTCTGGTCCATTTTACGATAATTTGTTAGATGCATAGCAAAATCCTTTGACTGAGGAAGATTGCAAGGGAAAAGAGGAATTAAGGGTGTTATTAAAAAAAGAGAATTAGTTTACAAGATGGGCTAATGATTAGGGAATCCTTGTCAGGACAAATTCAAGGGGTAGTGCCTTTGTCATTTCAGGCATTGATGTTACATCATGCCCACAATGCCATAACTGCAGGCCACAGAGGTTCCCAGAAAATGTTGGAAATCTTAAAAAAGATTATGCCTATTGGCCACACGTCACAGGATGTAGAACTCTACACCAGGGGATGCTTAGTGTGTGCACAATTTCAGCCTGCTTCCCCAACTCACAGATCACCATTAATGAAAAGAGGTTTGACAGTCCCATGGTCCGATCTGCAAGTTGCTTTTATAAGGCCTGTGCAGAGATCAGCAAGGGGAAACAAGTGTATGTTAACGGTCATTTGTTTAATGTCCAAATGGGTGGATTGTATTCCAGCCCCAGACTGCCGTGCCAAAACCGCAGCCACTTTGTTAGTCAATCATATCCTTTCAAGATTTGGTTAGCCTCCGAGAATAGAGTGTGATTGTGGAAGTCATTTCAGTAGTGCAGACAAAAATGTGACAAATCATGGGCAGGAAAAGGAAGTTGCACATTTTATACCAGGCCTCCTCTTCATGGGAGTGCAATGGTGAAATAGATCAATAGTTGACATGTTGAAAAGATTTGTAGCTGAGGCAGGATCCAGTTGGGGTTTGCAACTCCCTCTGATGTTAATTTCTATCAGGTCTACACCATCTAGATCGACACCACAGCACACATGTGATAGTGGCAGGTAGGAAAATGGTTTTGCCATAATACCTACTTTACAGAACCAATGAACACATTCTTGTAAATACATCCACAATCCATGACTATGTGGAAGAACTGAGAAAGCACTTGCAATATGCTTGTGCATTTGCACAGCGAATGTTGGAAAAATTAGCAGACAGTGCAAAATTGTACCATGATAGGAAAACATCTGTAAGAGAATATGAGGTAGGCGACCAGGTATGCACGTTAAATTTTGGAAAAGGTAACCATAACTCCAAATTCCTTGCATCATGGTGCAGCCCATTTGAGATCGTAAAGGGTTTCACCTTTAGTCAACAGAATCAGCAAAAAGGAGGGAGAGTTAACAGTGGAACAATTTGTCCACATTAAGCAGATAAAGCACTTCCACCCGAAACAAGGAATAAAAAGGCTTGGACTCATTGGGGAAACCAGGGAGTGAGGAATGTAATTATATCCTGGAAATAAATTGTTTGCATCTCAAATAAACTCACCATAGCAGGTAAGTAAGAGTGCATTATAAAAAAATCTATATTTCAGGTGTAGAGCGGTGAAAGGAGAGGTATATCAGGTGAGTAACTATGAATATGTGTTTTAATGTTATGGGACTAAAGTGGAACAGCACAGGTTAGTATATAAATGGAAATATGAGCACAAGGTGTTCAGGAAGTAAATAAGTTGATAACTAAGACAATGGGATATTGTAAATAAATAAAACATTTCAAAATATAATAAAATAATAAGATGAAAAAGGTGGAAAGTAGTATCATAGGGTGAGTATGATTAGATTAGCTGGGATTTTAAATGAAAGCAAATTTGGTAGCAATTGTTAAATAATGTGTCTTATATTTTAATTAAATGCTGTGTTGAGATTGGTTGTGTTTGAATTCTATGTCTTAATCCATGTTGCTTTCATGATGGTCCTGAAGAGGTGTCCTCACTGTATTGAATTATGTTTCGGTGCATAATCTGAATTTGTATGCATAATTCATTTTTTGATTTCAGATATCCAAATGAAAAGGGAATATGAATGGATTGATCTACTTGATTATTAATCTGGTCTTTTCTATTTGCTCTCAAAACTAACTGATTATTTCTCCAGGGCTCTGAGAACTGGAGTGCGCCACATCTCCGGAGGACCCTTGGAGTGGAGTCCCCTGGAACAGTCCTACTGGACCGAAAAAGGGGGTGAAGATGGTAACCCCAGAAGGAAGTCCCACTTGCAGAGGATCGGGGTTTATTTCACCAAAGACCACTTCCTGGACAAGAGCCTGACTGGAAATCCTGACTTTAACATCTTATTCTATTGTTGTTATTTTTACAAATATTGACTTTTCAGGAGTAGACTGATGCCACTGGTACAACTATATGGACGCATGGTTGTTTTGAATTCAGTGTTATTTTTTAATGATTTATTTATATGGATAAAAATCAAAAGCGACACCAATTCTAAAAAGAAAATAAGTGATATAAAAAAGAATAACAAAAAAAGAAGAAAACAAATCAAGAGATAACTAATTAAAAAAAATATAAAGGTGATCACAAGATTAAAAAATGTATATATATAAAGCTGAAAAGTTCAAAGAAAAAGAAAATCTAAAAAAATGAAAATCTAAAAAAATATATACAATGTTTCTTTTTTATATTTATGTGCATTCAGAAATATGAGAACATTACCAATTGCATGTTGTTTAATTTTGTATAGCTTAACTTGATTGAGTTAACTGATAAAATCAAGGTACAAAAGTTTTATATTTATTTTTGTGCCCAAGATCACAAAGGCGTATTGAAGCGGGGATTAATGCATATTTTTCTTTTCTCCAGTGATTTTGGTTATGTCCAAGCAGAACTAAAGGAGGGAGTGTATTTTATGTGAACTTGTAAAGGTTTAATTTAAACCAATTGCAATTAAAAAAGGAGGGCGTTTAGAGAGAGGTGACTCAGAATTTCAAATGTGACTCTCCATTTTAACTAGGTCTCCATTTTCCATCAGGGATAAAATATTGATCCCAATAGTGAGCAAGAGTGTGAGACTTATGTGTGAGACTCAGGCAGAATGTAGTATTTGTCAGTATTGTGGATGCGCAAAACACATGCCACATAAAAATGAATTTGAATTTGATACTGCATGGATTTTTCTCCATATCACAGTCATGAACTGAATTGTTGTGGACAATAATTCTAACATTTACTCATTTACCTTATCGCTCTAATGTATGCCTATTAACATTCAGGGCAAATCAGGGCAAATCAGTCCATGATGTTGTCTACAAACCTCAGTTCAAATTGATACATTAAATGTGCTGTGCAGAGTTGATTTAAAATCCAAACAAATAAACATGGAAGAAGGTTTGGCGGTGATCAGAAAACAGGTTGCATTGTTCATATTGTAGAACAGGAAAGAACAGAGAAGGGGAAGGTAACTCTTGCATCCGATGCTGAAATTGTAAGCAGTCAGGATGAACACGGTCAAAACATTTGAGCCGGTTGGATGAGTTTCAAGGGAGGTGGTTCTGATTGACATGTTATATCACAGAAAAAGTCTTCCACTTTTACATGTCTTTCTTTTTTCTTTCTTTTTTCTTTCTTTCTTTCTTTCTTTCTTTCTTTCTTTCTTTCTTTCTTTCTTTCTTTCTTTCTTTCTTTCTTTCTTTCTTTCTTTTTATCGAATGCGTGGGCGGACCCACGCAGGCGCTTCCCCATCCAAAAGGATGATGTGCACCTACCCCACCAATCTTACACACAGCCCTCACATTCTCATAACTCAGGTGCAGCTTACATACATGGGCAGGCTTAGGGAGAGAGCTTGGCAGGAGGCTGGCTCGGGTCTTGGGCTGGTGCAGGTGTCTCAGAAAAGTCTGTCATTCTGGTGCACTCTTAATATCTAGCTGGCCCTGAGGCAGTGGAACAAGTGCTGACAGGTAGGCTGAGGAGAATACTTCATGGGCAGATGAAGGGAACATCCTTTGCTGGTGTTATCATGAAAGATGGTGAAAATGAGCAGTCCAGGGGAGCACATAATTAAGCTTCATTCTTGGTAAGGATCTGGTTAGATGAGGTGAGTGTAGCTTTAAAATCACAAGTGTAGATATCATTTTTTGCATGGGTTCTATATATCAGGCATCCCAAATTCTGTTTGCTCCCCATTATACTGAAGTGAAGTGTATTCCCCAATGCAGAATTAGATGTCAAAAAATATTAATTGCAAATAATAGAAGTTACGGCTCTCAGAGCTAAGTTTCTCAAGGTTGTTGCGTAGTGTTCTCTGCCAAGTTCGAGGTGGGAGAGAGGGCTACAGCAATTCTCTCAACTTCTGGAGAGATAATCGCCTGTGGTGGGAGAAAGCAAAGCATGTGCTGCTAAGTATTGCTGCTGGAATTGTAAATATATTGCATAACTTTAACAGATTGTGAAGTCAACATGGGTAAATGAACAAAGTCATATATCTCTTCAATGCATTACATGTGCTGTTTTATTTTATTCATGAGGCTCAATTACTTATAATGTGCTTGCAAAAGAAACCCGTTACTTCTGGTATTTATTTATGTGCCCTGGTTTCTTGTGTTATCATGCAGAGGTCAATTAAGTGGTAATTTCATTTGACCGCAGGTGGTATTTCACATTATCACATTTAGTAAAATGCAAAGCAAATATAGTCACTGTAAATTGGGTTCTTTTAAGAGGCTCTGAATGAATGTTCATATTTGGTTTACATGGTAAATGTTTTGTGAGATACTGCCAAAGGAGCATAACGTGGTATTGTAAATAAAATACTGTGAGGGCAAGAAGTTATGTTTTAGAGTATACAAAGTTCAGTCTTGGCTTACCATTAGTGACCCCATTATAAAAGCAATCACCAGGCAGTTCCCTATATTTAGGGTCACTGCTATACCACAAAATACCAAAACACCACGAAATACCAAGAAATACCAATAACCAAAAATATCACCAACCAAACATCCCATCAGTAATTATCTCTAACAGGATTATAATATTTATGATGGCTCACTACCCCAGCCTAGTATGAAGGCATTTGGAAAGCATTGACCTTGTGACATTAAGTAAAGATATGAACAATAAAAATAGGGTTTAAAAAATCCTTTTTTCAATACGGGAACTATAAGACTGAACAACCCTGGCTTTGGAACATAGCCTGAAATCATTATTTCCTTGAATATCTGCCCAAGCACTGCAACCCATCCTTCTGTGACCCAGGCAAATGGATGTGAATGGAGGCCATCTGGCCCAATGATTGTACCTGCACTGACGGCTGGAAATGCAAATCAATATCTCACTCTGAGAGAGGAATTGTTTGAGGAATTCTGGCCAGCCGTCTGCTTAAAAGGCATTACAAACTCTCCATCTGTGCCAAGAAAAGGGCCCACATTCAGAAACTGGTATTTGGTGCATCCAACAACATAGCTGAACTCTTTAAAATCTGCAGGGAACTAGCCAAACCTTCCGCAGTCCCAGACTCCCCTATTTTGTGCCAGGCCCTCTCAGATTGAAAACATGGGCCATACAATTGGTGAAATTTACTCGTAAGGAAAACCAACAACAACATTTGGGGTATGTTTCTAAATTCTCTATACAGGCTTTACTTCATGGGAGAAACACTGTGCTCCTCATTGAATAAATCACTATCATTTTGTATAGCTTTTACTTATTAGTATACCATTCTTTTTTGTATGTCCACAGTATGTTGCATAATTGAAAAAATCATGAAATTGCTATTAGCTCTTTTTTGACCATACGAAATAGAGCATGTGGTTTCTTTGGACAGTGGTCTACTTAACTCTTTTTTGGTTGCATTTCCACATTAGTGCTAAGGGTGGTATTACCACGGTTCTCCCAGACTGTGATAATATCGATTCATTTACATCAATTGGGTATATTAATCCAGTGTTGCCCACCCTGCCCTTTCATTTGTTTAGGGTGTAAATATTTGCCACAAGTATGCTATTGCGACCATGCGTAATGAGGGAGCCCAAACCAACGAAAACAGGTTTGGGAGGTTACAGAGGGGAACTCTCCCCCCTCCCCTAACAAAATGTTTTGAATAACGGGTTGAAATGGTGCATTAAACAGCACACTTTCTGTGAAAAATTGGGTAAAAGACCAGATAGTTTGCAATCGGTTTTGCATGGTAACACAAAAATACAATAGATGCAAGTCACCAAAACTGTATATGTGCACTTTCCAATCCACGGTCATGTTTTCCCTGCAATATGTGCCAGTATAAAACATAATTTTCATGGTGGCTGTGCCTATACATTTCCATGCTAGTTCCACCAACATATGGCAATATTTCCTTGTAAGAACATATTCATCTTCGCTTTGCCATGTTTTGTATAGCATCAATACTGCCATTATGCACAATGCTGGCTCTGCCAATATATGTCATTACTCCTATGTAAGAATATTGGTTGGCCATTAATGGTGACATGCCACAATAAGAAAACATATCCAAACTGGCTCCAATGTAGGGCAGTCTACACTCATAAGAACACTCATCACACATGCTTCATCATAGATCTCAGTAAATAAAAAGTCATGCTACAGTAAGAAATAGCTAGACAGCTACACCAACATGTTACAATGTAATACTACTTCTCATGCTTGGCTTATCATTGATGCCCAGTAATAAATGCCATGCCACAGTAAGCAATGGCTGGAGTGACTGCACCAAAAGGCCAGTCTAGCCACGTAATAGCACACATGAACTTGGCTTTATCTGAAAATATCAACAAAACATGCAAATCCACTTACTGGTGTGTCAACAATTATTTTGTTATCCATAGCCTCCCAGGGCCTTACACACACACACACACATGAACATACTCACACACACATTAATTCCCTTTCACCCACCAGTCTCTCACCCTTACATCTTCTCTCACATGTGTTCACACTGCATGCTCACCCAGGCACCCACCCACCCAGAACATTCACACACAAACTATGATGTTCATATTAATTCACCCACCACTCACTGACACATATATCTTCTGTCACTTCCACTCACACCACATCCTCAACACCACTGAAACACACCCACCTACCCTGAACATTCAAGCGCAAACTATCACATTCCTACTCATTCACCCACCACTCTCTGAATCATTCCACATACATGCATCTGACACACACCTCACACATCCAAAATACACATACACATTTTTATTTTAAAAAAAGCCTTCTTGCCTGTTTTTCTCACTTGCGTTTTTTTCTGTCACGCCAGGCCCCCAGCTCCTCCACGCTGCTCACAGATAGGAACCAGGAAGCTGGGAGAGCGTCCTGGCTCCTGTATATGACAGCATAAAGAAGCCAGAGAAGTGGTAGGAGAAGAACGTGGCATGTGACACGGGCCACCTGTCACGTTCAGCTCCGACCCCTACTAAGCGCCTTCTTCTCACACTGCGAGCCCAGGCCCTGCCTTCACCCGGATGGGTGGGACTGCACCAGGGCCCCCACCCTAGATCTGGTGTTCCAGGCTTCCCCCCCTATATGCCAATGCTGTGCAGCAGTAATGGTAAATGAGTTTGGCATTAATTCTGCAGGTTTACCAGCAGATTATCAAAAAACCTGTAATGAGTCGGCTTGTCCTTGCGCCAAATTAAGCCTCATGAGGTGACCTTGGGATGAGAGGAAGCAGAGTGAGAAAGCATGAAACTGGAAGGATACATGACTGATTTGACAGAACAGGATTAGGTTGGTGGACAGAGCAGAGCTCAGCAGAGGCTTGAAAGCCGACTGCCTGGAGTTTGGACTGTACCTTTTTTCTGTACTGTGATGGGTTTCGTATGGACACTTGTACACATATTTTCTAGGTGCCCTTAGTGGATCTGACTTAAAGGTAAAGCAGGAGTGTAATGAACACCACTAATGTACAGCTCGCCCCCAATATACAACTTTTGCTGCTGGGAATTTCAGGGACCTCCTCAATACATTTTGCAAGTGAAGTAGTTGTTTGTTATCCCGCTGCGACATGGGTGCGATTATTTGTGACTCTGACAGAGGGACCATGGTGTGCTCACTTGGACTGGTGCACTCAAAGCATTGGTGCAGTCCCTTGTTGTTACTTTCTGGGGTTTTGATGATTCCCAGAATTCATTGAGTAACCTCAACAATGCTTTTTTCATACAGGGATCTGAATGAGTCTGCTATCACCAATAGGATGAGGCCCACTCAGCTGCAATGAGTGATGGTATATCTGGAAGCTAGATTAGCTCAGCCTCTGCAGCTTTCTCTGAGCCCACTTGAGAGGTTGCTGGGATGATAAGGGTTCACCCTCATGGAATTACATTTGGGTTAGATTCCATTGGAAGCATTGCGTGTATGATGTTGTGTTATACTAAGTAAAAATGTAACTCCTATTTTGAGATCTACAGCAAAATGTTAAACAGTGTTGTTGTCTCCTCGTCTCCCAACTGTTATTAGTACTTCTTTGCAGAATTCACAGGTACTGCAGCAACGTGTTCCTCTCCAGCTGAAGTGATGCTTGAAATGTAACCCCATAGTAGGGGAAGCTCATGCCAGTTGCTCTCACTACTGTTCCTCATTTACACAAGTTGCCAAATGCATTCTATTCTTTTCATTTTGTCTGAGAAGGGTTGCATGCAGTGTCCCTCCCCTCTGACCTTGAGGCGGGGGCAAGACAGCCAATCAGTCAGAGGAAATAGACATAAGCTACACTACAAACAAATGCATCTACAAAACCAAAGTCTCTGGAAACATTAATTTCCATTATAATAACTAAGCCTGGGTGAATACTTTAGAGCGAACCTCGAATTCCCAGATGTTCAATGTATTTAGGAATTACCAGGTTAGCCTCCCTGTTGCTCTGCTCTCTCTCCTTGTCTGTGCTAGCCAGTCCTTACCACTCGAGGCCTTCACCTTAAATGTCCTCTCTCATCATTCCCTGTCACACGCTGAAGTGCTTTCGATCCCTCCATCTCAGCTCTGGAGTTCAGACGGGCCTACCTATCATCTGCTCTGCTCTTATAGACAGGCTTGCTTTTCACCCTGCCTGCTGCACCCCTGGACAAAGCGGCATCTGCTCTTTTGGCTCTCCTCTCAGGAGGCCTCTCCTGTTTCCTTGATGCTCCTCTATCCCTCCTCCTTCACGTTTGACCAACCTCATTAGTCTAGGCCTTTTTCTGCAACCACTGTTTCCTCCTTCTCCATTGCACACAGCTGAGTCCACCACAGCAATCACTGTGCCCCAACAAACTGCCCCACCTTGCTCCTATCTTATCTTCCACACCACCAGATAGCAGGTAGCTTGCATCTACCCACTTCGATTTAGTCACTGCTGCCTGACATATACTCACTGAGTTTCAAATTGTGTTGACTAGCCATGTCTCACATCAAGTAGAACTGTTAGTTAGCAATATCCCACATCTATACAGAATTGTGAAGATTGCCACTGTGTCACATCTAGACAGAATTGTGAAGATTTGCACTACGTCACTCCTAGACAGAATTGTAAATATGAGCTTGTGTCATATCTAGACAGAATTGTGAAGATTATCATTGTGTCACATCTAGCCAGGTTTGTGAATGTTAGCTTGTTTCACATTTAGATAGAAGTGTGAATATCACATCTAGTCAGGTTTGTGAATGTTAGCTTGTGTCACATTTAGATAGAAGTGTGAATATTAGCTTGCCCACATCTAGACAGGATTTGTGAATATTAGCCTGTGTCACATCTAGACAGATTATGAAGATTAGCACTGTGTCAATTCTAAACAGAACTCTTAATATGAGCGTGTGCCACATCTAGACAGAATTGTATAGATTGGCATTGTGTCACATCTAGACAGGTTTATGTATACTAGCTTGCGTCACATTTAGATAGAGTTGTGAATATTACCTGGGTCACATTTAGAAAAGATTTGTGAATATTAGGCTGCGCTACATCTACACAGAATTATGAAGATTGGTATTGTGTCACATCTAGACAGAATGATGAAGAGTAGCACTGCGTCACTCCTAGACAGAATTGTAAATATGAGCTTGTGTCACATCTAGACAGAATTCTGAAGATTGGCACTGCGTCACACCTAGACAGAATTATGAAGATCAACACTGTGTCACTCCTCAACAGAATTGTAAAGTAAATATGAGCTTGCGTCGCATCTAGACAGAATTGTGAAGATATATGAAATGATATTTTATTTGTATCATGCTCATACACAAGTGTTTCAGAGCGCGACAAGGCAAGGGAGAGAAATAGGGAAGAACACAACAACGATCTTACTAGGCCCAGTGACATTGAGAATGTGCAAGTGCATGGGAAAGGGAAAGGGAAAAAGTGCATGAAGAGGAGGAGTGGAAAGAGCGGAGCAGAGGAGAAAAGGTAAATAATAATAAATACAAATAAATAGATAATAGATGCAATAAACAGTGGTAATGCAGCCAGCAAGTGGCACGTGCTGTGTTTACGGCAGCAGACTGGGTAAGTCTGAATAAGTGCAGAAAAATAAGAAAATGCAGTAGTGGGATACTGTATGGGTACAGATACAGTGCCCAGTGAAAGGGGTGGCCAGGAGGCAGTACAGGAGGGTGGCCGGGTGAGCAGGTACCAGGGCCCAGGGGACAGAGGGTGACCAGGTGCACAGTGCCAAGAGAGACCAGATCAGCAGGGGAGAGAGGGAGCAAAGGCAGAAGCAAAGAGGAAGGTGTTGAGGTGCTTCCAGAACCGGAGATGGTTCTCCCCAAGTCCTGAGGGAGGCCCCCAGCCGAAGACAGTGATCTACCCCCAGCTCATTTCTTTGAAAAACGACTGACCCTGAGTGAGTTAGAGGTAGAGGAGAAAAGAGTTTAAGAAGAGAGGTCTTTGCAGAGGGATAGCTGAAGGTATTTTGAAACCAGGCCCCAGAAAGCCTTGTGGACAATGCAGGGGGTTTTAAATGTAATTTTATTTAATTTATTTTTGCATTTTTAAAGCGCTCACACAGCCCGTGGGCATCGGGGCATTGTTACATCCTGGCACTGTAAACCTTGAATCTACTGGGAGCCAATGGAGAGATTTCAGAGCTGGAGAGATACGATCCCAGGGCTTGAGGCCAAGTACAAGTCTCGCAGTCCTGTTCTGGATTATTTGCAGATGCCGGAGAGTAGACACGGGTAGATTTAGAAAGAAGCTGTTACACTAGTCCAACCTAGAGAGTACTAGAGTTTGGGAGACAGTGAGCTTCTGGGGGGGAAGAAGAGGAAAAGCAGAGTACCTCTGAGGAGCTGCAGTAGGAATGGCAATGCATCACATCTAGACAGAATTATGAGAATTAGCCCTGCGTCACTCCTAGACAGAATAGTAAATATGAGCTTGCGTCACATCTCGACAGAATTGTGAAGATTGACATTGTGTCATATCTAGACAGAATTATGAAGATTAGTTCTGCGTCACTCCTAAACAGAATTGTAAACATGAGCTTGTGTCACATCTAGACAGAACTGTGAAGATTAGCATTGTGTCACATCTAGACAGGTTTGTGAATATTAGCTTGCGTCACATTTAGGTAGAATTGTGAATATTAGCTTGTATCACATCTAGACAGGATTTGGGAATATTAGCCTATTCCACAGTTAGATAGAATTGTGAACATTAGCTTGCGTCACATCTAGACAGGTTTGTGAATATTAGCCTGTGCAATATTTAGATAGAAATGTGAAGATATTCACACACTACATCGATAAAGAATTTGGAAATTAGCATACAACAAATCTATTTTTTTTATTTTTTATTATGTTACAAACTGAAGTTAAGGAGAACTTGCAACCAAGTCCCACGAAGCACAGTGCAACATTGAATGAGAGAAGAAAGGAAACAAGATCTGTGAATATTGAACCATATCTTCCTCTTTGGGACTGATCTGTCTGTAAGACATTGGGATCAGGGACAGACAAGAGGGTACCATTAAATCAAAGCAAGAGTTGGAACTGTGAGGGGATGGTAGGAGGCAAATGAAATAACAAACAAACCCAAAGGCGGGAACCACAACAAACACTGGCACCTTGAGGTAAGGCCATATAATGAAACAGAGAATGGCGCCAGGGTAGTGAGAGAAACTGGTGAGAGAAGGCAGAAGGTTATGAATATCAAATCATTGTTTTTATTTTATTCTGAATTCAGTATAAAAGTAAATCAAAATCATTGAACATTTTTAATTAATTATTTTTTTTAAAAAAACATCCTAACATCATACATTCATACATTCATTCAAACTAATGTAACTCCTAAAACATTTCATTATTTTAAGATTTTAAGAAAATTCCAATTAATTTCCACTGTGTTACTAATAATTGTTCACTCCAAACAAAATATCAGACATAACTGTTTTTCCTTGAGGGCAGAATGAGTTTCAGATCTGATAAATTTCGACAAGAAAAACAACATCTTTTTAAAGTATCTTCAAGCAGTGATTTTTAAACAAAGAGCAGAACTAGAACATCGTTCAATATTTAATCTTTCCTTTTACAGGTTATCTATACCACCTTTTGGTGAATAACACTGTAGAAAGTTATGAACAACCACAAGCTAACACCAAATGTTGGAACTCGTCCATGCTCCAGAATCCTGCTTGGCGGAGGGTAAGCAACTGTAGTACACTGCTCCCAGTCTTCAGTCACAGGTTTTTCTTTTTTTTCCCTTTTTTTCATTTTTAAACTGACACCACTGCATCAGAACTTAGTCCACTGGTCGCTTTTCACCATATTTCTTTGTAAACTCTTCAGCATTCTTACAGACTTTTTAACGGTCTTTTGAGTATTCTTCAGCTAGGTCAGCCCGCAAAGGGTGTTCTGGTTCGGGGTCGTTTACCAGCGCTATAAGTGACTGGATTACTTGGTCTGTTTTCGTTGCTGGCTTCCAATTCTCTGCACTAATTACTGGTAAGATAACCTGTCCTTTCTCGTCAATATTTGGGTGGTAGATTTTTGTCTTAAATGTGATCTTCGGTGGTTTAAAAGGGTACTCTGCTGGAAAATTGATTTCAATCCTAAAAGCTCCCTTGTCGTATGGAGGATTGTCAGGAACAATCAGCCCTTGCCAAGTCAACACATTTGCTTCATCAACTTGCATATTACAGAAGTTTTTCATTCCAGATTTGCGGATTTCTTCGAGCTCCTTCATCAGCCTCCTGCTGGCCGCCATCTTGGATTCTGCTGGATTTTCCCCCTCCCAGAATCAACATGCGATACATCTAGCTAGCGATGTCACTAACCAACCAACTAAAAATCTCACCCTTCTGCATACACCCCTCAAACTCCAACCACACACAACCACACCTCTAAAGCACACCAAACTGCACAAACCTCACTACAGGGCAGCAACAAAACAACTCACACATAGCCCAGCACAACAGAAAACGACGGCTACCAACCAAAAAACACACCTAAACTCAGCGAACGGTGTTATCCGAAATGAAGCTGCCAACAGCACATCACTGCTATCTTGCACTTTTCCTGCTATACTAGCTCACCCCACCCCCTTTCCTTTTCAGATCCTCCAGAGCGCCAAGGGACCACTCCACTGGTGATAGTGCACTGTCTAAATGTCCTTTAACATTAACAATAACATTTCATGCCATGTTTCTGTAAACAGTAGGTTAAGGAGGAAAGGCCCTTTCCTGCCAAAACATGTTCCAAGGAATGTATAAACTAAATGGAACATTTCAGAACTTATCTTGCCAAGGATGTCCACAGAAAACAAACTGCCTAATTAACTAATGGCTTGCAGCTGACTGTTTCTTAAAAAAAAAGAAGCCAAAATAAGATCTGGAGACAAGGTAGAGCCTATGATGTGCCAGTAGGCAAGGAAAGTAAGTAAAGAAACACATGAACCTTGACATGACCATGCCATCTGTATCTATTGAGTGATTAATACATGAATTAATCAAAAAGTAAGAGTACACAATGTTCCATCTATGCTGGATGTATGGTGCTCCATCAGGCCTAGAAATGAGCAGGCATAACCAATGAACATTCTCAAAGTGATTTTGTATTTATATGACTTAATGGATCGTAGAATATTATGTGTATGTTGAAAATAAAAATAGATTTTTTTTCTATATTTTTAAGGAGCTTTATAGGACAAACATCTAAATCGTTCCAGGGTTAATATTCCACAATAAAAGTAACAGTGTTCTTTTTCTTTGGACGTTTACGCAGCCTAAATATTGTAAATGATCTTTTAAAATGTGCATAGTATAATTCAAAGCAGTGAAATGGTAAAAAAATACAGTTACAAATATAACATAGCAAAATGTTTATATAGCAATATAATAGCCTCACCACCGCTTCAAAATTAAATGTAATGACAGAACTAGGCTAACAAACCGCATCATGAGCTTGCTTCAGCAGAAATGTTGCTACTTTTTCTGATTACTAAGGCCATCCCCTCTTCCTTGATGAATCTGTAAATTAATCGACAAAAGTAATACTATTTCATTGCCTGCAGAGGGATTGACTAGAAATACAACTAGTAGGAGAGGTATGGAAGCAGAAGCGAGATCCATGTCCTGGAATGCATTGGAGTAGTGAGGTTAATCTAAGAAAAGGTGTGGTCCACTGTCCTCAAATGTTAGGCGTCAATTCAAGATCAGGTACTCAGGGCAAAGGCTGGGTGTCAGGAATTGGAGCTGGGGCAGAAAGAGGCATGCAGTACACATTTCAGGTCAGTTTGCTGGGAGAACTACGATTCCCAGCAGCCTTGTGGAAAGGTTGTAGTCCGTGCACTTCACCCGCATGAACAGCTGGTGATCATTAGTACCAGCCTATTTAGTAGGCGGTCATGGCGGTTGGTGTGGGGAAATCTGACAAGCAGATGGACACAGGAGGAATTATGCAGCACCATCATCCCCGAACACGGCAGTGAGCACAGAGTCTGTGCGGTGTGAGCAACGCTCTACTGCTTCATGTCTGAGTCACCCCGCGGTGGCCCTGGACACTCAGTTAAGCGCTTGGTGCAACGTTTGATATGCTTTGTGGGGCATTTCTCTGACTGTGTGCAGCTCGCATTGACAAACGCTATGGTCAAGGGGCGATGGCAGCTTCATTCAGTGCTCCATGGTTAGGAGGGTTGTTCTGAACAGAGAGGCATTGTGTCTTTACATTTTTTGGGAGACATTACGCGCTGCGAGTGAAACACGTGGAAAAACACCATACCATTACTTACTGAAGGGCCACGTTTAGTTCACCATTATTGCATTAAGATGAGGAGCAGTCTTGTAATGTTGCTGCCGATCTAGTTTCCCTTCGCTTGCCCAATGGGCCATGTATTTGTTCCTTCATGAAAGTGGAAGACCACTTGTGTGTCACATCACGCTTGCTCTTGTGCCAATATGTGTTACATGTGCTGCAAAACATTCTCTATTCAATGTGCAAGTTAGTAGTAAGGCTAATGTTATGTGCTTTCATGTGGTACTGAGTTGATGTTACAACCTTCATGTTTCGTTATGCTCTATTAGTCATATTCTCATGCTAAATACATTTATGCCATATGTTACATGGTGGAAACTCCACACTGCAGTAGGTAGGGAAAAGGTGCATGTAGAAATAGGTTGTAGGTACTTATGACATGCAGGGTTGCTGGTAGGAATGGGTCAGGAGTGTTAGCAAATGTTATGTGTGCCTATTTTCCCTAAGCTCCCCCACACCCATCCAAACTATGTTTTGCTTACCCTCTTTCCAGTCTTCCTACCACCCCCTACCTATCCACAACCTCTCCCTAATCCATCGTCCCCCCATTGGCTGTCACATGGTTACCTGTTACTTTAGTATCCAGGGGCCCATGCCAAACATGGTGGGAAGGGTCAATCTATTTGGCTTCTGTGGTTCGGGGGAGGGTGTCACTCCCTCACCTTTTTTTGGTTCTTGGCACTGGGTCAAGCATTGCACAACTTATTGACAAATCTTTAGATAGTTATGTATAATTGTTGAGTTGTTCTTCACATTATTTAAGGTTGGGAGAACATGTGGAGTGGGCAATATGCCGACTGGGAAAATTCTCCTTCATCCACCTGGGTCTATGGCCATAAATACTCAATATATAGGCCACCGGCTCTTTATTCAATGGCTACTATTGAAGGAATGTGTTATATCATTAAAGATAGAGCTTTCTCTGACTGTCCTATTGATCAGCCTTCTTCACCTCTGCAGGTTACACGCCTGGTTCAGGTCAAAGCCCCCCCCCTTGAATGATTTGATATGATATGGCATTTATAACGCGCCTATACACAAGTGTTTAAAGGCACAATTATGCTGCATTCGGCTGTGTTGTGGCCATATACCTAGTGCTGAAGTAGTTCTTGGTGCTCTACAGTGTCAAGATTGTTCCAGGGCACTTTACAGCCCTTGAGACAGAGTTAGAGTTGGGAGACAGCTGCGGGTACCAGGCGGCAGGCAGTGTAGCAAGTGAGGCTGGATGGATGTCTGCAGGCTGTCCGTCGTGGCATCTCGGGGCCAAGACTCGTCTCTGTGCTGGATGGCGGATCTGGAATGCTGGTAGAAGAGTCTCGGGCATCTCTTGTGGCTACGGCATGACAACAGTCAGTGGTGTAGTTGGATGCGGTTCGAGAACTCGACTGTCTCGAAAATGTGCTTAATATATGGACCCTGGATGATGCTTTTGTGGCACTCCTCCTAGCTTCTTTGCAGGGCTTGTGTCCTTTAACGCACCTTAATAGCACTTATATATGCTTAGCAGCAGGGGTCGTGGCTGCAGCGGTGAAGTGAAATAGCACAACAGTAAGCCACGATAAGTTAACTCACAGAACATGATTGAAATAGGAGTTAACTTCCCCAGTGCTATATTGCTGTGCTTCTTCTCTTCACTGCTGCAGCTCTGACCCCTGCTGCTTAGTTTCATTAGAAATGAAATGCTTCGCAGCAGGGGTCGACGCTGCAGGGGTGAGATAACTTTCCTGTGGTTTATTGTTGGCTTCTTTACTTGACTTCACCAGTGCTGCAGTGCCGACCCCTGCTGCTATGTTTCATTAGAAATTAAACTTAGTAGCAGGTTGCGGCGTTGTAGCGCCGGTGAAGTGAAGAAGCCAACAATAAGCCATGGGGAATTGAACTCCTATTTCAGGTTTATTGTTGCGCTTCTTCACTTCACTGCAGCAGCGCAGACAGTGACACCTGAAATGAAGAAGGAAAAGCTGATGGCCCGGAAAAGTTAACTCTTTCATTGATTCATGTTAATGAAGCACGGCCACAGCAGCGAAGTGATTTAGCCTGTTGCGGTTTTTGTTTGCTTGAACTGAACAAGCACAAAAATAAGCGCTTAATAGCGGAAATAAGCAGACAAAATCTACAAAAAGTCACTTCTAATAAGCGGGCCTGGCAACACTGAAGCCAACCTAGAGTCGGCCCATGTGCCCCTTCTGGCAGGCGAAACAGAGGAGCATGTCTGGCAGCTGACCCTGTCATTGCCCAACCAAGGCGCCAGACCATAGACCAGGAGCAGCGCTGTTTGAAGTTGAAGCGCCAAGGTACGTTTAAAAAACTGTTTGTATTTTTCATGCTCTAAATAACAACAACAACAAAAGTGTTCATCTGTAATACACAGTGTTCAAGCCCTACACACACATCACAGTAAATGACGTCATCCTAATGTGAAATGTTCCCAACAGAAGAAAGTGCACAGGAGAATTAGGCATTTTCCAAGAGAACAAATGCCCCTATAACATTGCTGGCTAAGTATAAAAGGTGCACACCGTTTATGTCCAAGAAACTGTAACAAAACATGTCTATGTAGCAGAACATCAATATGATCCATTTTACAGACTCTGATAAGCATGTTGAGTGGCCTCATTAGTATGATCTCCCAGCAGCGTGGCATGGGTTCCGACCCCAGTCATGCCTAATTTTAAGTGGGGGCAGATCATTTGCATTACTTGAAAACACCCAGTCAGGATGACATTTGCCCTCTGAACAAAGCGAGTGGATGCCAACGACCCTCGTGGTCCCTTGACCTGTGTCCTAGTATTACCTGTGCTTCTCCTTCATGTGCTCGGTTTGTGTGTGCAGCTTTTTAATGTGGTAATAATCATAGGGAGGGAATCCAGGACTTCACCTTGCAGTCTTGCAGAATCTGTGTTCTCACCTTCCTGGGTGGAACCTCTCTCAGTCTCTAGCTGTCACCTAGTTAACAATTTCCGTCACCAATTAGGAGCACAATTAACATCAGCAAAACAAAATGTGTATTGAGCTGGAAGGCTATGTGTGTGAAAATATCCGAATATGATTCTGTCTGTGCAGTAATTACCATGTATTCTGCAGAGTATATCATACCCCAAAATTGATCCAACAATAACTTGGCAGGATGAGAAAACAAATTATAGTAGCCCTTGTAATAATTCCCCTGTAGAATATAACATTGCAGGAGAATATGTCAGCTAGTTTCAATCACCTGCCCAAAAAATGCAGCAGCGTCTTTTCTCAAGCACATGAACCTGCCAAGCACATACATAATCAAAGGTGTGTCAAATATTGAAAGAAATATAAAATGAAATACCTCAAGGCAAAAGGACACATTTTTAATAAATAGGAATGGGGAATAGCAGGACTAAAGCCTTGTGTGGTGTACTCTGTGTATCGTGTTTTAGAGCTTAACTTTGCAATATTTAGAGATCAGTCCCAAACCTCAGCAATTAGTCTTACATGACTGTTTAACAAAGTAAGACTACTTTTAGCCTGGTGGTACCAAAGCAAAACAATCAAAATGCGTCATGGCAGAGAACTCTGCGTCACAATAGAATTTGTTTCGACAGCTGTCATAAGTACAATTAGCAAGAAGGCCTAAACACGAATTTGAGCCGTTCTGGGCTCAATGCAGCTTTGCAAAAGACCTGCAATGGTAGATCATCCAGAGCGTGACAAAGGATGTCAATCCAAGCTCACACCACAGTGTTTCAAAAGACATAGACCAAGGTACACCCAGGACAGAGCGGACCAGCTTTCCCTCAATCTGATCCAGCCAGGTAAAGAAGTGGGAGGGCAATGATTCTATTCCATATAGAATGCCAGGAACAACACTAATCTTATAGATTTCCAAAAACCCTTTCACATTATACCCCCCTTTCCTGGCTATAAAACTTCTAACAAGTGTCCATTTTTTAATGTACTTTCTTTGAAATAAATATCCGGTCGAAGGATAAAGTAGGACAATACTTGATATAAACACCCAAGTACACATAAGATCTCACAAACTCACGAGTATCATTTGCAAGCTTCGAGCTGAAGCATTTTTTATTTTGGGTCTGATGTCTGATGATCATAATCTTCATCTTCTTGAGGTTAATTTGCATGGTGTTCTTTGTAGCATAGGTAGACAGGGCCTCTAAGGAACACTGAAGTCCTGTTGGGGTAAGATGTAATAAAATAGTATCATCAGCATATGCGTATGTAGATTGTGGTTGCAGCTTCATAAAAGTGACATAAAGTGGCAATATTAGCCTTTGTTGTGGACACAGGCATCATGAACATTGAGTAAAATACTTTCATGTACTGCTGGTGAAATAGCTTACACTGGAAATGTTCCATGTGTTACTCTAGAGAACCGATTTTAACTTGAATGGCTTTTTACCCCATTTTCATCAAAACCTGTGCCATAAAATGGATAAATCCAAAACATTTTCTCAGGAGAGAACAACACCCATACTACATTAGAAGGGCTCAATCACTGTGCTTGGTCACTCACACTAATTTGTTAGAGATGGCAATGCCCCTTCAATAAACATATTAACCTGCCACCACTGTCTTTGAATTATTTACAGTGTCAGTGTCCCTCAGGATCTGCCCACCCTTATAGCACCGAAAAGCTGCCTTAGCATATGCATATTTTAATTTTTTTTCCACAGAGACGTCTGGTAATTTTTAGGTGTCAGAGGACAGATGTTGCCTTCCCTTGTTGCTACACTAGGTAAAAGATGTAAGGATTGATTCAAAAAGGCATATCTTTCATCTAGAGCAGTGCTCTGTGTTTCCTTTGGCAGCATGGCCATCTTCGCTTTGTACATGCCTGGTGGTGCAGGAAGTATGTGGTGCATCCTGTTCTTCTTCAAGAAGTTTGTGGGTACCTGAGCAGTTCTCACAGAGGGCCCCACACATTTTGTGTTACACCACTGTTTGTACTGGGGTTCATACAGGAGCAATGGACAGGACCTAGCTACCTTGAGGAGTCACTCTTTGATTAAACACTCCTTGATATTAGGGGTGTACTGAACTTCGGCTTCGAGTAAGTATTCGGCTGAATTCCGGCTGAAAAAAAGCTATTCGCTCTGGCTGAATAGTTTTTTTCTATTCGGCTCTTGCTGAATACTTTGACATTCTCATTTGAGTACAATGCAACATGAACTCAGAAAGGCAAATATAAACTTCAGATTTGCAAAACCGATTAGAATTAGACCAGACAAATTGCTATCACACAGCTGAAAAATATCTTATATTGTAATCTGCTCTTTAGGGCATGTTTTGTTATAGACAAAAAGGTGCTCATCTTTTATACTTAGCCTGCAACAATACAGAAACATCTTTTGTTTTGGCAAATGTTTATGTGCAATGTGCAATTTTTCAGTTGGAAAAAACAAACTGAAAGAAATGTGCATAGACACTTTCAGTTTCTGTCATGTCACTTCCCATTGCGTAGGTCATAGTCCCCCATTTAACATTATCTGATATTTTATCAGGAATTATAAGTTGCATATGTTTGTGTATTAGCATGAAAGAGTGGCTAGTATAAGTGAAAAGTGAGGAGCATTTGTTTGGGTGGGGTGAATAGTTGTGAGATGGAGTTCACATATTTCACATCTCCTCTTGAGTTGTGTCCTGCATGAGCCGACATGAACCATTTCATACATTTCTATGTGAGCTTTAAAAAAGTTTCGAAACTCGACCGCATTGACTTTGCAACTGGATGGATAATGCAATGCATCTGATTCACAAAGGCCGTCCTTTTGCATTTGTGAAGCCTCCTACTTTTAATGGCACTGAGTATGCAACAATCTTCTGTACATTTGGTACCTTCATTTTGCTTAAATCTGCTTTATTTCTGGCTTTTATCATTTAAATATAGATGCTAAATTAATTACAATGAAGAGAAACAAAAGTATAGAATGCATTTAAAATTGTGCTTTCTTGTTTTTTTAATAAGTGTGTTTTTTGAAGTTTGGAACATGATTTATTAAATAAAGCAACTATTCGGCTTCATATTTGGCTTCGGCTGAATATTTGACAAACTATTTGGTATTCGGCCAAATACTAAATATGCTATTCGGTACAGCCCTACTTGATATACAATCCCACCCCACCAGCTTGTCTACAGACGAAAATCAACATGCCTATTGAATTGTCACTGAAACACAATACACACAGTCATTTCATGAATTAAATCATTATATTTCTAAATATCAAATTCAAATAGGACAATATAACTTATAAGCAGCCCAGAGTAATTCAATCTGTACATCACCGCTTTATCAACTAATAAAGGTTATGCTTTCGCTAAACATGTATAGCATACGTCACTTTGCATTTATTTTCTCGAGTATCAAAAACAAGTATTGGTATCAGAGAAATGTAACAGAGAAAATTAATTTGCAGATGTATGAATGTTTCTGGATTTTTTTGCAGAATGGCTCTTCCGTCGAATTTGTTTCTACCGATTCTACCAGCGTTTTTATACTGCAAAATTCAGAGGGATACCCCTGCCCCTCCCGAGTTCCCCTTTCTCTTCTACAAACCTTTCCCCAACTCATCATCTGCATGTTTGCAGTAAAAAAAAGTTGTAAAAAAGGCGTCAATAGTGTAATCTGGCAAAAGTGGGTAATGCCGAATTTGCTAGATGTTTCCCATCTGCAATGTGTTTCCATGTGGTGTGATTGGTTTCTAGCATATGCACATAATGAAAAATAAGATCTGGTGGGCATACAATCTGCATGCTCCAGTTAAGGGAAGCTGTGCTATCAGTTTAGAACACACAGATTATTGGTTTGTGTACGCTACATATTATCAGAAACTGTGGACTGTGTGCAGGAACATGCTATTACATGTACACTAAATCAGGTTTCACTTGGGTTTCAATATGATGAAAAAGCAAGGTGCATTTCTGAGCCAATTGCTAAGACATTATATTTGCAATCAATTCCTCTCTTAATGGCTGCCCCTGCTAGTCCCACTGATTTCAGGGACTTAGCAGTGTGATGATTACGAGGACATGCAACTACTTTCATTAGGGAGTTTGTGTACTAAATTCTGACCAGTTCTTTCAAAACACAGCCAGGATTCATCCTCAGAGCCTCCCAAGTGAGCCAGGGGCTCTCCACTTTAACTACCTCTGTGAATCAGGTCGGCCTCATGTAAAATGTAAGGTGTTTCTGTCGTTATTTCTTTATAAAGGGGTAAAGAGTAACCTGCAGTGGGAAAACCTGATTTGTGGCACTTACACCTTACAGAACACATGTGCAGAAATGTAGTCAAGGGATATAATCTGTGAACAAACCTATACAGGCCTATTGCTGCCCTACATTATAGGCAGGGTACACTGCATGATCATTTTCCCTGTCCTATGGTCAGTCAGCCCTGATGACTGACCTTTGTGTCTATTAACCTGTATAAATAACAGACATAGCCTTATTCATTTGCAATGCTTGCACAGTTTATTTTACATAGAATGTACATTGAACCCACTTAAATACATGAATAATTTACAACACTACTGTGCTCCGGTGGTTTGAGCTCTCAAATTTCACGAGTCAACTAACTGCTTAATTGAGTAGCATCACTTCATTAAGATTTAATGGGGGGTGGTTGGGCGCTTGAAGTTCAGACATAGAATAAATAAATATTTAAAGAGCATCAATTCATTAACATTTGATGAAGGGTGGTTAGGTGCTTGAGTTTCAGACATAGAATAAATATATATTTAAATAGCATCAGTTCATTAACATTTGATGAGGGTGGTTGGGTGCTTGAATTTCAGTCATAAAATAAATAGATATTTAAATAGCATCAATTCATTAACATTCGAAGAGGGTGGTTGAGTGCTTGAATTTCAGACATAGAATAAATAGATATTTAATTAGCATCAATTCATTAACAAACAAAAACATAAAAACAAATTGATGAAATAATAGATTGTAGCACCTCCATTGTAACACATGGATATCCATATATTAGATCTTAAATAAATAAATATGGCATCAATATAGAGAAAGGCTTGAACATTTCATCTGTGAATTACTACAACCATTCAGTTACAGAAAATCAGCCTGAAGGAGGGTTCTCTACCTCTGATATAATACATTGAGGAAGGATGCCGGCTGTTATAAGCAATCAATACCTAGATAGCTGTTAAACCGTTACTAATAGCCTCTAACGCCCACTAAAATAGGACCAGAATTTCTAATAGTGGGGCAGCCAATGTCATTTCCCCAACATGTGATACACCCAATAATGTTCATACACAGTTGTACTTCATCAGAAAGCACCTACCATATAGGTTATTGCATGTTCCAGCTTTGCTAGGTAATACTGGGCCTAATTATAAGCATGGCGGCCTTTTTCTAAGGGGGGGGGGGCACACTCTGGTTCCCTGCTCATTCAGCCTCTTACAGTCCGGATGTTCTTCTTCTCCAAGTGCTTTTTTGCCTTTTGCACTCAACAGGGAGGCCATCAGTTGAGGTGTTGCTGGTTAGTACAGGTTTGTATCCTCTGGGAATTTTGGTAGCTGTAGTCTATTAATTATTTAAAAATATTATCATGTCCATTTTAGTCTCATTTTGAGCAGGGACGTAATTTGGGGGTCACCAGGGGTTGCAGTCACGGATCCTGCGGTCTCCCTTGCTACCCCTGTGGTCTCCCTTGCTATCACTAAAAAATACAAATTAAAAATTTTAAAAAAAGGAAGCTCCTAGGCTGTGTCCAGTGCCAGGTGGCCTCTTTGTGTTTGGGGTGGCTGGCTTTCTTGTTCAGGCCTCTTTAAAAAAAAAAAAAAACAAAGGATTCCGCAATTGTAACACTTTGAGCCGTGTCCCTATATAAGGAAGAAAAGAAATAAGAAATATTGTCTTTCCGGAATTCTATACAATAATTGCTAGACATATTGAAGGTTTATTTCAGGCACGCTTCAGGGGTGAACGACTGATTTAGTTTGTTCTTAAACACCTCAAATTCACAATGCAGACAAAAACTTCCCAAAAACATTTAGAGTAGAATAAGAAATTATTTCAGACTATGTATTTTGCTTTTTGTAAGTTGCAGTTATAGCATTATGGCTTTTTTTCAGCCATTTTCTCTGTTTCGATAATCACAAAACATTACATCTTGGTGTCATCGGTCACTTGACAAAATCCTTCTGCCTAAAAGCTTGTGTACAGTGTAGAAATATTTGACCATAGCACATAAAGTGGCATTGATTTAATTGTGCCAAAATTAATGCTTTGATGCAATGTTTCTATCTTTCCTATCTCCCTGGCATGCTGGTTAGGATGGTTGTTTGAATGTATGAGGTAACGAGTGCCCAGAGTACGGGATTCCGTGTGAGTGTGCTGACTTCCCTGCGCCATTCTAAATTCTTTAACACACAATTATGAACCCTCCCAATGGTATGTATTTTGCCAACCTCTGAAGTCTGTAAGTAGATCCACACA
This sequence comes from Ambystoma mexicanum, assembly GCF_040938575.1. Classification (NCBI taxonomy): domain Eukaryota; kingdom Metazoa; phylum Chordata; class Amphibia; order Caudata; family Ambystomatidae; genus Ambystoma; species Ambystoma mexicanum. The sequence continues at coordinate 467,013,725 of NC_090932.1, read as the reverse complement.
GGTTTGACATGTGGCCATCTTTCCGCAGATGAACTAGCCTGCTGTTAAATCTCAGTCACTAGTTTAATGATATCCCCTACATAGTGCAATTTGCTTTCTGACTTTCAGAACCTTCAGGAATGCTCATTTTACTATAGCCAGTAAGACACCTATAGCTGGCAAGATAGCTCAGTGGATTGAGTGCTCACTGCTGCAATGTGTGTGGTTTATGGGTTAGAATCCGGACAAGGCAAACTCAGCCTTTCATCCTTCTGACGGAGATAAATGAGTACCAACACAGGTTGGGTGATATTGTATATTTATTTGTTCTATATAAAGTGCTTTAACGTAAGTGCTATATAATACTACATCATTATCATTTGGCCATGGACGTCTTCTTGCATTCACAGTAATTTGGTAATATGGGCATATATATTCTGATATTAATGATAGATATGGTGATCCATTCTTGTATGAAATGCATCTCACATTACAGTGATATCGTGAACGTATGTTTTGTAGTGTACCTAAGACCTATATGATGCCACTTCCTGTTTTGTTATGGGTGAAATGTCATGTTCCATCACTTCCCGTGATGTCACTTTGGGGTGGAGTCAAATGACCTCACTTTGTTTGATGTAATCAGAGATCAAGGGTCGTGTGGTGTCACTTCCGCTACCCCTGGCATTTTGTTGAAATGACATCCCTGATTTTGAAGAAAAGACTCAGAAACATGTTCTTTTGATTGAAAACCTATGCATTGTAAGGATATGTCCAACATTGTTTTGTTAAATGTATCAAATAATGCTAATTTTAATTGGTCAGCTTTATTCCTATTGCAGTATGCACAAGTATACACAAACTTGTGTTAGTGAATGAAACATTTAAGCAGCTCTCAGAGGTTCTTTATATAGTGTGAGAAACCTGAAGGTGTCTCCCTATCTGGTCCCTGGGGATCTGTCATCCAGATGGACAGGACACGGCCATTTCTTTTGGATCCAGTTCCTGGGGATGGAGTAGCGAGAGAGGATCACCTGGATGGGGGTCCTTGGGGAGTTGGAGTGGGACACCAATGGATATCCCCCTTCTTTAAACACCCTTTTCCCATCCGACTGAGTTGGGTATTCCAAAACACTGCCTCCCCCTTTTCCAACAAGAAGACTTTCACACAACATGGAAGACAACGGACTAACACCAGAGCCGTTTGCCTGACATGTGCCAATACAAGGGTCATACAAAGTCTGGCAATTGATCAGAATCACACACACCTGATGGCCCTTTCCCTCCCCTACATGGATAACAGGTGGAGCAAGAGAGCACAGGATGAGCAAGGCAGACTGCACTATGAAAGAGCTAACTCAGCACAGCAGTTCTAGAGGAGGAGAAAGGTGGCACAAGTCGAGAGGATACCAAGGGCAGAAGTGATTATGTCCTTATCGGCAGAGACCAGTAAAGCCTCAAGAGAAGGAAATGTAAGACCATGTACAATAGCTAGAATTTGTTGCAACAGATGTCAACGGGGCACGGGCAACTCCTCCACTGACAGCCAAGCCGAGGAGAGATGTATGGATCAATGGTAGGCCTTGAATCTACAGACAAGAAAGCAAAGCAATTAATCACAGCCGGTTAGTCGAGGAGAGAGCCAATAAAGATACTGAACAGTGTTGAACGAAATTAGCAAGCAGCTAATTGAACTTTGGAAAGCCAGCATAGCAGAATCAAACACCAAGTCGGTGTTCACTCGAGAAACTCTAGGCGATTACCCTGCTATTGAACTACAGTAACCAGAAGGCCTTAGGAAAAGGCGGAAGGGTTTCAAAGTTATCATACAGGGTTCTTGTCAAATCCCCTGTACAGTTGAAAGTCTTTGACCGATAGAGGATTGAGAAACTAAGTGAAACTAATCTCACATGGTATGAGAAATACACTAACAGCATGTTTTAAAGGTTGGCAAGAGTGAACTCAGCGGAGGAATGCTAACAAGAAGGGACGGAATCTGAAGTCCCATAAATGTTGTGTTGACAGGAGTGAACCCGGAGGAGGGAAGTTCACAGTGAATTGTTTGAAAAGACATTAAGACTTGTGAGTGTAAGAGTCTAAACTTCCAAGAACAGTGTGTTGACAGGAGTGAACCTGGTGGCGGGATATCCACAGTGAATGTTTTGCAAAAGTTTACAAGGGTGAACCTGGCAGAGGGAGGGTAACAAAAAGGGCAAAGCCTAAAATAACTGTTTAAAGAGATCTTTTTTTTTAATACACAACTATTGTAAGATCAGGGGATGTGCCCCCCTTGGTATTGGGATCAGAGCATGGCAAAGAGAAAACCCAAAAGAAAAGCTTTTGCTAATCCGAAAGAAGGAGGCTGGAAATTGAAAAGGGGTCTGAACCTGAAAGAGGTAGATACAGGGGTGGAAATCACCACCCAAAGTTTGTTGAGAAAGGAACTGTTATATGGAGTTGTCGAGTATGATTGTGAGAGGTCTGCTCCCGGAAGAGGGGGACCGAGGGGTGAGACCCTCACCCAAAACCATACATGGGACAGAACATTGTGTTTGTTTGTTGAAAATATCAGGCCTTCAAAAGCAAGAGACTTTTTATTGAAAAGAGACTTAACCATCGAAGAACCTGATAGCTGGAACGGAACTGTTGGCTCATGCTGGGAAAGCTCGAGTGTGTGCTGTGCTCAGGAGACCCACCTTGTCCCGTACAGAAAATGTGAGGGAGTATATGCCTTTTACTTTGACAAGACGCCACAAGGACTGTCTTAATTCCCATTTGATGGTCAAAGCTTGCTCCCATCTTAGACTTAGGTTGGACATTTTTCCACCTGCATTTTCAGTTTAATAAACACACTTGTACTGTGATCACTTGTGTCTCTCTTTATTGTTGCCACCATGAGTTCCTTACTGTAGCCAATAGTTAACAGAAGGGTCTGACAGATCCTTTTATGTTACTTTCCATTACCTCCAGCGGTTACTTTAATAGGAGTGCAGAGTTCAAGTGCAACAATGTTCCTTTGAAACCCTGCTTCTGCAACACAGCCTGCCTGTCACATGAGCACTTCAGACCTTTATCAGCTAGAGAACCATGTATTTGAATTACCTGGAATTAATTTCAATGTTTATTTAAGAGTAATTCCATTAAAATGACCCAATGCGGGTGACAACAATCGATAAATGGGTTAATTGGGAATTCAATGCATTGTTAAACTGAACTTAATGTGTCCCTTTGATGAAAGATAAACGTTTGTTTTTTCTACAGGTAGCAAAGCGAATACCCTGGGCCTTAGCCCCTTTCCATCAGCAATATCTCTTTTGGTGTAGGTTGAAAATAAGTTTAACTTCTATCAGGCGGACTGGGGAACCAGCACAAACCTGTATTGGCCAAGCCAAATTAAGAACTTCTATCTTGCCTTGAAGATTAAACAGGAATGTATTCCCTAAATAACTTCAAACAGTCTAGCATGTAATTATGGACATGTGATACATTTCAAATATGTTCCTATTAATTTATAGGTACATCATTTTTATTTTTGACATCATTTCACATGCTTTGAATGAAATACACTGTACAATTAAAGCACATCTTTTGCAATGTAGTGCTTCATTTCATCTTATATGACAACTTTTTCCATATAAATGTAGAAACAGGTGCCAGTTTTTTGGCTTTCTTGCATTTTGTTCACATTATTAGCAGGGAGTAATTCAGTATAATTTAATCTGACGTCTTTCTCTGTATGTCACAGGCCCCATATTCCTTGTTTTCAGAGTTTGCTAAAGTATAGTAGTGTTTTAATGCAGTAAAGAAGCCCACTTTCTGTTCATAGTTAGAGAAATGTTTTGCCATAGATATACATAGCATGGCACCTTTCGAGCATTTCAGGGTATGATGCTGCCAGTCTCAATCTTCCTTCACTTTCACCTACGGTTTACATTGAGGGAGTTCAAATTTGCATGTATTATTTATTTGGGTCTTTTGTGCAGTGCTACATTATTGCTTAAATGTGCTTCTCAGCCTTATTGATGATGTTACAGTAGAATGTTTCAGCCTCCTAGTGTTATTATGGTAATTAAACCGTTTAACACAAAAAAACACATACAATCAGAAAAAAAAAATACAATTAGCTTATACAGCAATTCATAAATACAATCAACAATAATTAGTACATGCCTAAAATCGTCATACAATCAGATCAGAGTAAACCTTTTGTAAAACAATCACTAAACTATACCCTATTTCAATTTCTTAAAACATTTAAGTATTTTTAACCACATATGATACATTGTGAAACATAAACGTGTGCAATTCCCTGAAAACAACAGACTCCAGTTTTGGTTGCTATCATAATTTTCCATGGCGTATATGAAATTAAAGTAGCCTTTTTTATGCATCTTGTTTCATTTCAAACATTTGGCCAATAGGTGCCTAGGAGTTTCAATCCCATAATTGCATACTCTGAAAGACGTTGTGAGTAAGGTATATTTAGCCATACTCCAATTCTAGAAAATTGGACAACTTAAGGTATCTGGAGAATTTTCAGGTCATTTTGCAGGTCCCGATTAAAATGATGGTGAGTTCGGTAATTTAATTTCATAATTCATGCTCATTATCCAATGATGTCTGATGTGAGGAGCAAGTGGCACATTGTGTATGGCTTGCTTCTATTTGCTCTAGTAATTGTAGTTTTGCATTTCCATTAGAAATGTGAGGCTGCAGTAGAAGAATATAAGGAAAGGAGGCAAGGCATAGAATGCTGCTCACAAGTGAAATGGAAAAGCCCATGAAGGCGATACCCATTCCTCAGCCTAGACTAACAAGAGCAAGTCACATTCTATCTTTGCTTGAAGGTTTGAAACTTGGAATTAAACGTTACAAGAATAACATGTGTAGTGAAACAACAATGTAAACCTGTGTTTTGGTTGTGTATGTTTGTGAACCACTAAACCGCACTCTACGTGTTTAAAGTATTTATTTTACTGTTTCTTTCACTAATGACGCAAGGCTGTGCTGGGGATATGGCTTTACAATCCAGATGTCCCTTTACATCACCATGAACATTAGTAGGTTTAAGAGCAATTTAGATCTTTCACACACAAGGATCAATACAAATTACCCATTTTCCATCAATTCGTGCCTGTTGGCCAGGCCTGACTTGGCCCAAAAGCATATCAGGTTGAAAAAGCAGAAACAATGAAGAGGACATTTAGATAACAACAGGAAGCTCTGATGAAGGAACCCCACCGAGGATCACTCGAGGGGCGGACTGGGAACGGAAAGAGGTCCTGGAAATAATTCTCAAAGTGGCCGCATAGTACACATTTTCAGCCAGCCCAACACTTTTTCTATGATAACAAGTAGAAATAAAATAGTTTACCACACAAAAGAGGCCTAGGGTGCACAGGCCTACCCGCAAATCTCCAGAGTTCCCTATGGGCCAGTCCTCCCGTGCCCAGAAGAATGAAAGGCTGAGTCAGTCTTGCCATGGGTTTCAAACCTGAGACGTCCAGGCTGTCCCCATGTGAGATGAGAGTTCATGAGCTAATCACCTGGGCATTAGCTCAGGGCTGCATTAAACTGGGGTTCAGCCACAGCTGTCCATCAAACTTCATTCTAGCAAAGCATTCCACATGTAAAGGAAGAGAAGTCTACGTCCTCTGGCAGAGGGTCTTTCAACATTAGGAGCCTGCAGTCAAATCACAAATCTACCAGAAAATAGCCCGCACTGGAACGATTACACCTGTCACTACTCATTGCTTAGCCTATCTTAGAGAAATTTAGCCAGAGCAGCAGGCTTCCAGCACCCGTGTGTAGCTCCCATAAGATCTCGCCTTAAAAATGTAATTTACACATACTGTTAAACCGCAGCCAAGGTGCAATGCATCAAGATAGAAGACTCTGTTCAGCTGAGTTCCTCAACCATGCATGAAAGAATACATGGCTACAAAACCATGCTATTGGCAGTTTTATGCTATTCAGAACACCCCTGACGCCGATAGTGATGCCTTTGATATCTCTAATCTTGTGTACTCTCCACTACCAGCCCACTGCATGGGATTTGACATCCGAGTGTGTATATTCTCCAGACAAGATATGTCTCTGCTTCTTCAAATTAGATTGGGCTTGTGAAGATCTCACATCAAACAGAATCACAGGAAATGATGAGGGCATTCAACAGCAGGGGCAGCACTTCATCACAAACCACATGAAAGTCAACAAATAGCATAGCTGGGATTTAGTCCGACTGACAAACTCCTAAAGGTGTACACTCTCTTACTTCTGAGTGCAGTTCAATATGTATGTTCAGCTAGAATAGGAGGCCATCTGCAAAACTATACCTTCCTGAGTTTTTTTTTCTTCATGTTTGTAGTGCAAAGTAAAGGTAGGTCATCTACAAGCAAGTATGTTCTGGCAATCAGACACATTTTCTCCAGTTTCTGTGACTGTACAATGTTGCTAATGTTTACACCTAAGCTGCCTTTATGCTCAGTGACTGCTTAACATAAGCACTGTCATCGAATAAGTAGAAATGCATACATCTGCTGTGCACAGTGCAAAGACACCACAGCATGCAGAAAGGTGAAAAGATGCCATTTCAGATACAAAAGTTAGCAGCAAATTGGTGGCTACTAATGTTATCTGCTTTAAGAGAGGGAGGTAAACTATTATGCAGATTTTAGTTGACACCTCTGGCCCTATCATCATTAAAAGGTAGGTTTTGAGAAAGCAATGACTTCAATGAGAAACGTCTGTTAAGATCTCCTTTCGTCGGACAAAAAAATGGTTTTATTGCAAGTCATAATACACCATGTTAAACATCATCAGTTTTTCTAATGTTCTCTCAAACCTGGCAGCAGTGTTCAGTCACCCTAAAGATGCTGGGTAAAGTTAGATAAAAAGCAATACTTTGGGAAAGACAATATTCTGGCAGGAGTAGAACTAACGATATTACCATCAATATGAATGCTATGTGGAGGCCATTCTAGTATTCCTGTTACATCTGCCCTGTCTTAAAATGGTATGAAACCGATACAGGTGCCATAGAAATGCATTCATTTTATGCTTGCATGAAAATGTCATACAGGCCGGAAGTTAAATGCTTAAATGAGATGGAGGAGAAATGTATGGCAGAGATCCTAACACGGATCCTTGTCCCTCATTTAACGTGTCAGTGCTGCAAAATGGGAGAGAGATGTGCATAAAAACGGACAATCATTACGCCCCACTTTCATGCCCTAACTTACCACGCCTCCACATTTAAACTGAGGCTGTGACGCTCATTCCTTTAAAGCTAACCCCTGCTAACACTCGTCCTCACACCATTCTTCAATGGTATTCTTCTACTCTTAAGGAATAAGCTTACAGCAATAGGCAGCTTGCTGGGCTCACCACGGGGTGCCGGCTAGGCTTGGGTTGGGGTGTTACTCTTCTGAGGCCTACAATCATGCCCTCAAACTTGACACAGGAGAATGTTGACTAATGGTTTCATTTTTATAAGAAATCTAAATGGCATACAGGGGGCTACCTACATTACCACTTAGATGCTGTTGGGTCTAGTGCATGCAGTTTTAAAGGTTCACAAGGGAGTGGCAACTCCGTCTCATGGAAAAGTAAACGCAGTCAGCAACCATGCTTTGCATCCAGCATTCACTAATGGTGCCATTTGAAATCTACCTGGTCTTGACCCGTTGCCAACTGAGGCGGATTTCAAATGAACCTGTTCATTTATGAACATCTCATGCAGGTGTCTACGTGACACACTGATGCGACAGAGAAAGACTTCACAGTGAAGGGCGTCTCGCTGCCCTGTAACCCTCCTCGGTCTCTGCAGTGCTCCAAAATGGAGTGGCAGGTAACAGGGAGGCAAACAAGCATCATGCGCTCAACTAATGCAAGTAATCCAGGGCAGAATTGGCTCATGAGGACATCACCCGTCAGTTCACTGGTAAGGAATTGTCCTTTGCTCTCTTGCAGGGATAGGGCTAGATACAGAACACTGCTCCTGATATTCAAATTCACTCAGCAATAAGCTGATTTTTTAAAATTGGCAACATTCTCTTTTGTATTACATTTTTGGTGTTCTTCCAAAATGTGTATTTTTAATACACTTACATTTTAAATTTAAAAAATCATGAAAATAATAACAACAAAACTTCTATCAACATGCTCTATGCTCATTTGTACACCATGATTGGATTAAAGGAATTGTTCACCCAACTCCATATTTAACAGTGAGTGCCTGCTTCTATTTAGGAAAATACTGAGCACCTTACTTTTAAATACCAATAATTTTATAATAAACATACTTTGATAACATATGACATATCTACCTCTCCTTAATTATATCTAGAAGGCACATAATCCAATAAAATATTGTAGTGTCTCGTGTTTGCATGAGACGATATCTATCATGAGATGCTGCACAGGGAGAAAGAAGAGCTCACCCACGAGCTCAGCAGAGAAAAATCTAAAATCAAAAGGAGAGAGATCGAATATCTAGGTCATGTAATTTCTGGTGAAGGAATTACACCAAAAAAAGAATTGGCAGACTCTATCAGACTCATGATTACACCAGCAAATAAGGAACAACTCAGGACCTTCTTAGGCATGGCTCAGTACCACGCTAAATTGATTAAGAACTTTTCAGATCACACAGTCAATTTAAGAGCTCTGTTGAAAGTAAGCAATAAATTTGCATGGGATGAGGAATGCGAAAATACATTTCAGTTCATCAAAGAGGCACTTGCTGAGGCTCCAGCTCTTCAGAGTTATGTAAGAGGAAGAAAGACTATTGTGACAACAGATGCTAGTGAGGTAGGACAAGGAGCATTGCTGATTCAATATCATGATGGGAAAGAATTTGTAATAGCTTTTGCTTCAAGGCTACTCAAGGGTTCAGAGAAGAATTATGCAACTATAGAGAAAGAAGCATTAGCAATAAAATGGGCAACCGAGAAATTTAGGAGTTTTGTGTGGGGTGTAAGGTTTGAAATCCACACGGACCACAAACCACTTGTGGAAGTTTTCAGCACAAAAGGTTTGGATAATATATCCAGCAGGATTAGAAGATGGGTGTCCAGACTTCAAGAGTTAAATTTCAGTATTGTATACATCCCTGGGTCTAAGAATCATACAGCAGACTGTCTATCACATTTAACCAATTGCAGTGAGGTGGATGACAAATCAGAAGAACAAGAATTGATTTGTGAAATGTCAGATCAAACATTGTCTAGACAAGAATGGAATGAGGAAATGAGCAAAGATGTAGTGCTCAAAGAAGTAATGCAGAATGTGGAAGATGCAAAATGAAACAAAAGCAAAATAATAGAAGCTGGAGTAAGTAAATTCTGGAACATCAGAGATGAGCTGTATATACAAAGCGGATGTTTGATGGGAGGAGACAAGCTAATTCCTCCAGATGGTCTCAGAGACAAAATAATTCAATTTGGACATGAAGGCCACCAAGGCATTGTGAAAATGAAACAAAGGATTAGAAACACCTACTGGTGGCCAGGATGTGATCGACAAGTGGAAGAGAAGATTAGAAGCTGTATCCTTTGTTCAAAGATTGACAAAGTGTGTGTGGGAGTGAGTTATCCAATGGTGTTGAGGGACATACCAGCGGCACCTTGGAAGAGAATTGCAATGGATGTGTTGGGTCCCATTTGTAGTGAGGGTTGTTCCACCTTCTGTCTAGTAGTCATAGACATGTTAACTAGGTGGGTAGAAGTTACTTTCCTGTCTCAAGTCACCACGTGGAAGATTATTGAATTTCTTGAAGAGTTGTGTGGGCGTGAAGGGTTTCCAGAAGAAGTGCTGACAGATAACGGTTCACAGTTCATGTCTAAGACAATGGAGAAGTATTTGAGTGACAGACTATAGTTCACAAAGTATGTGCAATATATCATCCACAATCCAATGGCATTGTTGAGAGATATAATTGTGTAATAAAAGATGCCATTAAATGGGCCTGGGCTAATGGGAAAGAATGGAAACGGTAGTGAGAGAAACTGTTTTGGCCCATAGATTCACTCTACACAGCACCACGGGAGTTTCTCCATTTGAATTAAGCAGAGGGAGAAAGGCGAATACAAAACTATTCCCAGGATGGATGAATCCAGTGGTTGGTAAAGCAGTGGATTTGGATGGTGTGGAGATGAGTATCAAACAAATGAAAATGTCCAATAAAAGACAGCATGATAACAAGTGTTTCAGAAAAGGGAATGAACCGTACGTGGGATGCTTGGTTCGGGTTAAGGTTCCTATTCCTTTTAGAGAGAATGGCTGTCATTGGTCTAGACTGGTGAGAGTAGTAGAAGTGTTTAGCCACGCAGTGAAAACCATGGATGGCAGAGTGTGGAATAATGAGAGAGTGATGGTATTAGGAGAGTGTCATGTTGATGATGGAGAATTAAATGTGACTAGAAAAGATGTGAGGAGAGGTACTGATAGTGGTGATGGTTTGAGAGAATGTGGCAATGATGATTACAGATCCAGAGGTAGTTTTAGTCATCATTCACTGAGATCATATTCCTTGGCAAACAGTACAGATACTCGTTCGGAAAAGCCCAGTAGGAAGTCCAGAGTAGGAAGGAACTACAGGCAGCCAAGGCATTTGATGGACTATGTGAATTCATAATTTCAACAATGTTTTCATTAAGGAAAGAGGATGTGTAGTGTATTGTGTTTGCATGAGACGATATGCATCATGAGATGCTGCACAGGGAGAAAGAAGAGCTTGTGAGGCGAAGGGAGCCAGGGGGCATAAGAGAGAAGAACGCTCTCGTATTTGGAACGTAGAGAGTGACGGTTGGCAGAGTGAAGGATGGAGTAGCACTGAAGAAATTAATTTCCCCTTTCTCCTTAGCAACAAACTCATATTTATTTATATTAAGTCAGAAGTTACATTAATAAGTATATTCCATTAAACCCTTTAAACACCTTATCCCGTGTCAGCCCCCTACTTCAAATATAGAGGTAAAATGTTTAATACATCCTGTCACAAGCATCCTGGATTGTTTGCGGGGTGGCAGCAAACTGTCAGCAGCAATATCTCCCCAATTCTAATTAATGGGGTTTGGTTAGAACATGTGAGGAAGGGTGGGCTCCAGCTAACCACTACACGTCCATATTAAACTCTGCAATTCACTACCGATGGACAAATAGGGAAAACAATGTTTTACGTCTTGGTAGGGTTGTCAGGGGCATCTAAAGCAAGGCTTGGGATGCTCTGGAGGGCATCAGAGGTTTTGGCGCAGGTTTGATTAGGTTTATCCACGTCAAAAAGTGACCATGAATATTTGCATTTTACTGAATTTTCTCAGCAGTAACGCACACAAATTCAAGGGTCACATTCGGGACATTTGCCTGGCACTGGTGTATAGAAACCCATCATCCTGCTTTATATTAGATGTATTAGTTAATTTGTTTGGTTCTAATTTGCTGAACACATTTTTTCTTAAGGGCCAAATTCAGCCTATGCCATCTCAAACATGCTTAAAATTCATCTTTCACCGGAAAGGTTTCTGTGGTCTGGGAATATTCGCTGGTCATTTAGTGTGTCCAAATAATCAAACTTAAGGTGGCATTTATTAGCCAATGTACTTGCAGGTGATTTTGAGCATGAACTCTTCCAAACGAAAAATATATATTGTTTTCTATATCCGGCATAGCTGCCTGCCAATCAGGAATTTATTGTACCAGAAAATATGCCTCACTCCCCTGGCCATGCTCTCCGACGCTGCCATTTCTTGGCTCAAACCTTGGCAAACTTGGTGGTCTTCTGAACTCCAAGCAGTATTATTTAGTCTGATCTGTTATGGTTTAAACAATATCAAAATGTTCAAGGATACAGAGGATTACAATGGGGAAGAATTGACACACAACGGTAGTAAAGATACAGGGCCGGGAGGAAATGGGAAGGATATGATGGGGAGAAAGGGAATATATCCACTTGCAACCCACCCTGCGGAAGGGTACACAATCCCAACATATGTATCAGCAGGCACGGCTGTAGCAACACCAGCTACGGCCCCACCTCCACCTTATGTTTCTCCTGTGGAGGTTACTGCACACACCTGGGGAAGGCGCGAGAGGCCTGGATATAGCAGTGGCATCCAAACTAGCAGAGTTAGCCAAACTACGGGTGCTAGTTCACATAACAAAGACAGAAACACCCCTGCAACCAACAGGGATGAATGGAAGTCAGAAGACTTCCTATTTAAAATAGACAATGTGCCCATAAGAACCGTTCACGTTGCGCATGACGGAGAGACAGAGAGCTTAGGTTACGAGAATGTTGGGTCACAGAGGGGAGATGAGGAATACTGGAGTGAATTTGATGAGGTTGAGGACGATGAGGAAGGAGACACAAAAATAGCATTTCAATGCACACCAAGGGTGGAAAGTTTGTGGGACAGAAGGTTGAGGGAGAGGTTCCGCAGTGTCAAGACCGGTAGGGGGGTCTGTACTTCCGCTCTCTATATGGTAGAGGGGAGGCACAGAGGACCCCAGCCAAGATTCTCTAATATGGTAACGATGGACGAGCAATCAAGGCCTAGCTTCTCAGGAGGTGATGCAGGCTGGTTCTTAAGTACAGTGTATCCCCAAGCCCCCACAAAGGAATGTCCACACACTGTATTACTGAAAACACAGTCTTTATATAATTAATATTCAAGGGTTATGTACACTTATCACAATAACGCACTTTGTGCTCAGGAAAATCAGCAATGGTAAATATCTACAATTCTAAAGTGGTACCACTAATATTAGACCTCATTAAAGTGCATTCACAATACTGTTAAAATGGCACACAGATCAATAAGAAGGAAACCAGCAATAGAGAGAGGAGAGATAACAGAGGGTTGAAACAATAGGCAGAATACTGGCCCCTACCACTGGACACAGTTCTGGGTGGAGATCCCCCCACCTGGGCAACCTGTAAAATAAAGAGATATAACACCAGCCCAGTCCATATATTGTTCAATAGTCTATTTCTCTCCTATAATGTTTTTACCCCCCCAATGTACCTGGTGGAGTCGAGTTCTTCGAAGAGGCGTCGACAGATCCTTCTTGAATGACCCCCTTTAAAGCAGGAGTCACGGATCGTCGAGAGGCGTCGAGAAGCGTCGAGGAACTCGGTGTTCGGTGTCGGGGAATCGACGGCCCTTCTTGAATGCCTTCCCTTTCAAGCGGGAGACACGGGGCGTCGAACGTCCGACAACAAACAAGGTAGAACGGCGTCGATGAGGCGGCAGGCTTCGATCCGAGCGGTGCTCGTCGGCGTCGAGACGTCGGCGTCCTGCGAGGAAGAGGCGTGCGGGGCACCTCGGCGACACTAGTTCTGGACCGCAAAGATTGTGGGTGACGGTGGCACAGCAAGGGCGTCGAGTCGCTCGAGTCTTTGGGGTCGTGAGGTGGCGGGAAACCCACCGGCGGATTCTCCTCGGCGCGTTGGTCGTCCTCGACTTTCTCCGGCGGGACAAAGCGGCCGACGATGCGGACGAGGGAGTCCTTCAAGGCAAATGTTCTTAGGCAAGGAGCGGACGGCTCCGGTCGTCGGCGGCACGGCGTCAAGTGGTTCCCACGGCGGGGCAACACAACTTCGACGGGCCTCCAGCGGTTACACAGACCTGCGAACCCTGGTCGACGGCAATGGACTTCGACAGCGTCGATGTCCGGGTGCTTCACTTCGATCTCCTCGGCGGTCCCGTCTCGGGTCGGCAGCCTTTCGAGGGTCTGACTTCCAGGGCGCTTCGGCGAAGATTCAGCGGTGCTCGATGGTCCCTCGGAGCACGGGAAGAGGGCGCCTAGCCAGGTCCTCTCTCGGGTCAGTCCTCGACGATTTCGACAACCTTCAGTTCCGTCGAAGCAAATGCCACAGCAAGTCTTCTTCTTCCAGCTGGACGTCGAGGATCAGCAAATCCAGTTACTCTTGAGTGGAGACTCAGCTTCTGAATGCTTCTGAACAATTTCCAGTGGTGAGAGGTCCCCAGATATACTATTCTGTCTCTCATCCACACTGCTGGCACACACACAGCAGCCAATCACACAGAAGGGCATTCATGCAGTCAGTCAGCCAATCAGGCACACAGTGCATTCAGGCCACACTCCTCCCTTTCAGACACTCACAACAAGGAATGTGGATTGGGACAAGTACCCAGCCATTCAACACTACACACTGCATTCAGGCCAGTTTCGGGCAGGGCTGTCTCAGTCTTTGTCTCTCATGCCAGAAACCAGACAACCACAACAAGGAGTGTATATTGGTCACACACTCCATTCACCCAGGTCCCACCCACAGGAGGTACCCATAACATACAGTCACTGGGAAGGCTCCAGTCAGTCTAGCTGGGCCTTCACAACAACACCATATATGGAACTTCCACCCAACAGCCAGCCAGGGGGAAGGGACAGAGCCAGGGCTTCCCAGGACTTTGGGAAAAACAAGACAACAGGCAATAGAAAGCAAGAGGCCACAGGGGCCATCTTGTTTCTATCAGGAATCAACTGATCCCAATGGCAGGGCCTGGGTATCCCGAAATGGAGGACACCCAGAGCACCTGTCAAGTTTAGCATGGAGCTGCCACCAGCCCATACCCTGCTCTGTGGGCCACCCACAGGTGCCCAAAAACATACACTAGGGGCACAGGGTTGTACCCCTACCCATGGGTGCCATAAGGGTATCCCATGGGTCTGTTCACCAAACCAAAAGAGAGCTGCACTGCCAGGAGTCCCTCATGGACTCCTGGGCAGAAAACATGACAGAACACACGGTAAAAACAGAAAAAGGACAAGGATTCAGAGGCCCTGTCCCTCAGATGCATTTCCGGCATCACAGTCGCCCCCCCCAGACTGAGGTGGAGGGTGCCTAATCTCCCACGGGATAGACACCCTCATCCAGACGGTCAACATACCTTCTGGAAAGGCCATCTGCATTATCGTGACTCTTCCCTGGTCTGTGCTCTATGGTGAAGTCTAGCCCTTGTAGGCTAATCGACCACCTGAGCAATTTCGGATTCTCACCCTTCATCTGCATAAGCCACTTCAGGGGCTTATGATCTGTTTGGACCTTGAAGGTGGACCCCGTAAGGTAGGGCCTAAAACGCCTAAGGCTCCAAACTATACTAAAACATTCCTTTTCAACAGTAGCCCACCTAAGTTCTCTACCCTTGAGTTGTCTACTGATGAATATGATAGGATGTTCTCTCCCTTTGTCATCTAACTGGGACAAGACAGCTCCAATTCCGGTGTCGCAGGCATCCGTCTGGACGATAAAGGGTCGGCTGTAGTCAGGCGCACTCAACACAGGTGCCCTACACAGACTTTCTTTCAAGCCATCAAAGGCCCTCTGACAGTCTTCAGTCCAATTAACCTTCCTAGGCTGTTTGGGTGAAGTTAGAGCTGTCAGGGGTGCAGCTATGGTTCCATAGTCTGCCATGAAATTGCGATAGTACCCAGTGAGGCCCAAAAAGGCTCTCACCTGGGTTTGAGTAGTGGGCGTCTCCCAGTTCTGTACGTCCTGTACTTTACTGGAGAGAGGTTGGATTTGACCCCCTCCTACCTCATGACCAAGATAGGTAACTTTCCCCTGAGCTATCTGGCACTTGGTGGCCTTGATAGTGAGGTTAGCCCTTTTCAAGGCCTGCAACACCTTATCCAGATGTGTCAAATGCTCTTCCCAGGTGGAACTGTAGACGGCAATGTCGTCTAAGTAAGCCACACAAAAGGCTTCCAGCCCACTGAGCGCATGGTTGACCAATCTCTGGAAGGTGGCAGGGGCATTCTTCAACCCAAAGGGCATGACCCTAAACTGGTAGAGTCCCTCAGGTGTGGAGAATGCCGTCTTTTCCTTGGCATGGTCCGTCAGAGCTATTTGCCAATAGCCTGAGGTAAGGTCAAAGGTGCTCACAAATTTGGCAGCACCTATAGTGTCCACGAGCTCATCAGCCCTGGGCAATGGGTGCGCGTCAGTTTTGGTGACGGCATTGACTCCTCGGTAGTCCACACAGAACCTCCAATCCTTGGTACCCGCCGGGGAACTTGCCTTGGGGACAAGGACCACTGGACTGGACCAGGGACTGGTGGAGGGTTCAATAACACCCAGATCCAACATCTTGGCGACCTCAGCCTGGATGTGGTTTTTGACGGTATCTGACATACGATAGCTCCTGCTTTTGACAGGCACACTGTCACCAGTGTCAATTTCGTGCTTACACCACGGTGTAAGGCCCGGTGTCAGTGAAAACAGAGGGGCATACTGCTGGAGCAAAGCCCGGCAGGCCCTCTGCTGCTCTGTTGTCAAATCGGGAGAGAGTTGTACTCCCTCCACTGAGCCATCCTGAGGGTTGCTATGCAGCAAATCAGGAAGGGGCTCACTCTCATCCTCTTCTTGCCCTGAAGCTAGCAAGAGACATGAGACCTCTGCTCGCCTGTGGAAAGGCTTGAGCCTGTTGACATGGAATACCTGGGGGGCTACCCCAGAGGCTCCCATGTCCACCAGATAATTGACTTCGCCCATCTTGGAGATGATCCTGAAGGGTCCAGTCCACTTGTCTGCCAAAGCTCTAGGCTTGGTAGGCTCCATCACAAGGATTTCCTGTCCCGGAGTCCAATCCACTTGCGAAGCTTTCAGGTCATGCCAGTACTTATTCAATTCCTGGCTGGCCTTGAGATTTGCTGTTGCCTGACCCATCATTTGTGTCATCCTCCGCCTGAGGCCTAACACATAGTCCCCCACTTGCTTGGCGGGACCTGGAGGGGTGGCTTCCAAGCCTTCTCGGATCAAGGCGAGGGGCCCCCTCACGGGATGTCCAAAGAGTAACTCAAAGGGGCTGAAACCAACACCCTCTTGAGGTACCTCTCTGTAAGCAAACAGCAGGCATGGCAGGAGGAGATCCCATTTCCTCCTTAGGGGCTCTTCCAAAGCACCTAGCATGCCCTTGAGAGTTTTGTTAAATCTCTCAACCAGACCATTGGTCTGGGGGTGGTAAGAGGTGGAGAACTTGTAGGTTACCCCGCACTCTTTCCACATGGTTTTCATGTAACTAGACATGAAGTTGGATCCTCGGTCAGAGACAACCTCCTTGGGGAATCCAACACGGGTGAAAATGCCCAGGAGAGCCCTGGCAACCACCTTGGCAGTAACAGTCCGAAGGGGTATTGCCTCAGGGTACCTGGTGGCATGATCTACCAAGACCAGGATGAACCGATGTCCACCTGAAGTGGGAGGGTCAAGGGGACCGACGATGTCGATGCCCACCCTCTCAAATGGTGTGCCAACCACTGGTAATGGCTGCAGTGGGGCAATGACCCTGCCTCCAGTCTTGCCAGACAACTGACAAGTTGGGCAGGTCCTGCAGTGGGACTCCACCTCTACTCCCATCCGTGGCCAGTAGAAATGGGCAGAGAGCCTCTGCTTAGTCTTCTTGGTCCCAAGATGACCAGCCAAGGGCACCTCATGCGCCAACTGCAGTAGGAAGGGCCTGTAAACCTGGGGTACCACCAACCTCTTGCGGGCACCAGGTTCGGGCTTAGTGGGCTCACTAACAAGGAGCTCACCCTCCCAATAAATCTTGAATGTCCTAGGCACTTCACCTTGTGCCTGGGACAGGGCCTGTTTCCTCAGGCCCTCGAGAGAGTGGCACTCTCTCTGTCCCTTACAGAAGTCTGCCCGGGAGGGTCCCCCTTCAGCTAACAAGCATTGAAGGTCGAGATGATCCTCCGGGTTGAGAACCTCTCCCACAGGAGAGTCTTCTGTCTCTTCTCCCACAGGAGTTGAGTTTGGGTTTTCCGCTGGACCCAGCCCGTCCGGAGCATGGATCCCATTGGGTGCTGTCGGAACAGCAGGAAGAGAAGGTGTTCCCTCCACAGAGGTGGCCTTCTTGGTCTTCCTTCTTCTTGCCTTAGGCCTCGCCTTTGGCTCGGATACCTGACTCATAGCCAGGCCCGGTGTCACCTGTGACCTAGTGACTGCAGCAGCAGTCATGGGAAGACCATCCGAGATCAACCCCAACTCTACTAGATCATTTCCTAACAGAATGTTAGCAGGGACATTGTCCTGAACCAGGACAGGAAGCTTTGCTGTCTTGTCTCCAATCATGAGTGTGACTAGGGCTACAGGCGATAATTTGGGAGGCCCACCAGCTAACCTGGTGGTTATCAGAGGAGCACCTACATAGTCCTCTGGCTTGAGCAGGGTCCTGTCCACCACTGTCATGCTTGCCCCAGTGTCTCTCAAACCAGTAGAAGGCTGGCCATTCAAGAGGACACTTCTCAAAAACCTACGGGTGTTCTGCGGGATAGTTGCCAGTACTTCTGCGTACTGGTCCCAGGCCCCAAGGGACACTAAGGAAATCTCTACCGGAGCACCAAATGTGATTCCTGTAGAGGAGGGGAGGACAGTGGCCTCCACCTCAGCCACGGGGTAAGGGTAGGTCAGGCTGACAGCCTGTACTCCAAGTGCCTTACCTTTACACTTGGGGTCACCCCTTTTGTGATCCAGAGCCCCACAATCCCAACAAGTGCCAGGAGTGCGGGGTACGGTACTGGGACCACTGGGAACCCGCTTTGCAGCAGGTGGACCACTACTCTTATTCCCACCCACAGAGGACTTATCCCCACCAGATTTTTGGGTCTTAGGAGAGGAAGGTTTTGGTTTACCCGACTGTGATTGCTTTTGGGACTCCTCAGCTTTCTGAGAGGTCCCCTTTTCTTTGTCCTTGTCCTTCCCACTGGAGTCCTTAGGGGACACCCGGTGGGAGACCCACTTGTCAGCCAACCTAGCCAGCTTAAAGGGGTCCAAAATGTTCTGGTCAGCCACATACTGACGCAGCTCTGGTGAACAGGCTTCAGAAAAATGCTCAAAAAACAAGAGGTGGGACAACTCAACAAAAGTTTTCACCTTGTAACCGTCAATCCACCCCATCATGTTCATGTGCGCAGTACTCACCCAGTCAACCCAAGACACATTCTCTCTTTTCTTAAAATCCCTGAACCTTTTAAGGTATTGGGTAGGTGTCTTGCCAAACTTGGCAATCAAAGCAGACTTCATACACTCATACTGACCCCTTTCCTCCACACTCAGCTTCAGAATACAGTCATATCCAGTTTGAGGCACTCTGCTTAACAAACACTTAGCCCAATCTCTTTTATCTACATCATGAATTGCACAAGCCATTTCAAACGCTTCAATCCATTGGAGGATATCTGAACCCTCCACAAACACACCAACCAAATCTTTCATAAACTTGGTGGCTGGGGACCTGCCACTCTCAATTGGTCTAGCTGAAGTCTCCACTCTAGCTCTCTCTAGCTGGATTCTCTGACATTCAGTGTCCTTGTCTTTGAGCGCAAGATCCCTATTCTTGAGTTCCACTTGCTGTGCCAGCTCCTCTTTCTTAAGCTCAGCTTCTATTTCCAACTTGCGATATTCAAAGGCCAATTTCATCCTTAATAACTCAAGTTCCATGGAATTGCTGGGGTTTGGAACAGAGGCAGCAGGAATGGTGGCATTCCCAGAAACAGATTCAGCGACAACCCCAGGGGCAGAGTCCTCACTGGTTGCATCCCCCCCTTCATCAAGGGTTTCACCATCAGTCTGGTAGTCCACCAGGGCAGCTATCAGCTCAGCCCTAGACTTATCCACAAAGTCCAACTCCCTGGCTTCACAAGCACTCTGGAGAGCCTCTAAGCTCATCCGAGTCAATTTACCATTTGCAATGGGCTCCATTGCCTGTAATGCAGTTATTTGGTACACACCCAAACCTTAATCTAATAAAGTGCGGATATTTTGTAAGTGGCACGGTTATACACTGAGTCTTAAAACCATAAGCATCCCACCGCTGCCACCAGCTTGTCAAGACCGGTAGGGGGGTCTGTACTTCCGCTCTCTATATGGTAGAGGGGAGGCACAGAGGACCCCAGCCAAGATTCTCTAATATGGTAACGATGGACGAGCAATCAAGGCCTAGCTTCTCAGGAGGTGATGCAGGCTGGTTCTTAAGTACAGTGTATCCCCAAGCCCCCACAAAGGAATGTCCACACACTGTATTACTGAAAACACAGTCTTTATATAATTAATATTCAAGGGTTATGTACACTTATCACAATAACGCACTTTGTGCTCAGGAAAATCAGCAATGGTAAATATCTACAATTCTAAAGTGGTACCACTAATATTAGACCTCATTAAAGTGCATTCACAATACTGTTAAAATGGCACACAGATCAATAAGAAGGAAACCAGCAATAGAGAGAGGAGAGATAACAGAGGGTTGAAACAATAGGCAGAATACTGGCCCCTACCACTGGACACAGTTCTGTGTGGAGATCCCCCCACCTGGGCAACCTGTAAAATAAAGAGATATAACACCAGCCCAGTCCATATATTGTTCAATAGTCTATTTCTCTCCTATAATGTTTTTACCCCCCCAATGTACCTGGTGGAGTCGAGTTCTTCGAAGAGGCGTCGACAGATCCTTCTTGAATGACCCCCTTTAAAGCAGGAGTCACGGATCGTCGAGAGGCGTCGAGAAGCGTCGAGGAACTCGGTGTTCGGTGTCGGGGAATCGACGGCCCTTCTTGAATGCCTTCCCTTTCAAGCGGGAGACACGGGGCGTCGAACGTCCGACAACAAACAAGGTAGAACGGCGTCGATGAGGCGGCAGGCTTCGATCCGAGCGGTGCTCGTCGGCGTCGAGACGTCGGCGTCCTGCGAGGAAGAGGCGTGCGGGGCACCTCGGCGACACTAGTTCTGGACCGCAAAGATTGTGGGTGACGGTGGCCCAGCAAGGGCGTCGAGTCGCTCGAGTCTTTGGGGTCGTGAGGTGGCGGGAAACCCACCGGCGGATTCTCCTCGGCGCGTTGGTCGTCCTCGACTTTCTCCGGCGGGACAAAGCGGCCGACGATGCGGACGAGGGAGTCCTTCAAGGCAAATGTTCTTAGGCAAGGAGCGGACGGCTCCGGTCGTCGGCGGCACGGCGTCAAGTGGTTCCCACGGCGGGGCAACACAACTTCGACGGGCCTCCAGCGGTTACACAGACCTGCGAACCCTGGTCGACGGCAATGGACTTCGACAGCGTCGATGTCCGGGTGCTTCACTTCGATCTCCTCGGCGGTCCCGTCTCGGGTCGGCAGCCTTTCGAGGGTCTGACTTCCAGGGCGCTTCGGCGAAGATTCAGCGGTGCTCGATGGTCCCTCGGAGCACGGGAAGAGGGCGCCTAGCCAGGTCCTCTCTCGGGTCAGTCCTCGACGATTTCGACAACCTTCAGTTCCGTCGAAGCAAATGCCACAGCAAGTCTTCTTCTTCCAGCTGGACGTCGAGGATCAGCAAATCCAGTTACTCTTGAGTGGAGACTCAGCTTCTGAATGCTTCTGAACAATTTCCAGTGGTGAGAGGTCCCCAGATATACTATTCTGTCTCTCATCCACACTGCTGGCACACACACAGCAGCCAATCACACAGAAGGGCATTCATGCAGTCAGTCAGCCAATCAGGCACACAGTGCATTCAGGCCACACTCCTCCCTTTCAGACACTCACAACAAGGAATGTGGATTGGGACAAGTACCCAGCCATTCAACACTACACACTGCATTCAGGCCAGTTTCGGGCAGGGCTGTCTCAGTCTTTGTCTCTCATGCCAGAAACCAGACAACCACAACAAGGAGTGTATATTGGTCACACACTCCATTCACCCAGGTCCCACCCACAGGAGGTACCCATAACATACAGTCACTGGGAAGGCTCCAGTCAGTCTAGCTGGGCCTTCACAACAACACCATATATGGAACTTCCACCCAACAGCCAGCCAGGGGGAAGGGACAGAGCCAGGGCTTCCCAGGACTTTGGGAAAAACAAGACAACAGGCAATAGAAAGCAAGAGGCCACAGGGGCCATCTTGTTTCTATCAGGAATCAACTGATCCCAATGGCAGGGCCTGGGTATCCCGAAATGGAGGACACCCAGAGCACCTGTCAAGTTTAGCATGGAGCTGCCACCAGCCCATACCCTGCTCTGTGGGCCACCCACAGGTGCCCAAAAACATACACTAGGGGCACAGGGTTGTACCCCTACCCATGGGTGCCATAAGGGTATCCCATGGGTCTGTTCACCAAACCAAAAGAGAGCTGCACTGCCAGGAGTCCCTCATGGACTCCTGGGCAGAAAACATGACAGAACACACGGTAAAAACAGAAAAAGGACAAGGATTCAGAGGCCCTGTCCCTCAGATGCATTTCCGGCATCACACGCAGGATAGCATTAGCAAGGAAAAAGAGAAGTGTAACTAAGGGTGGAAAAAGCAAGATGGGAATGCAAATGCCACTGATACACTAGGGAGCAGAGAGGTCACATTATGTTCCATAGGCACAGATGGACAAGAAAAACCTCCTTAAGGCAGTCCCACCACTTACAGCGGGTGCAGGGAAGTGGATATATGCTTTTAAAAAGAACACAGCAGGGGTGACCTTGGCAATAGGAGACAATAAAAGTTTATTGGTGGCCACAGTTGGGGACCAAGCTGCAGATGTGTTGGTGAAGGCGAGGTACCCGGGAGTAACACTGAGTAACGATGCCCATGATGGAGCCTCGTTCAACAAGATCAGGGCCAGGGTATGGGATGTGTCAGATCAAACATTGTCTAGACAAGAATGGAATGAGGAAATGAGCAAAGATGTAGTGCTCAAAGAAGTAATGCAGAATGTGGAAGATGCAAAATGAAACAAAAGCAAAATAATAGAAGCTGGAGTAAGTAAATTCTGGAACATCAGAGATGAACTGTATATACAAAGCGGATGTTTGATGGGAGGAGACAAGCTAGTTCCTCCAGATGGTCTCAGAGACAAAATAATTCAATTTGGACATGAAGGCCACCAAGGCATTGTGAAAATGAAACAAAGGATTAGAAACACCTACTGGTGGCCAGGATGTGATCGACAAGTGGAAGAGAAGATTAGAAGCTGTATCCTTTGTTCAAAGATTGACAAAGTGTGTGTGGGAGTGAGTTATCCAATGGTGTTGAGGGACATACCAGCGGCACCTTGGAAGAGAATTGCAATGGATGTGTTGGGTCCCATTTGTAGTGAGGGTTGTTCCACCTTCTGTCTAGTAGTCATAGACATGTTAACTAGGTGGGTAGAAGTTACTTTCCTGTCTCAAGTCACCACATGGAAGATTATTGAATTTCTTGAAGAGTTGTGTGGGCGTGAAGGGTTTCCAGAAGAAGTGCTGCCAGATAACGGTTCACAGTTCATGTCTAAGACAATGGAGAAGTATTTGAGTGACAGATCTATAGTTCACAAAGTATGTGCAATATATCATCCACAGTCCAATGGCATTGTTGAGAGATATAATTGTGTAATAAAAGATGCCATTAAATGGGCCTGGGCTAATGGGAAAGAATGGAAAACGGTAGTGAGAGAAACTGTTTTGGCCCATAGATTCACTCTACACAGCACCACGGGTGTTTCTCCATTTGAATTAAGCAGAGGGAGAAAGGCGAATACAAAACTATTCCCAGGATGGATGAATCCAGTGGTTGGTAAAGCAGTGGATTTGGATGGTGTGGAGATGAGTATCAAACAAATGAAGATGTCCAATAAAAGACAGCATGATAACAAGTGTTTCAGAAAAGGGAATGAACCGTACATGGGATGCTTGGTTCGGGTTAAGGTTCCTATTCCGTTTAGAGAGAATGGCTGTCATTGGTCTAGACTGGTGAGAGTAGTAGAAGTGTTTAGCCATGCAGTGAAAACCATGGATGGTAGAGTGTGGAATAATGAGAGAGTGATGGTATTAGGAGAGTGTCATGTTGATGATGGAGAATTAAATGTGACTAGAAAAGATGTGAGGAGAGGTACTGATAGTGGTGATGGTTTGAGAGAATGTGGCAATGATGATTACAGATCCAGAGGTAGTTTTAGTCATCATTCAGTGAGATCATATTCCTTGGCAAACAGTACAGATACTCGTTCGGAAAAGCCCAGTAGGAAGTCCAGAGTAGGAAGGAACTACAGGCAGCCAAGGCATTTAATGGACTATGTGAATTCATAATTTCAACAATGTTTTCATTAAGGAAAGAGGATGTGTAGTGTCTCGTGTTTGCATGAGACGATATGCATCATGAGATGCTGCACAGGGAGAAAGAAGAGCTTGTGAGGCGAAGGGAGCCAGGGGGCACGAGAGAGAAGAACGCTCTCGTATTTGGAACGTAGAGAGTGACGGTTGGCAGAGTGAAGGATGGAGCAGCACTGAAGAAATTCATTTCCCCTTTCTCCTTAGCAACAAACTCATATTTATTTATATTAAGTCAGAAGTTACATTAATAAGTATATTCTATTAAACCCTTTAAACACCTTATCCCGTGTCAGCCCCCTACTTCAAATATAGAGGTAAAATGTTTAATACATCCTGTCACAAGCATCCTGGATTGTTTGCGGGGTGGCAGCAAACTGTCAACAGCAATATCTCCCCAATTCTAATTAATGGGGTTTGGTTAGAACATGTGAGGAAGGGTGGGCTCCAGCTAACCACTACACGTCCATATTAAACTCTGCAATTCACTACCGATGGACAAATAGGGAAAACAATGTTTTACGTCTTGGTAGGGTTGTCAGGGGCATCTAAAGCAAGGCCTGGGATGCTCTGGAGGGCATCAGAGGTTTTGGCGCAGGTTTGATTAGGTTTATCCACGTCAAAAAGTGACCATGAATATTTGCATTTTACTGAATTTTCTCAGCAGTAACGCTCACAAATTCAAGGGTCACATTTGGGACATTTGCCTGGCACTGGTGTATAGAAACCCATCATCCTGCTTTATATTAGATGTATTAGTTAATTTGTTTGGTTCTAATTTGCTGAACACATTTTTTCTTAAGGGCCAAATTCAGCCTATGTCATCTCAAACATGCTTAAAATTCTTCTTCCACCGGAAAAGTTTCTGTGGTCTGGGAATATTCGCTGGTCATTTAGTGTGTCCAAATAATCAAACTTAAGGTGGCATTTATTAGCCAATGTACTTGCAGGTAATTTTGAGCATGAACTCTTCCAAACGAAAAATATATATTGTTTTCTATATCCGGCATGGCTGCCTGCCAATCAGGAATTTATTGTACCAGACAATATGCCTCACTCCCCTGGCCATGCTCTCCGACGCTGCCATTTCTTGGCTCAAACCTTGGCAAACTTGGTGGTCTTCTGAACTCCAAGCAGTATTATTTAGTCTGATCTGTTATGGTTTAAACAATATCAAAATGTTCAAGGATACAGAGGATTAAAATGGGGAAGAATTGACACACAACGGTAGTAAAGATACAGGGCCGGGAGGAAATGGGAAGGATATGATGGGGAGAAAGGGAATATATCCACTTGCAACCCACCCTGCGGAAGGGTACACAATCCCAACATATGTATCAGCAGGCACGGCTGTAGCAACACCAGCTACGGCCCCACCTCCACCTTGTGTTTCTCCTGTGGAGGTTACTGCACACACCTAGGGAAGGCGTGAGAGGCCTGGATATAGCAGTGGCATCCAAACTAGCAGAGTTAGCCAAACTACGGGTACTAGTTCACATAACAAAGACAGAAACACCCCTGCAACCAACAGGGATCAATGGAAGTCAGAAGACTTCCTATTTAAAATAGACAATGTGCCCATAAGAACCGTTCACGTTGCGCATGACGGAGAGACAGAGAGCTTAGGTTACGAGAATGTTGGGTCACAGAGGGGAGATGAGGAATACTGGAGTGAATTTGATGAGGTTGAGGATGATGAGGAAGGAGACACAAAACAAGCATTTCAATGCACACCAAGGGTGGAAAGTTTGTGGGACAGAAGGTTGAGGGAGAGGTTCCGCAGGATAGCATTAGCAAGGAAAAAGAGAAGTGTAACTAAGGGTGGAAAAAGCAAGATGAGAATGCAAATGCCACTGATACACTAGGGAGCAGAGAGGTCACATTATGTTCCATAGGCACAGATGGACAAGAAAAACCTCCTTAAGGCAGTCCCACCACTTACAGCGGGGGCAGGGAAGTGGATATATGCTTTTAAAAAGAACACAGCAGGGGTGACCTTGGCAATAGGAGACAATAAAAGTTTATTGGTGGCCACAGTTGGGGACCAAGCTGCAGATGTGTTGGTGAAGGCGAGGTACCCGGGAGTAACACTGAGTAATGATGCCCATGATGGAGCCTCGTTCAACAAGATCAGGGCCAGGGTATGGGATGTGCTGAGACAAGTGTTACCAAACATCCCATATTTACAGTCAATTGTGCAATGTAGAATGGGGGATGACAAAGATGCTGCACAATTTATTCTTAGGGTCCAATAGATGTGTAGGGCAGAAATGGGAAATGCCTGGGACCAATCAACCCCCTTTTTCGATTTTACAGTGAAACAGGACATGCCAAAAGAAGTGCTGAAAGCGCTCGATAAAATAGCAGGGATCGGAGCAAAAGTGTGGTGCGAGATTCAAAGAATTATAGTACACCATTGTAGAAGAATAAAAGAGTGTGAGAAAGAAACGATTCGTAGGAGACAGGCAGGGGAAGCGGAACTGTTACAAAATAAACTAGCTAATGTAGCAGTGGTGGTGTCAGGGCCAGAGCCAACACAGGCTGAGGAGGGAGGGTAAATCCCCAATGCTGTGAGTGCAAGAATAGCTCCAGTGTGGGCTGAAGAAGGGCAAGGACAGTGGGGCGCAAACCTGCAATTCTCTGGTCCACAGTGGCAAGTAGGACAGCAATGAGGCAGAGGTGGTGTTCGAGGATCAAGAGGGGGTGGGTCTGGGGGGATGGGGCCCAGAGCCAGGGGAATGGGGCAGTGCTGGACATGCAGGAGGTGGGGAAATTTTTCAAGACAATGCCGGAGTAGACAGGGTATCGGGTATAACTACAATCAACTAAATGATGGCCCCCCAACACAAGGTACTCCCCAGGAGACACCTCCATAATGACCACAATACCATATGAGATCCATAAAGCCTACACGCAGCTATCAACACAGAATCATGCCCCCCCTCTACCGTGGCATCTGTAATAGGCAGTACAGCATTATCAGCCTTGCCCCAACATGCAGCAAGTGGAGAACATGAACGCCTTTGGCAGCAGGCTTATTGGCAAAGTGGCCTGTTTCAAGGTGCTACAGTGGTATGGGGAAATTCTGTTTTGTTCCCTGGGACAGACACATACCCTAACTAGTACAGTCCACAGAGAGCACTTGCATGTCCAGTCTATCAGTGAACCTAAACCCAGAAGAGGGTCCCTTGGTGGCGGCAGAGATAGGGAACAAACAATTCATCTTATTGGTGAACTCAGAAGCCAAGAAGTTGTGTATTCATGAAGGTGACTTCCCGTTACCAGGCAAAAATCTCAACATGCAGGGATTCTGTGGGGCTGTTTTAACAATTCCATACAAAAAAGATGTAAAGCTGGTTGGGAGGTTGTAAGGGCTCCTCTCTTGTATTATGACAGCTGTCCTGTCAACTTGCTCAGTAGGGATCTGCTGAGCAAGCGGAATACAACGATCTCATTCACAGACAGTGGTATAATCTTCTCAACACCTGGCATGTGCTCAATGTGGACAATGCTCGTAATACATGCCATGACACATGCCATGGTGGTACGAGGCATTCATGTCAACCCTGGCATGTTCATTTACGGCATTACAGTGCTCACACAAGCCATGCCCCATATTACTAAAACTTGGTGGAGAACACCAACTGATTTCATGCTTTGGCCTGTGATGTCCCCAGAGTTAGTGACAGGCAGTATACTATCCCTAGATTTGGAGGGGCTCCTGGTGTCTGCCAAAATAATTGTGGTCCTAGGTACAGATACTCAAGGATGCTAGTGGTGCACAGTTTTATGCACCAACCCCACAGTGACCTTCAGGGAGTTGATATATGCTGAACTGTTTGAGAACAACAGCGATGACGGGGAAATCATACTCAAAATATGCATCCGCTGTGAGATCATGGTACAGTACCAAAGGGTCTAGAGCCCCCTCATGGCTGTTGTCACGCCACCCCGTCAGGTAAACAGACCCACAACAGGTACCCACACAGCTATGGGCAACCAAGCTGCACAATGTAGGGATGCTAAAAGAAGTGACCCCCATAAGAATAACTCTAAATGGTGGGGCAGTGTTACCCCGAGTGAAGCAGTACCCATTATCCAGGGAGGCAGAAGAGGGGATCAGAGAAACGATGCAAGGCTTATTACACAAAGGGATTTTAGTACCCTCTACCTCGCCATGCAATATGGCTATATACCCCATTAAAAAGGCATCGGGGGGCAGTTGGAGGATGATCCAGGATCTGCACCCCCTCAATGCCGTAGTACACAAAGAATTTCCACTTTTTCTAAACCCAGCATCCATTTTGTGTAGTATCCCCAAGGAAGTGACTCATTTCATGGTGGACGATTTAAAGAATGCCTTCTTTTTGGTACCCCTGCACCCAGAATCACAGTACCTCACAGCATTTAGACATGACAGAAAGCACAATGTACACACGCCTTTGCCCCAAGGGTACTGCGAGATCCCCAGCATATTCTACAGGATACTGCACAAAGACTTAGGTAACATCCTTGTGACCAGTACAATAATTCAGTACATAGAGGACATATTGGTGTGCAATAACAGCGAACAGAACTGTTGCAGAGACTACATTGCCCTATTGCAACTGCTAGCACGTAAGTGGTATAAGGTTGACAAGCCTATGCTCCAGTACTGCAATCATGAGGTACTCTACCTAGGACAGCTTATTTCTGAAAATGGCAAAAGAATTATCCCTGAGAGGGCAGCGACAGTGCACCCCACACCCAGACCAATAATAGTAAAAGACATGCAGAGATTCTTAGGGTTATGGAACTATTGCAGGGTGTAGATTCTGGAATATGCAGCATACACAAGGCCACTCTTGCAGGGCCTCAAGGAAGCACAAAAATAGAGCAGTAAAATAGAGTAGCCCACAATCATGATTCAGAGTTTCAATGATCTAAAAGAAGTAATATCAACAGCGCCCTCCTACAACAGGAATTTCCTTCCCGTCAAAGTTTTGGAGCTGTCCAGGAAGAGGGGTGAGAGAAATTTGGTATTTTGCCCCCCTTCCCGAATTTAGCTGCTCAAAGACTCTCTTTGACAGCGAAGTTTCTTGGGATCCAGTGTCCACCAGTGCTGGAATTGCACATTGCCCTTGCACCTGGATGGAGGCATAGAGTCTACCTTCCTTCTCCTCCAAGGGGCATTGGTAATGGGTGCTCTGGGTTAGCTTGATGATCAATTTGCTTATTTCTGACTCTGACACCGGGATAGTTGGGTCAAGAGAAGGTGTCAGAGTTGCAGAATCTGGCACAGAATTTTGACACACTGCTATTTGGGGAGTCTCGGGCTCCCCTTGCTCTGTTTCTGGGCTGTCCCCCCCCTTTATGGAGACAGTTAACAGAAGTGGTTGGTGAGTTTTGGGGTTCCTTTTGTTTGGGGTTCCTCTTGGGCTGGTTCTGGGTTGCTCCCCCCTTCTAGGAGGAAGTTCCCAGAATGGAGTTGGATAGTTTGGGTATCTGAGCACACAGTTTCATACTCAGTGATTTGAGGAGTCTTGGGTTCCTCCTTTTCTGATCCCAGGGCTGTCCCCCCCTTGTTGGAGACAGTCCTCAGAAGGGCTTTGGGGAGCTAGGGACTCTTCTTCCTCGGGTTCTGGGACACCCCCCTCTTTTTGGAGGCAGTCCCCAGAATAGATTTGGGCATGATCCTGGGTGTGAGTTTGGGGATCTGCAAAGAAAACAGGATAGTTGAATATGGGGGAGTTTTGGGCTCCCCTGGTTCTGATTCTGGGCTACTCCCACCTTTTTGGAGGCAGTCACCAGAATTGGTTTGAACAAGGGATTTTCTTACTGGTCATTCTGGGGTTTGATGATGGGCGGTTTTAACTCTCTTCACATCTACTCAGTCTTGTTCAGGATCTCTTGGGACCCATTTTTCTTTGGGAGGAGTTCCCCCATCCCTGAAGGAGAAGATCCTTTTCCCAGAGTCCTCTGAGGAACCCTCTCCTTCAGATTGGAAGATTTGCACCTCCTCCTCAAAATGGGCCTTTTTAGGTTCTTTATTTCTCCTACCCACACTCTGTTCTTGGGTTTGCAGACTTTCGGGGCAGGAGATTCTGGGTCCGGTTCCTGGGTTTCCAGGGGCTTTTCACAAGTGGGGAAGGAAGCTTCCTATAGGCCTTACACCCTGCTTCCCCATGTGCCTCCTCCCGGGGAACCGGTGGGTTGTCGGGGTTCTTCCCTCGTCATTGTTCTGGAGCACCAGACCCTTGATTTGAGGAGTTCTGAGTCGTCATTTTCATGGGAGGGTTTTACTGCACCCTCAACATGAGACCCAGATCCTGTGCCGTGTTCTGAACCTGGCGCTCCAGTTGGGACACCCGATATGGCTGGTACCGGGTCCTCTGGTCTATCCTTGGTTGATCAGGGGAAGGGTAACTATCCCTTCTCCCATAATACCCCTTGTGAGGATAGTTTTGGTACCCCTCCACCCATGGCCTCCCCTCTCCCAGATTGGGCTGTCTGGACTCAGGAAAGTGGGGAAAGAAAGAAGGGTTGTTTTGGGGGCTGGGGTTTGGCGGGTACTGAGGAAAGAAACTCAACCAGGCATTTGAGGGATTACTGCCCTCCTGAGGAAAGTGAGGAGGGAAGTTTCCTGGGTTGGCAACTGCCTGGTTGGATCCCTCCCTTGGGCAGGAGGAGTCCACACATAGCCCAGAATGGGTCTGTTGCCCTTGTAACGTGGGGCTGATGTAGTCAGGGGAGTTAGGTGTCCCATTTGTGGGGTTACCACCCTGACTCCTTGTTTGGGATTGGCTCGAGGGCCTTCTGGGTCTGGGGTTGGTAGGATTCTGTGCGGGAATGTATTTAGGCCCCCCAGCTCCAGATCTAAAATGGGGGCAACCTTCACCTCTGCCACCTTAGCAGCAGCAGGGTTGTTGGTTAGTTTTGGGCTTCTGTTTGCACTTTTACTTTCTAGTGGCTTTTGTACTTCGTGGATTTGAGTTGCTTGTTCAATGACCCAGTCTAGTGATCTTTTCTCATGAAAGTCCCTCACTAGCTGATGGTGTTGACAAATTCCCTACTGTTAGTGTGCACCCTCCTGGTGCTCTGCGCAAAGGCACGTTTCAGTTCTTGGACACATTCTTGTAGGGCATGGTTTTCTCCACATTGCAGTTTGTAGGCTGCCTTGCAGGCCTCTTGAGGGTTTCTATGAATTGAAAAATTATTTAGGATGGCCACCCTATAGGTGGACCATCTTGAATGGTTCTGATCCTCCAGCCCCGCAAAGAAGCTGGAGTATTCAGGCGAGGTGATGGAGCCTGTCATTCTTTTCACAGAGAGCCTCATTGTCTCTCTGTGCTTCCTGCCTGAATTGGGAGTATTGGGACAACTTTTGCTGCAGAACACTCACCTCCTGAGTTTGGTCCTTACTGGTCTGATTATTCTTTGCCAGAGCCTCCTCCACCCACCTGGTGTGCTCTAACAGCTTTTCATAATCCATTTTGATTTCACCAAATTCCTGAAGTGCCAGGTCATTTTCTTATAACTTTGTTTTTAAATGACTTACTTCCTGGCCTTAGGTGTCCCTTTCCTGAGTTAGAGTGCCCCTCTGCTCAGCCAGGTCATCCCTCTGTTTGTTAAAGGCACCCGCTTTCTGGCACTCCTCTTCAAACTCTGTTTGGGATTCTAGATTTTAATAATCAATTTATTATTTTCCTCTTTTAATTGGTCTATCTGGTCTTTTAAGACGAACATCTGTTCTGCGCAGACTCTATTAAAAGTTAGTGTTGTGCCAGTTTATGTTGACTTTGTTTTAAAGAGTCCAACCTTTCTAAAAACTCTTTTTGCATTGTCAGCACCTCGGCATCTTGCTCTACATTCTTTTGCAGTAAGAGTGTCAGTTCTTCTTGCAGTTTGGTGGCATACTGCCTAGCCTCTGTTTCAGATTCCTTGCTATCCTGGAGACTTTGCTCTGCAGAGTCCAGATTGCTCTGGATGTTCTGCATTGCTTCCCCATGCCTCTTTATGAAGTCTACATGGCCTGCATACTTTTCCTGTAGGACTCCTATGTGGAGGTACAGGTAGGCCGCTATTTTGGCAATTTAGCATTGTTCCTCTTTTATTTTAGGGGTGATGTACAGCTCACTGAGTGCTTGATGTAATGGCCCCTTGTCCTGTCAGATATTAAGGTTGGTTTGAATGACTTCTTGTTTTATTCCCTGCAGCCAGACCTGTTTGTCCTGTTCTGGCCATTCACCCCTGACAAACAATTTGTGCAGTAAGTGTTCCCTTGCAATATTGATTTCCACTGAGGTCGCCATTCCGGAAATATTCATTTCCTTCTTGCTTATCTCAGGGTTACTCTACTTTTGTATACAGACCCAACTCCTTTGAATATTTCTATTGAAAGGTGCTTATACAGTGTAGCACAGTATGGTAACCTAACAAGCTGTATGTACCCTGTCAGCTTGCACACTGTGTTAGACTGTCATGAGTGGTATGTCTAATTCCGGATCTCGTGACGAGCCCCCAAGCTGTAAGTGATTTCAATCCGGCACACCCCCAAGTCAAAGCCCAGCATGTAGTGCACAACTGAAATCCTTATTTATTTCTGTCTATAAGTTCAATATTCTGAACGATATACCACTCATATCACAGCCTTCTCCTGGAACCCCCCCCCCCACAGGAATCAGGCTGGTTTGCAAAGGTAAATATTTATGTATTTAAGATTTATTCACAATATATTTTCATAGGTAAGCAACAATCACCAATGGGGTGACCGAACACTGAAAATATCTTTAATACACGAGGAGTAAGTACTGAGCAAAACAAATGCAGCACAGAAAATAATACTTTTGTGTTGGTTTCAGATCAGATAGCACTATGGTTAGAAGTTCCCCATGCAACACCCCATCCACCCCCAATAAGCAATGTAAAGAGACGGGAGGAGAGAGCAGGTATTCAGGAATGGCACAAATCAAACAGAATATCAGTCCCTCTTTTCCCCAGCAAACACAAGAGAAAAACGGAATTGACTTTTTAGCTGTCAGACTGGCTTTCAAGATTGTCTTTAGAATGGACTGGGCAAAAACACCAAATATGGTCAAAAATACTGAAATTTGTTATAACTTCCTATGGGTGCCACTTTCAACAGTTGCACACAAGCACAAGCAATGATTTGGTCAGCAGAAAACAATTGAAATCTTAAGGTCCAAGTCGGAAGCAGTTAAACGCTATTCTACACGTGTAAACCTTTCAGATTTTTAAAATCTTGGAAAACTTTTCATTGCATGATATTCGCGATAACGGGAGAATCGCATGGATTCTATGGATAGCTATGGATGTTGGGTCCACGTAGGAGTTGAAATTTCGTTTCTATCACAAAAACTAAGGGAGTTATAGAGGTTTTAGTAAAGGTTGTTTTTGTAAAATTGGCGCGAGAATGGTAAACAGAAATGCACTTTTTAAAATGACTAATGGGTTTGCTTACACTAGAGGATGACTATGAAGAAGTGAATACCGCACAGGGAACTTACAGTCACTGGATCAGGATGATCCACCAGATAGGGAAACTTGACTTCTTCAGTTGAGAAAAGGGTCAGTGCAAAGATAGTTCTAACAATAGTTCTGAACAATGCAGGTTCTGAAGGAAAGATAGGATGGGTTGGATAGGGATACGACAAGGCAAATATGCTCCTAACAATACTGGTTTTGAATGAAAGATAGGATGGGTTGGAAATAAGGATAAGACTATTCAAAGTACATATGCTATGGGACACAGTTCTTCCTATTTATACTCACAGGATAGGTTTTTAAATGGAACCGTCAGCTCTGGTCAGGATGGGGTCTGGTCTAGGAAAGACAGCACGTCAGGCATGGGACTGGATCCTCTAGGCTGGTCCCCATTTTGGCACAGGATCTGCTCTCCTAGTCTGTGGGTATTTGAATCAGCTGGATGACAAGTTCCTCAGGTGAGCCTAGTGGTGGCGAGCCAGAGAATTTCTGGATACTGGTTCAAAAAGCCTTCAGACACCACACAGCGCTTTACTGAGTGAAGAGAATAGATGTGAGGAGTTGGGGCCTTGCTGGAAATCAATAGTCTCTATTGTTGGCTAGAGATTTGGCATCTGGATTGGATGAATATTTAAAGCTGGATATAGAAAGCTGGACCAGAGTGCTTCGCCGGAATCAGGAAAGTGGCTGGATCTGTGAGTCCCTATGTGTTGTCAGCTGTCTCTATTTATGCCATAGTAGGACATCACAAAGGGTGTGTGTTTGCCAGCTTAGCTAAGCCTGCCCCTGTGAGCTAGGATTGGACCAAACCTCATCTCCGCCTTGCAATTTGAGTGATTGGATCAAGGCTGGGTGATGTCACATTTTATGATTTGCTTTACAATCCTCAGAGACCTCCCTTTATCCACTGGTCTCCAAATCTGATTTTATATTAAATGTACATTTCTACATTGGTCACCTTTACACAAATCACACACAAAGATGCCATATTTTACATAGCAGCTATTCCTCAAAACCCTGCAGTGGTGGGATCTAGTTTCCCCTTTCTCAGAATTTTACCCTTTTCGCTATGAACACAATGTCCAAATTTTATACAAATTTCCACAAATGTGCGTGTTTAACATAGGGATATGCATGTACATTTTCACAATTCTAACAGTAATACATTTTACATAAAACCACATATCTTGCCCTTCCTGTCCAGAACATGTCACACAGTTCTGCCGCCTCTTCACACGTGCAGCCAGACATTAAATTAACAACTCTGTCATTTTTATATTTTTCACCACTTTGAATAACAAGTGATGGGTCTTTTAAAAATGTGTTCTTTGTTCATGTTTAGCAACAGATGGTTGCTTGGCTCTGCCTCTTTTTGTCTCCCTGCAGTGCAGGGCATCCCCCTCCTTGCTTGTTCCTTCCAGAGGCCTTTTACGACCCCTTTCTCACTTCCAGTTTCCTGGGCTGCAGCCTTGTCATTGTTCCTTTGCTTTCTGTAGACCATATTCTGTTCTAACCTGCAATTAACACCTCCCGGTGAGTTTCTGCTTAGAGGAAGGCCCTCCTGCTTTTCCAGTTCTGGTAGCTTCAGCCAAGCTAATTCACTTTTAAACCTAGCAAAAACCACTTTCGTTGCATCACATACAAATACATTTCTTTCTAGGCCTTAAAATCTTTGGAATCAAAAACAGAACTACAATCTTTATTCCTTTTTGGCACAATCCTGTTTATGTTTGCTAAGTTAGCAGACTTTTTAGTTTTAGGTCATGTTAAAGCTTCCTCAGTACTCCTCTGACATCTGTCATTCAGGTAGCCCCTAGTACTTTACACAGATTTTGGCATAGAGGCTGTCAGTTTTCAGACTTTGTATGTTTCACAATGTTTCATTTGATACAGGGACTTTAGCACCAGGCAAGATTGTGAATGTTGAAAAGTGTTGTGTTATAGGCATTTTGGAGTTTCTGGCAACAAAGCAAATGTCATTTGTAGGCACCTTTTTGGTTTTCAATTGCAAAGTGCTGCCTCTCTCTCTGCACTCTGTTTGCTGGTTATGGGACCCACTGGCACATTTCTGCAGGGCGTTTTCTATTCCCCTGCACATGCACCATGGGTGGCAGGTTGTGCATCCCTCTTTTTGTGTGCTGAAGCACAGTTTTTTTTAACGTTTTTGTAGGTTTTTTGCGCGCACAAGGGTTTTGACGCCATTGTTGCTTTTTCTTTCCCCATAACGGGCAGGGTGATGCCGCATAGCATAGAAGAATGGGTCAATACATTCCACAGTAGGATGACATCCCCAAAGCCAGAGACAGCCCTTTGGAGGAGGGCAAGGTACTTTTTGTTGATTGGTCAGTGACAACTGACCAGGACACGGGGCAAAGACATGCTGGGGCAGCGGTTGTGTGCTTAGAAGGAGGGGAGTATGAGACACTAGTAATGAAAAGATTACCCATGCATTACTCAGCACAAGCGGCAGAACTCATAGCACTCATTGAATCACTTTGGGCGTCAAAGGGGTGTTATGCCACCATTTATTCAGACTTTGCCTACTTCACCTCAACGGTGCATGTGGGTCTTTCACTCTGGAAAAGGAGTAGCTTCAGATGGGCAGACGCAACACCAGTGCATTATGCATAGTTACTTAATACCCTGAGTTCCACCCTACAGTGATGGTCGTGAAATGTGCAGCCCACACAATTAACACTGTCAACATTTCTTTGGGGAATGCAGCCGCCGAGATGGCAGCAAAGGCAGTGGCATATCGCCCAGTGGCCACACCTGCCTGGTATGCCATTGCAGCAGTCACCACGAGACCAGACACAGACCCGTACACAGCATTGCCCATAGCACAGATGATTGAACATCAGTGTAGGGCACCACAGGAAGAACGAGAGATATGGCTCAAGCATGGGTGCGTACAGTCTCCAACCAAATTCTTCTGGAGGCAACAATGCACTGGGAATGTAGATATCCCAATGGAACTGCTGCACATGGCCTTTGAACAGTTGCACTACCTCTCTGACAGCTCCAAACAATACATTGCTGCAGACATACAGGAATACTGGTTCATACCATATCTTCAAGAACACCTCTCAACAATGGTGGTGAAATGCAACACCTGTCAAGTGTTCAGTACTGGAATGACACTGTGCACATTGCGAAGGACTGTACCCTGCCCCATCGGGCCGTTCTGCAAGCTCCATATTGATTATGCAGACATGGGCGAGAGATGCAATGGAGCTTGATATCTCATTGTAGTGTAGTGTCTGTTCTGACGGTGGGTTGAGGCAGGCCCTTGTGCCCACGAATACACCAAGCGTGCAGCAAAATTCCAAGTGCGTGAGGTGTTTCCCCGATGTGGGTGTGTGTGACATTTTGAAATCAGACGACGGCATTCACTTTTTTAATGAACTCTACCAGGAAATCACAGCGCTGTTAGGCATTAAGCACTGCACGTGTTCCATTTATCACCCCCAAGTGTATTGTGTTGTGGAATGAATCAAAAGCCTCCTTAAGAGTAGGCTTTCTAAAATATGTAACACCATGAAAGTGAACTGGCTACACTGCCTACACCTGGCCCTGTTCTATTTATGCACTCAGCCAAGTAAGAACCATTACCTCTCACCCCATGAGATAGTGACAGGCAGACATGCAAACACCCATATTCACCAGTGAAGCGAGCATCAGATGCCCACAGAGCTGCAGCAATTCTGGGAGAAGAGAGCAGCACAGAATATTTAACAAACCTAACATGTGCGATCAAATGCATCACGCGACCAATCGCACCACCTCACTCAGTTGATGGACAGAACATCACAGTTCCATCAGTTGATACAGGACCCACCCAACCACTGTTGCTGGGGGAGCTTGTGTATGTCAGAGGTTTTGTGTGCAAGTGGAACAATCACAGTTTCCATGGGCCCTACGAAGAAGCGTTTTCCACCCCTCTCCCAGTGACGGCGAAAGGGCTTTGATATTGGATACTCCTTTCAGACATTTGCAGGGCCCTGTCGAATTCAAGACCAGTACCCTAAAAACTGATGATACCAGTCTATCTCACCTTACGTAGCTTAATGCATCCATATAAGTGCATGTACAAAATTAACAAGACATGCATTGCTGCTAGAAGCATAAGCTCTGTAAATTAAAATACTATTTCTCTTTCTCTCTCTCGTTCTTCTTATTCCCTTCACCTCTCTGCTTCTTCCCCTTCTTCCCTTCCATGACGCCCTCCCCTTGCCCAACATTGTAAAACATTATTAGCAAAGAATGTCTCATTTACTTCTGGTGCACCTCATATGTAATACACACATGTTTAGATTTTAAAGAGGTACATATTTGTGATTTATTTCTTTCGTTTTCCCATTCATATGTCTAGCATCCAAACAACAGCCACACATTAAAATTGCTACCGGTTAAACCACAAGTGCAGTACACAGATGTTAATTTTTCATCAAGGTATTTAACTGCTAAATGTCAGCCAGAACTCATTTATGTTTTACGTTTTTCCATTAAATATTGTCATTTGACCCTGTTTTGTCACTGGGTATTTGGAAAATAATCCTCTGTTTTAACAGTGTTACTAAATACTTCCCTTTTGTTTATTCATAGTTCAGAATTCATACTTGTCCACCCAGTTCCATCAACTTCTGCTGCTATAATGATACCAGGTAAACCCCTCCCGAACTCCTTCATGGTCTTGCTGGTGGTACAAAAGTTAGTGGTGGCATTCAGGTTTACAGCCTCAAACAGAAGGGTAATGCGTACATATGATGGGCTATGGTGGCATATGTTGTCCAGGGCAGGCCCTTGTAAATAAAATGCTATAAAATAGGAAGGTTATTGCAAGCTCGTTTATTGTTAACATTCTAGAACTGGCATTACCATGTAGATCCCCAAACTATGTTTGAGACATGGTGTATTCCAGAGATGATGAAGACCATTATGAACATACATTAAACTGAGAAGAGATTGCAAAAAATACAGAATATATGAAACAGGATCTTCTTGAAATTACCCTAATATATCTTCAGGCACATGTCTTTGTAGAGTAATGTATGGACATCTTGTAGGTAAAAAATGTACAACAAAGTTGTACACAGCTATCTCAATATCCGCTCTTCTGCAGCTACCAAAATATGCCTTAAGGCACCAAAAATAATCTGCATCCATCTTCCCTGGTATACTGTAGGTTGACAAATGTCAAAGGGACAGACACAGTGGCCCCAAAACCTCTAAATGATCAAGAGGAAATCAAATATTAAGATCGCAAGTCAAAACAGAGAATGAAAACATTAGCAAACTTGTAGTACTCAGATGGAAAGGGCGTGTGAGATCCAGGCATGCACTGATTTCAAATGAAGAGGGGTGGAATTTCATTTTGTATGTGTTTTTGGGAGATTTCCAGTGGCAGTTAAATCAGAATGGCCACCTTAATAGACCAGGCATCCTTGTGATATAGTGACCCTTCAGATATTTGACACCACTTCTTGTTCAGACAGTGGACAATAAGTGAGGGGAGTAAGGGCATTCAGCATAGGGTATGTATGGGGCCCAGCTCACTCAATCCTAGGTGATGGGCTGGAGGGCCACGAAAAATGCAGGCAAGCAAAGATCTGTGAGTGTCTGTCAGCTATCTCACAAAGTAGTTTACATTGTCCTAGTGAGCAAGCCGTGGAGAAACAAACGCCCTGCACATGCATCTCCTACTAAAAATAAGGAGATGTGGGACAGCGTCCATGCTGACGGCCCAAACACCCAGCCATATGAATGCATACCCATCAATGGAAGCAAAGAAATGCCAAGAATGCGATCGCTCCACACATGAAATTACACATGAATTACAATCACATGCCAAGAGCGTGCCAAGCCATCACGCTCCATAGCCAAATGCAGGGGCCACTTTCAACATAAATCACACATTAGTTGCAGCGGCTGCTCAAGCAGTTATGAACTGTTAAACTCACTCAAAGGATCGCACGTGATCCAGCGAGGCATCAGTGCACATTGGAAGTGAAATCATTGTTGTTGGTAAATATAGATTTTACCCCCGAAGAGATCTGACCTCCTTATGGTCTTGATACCCTTTAAGGAATTGGCATAAGCTCCTGTCCAGGGGTTGTACAGGAAATAAGGAGAATGGAAAATGCATTGAATTACACGGAGGCAAAGGAGGCAGGTAGAACAATATCAGCTCTGTCTTTCAGAGGGAGCAAATGTTATGGCAGGGATTAGTCATGGGCAAGCTGAGTTGAGCCAAATGTAAATCCACGGATTTCCACATTTCAGAAACAATTTAGGTTTTTTATAACAATAAGTCTGAGATAGTTTGACAGTTGAAATGCTGCATACAAAGACGTTACAAGATTACGAGATATCAGACAAAAGCAACTATGTGTGCATCAAGTCAAGGTTAATTATAAGCAGGCCTTCTCTTTGACAGTTGGTCTAAACAATTAACAATAGCAATTCACCATAGTGTTTTAAACCTTTTGCAAAGTAACTATTTGCAAATGTAATGTATTTAAATTGCAGCAGTCTTTCAGGCACTGCACAGAAATAATCCCATTGCTAAGAACAAATGCCACACAGAACAGATGATTTTAATTACCCTTGAAAGAGGCAGTGTTTCTTTTGCAGACTCGAATCCCTACATGAGTACATCGTGATCAATTGTCGCTACATTATATGGGAAATATTATTAAGAATAGCAAGAACCGGAGTAAAGCCCAGCTTCTTTCGTGTGGATGCTAGGGCAGATGCAGCTGCAAAAGCTGCCATGAAATGCACATGCAGTAGGTGTGTTTCTTAGTGAGGACTATCATGTATTCAGCATGTGCGTCGACCTTAGGTCTCACCTGAGTATTGCCATAGCTCAACGGGCATGCAATGGGATGACGCATGAGTGGCGCGAACTATATCAATATACGTTTTTTTCTATTACTCTATAGTAAGGCAGCTCGGTTAATTAATACATTTGCTGCAGACCAGGGCCATCTTAAGCTATTTTGGGGCCCCGGGCACGGACCTCTTTGTGGCCCCCCTCCCTCCTGAATAAAGGGATCCAGAATATGTGGTTGCGCCACTCTCATCAAGATCACAACCCATCGTTTTTGGTATGCTGCCTCGCAGTGATCAAAATGAGAACTGATATTAGTATTCAGCCCCCTTTCCCTCTTCATGAGAAAAGTACACCGACCATAGTATAAATGTAGGACACAGATCGTATGAAAAAAGGTCCACATAAAACAGAAATAGACTGATGGCTCAGATCGGCTGCCTCACAGAATGCAAACGTGAGCAGGCATGGATACATGAGAACAACTGGATGAAAGGCGAAAATTACACATGCAATAGCATATATAGTGGGTGAAGATTAGAAGCTAGCCGGAAGGTGTCCATATCAAGACGGACAGAGTAGTGTTGCCATTAGAGAACAAAGGAACAAGTGTCTGTGGTGTGTAATATATCAATGCACACTACTATTATAGAGGAAGCAACACTGCAGCCAGTGAAAACATGAGTGTGGCTTTTTTGAAGATCACATACTGAGAACAAAATCACTCTAAAGGGCAACAATTGTGAAAGGCCTAGGGCTGGCAATTTTGACAAGTTAGGCAATACGAGATTAAATGAAATGCCCGGGACCACACATTGGTTAAGAGGTGCTGTTGGGATTCGGATCATATCAAAATGAAGGAGGTAAACATTTCAAAGGCCAAAATACCGACTTTCGAGAGCCCCATTTTACTGTGTGTGTGTGTGTGTGTGTGTGTGTGTGTGTGGGTGTGTGTGTGTGTGTGTGTATATATATATATAGATATATAGATATAATGTGTGTGTGGGGGGTGGGTTAAGTTAATAAAAAAGGTGGGGGGTATCGCAGGGGCTGTGGGGGGTCTCCCCTGCATATATATATATGCAGCAAAACAAAACATTTATTTGGTATTTTGGACTTGGAAATTCTATTTTCGAAGTAATCACATAGATGCATTGGGATTTAAAGCCACTCTGCAATTTCTATACTTTACCACTTTGTTTTCCAGCTCTTACCATGACCTAAATAATCCCATTTTAAAGAAAACAAAGAACAGAACACAACATTACCATTTTAAAAATGTTATAGAAGCGGATTATGCAAAATTGAATGATTCTAGATTGATTGTCTCCATCATCTAGAGAAATATTTAAGTATCACAATGCTAATTGAGGTGATCTTAAAAGATTTTGGCCCTCACAAATTTGTCGGTAAGCTGCTGGTAGTACAGCCAGGGGCTCACTTGCAAACTCGCCTTACCGTTTTCGCCGCCCGATATTCTGGTGATTGCGGGATATTACGGGCTGCGGCAGGACAGTAAGTTCCCATTCCCAAGGAGTCCGATAGGACTCCATGGGAATTGGATCACTGAAGCACCGTCACCATTACTAACAGTGCCAGTGCTTCAGTGAAAAGTCTTCCGATAGAGGCTTGAACTACCGGCAGGCCTGACCTGCCCGTAGTACACTGACCCTACCGGCAGACTCGGAGTAAGCCGGTCTGGGAACATGGCCGGAGCCGGTTGTACCAGCATTTTCCCCAGACCGGCTTACTCGTAATGAGGGCCTTTATCTGAATTTCCCTTTTGCAATTTCAAGCTTTAAATATACCCAAAACACAGGCTTGTGAAATTGTTACTTGTAAATGTGCAGAAAAGAACCTGAATTGTAAAAAAAAACAAAAGAAAACGAGTTTTTGTGTCAAATGGGCAGACCTAAAATATGCTTGCCAGTGGCCTGCAATATCAGGCCCACTTTCTTCTGTCTTGAACGCCTTTCATAGCCTACACAAAAATAAAGAAATACAAGGCA
Organism: Ambystoma mexicanum; assembly: GCF_040938575.1. Lineage (NCBI taxonomy): Eukaryota > Metazoa > Chordata > Amphibia > Caudata > Ambystomatidae > Ambystoma > Ambystoma mexicanum. The sequence continues at coordinate 466,971,353 of NC_090932.1, read as the reverse complement.
ATGGGCTAAACAATGCCACCAAGATGTGAGAAGGCAAACCATAGGAAAGTCTGAGTCGGCCTTGCTATAATTTGGTATTGTAACCTTGCATATGAACATAGATCTCTGCAATGAGTACTTAACACAATGAGCTATATTAGGAACCAGCACTGAAATGTATCAATATACATTTCAACCTTGACTATTGCACATGATCAATATAAATCACTACAGAAAGGTGAGAATGCTACAGAAGTTGTACCGTAGTGAACGCACAAACTATGTATTCCAGAGTGAACAGAGAAAGCTTTACTTGATTATTGATCAGAGCAGAATGTACTTGCAAACAACAGACAGGCAATAGGTTTAGAGCTTCAGCTGGATGTCATTAAAAAAAACTGACGTGTGCTATTTAAATCTGTAAATTTGGTGAACAATGGGAACTGACCTCTTTAGCTCAGGCAGACTTGTGCGGCCCCATTCCAAGGTGGGGGCCGCGGGCAAGTGCCCCTTTTGCCCTCCCATAAAGACGTCTCTGCTGCAGACATCTGTGTGCAACACATAGATCACTGGTTGGAATCCAAGCAGAGAGCACTCAGATTTGAACCTTCGATGAGTCAATGAAATAAGTACCACTTAGTTGGTCACTAAGTTGTGAAATGACTCCTAATATTACACCAATAGCCCTATCACAAACATCAAATAAAATAGTTTCTTGTTGCATTAACAGAAGTAATTTCCCAAGTCAGCGGCACTCATTTCACTTACTTTAGAAGGGTGAAAGGCCGAGTCCTCCCTTCCCATATTTGAAATATTTGAACCTCTAATCTATGGGTTGAGCAGAGTTATATGTAGGGCGTCTGCTAACCAAATCAGTAGTCTTACAAAAGAATACGTCACGCCTTGAAACACTTGTGTATAGGCGCGTTATAAATGCGTATCATATCATAATAGAAAAGAAAGTTATGGTGCATATTCTGATATTTCAATGGAACCATTCTTTCTTAGCTTACTGGGTTAGCGGAACTCATCCAGACATCTAGTAACCACGTATAGAATTCTTTCTGGGTTAAAGATGAGGAGTTATTTCAAAACTCAGTGTCAATAACTCCTGAAGAGTGAAATGTGCATTCAAAATGTTGGCAACTATCGACGGGCTCTAGATGTATTCACTTATGGTACTCCTGATTTACCACCTATAATAGGCTATTCCTTTCTCTGCAGACCTCCCTGCAGTAAGAATGTTCAGCCTTTCAGATATATCACAAAAGTAGCCTAAGTTGAGTCGTGGCTAGATGTCCATATCACATTTAATTTTGCAGAATTCTGACATCAGGGATCATCCAAGGATTCCCGATGGAGAATGTTTCCCACAAAGCTGTTGTGTCCAATTACCCTTCTTGTGGGTTTTACTTTGCTTTGTGGTACACCTGAGGCATGATTTGGAGAAAGAAGGCTGCTTGTCCTGGGCATTATCCCCCTGTCCACTCTTGAAAAGTCTTAACTGTGATATTTATTGAACGTTGATCTGGTGCAGAACCGCAGCACTGCCCTTCCCAATGCAAAAGCCAGCAACATCGAAACAACTGTAAACAGAACTCGTTTCAAAGAGTAACATTCTTAATAAGCTCCTACCTGCATCACACAACGATTACCTCATTGAATTCTACCCATATGGATGACATTCCATACAGGATCTTACTTATATCACACAGAATTCTTAACACTACTATTTACAGAGATACATTACAACAGTCACATCCTTCAAGAGATCTGTGTATTTCATGATGTGATACGTTATGTGTAGAACGAAGGCACAGTGCAGAGGCTAGGCAAGGGTCTGGACAAGACAGAGCAGAGCTACAGCAGAGTTAGATTATCTTGTAGGAGCAGAGTGATGCTCTATACCAAGTCTAAGGGCAAGCCCGGCAGGAAACTCCCAGATTTGTTACCGCGCAGAGATGTCACCCACAAGCAGCCAGCGCTTCAGAGGACTTTGTACTCAAGAATTAAATGCAGAAGCAGCCAAAGCTTCACCTCACTTTCAGAAGCTGTCCAAATTGGTATATATGTCTTGCAATTTACGGAAATATGTTTTGTTAGGGTGAGTATGGTGACCAATCAAAAGAGCAGAGTCCAACTTCTATGTATCGCTGAAAAGATTTTCTTGCTGAATCACTATCACAGATGGTATTCACATTTAACATTGTAATCATTTTTATGTTCTCAAAATGTGCTTTGCTTTATGCAAATCGCCAGCCTTGGGTGCCATGAAGTGATACAGTGTTGTGTGATCTGCCCCAAGGCCATGCCCTATGGACTTAACCCCCCCTCCATCGATTCTCCCCCGGCTGCCCCTAACCAAGGAAGAGGGGGTTTCCAAATTAAATTTTTCCCATTTCCACTACCGGTAATGTGTATAATCAGGCAATACAACAGAGCATTGCACGATTCCTTTTCTAACGTTTTCGGAGGTTATCCTTGGCCATGTGTACAATATATCACCCCGACAATTTAAGGAAAGCCTGTATCTGCATACAGCCTGCAGCTGCATACAATTTACAGGGTAATTCAAGGAATTGATGTGCGTGGAAATCGGGGGCGCAAGCGTGAAAATCGCAGCGCACGCGTGTGAAACCCATGCAAGCGCCTGTTTCCTGATTCATGGAAAGTGCTGCGGTTGGCTTACCTGGGACCTGCGCCGAATCCGTGTGTGACGCACCCGACATTGAGACAACCCGAAGGCTGTGCACGAGACGCCCAGTGAAGGCACACATCGCCCAGCGCATACACCTAAAAAGGGGGCGGATGATGAGAAATGGGGAACAACAGGCGAAAATGTGGGCATTACAGGGGAAGTACCGCTGCGAAAACCTCGCAACGGCCACACATGTGCTAATAACACGTATTCATGGAATCGAACAGTGGAAAGCTGCGCAGCCCAAAAGACGCGATAAGCCGGAAACACGTACGCCAGGTGAAAGCTGACGTAAGTGCCCCCGTGCAGCATAAAAGTGCACGCAAACAACAAACAAGCTCATACCGCTACAATATCAACCTAGACCTGGTTGCTGTGTGGGAGGATGACCTCTCATCACCCACCCTGTGCTCCCAAGCACTGAGCCCCTTGGAAAAGGTGCTCAATGTGCTGCATTTTTTGGCCACTGGGTCATTTCAACAGACAACTGCCATAGTTGGGGGCGTCTCACAGCCCACGCAGTCATGCTGCCTACACCAGGTGTTGGCAATCATGACTGCATGCCCCTCAGTCCGCAGGCACATATACATGCCCAGAACACCCGCAGAAAGGCAGGCCGTGGTCCAAGACTTTTACAGGGTGGCACACTTCCCCAAAGTGCTTGGAGCCATTGATTGCACACATGTGGATCTACGTCCACCTAGGGCCACTGAGCACATCTTTCACAACCACAAGCACTGGCATTCCATCAACATTCAGGTGGTATGCGATGCCAAGGGTATAATCATCTCTGTCTACGCAAACTATCCAGGGTCCACCCATGATAGTTTCATATTCAGAATGTCACCCAAAAACCGGGACCTGGAAGCTAGGAGGCATGGTGACACATGGCTCATTGGTGAGAAGAAATGCCTGTGCACATGCATGGATGTCACACACAGAGAAATGGAGAAACCCAACTAATGACAACCATTATCACCTCCACAGGGGACAGTGCCTACCCTCTGAGCACCTACATGATGACACCAATACGGAACCCCACCCCACCACCCGAGGTAAGATGCTACGCAGCCCATATTGCGACCCGGGGCATAGTGGAGTGCACATTCGGAGTGCTGAAGTCATGTTTCCTCCCCCTTGACCGCTCTGGTGGCGAGCTACTATATGCGCCCCCAGTAGTGTGCAGGATCGTTGTGGCAGCATGTGTCCTGAACAACGGTGCAACCCAGTGCAGTGTACCGGTGATCATGGTGGTGCCCCCACATCCCCAACCACGTGTGTGGCAGCTGTGCATGGGAGGAGAAAGGGCAAGTGGCGAGGCAGGCCATACCCAGCTTGTGGCTACATTCTTCACCTAAAATCCCACCCCTGCGGAGAGCACACAGGCCTGGCACATACGAGGTGACAATCGATGATGAGAACAGGACAGTCAACTGTCACAACCTTACCACCCTGAGAATGTGTCCCTGGAAGTGCTACATTGTCTGTATCCCTAGCTACTTAAAGAAACCCAATGCCGTGTGACCAAAAGGCGCACATTCATTCTGCATAATCCACTACCCTCTTGCAAAACAGCACACCCAAATACTGATATGTCACCTCACCCCTCCCAACCCCCATGTCACCTGCCCAACACACCATGCCATGGCATGCAATGTGAAAGCAACCAAATAAATCCATAACACATGACACAACTGTCCCAAAGTGCACCGTTACAAATGGAAACAGGCCACAGACAATTCCCTCTCACATATCAAAATGAATCTGTACACATGAACATATATTTACCAGCATGACAAATCATGAATACAGCATCCAACAGTGGCACTGTCAGACAGTGACCAATCACAATAGGCCAAGTGTCACAATCTGACAAAGCCACCACATGGACCCCTCCGATTTTCAGTGTGTTGCTGGTAGGTATATGTGGCAGGCTAATGCATACAGCATGAACTGCATCTACAATGGAGAAAGGCAAGGTAACACATGAAGAAGCAACATGTAAATATGCACAATGAGCAATGTTAAAACCAATATACATATCAACCATGCAGTGGAGAAACCATCATGAATCCCCTCTAGGGGTGTATACACAGTTTGGACTTCACACTGGCCACACAACTGATGGAAGCCCAATGTCTCTGTGTAAGTTACTCTCACACAGTGCCCTCCTTGCAAGCCCATGGAAAGGGGAAGCAGGAGTGGCATATGTGTCTGGACCCCAAGACTCTAACACAAGCACAAGACAAGCCTGTATGGGCCCAGCTGGAACACACAGTGTATGCCTTCGGATGCCACTCAAAGCGACACACTGTTACATGAATGCCCAATAGACAGAAAAAGTTAAAAAATCCAAACCAAAAATCAAAAATCAGAAATCAAAAATCAAAAATGGACATGTTTGACCAACGGGGTGGGGAGGACCACCCAGAAGGGAGGAGGTGCAGGGTGCACCTCAACACCCACATGCATGTATGTTGAGAAAAAAAAATCCTCCATGGGCTCATGGCCTGCACAGCTAGCCGATAGTGGGAGAACTGCCGTCGATGTCGTCACCCTCTGGTGCAATATGAGAAGGTGTGCATGGTACAGGAGGCTACCCACACATAGCCCTGGCATGCTCCTCCATGGCAGCAAGCATGTGGGTCTGAAATGTTTGGTTCTGCAGGATGATGGTCCGGAGGTCCCCATGCAGCACCTCACGTGTAGCACAGAGTTCCGCCTGCAATCCCTCATGTGATGCATGGATCTCCTCACGGGTTGCCTTAGCTCAGCTGAGATGTTGTGTGTTAGCTGCTCCATGTGCTGTTCTGCACGTCTACTCTGGCCATCTCAAGTGCACCCAGATTAGCTCTGATGGAGGTGTTATCTTGTCTCAGGGCATCCCTGTGGGCTTGTGCCTCTGCAGATATGGCTGTGCGCAGAGCCCCCAGTTCAACCCGTTGGTCGCTTTTGACAACCAAAATGTCCTGCCTGTGTGAGCGGCACGTGGACTGTGTTGCCCGCTGCTGGAGCTCCACCTGCCTTTCGGGGCGAGAATGGAAGTGGCCACCCTTTCCACGGCCTGAGCCATCATCTCACATGATGCTCCCTGTTGCTATGCTATTGCATAAATGGAATTCTCCCTCACAGTATTACCCAGTGGCGCACGGCCACCGCGTTGCCGGACACCATTCCTATGGCGCCCATGGAGACGTGCACCTTGCTGTGCTGGTGTTGCCTGTGGCTGCAGGACTGCATTCCTCCTTTGATCTGATGCCCCAGGAACAGGAGCAAATAGTGTGGAGAATGACCATGCATCCGTAACCGCCACAGGCAGACATTCCAACACTGAATGGGCCATTGAGGGGTCTACCCCCAGTGGAGGTGGGTTGGACAGAACAGGATCCCTGCCAGAAACATTCACCTGCGATGGGACATATTTGTCAATATCCGATTCAGCACCTGAGCTATAGAGATCCTCAGAGGTCTACTCAGAGACACCCGTGGACAGTATGGTCTGTAGGACCAATGGATTCTCGTGTGCCACCACACCACGTCCTCCACTGCTGCCTAGTTGGGGCTCTTAGTACTCTTCCTCCTCCACTGCTTCCAGTGCCTCATCACCTGCACAAAATGAAAAAAGAAGTCATGAACACACACGTGAACAGCATAGCCCACACACATAAGCATTACTATGTTGACATCCAATACAACAATCAGACATGTCACACATGACACAAACTCATGCACGCAGTGTCAATGAAGGGGAAGGGGACCATGAAAGCAGAAACTGATTAGTCTAAAATGGAAAAGGAAGATATGTGCTGCATGGTGCATACCACCTGCATCACAAAGAAGACTGTGATTGGGATGGACCATCAACAAACATGACAGATGCCAGCACACAGATGTCAAGTAGCATAGCCATAGCAGAACTGACAAGCAAACCCAGATGGGAGTGAATAACTACTGTCCCCCATCCATGTAAAATGCATTTTATCAAATAGTACATGCAAAAGAGTGTGACAAAACACACATGTGTCACACACTGCAACAACGCCAGTGTGCTCAAATACAGTGATGGGAGGCACATCAATACATCAATGGGCATGTTGAAGGTTGAAAGAGGGCTCTGAAGTGAGCGGGTGCGGTACAGTACATGTGTAGTTCCTCAACAGTCAATGAAAAGACAAAAACCTAATTACAATGTTGTGTCATGATGGCAGTGTAAGAGCATGTGCAAAGAGTTTGCAGTGGGTTGTAGGGATACAGTGAAACCCAAACCCAAGGGCGGGGGATGGCTTGTAGGCAGTGCATGGGTCACACATGGCAGTTATGACTACATAGCCTGACCTGGCACTCAATCACAACAAATCACCCAAGCAACATACACATGGTCTGGACATACACGCATGGACACTCACCAGACATTGGGGGTCATTCCGAGTAGGGCGGTAAGGGTTGACAGTCACCGTTAACGAGACCGGTGCCGTTAAACCCTTACCGCCCTATTCCGAGTTCCCTTTGCGGGTTGGTTACTTAACGATTGCTTTTTGTAGGCGTTAAAAAACCAACCCGCAAAGGGACCTAGGAGCTAATTATGGCACCGTAATTTACGGTGCCGTAATTAGCGCCTTCCCCATTCCCATTGAGCCCTATCGGGCGAAAATGGGAATGGGGAAGGGCCCTTGGTGAATGGGGAATTACCGACCCCGCCAACCTTGGAATGGGGCGGTAATTCCGCCATTCACCATGGCGGAGTCGGAAAAATAACGGCGTCAACCAAGGCGCTAATAGCGCCTTGGTTAACGCCAGGGTCGGAATGAGGCCCATTGTCTCAAGATCCGAGAGTTCTCCCATGCCTTGGATCTGATCCTCTGTGATGAACCCTCCAGTGATTGCCTCATGTTCTATGAGTTCATCGTCCTCTGGTGGTGTCCCACTGCCACTCATCAGAGTAGAGGCATAATTATAAGCCAGCTTGTTTTTAGCTTGGCGTTTGAGGTCATTCCAACGCTTTGAGCAATCATCAGCTGTGCGCTTCACAAATCCCAAGGAACTAATGTGGTCTGCAATGCACTGCCAGTAGGCCCTACGCTGAGCAGGGGTAGTTTTGCACCCTGCCGTCACCAGCATGTCACGGCCGTGTTCTGACACATAGCCCACAAGTGCGTCCAGTTCCACATTATTGAAACTGCTTCATTGACATGCCGGAGGGCATAGCCGTGTCTGGAGTCCCAGCCTGTTCCACAAGAGCATGCTTCTACCTCTTGAGTGGTGGTTAGGACCCTGAGTGGCTTATGCCGCTCTGGTCTGTAGGGGCTGAAGCGCAGGTTGACTGGCCACTGGAATCAGGCAATGGCATGATGACCAAAGGTCTCACTGCAGGCACTGGCTGCTGGGTACTGTTACCTGGACCAAGCGTCACAACTGCCTCTGTGTGAGGGGCCTGGACCAACACTGTTCTGGCAGGGTGACTCACAGTCAGGGTGGTGTCAGCTGCAGCTGCCCCTGCAGCCTCCACAACCTGGTTGCTCAGGGCAGCAGATGACATTGCTGCCCCAAATCCATGTGGCCTGGTGACAGCAACTTTCACTGTCACACATGGCTTGAACGTGACACGGAAGTCGGCCTGTGAGTTATCTCGTGCCTGATCCGTGACCAATCTGGGCTGGGCTAGCAGGGCCTGAGCTGGGGTCGTATTAGCTGCATCTCCCTGTCCAACTGTTGGGGGGCATAGCTGTCCCCAAATGGTCCTGGAAACACTGCCCTCGTGGGCCACCCTGCCCACGTTGGCCACCCTCATCATAATGGCCATGTCCCCTACCGCGAGCACCTTTGGGAGGTCGCTCAACTTTGCCTCCCTTAACACTTGGTGGCCTCCCAACCATGGTACTTGTGTGAATGGGAGGTTCAGAAAACAATTGTCCTGGGCAATTAGGGTGAAGGGGGCAGGGTACTAGATGGAATAGGTACCTCTGTGCCCCTGCAAGGCTGTCGGTGACCCCTGGGTAAAAATGCCGGGTCACGCAACACTCAGGCACCCCAAAAACAAAAACAAGCGTGCATGCGACCCCTCGGTAGCCCACGTGTGTGGAATTAACATCCTGCAGTATGCTGTAGCACCCAGAAACACAAAAAATGTGTAGGTGTGGAACACACAGGCTACTATGACCTCGTGATTGGGGTACACCACACACAGGGGCAACCATGGTGGAAATAATATGTGCGTGACTCACCGTCTGCCAGGAAAAAGAAAGAAACAAACACGTGTGTGTGCGCGTTGGCAACACCCCTGCCAAAACAAGAAGTAAGCACTGGTGCAGTAAACAAGAAGTATGCACTGCAACCGTTGTGAAGTGATCGCGTGTGAACCCACAAGAACATGAAGAATCACACGTTCGCTCTCCACAATAAGCACATACAGCAAAATGGCGTCCTACATGAACCTTTAACCCATGCTGAATGCAAGGCCTACGCGCTTCATGTCACTTACGCGCTTACGCACTAAGGGCCTTTCCTCGAATTACACGCTCACGTGTTGTTTTATCACGTGTGGACTTTCTCTGCATCAAGCTGGCCTCGCGACAAAACACAGAAGACCATGCTCCTGCCCAGAAGGCCATTTACCTGCCCTTCAGAGCCCCGAGCAGCCTCCTACGAGCTATCTGCTGCTGCCAGCCTGCCTGCTGCCAACGTGCCCTGCTATTTGGTGCCTGCACAGAAGCCATTGCCAGGGATCCTGTTCCTGAGACCACATCTGCTGACCCAGAAGATTCCCGACTGGTGTACCATCGCTCCACAGCCTAGCCCCAGGACCCAAATGCCCACTCACACCTCCCTCGGGGGTTACCATGTCAGACCAAACACTATCCAGGGCCAGTGCAACCCCCAGGCAGAGATTCACTGCAAATGAAGTTGGCATACTGGTGGAGCAAGTCACCATTATGATGCTCTCTCTCGCTTCACCACCAGGTCCTCCAGTTGCAGAACCATCTGGAGTCAAGTGGTAAGTGTCCATGTGTTCTTGTCCAGCGTACGGCATGTTGAGGTGTGGTAGGAGTGTGCACCTTGACCTTATGTCCAGCATGCCCCATGTATGTATGTCTGTGTGCACGGCCATGACAGTGCTGCATGTGAGTCCATTCAAGCCTGTTCCAAGTCAATGGTGTCTGTGTTGCAATGCATGATGTTTGCATGCCTGTGTCTGGACTTGGCCATGTTTGGGGTGTGCGACATGGATGCTGATGTCACCGCCATGGTCATGCATGGTGTACACGTGCGTGTGTCTGAGTAGTGTGTGTGTGACTGGGAAATGGCATGGATGCATGCCACAAGACCATCATGATGCGTGAATTGACTGATGCGGCATATTTGTCCATGAATCCACTATGACAGGAGGTAGACATGGCCAGATGCATGACTGTCCGGTGGTGTGTGTGCTTGTGATCAGCATGTCCCATGATGCATGTGATGTTCATCTCTGCATCAGATGTTCCAACAGTGCCTTGGACAGGGATGCAAATGTCTGTTGCAAGTGCCATGCTTGTTTGTGCATGTGTGTTGCTTGCACTTACCCGTACGTTGTGGAGGGTGATGATGGAAGTGACCTTTGACAGTGCCACTCATGTGCAATTGCTTTGTGTCTAGCAGACTATTGTTCATCACCCTGATGCTTGTGTTCAATCTCTCCCTATCTACAGCGGCGACTGAGGAAGAGGGCAGAGACAGCACTGTGGAGCAGATCGGCGGGGATGCCTCTACCAGGCGGGGACGCATGGCCCGGTCACCCTCCCAGGACATGGCATCTTCTGGGAGCAAGGAGACTGGTGCCACATCCATGGCCGGGCCTGCTGAGGAGATGCCCAAGAGGCAGCGGTTGGAAGTGGGCTCTTCGGCAGCTGTACTGGCAGGTGAGCCCCCACAGGGATGTTCACAGCGGAAGACGGTGCAGAGGCATCCAGGTCGGTGGTGGGTGTGGAGGAGGAGGAGGCTGCATCAGACCCACACATGGGGCCTGGTGGGGGTGATTCCACTGGTGCAAGTGGTGCAGTCCAGGGACAGGAGGCAGCACAGGTCTCTGTGGAGGGACCTGTGCCTAATCGTATCCCAATTCTGTCCCTGCATCACCATGCACTTTCAGCGATGCCCATCCCAGGCCCATTTGCAGGTAGGGGGGAGTTCCACGTCAACTGACACTCCTCTACCTGTGGACATGGAGATCCATGACAGGGTTGAGCCCGTCCTAATCGGTATCGCATTGCGCATATGTGCAATTCGTGATGAGGTGCGTGCTTCCTGGGGGGAACAACGCACGTCATAACGAACAGGTGTGTGCCAACATGAACCGGCTAGGAGTGTTCATTGTCGGGGGTTTCCACCATGTGCTGGGCGCTCTTGGAACCCTCTCCTCCTCTTTACACACTATGCGCCAGTCGTACTCCATGCCGTCTTCCAGCCCACATGCCACCAGGGCCCCATGTGGACCTGCCCAAGCCACCACGGCCAGGCTGGTGGAGATCCCATCCCTGCCACAGTCAGGAGTCGGAGGTCCAGCAGAGGTGGTCACCCAAGCAACTGGACCCCTGGCAATGGAGGTTGTGGCGGCACCATCAAGTAGGGCACGTGCACAACGGCCCCGGGCGTTGCCATCTTCCCAGAGGCAGTTGTGGTGGCACAGGCAGATGGCATCAAGGTGGCAGCAGGCTCAACGTGGGAGGCATCAGGACTCGGGCCGACTACATCACAGGGCAGGCATCTGCCGAAGGGCAGGAGGACCCTGGACAAAGTGTGTTTTCCGTGTGGCAGCGGTTCGGCCAGCAGATAGGTACAGAGCGGCGGCAGGAAGAGAGAGGGCGAGGCTCACCATGGTCAGGGCAGAAAACTCCATGCGGCGAGCCTTGTGGCGGGCAGAGTAACTTAAGGAGACTCGCAGGGAGTTTGCAGAGAGCATGGCGGCGTCCCTGCGAGCCCTCGAGGATGGAACGCAGTCCCGCCTCTGGGCTATAAACTGAGAGTTTGATGATTCCCTGGCCAAGACTCTTGGGAAGAACGGTGAGCAGGAAGAACAAGCTGCCACCATTGTAATTAGTTATTTAGGGTTAGGTTTCCTTTCGTTTTATTCTTTTTTTTGGAGTCCACAGACAGTGCTCCACTTGTTGTATATAGTTGTGTTTTTGTAGGGTTTTTGGTAACTTTCATTTTGTTTTGGGATCATGGACCCTCAAATGTTCATAGTAAATATTTCTGGTACTGTAGATTGTTTTCTTCTATTTTTTACACCCATGTAGGTATTTTTTTATTTTTATTTGCCCTTTGGCTTTTTATTTCTGAACTCTGGACACGGACCACTTTGAGGATTTGTTTTTTTTGGATCATTGGGAAATTTGCATTTCAGTTCAGTTCACATTCATTTATTTTTCATTGTCATGGTTGCTTTTCGTTTGGTAGTTTTCTGTTTTTTAATATATTTTCATCTGTTCAGATATTTGTGTTGTCTGCTCTCATTTGTTTGGTGCATGTGTCAGTTGTGTGTCATGTGGGGCATGTCTTTGGGTGCATGCATGTGTGCTTCTGTGAATGACATGCCATGGGGCCTGTTCTGGGAAGTGGGGAGAATGGATGGGTGTTGCGTTGGACTGTGGGGGTGGGGGGGGCAGTGTGGGGTGGCATATGGGTGGAAATTTGCTACATGCATGTATGTTGTGGCAATGTGTTGGTTGGGAGGACATGAGTCGGGGCTGCTTGCAGGTGCCTGTCACTGGTGGGGGTCATGAGTTGAGGCCTGCTGTCAGGTGCCGTCACGGGTCTGGGTCTGCTGGCAGGTGCCAGTCACTGGTGGGGGGACATGAGTCGGGGCCTGATGGCAGGTGCCCATCACTGGTGGGGGGACATGACTTGGGGCCTGCTTGCAGGTGCCGTCACTGGTGGGGGTCATGAGTCGGGGCCTGCTGGCAGGTGCCCATCACGTTTGAGGGGACATGAGTCAGGACCTGCTGGCAGGTGACCATCACTGGTGGGGGTCATGAGTCGGGGCTTGCAGGTGCATGGTGCCATGTGGTCTGCCTGTGGGGCATGGTGATGGGTGTAGGGGGGTCCCCTGTGGTGTGGGCTGGCTGCGGGGCATGGTGAAGGGTGTAGGGGGGGCCCTGTGCCTGCGGGGCATGGGGACAGGGGGAGGGGGCACCTCACAGTCAAATTACGTGAAAAGTGCACTCGCGTACCCTGGAATACATGTACCCTGCTCACGCCAGCCAAATTGCGTGAAAATGTCCCTGCACACCCCCTTCAATACGCGTACCCTGTTCGTGGCAGCCAAATTGCTTGAAAATTTCCCTGCGCACACCCTTGAATACGCGTACCCCACTCGCGGCAGCCAAAACACGTGAAAATGTATCCACGCACCCCCTTGAATACGCATACCCCGCTTGTGCCAGCCAAAATGGGTGAAAATCTCCCCACGCACCCCCTTGAATACACGTACCCTGCTCGTGCCCTCCAAATAACGGCAAAAAGCCCTACTGTAACCCTGCAAATAGGCGTACCCTGCACCGCCAGCCAAATTGCGTGGAAAGTGCTGTGCATGTGGTGACAGGTGTCGGGGTGTCCCGCTGTGGTGTGGGCTGCCTGCGGGGCATGGACAGGGGTAAAGGGGGGTCCCCTCTGGTGTGGGCTGCCTGTGGGGCATGGGCAGGGGTGTTGGGTGGTCCCCTGTGGTGGGGCAGCCTGCGGGGCATGGTCAGGGGTGATGGGTCGTCCCCTGTTGTGTGGGCTGCCTGTGGGGTATGGTCAGGGGTGATGGGTGGTCCCCTGTGGTGTGGGCTGCCTGCGGGCCATGGTGATGGGTGCAGGGGGGTCCCCTGTGGTGTGGGCTGTCTGCGGGTCATGGTCTGGGGTGATGGGTGGTCCCCTGTGGTGTGGGCTGCCTGCAGGGTATAGTCAGGGGTGATGGGTGGTCCCCTGTGGTGTGGGCTGTCTGCGGGTCATGGTCAGGAGTGAAGGGTATAACCAGAGCTGTGTATTGCTACAGAGCAGGCCCAAATGCACTCTTCAGGGAAGAAAATCCCTCTATTAAGATAAGTAACTCTAATAGTTTTAGCACCGTATAGGCGAATTTCTGGGTACTGGAGTACCTGGTTGCATTCAAATAGATTTTTTCAAATTGATGCATAAGTTAAAATTGAAGGTGTTCTTTGATTCATTGGAGGAGGAGTCTACCACCAAAGAACCACATAGATTCCTTGAACTCAATCCTAAGAGTTCCTTCAATCCACCGGTACAGAACCACATTCTATCTACCTTCGAGAAAACTGTACTACAAGAATTTAAGAGAATCCAGTTTAACACCAACACACAAGGCAATTTTACGGTGAGAGAACGCCAGACATTAAAGAATTTGCTTGACAATCAAGATGTGATTTTCAAACCAGCAGACAAGGGAGGTGCACTTGTACTATTGAACAAACAAGATTACATTGATGAAATCGAACACCAACTGAATGACCCTGAGACATACATGGAAGTACCCCAGAATCCAACTGAAGCAGTATGATCACTGATTAAGGGAGTACTTGATGAAGCAGAAGCCAATGATGTAATCTCAGACAAAACACGACTCTTCCTTGAAAATAAACACCCTATTATGCCTGTCATGTATATACTACCCAAAATACACAAGAGACTAGCTAACCCTCCGGGACGCCCTATCATAGCGGCTACAGATAGCCTCCTGGAACCATTGGCCCAATACCTGGACAAGATTCTACAACCTTTAGTCCAGGAAACCACAACATACGACAAGTATACTATGCACTTCCTGCACAAATTAAAAAATGTACAGTTCATCAAAGGGAGAGATGTGATGTTTACTATGGACGTCACATCTCTTTACACAAACATCGTACATGAAGCAGGCCTAGAAGTAATTGAATGGCTACTGTTGCAATCTGACCAATGCAAGGGTGACAGACTTTTTATACTAACTTTACTCAAGTTGGTACTGATGAATATTTTTTTCAAATTTCAAGATCGATTTTTTCTCCAAACATCCGGTACAAGCATGGGTGCAGCTATGGCACCCTGCTATGCCAATGCCTTTATGTACTACCTCGAACATGAAAACATTCTTACTTCGCCCAGATGGATGAGACATCTTGCCCTCTACATCAGATATGTCGATGATATTTTTGGAATCTGGTCCGGACCAGAAGATGAATTACACAACTTCTATGAAATGATGAATTCAATGCATCCCCGGATCAAATTCACTACTGAGACAAGTGACACCTCTATCCACTTCTTGGATGTTGAAATATATGTAGCCATCACCTCTCTAGAGACCAGGATTTTCACAAAAAAGACTGACAGAAACAGCCTGTTGCTCGTTACCAGCTTCCACCCTAAGAGAACTGTTGATAGTGTGCAGTTCAGTCAATTCCCACGCTACAGAAGGATAATTTCGGAGAACATCGAATATGAACGCCAATCATTACTACTGGAGCCCAAATTCAGGTCTAGAGGCTACAATCAGACAAGGATAACAGATGTGGCGGAGAAAGTAAGAGGCACTGACATGGAGACACTGCTGACTCCGAAGCCACCCAAACCAGGAGAGTCGCTAGTTTACGTCACCACCTACTCTCTGCAGAGCATGAAAATCAAGAGGATTATAAAGAAGAATTGCCCAATGCTAGGAATGGACCCTCAGTTGCAGCAACTTTTTCAAGAACCTCCAACCTTCACCTACAGGAATAGTAAGTCATTGCGCAAAAGTCTGGTCAAAGCGGAAGTTTCATCTACCGGCACCCAGAATTTGTTTAAGGGTACCATTCCATGCTACAACTCTCAGCACTACAGTAATATTATAAAAGGCAACAGTATACCACACCCTCACTCTGGCAAACCTATCTCACTTAGACATTCCTGCACATGTGACGCCCAAAATATAATTTATGCATTGAGATGCCCTTGCGGCTTATACTACGTGGGTATGACCACCAGAAAAGTGAAAACAAGTTGGTCAGAACATAATCCAATATCCGTACCAAAAGTCTAAGGTCCCCAGTCTCTCTACATTTTCAAGAAGCATGTCACACAATTGCACAACTGAAATGTGTCATCTTGGAGCAAGTGACAATGGGAAGCAGGGGTGGGGTTGTCCAGCAGAACTTGTTGCAATGAAAAATCCTATGGATTGAACTTTTGGATTCGCTCAGCCCCCGCGGCATGAACACTGAGTTCGATCTTATGTGCTTTGTGTAACTCCAAGAGATTCGAGCCCAGTGGATTCATATATATTTTACTTATGATCCATATATGTTTTACTTATGTTCTTGGTGACATTTGTTTGTCCAATGCATCCACATCTAGTATGTACATTGCTTTGCTAATTTTCATATTCATTCTACATTAGTGGCACTAATGTTTTTATTTATCTTGTGTATGTTCTAATCAATCCATGCGTTAGTCTGCCTGACTCAACACTACAATTTTCTCTTGTCCAGTGACTGTAGCCCTTCAGATCGCACAGAGGGTGAGCGTCTGCTTACCATTCGCCTACCCCATATAGTGCCCCTAGAGTCTTTTTGCAATTCCAGCCACATGAATTTTTGCCCCTGTTTGTGTCTCTTTGGCACTGCACCTTTTGTGCCGGCCCCCTTGCCCCGTTGGAATGTGTCCCTGTGTTGGCCTGCAGGATCTTCCTGCTTTTTTCCATCATTTACCTGGCCTGTCATTCCATTACTCTCACGGTGGCCATTTTGTGGCTGTCCGTATTTACCCTCTAGCGCCATGGGGGCACCCTGCAGTTCCTTTGAGCTGTGGTTGTGCCCCTATGCATGCTTGCGTACATGCCATACCTTTGATTGCACCTTGTGAGCACTCTGCGGTCCCATGTAGGCTGCGTTTATGCTCCCCTGCTGTGCTCCCATAGTTCGTCTGACTCGGGAGATTATCTCCTTTGAGTGTTCATCCCTCGTAGTGTTTGCCGCGTTGCCGTGGCTAGTCAGCTCCGCCTTTGTCCACTTCAAGATGGATGTCGTCCTGGTGAACCGCGCGCATGTGCGGGGTTGCCAGGATGACTCATAACGCCATACTCCAGTTTGGACCCGCGTTGCAGCGGCCAGACTCCACGGAGATCCTCGCACACTGAGGTACGTTTTTCACAGCACTCCGTTTCTTTTGATTCCTGCTAGTATCCCTAGCTGAAGCAGCTACTTTTCCACCAAATTACTCCGGGTTCGTCATTCGGCCCATTTTAAAGATGGACGTGCGTTGGTCCGTGAGGTTCTGTTGCATCTCCCTGGACACGCTGGATCCTCTTTACTTACATCTCTGTCCATGTCGCGGCTCTGCCGTGCACATGGCTATCTGTCCCTTTACATGCATTATCTCTTTTTCCACTATTCCGTATTGACCAGTAGCCTGTAGGGTATTTTGTGGATATTTGGGGATTTGCAGTATTTTCTTACCACCAAAATACCTTTAGCAATAATCACTCTCTGTATTCATATTGGGTCACACATAACAATAATACATTGCATTATTTCAGAATTCAGACCTATTTAGATGATGTGCGCGGTAGTTTGCGTGGTTGGTTGGTATAGTGGTTGGTTTATTTGTGGCCCCAATATCCAACATCCCTTGTTTTTTTATCTAGATTGTTCTTGATCACTAGAGAGACCTCAGGCCTACATTTTAGGGATACCACATTTTCACTGTTAGTTTTGTGTGCCACCATGGGCTATTGTGGTATTTTTGTGGTAATTTCCACTACCTTATATACGGTAGGGAACTATGTCCAGAGAGTCTCTCTTCCAGTTGACTCATATACCTCCAACTGGCTATGCTACAAACAGTCACTCACAACTGTCCATACTGAATAGAATCATGCACACATCTGTTTTAAAATTACAATTGCACTGTTTAAAAATCTACCCACGTTTAAACCTTTTCCCATGCAAAATGAAAGAGAGAAATAATACACACTAGCTATCTGTTTTCAAATATTTTTGTATTATAGAAATGTCTTTTAAACACAGTTTAACTTTTTTTACAGAAATAAATGAAATGGTACAACATTATTTGTGATAAAATGAACAGAGAGCTGCGAGAATATATTCAATTGGTAACATTAAATATGATGATAAGAGACTGAGACTCCCTTTAATACACTGACTGAACAGTTTCGCACACTTTCGCACAGCTCCCACTCGCTTCTATAATTACCTTATCTGTTCAGCATGAGTTTTCTTCGGCTATTCTCTTTCTGAATTTGGCTCCCTTGAAAATCAACCCCAGTGAGAACAAGCGTCTGCCGTTCTCAAACCGGGGTTATTGCCTGGAACTCTCAGCTTTTGCAGCAGGAATCCCCAGCCAGGAAACAGATCCTTCTCCCAGCTCTGCAAGATCTCGATTGTTCTCCCCCTCCCCTCAAGCTTCTCCAGCAAAGTTCTAATCACAGCCTCTAGCATGATACTTGCTATGACACTGCTCCAATCAGAATCAATCATATCATCTCCTCCCTCACTACACAATGGCTCATTTCTACAGTGGCAATTGTAACAAACTGATTTCCTGTTCCTTCGAGCTCTTTGCTTCCTGTAGTTATGTGGACAGAGCAGCAGAGAAAAAAAATGAATGTGCGTTTAAAAGTTCACTTTCAGAGTAGGCCTAATTCTGCAGTGGAGACACATTTTTATTAGTGGGTTATGTTAAATGAAGTTTTATTAGTCAGGTTAGTTATTAATAAGGTTAGTTATTAATGTTCAAATGTGTCTCTTGCAACATAGGCATTTCAGGTGAAAAATAGTGTGCATTTTGAATGTGCACATGTGTGCTTTTAACTGTAAAAATAGATTTGCATCTTATATGTAAAAATCGTTTTTGACTGAATAGCCTGTCTTTACTTATATGTCCATGTTACTCTGGCAACACATATAGCAATGCACCACACCCATGTGGTGGTGCTGCATCAAAAAAAAAATGCTACCTGTGCAGTAGTGCTGTACTCTGTGCTGTAACACGCCAAATATCCTTACATACCCTCCTTTTGTTTTTAGAACTTGGCTACGATCTAAGCCAATTCCTAAAAACAACTTGGTCTTTTTCTTCTTTTCACAATGTAGCAATCCAACAAAATGAATATTCATGTGCATCAATGAAAAAGTTGAAGGTATCAACACAGTATTCATCTGAGTTCATTAGTTTACAAAATGTTCTACATTTGCCTTCCCAATGGAAGTGGCATTAATTCAAAGTTTCGATTTCATAAGTCAATTAAAAACAATAAGATAAAACAACTAACTAAAACAAATAAATAACATAACAGATTAAAATAAATAATTAAAATAATAAATACGTGGAACTCCATATGTCAGGACTCTTGTCTGCCTCTGATATGTCCCGACCAACGATGTCACATCATTTGGTTCATTCGAGTGCACTTTCATCTTGGCAATCTTGGATCCATAGGAGTCATCTTTTTTGGCATTCTGGTTATCTTGTCTTCACCTACACCTGGAGGCAGGCATCTTTTGGTCTTCATCCAGGGACTCCATTGTCTCCCGTGACCTCCGGTATAAATAGTTAATGTTCTAAACCAAAATAGAAAAGAAACAGATTAAGTATATTGCACAATACTAACTTCACCCTTTTTCCAAAAATAAAACATGCTTGGTAAAAACATTTCGTTTTTTTTTTCCTTCTGAAATTAAACACAAGTTAAATAGAAAACAAGCATATATAAAACAGCATTCAATATTTAATACATTTTCTCTCTGCACACCAACCATGAGCTTCCATTATATATTTTTATTTATTTATTTATTTACTTATTTTATATTATATATATTTACATATATTACAGTGTTTATGTGCCATTATAACAATCAACTTTTTAACTTCTCTGTCACTGCCTCCTGATTGTACCCATTTATTTTCTCTTTTTGTAGTAGTGCCAGGGCTTTCTAGTTCTACATGCTCAAGCCGCCTGATCTCGTGTCTGGGATGGCATGGTTTGATCTGATTTGCATGGACAAACTGATCTATCGCCGTTTCACCTTCATTTTTCAAAATTTTATAAACCACAGGAGAGACCTTATCTATAATTCGAAATGGCCCCTGCCTGGCTGCTAGAAATTTAGAATTTTTATGTTTACTTTTTCCAAAATGAAAATTGTACACCTGATCCCCTACACTGTATTCCTTTACTGATGTCTTTTTATCATAATAAGACTTTGCACTGAAAGCAGCTCTTTCCAGATTTCTCTGCACAAAAGCAAATGCATGTTGCAAATGCCTCCTCAGTTCATCAATATATTCCTGAACTGTGGATGCACTCACAAGTGTTTGCTCATGTGTTCTGTATAGTAGGTGTTGTTGTAACACCATTTTCCTACCTGTCAAGACCTCATGGGGGCTAACACCTGTTGCTTTGGCAGGAGTTGATCTGATTGCCATCAAAACCAACGTTAAACGTAAATCCCAGCTGGAACCTGCTTCTGTCATGAATTTCTTTAAAATATCCACAACAGACCTATTGCTTCGTTGAACTCCACCTGAAGAGGCCGCCCGATATGCAATATGTAGTTTTCTTTTCACACCCAGTATTTGCCATACCTTACTCATTATAGTACTTGTGAAATGACTTCCTCTGTCTGACTCAATTCTTTGTGGCAACCCAAACCTTGAGAACACATGGTTCACCAGCAATGTGGCTGCTGTTTGCGCACTACAATCTGGTGCAGGAATGCATTCAATCCACTTTGACATCAAACATACCACACTTAAAATATAACAGTTTCCTCTGCTCTACCTTTTTAAAGGCCCTAGATAGTCTATTTGCAAATCTGACCACGGAAGAGTTAGGCCTCTTTTCATTAATGGGGCTCTATGCATTGGTGAAGCAGGTTTAAATTGGGCGCATACTAGACATCCTCTAGTATATAATTCCACATCTTGGGACATATGTGGCCAGTAAGCATACTCTTTTAGTATTTCTAATGTTTTTTGTGAACCTCTATGGCCTGCAGTTATGGCATCACGTGCATGGTGTAGCATTAGCCCTCTGAATGAAATGGGTACCATCCACTGTATTTGTCCTTTTATGGACTCTCTAATCATGAGTCCATCCTGTAATCTAATTCGTGTTTTGTTCTTTAATAGCACCCTCAACTCTTCTTTTCCCATACAATCATTTTCTGTTAAAGGATTTTGTTCAGGATCTATCAAATGATTATAATAGATTCCCAAAATTCGATCATTCTTTTGTGCCTCAATCAAATCTTGGTCTGACGTGTCATGACTCCACTGTACCACTGGTTGATCTACCTACTTTGGTGCTTTAGAACGTGTTACTGCATCAATTTGTATTTCACCCATTAAATAATCTATAGGTAGCAATTCTCCCATCACAGCCCCAATCTTAGCCAGGTGGTCTGCCTTATCATTTCCCTCCTTATCCTCTCCTGGTGTTTTTAAATGCCCACAAATTTTTCTCCAGTATATTGTTAAATTATTCTCTGACACCACTTTGTCTATGGCTTGTATCATTTTTCCATGTTTAAGTGGCTTTTTGTTGTATGTAACCATGACTCTTGCTTTCCAACCAGGCAAATACTCCACAAAGCTATTCCGTGCATAGTCAGAATCAGTCACCAGGACAACTTCACTGAACTTTTTATCAACTGCAGTAGCAATTGCTTTATAAATGGCTGCCAATTCCGCCACCTGACTGCTCCTAGCTCCAATCCTCATCCCTATACTAGGGACGCCTTCACATTTCAACCAGACATTTCCTATTCCTGCCACTAATTGTTTATTACTGTCATTTTCAATGTGAAAAGCACAACCATCCACATATACATTTGGCAAATCCTTGCATGTTTTTTCATCAAAAGCTTTGTGTGGTGATTGTTCAAATTCCTGCAAACTAATTTCCACTTCCATTTCATTTGGTATTTGTTCAGCTGCGCAGTCATGTAAGTCAGCTAACCCTTGAGCAATTGGGTTCTTTTTATTTTGTCCATATCTCACTTCTACAGGAAAACCTTGTAATGCCAGCGTCCATGAAATGATTCTGGACTGCGCTAGATTACCTGATCTAATTCTTTTACTCTCTAAAAATTGCAAAGGTTGATGATTTGTTTTCAATAATCACCTTTTCTCCGTGAACAATGGGGCGGAAATGTTGTGCGCCCACACAATGGTTAATAGGGCCATTTCACATTCATTAAATTTCATTTCAACTTGGGAAAATGCCTTACTTGCATAGGCAATGGTTTTGTGATTCAAATCGGGTTTTTGTGATAATACTGCTGACATACAATTTTCAGAAAAACCTATTTCTATAAAGAAATCCCTGTCCTTTATGGGATATACTAAACATGGTGCCTTTACAAGACATTCCTTTAATTTAGCCACTGCATCAGACTGCTCTTTTTCCCATTTCCAGGGAATATTCAGTTTAAGCAGTTTGGTCAATGGTTGAGTGATTTCTGCATAATTTTCAATGAACTTTCTGTTATAGCCTGTCATCCCTAATCAACTTTTTACTCCTTTCACATTTTTAGGATCTTTTAATCTTTGTATGGCCTCTATTTTCTTCTTTTGTGGATTTAGCCCATGTTCAGTCACTTCATGCCCTAGAAAGTTCACTTTTTTCTTGCACCATTGTGCTTTTTGCAAAGATACTTTGGCGCCTGCTTTCTGCAATTGGCTAAGCACATGTCGTATTTCATCAAAATGGCTTTTCAGGCTTTCATTTTTTATCAGGATATCGTCCACGTAAACTATTGTTCCTCTTTCCGCTGCATCCGGCATGGCCTTTCTCAAAAATATGCCAAATTCACTCCCACTATTGATGTACCCGAACGGAGCTCTAAGCCAGGCGTATTGAGTCCTGTCAAATGTAAAGGAAAATAAATGTTGTATCTCCTCTGACAATGGCACGCACCAATATCCAGAGGTGAGATCTAATGTGGTAAATACTTTTGAACCATGTACCTGAGCTAGGCCCTGATCAATGAATGGCAGTGGCCATCTAGATAACGGTACTCTTTTATTTAACTCTCTCAAGTCTGCACATAGCCGCCATTGACCATTTGGCTTTAACACACCTAAAATAGGTGTATTGGATGTGCTATGAATGGGCCTGATGATTCCCCGCGATTCCAAATTTTTAATAATCTCTGCCAATGATTCTAAACATGCCAGCGGTAGTCTATACTGGCGTACAAACACTGGACTTCTGTTACACCCTTCTGGTAGTGTGGCCACATGTAAATCAGTTAAACCACAATCATAAGCATCTTTTGCAAATACATCCTTAAACTCCATAAATATCTCCCTCAGATTGTCCCTATCCTCATTGCTGTCACACGCATCTGCTAAGGAGATCTGCTCTTCTACCATTTTGGAAAATTCTGGAAAATCTTCTGGTAAGGGAATCTCGGCTCTTTCCTCTAAATGTGTGGCTGTGTCTTTTTGTAAAGCTGCCACTTTTAAATATTTTGGCATATCAGCTTCCACTTCAATGGGCTGATTTTCTGTTTAATTTTCATTTAAATTAAATATTATGCAATCCTCTTGATGGCAGCACACTGTCTCATTTGAATCATAAGGATACACAGAATGAATTTTAAATATTCCTTTGGACTGAGAGTCCAGGTGTTCTGGCAACTCACCCTTGGCATCTACATACTTTTCAGGGATATTTCCAATCACCATGTTATTTAAATCTGCCGTATAATGTGATTTTTCTATGGCCATTCCTAATGGGGAGTTTTCCTCTAAATGAATATCCTGACAACCTTTATTATTTACCATAATTTTTTACAGATCCTTCACCAATATCTACCAATGGAATGTATTCATAATCCAGGCCTTGCTGTTTTATAGATTCATTCAGGCATACAAATGCATCAGAGTCTTTCATCTGCTGTCCATTTTTGCATTTCAGTGTTATTGCAAACTGTTTTGTAAATGCAGGAATAATAGTATCTTTCCTCATTTGTAATTCGATTGCATAAGGAACCAGGTGTGGACAATGATAAGCCCTTCTTTTGTCTTCAAATTCAGGTGCCGGACCACGTAGGCGTGACCATATTTTTTGATTAAGGAAATCTAACACCATACACATTCTGTGCATGATGTCATTGCCCATGTAAAATTCATGTTGTGTTCCACTCACTATCCATACATTATGGTAAATTGTTTTCTGCCCAATGCTAATTTTAAGCATGCATCTGCCTGCAATTCGGTTTTCAAAGTCTGGCCTGTCCAACCCAGAAACATATTGGTTTTTGATCCTAAATTTCGGGATTTCTTCCCTCTCCATTATTTTTTGCAACAATTTCTCATTAATGAAACTCCTTTCATGTCCAAGAGCTAAAGTGGCTTTTATTGTTTTAAAAAAGTCATTTATACCAACATGAACCCATGGTTGCTCATCTTCCATGTGTATTTCTGCCTTAGTGGTAATGTGTTTTTCTGAATGTGTTTTAGGAGCAATATTCTGTTTGCATGTTTTCTCTTTTAAATAAAAACGTAATGTGTGCTCATCTATGGCAGTCTGCCAATTTTTCCTTGGGTCCAAGTATATTTGTACAGGTAGTTTTTCATTGTCGCTCTGCATTTTGTCTTGACACATTAATAGAACAGTGACACTAGGTATGCAACTATTCTGGAGATATACCTCCACAGCATCATTTGTTTTGGCAACGGTGTGACATTCATTTATGTTGCTGTTTTGTGATTTTAGTTTCTTAGGCCTCAATGATTTTTTGGTTAAGGACCACATCACTCCATTCACCCCATCTATGAGAGGAGACAATCTTTTCAAGCAATATGTCCCCATCAGAAATGGAATTTCACAAATAGATGTGATCAATACCTCTTGTTTCATTCTGTGCTTTCCTATTTTTATGTCAACCTCAGTTACACCTATGATGGGCACCTCCTCCCCATTAAAGTTATGCACTGGACCTTGATTTTCCTTCACTGTGATCTGACTCTGTGGGGATCTCCCTTCATTGATACTCTTTCCCAGCTCCTTGGACATAATTGTGGCCTGTGCGCCAGTGTCAATCATAGCAAAGGTGTGGCATTTTTCTTCTACAGTGATGGGTGCATAATATCTGTCCTCAACTTCCTCTAATATACATAAGAAGTGTGAATTCTTACTGATTTCAGGGCTCACCTTTCTCAGGCCTTTTTCACTTTTGGCTAAGCACATTGGTAGATGGAAAGACATTTTTCCCTCCTTTTTACCCATTTCTGCGCGAGAGACTTTATTCATTTCTCCATGATCAGAGGTTTTTTGGAGTGTGGCCACTGTTCGCCCATCCATCTGGGTAACATCAGAGACCACACTACAACCTTCCAACTGAACATGTGTAACAACATCATTCAGCAATTTGTCATTTTTTAATTCTGTGCATTTGTGATCATTTAGTGTGATACCAGCCTTTTCAGCCTCTTCAAAAATATGTGGCTCAAAGAATTCTTCAGGTGATTGACTTGTACCCTCCTTTTGAGTAATCCCTTTTTCTGCCTGTGTTTGGTCATTGTTTTGCTTGCCCAGGGAAGGAGCTATAGCATTCCCACTTACTCCCTGTTCACTGGTATTCCCCATGCATGAGTCATTTTTCTTAAATCTGTCCCTTTGTTCTTTTGGAATTCCTAATGTTTCTTTTTCATTTGTGCAAATCTTTACTGTTTTATTTAGCTCTAGGTTAAACCGTACCTCTTTTTTAGAAGTATTTGCTCTTTCTGTCACATGTTCATTTACTGGCACTTTCATTTTTAATTCATTAGGAATCTCAGAGTCGTTATGCAAAATTATATCAGAGCAATCTGTCATTTTGGCACTGCAGTTATCATGAGTACTTAGTCACTTTTCGGAAGCCCCCTCTTTGGAAGGTTGTTTTTGCGCTGTATAGAGCTTTCCTATTTGCTCAGCTAACATTTTCACTTGGGCCTCAAGGCACTGGAACCTTTCCATCTCTCTAGAATCCTCTTTCTGTGGCCTAGGTCGATATTGGTTGTTTTCCCCCTGATTGGATCTATTCTGATACCTCTCAGGTGATTGACATTGGTTGGGATGGTTTCTGAACTCTTGATTCATTTGTGGAGGGGAGCGGGGTGCACCCATCCTTTGATTATACTCCCCTGGTGGGGAATCATTGTACTGACGTGGATTGTAGGTGATGTTTTGCCTCATATCATGTCTGTCAGATTGTGGGTACTGGCCCCTATGTTGATTTCCATTATCAGTAAATCAATCCACATATCGGGGTCTATCCTGATTACCATATATCATGGTGTTGGGATCAAATCTGCTCTGTGTCCCCAATGACTGGTAGGGACCATCATTTCTTTGATCTTGATTTTGTCTCTGGTTATTGTTCGTACCTGCCATGTCAGGCTGATATCCTACCCGGGGTCTGTCCCCTAAATACCTAGGGCTGATGTAGCTCTCCCTATTACTAGGATCATGTGATTGGAACATTGGTACAGGGAATGGCGATGTTTGTTGATTACTCCTTTGTTCAGGTGTCACATTATTTTTACCTTGGCTTTGAGCAGACTCAAGGGACATTTTGGCTGACCTGATTTCCATTACTGTGGCTGAGGGTTCTTTAGATTTAGATCTAGTATCTTTCATTTTATCACTTTCTCTACCCTGACAATAGAGTACCTCATATAGTTTTGTGCTTTGATGTACAATCCATTCAAGGGACTTGTCACGGTCAAATTCACGGACCAATTGGGATATGATGTCTTTCTGTAGCCCATAGAAGTATGCAGTTTTAAACTCATTGGAATTTGGGTCAAAAGATACATCAAAGCGAGAAAATGCTCTTTTTAAGTCTTGTAAAAATTGGCGAGGGGATGTATTAGGTCCAGCAGTGATTGTGTAAGCGACTTTCTTTGCCTCGTGCAATGACTGAAAAGGAGAAAAATGACGCCTAATTTCTTTTTAAAACTCCACCCAGGTCATATTCTGCTGTTCATTTAATCCCCTTATGATGCTGGCCGTCTGGGCATCTAAAGTTAAATGAAAATATTGTCTGTACTGTTCCTTAGGTATCTGGAGTGCTTTAAAAATGTCATGCACCGCTTCTAAATGATCATCAATGCAGCATTCACCTCCCTTTTTAAATGGTTTGATCAGGGCTTTAATGGATTTCATTATTTTTATGGGGCTACTTGTTGCAATGCATGGAATTGCACTACTTTGTGATTCAATCCTGTTTTCAGGTGTATGAGATTGGTGGCTGCCCCCAATGGGAGTATCAAATCCCCCAAGGGCGCTGCAACCAAGTTCAGTCACCGGCCCAGTCACTGGAGCACTAGCTCTTTGGGCAGAACTAGAATTCACCTCCACTCCATTGAATGTGGTACCCTGCCGCCTCTCCTGGGACTTGGGAATGCACATTTGCTGTTCTAAGTCCTTACACTTTTTAAGGAGTATGTTTGCTTCATTTTGCAAATAGTTGTTTTCATCACTCATCTTATTAATCACCTCCTGCATGTCGCACATTTGCATTTGGCATTCATTGAACTCTTTATTTCTCTTGTCTCTTTCTTGAGTCATTTTAATCATTTCTTGTTCTGCACTCTGGAGATCACATTCTTTTTCACAATGTTCTTTTTGTAAAATCTGCATTTCAGAAATAACTTCATCTTTATCTTGCCTAATGTGGTCCACTAAAGCTTTTAAATGTACCAATTCTTGCTCACTGTCTTCAAACTGTTTCTTGCTTTTGCACAATTGAGAATCAAAATCCCTGCATTTTAACTGCATGTCTTTTTGGCATACATCCAATTCTGCTCTTTACATTTCCTGATTTTTACTTGTCCCATCTAATTCAGTCTTTAACCTGTTAATTAGCTGGGTATCATTTCCTGCATTCGCAGGGACTTATTCAAATAAACCATATTTTGCCGCATAGCCGTATTAAACAGTCTTTCTCTGCGCTTTTATCGGCTGCATTCAATAATCTTGTAAGGCAGACCTGAATTATGCTGCATTCTGCAAAAATATTGTCTAGTTTTTCTTTCTGCACCTCACCCTGAATGCGGTCACGCCATTCTAAGGTGCTGTTCGACGACCACGTCCCATGTGCAAACAATTTTGCCTCTAAATATTGCACTAGGTCTGAAAATGTGGTTTCCCTTTGTGACATTCTGAAATTCGTTTTTAGTGGCACACTGCTATTATAAAATGGGTTCCCTTTAATGTGAAAATGGCAGTGTGAGACACGCTTGCCACGCCCAGCAGGTACTCTATGATCACTTTCCCGGCCAACGCACCATAAATATGTAGGGTATTTTGTGGATATTTGGGGCTTTGCGGTATTTTCTTACTGCTAAAATACCTTTAGCAATAATCACTCTCTGTATTCATATTGGGTCACACATGACAATAATACATTGCATTATTTCAGAATTCAGACCTATTTAGATGATGTGCGCGGTAGTTTGCGTGGTTGGTTGGTATAGTGGTTGGTTTATTTGTGGCCCCAATATCCAACATCCCTTTTTTTTTATCTAGATTGTTCTTGATCACTAGAGAGACCTCAGGCCTACATTTTAGGGATACCACATTTTCAGTGTTAGTGTTGTGTGCCACCATGGGCTATTGTGATATTTTTGTGGTAATTTCCACTACCTTATATACGGTAGGGAACTATGTCCAGAGAGTCTCTCTTCCCGTTGACTCATGTACCTCCAAAAGGCTATGCTACAAACAGTCACTCACAACTGTCCATACTGAATAGAATCATCCACACATCTGTTTTAAAATGACAATTGCACTGTTTAAAAATCTACCCACGTTTAAACCTTTTCCCATGCAAAATGAAAGAGAGAAATAATACACACTAGCTATATGCTTTCAAATATTTTTGTATTATAGAAATTTCTTTTAAACACAGTTTAACTTTTTTTACAGAAATAAATGAAATAGTACAACATTATTTGTGATAAAATGAACAGAGAGCTGCGAGAATATATTCAATTGGTAACATTAAATATGCTGATAAGAGACTGAGACTCCCTTTAATACACTGACTGAACAGTTTCGCACACTTTCGCACAGCTCCCACTCGCTTCTATAATTACCTTATCTGTTCAGCATGAGTTTTCTTCGGCTATTCTCTTTCTGAATTTGGCTCCCTTGAAAATCAACCCCCGTGAGAACAAGCGTCTGCCGTTCTCAAACCGGGGTTATTGCCTGGAACTCTCAGCTTTTGCAGCAGGAATCCCCAGCCAGGAAACAGATCCTTCTCCCAGCTCTGCAAGATCTTGATTGTTCTCCCCCTCCCCTCAAGCTTCTCCAGCAAAGTTCTAATCACAGCCTCTAGCATGATACTTGCTATGACGCTGCTCCAATCAGAATCAATCATGTCATCTCCTCCCTCACTACACAATGGCTCATTTCTACAGTGGCAATTGTAACAAACTGATTTCCTGTTACTTCGAGCTCTTTGCTTCCTGTAGTTATGTGGACAGAGCAGCAGAGAAAAAAATGAATGTGCGTTTAAAAGTTCACTTTCAGAGTAGGCCTAATTCTGCAGTGGAGACACATTTTTATTAGTGGGTTATGTTAAATGAAGTTTTATTAGTCAGGTTAGTTATTAATAAGGTTAGTTATTAATTTTCAAATGTGTCCCTTGCAACATAGGCATTTCAGGTGAAAAATAGTGTGCATTTTGAATGTGCACATGTGTGCTTTTAACTGTAAAAATAGATTTGCATCTTATATGTAAAAATCGTTTTTGACTGAATAGCCTGTCTTTACTTATATGTCCATGTTACTCTGGCAACACATATAGCAATGCACCACACCCAGGTGGTGGTGCTGCATCAAAAAAAAAATGCTACCTGTGCAGTAGTGCTGTACTCTCTCCTGTAACACGCCAAATATCCTTACAAGCCTGTCCCCGCTAGGCTGGTTTCTGTTTCTGATATATGGGTCCTTTATGATCTTTATTTTAGATACTCTATTGGCCGCGTCCCATCTCGGCTCTGTCCTCTGGCTTTTCCACCAGTTGGCTGGCTTTTGACTGGACGCCTCGCTTCTGTATCAGCAAGGTTAGAATTTTCTATCCTCCCAATCACTTTAACAGACTATATGAAATAAGATATTAGACTGATTAGTGCCTTTTCTCTATTACGCTACATGGTCCATGTTATGAATATTGATGTGAAATAGGAACAGTGAAAGTTTATACCCTGAAGATGGTTCTTTGAACCGAAATGCATCGGTCATCTCCCTTTTCTAACATCCAAAAAAAGGGAGACTTTTCCACTGGAAGTTTATGCTGTTTTAAATTATTGATTCTGAATGTGTGAAGTGACACTTTTCTGTATTAATTCTTGTGACTGATTTACACAATGCCAGTCGTTGTAAGGCATTTCCTATGTTTGATAAAATTTCTGTACATTGTATGCTACATGAACTAATGTGCTCCCTATGGCTTTAGTAGAGGACACTGTGTAAATTTGATACTATCACTTCTAATAACTCGTTGGATTTGACAAATTAAAAATTCAAGAGTTAGCTCTATGATTCAGGCTCTGATTTATATGTACATTTTCTACTGAAGTTTCTAAATGTCATGTCTGTTAACTAATGAGGTATTTCTATTTACCTTTTAATACTAAATGTTTGAATGCAACCAGGTACTCCAGTACCCAGAAATTCGCCTATACGGCGCTAAAACTGTTAGAGTTACTTACCTTAATAGAGGGATTTTCTTCCCTGAAGAGTGCATTTGGGCCTGCTCTGTAGCAATACACAGCTCTGGTTCTGCTCGATTTTCTCTGTCCTAAGTGGCCTGGTGACGTATGCCCGCCTGCACCTGAAATATTTATTACATTGTTCTCTAATCATTGCTGATATACTTCTTCCTGAAACTTTGTTTCACTCCCCAAGTGTCTATGATTATCTAAATTGTTCTGTGCACCCCTATACCCCACTTGTCTGTTTCAGGAGTGAAGGGTGGGCCACTGTGTTGTGGGCTGTCTGCAGGGTATGGTCAGTGTTGATGGGTGTTCCCCTGTGGTGCGGGATGCCTGTGGGGCATGGTGATGAGTGTAGGGGGGCCCCCTGTGGTGTGGGAAGGATTTGGAAGGATTTACAGTCTATTGGTCACAGAGATATGTGATGTTAGGATCCATATGTCGAAGATAGGCATCCATACTGTGCGGTTGTGCAAACATTTAAAGCTGTAAATATCGTGAGTAGGCAGGCTACAATTATTAATGTATTTATGTTGGACTGAAATCTCTGTATGGGTGACTGATATAATTGCCTTAATACTAATAATGGCAATACAGCACTTGATCAATATCCGTTTTATATCCTGGAATGTGGGAGACAATGGACAACTATTGCCCAATGATAGGTTATGTAAGGACATGAAAGAATTTGACTTAATCTTTTTACCAGAGACATGGGCAAAAAGTGGCCTTATATTCGATTGCTATGAGATAACTAGACTCCCTGCTCGCCAAACTTCTAGGGGTTGTGCCATGGATGGCCTGACCATTGCTATTAGACAGGGGAGAAACTTTACTAAAATAGGTGAATGGAAGATACAGGGGGTATTTTTGGTAATTGCCTTATAAATACTTAATGCACGGGGGATATCAGACCTACTCTTAGCCAATGTAAATTGGAATCCTTTGGAAAACCTGGAGATTTCTCTGGAGATTCTAAATACACTGATTGATGATTGGGCATCAATCTACCCGGTTGGCAAGATCATATTAGCGGGAGACCTAAACGTGCACTGTAAGGAGGCGAATAACAACACCTAGGAGTATCTAATGTTGAATGTGAACACTGTGAACCAAAATAAAAGGAAAATTATTCACGGTGTTCAATGGCAGAATTTTGCGGAATGTTGGGGTCTGTATTTAATTGAAGATGAAACCCTTACCTGGGATGCGAGGGGGGGTCAATTCTATCATTGATTATGTCTTTAAGTCCCAGCAATTGTTCTCCAGAATAACAGATTGTGAGATAAAAACTACGCAGCACAGTGATCACGCATAATTATGTTTACAACTGGGGTGGGCTCTACACGTGGTAGAGCCTGCTTCTGTGTGGAATGAGGTAGAGGTGAATGTGAGGGGCAACATACTAAAGTGGTCTGTAGGTAAGACTGAACAGTTTACCAATACTATGATGGTTGATTTTATTTCGTCAACAATGGAAGAGAAAAGGTTCAATTATTTGCTGTCTTATTTTCCATCATACTTGGAGAAACATATGGTAAAGTTATTGCCTCACAAAAAGAGGAACATGACAAACGTAGCCATGTGTATGATCCAAATGTGAAAGAACGAAACACTGTATTACATAAAGCAATCAGAAAGATCTATAAAGAAATTGGTATCTGTGAGTCATGTAAAGAACAGGTGCGCCAGTTAAAACAATCTTATAAGAATTGGCTCAAGTATAACCACTCTGTATTATATCAAAAAGATGGTGAATGGATGATGGAATCTTTAAAAGGAAATATTTCACAAAGTTTCTGGGAATTAATCAACCAGACCGAGGTGAAACAACATCAGTTGGTAACCAATCCCATTGCATGGAAGGACTGGTTGCTTCATTTCCAGAATATTTCTAAGAATCCAGGGTCGTTGGGAGAAACGACTGCTGTTGCTGGGTGCGATTGGAACCCACGATGAATCAATTAATAATATTGAGAGGAATATTGGGAAATCAAAGTCATCAAACGCTGGTGGCCCCAATAATCTAACAAATGTATTAATGAAATAAAACTCAGATCTATGGGCTAAGATCCTACATAATCAGTTCTCTGACATTGTAAACTCTAAATGTATTCCTGTTTCATGGCAAATATCTCATGTTATACCTATCTTTAAGAAAGGCTCTAGATTGTCTGCCCTAAACTATAGGCCTATCACCATAATGTATGTTGATTCTAAAATCTTTGCAACCATCTTACTAGACCACATATAGGTTTGGTGCTCCATCAATGATATATTGGACTATCATCAAATGGGATTCAGAAGACAAATGAGCACGGATTGAGGGGGACTGTGGCTTAGTTGTCTACAAAGGCTTTCGTGGCAATCAAATTCCCCTCCGGTGTTTGTGGCTTCAATAGACTTGTCCATGGCATTCGACACAGTTAATAGACACACCTTGTGGAGGAAATTCGAGGAGTATGGAATCTCCAAGGGTCTCTTGTGTATTATTATTCATTGCATAGAGGATCTCAGATGCAAGCAGACTAAATTTAGAAGGCCTGATGTCGAGTAGCCTTCCAACTTACAATGGTTTATGCAAAGGGTGCATACTGGCTCCTACCTTATTTAATCTGTGCATGGCTGATGCTGGAAGAGCTCTAGACCATACTTCCCTTGTTTCCCCCAAAATTGGGACCCTAAGAATTAGTTGAGCAGCGTATGCTGATGATTTTGTGTTGGAGGACTGTACTCCCATTGGCTTACAGAGCTTAATTAATGCTTTAGGCAATATATGGCAGCACATGACCTAAAAATGAACCGTGCCAAATTGGTTACATTGAAATTGTTGAAAGGTGGTCAGTCTAAAATAATGTTTTGTTGGAAATGGGATAATAAGGTGCTTTCTGTTAAAAACAATATGCCAGTACTTAGGTTACCCTATTTTAGAAAACCACCCTCAGATATTGTATCGCAACTATTTAAGAGTCAAAGCTGTCACATTGGCTGGGCAATTGAGTCAGATAGACAGGAAATGTGAAACGTTCTCAATGATACTCTGTCGGGAATTTTACAGAATGAAGGTGCTGCCTAGACTATGCTACGGTTTAGAGTTCTTTTCCCAATTGGGTCTTTCCTGAGTTGAAGACAGTAGAAAGTCTGATCTGGAGATCGGTTCTATTTCACTTGCCCAAATGTGTAACAATACAAATTATAAGACATGAAATGGGTCTTCAATCAATGTCTAGTATAATTGAATGGAAAAGACTGTCCTTATTAAGGAAGTGTGAAATAAGACCAAAGGGGAATTTCAATAGCCTTTTGGGCAGAGATGCAACGGAAGGATTTATGAAAGATCTTCACACAGATGAATTACTGGTCCTTCACAATCTGGGGTCGTCTTTGAACATTCTTATGTCTAATCCACTAAAAAACAGAAATATGATCACAAGTAATGATTGGTCTGTCAATAAGCAGGAAGCCTTGGGCTTTCAACTATACTAACAAGCTGTGTCGCCTCAAAAATTGTTTGTGTCTATGGAACAGTACCTACCTCAATACACTGATATGGGGGTGAGAAACAATATTATGCACTTTTGCTTCAATGTAGTGAAGACCAATTAAATACAATAAATCCTTGATAAAGCGGGGGAAATGAAGGGTTTCTGTAGGTATTTCCAGATCAATTCTGAAGTACAATCGCAATATCACTTACTGCTTATGTGTCCAGTTGTCCAGAAATAAAGATTACATTATTTTAGGTCTTTTGTTAGCAATCCAGGAAGGGTCCTGAGGTACTTGTTTTGGTTATCTATGTTACATGGGGACCCCATGCCCTTAAAGTTAAGAATGATGTAATTTCTAAATAATGATTGCAAGTAGAAGGGAATTACAGAAAATCATATAAAGCACTATATCTACCAACGTTTGGACTGGTCGGTTTGGTTTAGTATGCATATTGTAAACCATTGGGATTGTTATCTTTTCTTTGATTTGTTTCTATCCTTTGTTTTTATCCTTTGTTTTAAAAAAATAACTGTGACCTTGTAAACTGAGTTAGATTGAATTAAATTAGTCATGTATAATGTATACTTTTAATGTAAATTACTACTTTTGTAAAGGTTTTCTAAAACATATACACCTGCTTAATAAAATAAAAATATCTGTTTTCTGTGCAGGTAGAACACAGTTAATGCAATTATAAATGCATTCATGGTGTGAATGCTACTCCAGTGTGCTACCCACTTATGCACTGCCAATCTTCCTGTTTACCCAATTCTCCTCTGCTAGTCTTCCTGCTACCCCAATTCTCCGGAGCCAACATTCCTGCTACCCCAATTCTTCTCTACCACGCTTCCTGCTGCTCCAATTCTCCCCTGCCAATCTTCCTGCTATCCCAATTTTCCTCTGTCACTCATCCTGCTACTCCAATTGTCCCCTGCCACTCTTCCTGCTACCCCAATTCTCACCTGCCACTCTTCATGCTACTCCAATTGTCCCCTGCCACTCTTCCTCCTACCATGTAGTAGTGGTATTACATGCATGCTGTTATGAATTGATCTGGTGGTATCAGTGTCATTAATGAAGAAGTGACATTAGTTTGTACCGTGTATTACCTTATGGGTATTTTTGTCTGTTTCTAGCAATGGATTTTGCCTTTAGTGCACACTATTTGCATGTGCAGTTGTTATTTTCACCTGTTTCTGTCTCACAGCATTCACACACCTATTTTCATTGTTTTCTCTTTTACTTAATTTGTTTTAAAAAATAGTGACATATAGCCACATTACAATAATGAGCAACAGTCATGTATGAAAAAGATAAAGCATAAAAACCTTCTATCATAGGACTGCAAGCAAATGTGTGGCATATGTGTATACTATAATAGACATATCAAATTGTAAACATGGGACAAGACAAATCACAAAACAAAAGCAGAGGTAAACAAAGGGAGGGAGGAGGGGACCGAAACGGGATAATATGATAAAAATACACTAGTATTTAAGAAAAAGAAGCATCATTAGAAAGGAAGTCAAGAAACACTTTCCACTTCAGTACATTTTTGCACTGTAGATATGGGGAAGAGGCAATACATCCTTCTAATCTGTGAATATTTTATAGAGTTCCAGCAAATGTTATGATTTATATGATTAAGGTTTTTCCAGTTGGCACAAATGACCAGTATTGATGTCTAACATGTTTTGCAGGAGTGCACTCACAAAAAGGGAGAGTTAAAGTTAAAATCATCTTGTATTTTGAAAATGTGTTTAAGAGTTTCCCAAAATGTATGAACAAACTTACAATCCATAAACATATGTTTGAATGAAACTTCAACATCCGTACAGCTTCATAATTTGTCATTCTGAGCACTCTTAAATTTGAAGAGAATGGTGGGAGTTATAAAAACTCTATCATCAAAGAAATATAGTGATGAGTCAAAGTGGCAGATGAGGTAATCGAGCAGATTTTCTTCTAAACAAGAGTCCAGCAATTTTCTACATTGGTTAAAGAACAATCCCATTGCCAAACTGACTGTGACCCCCACTGAGGATCAATGGGATGTCTCACAGAAAGAATTTTATAAGACATTGAGGCAGAAAAATGAAGGTTATGCATATGTTGAAGTCTTTTATCACTAGCGGAAAATGTGTTTGACAGTAAGGTCTAAAGGTTGTCCATCAAAGCATTAATCAAAATAGAATATTGATGCTAAAAGGATATTGGGGTAGAAAAAATGACTCTGAATTCATTAAAGGTAAGTTGCATTCCCTAATTAAACAGTTGATGTGCAGATTTAATACCTTTATAGAGCCCAGCTTTCCGAAAGAGCATTTTTCCATTTAAGCTTATAAAGTCATTAAACCAAAGATATTGCGAGACAAATTGGCATGAATATTCAGTGTATAAGTACATTCTAATATGCTTGGCAGAGATAATAACATTTGTGCATTTAATCAATATGTTTTGCATCATAACCATATAACAATCTGTAGGTGATAAAGGAAAAACTCTATTATTCTCCAAATGCAACCATGTTAGTGCATTGTAGAAGTTAATAGGTGTAAACTACATTTGATCTGGTCTTAACACAAACGCAGAGGGATTGATTCTAATATCTGGGAACCCTACACCCCCTTGCTGAACATAGTGTGCACAAGATAGAGATATCATTTTAATGGTCTCAAGATTACCCCACCAGGGCAAATGTAATGGGGACCATGAATCTGTAACATCTTTAATTCTAGTCAATACAATACTCAAACTTCTTAATAATGTCTTTTGTTGAAGAGGAAATATGTATGTTCAAATATGTAATCCCCTTTCGGCACTGTTTGATGCCAAAAGCTTGGTTGTGATGTTTAG
This sequence comes from Ambystoma mexicanum, assembly GCF_040938575.1. Taxonomy (NCBI): domain Eukaryota; kingdom Metazoa; phylum Chordata; class Amphibia; order Caudata; family Ambystomatidae; genus Ambystoma; species Ambystoma mexicanum. The sequence goes on along the minus strand of NC_090932.1, from coordinate 466,934,602 downwards.
AGTAATACATATTGAGGGTAATACTTCTGATTTATCCATGTTTAGATTGTAGCTTGAAGCTAATGAAAAGTGTATAATAATGGCCAACCGACTTTGTATGCTAGAATTGGGATTTTGAGGATAAAAGAACATCATATGCATAAGCAGCCAGTTTAATTTGCACATCTCCGGAGTTGATGAAAGAACAAATTGGCAGAAAAAGTCACGATCCACAGCGCTTGTAAGTATAAATTAGACAAAGAGCGTCAAGGCTGCAGGTATCTGGGTAGTGTGGATATACTGCCAGTATGATTCCACTGAGGTAAGTACAAATGCAACACAAACAAGTCCCAGTTTCACTGCGCCAAGTACAGCAAAATAAAAATCTGGAGTCCAAGTGATTTGTATGAAAGAACAGCCTTTAAAGTCCAAGGGTTAGTAGAAGCAACAGCCTAACACGTGTATCGAGCCTTCCAGGGCTCTTCATCTCAGGCTTAAAAGGGATAGAGCCTGAAATTTAAGCTGAAGGGACAATGCCCCAAAAGTACTCTGAAGGCTTCGCAATTGCGGTTAAAGCTGGTCGGCTGTTTAGACAGACTGAAAAAATCAAGCATATTGATTTTTTCAGTCTGTCTAAACAGCCGACCAGCTTTAACTGCAATTGCAAAGCCTTCATACAAATCACTTGGACTCCCGATTTTTATTTTGCTATACTATACCCAGTGAAACTGGGACTTGTTTGTGTTGCATATGTCTCCGGAGTTGATGCCTTGCATTGTTGGGTCAAGGCTAATGGTCTCTTGGAATGGCTCAAGGGCTAATATAAATTGAAGGGGAGAAAGGGGCACCCTTGTCTAGTACCTCTAAACAGAGGGACGTGTAATGACATTTGTCCATTAGTGAAAATGTCCCTTTTTGGGTTCGAATGTAACACTTTAATCATGGATAAAAATAGATCACAAAGAGAATGCCACTTGAGTTTATCAAATCTAAAATCCCACTCCACCCTATCAAATTCTTTTTCTGCATCATGGGTTCCAGCTGCACAGGGTTTTTTAAACTGATCAACAATATCTATAATATCTAAAAAATAGTCTTATGATGGAGAAAGAAAATCTTCACTTTACATAGCTCACTTGGTCCCTTTTGATTAAAGTATCTTAGAATGTAAGATGATCATTGGCTAGAATCTTAGCAAAGATTGTAAAATCAGCATTGATAAGGGAAATAGGACTGCAGCTTTGAGGGAGCTCAGGATCTTTGTTAACCTTTGGGAATACAATTAGCATGGCTTCTATTTACGCTGTGCAATAAAATGAGTGAATAGTTCATGCAATTTAGGAGCTAAGAAATCTTTGAAATGTTCAAAGAAATCAATGGAAACCCCATCTGGGTCTGGAGCTTTGCCTTTTTTAAGGTCCTGGACTGCTTTATGAATTTCACTTTGAGTAATGGGATTATTTAATGAGCTCAGATCCAGCAAAGGATAAGAGGATCTAGATAAGTGTTTAAGGAAATCTTGCCATTAGGATTTCTTTAGTGTGATTCGGAAGTATATAATTTCTCATAAAATTTGAAAACAATATCAATAATATCTTTACCATAAATGTTCTATTACCCAAAGAATCGTTAACCGCTGCTACTCACATTCTTTCACTTTTAATATTAAAATAAGACACACGTTTGATTTGCTTGTTTTATTAGAGAATTGTGATATTTTAGCTTTATATTTTAGTAATGTAGCACATGCATATTCTGAAGTTAATTTATTATATCTAATTCTTAATTGTCTGATGCAGCTAAAGGTATTCTGAGCAAGATTCTGAGTGTATTGGCTTTCAAGGGTTTTAGATTGTTTGAGGATAGATTCCTATACACGTTTTTGTTTCTTCTTTTTCCTAGCAAAATAGGAGATAATTTGCCCTCTTTGTATGTCCTTTTAAAAGTCCCAATTATTTGTAACAGAAGTATCTTCACTCTTAGTATAAGTAAACAAGTTATGTTGTGCATTAATTAGGAACGGTGTAAACCATTTTTCTTTTAACAGCGCAGATTGAAATTCCATCTATTTCATTTATGATTATGCTGTGCAATTTCTAGCTTAATAAAACAGGTGTAAAGTCTCATAAAGAAATACAGCCTGTGTTTCTGTCTATTAGGCTGGTAGACAAGGAGGGAAGTATATAATCAATTCTAGAGAAAGGATTATGCAGACTGGATTAAAAAGTAAACTCTAAATCTGAAGGATGTGTTATGCACCAAGCAGAAATTAGGCCCAAATCAGAGATAAAGTTAAAACATCTCTTATGTGATTTAGAGTTCTTAAAAGTGTAACCCTGACTCCCTATCAAGAAATGGGCTAATGATTTCATTACAATCACCAAAAACAATTAGATTATGAATATTGGATTGGAATAAATAGTCTTTCAAATGCAATTAGAAGGCAGAATCAGGTGAGTTTGGCCATATACATTCTGAATTGTATAATCAACTGAATCAATGATAATCTTGAGAAAGAGCCATCTGCCATATTCATCTGAGTCAGATTGAATTACTTTGCAATTAAAAGCTGTGTTAGTTAGGGTAATAACCCAATGTGTCTTCCCATGTGCCGCAATAGTACATACTTTGCATACCCATAACCTCTTAGGTTTAGCAGCTTCAGCTTCTGACAGGTGAGTTTCCTGAATCCAAGCAATTGATGGTTTCGATCTATTCAAATAGGAAAAATAGGAAAGTACTTTTTGTATATTTACAGGATTATGTAAACCTTTAACATTCCAGAAGTTATATTTAGTGACATAGGGGTAAAACACGATAAAGATAAAACACATAATGAGCAGTAATTAAAGTAAAGGGAAGCATCAGACTTCAATTCAGCACTCCAACTAAGGCAATGCCGAGTCTGGGAAGCCCAAGGGAAGCCCTTAATTATATATTTTTATGACAAGTTCATAGATCTGGATGATAAACCCTTGTATAACGCCCCTCTCTTTGAATTCCCCTGACCTCACTGTTTAGAAAATTAAAAGATTTATTTGAAAATTAAACTATATATATATATATATATATATATATATATATATGTATATGTATATATATATATATATATATATATATATATATATATATATATATATATATATCACTTTTATAATAAATTAATATTTGATTGCACACTTATGAATATGACAGTGATCAACAATGGATAATATTACACTAGCACACTTTTGTAATCACTTAGGAGTTTGTATAGGAAGGATAAGGTAGCTGAGAATGCTTTTATGGTTTCAAGGAAAAACAATGATGGAAAGAATGCAGCACAGAAATAAACAGATATGGTTTCAAAAAGAGAGAATATAATCACTTTTCCCCTTGTGGCAATTCACTCCCCCTATGCAGTATAAAGAGATGGAAGGGGAGCACACAATTTTCAGGGAAAACCATCAAATGCAATACCAATTTAGTTCCCCCCTAGCAAGCTTAGAGCAACAGGGATGATTTTAAAACACAGGCAAAAATACTTTAAATGTGTTTTGCAAAGAAGTGAAAATATGCTAAAAATGATTTTAATTCCCTATAGGAGATTCAGGCTAGGTGATAGCTACTTAATATTGGTTCAAGTCAACACTATCAGTGATTCATGAGGGATTGTCAGGATGAAAACGAATTTCAGCAATGGAAGCAAAAGCAGCTATTTTTATACAAGTGGTGAAATGAGCTAGTTGCAATTCATGGCACTTTTTCCGAGTGCGTCGAGCGCGATTACGGAAAACTTATAAGGGGCAGAGTCGGTTTAGGGCCTGTTGGAAAGCTGAGATTCTTAGCTTTAAGATGAAAGTTAAATCTCGTTCCTAGCATACGCGGTTCAAAAGATACGGATGATTTTGCGGAGGTAGATTTTCAGAAATTAAATAATGATTCAGAATGGCAAATGACACTTTCACAACTTTAAAGTCACAGAATGAACACACGATTTCTAATGCAGTTCTAGGCAGGTTGAATTGGATGGGAAAGCTTATTTAAACTAATAGATGACTATGGACAGTTCTGGCTGGGACCTCACACTATAAATTTGAAATAGGCCGTCAAGATCTGGTCAACAGGTTTAGCTGCGGTTCTCTCTGCTCTGCTGGTCTGGATCTCTGGTTCTGGCGAAAGTTCTGGCACTGCACAGCGGTCTGGTCTGGGTCTGGTCTTCTATCAGCACTGCACGGTGGTCTGGATACAGCTCTGCTTTCTGGGTTCTGGCATAAGGTTCTAGCCAGAATCAAACAGCTTTGTTTTCATCCTGACAATCCCCCTGTTGAATAGTTTGGTTAGGTGGCTGGATTCTGATGCCTGCTGAGAAGGATTCATCTTTTGGACTAGGCCTCTCTGCTGCAATTTCTGATGTCTGGATTATAAGTTCTGGTTCTGGAGTCTTCTGGATATTGTCTGGTCCGGCAAAATGCTTCGCAAGAAATCAGTTTGAAGTGGAAAGTGAATGTCCCTACCTGGATTTCACTGGATCTTTTTATGTCTTTTGAAAATGGGTTTGTGTGTGGGCATAACTAAGCCTGCCCCTCACAACTTATCATTGGCCAAGTTCACCTCTCTCCCTTGATTGGGGGAAGGAAATGGAGTGTCGTCAGGCATCAATTTTATGGCATACAGAAAGAACACTCCCCTTGTCACTTTGCACACAAATCCATTTTTGATCCAAATGCATATTTATCTACATACAATTTTTCTAACATTATATGTATAGTTAACATATTTTCTGTAGCACCAAACCATCCGATCCCTGTCTTTGTAAGATGTCGTGTCCACTTCTGACAGAATTCTGCCCTTTTCATCAAGAACACAACCTCTAAACCTTTCCAGAATGTACACAAATGTGCGCAAGGAATATGGGCATCAGATGATAAAGTGTCAGATTTTTAACATACAAATGTTTGTAGTAATACCCTATTTTCCACTACTACCCCCTAGAACATACCACAGAGTCCATTTCCGTACTATGGATTATCCATCTTTTAAAAATTATGCTCTGGCCCAGATGGGTGTGGTTTAGGTTCCAAAGTACATGGGGGAATTTCTGTCTGTCCCCGCCTCTAGCTCAGGTGGCTCCAAGAGGCAGCGCCCCTCCATTTCCTTCCAAGAGGAAGCCATTTACGACCCCTGATTTAGCATTTGCCTGAGACAAGGAAAGTTCATTTTTCTGTTTTCCTGCAGTCCCCTCCCGTGATTCAATCAGAGAGGTGTGATCTCCTTTTGGTGGGGGCAGCAGAATGCAGCCAGGCCTGTGAACAGTAGGTGTTAAGAATTCTCATTAACCAGCAAAGCTTTGAAGTTTCCAGCTAACTCAGGTTCCTTGTCAGCTCCTGAAAGACAGGCCTCCTGTCAGAGTTTAGACCGCTAGCTCCGGTTAGTGTCGAGCGCTGGTACTGCACCCATTTTTGGGAGCTGTCTTGAATTAATACATTTCGAAAAAAGGGATTGTACTTGATAGTATATGATCCTTGCTTACCATGGCATTGCTGTGGATCTGCAGTAGAGTAAAGTAGAACACTCAACCAGAGTTGGATTTTTGTTTGGTGGTTTCGTGCCCATGATTTTAGGAATGTTTGACATTAATTAAAACAGATTTTTAACAGCACCATCTTCCTTTGCACTGATTTCACTCATGGCGCATCTGACCCGTCACGCTCGCACTGGTGGGTGGCAGGTCAGGCGACCATTTGGTGTGCGCAAAACTGCATCGTTTTCCTGGATTCTGGCGCAAATGTAGGCTTTTCAGCCATCTTGGATTTTCTAAGCCCACAGCACCAAATGTTGTAGCATAATAATTCAAACGTGGGTCAAGACACCTGACAAGCCCCCCCGCCCCACTTCACTTTGATTTCGAGTCGAGGGGGAGTCGGGTGCAAAGGATGTTTTGATCCACGCGCTGGGATGTCCGCATCATCTTCTTCTGATTCTGCAGATGGCAAAGTTCAGCATCTTTTCCTCCATCTGGGTGGATCGATTGGTTCTCCTCGCCGGTCCTGATGGGAGTTTCGGGCGGTACCCCGGGCCCCTTGGATCTTTGCTCCTGGTCCCCGGGTCGTCGTCCTTGGTCAGTCTCCATTGGTTTCATCTCTCCTAGGATGACAAAGCAAAGCGGCAGAAACATATTCATAGACATTTCCCCACCACTATTAATGGTGGGGTGAACATATACGTTTTATACATTAGGAGACATTTGCATTCAATTTTATAGGCTATATGTGGAATATTTTAGGGTTGGACTTGTATTACTCTGGATCTGCCCCCTCTGGGATTGCAGAGGATTCATCCAGTTGCTGAAGAGTGTGCCTGGGATGGCAACACTTTAGCTGATTAATATGGACCCTTTTGTCTTCCCCTTCCGCCGAACTACCTTTGGGGATGCGGATCTTGTAGGCGACTGGGGAGATTTTGTCTACAATTTCAAAAGGTCCCTTCCTTGTAGGCAGACATTTTCGCTGTTTGGCCTGGTTCCTTTGGACATTGTATAGATAGACCCGGTCTCCCACATTGTATTCTTTCCTAGTAGTCTTTAAATCATAGTGAGTTTTCATACTCTCGGCTGATCTTTCTAGATTCCGCTGAGCATAGGCAAAATCATGTTGAAGGTGTTTCCTTAAATTCTCCACATACTCATGAGTTGTGGAGGCATTGATTAATGTCTGCTTTTGGGTCCTGTACAGCAAATGCTGGAGAAGCACCATCTTGCGTCCAGTCATCAGCTCAAACGGTGACATTTTAGTTGCAGATAAAGGGGTAGATCTGATTGCCATTAGGACCAGAGGTAATCGGATATCCCAACTTGGCACAGAATATACCACAAACTTTTTTAAGATGCTCACAATGGTTCTGTTGTATCTCTCCACTGCACCAGAAGAGGCTGGCCGGTAAGCAATAAGTAGCTTCCTTTTAACCCCCAGTATCTCGCACATCTTTGTCATTATTTCGCTGGTAAAATGGCTATCTCTGTCTGACTCAATCCTTTGGAGTAGACCAAAACACGAAAAGATGTGGTTGATCATCAGGGCAGCTGCTGTTTCTGCCTTGCAGTTTGGGGCCGGGAGACATTCCACCCATTTAGTAAATAAGCATGTCACTGTCAACATGTACTTATTCCCCCTAGAGGGGCGAATCACGGGGCCTATGAAGTCGACTTGCAAATCTGACCATGGCAGTGTCACCCCTTTTGGAGAGGCGCACGGTGTGTGTGAGGGATGTTGGCTGAAATTGTGCAAACACAAGACACCCCTTCAAGTATTGGTCGAGGTCCTGCCCCATGTGTGGCCAGTAAGCAATCTCTCTTAAGATCTCAAGTGTTGTATGAAACCCCCTATGACCGGCGGTGGCCGCATCATGGGCGTGACTTAACATCAGGCTTCGGAATGAGGTAGGGACCACCCACTGATCATGGCCAGCTTGGGATTTCCTTACCAACAAACCGTCTTGGATTCGGAACATTTTTGGACATTTCATCAACACTCTAAGGTCCTCTTTCCCAATGTAATCGGTATCCATCAGGGGAAAGTTCTCAGTGTCCTCAATGTGTTGGTAAAACTTCCCAATTATTGCATCCCCCATCTGAGCCGTAATCAAATCAGCATCTGGGGTCTCCTTACTCCATTATGCAGTTGAAGGATCATTGTGAGCATTTGTCTGGGACCTAGTGATAGCATTGACCTGGATTTCCCCCAACAGGGACTGAATCTCTATTAGATCCCCTTGGATGGCCCTGGTTTTGGCCAGCTGATCAGCTAAGTAATTTCCAGTTTTGTCTGGTCCCTCTACTTTGGAATGACCCTTGATCTTTTTCCAGTAGATGGTCATCCCGTTCGAGGTGACCAGATCATCAATGTTTTGGATTAACTTCCCATGTTTCAAGGGTTTGTTATTAGCACATAACATGCCTCTGGTTTTCCAATTAACCAGGTGCTCCACGAACCCGTTCCGTACATAATCTGAATCTGTGATTATGACCAGTTCGTGGAGTTGATGTTGGACAGCAGTGAGGATGGCCTGATGTACAGCCATCAACTCTGCCACCTGACTAATTCGGGGACCAATTTTGTACCCAGCAGAGGGTTCTGGGGACTCATTCACCCATGCATTCCCTACGCCACCACAAGTTCTTTTCCCCGTTGTTGTCAACATGGTAAGAGCATCCATCCACATAGACAGTGGGCATTCCCTCACACTTGTCTTCTTCAAAGACTTTGTGAGGGGAATTAAGGTATGCCTCCATGTAGTCCTTGATTTTTGAGACTTTCGTCCTCGAGAAAGTTTTCTTTGGCAAAATCATGCAACTCAGCCAGACCTTGCGCGAGGGGACTCTTCTTGTTTTGGCCATATCTGAGCTCCACAGGAAAGCCTTGCATTGACAGAGTCCAGGAAGTAATTCGGGTATTACTCACATTTCCAGCTCGGATTCTGTCACTTTGGAGGTATTGCAGAGGCTGGTGTGGAGCCTCCACTATGATGTGTTCCCCCTGGATAAACGGGCGGTAATTCTTCAATGCCCAAACCATTGCCAGGAGTGCCTTCTCACAATCGTTGAATTGTTCCTCCACAGAGGATAAAGTTTTGCTCGCATAGGAGATTACTTTATTGACCTTGTCGTGCTTTTGATATAATACTGCAGTCAAGCATGTATTAGAGAACCCTGTCTCCAAGAAAAACTCCATGTTTCTGACAGGGTAAGCTAGGCAGGGCGCTTGTGAGAGGCTTCTTTTGAGCTGTCTTATTGCCTCTGATTGTTCTGGACCCCATTCCCACTTAACCCCCCCTTCAAGAGATGAATCAGGGGTCTGGTGATCTCTGCGTAGCCCTCAATGAACTTTCTGCTGTAATTAGTGAGTCCAAGGAGGCTCCTTAGTTCCCGCAGAGTTGTGGGATCTTTCATTTTCTGAAGTGCTTCCACTTTCTTTTCCTGGGACAGAGACTGTGAGGAGTAATCTCATGCCCCAAGAAATTAACACGGGTCCTACACCACTGTGCTTTCTGAAAGGAAAGTTTCGCTCCGGCGGCCCTCAACTGTGTCAGAACATAACGGATCTCTGCTATGTGTTCCTCCACAGATTAACTTTTGATGAGGACATCATCTACATAAGGCAGGTTACCCCTTGCACCCAGGTCGGGCATGGCCTTGTGTAGGAAAATGTTGAATTAATTGCCGGAGTTGAAGTATCCGAAGGGAGTTCGGGTCCATGTGTACTGCTGGCCCCCAAAGGTGAAAGCCAGTTTGTATTGGTCCTCCCTACTGACAGGCACGGTCCAGTATCAATTGGTCAGGTCTATTTCAGTGAATACCTGTGACCCCTGGATCTGGGCCAGCCCTTGGTCAATGTAGGGAAGAGGCCATCGGGAAGTATGGACCTGTTTGTTGAGCTCCCTAAGGTCGGCGCAGAGTCTCCACTGGCCGTTTGGCTTCAATATTCCCAGCACCGGATTATTCCCCGGGACTCAAGGTTCTTAATCATTTCATTAAGGGACTGCATGGATGCGAGAGGCAAACGATATTGCTTTACAAACACTAGAGTGATGCCAGAGTCTGTGGCAATTGTTGTTGTGTGGATGTTGGTGCGACCCCAGTCATATGAGTCTACCACAAAGAGATCTTGGAAATCCAAGAAAACTTGTTTCAACTTTTGCTTCTGCTCCAGAGTCACACAGGCATCAGCTAGGTTGACTCTCTCTTCCACCATGTGCCTGAAGCCTGGAAAGACTTCTGGTTTTGCTATCTCAGCGGCCTCCTCCAGCTGGGTGGAGAAGTCCCTGGTCAGAGTGTTGATTTGGACTGGAGGGTTCTGGTGGGAAAGGCAGCCCTCATGGACCTGGAAAATCACCTCATCCCTTCTGAAGTCACAAGTCACATCTTCCTTACCATAAGGGCAGGAAGTGTACACCAGGAAGTTCCCCCCATGCCGGGTAAAGATCCTGTCTGTTGTTGTATTGTCATCACTGTCACTGTCAAAACAGTCCTTGGGGATTGGTCTAACAGTTCATTTCCTAGATCAATGGAGAAATGTCAGTCATCAACCGCCATTCCAATAATGGTGCCTGCGGCTAGAGTAATACTCTTTAAGTCGCTGTTATCCACCTCTATTGGAATGGTGTCATGTTCTATGTTGACTAATGGTGTTAGGTTTACCCCCAACCCTTGATGTTGGAGAGAAGCATTTAGATGAATATAAGCATCAGGGTTTTTCAATTTTTGTCCTCATTAACTTTCACTTCCAGGGAGAATTGTCGGGTCCTTTCTGGGATGGTGACTTCCTCTTTAATCTGAATTTCAAATGCATAAGGTAGCAATTGAGCTGACCTAAATGCTTTTTCTGGATCATCAAAGCCCATGGGATTACCTGCTAATCGGGACCAAGCTTTGAAGTTTATTAGATCCAAACTAATGGCAAAGCGATTGAGAATGTCACTGCCTAAGTAAAAGGCGGCAGTGACGTCTCGCACGACCCAACAATTATGGACTATGCTCTTGTTGCCAATGGAGATTTTGAGCATACACCTGCTTGGCAGGAGATGTTTGGAATTGGGTGTTTCCAGATCCATTTCCCATTTGTCTATCAGTTTGAATGTGGGAGTTGGTGGAACAATGCTTCGCTAATGAAGCTCTTACCGTTGTTCACACACACTCGGGCGAGAACAGAGTCCTTCCCATCATTTAACTGAACAGGGATGAACAACTGCTCTCCAATTTGCTGAATATCAGCCAGGCTCTAAGCTGATTTCACATCTTTCTGGACTATTGGAGTGGGAATGTCAGATTGTGGATTAGTAAAGAATTTCAGAGTGTTTCCTTCCAGTGTTGAATACCACCTTAAACTGGAAGGAAGGTTGATTTTCAGAAATAGAGAGGACCCCCCATCACCAGTCTGTTGTCCTACTGCTATTACTTTTACGTCTGGAATTTGGTTGTTCTGGAAGTGAAATTCTACTTTGTTCAACCATGTGGCAGGTGCCATTTAAACTAACATGGTTGACGCTCTGTTTTAATTTTATTGGTCGGCTAGTCTGGGTCCAGAGGACCTTGTTTACGCAATCTATTAGGGGTGACAACCTTCTCAGGATGTCATTCCCTAGTAAACAAGGGGTGCCCTCTGGAGTCACTACTATGACCAGGTGTTTCACCTTGTGTCGCCCAATTTTGATGTCCAAATCTGCAGTCCCCTCGTGGGAATTTCCTTCCTGTCAAAGTTCTGAAGTTGTTCAGGAAAGAGAGGTGAGAGGAATTCAGTAATTCTCCCCCCTTCCTGCATTTAGTTCATCAAAGGCCCTTTTGGACAGAAGGGTAGATTGAGATCCAGTGTACACCAGTGCCAAAATTGTACCCTGCCCCTGTACTTGTACCGGGGCATAGTATCTTCCCTCCTTCTCCTCAAGGGGGCACAGATAATTCACATTTTTGGACAACTGGTGGGCTAATTTTCTGGTTTTGGACATTGAGAGAGAAGAGATTTGGGCAGAGTTTGGCAGGGAGTTTTGGGAATCTGAAAGAAAAAGTTGGCAATTGGATATTGATGTGGTTTTGGGTTCCCCTTTTTCCGGTTCTGGGCCACCCCCCCCTTTTTGGAGGCAGTCACCAGGCTGGGTTTGAACCAGGGGTTTTCGGTATTGTTGGTTCTGGGATAGAATGATGGGCGGCGACAGCTCAATCGCCACATCTACACAGTCTATGGATGCGGTTTTCGGTTCCCCTGGTTCCGGTTCTGGGCCGCCCCCCCCTTTTTTGGAGGAAGTCACCAGGATGGGTTTGAACCAGGGGTTTTCGGTATTGTTGGTTCTGGGATAGAATGATGGGTGGCGACAGCTCAATCCCCACCTCTACCCAGTCTGGATTGGAATCCCTTGGGACCCATTTTTCCTTGGGAGGAGTTCCCCCATCTCTGAAGGAGAAGATCCTTTTCCCAGGATCCTCTGAGGATCCCTCTCCCTCAAATTGGAAGACCTGTACTTACTCCACAAAATGTGTCTGTTTGGGTCTTTTGTTTCTCCTACCTCCTCTCTGCTCCTTGGGTGGCAGACTTTCAGCGGCAGGAGATTTTCTTTCCGGTTCCTGGGTTTCCAGGGGCTGTTTACAAGGGGGGAAGTAAGCTTCCTCCAAGGCTTTACACCCCCCTTTCCCTTGTGCCTCCTCCCTGGGAACCAGTGGGTTATCGGGGTGCTGCCCCCGTCATTGTTCTGGAGCACCAGGTTCAGAGTTTGGGGCATTCTGCGCTGGCATGCTCATCTGAGGTTTCTGTTGAGCCCTCAGCATGTGACCCAGATCCAGTCCATATTTTGGACCTGGCGCTCTAACTGTGAAATCCGCTCAGGCTGATACGGGGTTCTATTTTCTCCCCTGGGCTGATCCCGGGAAGGGTAGCTATCCCTTCTCTGGAAGTACCCCAGGTTGGGAAGATTTGGGTACCCCTCCATCCTTGGCCTCCCCTCTCCCGGATTAGGTTGTCTGGGCTCAGGGAATTGGGGAAAGAAGGATGGATGATATTGGGGCTGGAAATTGGGTGGATACCTGGGAAAAAAGTTCTGTCCAGGGTTTGGTGAATTTCTGCCCTCCTGTGGGAAGTTAGGAGGGAAGTTCCCTTGGTTGGGTGCCTGGTTGGACCCCCCCTTGGGCTGGAGGAGTCCACACATACGCCAGGATGGGTCAGTTTCCCTTGTAGCGGGGATTTACATAGTCAGCAGAGCGAGGGACCCCATTTGTGGGACTACCTCCTTGACTCCCTGTCTGTGACTGGCCCGAGGGCCTTCTGGGCCGAGAATTATTCGGTGCAGGCAGGTTTTTAGGCCCCCCATCTCCAAATCTAAAATCGGGGCAACCTTTACCTCTGCCACCTTGGCAGCAGCAGGGGTGCTGGTCCGTTTGGGACTTTTCTGGGCGTTATTTTTATTTTCTATGGGCTTCTGCACCTCATAGATTCAGGTGGCCTGTTCAATGAACCAGTCTAGTGATCTTTTCTCGTGAAAATCTCTCACTAGCTGGGTCATGATGTATTTGGGTAAAGCATGGAAAAAAGTATTTACAAACTCTTTACTGTCCGTGCGCACTCTTCTGGTAGTCTGCGCAAAGGCACGCTTCAATTTCTGCACAAATTCTTGCGGGGCCTGATCCTCCCCACATTGCAAATTGTAGGCTGCCTTGCGAGCCTCTTGGGGATTCCTGTGAACAGAAAAATGTTTCAAGATGGCTGCCCTATATGTGGACCATCTTGAATGGTTTTGGTCCTCTAGCCCCGCAAAGAAACTGGAGTATTCTGGGGAGAATGTCCATTTGACATACTGAATGCAGCTACTGCTGTCCTTCAAATGGAAAGTCTCCATCATTTGCTCGTAAAGCTCCAAGTGTTCCCAAAGAGAATACTTGGCGTTCTTGTGATAAGGGGTGATGACACTCCTTATTGCCTTAATCTGTTTTAAGGGGTCCTTAAGCAAGGCCCTTTTTGACTTATTGGCCTTTTTGGTTCGGGTAACCCTGGTCCATTCATCCTCTAACTCAGAAGCACTGCTCCCACTGGTGCCCATCTGATCTTCGAGGTTTTCCCAGATTCTGCGAGCCTGGGAATGGCTGGCAGAATGTGGGGACCTGGTCTCCTGTGTCCTGTGACGCTCAGAGGAGTCTTCAGATTCCTCCTTGCTGCCAGGATTTGTTGAGTACCCCCTCACTGACCTAACTGGGCAGAGGTTTTCAAGATGCCCTTAGTGGGCCTACTGTCCTGGGGTTCCCCGCTAAATTGCACTGTACTTAGGTGCCCATACCCGGATGCCCACCCATCCATTCCTGGGTGGTACTGGCCTATGAGACCCATACTTTTGGTTGGATAGTAATCTGCCATCCCTGTGGCCCTGTGCTCATGTGCGCCAGGGGACATGGGGGTGGCAGAGTCCAGGGACTGGGAGAGATGAAGGCCTCTGGTACTAGGGCTCCTGAGGTTATGCTCAGGTGTTTGCCTTTCCCAGCGAACCTCATCTATACCAGCCCCTGCTCCCTGTTGCCATGCAAGATCCTATGCTTTCGGTTCCTCAGTTAAGGCCTTACTAGACTCTATCAATCTCTCCTGCATGGCTACCTGTTGCTGGAGCCTATCATTGTGCTTACAGAGAGCCTAATTTTCTCTCTGTGCCTCCTGGTTGGTCCTGGAGTACTGGGCCAGTCTTTGCTGCAATAGGGTTACCTCCTGAGTCCCATCCCTACTGGCCTGCCCCTTTCTTGCCAGAGCATCTTGCACCCTCTTGGTGTGCTCTAACAAGTTCTGATGCTCTTTTTGGAGGTCACTCAGTCCCTGGAGGGCCAAGTGATTTTCTTCAATTTTGTCTTTTAATCGGCAGACTTCCTGGCCTAAGGTGTCCCTTTCCTGACTAAGAGCCTGCATCTGTGCCGCCAGGTCGTCCCTCTGCCTTTGAAAGGCACCAGCTTTCTGGCGTTCTTCCTCAAATTCTGTCTCGGTATCCAGGTCTTTCAGAATTAGTTTGTTGCTCTCTGCCTTCACTCTATCTAGATGACTTTGCAGGGTGGCTACCTGCTCTGTGCATGCCCTGTTGAAGTCTAGTTGTTGCTCCAGCTTTTTCTGGTTCTGCAGTAGGGAGTCCAGACCTTCTTGTTACTCCTTCTGCAAGGCCAGAAATCTGGTATCCTGGTCTGTCTTTTCCTGTTGCAGTACATCAATTTCCTCTTTTATTTAATGATATACTGCCTACTATCATTTTCTGACTCCTGGCTCCTCTGCAGCCTCTGCTCGGAAGCGGCCAGGTCAGATTGGGCTTTCTCAAATGCCATCTGTTGCCTATTTGCCGGATCTTGGCCTTCAGCACATTTGTCCTGTATGGCTCCCATATACAAATATAAATATGCCGCTACCCTGGCAATCTTGTTGTGCTCATCCTTGGCCTTAGGGGCCATATATAGTTCACTCAGGGCCACATGTAAGGGACCCTGATCTCTCCATCTATCTGACCCAGTTACAGTGACTTGTTGTGCAATTGCCTGCAACCACAAAGTCTGGTCTAGTTCCGTCCATTCGCCTCTCACAAATAGCTTATGTAAGAGGTGCTCTCTGGCTATTTCAATATCTACCAAGGTCGTCATTCTGAAAATTGATTTCCTTCCTGACTTTCAGAAGTAAGTATTTTATTTTGCAAAACAGACCGTCTCCTTAGACCGTCCTTCTTTTGAGGGGTGCTTTTACAATGTAACACGGTGTGGCAATCCAACAGGATTTATGTATCCTGTCAGTTTGCACACTGTATGAAGCTGCACAAATGGTAGATCTAATCCAGATATCCCGGACGAACCCCTACTCTGTTAAGTGACTTCAATTCAGCACTCCAACTAAGTCAATGCCGAGTCTGGGATGCCCAAGGAAGTCCTTAATTTTATATTTTTATGACAAGTTCATAGATCTGGATGATAAACCCTTGTATAACGCCCCTCTCTTTGAATCCCCATGACCTCACTGACCCAAGAAGTAGGATTGTTTTGCAAATTAAAAGATTTATTTGAAAATTAAAACAATATATATATATATATATATATATATATATATATCACACACTTTTATAATAAATTAAAATTTGATCGCACACTTATGAATATGACAGTGATCAACAATGGATAATATTACACTAGCACACTTTTGTAATCACTTAGGAGTTGGTATAGGAATATAGGTATAGGAAGGTTAAGGTAGCTGAGAATGCTTTTATGGTTTCAAGGAAAAACAATGATGGAAAGAATTCAGCACAGAAATAAACTGATATGGTTTCAACAAGACAGAATATAATCACGTTTCCCCTTGTGGCAATTCACTCCCCCCCCCCCTATGCAGTATAAAGAGATGGAAGAAGAGCACATCATTTTCAGGAATACCATCAAATGCAATACCAATTCAGTTCCCACCTAGCAAGCTTAAAGCAACAGGAATGATTTTGAAAAAAAAAGGAAAAAATACTTTAAATGTGATTTGAAAAGAAGTGAAAATATGCTAAATTTGATTTTAATTCCCTATAGGAGATTCAGGGTAGGTGATAGCTACTTAAGATTGGTTCAGGTCAACACTATCAGTGATTCATGAGGGATTGTCAGGTTGAAAACGAATTTCAGCAATGGAAGCAAAAGCAGCTATTTTTTTACAAGTGGTGAAAAGGGCTAGTTGCAATTCGCGGCACTTTTTCCAAGTGCGTCTCGTTCCTAGCACACGCGGTTCAAAAGATGGGAACAATTTTGTGGAGGTAGGTTTTCAGAAATGAAAGAATGATTCAGAATGGAAAATGACACTTTCACAGCTTTAAAGTTACAGAATGAACACACAATTTCTAATGCAGTTCTAGGCAGGTTGAATTGGATGGGATAAGCTTATTTTAAACTAATAGATGACTATGCACAGTTCTGGCTGGGTACTCACACTATAAATTTGAAATAGGCCGTCAAGATCTGGTCAACAGGTTTAGCTGCGGTTCTCTCTGCTCTGCTGGTCTGGATCTCTGGTTCTGGCAAAAGTTCTGGCACTGCACAGCGGTCTGGTCTGGGTCTGATCTTTTATCGGCACTGCACGGCGGTCTGGATACAGCTCTGCTTTCTGGGTTCTGGCACAGGGTTCTATCCAGAACCAAACAGCTCACCCGGCTGTTGAATAGTTTGGTTAGGTGGCAGGATTCTGAGGCCTGCTGAGAAGGATTCAGCTTTTGGACTAGGCCTCTCTGCTGCAAGTTCTGAAGTCTGGATTCTAAGTTCTGGTTCTGGAGTCTTCTGGATATTGTCTGGTTCGGCAAAATGCTTCGCAAGAAATCACTTTGAAGTGGAAAGTGAATTTCCCTACCTGGATTTCAGTGGGTCTTTTTATGTCTTTTGAAAATGGGTGTGTGCGTGGGCATAACTAAGCCTGCCCCTCACAACTTATCATTGGCCAGTTCTCCTCTCTCCCTTGATTGGGGAAAGGAAATGGAGTGTCATCAGGCATCAATTTTATGGCATACAGAAAGAACACTCCCCTTGTCACTTTGCACACAAATCTATTTTTGATCCAAATGCATATTTATCTATGTACAATGTTTCTAATATTATATGTCCTGTTAACATATTTTCTGTAGCACCAAACCATCCGATCCCTGTCTTTGTAAGATGTTGTGTCCACTTTTGACAGAATTCTGCCCTTTTCATCAAGAACACAACCTCTAAACCTTTCCAGAATTTACACAAATGTACACAAGGAATATGGGCATCAGATGATAAAATGTCAGATTTTTAACATACAGACATTCGGAGTAATACCCTATTTTCCGCTACTACCTCCAGAACATACCACAGAGTCCTAACACCTCTTAAAATGTGCACAGAAAAATCACAGGAATAATGATATTATTGATATAATGTTGACACTTTGTACTATGAATTATCCATCTTTTTAAAATCATGCTCTGGCCCAGATGGGTGTGGTTTAGGTTCCAAAGCACATGGGGGGATTTCTGTCTAACCCGCCTCCAGCTCAGGTGGCTCCCAGAGGCAGCACCCCTCCCATTTCCTTCCAAGAGGAAGCCATTTACGACCCCTTATTTAGCATTTGCCTGAGCCAAGGAAAGTTCATTGTTCTGTTTTCCTGCAGTCCCCTCCCCTGATTCAATCAGAGAGGTGTGATCTCCTTTTGGTGGGGGCAGCAGAATGCAACCAGGCCTGTGAACAGTAGGTGTTAAGAATTCTCATTACTCTATTCTCAAAAAATGGTTCTGAGTCACAGATAGGGATCAACAAACTTCTTGCCATGTGAGCATATATTTTTTTATACGAAAAAAAAGTCTGATTGTCTATTGGTTGTCATCTAAACACTCTTCCCACGTCAATTGGCATTAAATATCACAACATTTTATTGGTTAAGAATTAATACATTTCATAAAACAATCATAAAAATGATCATAGTGCATAAGACATATACAATATGTTAAAACAACACAAGTAGGAACACCACGGGTGAGTAATGTTATAATAGTTCTTTAAGGATCACAATGATGTGTGTATATATCACACCTTGATTCCTAAGCTTCACAATTTCAGCCTATTTTATATTACCCTAGGGTTGTTTTGAAATACACTAACATAAAATAGGCTGAAAGTAGTGAAGCTTAGGAATCAAGTTGTGATATATACACACATCATTGTGATCCTTAAAGAACTATTATAACATTACTCACCCGTGGTGTTCCTACTTGTGTTGTTTTAACATATTGTATATGTCTTATGCACTATGATCATTTTTATGATTGTTTTATGAAATGTATTAATTCTTAACCAATAAAATGTTGTGATATTTAATGCCAATTGATGTGGGAAGAGTGTTTAGATGACACGCAATATACTATCAGACTTTCTTTTCGTATGAAAAAAAAAGAATTCTCATTAACCAGCAAAGCTTTGAAGTTTCCAGCTAACTCAGGTTCCTTGTCAGCTCCTGAAAGACAGGCCTCCTGTCAGAGTTTAGACCGCTAGTGCCAGTTAGTGTCGAGCGCCGGTATTGCACCCATTTTTGGGAACTGTCTTGAATTAATACATTTAAAAAAAGAGATTTTACTTGATAGTATATGATCCTTGCTTAACATGGCATTGCTGTGGATCTGCAGTAGAGTAAAGTAGAACACTCAACCAGAGTTGGACTTTTGTTTGGTGGTTTCGTGCCCATGATCTTAGCAATTTTTGACATTAATTAAAACAGCACCATATTCCTTTGCACTGATTTCGCTCATGGCGCTTCTGGCCCGTCACGCTCGCACTGGTGGGTGGCAGGTCAGGCGACCATTTTGGTGTGCGCAAAACTGCGCGGTTTTCCTGGATTCTGGTGCAAATGTGGGCTTTTCAGCCATCTTGGATTTTCTAAGCCCACTGCACCAAATGTTGTAGCATAATAATTCAAACGCTGGTCAAGACACCTGACACAAAGGAGTAACAATAAAACCTGTTGTTAAATAGCAGTAAGGACTCCATTCATGATGCACTGCACTGTTAGATTGTCCTGCGGGGAAAACATGTAACAACAGAGGAAATATAAGGGATAAGGGGAGACAAATTAAACCAACAAAAAATTAAGCCATGCTAAATAGAAACTTTCAGCTAACAGTATCAACATGGCAAACTGGAAACAGCAATGCCAATTCATGTTGACTAGTAGTAATGCAAAGACGGAGAGCCGGGTGAGAGGAGATCAGTGCCTGCTCCATTCCAAAAACCTTAAATCACAGAAACAATGGGCTCATGCCAAGAAAGAGTTACCAAGACTCTAATGGGGTCAGAAGAGAAGTGTCCATATCTTCCATTTTATGGATTTGGATTAAATGTGTAGGTCTCTCGGATTTTCGAACACAGACAAATGACCTTTAAGTGTAACTTTCATAAACACTGGATGGGTAATGTCAAATCTGAAGTTCAATTGCCTCACAGCAGGTCTGAAGGCAAGAAGTTCCTTTCTTTTTCCAGCAGTAGCATTAGAAACATCTTGGGAGATGTGTATCTTTCACCCATGCCATATTAGTTGTTTAGCTTGCTTGACTTTATTTAGAATGCCAAGAATGTGACTATAATCCAACAAGGTGAAGAGTAAAGTCCTGGAGGAGCTAACAGAGGAGCCACCATAATTGGGAAATGAGTTAACAGAACCCGAATGATGTTTTCTTTGAGATGGAAAGACGTTATTATTATTATTATTATTATTATTATTATTATTATTATTATTATTATTATTATTATTATTATTAGTTTAGGAAACATGATATTAAGAAACAGGGTAGGATTATCTTTTTCCACACTTTCAGGCAGTCCTACAATAATAAGATTGTTACTTCTATTCCTGTTTTTAAGGTTTTCAGACTGCTTCTGCAAAGACTTAACTGTTGTATCTAATACTTCTACCCTATTGGTAACATCCTCTGCGTCACCAATTCTTTGTACAACTTCCGTCCTTCTGGATTCAAATAAGGACTTTTTATCATCTAATTGTTGCAATTTGGTATTAGTAGCTTCCATAAAGGGTTTCAATACCCTAAGCTCCATTATGATAGCTTGCATATATGGCTTAGGAAGCTAGGAAGCTCTTCTTTGATTTGAGGAGAGTCACTTTTGAGGTGCTTGAATGTTTTAGATGATGCAGGAGCAGCTTCTTTATTTTGATTTTTTTTAAGACACCTTAATATTAGTGTATAGTCCCAAGATATAGAGCAGGTTTAATATGTGAATATTATAAATGTAAATGAGGCAATATTGGTAAAGTCATAAAAGATATGTATGTAAAAGCTCTATATGAGATGAAAATATTCCTGTTTAATGGATACTTTACATGAAGTACCCCAAAAATGCCACGTGAGGGCAATATATACGTTTATGACTAGTTAGTTTAATAAAGTAAATCACCTCTTGACATGAAGGAATGGGGAAGTGTTATCCGTTCTTCATCTGAAGAATGGTGGTGCGCCCTCCTCAACAAGTGCACTCGTCCCCTGAGAAGAAAGCCACTCCAGGCACAGCGGTCCACCGCCAATGTCTTCCCTGGAGAATCCAGTCACCCACTGCTGCAACCCTCTTCAAAAAGATACCGGAAAGCTTTTATGTCGTTATCACTTGTTCGCCGACTTAAAGATGAAGAAAATAAATGTTGAAGATAATACACAAAATCCAGATCACACAAAATTATGCGGTTAGAGCAGTCGAGGGACTGAAAGTGAATGTGAATGTGTCTGAAGCCAGTAGAGCACTGCACTGGCTTCCATTTGGCTAGTGGGATACCCTTTCATCTTCTGTGCATTACTCATAAATGCTTGTATGGAGTCAATCCACTTTACGTATCTAACTGTATTTCTTTATTACCGGCCCGAAGAACACTGAGATCCAACAATGTGGGTCTCCTCCAAACTCCTCGGGCAAAACTTGACATGGTAGTCCAGGGCTCCATTCATTTTGCTAAGCCAAGGATCTGTAATGCTCTTACTCCAGATTTGAGAATGTGTCTACCCATGGGCGGTTTCAAAGCTGGACTAAAAACTTTATTGTTCTGCTGATTCTGGATCTCACTTCTGATTTTATGTGATTATCCCTTGTTTTCTTTTAGTTTGTTTGTCATTGTTGGAGCTGCTTTGCCTCTGGGCCTGTGACTGGTGCCTTATTAATAAATATAAATACATAAATAAATAATACACTGAGACACATACATCACCTCATGGAGCGGAGCGACAAAACTATGCCGCAATCTCGGTTCGGCACTGAACCATGCCCCTTTTTCCATTGTTTTCTGATAAAGTTCATGCAGTAACCATTGTACCAAGGATTCTTCCATTACATTGGGATAATGATAATACTTACTTGAGTTCTTAGAAGAAAAAGGAATCGAGCATGCAGTGCTATTTAAAAAAACCAGATATTATTATTTCTCACCTACCTCTACATGATTAATGAGGTTATTGAAGACAATTGTGGTGCATAACAAACCAGCCCAAAAGCACAGCTCAGTATACATTGAGCCTCATTACGACCTCCTCGGTAGCCATGACGCTATTGGTGCAGCTGAAATCGCATCCGGGTCCGGGTCCACAGAATGAGGAATTACCGGGCCATTCCGAGGTTCGGAAGGCCCGGTAATTCCTCCCTCCAAGGACCCGGACCTGGTCCTTCCCCATTCCCGTTTCAGCCCCATAGGGCTGAATGGAATGGGAGAGGGAGCAAACAACGGGCCATTACGAGTTGGCCCTTTGTTTGCTCCTTCTTCCCCTCGCGGGACCCGGTAAGCACGCCTGGTTTGACCAGGCGTTACTTCCTGGGTCCCTCGAGGGGACCTCGTAATGAGGCGGTACGGGGTGAACGGCGCCGGCACCTTTTACGGCGCTGTTAACCCGTACCGCCAGGGTCGTAATGAGGACCATTATAACCATAATCATGCATGCTCACAAACACAACGTGGGCAGTGGCACACATTACTGTAAGCTTTGGCTGCACGGATATAAACACACTATGTGCACTGTTATATGTCACAAATTCGAATGTGCTGAATTTGCCTCTCTTTCATTTTTCTTTGAGTCGGTTTTTGCCCTATTTAAACATGGGGATTTTCACTCTCATACCTTCCTCCCCAATCCATCCAGAGCCCCCTTCTCCTCCTTCTACACTCACCTACACACGCACACACACACACCTGACAGTGAGCCATGCCACAAACATGGAAGCCAAGCATCCCTTTGCAGACAACCATTCAAAAGGTACCAGCAAAGAAAACATCACAATTCACACACCACACAGGAAGTGTAACCCACAGCATCTCACAAAACAAACACACATTTTCTTGTCACCCACAGATGCCATCAAAGCACTGTCAAACTGTAAAGGTTCCAACACGCTTTATAATGCCATCATCACCAACATCACGGCTCTACTATGTTTTGTCGTATGTTAAACCGTGTCCAAATCACAAACGCACAAACTTCGAAAGGCAATTAAGGCACATTGCTATGAAAATACAAATGCAATTTCGCCACACTAACAGGGTAATTCATAGAATTTCGCAGAAAAGTGTCGCAAGCGGCTGGCGCAGAGTGTCCAGGTGCGATTGTCTGCGCCAGGCGCGTGCGCTAAAACCGAATTCCGCGCACAGCGTATTCATGGATTTTAGGCTCCCAAACCAGCCCTGGTGCAGAGTATCGCAGCGACCCTGCAGCAGCGCCAGTAACGCCCCCAAGAACGCCCTCGCGCAAGGAAAAGCCATCAAAATCGCTAAATCATCGCAAAGGGCTGCGCTAACCCTGGACCAGTTCACAGGGCTGCCAAACAAGGAACGCAAAGCGGGTAACATTTATATCAGGGGTACGCTGGAAGTTTTACACACAATTAGCCAGGATACGTGTATTACAGGGGTATGCGGGAAGTTTTACACGCGATTAGCCAGGGTACGTGTATTACAGGGGTACGCGTGAAGTTTTACACGCGATTAGCCAGGGTACGTGTATTACAGGGGTACGCAGGAATTATCACACGCGATTTGGCTGGGTACGTGTATTACAGGGGTACGCGGGAAGTTTTACACGTGATTTGGCTGGGTACGTGTATTACAGGGGTGCGCGGGAATTATCACACGCGATTTGGCCGGGTATGTGTATTACAGGGGTGCGTGGGAATTATCACACGCGATTTGGCTGGGTACGTGTATTACAGGGGTGCGCGGGAAGTTACACGCGATTAGCCAGGGTACGTGTATTACAGGGGTACGCGTGAAGTTTTACACGCGATTAGCCAGGGTACGTGTATTACAGGGGTACGCAGGAATTATCACACGCGATTAGCCAGGGTACGTGTATTACAGGGGTACGCGGGAATTATCACACGTGATTTGGCTGGGTACGTGTATTACAGGGGTGCGCGGGAATTATCACACGCGATTTGGCCGGGTATGTGTATTACAGGGGTGCGTGGGAATTATCACACGCGATTTGGCTGGGTACGTGTATTACAGGGGTGCGCGGGAAGTTACACACGCGATTAGGCTGGGTGGGTCCTCACAGGTGTTCCATTGTCAGGGCCTGTGGGCAGGGGGACATG
Organism: Ambystoma mexicanum; assembly: GCF_040938575.1. Lineage (NCBI taxonomy): Eukaryota > Metazoa > Chordata > Amphibia > Caudata > Ambystomatidae > Ambystoma > Ambystoma mexicanum. The sequence continues at coordinate 466,911,036 of NC_090932.1, read as the reverse complement.
TGTGGGGGCCTGGTGGAGGCTGCCCCTGCAGTGCTGGGGGGTGGGGGTGATAGGGGACATGAGTGGGTGCCTGGTGGAGGCTGCCCCTGGTGGCTGGGGGGTGGGGGTGATAGGGGACATGAGTGGGGGCCTGGTGGAGGCTGCCCCTGCACTGCTGGGGGGTGGGGGTGGTGGTAGACATGGGTGGGGGCCTGGTGGAGGCTGCCCATGGTGGCTGGGGGGTGGGGGTGGTGGGAGACATGAGTGGGGGCCTGGTGGAGGCTGCCCCTGCACTGCTGTGGGTGGGGGTGATAGGGGACATGAGTGGGTGCCTGGTGGAGGCTGCCCCTGGGGGGTGGGGGTGATAGGGGACATGAGTGGGGGCCTGGTGGAGGCTGCCCCTGCACTGCTGGGGGGCGGGGGTGGTGGTAGACATGGGTGGGGGCCTGGTGGAGGCTGCCCATGGTGGCTGGGGGGTGGGGGTGGGTGGGAGACATGAGTGGGGGGCTGGTGGAGGCTGCCCCTGCACTGCTGGGGGGTGGGGGTGATAGGGGACATGAGTGGGTGCCTGGTGGAGGCTTCCCCTGGTGGCTGGGGGGTGGGGGTGATATGGGGACATGAGTGGGGGCCTGGTGGAGAAAAGGGTCAATTATTTGCTGTCTTATTTTCCATCATACTTGGAGAAACATATGGTAAAGTTATTGCCTCACAAAAAGAGGAACATGACAAACGTAGCCATGTGTATGATCCAAATGTGAAAGAACGAAACACTGTATTACATAAAGCAATCAGAAAGATCTATAAAGAAATTGGTATCTGTGAGTCATGTAAAGAACAGGTGCGCAAGTTAAAACAATCTTATAAGAATTGGCTCAAGTATAACCACTCTGTATTATATCAAAAAGATGGTGAATGGATTATGGAATCTTTAAAAGGAAATAATTCACAAAGTTTCTGGGAATTAATCAACCAGACCGAGGTGAAACAACATCAGTTGGTAACCAATCCCATTGCATGGAAGGACTGGTTGCTTCCTTTCCAGAATATTTCTAAGAATCCAGGGTCGTTGGGAGAAACGACTGCTGTTGCTGGGTGCGATTGGAACCCACGAAGAATCAATTAATAATATTGAGAGGAATATTGGGAAATCAAAGTCATCAAACGCTGGTGGCCCCAATAATCTAACAAATGTATTAATGAAATAAAACTCAGATCTATGGGCTAAGATCCTACATAATCAGTTCTCTGACATTGTAAACTCTAAATGTATTCCTGTTTCATGGCAAATATCTCATGTTATACCTATCTTTAAGAAAGGCTCTAGATTGTCTGCCCTAAACTATAGGCCTATCACCATAATGTATGTTGATTCTAAAATCTTTGCAACCATCTTACTAGACCACATATAGGTTTGGTGCTCCATCAATGATATATTGGACTATCATCAAATGGGATTCAGAAGACAAATGAGCACGGATTGAGGGGGACTGTTGCTTAGTTGTCTACAAAGGCTTTCGTGGCAATCAAATTCCCCTCCGGTGTTTGTGGCGTCAATAGACTTGTCCATGGCATTCGACACAGTTAATAGACACACCTTGTGGAGGAAATTCGAGGAGTATGGAATCTCCAAGGATCTCTTGTGTATTATTATTCATTACATAGAGGATCTCAGATGCAAGCAGACTAAATTTAGAAGGCCTGATGTCGAGTAGCCTTCCAACTTACAATGGTTTATGCAAAGGGTGCATACTGGCTCCTACCTTATTTAATCTGTGCATGGCTGATGCTGGAAGAGCTCTAGACCATACTTCCCTTGTTTCCCCCAGAATTGGGACCCTAAGAATTAGTTGAGCAGCGTATGCTGAAGATTTTGTGTTGGAGGACTGTACTCCCATTGGCTTACAGAGCTTAATTAATGCTTTAGGCAATATATGGCAGCACATGACCTAAAAATGAACCGTGCCAAATTGGTTACATTGAAATTGTTGAAAGGTGGTCAGTCTAAAATAATGTTTTGTTGGAAATGGGATAATAAGGTGCTTTCTGTTAAAAACAATATGCCAGTACTTAGGTTACCCTATTTTAGAAAACCACCCTCAGATATTGTATCGCAACTATTTAAGAGTCAAAGCTGTCACATTGGCTGGGCAATTGAGTCAGATAGACAGGAAATGTGAAATGTTCTCAATGATACTCTGTCGGGAATTTTACAGAATTAAGGTGCTGCCTAGACTATGCTACGGTTTAGAGTTCTTTTCCCAATCGGGTCTTTCCTGAGTTAAAGACAGTAGAAAGTCTGATCTGGAGATCGGTTCTATTTCACTTGCCCAAATGTGTAACAATACAAATGATAAGACATGAAATGGGTCTTCAATCAATGTCTAGTATAATTGAATGGAAAAGACTGTCCTTATTAAGGAAGTGTGAAATAAGACCAAAGGGGAATTTCGATAGCCTTTTGGGCAGAGATGCAATGGAAGGATTTATGAAAGATCTTCACACAGATGAATTACTGGTCCTTCACAATCTGGGGTCGTCTTTGAACATTCTTATGTCTAATCCACTAAAAAACAGAAATATGATCACAAGTAATGATTGGTCTGTCAATAAGCAGGAAGCCTTGGGCTTTCAACTATACTCACAAGCTGTGTCGCCTCAAAAATTGTTTGTGTCTATGGAACAGTACCTACCTCAATACACTGATATGGGGGTGAGAAACAATATTATGCACTTTTGCTTCAATGTAGTGAAGACCAATTAAATACAATAAATCCTTGATAAAGTGGGGGAAATGAAGGGTTTCTGTAGGTATTTCCAGATCAATTCTGAAGTACAATCGCAATATCACTTACTGCTTATGTGTCCAGTTGTCCAGAAATAAAGATTACATTATTTTAGGTCTTTTGTTAGCAATCCAGGAAGGGTCCTGAGGTACTTGTTTTGGTTATCTATGTTACATGGGGACCCCATGCCCTTAAAGTTAAGAATGTTGTAATTTCTAAATAATGATTGCAAGTTGGAGGGAATTACAGAAAATCATATAAAGCACTATATCTACCGACGTTTGGACTGGTCGGTTTGGTCTTGTATGCATATTGTAAACCATTGGGATTGTTATCTTTTCTTTGATTTGTTTCTATCCTTTGTTTTTATCCTTTGTTTTAAAAAAATAACTGTGACCTTGTAAACTGAGTTAGATTGAATTAAATTAGTCATGTATAATGTATACTTTTAATGTAAATTACTACTTTTGTAAAGGTTTTCTAAAACATATACACCTGCTTAATAAAATAAAAATATCTGTTTTCTGTGCAGGTAGAACACAGTTAATGCAATTATAAATGCAATCATGGTGTGAATGCTACTCCAGTGTGCTACCCACTTATGCACTGCCAATCTTCCTGTTTACCCAATTCTCCTCTGCTAGTCTTCCTGCTACCCCAATTCTCCGGAGCCAACATTCCTGCTACCCCAATTCTTCTCTACCATGCTTCCTGCTGCTCCAATTCTCCCCTGCCAATCTTCCTGCTATCCCAATTTTCCTCTGTCACTCATCCTGCTACTCCAATTGTCCCCTGCCACTCTTCCTGCTACCCCAATTCTCACCTGCCACTCTTCATGCTACTCCAATTGTCCCCTGCCACTCTTCCTCCTGCCATGTAGTAGTGGTATTACATGCATGCTGTTATGAATTGATCTGGTGGTATCAGTGTCATTAATGAAGAAGTGACATTAGTTTGTACCGTGTATTACCTTATGGGTATTTTTGTCTGTTTCTAGCAATGGATTTTGCCTTTAGTGCACACTATTTGCATGTGCAGTTGTTATTTTCACCTGTTTCTGTCTCACAGCATTCACACACCTATTTTCATTGTTTTCTCTTTTACTTAATTTGTTTTAAAAAATAGTGACATATAGCCACATTACAATAATGAGCAACAGTCATGTATGAAAAAGATAAAGCATAAAAACCTTCTATCATAGGACTGCAAGCAAATGTGTGGCATATGTGTATACTATAATAGACATATCAAATTGTAAACATGGGACAAGACAAATCACAAAACAAAAGCAGAGGTAAACAAAGGGAGGGAGGAGGGGACCGAAACGGGATAATATGATAAAAATACACTAGTATTTAAGAAAAAGAAGCATCAGTAGAAAGGAAGTCAAGAAACACTTTCCACTTCAGTACATTTTTGCACTGTAGATATGGGGAAGAGGCAATACATCCTTCTAATCTGTGAATATTTTATAGAGTTCCAGCAAATGTTATGATTTATATGATTAAGGTTTTTCCAGTTGGCACAAATGACCAGTATTGATGTCTAACATGTTTTGCAGGAGTGCACTCACAAAAAGGGAGAGTTAAAGTTAAAATCATCTTGTATTTTGAAAATGTGTTTAAGAGTTTCCCAAAACGTATTAACAAACTTACACTCCATAAACATATGTTTGAATGAAACTTCAACATCCGTACAGCTTCATAATTTGTCATTCTGAGCACTCTTAAATTTGAAGAGAATGGTGGGAGTTATAAAAACTCTATCATCAAAGAAATATAGTGATGAGTCAAAGTGGCAGATGAGGTAATCGAGCAGATTTTCTTCTAAACAAGAGTCCAGCAATTTTCTACATTGGTTAAAGAACAATCCCATTGCCAAACTGACTGTGACCCCCACTGAGGATCAATGGGATGTCTCACAGAAAGAATTTTATAAGACATTGAGGCAGAAAAATGAAGGTTATGCATATGTTGAAGTCTTTTATCACTAGCGGAAAATGTGTTTGACAGTAAGGTCTAAAGGTTGTCCATCAAAGCATTAATCAAAATAGAATATTGATGCTAAAAGGATATTGGGGTTGAAAAAATGACTCTGAATTCATTAAAGGTAAGTTGCATTCCCTAATTAAACAGTTGATGTGCAGATTTAATACCTTTATAGAGCCCAGCTTTCCGAAAGAGCATTTTTCCATTTAAGCGTATAAAGTCATTAAACCAAAGATATTGCGAGACAAATTGGCATGAATATTCAGTGTATAAGTACATTCTAATATGCTTGGCAGAGATAATAACATTTGTGCATTTAATCAATATGTTTTGCATCATAACCATATAACAATCTGTAGGTGATAAAGGAAAAACTCTATTATTCTCCAAATGCAACCATGTCAGTGCATTGTAGAAGTTAATAGGTGTAAACTACATTTGATCTGGTCTTAACACAAACGCAGAGGGATTGATTCTAATATCTGGGAACCCTACACCCCCTTGCTGAACATAGTGTGCACAAGATAGAGATATCATTTTAATGGTCTCAAGATTACCCCACCAGGACAAATGTAATGGGGACCATGAATCTGTAACATCTTTAATTCTAGTCAATACAATACTCAAACTTTTTAATAATGTCTTTTGTTGAAGAGGAAATATGTATGTTCAAATATGTAATCCCCTTTCGGCACTGTTTGATGCCAAAAGCTTGGTTGTGATGTTTAGAGTAATACATATTGAGGGTAATACTTCTGATTTATCCATGTTTAGATTGTAGCTTGAAGCTAATGAAAAGTGTATAATAATGGCCAACCAACTTTGTATGCTAGAATTGGGATTTTGAGGATAAAAGAACATCATATGCATAAGCAGCCAGTTTAATTTGCACATCTCCGGAGTTGATGAAAGAACAAATTGGCAGAAAAAGTCACGATCCACAGCGCTTGTAAGTATAAATTAGACAAAGAGCGTCAAGGCTGCAGGTATCTGGGTAGTGTGGATATACTGCCAGTATGATTCCACTGAGGTAAGTACAAATGCAACACAAACAAGTCCCAGTTTCACTGCGCCAAGTACAGCAAAATAAAAATCTGGAGTCCAAGTGATTTGTATGAAAGAACAGCCTTTAAAGTCCAAGGGTTAGTAGAAGCAACAGCCTAACACGTGTATCGAGCCTTCCAGGGCTCTTCATCTCAGGCTTAAAAGGGATAGAGCCTGAAATTTAAGCTGAAGGGACAATGCCCCAAAAGTACTCTGAAGGCTTCGCAATTGCGGTTAAAGCTGGTCGGCTGTTTAGAAAGAGTGAAAAAATCAAGCATATTGATTTTTTCAGTCTGTCTAAACAGCCGACCAGCTTTAACTGCAATTGCAAAGCCTTCATACAAATCACTTGGACTCCCGATTTTTATTTTGCTATACTATACCCAGTGAAACTGGGACTTGTTTGTGTTGCATATGTCTCCGGAGTTGATGCCTTGCATTGTTGGGTCAAGGCTAATGGTCTCTTGGAATGGCTCAAGGGCTAATATAAATTGAAGGGGAGAAAGGGGCACCCTTGTCTAGTACCTCTAAACAGAGGGACATGTAATGACATTTGTCCATTAGTGAAAATGTCCCTTTTTGGGTTCGAATGTAACACTTTAATCATGGATAAAAATAGATCACAAAGAGAATGCCACTTGAGTTTATCAAATCTAAAATCCCACTCCACCCTATCAAATTCTTTTTCTGCATCATGGGTTCCAGCTGCACAGGGTTTTTTAAACTGATCAACAATATCTATAATATCTAAAAAATAGTCTTATGATGGAGAAAGAAAATCTTCACTTTACATAGCTCACTTGGTCCCTTTTGATTAAAGTATCTTAGAATGGAAGATGATCATTGGCTAGAATCTTAGCAAAGATTGTAAAATCAGCATTGGTAAGGGAAATAGGCCTGCAGCTTTGAGGGAGCTCAGGATCTTTGTTAACCTTTGGGAATACAATTAGCATGGCTTCTATTTACGCTGTGCAATAAAATGAGTGAATAGTTCATGCAATTTAGGAGCTAAGAAATCTTTGAAATGTTCAAAGAAATCAATGGAAACCCCATCTGGGTCTGGAGCTTTGCCTTTTTTAAGGTCCTGGACTGCTTTATGAATTTCACTTTGAGTAATGGGATTATTTAATGAGCTCAGATCCAGCAAAGGATAAGAGGATCTAGATAAGTGTTTAAGGAAATCTTGCCATTAGGATTTCTTTAGTGTGATTCGGAAGTATATAATTTCTCATAAAATTTGAAAACAATATCAATAATATCTTTACCATAAATGTTCTATTACCCAAAGAATCCTTAACCGCTGCTACTCACATTCTTTCACTTTTAATATTAAAATAAGACACACGTTTGATTTGCTTGTTTTATTAGAGAATTGTGATATTTTAGCTTTATATTTTAGTAATGTAGCACATGCATATTCTGAAGTTAATTTATTATATCTAATTCTTAATTGTCTGATGCAGCTAAAGGTATTCTGAGCAAGATTCTGAGTGTATTGGCTTTCAAGGGTTTTAGATTGTTTGAGGATAGATTCCTATACACGTTTTTGTTTCTTCTTTTTCCTAGCAAAATAGGAGATAATTTGCCCTCTTTGTATGTCCTTTTAAAAGTCCCAATTATTTGTAACAGAAGTATCTTCACTCTTAGTATAAGTAAACAAGTTATGTTGTGCATTAATTAGGAACGGTGTAAACCATTTTTCTTTTAACAGCGCAGATTGAAATTCCATCTATTTCATTTATGATTATGCTGTGCAATTTCTAGCTTAATAAAACAGGTGTAAAGTCTCATAAAGAAATACAGCCTGTGTTTCTGTCTATTAGGCTGGTAGACAAGGAGGGAAGTATATAATCAATTCTAGAGAAAGGATTATGCAGACTGGATTAAAAAGTAAACTCTAAATCTGAAGGATGTGTTATGCACCAAGCAGAAATTAGGCCCAAATCAGAGATAAAGTTAAAACATCTCTTATGTGATTTAGAGTTCTTAAAAGTGTAACCCTGACTCCCTATCAAGAAATGGGCTAATGATTTCATTACAATCACCAAAAACAATTAGATTATGAATATTGGATTGGAATAAATAGTCTTTCAAATGCAATTAGAAGGCAGAATCAGGTGAGTTTGGCCATATACATTCTGAATTGTATAATCAACTGAATCAATGATAATCTTGAGAAAGAGCCATCTGCCATATTCATCTGAGTCAGATTGAATTACTTTGCAATTAAAAGCTGTGTTAGTTAGGGTAATAACCCAATGTGTCTTCCCATGTGCCGCAATAGTACATACTTTGCATACCCATAACCTCTTAGGTTTAGCAGCTTCAGCTTCTGACAGGTGAGTTTCCTGAATCCAAGCAATTGATGGTTTCGATCTATTCAAATAGGAAAAATAGGAAAGTACTTTTTGTATATTTACAGGATTATGTAAACCTTTAACATTCCAGAAGTTATATTTAGTGACATAGGGGTAAAACACGATAAAGATAAAACACATAATGAGCAGTAATTAAAGTAAAGGGAAGCATCAGACTTCAATTCAGCACTCCAACTAAGGCAATGCCGAGTCTGGGAAGCCCAAGGGAAGCCCTTAATTATATATTTTTATGACAAGTTCATAGATCTGGATGATAAACCCTTGTATAACGCCCCTCTCTTTGAATTCCCCTGACCTCACTGTTTAGAAAATGAAAAGATTTATTTGAAAATTAAACTATATATATATATATATATATATGTATATATATATATATATATATATATATCACTTTTATAATAAATTAATATTTGATTGCACACTTATGAATATGACAGTGATCAACAATGGATAATATTACACTAGCACACTTTTGTAATCACTTAGGAGTTTGTATAGGAAGGATAAGGTAGCTGAGAATGCTTTTATGGTTTCAAGGAAAAACAATGATGGAAAGAATGCAGCACAGAAATAAACAGATATGGTTTCAAAAAGAGAGAATATAATCACTTTTCCCCTTGTGGCAATTCACTCCCCCTATGCAGTATAAAGAGATGGAAGGGGAGCACACAATTTTCAGGGAAAACCATCAAATGCAATACCAATTTAGTTCCCCCCTAGCAAGCTTAGAGCAACAGGGATGATTTTAAAACACAGGCAAAAATACTTTAAATGTGTTTTGCAAAGAAGTGAAAATATGCTAAAAATGATTTTAATTCCCTATAGGAGATTCAGGCTAGGTGATAGCTACTTAATATTGGTTCAAGTCAACACTATCAGTGATTCATGAGGGATTGTCAGGATGAAAACGAATTTCAGCAATGGAAGCAAAAGCAGCTATTTTTATACAAGTGGTGAAATGAGCTAGTTGCAATTCATGGCACTTTTTCCGAGTGCGTCGAGCGCGATTACGGAAAACTTATAAGGGGCAGAGTCGGTTTAGGGCCTGTTGGAAAGCTGAGATTCTTAGCTTTAAGATGAAAGTTAAATCTCGTTCCTAGCATACGCGGTTCAAAAGATACGGATGATTTTGCGGAGGTAGATTTTCAGAAATTAAATAATGATTCAGAATGGCAAATGACACTTTCACAACTTTAAAGTCACAGAATGAACACACGATTTCTAATGCAGTTCTAGGCAGGTTGAATTGGATGGGAAAGCTTATTTAAACTAATAGATGACTATGGACAGTTCTGGCTGGGACCTCACACTATAAATTTGAAATAGGCCGTCAAGATCTGGTCAACAGGTTTAGCTGCGGTTCTCTCTGCTCTGCTGGTCTGGATCTCTGGTTCTGGCGAAAGTTCTGGCACTGCACAGCGGTCTGGTCTGGGTCTGGTCTTCTATCAGCACTGCACGGTGGTCTGGATACAGCTCTGCTTTCTGGGTTCTGGCATAAGGTTCTAGCCAGAATCAAACAGCTTTGTTTTCATCCTGACAATCCCCCTGTTGAATAGTTTGGTTAGGTGGCTGGATTCTGATGCCTGCTGAGAAGGATTCATCTTTTGGACTAGGCCTCTCTGCTGCAAGTTCTGATGTCTGGATTATAAGTTCTGGTTCTGGAGTCTTCTGGATATCGTCTGGTCCGGCAAAATGCTTCGCAAGAAATCAGTTTGAAGTGGAAAGTGAATGTCCCTACCTGGATTTCACTGGATCTTTTTATGTCTTTTGAAAATGGGTTTGTGTGTGGGCATAACTAAGCCTGCCCCTCACAACTTATCATTGGCCAAGTTCACCTCTCTCCCTTGATTGGGGGAAGGAAATGGAGTGTCGTCAGGCATCAATTTTATGGCATACAGAAAGAACACTCCCCTTGTCACTTTGCACACAAATCCATTTTTGATCCAAATGCATATTTATCTACATACAATTTTTCTAACATTATATGTATAGTTAACATATTTTCTGTAGCACCAAACCATCCGATCCCTGTCTTTGTAAGATGTCGTGTCCACTTCTGACAGAATTCTGCCCTTTTCATCAAGAACACAACCTCTAAACCTTTCCAGAATGTACACAAATGTGCGCAAGGAATATGGGCATCGGATGATAAAGTGTCAGATTTTTAACATACAAATGTTTGTAGTAATACCCTATTTTCCACTACTACCCCCTAGAACATACCACAGAGTCCATTTCCGTACTATGGATTATCCATCTTTTAAAAATTATGCTCTGGCCCAGATGGGTGTGGTTTAGGTTCCAAAGTACATGGGGGAATTTCTGTCTGTCCCCGCCTCTAGCTCAGGTGGCTCCAAGAGGCAGCGCCCCTCCATTTCCTTCCAAGAGGAAGCCATTTACGACCCCTGATTTAGCATTTGCCTGAGACAAGGAAAGTTCATTGTTCTGTTTTCCTGCAGTCCCCTCCCGTGATTCAATCAGAGAGGTGTGATCTCCTTTTGGTGGGGGCAGCAGAATGCAGCTAGGCCTGTGAACAGTAGGTGTTAAGAATTCTCATTAACCAGCAAAGCTTTGAAGTTTCCAGCTAACTCAGGTTCCTTGTCAGCTCCTGAAAGACAGGCCTCCTGTCAGAGTTTAGACCGCTAGCTCCGGTTAGTGTCGAGCGCTGGTACTGCACCCATTTTTGGGAGCTGTCTTGAATTAATACATTTCGAAAAAAGGGATTGTACTTGATAGTATATGATCCTTGCTTACCATGGCATTGCTGTGGATCTGCAGTAGAGTAAAGTAGAACACTCAACCAGAGTTGGATTTTTGTTTGGTGGTTTCGTGCCCATGATTTTAGGAATGTTTGACATTAATTAAAACAGATTTTTAACAGCACCATCTTCCTTTGCACTGATTTCGCTCATGGCGCATCTGACCCGTCACGCTCGCACTGGTGGGTGGCAGGTCAGGCGACCATTTGGTGTGCGCAAAACTGCATCGTTTTCCTGGATTCTGGCGCAAATGTAGGCTTTTCAGCCATCTTGGATTTTCTAAGCCCACAGCACCAAATGTTGTAGCATAATAATTCAAACGTGGGTCAAGACACCTGACAAGCCCCCCCCGCCCCACTTCACTTTGATTTCGAGTCGAGGGGGAGTCGGGTGCAAAGGATGTTTTGATCCACGCGCTGGGATGTCCGCATCATCTTCTTCTGATTCTGCAGATGGCAAAGTTCAGCATCTTTTCCTCCATCTGGGTGGATCGATTGGTTCTCCTCGCCGGTCCTGATGGGAGTTTCGGGCGGTACCCCGGGCCCCTTGGATCTTTGCTCCCGGTCCCCGGGTCGTCGTCCTTGGTCAGTCTCCATTGGTTTCATCTCTCCTAGGATGACAAAGCAAAGCGGCAGAAACATATTCATAGACATTTCCCCACCACTATTAATGGTGGGGGGAACATATACGTTTTATACATTGGGAGACATTTGCATTCAATTTTATAGGCTATATGTGGAATATTTTAGGGTTGGACTTGTATTACTCTGGATCTGCCCCCTCTGGGATTGCAGAGGATTCATCCAGTTGCTGAAGAGTGTGCCTGGGATGGCAACACTTTAGCTGATTAATATGGACCCTTTTGTCTTCCCCTTCCGCCGAACTACCTTTGGGGATGCGGATCTTGTAGGCGACTGGGGAGATTTTGTCTACAATTTCAAAAGGTCCCTTCCTTGTAGGCAGACATTTTCGCTGTTTGGCCTGGTTCCTTTGGAAATTGTATAGATAGACCCGGTCTCCCACATTGTATTCTTTCCTAGTAGTCTTTAAATCATAGTGAGTTTTCATACTCTCGGCTGATCTTTCTAGATTCCGCTGAGCATAGGCAAAATCATGTTGAAGGTGTTTCCTTAAATTCTCCAGATGCTCATGAGTTGTGGAGGCATTGATTAATGTCTGCTTTTGGGTCCTGTACAGCAAATGCTGGAGAAGCACCATCTTGCGTCCAGTCATCAGCTCAAACGGTGACATTTTAGTTGCAGATAAAGGGGTAGATCTGATTGCCATTAGGACCAGAGGTAATCGGATATCCCAACTTGGCACAGAATATACCACAAACTTTTTTAAGATGCTCACAATGGTTCTGTTAAATCTCTCCACTGCACCAGAAGAGGCTGGCCGGTAAGCAATAAGTAGCTTCCTTTTAACCCCCAGTATCTCGCACATCTTTGTCATTATTTCGCTGGTAAAATGGCTATCTCTGTCTGACTCAATCCTTTGGGGTAGACCAAAACACGAAAAGATGTGGTTGATCATCAGGGCAGCTGCTGTTTCTGCCTTGCAGTTTGGGGCCGGGAGACATTCCACCCATTTAGTAAATAAGCATGTCACTGTCAACATGTACTTATTCCCCCTAGAGGAGCGAATCACGGGGCCTATGAAGTCGACTTGCAAATCTGACCATGGCAGTGTCACCCCCCTCTTTTGGAGAGGCGCACGGTGTGTGTGAGGGATGTTGGCTGAAATTGTGCAAACACAAGACACCCCTTCAAGTATTGGTCGAGGTCCTGCCCCATGTGTGGCCAGTAAGCAATCTCTCTTAAGATCTCAAGTGTTGTATGAAACCCCCTATGACCGGCGGTGGCCGCATCATGGGCGTGACTTAACATCAGGCTTCGGAATGAGGTAGGGACCACCCACTGATCATGGCCAGCTTGGGATTTCCTTACCAACAAACCGTCTTGGATTCGGAACATTTTTGGACATTTCATCAACACTCTAAGGTCCTCTTTCCCAATGTAATCGGTATCCATCAGGGGAAAGTTCTCAGTGTCCTCAATGTGTTGGTAAAACTTCCCAATTATTGCATCCCCCATCTGAGCCGTAATCAAATCAGCATCTGGGGTCTCCTTACTCCATTATGCAGTTGAAGGATCATTGTGAGCATTTGTCTGGGACCTAGTGATAGCATTGACCTGGATTTCCCCCAACAGGGACTGAATCTCTATTAGATCCCCTTGGATGGCCCTGGTTTTGGCCAGCTGATCAGCTAAGTAATTTCCAGTTTTGTCTGGTCCCTCTACTTTGGAATGACCCTTGATCTTTTTCCAGTAGATGGTCATCCCGTTCGCGGTGACCAGATCATCAATGTTTTGGATTAACTTCCCATGTTTCAAGGGTTTGTTATTAGCACATAACATGCCTCTGGTTTTCCAATTAACCAGGTGCTCCACGAACCCGTTCCGTACATAATCTGAATCTGTGATTATGACCAGTTCGTGGAGTTGATGTTGGACAGCAGTGAGGATGGCCTGATGTACAGCCATCAACTCTGCCACCTGACTAATTCGGGGACCAATTTTGTACCCAGCAGAGGGTTCTGGGGACTCATTCACCCATGCATTCCCTACGCCACCACAAGTTCTTTTCCCCGTTGTTGTCAACATGGTAAGAGCATCCATCCACATAGACAGTGGGCATTCCCTCACACTTGTCTTCTTCAAAGACTTTGTGAGGGGAATTAAGGTATGCCTCCATGTAGTCCTTGATTTTTGAGACTTTCGTCCTCGAGAAAGTTTTCTTTGGCAAAATCATGCAACTCAGCCAGACCTTGCGCGAGGGGACTCTTCTTGTTTTGGCCATATCTGAGCTCCACAGGAAAGCCTTGCATTGACAGAGTCCAGGAAGTATTTCGGGTATTACTCACATTTCCAGCTCGGATTCTGTCACTTTGGAGGTATTGCAGAGGCTGGTGTGGAGTCTCCACTATGATGTGTTCCCCCTGGATAAACGGGCGGTAATTCTTCAATGCCCAAACCATTGCCAGTAGTGCCTTCTCACAATCGTTGAATTGTTCCTCCACAGAGGATAAAGTTTTGCTCGCATAGGAGATTACTTTATTGACCTTGTCGTGCTTTTGATATAATACTGCAGTCAAGCATGTATTAGAGAACCCTGTCTCCAAGAAAAACTCCATGTTTCTGACAGGGTAAGCTAGGCAGGGCGCTTGTGAGAGGCTTCTTTTGAGCTGTCTTATTGCCTCTGATTGTTCTGGACCCCATTCCCACTTAACCCCCCCTTCAAGAGATGAATCAGGGGTCTGGTGATCTCTGCGTAGCCCTCAATGAACTTTCTGCTGTAATTAGTGAGTCCAAGGAGGCTCCTTAGTTCCCGCAGAGTTGTGGGATCTTTCATTTTCTGAAGTGCTTCCACTTTCTTTTCCTGGGACAGAGACTGTGAGGAGTAATCTCATGCCCCAAGAAATTAACACGGGTCCTACACCACTGTGCTTTCTGAAAGGAAAGTTTCGCTCCGGCGGCCCTCAACTGTGTCAGAACATAACGGATCTCTGCTATGTGTTCCTCCACAGATTAACTTTTGATGAGGACATCATCTACATAAGGCAGGTTACCCCTTGCACCCAGGTCGGGCATGGCCTTGTGTAGGAAAATGTTGAATTCATTGCCGGAGTTGAAGTATCCGAAGGGAGTTCGGGTCCATGTGTACTGCTGGCCCCCAAAGGTGAAAGCCAGTTTGTATTGGTCCTCCCTACTGACAGGCACGGTCCAGTATCAATTGGTCAGGTCTATTTCAGTGAATACCTGTGACCCCTGGATCTGGGCCAGCCCTTGGTCAATGTAGGGAAGAGGCCATCGGGAAGTATGGACCTGTTTGTTGAGCTCCCTAAGGTCGGCGCAGAGTCTCCACTGGCCGTTTGGCTTCAATATTCCCAGCACCGGATTATTCCCCGGGACTCAAGGTTCTTAATCATTTCATTAAGGGACTGCATGGATGCGAGAGGCAAACGATATTGCTTTACAAACACTAGAGTGATGCCAGAGTCTGTGGCAATTGTTGTTGTGTGGATGTTGGTGCGACCCCAGTCATATGAGTCTACCACAAAGAGATCTTGGAAATCCAAGAAAACTTGTTTCAACTTTTGCTTCTGCTCCAGAGTCACACAGGCATCAGCTAGGTTGACTCTCTCTTCCACCATGTGCCTGAAGCCTGGAAAGACTTCTGGTTTTGCTATCTCAGCGGCCTCCTCCAGCTGGGTGGAGAAGTCCCTGGTCAGAGTGTTGATTTGGACTGGAGGGTTCTGGTGGGAAAGGCAGCCCTCATGGACCTGGAAAATCACCTCATCCCTTCTGAAGTCACAAGTCACATCTTCCTTACCATAAGGGCAGGAAGTGTACACCAGGAAGTTCCCCCCATGCCGGGTAAAGATCCTGTCTGTTGTTGTATTGTCATCACTGTCACTGTCAAAACAGTCCTTGGGGATTGGTCTAACAGTTCATTTCCTAGATCAATGGAGAAATGTCAGTCATCAACCGCCATTCCAATAATGGTGCCTGCGGCTAGAGTAATACTCTTTAAGTCGCTGTTATCCACCTCTATTGGAATGGTGTCATGTTCTATGTTGACTAATGGTGTTAGGTTTACCCCCAACCCTTGATGTTGGAGAGAAGCATTTAGATGAATATAAGCATCAGGGTTTTTCAATTTTTGTCCTCATTAACTTTCACTTCCAGGGAGAATTGTCGGGTCCTTTCTGGGATGGTGACTTCCTCTTTAATCTGAATTTCAAATGCATAAGGTAGCAATTGAGCTGACCTAAATGCTTTTTCTGGATCATCAAAGCCCATGGGATTACCTGCTAATCGGGACCAAGCTTTGAAGTTTATTAGATCCAAACTAATGGCAAAGCGATTGAGAATGTCACTGCCTAAGTAAAAGGCGGCAGTGACGTCTCGCACGACCCAACAATTATGGACTATGCTCTTGTTGCCAATGGAGATTTTGAGCATACACCTGCTTGGCAGGAGATGTTTGGAATTGGGTGTTTCCAGATCCATTTCCCATTTGTCTATCAGTTTGAATGTGGGAGTTGGTGGAACAATGCTTCGCTAATGAAGCTCTTACCGTTGTTCACACACACTCGGGCGAGAACAGAGTCCTTCCCATCATTTAACTGAACAGGGATGAACAACTGCTCTCCAATTTGCTGAATATCAGCCAGGCTCTAAGCTGATTTCACATCTTTCTGGACTATTGGAGTGGGAATGTCAGATTGTGGATTAGTAAAGAATTTCAGAGTGTTTCCTTCCAGTGTTGAATACCACCTTAAACTGGAAGGAAGGTTGATTTTCAGAAATAGAGAGGACCCCCCATCACCAGTCTGTTGTCCTACTGCTATTACTTTTACGTCTGGAATTTGGTTGTTCTGGAAGTGAAATTCTACTTTGTTCAACCATGTGGCAGGTGCCATTTAAACTAACATGGTTGACGCTCTGTTTTAATTTTATTGGTCGGCTAGTCTGGGTCCAGAGGACCTTGTTTACGCAATCTATTAGGGGTGACAACCTTCTCAGGATGTCATTCCCTAGTAAACAAGGGGTGCCCTCTGGAGTCACTACTATGACCAGGTGTTTCACCTTGTGTCGCCCAATTTTGATGTCCAAATCTGCAGTCCCCTCGTGGGAATTTCCTTCCTGTCAAAGTTCTGAAGTTGTTCAGGAAAGAGAGGTGAGAGGAATTCAGTAATTCTCCCCCCTTCCTGCATTTAGTTCATCAAAGGCCCTTTTGGACAGAAGGGTAGATTGAGATCCAGTGTACACCAGTGCCAAAATTGTACCCTGTACTTGTACCGGGGCATAGTATCTTCCCTCCTTCTCCTCAAGGGGGCACAGATAATTCACATTTTTGGTCAACTGGTGGGCTAATTTTCTGGTTTTGGACATTGAGAGAGAAGAGATTTGGGCAGAGTTTGGCAGGGAGTTTTGGGAATCTGAAAGAAAAAGTTGGCAATTGGATATTGATGTGGTTTTGGGTTCCCCTTTTTCCGGTTCTGGGCCACCCCCCCCTTTTTGGAGGCAGTCACCAGGCTGGGTTTGAACCAGGGGTTTTCGGTATTGTTGGTTCTGGGATAGAATGATGGGCGGCGACAGCTCAATCGCCACATCTACACAGTCTATGGATGCGGTTTTCGGTTCCCCTGGTTCCGGTTCTGGGCCGCACCCCCCTTTTTTGGAGGAAGTCACCAGGATGGGTTTGAACCAGGGGTTTTCGGTATTGTTGGTTCTGGGATAGAATGATGGGTGGCGACAGCTCAATCCCCACCTCTACCCAGTCTGGATTGGAATCCCTTGGGACCCATTTTTCCTTGGGAGGAGTTCCCCCATCTCTGAAGGAGAAGATCCTTTTCCCAGGATCCTCTGAGGATCCCTCTCCCTCAAATTGGAAGACCTGTACTTACTCCACAAAATGTGTCTGTTTGGGTCTTTTGTTTCTCCTACCTCCTCTCTGCTCCTTGGGTGGCAGACTTTCAGCGGCAGGAGATTTTCTTTCCGGTTCCTGGGTTTCCAGGGGCTGTTTACAAGGGGGGAAGTAAGCTTCCTCCAAGGCTTTACACCCCCCTTTCCCTTTTGCCTCCTCCCTGGGAACCAGTGGGTTATCGGGGTGCTGCCCCCGTCATTGTTCTGGAGCACCAGGTTCAGAGTTTGGGGCATTCTGCGCTGGCATGCTCATCTGAGGTTTCTGTTGAGCCCTCAGCATGTGACCCAGATCCAGTCCATATTTTGGACCTGGCGCTCTAACTGTGAAATCCGCTCAGGCTGATACGGGGTTCTATTTTCTCCCCTGGGCTGATCCCGGGAAGGGTAGCTATCCCTTCTCTGGAAGTACCCCAGGTTGGGAAGATTTGGGTACCCCTCCATCCTTGGCCTCCCCTCTCCCGGATTAGGTTGTCTGGGCTCAGGGAATTGGGGAAAGAAGGATGGATGATATTGGGGCTGGAAATTGGGTGGATACCTGGGAAAAAAGTTCTGTCCAGGGTTTGGTGAATTTCTGCCCTCCTGTGGGAAGTTAGGAGGGAAGTTCCCTTGGTTGGGTGCCTGGTTGGACCCCCCCTTGGGCTGGAGGAGTCCACACATACGCCAGGATGGGTCAGTTTCCCTTGTAGCGGGGATTTACATAGTCAGGGGAGCGAGGGACCCCATTTGTGGGACTACCTCCTTAACTCCCTGTCTGTGACTGGCCCGAGGGCCTTCTGGGCCGAGAATTATTCGGTGCAGGCAGGTTTTTAGGCCCCCCATCTCCAAATCTAAAATCGGGGCAACCTTTACCTCTGCCACCTTGGCAGCAGCAGGGGTGCTGGTCCGTTTGGGACTTTTCTGGGCGTTATTTTTATTTTCTATGGGCTTCTGCACCTCATAGATTCAGGTGGCCTGTTCAATGAACCAGTCTAGTGATCTTTTCTCGTGAAAATCTCTCACTAGCTGGGTCATGATGTATTTGGGTAAAGCATGGAAAAAAGTATTTACAAACTCTTTACTGTCCGTGCGCACTCTTCTGGTAGTCTGCGCAAAGGCACGCTTCAATTTCTGCACAAATTCTTGCGGGGCCTGATCCTCCCCACATTGCAAATTGTAGGCTGCCTTGCGAGCCTCTTGGGGATTCCTGTGAACAGAAAAATGTTTCAAGATGGCTGCCCTATATGTGGACCATCTTGAATGGTTTTGGTCCTCCAGCCCCGCAAAGAAACTGGAGTATTCTGGGGAGAATGTCCATTTGACATACTGAATGCAGCTACTGCTGTCCTTCAAATGGAAAGTCTCCATCATTTGCTCGTAAAGCTCCAAGCGTTCCCAAACAGAATACTTGGCGTTCTTGTGATAAGGGGTGATGACACTCCTTATTGCCTTAATCTGTTTTAAGGGGTCCTTAAGCAAGGCCCTTTTTGACTTATTGGCCTTTTTGGTTCGGGTAACCCTGGTCCATTCATCCTCTAACTCAGAAGCACTGCTCCCACTGGTGCCCATCTGATCTTCGAGGTTTTCCCAGATTCTGCGAGCCTGGGAATGGCTGGCAGAATGTGGGGACCTGGTCTCCTGTGTCCTGTGACGCTCAGAGGAGTCTTCAGATTCCTCCTTGCTGCCAGGATTTGTTGAGTACCCCCTCACTGACCTAACTGGGCAGAGGTTTTCAAGATGCCCTTAGTGGGCCTACTGTCCTGGGGTTCCCCGCTAAATTGCACTGTACTTAGGTGCCCATACCCGGATGCCCGCCCATCCATTCCTGGGTGGTACTGGCCTATGAGACCCATACTTTTGGTTGGATAGTAATCTGCCATCCCTGTGGCCCTGTGCTCATGTGCGCCAGGGGACATGGGGGTGGCAGAGTCCAGGGACTGGGAGAGATGAAGGCCTCTGGTACTAGGGCTCCTGAGGTTATGCTCAGGTGTTTGCCTTTCCCAGCGAACCTCATCTATACCAGCCCCTGCTCCCTGTTGCCATGCAAGATCCTATGCTTTCGGTTCCTCAGTTAAGGCCTTACTAGACTCTATCAATCTCTCCTGCATGGCTACCTGTTGCTGGAGCCTATCATTGTGCTTAC